>NC_000079.6:14053574-15341074 GCF_000001635.26 Mus musculus
CTACACTTACATATAATAAATAAATCTTAAAAAAAAAAAAAAGAAAAGATAAATGGGATGAAGCCACTCCTCATTTTCAACTGAAAGAAGCTACTGAGTCTAATCCAGAAAGGATAGTATTATTTATTTTCTTCTGTGAACATCTTACTTAAGTGCTTGACTAAAGCCACTAGTGAAGGGTTCCCACCACAGGCCTCAATTTGTTTGTAGGCTTTAGCTTCAAGCTCTCTAAGAGTGTGTCGAGTGTATGCAAAAGAACCTACATCCTCCAGGTACTGCACACAATACTTTTTAATATCTATATTCTCTGTTCTCTGGCGCAGGATGTTCTGTACCTGGGTGCTTTCTGGCCTTGACCAAATGGCATGGATAGTGGGGAATGAGAACTTCCCTTCTGTCAAGTCTTCACAGAAACTTTTGTTTTCACTGTATTCTTTGGAGTGTAGATTGGCATAATCATCTCTAATCTGGAAAAAGAGCCCAAGTGTGTCAAGCAGTGGCTTTAGATCTTCTTTGTAATCAGAGAACAGCTGCATAAGACCTACTGCTAATCCAAACAAACCACCTGTCTTCTGCAACACCATGGCTTTATATTCTTCTTCAGTTGGACAAGTGTAGGTGTCCCTCCAGTAAATATCGAGGCCTTGTCCCTGATGAAGTTCCAGAAGCTGGCGTGTGAAAAGCTTCACCGCATCCGGGTGATCAAGGGTTAAGACTTTTTCCAGTCCAAGGAAGTAGACGTAATTGGCAGAATTAATGACAGATGGGACACCATAGATGCTGTGAGCCACTGGGAAACCACGTCGGAGCTTTGAACTGTCTTCAATATCATCAATGAGTAAACTGGCATTATGCAACATTTCAGTCACTTCAATGATAATCTAGAGAAAAACAACCAAAGAAGAAAATTTCACTAAGACGCTAAGACAGATAGACAGACAGACACACATTTAAAGGCTATTGTACATACACACAGAGAATTTTTTTGTGTATGTGTCAGTGTGGCATATATGCTTGTGAGGAGAGGTGCCCTTGGAGGCCAGAGACATCAGATCCCCCTGGATCTAGTTATAGGCAGTTGTGAGGTTACGGGCCTGATGTGGATGCTGGGAATTGAACTTAGGTCCTCTGCAAAAGCAGTACATGCTCTTAACTAACATCAGAGCCATCTTTCCAGCCCAGAATTTTTTTTTTTTGAGACATGGTCTTCCTATGTACCCAGCTGCTAAGTTCTGAGATTCTACATGTGTACCACCATGCTTGGCCAAAACAGTTTGTACTTGATGGTATTTCTAAATTATTAAAGTCTCAGTTATCCTAAGCTTTTTACAGCTAAAAAATATTTAGTAGTCTTAATATATAATATTGCATAAGCATTAACAGAGTAAGGACCTTGAGTACTTTTTTATGGGCTAGCTACTAATTTCTTGGTGATTAAGTGGGGAAGAAGCATAGATCAGAGTTGCCTAAGGACTGGGGATATGGCTCAGTGGCAGAACAGCTGCCCAGAATGCTTGAAGTCCCAATGTGCCCCACACAAGGACAAAAGGAGAAGTAATCAGACTGCCTATATACCTGTAGCTTGTCTTCTGGAACTTTCAGCCAGTGATTAAATGCCTGTGAAAGTTTGCTTCTCACCTGTTTACCTGCAATTAAAACATAGGATATGACCAAAAAACATTATTTTACTTAAAAATTATTTTAAAAAACATTTACTTAATTGTGTTTGTATGTGCATGTGCACTCCCTGGCACACTTGTGGAGATCAAAAGACAATTTCCCAGTTGTATGTGGGTCCTGTCGATGGACATCAGATCTTAGGCTTCATGTCAAGCACCGTTACTGGCTAAGCTACCTCATTGGCCTCCAAAATGTCATTACAAGAAAAATTGAAAAACTTGCTTCAGAACTGAGCAAACGCCGGGCGTGGTGGCGCACGCCTTTAATCCCAGCACTCAGGAGGCAGAGGCAGGCAGATTTCTAAGTTTGAGGCCAGCCTGGTCTACAGAGTGAGTTCCAGGACAGCCAGGACTATACAGAGAAACCCTGTCTCAAAAAAAAAAAAAAAAAACCCAAAACAAACAAACAAACAAAAAACAAAAAGAGCCAAAACAAACTGAGCAGACTTAGTAAAACAGTCCCATCAACCCATTGCCTTCCCAGCTGAATAGCCCTCAGATTCCTCATTGTAAAGGACACAATGGAGCTGACCTTACCCTCTTCATTTTACCATTCAACCTACACTTGGGGAGGGATGACTCAGTGGTAAAGGGCCCTTGCTGCTCTTGTAGAGAACCCAAGTTCTTTCCCAGCATCCACCTCAGGTGGCTCACAGCCACGTGTAACTCCAACTCCTGGAGATGCAAAGTTACTAAGGGGCCCTCTGTAGTCCTCTGTGTGGACCTACGCTCATATTTGCGTACTTTTTACCCCTACCACACACAATTAAAAATCAAAAACCAAAGTTTTTTAAAATGAGGGCTAGCAAGAAAGTCTAAAGCGCTTCAGAGAGTTTCAGTCTTACCCTGAATCATTGCACTGAATCATGGGGGTGGAGTAGGCATCTTTAGAAAATACAATTTAATCTCTTTTTCTGAAAATGAAGACAGTCTGCTCAAGGACAACTAGCACTATCTGCTACATACAACTTCAAGTATTTTGCCAATGAATTTCTTCACAAGATTTGTCACTTTGCTGGGTGATGGCATAAGACTTTAATCCCAGCATTTGGGAGATAGAGGCAGGCAGATCTCTGTGAGTTCAAGGCCAGCCTAGACTACAAAGTAAGTTTCAGGGCAACTAGGGCTGGTTACACAGAGAAACCCCGTGTCAAGAAAAACAAAACAGGGGCTGGTGAGATGGCTCAGTGGGTAAGAGCACCTGACTGCTCTTCCAGACTGCTCTTCCGAAGGTTCAAATCCCAGCAACCACATGGTGGCTCACAACCATCCATAAAGAGATCTGACTCCCTCTTCTGGAGTGTCTGAAGTGTACTTACATATAAATAAATTAAAAAAAAAAAAAAAAAAGAAAAACAAAACAAAACTATCATTCCTTTAAATTAAGATTTTAGAGACTTAAGCAGTTCAGTTTACAGTCCTTCATTTAAACAAGTGTTAGCCTCTTGTGTTGACTAGGGCCACTAGCTTTTTAGCAGCATTTTCTTTTTCACAGAGAAAATGAGAGATGTCTTGAGATAGTAGATGCCAGTAGAAGTTAAATTAGCCCAAACAGAAAGCAGTCATAGGAAAAACACAACCAGTTCATTTAATAAAAATATAGTATGAGCGTCTAATACTGTAAATTCAGAAGCAGGCTCAAGAAAATAGTTAAATAAACGTTAACTTCCAGAGGCTGGAGAGATGGCTCAGTGGTTAAGAGCACTTGCTGCTTTTCCACAAGTTCCAGGTTTGACTCAGCATACACATGCTGACTCAGAAGAATCGCTTAAGTCTAGTCCTAATGGGATTGCCCCCTCCTCTGGCCTCCTCAGGCACAGACATACACACACACAGCCAAAACCTCCATAAAACCTAAAAAGTTGTTTTAGTCTGGGTGCAGTGATGACACCTTTAATCTCAGCACTCAGCACAGAGAGATGGAGCTCAGTGAGTCTGAGGTCAGCAAGACTCTGACTCAAAAAAAAGTTAAGTTTCTGGAGTGAAGGTGTTAGGGCCACGCCTCAGGACCTGAATTCCATCCCCAGGATCTTGTGAGCAGCACATACATTCATTCCCACTACTAAATTAGTGAGACAAGGAGCTGGACAGACAGACAGATGACTTGGGATTAAGAATGAGTTCAGAGCTAAGGTCCTGTAGACGAGCTGGGCTGGTTCCTAGCACCCACATCAGGTGGCTCACCACTGCTTGTGATTCGAGCTCCAGAGGATCTAACACCCTCCTCTGACCACAGGCACTTAGACTCATGTGTACAACCCTCCCCAAAAATCCTAACAATTGAAAAACAGGGGCAGGAGGTTCATCACAAATTCTAGGTCAGCCTGGGCTAGATATTGAGTTCTAGGCCAGCCCAGTGCTGTACTAATGAGATTTTGTCTCAATAAAACAGAAACATCTCATATACCGCCGTTCTTTGAGTAATTCCTCTTACAGTGTTGATACTTCAAATAGAAGATCTCAAGAACCATTTAAGTTTAAATTTACATTTAAATGACTACGCTCTTAAAACTACTACGTAAATAACTGAACTGCTGGTTACCTGGTAACTGAAGTAAGTACCTATAGGGCTCTAGAAGAATCCTCTCAGCTTTCTCTTTAGTTTTCTCCATGTTTTATAAATTTCAAAGCTGACCTGTTAAAAAGGAGAAATATAAAAATGATCTCACCAATCAAATTATTTTAAGTGTTAGATGGCAAAGGAATTTTTGTTAAGATTTTTTTGAATGATAGATTTAAATTTTTATTTATACAGCAAAACATTACATGTATAAAACTTGAAAACATTATGTAAAGAAAGCAAAAGGAGGTAGCCATAAAAGAACAGGTTGTATGATCCTATTTATAGGAAATGTTCTGAATCAGACAACCTATACAGATGGGAAAACAGGTTAGTGGTTGCTGGCTCAGAAAAAAATAAAGATTATTACTAATGAATTATAAAGGTGTGTGTATGTGTATACAGAATCAAAATGTTATTAGGATGTAGTGATGGCTGTACACTTTGAATGTACTAAAAAAAATCTAAATTTTAATTTTTAAACAATTATTTTGAAGGTCTTACACTGTAGCCCAGCTGGCCTCAAACTTGTGATCATCCTGCCTCAGGGTTTCCAGTACTGAAATTATCCACACACACCAGCACAGCTAGTTTTGTCCTGAGATATCGTCTTACTATGATGCCCAAGATGGCCTTGAAATTATGGGTTCAAACCACCAAACCCACCTTCAACTATATACTTTTGATGGTTGGTATATAAATTATATCTCAAGTTTTTCAAGAGAAAAATTCTTCATTCCAATGATAATACTGTTTAGTTGATTTTGAAGTAATTTTCTTAGATCAAACTTTCCTAGTTAATCACAAAGGACTTATTGACATCAAATAAATGCCAAAACAAATTAAAATCAGACCTTTCTATGATTACAAAACAACAAACGCTCTGCTTAAGACAGGTGTGCTTTATAATTTGTGAAGAATATTTATCTCAAATCAATAAAATTTGGAGATTGTTTCTAAGATGCATACTCATTTGAATATAGTTATTTTCTGTAGTGTTGAATTACTTGGATTCCGCATTTACTTCAACACTTCCTAGAATATAAATCATGGCATGCATGCATGCATGTATTTTTTAAGATATATATATATACATATAGCCCCAGCTACCTTTGAATTCCTTCCTGATCTTTCTGCCTCTACTCCCAAATACTGGGATTACAGAGCATGCCATCAGGCCCAGCTTCAATCCTGGTTTTTGCAGGGGCCTCTTCTACTGGTGAATCTTCTGTTTCTTTCAATACTGGGGTCCACTTTTCTCCTCAGAGGCCCTGTTTTTCTAGTAACTATGACACCTCTGGCAAGCTTTAGATGTTATGAGTTGTGTCTTCTTTGGGGATCACCATTTTGTCCTGTAGGATCACAAGCCCTCTTCTAATAACCTTTCATGGATTCACTCTGTATATGTAAATATAAAACCAAGTATAATTTGGTTACATAATTGCAGTTTATGGTTATTGCTGGTCAAAGTGCTGTATGTCACAGGTTTCGGAACTGGAAGGTACCTGTGATGGTTAGTGTTGTCAACTTCACAGGCTCTACAAACAGGGACTCAGTTCTCCTGCATCGTGTGAATCCCATGGATTGAACAACTCAGGTTGTCAGACTTGGTGGCAAATCCAGGTAACTAGAGCCATCTGCTGACTCCATACACAAAATTAAGAGAGAGAGAGAAGTTAAGAGCTGAAAACTATCCTGACCACCACACACAAGCATTGAGGTATGTGGGTACTCACAAACATATACAGTATCTGTGATAAACAAAAAATTTTATATGTACATGTGTGTGTTTGCAGAGGCTATATAACCTTGGTTCTTCTTCAATCATTTGCCACCTTATATTTTTATAGTTGAATCTTGAATCCTGGCCCTGTTAATTTAGCTGGCTGGCTAATGAATTCCTGGGAGATGCTTGTTCTGGCCTAGTCTAGTTCTGGGATTAGGAGTTGTGCAACTTGGCTTTTACAGGGGGATCTGAAGTTGGCTCCTTATGCTTCCTAGATTCTTCACTGACTGAGCCCATCTCCTCCAGTAGCTCTCTATTAAAATCAAGGAATCAAAGTGATGTATTTATTGTTCAGGTTGCTCCTTAGGATCAAACACAGACACATGCACACTTTTTTATTTTTTATTTTTATTTTCTTTGAGTAAGAATTTCCCTATGCAGTTTGGGCTGGCCTAGAATGAAAAATCCTTTCTTAGCCTTCAGGTGCTATGATTACATGTGTATCATCATGTCCAGTGAAAAGCATACTTTAAAAAGTATTCATTTATTTAATTTTGTATGTGTGGTTGTCTCGGTTATTGCTTTTATTGCTGTAAAGAGACACCATGACCAGTTGGATGTGGTGGCACATGCTTTTAATTCCAGCATGTAAAGGCATGTGAATCTCTACGAGTTCGTAGCTAGTGTGGTCTGCATGGTGAGTTCCAACACAGCTGGTACTATGTAGAGAGACCCTGTCTCAAACAAAGTAACAAACAATTCCACCAACAAAAAAACTACCACCACCAAAAAACAACCCATGATATTATGACTAAGGCAACTCATAAACAAAATATTTAATTGGAGGCTTGCTTACAATTTCAGAGGATGAGTCTATGACCATCATGCTGGGGAGTGTGTAAACAAGCAGGCAGGAAAGCATAGTGTTGGATCAGTAGCACAAGGTGTACATCTTATTCATAAACCAGAGGCAGAAAGCTAATTACAAATGGCATGAGCCATTGAGGGTTGGGGGTGGGGAAAACAGGACTGAAGCCCCGAAGGCCAGCAGAAAGAATGGAAACAGGCAAATACAGGAGGTAATAGGGGGAGTGGGGAGGACCCTCTAGAATGTACCAGAGACCTGGGTGGTGAGAGACTCTCAGGACTCAAAGGGAGGACCTTAGATGAAAAGCCCTACAGTGGGAAGAGGAAACTTGTAGAGTCCACCTTCAGTAGAAAGACAGGACATCAAGTGGAGGGATGGGGTTGCCACTCCACAGTCAAAAACTCTGACCCAGAATTGTTCTTGTCTAAAGAACTGCAGGGACATAAATAGAGAAGAGCATGAGGGAAAGGAGGTACAGTGACAGGTCCAAATGGGATCCAGCTCAAGGGGAGGCCTCTAGGGCTGACACTATTACTGATGCTATGGTGTACTTACAGAAGGAGCCTAGCATGGCCGCCCTCAGAGACACCCAACAAGCAGCTGAAAGAGACAGAAGCAGATATACCCAAACAATGGACAGAAGCTGGGGATCCCTGTGGTTGAATTAGGGAAAAGCTGGAAGAAGCTGAGGAGGGAGGGTAACCTTATAGGAAGACCAGCCGGCTCAACTAACCTGGACCCCAAACTCTCAGACACTGAGCCACAAACCAGGCAGCATACACCAGCTGATATGAGCACCCTGACACATATACAGCAAAGGACTGCCTGATCTGGAATCATTGAGAGAGGACGCAGGCACCTAACCGTGGAGAGACCTGAGGTCTCTCCCAGGGAGTGGGGAGGTCTGGTAAAGTTGGGGTGGGGGAATAGGGTCATCCACATGGAGATGGGGGTGGTGGTGGTAGAGCAGGTATGGGATGAGGTACATGGACATGTTGCTTGGTTCTTAGAGGTGAACAATAAAGAAGATGCAAAGAAGGAAGGAGGCAGATAATGTTGGTAACATCATTCTGGAAGAAGATTGTTAAAAAAAAAATTTTTTTTTTTTTTTTGGTTTTGGGTAAAGTCCAAAGGCTAGCAGCCATCTCTTCTCAACTAGAGTGGTAGCAAGAAGCCAGCTGCTATCTTGTTTGCATCCTGGAAAACACATTTGACCTAACTTATAATAATGAGGTCACTTTTCAAGAATTTGCCTCTTAGTCGACAGCAAGTGACAGTCTGCACAGAAATTAAGAGTCCTTTAAATTCTGAAGTTTTCTTAATCTTTCCTATTTCTCTACCAGTGATGAATTAAACACTCTTCCCTTTGCTCACTCACATTAACAATACTCATGTGAGTCATTAATGTTCTTTCCCCCAAAATATTTACACATAGTATTATCAGTGGAGGGGTAAACATGAGAACTCAATGTTTGTGAATACTGAGAAACAATGTTTGGTATTTTTTTTCTTAAGAGCCTAAGGCAGTTTGAGTTCTATACACTCTTGAAAAATTTTTTTTTTTTTTAAATCCACAACTGTCAATTTATCACAGTTAGACTTTTCGGCTTCTCGTGTACTAGACTTAAATTTAAGAGGTAATAATGGCTGAGGGGCACAAGCTCAGTTTTATATGGAGTCACTACAGAATGTCTCTGAATCTGACACCATTTTCCCACTTTCAAAATGAAAAGCTCGTAGCAATTTGTTCAAAGAGTAGATTAGTATTTATGCAAACAGATTGTTTCCACTGTAGAAATGCAATTGTAGCTGCCTCTCTAATTGTCCTCTATATACTTTTTTCTTGAGACAGGGTCTATGTGGCCTAAGCTAGCCTGGAACTCATACTGTAGATCAGGCTGGTCTTAGCACTTGTCACCACCACAATGCTAAGCATTTCCTCTTCTTTTGGGTGCGTTATCATTTTAGCAATTCAAGTTAGGAATCCAAGATATCCTATTGTTCACTGGGCCATTGGACCAGATAAAAACTGTTTTTAATTTTTTTTTTTTTCCTTTTTTGAAGACAGGGTCATCCTGTTTCAGTCTCCAGGGTACTGGATCAAAATTCCTACCTCACCTCTCTGGGCCTCAGTTCTTCCTACTGGGAAGTCTTTTTCCTGAAACAGGTTTCCTTTCCTTTAGGGACTTCCCTTAGTAACTCTGGCTGGCTTCTTGAGTCAAGCTTAGTTCTCACACTCTCAGGAAAACCTTTCTATACCTCTCGAAGCCAAAGGTCCTCCTATCAGGTTTCATTTTGACTAGACTTCCGTTCAGGAAGTTATACATCCCCTCTTTCCACATGAGGACTTCTAACATCTCAGAGGGTGAACTCTGAGCATCAAACATTCATACAATATTGAAAATTTCATGCAAAGTATCTCTCTCTCTTTTTAAAATAGGCCGGCTCTGGCTTGAGACTAGCGACACAGATATGGGTCACCGAGCTCAGCTGTTAGGCGCATAGCAAGAACCTTTGACTCCAAGCCCCGGGGGGCGATGGCTCTGAAGGAAAAGAAAGGGCTCCACACAGGCATAGCTGTAATAAGCTCGCAGGCGGGCTTCTTCCCTGCGCTGCACCGGTGGCCCTTCCACTCTTTCCGAGCTCCTCTGCCTCCCCTCATCCCAGCACCCGGCCGGCAGTCACTCCGAGCCGGGTCAGCATCCGGGTCCTCTCTCCCTCCTTACTGCTTCCTCCTCCGTACCGCCCCCTCCCCCGCTCCCCATCCGGGTCCCCCCTGCCACCGCGCTGTTGCTCACGGTTCCACGATGATCTCAGACTTGAAGCCGCCGCCGGTACGAGACTAGCAGTGCCCACATCGACTTCTCAATTTATTGTTCTGACTGCGGCTCTTCAAGAGGCTTCCTTGGAGCCCTCCCACTATTTCACACAGAAATCTCTGCCCTCCTCAGCGGCCAGCGACGCCGCAGCACTCAGTGCAAGAAAATACGCCATCCCTATCACACTGCGCAGGCGTCGTATGCCACCTCCCCTCTGCCTCATGGCCGCGCCTCCTTCCCCTCCCCTCTCTCGTCGAACGCAGGCAAGTGGGCATTGCGGTCTTGGTAGTTCTAATGTCCGTCAGTTTACCGATTGGCCTAGAAGACTGGACTACAATTCCCAGAAAGTATTGAGGGATAACTTTCTGTTTCCATAGAACTGGTGGGTAAATGGCGTCGTTGTTTGCATCGCTCAAACCAATAGAAACTTGGAAGAGGCGGGCTCCAAAGAATCCTACCCAATCCTAGGTCGTCTGAGAGGCATCCGGGAAAGAGGTAGGGGAGGGGCAAAGGGCCGAGGGGAGGGGAGAAGGGGCAGGGGGGCCAGAGAGGGGGGAAAGCGATGTTTGCCCGTCAGTCGAGTCCGGAGTGAGGAGCTCGGGCGCTGGAGCGGAGGGAGAGTCTCGAGCCGCAGTTTGCCGCCGCGACGGCCACCGCCTGGACTTCTGCCCGGAGGGAGCCGCTGAAGGTCGGCCGCCGTGTTCCTCTGGAGGGCTGTGAGACCGGGGCCCGGACCTCCGTCCGAGAGGGATTTTTTTGTCGCCCCCCTCCCCCCGCGAGGGAGCCGGAGCGGCCGCCAAACAAAGGTACCAGTCGCCGCCACGGGAGGAGGAGGAGTCGGAGCCGGAGTCCCGGCCGCCGGCGGACCCGCAGCTCCTTCGCTCTCTCTCCCCACAGGCCTGCTGGTGTTGGGGGTGGGGGGAGGCGGATCAGGGGGCTCTGGCCGCAGGGCTCAGACCTCGTCTGTGCCCGAGGTAGGGACATTCTTTTCTATGGGGGAAGCTCCGGGCCGGGCCGCGCATCGGGGCAGATGGCAACGGGGCTGAGTCGGCGCTCGCAGCGGGGCCTCGGCCTCCTGGGACCCCCGCCCCCCGCCGCGCCGAGCCGGAGCCGCCCTACCCGGGCCGCACCGTGGGCCCGGCGGCCTCGGGCCGCCGTGCTGGGAGCTGGATGTCCTCGGTGCCCGGTCCCGGCTCCCACTTGTGGGCCTTGGCTCGGGCGGGACGCGGGCGGACGCTGTGGGGCCGAGCCTCCGCAGCCCAAGGGCCCGCCGGTTCACCGAGGGCTCAGTCCGGGGGCTCCGGGCATCGCGGTTCCGTAGGCTTGGACGGTCGCAGCCGCGCTTCAGGCCGCGCCGGACCCTGGGCTTGTTGTGAGTTTTCTTCTGACAGAAATGGCGTCATCGTGGAGGACGGGGGAAAAGTCCGTGGAGTCGCGACAATGGGGCGGCGGGCGGTGGGGGCGGTAGGGGCGGTGGGATGGCGCGTGCCTGCTCGGGGCTCCTGGCCCCGCTCGGTGCCGCCCCCGCCCCTACGGCCTGGGGCGGGGGTGGTGGTGGTGCCGGTGGTGCTGACCCGGTGTCTTTGTTTCCCCTCCAGGTGCAGGTGAAGCTGGTGTCGCCGTGGGGATCGCGGCCCCAGAGTCACCATGAAGGTAAGGCGTCACTTAGCCAGTTTGAGTGGCTTTCGAATTCAGGAAGTGTCGGGGCTGTAGCAGGCCTGCGAGTTTTGCAGAGGCAGGTGTGTGTGTGTGTGTGTGTGTGTGTGTGTGTGGAGTGGCTCGGTGTGGAGCTTTCCCTGACAGGGTCAGCTGGAGCGAACATCCACAGGCTGTGTGTTTCGAAGTTATGGAGTCAGTTAGGAGATAACCTCACCCAAGCTGTTCAGGTTTCCCAAACAGAACAGCACCTTTTGCATGGAGCCGAAGGAACAACTGCACACATTAAAGCGTCTTAAATCGTAAAACGGAAAGCTGGTCTAGTAACCTGAATATTGAAACTGTAGTGGGTCTCTCTCTCTGTTCAATGATGAAAGGAAATGTCATTTGATTATGTGACCGGGACCGTAAATTTTAAGCAGAAAGCAAAATACTGAAGATGTTTAAAGCAGTTTGGTGCTCCTTCCCTAAAGAAACCCGAGTTGGCCTGCTGTGCCTTGTATTTCTAGGGACTTAGGTTTCTGTATGGTTTCTTTTTCTCACTGTTGGTGTACTGATCTTGGAGTTGACTCTTTTAAGATATGTTGTGTGTAATGGGCAGGTTGTACTGAAGTAAACATGTTGACCACAGAATAGCTTCTAAGAAATGTGTCTAAGAAGTAGTCTGTGTATTGATGGAATAAATCACAGCTGTTTTAGTTTTTTTTTTTTTTTCATATTGGTATGAAAAGCTTTAGGTATCTGAAAATATCTAGATTTAACTGTTGGAACTTTGATACTGGAAAATTTTTCTTTAAAATCTACTACAAATTCAGATATGCTTGGAAAGCGTGTGTATTGAAGTGTTAGAATGTAAATGACATCTACTTTTGACAGTTCTTTTGGGATTCTTTTTTTTTTTTAATTTAATTAATTTTTTTTTAAATTTTAATTAATCCAGTGAGGATTGCTTTTGTAGGACTGCATCCAGGTACAGTTTCAAAAGCTTCTGTTTGTAGACTACAAATGCTGTTGCCACTTTGTGTTTGTCTCTTGTACAAAGCAGTTTAGACCCTTTTAAAGGTTTTTTTTTTTTTTTTTTTTTTTTTTTTTTTTTTTTTTTTCCTCTTTTTGAGTTTGGGGCTCTGTAGAGGCTTGGCTTTTATTTTCTAAGTTCCTGTCTTTCATATGAATGAAAATGTAACCAGTGTTGTATGAGAGGTGGAACCTTTTTGTTTGTCACAGATGTACAACCTGTATGAAATAGTGAAAAGTGAGTGTCTTAGGGCAAAGTGAAGTTTTTAGGGAAAGCATATATCTGTCTTGTTGTTGGGTATGACTGGAGGAAAGCTTTAGGTTAACTGATAAATGTATACTGCACAATACATTTGGAAGCTGAATACATTTGGAATAAATGTTGTAATCTGTTAGTTCCTGTTGTGATGTCTGGCACATCTTAAATTCTCAGTAAATGTTTGTCTGAAAGGGAGGTACTGAGTTGAAGATGTCAATATGTTTTTGTTTTTCTTAATTTTCATTTTCTGTGTAAAAAAAACTTTTCTTTTTGAAGAGAAAAAAAGGAAGGAAGGAAGTAGGTAGGTAAGTCAGGTGTGAGGGTGCGTGACTGTTTCCACTTCCCATTGGTGGAAGGAGGATCAGTAGTTCAAGGACAGCCTGGGTTAGAGGCTAGCCTGGTCTACATATTGAGTTGGAGGGCAACAAGTCTACAGGAAACTGTTGTCCCCAACAAATAATCAAAATAACAATTAAAAATAAATATGTTGGAAACTTTAGCCTTAAAAGTTTCATGGTTTTAAACAAATTCTACTTTTGTGTGTATCTGTAACTGCTTTTAATATAAAGGTACTTTTTACTAGTAATGTTTAAAACAGTTGTTAAACTTTCAACTTTATAAAGAAACTTTCTAATTTTAGCTTAGGAAGTTTGGGGTAATCTATTCTTACTAATCTCTAGTACTAAAATATTGCCCCCAAGGGCTGGAGAGGTAGCTCAGTGGTTAAGAACCTACTGCTCTTTGTAGATAGGAGTTGGGTTCCCAGCACCTATAACTCCAGCTTTAAGAGATCTAACCTCCTCTCACCTCCACTTCTTGCAGCATTTATTTACATAGTCTCACACACACACATAAGTAAAAATAATAAACATAAATCTTAAAAAAAGAAGTTTCCACTAGGTGTAATGGCACACCCCTTTAATTGTCAGCACTCAGGAGGTAGAGGCTACAGACCTTAGTGGGTTTGAGGCCAGACTAAGCTGCATAGTGAGACTGTCAAAGAAAAAAAATAAAATGAAGGAAAGCTGTTTGGTGTTGAGTATATCAGGCTCAATTTTGTGTGTGAAAACAGTTTTATGTAGCTTGTGTACGTGTGTGTGTGTGTGTGTGTGTGTGTGTGTGTATGTGTGTAAATGACATTTGAGCTACAGAGTGATTTTATGCTGTCTGTTAAATCTTATCAAACAAATTTTACTTTGAAGCAAGTTTTAAGTTTGAATTATTTGTCTTAACTACTAATGTCACTAAGAATTTTATTGTGTCAGTATATTGAGATAATGATAAGCTTTTGTCTTAAAGTCATTAAATGTAGAAAAGTCTAAATGTAGAAAAGCAGTTTCCCTATTGTACAACCTTCAAAAACCAATTTACACAAAGCATAGTTATGACTAGTGTGTCTGTCTGGAGATCTTGTAGTCTGTGAGAACTGTGTCTTGTCACATAAAAGCAGTCTGCTTTGGGATTTGTGCTGCCGTCGCTGTGGACACTGCTGTTGGGTAGAGGTTGCTGGTGTCATGTTTTTTTCTTTTCTGACAAAATATTAACATTTATTTATTTGTGTGTGTGTATACACTTGAATGAGGTCATAGAACAACTTATGGAAGTCTCTTTCCACCAAACAGGTCCTCAGGATTGGACTCAGGCCATAAGGCCGTATAGTAAGGGCCTTTACCTGCTGACCATCTCAATAATCCTCATGTTTTTCATACTTTGGTTGGTGGAATGTTTTAGCATCAGTGGTGATATATTAGGAGGTAGGCTATAGAAGTTCATAAATGCTTTTTACAGTTAACTGTGTCAGATTGATTCCTAGTTTTCTTTCTTAAGTCTGTTTCTGCTTTTTATATTGTGCATGTTACCAACATTCTTACTATATTGCAGTAAGTTGTGGAGTGAATTGGCCAGGTGGCTTAGACATTATAATGTTCAGGGAATGAGTGATTTAGGTGCTGTTTCATGTATATTATTTCTCTCAGTGAGTACTGGCCTGGACCATGTAAACACACTGATTGGCTATAAGTGCCCTCTTTTTAGTTCTGGGTATGCATGGATACTTTTTCTCTTCCTCTTTTCCCTTTCTTTGCTTCCTTTTCTGCTTTGGCATTTTTTTTTTTTTTTCTTTTAAATAAATCATTTAAGAACTGCTTTGGTGTGGCAGCCAGTGTGACTGAGTAGCATCAGCAGTTTGGCTTGCTCTCAATGTAGTAGAAGACACAGAACACTAAAGCACTTTCTGGAGTATTTGTTCCACCCTGTGATTATTACAGGATGTGCTGTGAAAGGACAGCTAAGTGAAAGCCACGGGAAGTTTTCTGATGTGGTTCATACCTGCTGAATGGTAAAGATTTTGCCAGCCAAAGAAAGGGAAAAGTATTTCAGATACAAGGAGACAGACACTGGATGGAAAGGAACAACATGGGTGGTGCGTCTGGAAACTAAAATTTGTTGGGTGTGTTACCAGGTCTGTCATTCACCTACTTTGTAGACTTTGGCAGGAGAATGGCAAAATCAGTGCTGCCTAGGTTACAGAGTAAGCTCAAGACTGACCTGAGTAATAAGAGTCTTACCTCAGAATTTTAAAAAAGTATGATGTGTTAGGGTGATACTAGAAGAGCAGTGGTAGATGATGGAGTGAACCCCCCTTTCTTTGAGCTAATGAGATTGAAACCAGGATTTCATACATGTAAGCAAGGACTACCAAAGAGTCTTCAATGCTGTGTGAGAGGCCTGGAGACAAGGTTCATAAAATGCTTGTGCAAGAGGGATCTGAATTGGATCCTGGTACCCAAGTAAAAAATCTGAGTGTGGTGGTGTTCACCTGTAATCCCAGCATTAGAGAGGGAGGGAAATACCTGGGGTTTGTTGGTTTGCCAGGCCAGTCAAATCATATTGGTGTATTCCAGGTTCAAAAAAAAAAAAAAAGACCCTATTTGAAAATACAGGGTGGAGTACAGGGTGGAGAGAAGCTGGCAAGATGGCGCAGAAGGCAAAGGCACTTGCTGCCAAGCCCGACAACCTGAGTCTGATCCCAGACCCTTCCGACTTCCACATAGTCATCTTCCTCTCCCAACCACATACACAATCAATGAATTTTTTAATGTAGAGAGATAGAAGGCGTCTGACAACAACCTATGGCCACTCTGAGTACATGTGTACCCATACATATGTGCACATGAACAGGTACACATGTACAAGCTATGTGAAACTTCAAAAATTAATTTAAAGAAAATTAGAGTGTGTGTGTATACTCACTCATGTGCCAACTTGAACATTGGAGGTCAGAAGACAACTTGATGTAGTTGATTCTCTCCTTTTTCCACTACGTGGGTTCTAGGAATTAAAGTAAGAACACTAGCCTTGGAACTTTCATTTTTTCCATCTCATTTGGCCTTCACACATGGCTGAATACATGTGACTGCCCAGCCTTGAAATTTTCAGTCTCCAGAACTATTACAAGTTTACAGTTTTACACACACACACACACACACACACACACACACACATTTATTTATAAAGTTTTGTAACTTTATAAGTCAGCCATCCTTATGTATTTTGTTAAATAAAGGAAAATGGACTAATACAGCCAGGAAGTCTTCTAAGGGTCTTAAACAAAAAAGAGTGAGGTGGTAGTTACACATTTTCAGATTTGAACAGTAGTTGATGGAAGGAGTACAGACTGGTGGAATAAGAGTAGAAGTGGGCAGACTAGTCATACAGCTGTCAGCTGGTACTGTGGGAGAGGGTGATGGAGAACTCTTAGTTTTGAAGATGGACATGATTGGATTAGAGCTGTTGGATGTGAGGTTGATGTCCTTGTTGCTGTTAACATGAATAGCTCCTGAGACATCTGCCCTACACTGAACACTCTTTGTTTTGTGTGGTCACTATGTGGAGCTTCTCAGATTGAGTGTAACCAAAAAGGTATTCCCAGCTCCTGTCCTGCCCTTACAGTGAGTGAGAGTATTGAGCTCAACAGTCTGTCAGTTATTTTGCTTTTTTTTTTAATTTTAAAAAAGTGAGTACAATTCACAAAGTATAAATTTACCCTTTGGCATTTAAAATATTATTATTTAAAACTTTGTAACATGTATTTTGTGTGTGCACATGTGTTCCATGGTACATATCCTCAGATGTGACTATTCATGTGTTTATTTGAACATAAATATGTATGTTAATTTTTATTGCATTTTAAATTTATTTATTTTTGTGTGTGGGCATGCACACTATAGCTTGAATGTTGGAAGTCAGAAGACAACTTGTGGGAGTCTGTTCTTTCCACCATGTAGGGTTCCAGGGATCAAATTCACAGTTAGTAGCAAGTGCTTTTATCCATTGAGGCATCAAGATGGCCCAGGTAAACATTTATTTCTCAGTCTGTTGACTCTTAGGAGTGGGCCTTTTCAGTTTCAGGGAGTGTGGCTTGTGATATCCTATAGAGTGCTAAATATTTCCCTTCAGGTCTTTGTGTTGTGACAAGTGCCTATCAAGATCCTGGGCACTTAAAAAATGTACTATACATTTACTGAATTATTGCTTGTTGGCGTTTTTGTTTTTGTTTTGTTTGTTTTGTTTTTTTTTTTTTTTGTTTTTTGCCTGGAAGGTTTCTCTGTGTAGCCCTGGCTGTCCTGGAACTCATTCTGTATAGACCAGGCTGGCTTTGAATTCAGAAATCCGCCTGCCTCTGTCTTTCAGGTACTGGGATTAAAGGCGTGTGCTACCACTGCCTGGCTGCATATTGGTTTCTATTCTAGCTGTTTTAGGATGTATTAGTGAATCAAACAGGTAGAAATTCCTTGGTCTGTGGATCCCACGTGTTAAGGTATGTGTGTTAGCAAAAAGGAGTAAATATGATGTTACTTACTTTAAGGGATAAAGAGCCTGGGAATAAGGAAAGGGCTGGACCAGATAAGAATTTAGGGGCTGGGATGGAGTTTAAGAGTTGCTATTATTGAGAAGAAATTTGGGCAGGTGCTGAACATTCACTTACATTGCCATGTGGCTGGCTAGGCCTCAGACTTCTAGAGGCCAGGGTAGTTGATATGAAACAAGGGAGGAAGACAGTGGGAACAGATAGGGTAAAGGGATGTGGCTTTAGGCAGAATGGAGCTGATCTTCCTCGAACCTGGGAAGTAGGTAGCATTGCAGGTCTTATAGAGAAGTGCTGCAGCCTCACTGCAGAGCAATGGAGTTTATGTTTTAAAGGGTCACTGACTGCTGTGGAAAAATTTAGGAGAGGGGGAGGATAGGAGCCATCAGAGATGAAAGTGTTTTATTAAAGGACCGTGGTCCTTTAAGATGATGGTGGCTGTTTAGTATTTTCCAAGTAAACGTTTATATTCTGTGCTGGCAAAAAGTCTTGAGCTATTCTGTGAAATGTGGCTTGAAACAAAGTACAGACACGCCATACTTAATGACATTTTAGTTAAAAACTTTAATTTGTGCTGAATTTTTATGGCACATTAATTGCTAATTTTTTCCTCTTATTCACCTCTGAGCATCTCAATATGTTAATAGTGTAATAGGCAGCTACAGGTTGTCATTTTTCTACTACAGTTGCTGCTGTTGTTGTTATTATTACTACTAGTATTTTATTTTTGAGATAGGGTCTCATGAACTCAGGTTGGCTCTTAGCTTGCTATATAGCTGAAGCTGGCCTGGAACTCCTTATCATTTTGCCTTCACCTCCCCACCTCACCCAGCTATGTTGTGTTAACTATGAAGTACTGGGTTTTGAACTATGGGATTAGCAATGATAGGCAAGCACTTAACCAATTGACCTATTCTTAATGATCAAGAATTATGTAAAATTGAAGCTTTTTAAAAAAAGATTTATTTATTATATGTAAATACACTGTGGCTGTCTTCAGACACACCAGAAGAGGGCGTCAGATCTTGTTACGGGTGGTTGTGAGCCACCATATGGTTGCTGGGATTTGAACTCATGACCTTCAGAAGAGCAGTCGGTGCTTTTACCCTTTGAGCCATCTCACCAGCCCAAATTTAAGCTTTTGAAAGAACTTCTTGTTCCTGCTCAGCTTAATACTGTCTCAGAACTTGGCCTTAACTTTTAGTCAGTCTTATACTTAAAGACCAGGGTCTTTGAACATATCCTTGTAGACAAGTTTGGTTCAAGGAGACACTCATGGAGTATATTTTGTATATGAGGTGATTGTAGTTGCACACATGTTCTCTTACCTCTTAACATTTTTTCTTTCTTTGCTTTTACTTTTATTAATTAATTTATTTTTGAAATAAGGTTTTATTATATATAGCCTTGGCTGCTGTAGAACTTACTATGTAGACCTGGTTGGCTTTGAACTCAGAGTTTGCCTGACTACCTTCCAAGTGCTGAGATAAAAGGTGGTATACCACCATGATCCCAGTTTTTTTTTTTTTTTTTTAAGTTTTAAGTTTATGTGTATGCCTGAAGCAGAGGCAGGAGGATCTCTGGGAGTTTGAGGCCAGTCTGGTCTACAAAATGAGATCCAGGATAGCCAGTTGGTTACAGAGAAACCCTGTCTTAAAAACAAACAAAAAAGTGTGTGTGTGTGTGTGTGTGTGTATGAGTTGGAGTCACAGGTGGTTGTGAGTTGCCATGTGGGTGCTGGAAACTGGACCTAGCTCTTTTCTGCAAGAACAGCAAGTGCTCTTAACCACTGAACCCCATCTCCAGCACTCTTGGGGATTTTCTTGTTCATGGCAACTGGTACTTTGTGAGAGTAATGATCAAATGTAGACACACTAGCATGGCTGTAGATATGCTTTTTCAGATGCCACCCTTTCTGCTTTTTTTTTTTTTTTTTTTATGGTGACAACCTTTTTGGGTGGGCGAGGAGGTGGGGTTTCAAGGCAACGTTTCTTCTCTGTGAAGCCTTGGCTGTCCTGGAACTTGCTCTGTAGCCCATGCTGGCTTTGAACTCACAAGAGACCCACCTGCCTCTACCTCCCTAGTGTAGGCTAGCTGGTGGCCTTTCAGTCAGCTCTATTGGCATGTTCCCAACTTTCATTGACATACCCGTTGGCTGTCCTGGACTCATTCTGTAGACCAGGCTGGCCTCGGACTCAGAAATCCACCTGCCTCTGACTCCCAAGTGCTGGGATTAAAGGCGTGTGCCACCACCACCTGGCTGACATACCCATTTTTATAGTAGTGACCCAGCTCTACAATATAAAGCAGTAGTTTTTAAAGACAGGGCCCCATTTAACCTAGGCTGGCCAAAGAATAGGTATGTATGTAACTAAGAATGACATTGACTTCTGGTTTCCCTGCTGTTGTACCTCCCAAGTGCTGAGATTACAGCTATGTGCTTCTTCACCTGGTGACAATAAATTCCTGAAGAGGACAATGGCTGTTTCCTTTCTGATATCACAGAACAGAATATTGACTCTCTGGCCAGTTGTAAATCCATTAGAAGTATATGTTAGGATTCTAGTGTTCTGTGAAAGATGGCATCTACACTAAACAATGGAAATTACCACATGTATCCATTCATTTTGTTTGTTTGTCTTTCTTTTTTCTTTTGGTGTTGTGGTACAGTCATTGTGTAGCTCTGGCTGACCTGGGAGATGATATGTAGATCAGGCTGACCTTAACTCACAGAGTTACCTGTCTGCCTCACAAGTGCTGGAATTAAAGGTGAAGGTGTATGCCACCACTTCCATCTTTCATTCTTTTAACAGTTAATAGGTAAATGATTGTAGAATGTGGAAGGTGTGGATTTTGGTAAAATACAGAGTACTGTTATAATTAATTTGAAATTTTATTATCTAAGTGCAAAGTATTAGTTTGATCTTGTACCTTGAATGAGACAAAGGAAAATATTAATGAAAATAGGTCAATACCTTTTGGGTTAGTCTCCTTTAAACCTAATGGAGACTTAGCAAAGCATAAGCGTGAGTTAGCTATTGTTCCTAGATGATTGAAAAGCTTTCATATAGATGATTTACATCAAAATGAGAGAATATGTTACCTCTTAAATGATTAAGCAGTATAGTCGGCTTTAATCATTATGTTTAACTTAAAGAGTTATTAAATTAATTTCTTTAAGTGAAAATGACCTTTTTTTCTTTTAAATGGAAATGATATACTATTTCCTATGAAAATAGTATGCTTTTAAGAAATCGGATCATTTTCATTACTATATTGGAGATAGCATTCAGATTTGGGGAAAGTAGGGTAAAGAGTTTATGCAAGCTAATAAACAGTTTACTAGAATATAAAAACCAGATAAATAAAATGAAAATAAGAAAAGGCTGATTTGCGTAGACCAAGAAACCTTATTTAGTGAGCTTAGTCTGCTGTGCTGAGAATTATATTTTCTAATAAGTTATAGAAGCAAAAGGTGTAATGAAAGATGCAAAAGGGGAAGTGTACACAGTAATACTTGTTCCATGTGTGGTGGAAGACAATTGCTGTGAGTTTGAGCTAAAGTTAGCTGGGACTTTAGTAAGATTATGTCTTACCCCCAAAGAAAAGAACATACTGCTGTTTTCTCTCACTTACTTAACTCTGGGCAGAGTCCTAGCAGTCTTTAATCATGGCTTTTGCTTGTTCTTAGAAAGAGTAAGCATGAGTGAGCTTTTAGGGGTTTGTAAACCTCTCCTTTCCTCAGTTACACAGAAGTTCATATTTTCATGTATTTTCCAGAGGACAGTAGCATAGCTTTCAATAGGTTTGTGCTGGAACCTACTGGACAGTTAGGCAAAGCTGTGTCTGTTTGTTGATCTGCTCCTTTTTTCAGAAGATAGTGCATTCTTCTCTCACCATTAAAGATGCAGACAACCACATGTCAGTACTCATATTCTTAGTTGTATTTTGTTCAGATCACTACCAGTCACAAAATGTTTTTATCCCATTGTTTCTAAAACACCGTTTATGTAAAAAACATATACAGCTTAATGTTTACTTGTGTGTGTGTGTGTGTGTGTGTGTGTGTGTGTGTGTGTGTGTGTGTATAGGGTGCCTGCAAAGGCCAGAAGATCGTGGTGGATCTCTTGGAGCTAGAGTAAACAGGTGATTATTGTGAGCTTCCTGACATGGCCTGATAATGGGTGCTAGAAACTGAATTGCAGTCTTTTTGCAAGAGAAATGGATCATTTCTCTAGCCCATGTTTACTCTTAGAATCCCCAAAATATGTTTTTTACAAGCTAAATTTAATTAAAATTAATCTTAGATTTTATGGGAATATTTTATAAAGTGATTAAAAATTTTATATATAGAAATATTTTACATGCATGCATGTTGTGTGCCACATATATGTCTCTTACTGGTCCTCAGAGTCCAGAGAGGCTTAGAACTCGAGTTACAGATGATTGTTGGCCACTATGTGAGTGCTAGAAATTGAACCTGGGTCCTTCACAGGAGCAGTGCTTTTAACTGCTGAGTCATCTCTTTAGCCTCCATGAAATAATTCTAAAAGTCTCTGGAAGTTTTTGAGTATGGTTTTGAAGCATATGCTTTGCTTACAAGTTAATGTATATTTAGTCTCACACTTGGGACAGTCATTCCTTTGCCCTAATGAGCTTATCATGGAATACTGCCTATGATTACATGTTAACTCAGGATACAGTTGAAGAGATCAGTATGAAACAAGACATTACCTAGGGTGGTGTATATTTGTCCAGGTTAACTCTAGTGTTTGGTGGTAAGGAGTTTGAGTGGAGAGATTTCTTTTCTGGACCATTATTACTGAGTTGTGAAAATTAAAATCTAACAGGAAATAGTCTGTATCACCTTTAAGTTAGAAATTTAGCGCTCATCAATTAAGAGAAAGATAATTCAGTGTGAACTTTTAAACTTCTATAAGTGCAAGGTAACAGTGTTTCTTGACACTTGACAGATATTTTAGAATGGGCCCAAGAGTGTCTAGCTTTTTGATGTTGAGACATTCATCTGTAAGGTTCATACTTGAGAACCTGTAATGAAATATTTGCAAAACTTAATTTATTTATATATTTTATTTGTGTGTGGATGCGCTTGTGTGTACTCATGATATGTATGTTTATGTGGGGAGTGGAATATGCCATTATATGTGTACAGAGAGGTCAGAGACAGCTTATAGAAATCAGTTCTCTACTTCTGCCCTGTGGGTTTTAGGATGGAATTCAGGTCATCAGCTTGTCAGTAACTGGCTTACTCACTGAACCATCTTATTAATTCCACATTGCAATGTTTTAAGTAAGTTTATGATTTTGTATTGGGCCACTGATTAGACATACTCTCTAGAGTCTTTTTGAGGCAGGGTTTCTCTGTATAGCTCTGGCTGTTCTGGAACTTGCTCTGTAGACCAGGGTGGCCTCTACCTCAGAAGTCTGCCTGCCTCTGCCTTCCCATTATAACTATGCATCACCCCCACCACCCATAAGCTCTAGACCAGTGGTTCTCAACCTTCATAATGCTTCGACCCTTACTCATTTTGTGGTGACCCCCTAGTCATACACATTTTTTTTCTATCTCATAACTAATTTTGGTACTGTTAGAATTGTAATGCAGATATCTGTGTTTGTTTGTTTGTTGTTGTTGTTTTTTTTTGTTTGTTTGTTTTGTTTTGTTTTGTTTTTTTTGGGTTTTTCGAGACAGGGTTTCTCTGTGTAGCCCTGGCTGTCCTGGAACTCACTTTGTAGACCAGGCTGGCCTCGAACTTAGAGATCCACCTGCCTCTACCTCCCAAGTGCTGGGATTAAAGGTGTGTGCCACCACTGCCCGGCTTTTTTTTTTTTTTTTTTTAAGATTTATTTATTATTATATGTAAGTACACTGTAGCTCTCTTCACACACTCCAGAAGAGGGAGTCAGATCTTGTTACAGATGGTTATGAGCCACCATGTGGTTGCTGGGATTTGAACTCTGGACCTTCGGAAGAGGAGTAGGGTGCTCTTACCCACTGAGCCATCTCACCAGCCCTGGCTTTTTTTTTAACTTTTTTTTAGAAAAAAGATTTATTTATTTTATGTATATGAGTACACTGTCGCTGTCTTCAGACACACCAGAAGAGGGCATCGAATCCTATTACAGATGGTTGTGAGCCATCATGTGGTTGCTGGGAATTGAATTCAGGACCTTTGGAAGAACAGCTAGTATTCTTAACTGCTGATCCATCTCTCCAGCTCTTAAAAATACTTTTTTAGTTGAAAAATTTTGTGTTTGTATATTAATGTATGTTCTATGAGTGCATACATTGGTACATAGGTTGGTTAGAGAACTACATCAGGCTGTTCTAGCTTGTTGAAGAAGGGCCTCTCTTGTTTCTACTTGGTCTTTGCCTCCTATACTGCCACAGGAGTACTGGGATTTCAACTGTACTTCTGCATCTACTTCTTAAGTGGGTTCTGGGAAATCACCTCATGTTTCTAGGCTAACTGGCTACTTTTACTCACAGGGCCATCTCCTTGGCCTAGCTCTGTTACTTATATCCAAAATGTGATAGCCTTTTTCCCCTCCTTGTAGAATGAGTATTGTAATGGGATCAGACAAAGGTCTTGTACATACATGCAAGTACTCTACCACTGAGCTATATCTCTAGGCCCAGGTTTGGTAACATTTGACTTCAGAACACAATTACTTCTCCAGAATGTAGTCATTGATGGTTACTTAATAAACTTCATTAGAAAGAACACTTCTGCTGTTGGCTGTGCTCTAGCTACTACCCAGCTCCCTGTTCTCCTTCAATGCTTTTCTTTTTGAAAAAAAAAAAAAAAAAAGCAAAACATAAAAGATAAAATATAATCACTTCAGTGACAGAAATGAATGTATGAAACCATTGAACCTTTCAGTAAAGACACATAGAGCAAAGATCTACTTACACTGATAGTTAAGGCGTATCTATAAAAATTGTCTTTTAATACATGCTGGGTAAGTGGTGTTTCTTCATGACTAAAGGTATATAGCTAAGACACCGAGAGGTCTTTCTCTCCTTTAATGATTGCTGAAATTTACCTACAGTTTTTCTTGTTTTTTAGATCAAGGTAAAATTTTAATTTCATACTTCTTGCAAAATGGGGTAAAAAGCTGTGCTGAACAAAGTTGTAGATGTACTAATGAAAAATTAATTGAGAACACTTTACAGATGCTTGGTGGGGTGCTGAGAGACCAGGACACATGATGGCTGTGCTAGTCTGCTCGGAGCATGAATCATTTTATAAGCTGGTACAGTGAGGAGTTACTAGGATTTTGGGGGATTGAGTTACAACTTGTGTTTACTGTGCTATATATGCCATTTCTGAAAAGGCAGGCATCCACATGTAAACTTAGTTACAATACTAATCCTAAGGGCTTGTTGGAGTGACTAAATATAATAACAGTAGTTACTACATAGAGACTCTTAGTAAATTGTAGCTACTATTATTAGTGTCAGAATATGGTAATTACATTTTTACTTATTTATCTGTGTGTACACATGTTGTGCTGTTTGTGTGGAGATCTGAGGACAAGTTATGGTACTTGGCTCTCTCCATCCACTGTGTGGGTCCCAGTGGTCAAATTCATGTCCTCAGGAATCAGCTGAGTTCTGGAGAAGAATATTCAAATTTTTTGGAATTTAAATTCAGTTTCATGTTTATTTAGTAACTCTAGTTTTGTTATTGTTGACCAAAATTCATTTTGATGGCAATTTTATGGTTAAAAATTTAAACTTTGTTTGTGATTTTATGTTTTAAATTCTATAACACAGTGTTTAGTGGTGGAAGATAAAAGCCAGATTTCTTTATTCTGAGGACTTTGTTCTAATCCAATCTCTCCACCCCACCATGAACCAGGGTTTTCCTAGGCTGTCCTAGAACTGTGTAGTCTAAGTTAGGAGAAAGGGGACATATATTTACTGAAAAAGGGAATAATTTCTAGCTTCAACAAACTTTCTAGTTGGTTAGTTTATTTATGTAGTGTGTGTCTTGAGGATTAGCAGAGGCGCCTCTTTTGCTGGATGGCTACTTTTCAAGAAGCTCAGGTTGAGCCCAGTGTGGTTACCAGAGCACTAGCACTTGAGAAGTTGAGACAGCAAGATCTCAAATTTATAGCCAGATACTCTCATAAAAAAGCTGGGAGTACCTTTGAGTATTGCTCAGTTGTAGAGAACTTGCCCTAGGTTGGATCTCCAGTACATATAAAACAAACAAAAGCTCTGATTGTTCTTGGGATCTTTAAAGATTTTTTTTTAATGTGCATTGGTGTTTTACTGTGTGTGTGTGTATGAATGCATATGTATTTATGAATATATAGAGGATGTTTGGTCTCTAGGAAATGGAGGGCAGACAGTTGTGAGATGCTATGTGGGTGCTGGGAATTGAACATAGGTCCTCTAGAAGAGCAGCCAGTGGCCAGCACTCCAGCCCATTCTTGGGATCTTTAATGTAGTATTCTTGAAAGGTTAATTTTAGGACAGACCGTAGGCAGTGACCCCAGCTGATAGATGCTTAAGCCCAGGGTATACACCTAAAAGGATTTCTTAGTACTATGGTTCCATAATGTTTTGGTTTTTCGAGACAGGGTTTCTCTGTATAGCCCTGACTGTCCTGGAACTCACTTTGTAGACTAGGTAGACCAGGCTAGCCTCAAACTCAGAAATCCGCCTGCCTCTGCCTCCCGAGTGCTGGGATTAAAGGCGTGTGCCACCATGCCCGGCTGGTTCCATAATGTTTTAAATGGCACATTGTTCTTTGAAAGTTCTGTAGTCATTGGTTATTTCTTAAAACATCCCTCTGAGGCAGGTCAGTAGCATTTTTCTCTTTTTATGGTTGAAGAAGCAGATTCAAGGATGCTGAGTGATATGGCCACAGGCACACATTATACTGATCATAGAGCTTCACTCTAGTTAGTACTCTGAGCCCTGCTGCCTAATTATTATAAGTCATGAAGTTGCTGCCATTTATTGATCTTTCAATAGCTTTATTGAATAGTGAATGTAGTTGAGAACTCTGCCAATTTTATTGGAAACAAATTTTGAATCTAATAAATAATTACATAGTGGTAAGCATTCTACCTGGTCTCTTAAAAATTAGAAGTCACTTGAAATATATTAAAATGAGCTACAGTGGATTTGATTCTAGAAAAACTTCCTAGCTTCAAAGTTGGTTTCCTTTTTTTGAATATTTTCTTTATTTACATTTCAAATGTTATATCCTTTTCCGATTCCACCCAGGAATTCTCTATTCCATCTCCCCTCCCCCTGCTTATATGAGGGTGTTTCCCAACCCACTCCCACCTCCCCACCCTCGAATTCCCCTACACGGGGGCATCCAGCTTTCACAGGACCAAGGGCTTGCTCTCCCATTGATGCCTAACAAAGCCATCCTCTGCTACATATGCAGCTGGAACCTTGAGTCCCTGTGTACTCTTTTGTTGATGGTTTAGTCCCTGGGAGCTCTGGGAGGGTCTGGTTGGTTGATACTGTTGTTCTTCCTGTGGGGTTGCAAACCCCTTCAGCTCCTTTAGCCCTTTCTCTAACTCCTCCATTGGGGACCCGGTATTCAGTCCAATGATTGGCTGCAAGCGTCTGCTTTTGTATTTGTCATGCTGTGGCAGAGCCTCTCAGGAGACAGCTATATCAGGCTCCTGTCAGCATGCACTTCTTGGCATCAACAGTAGTGTCTACATTTGATGACTGTATATGGGCTGGGTCCCCAGGTAAGATAGTCTCTGTATGGCCTTTCCTTCAGCCTCTGCTCCACATTTTATCTCCGTATTTGCTTCCTTGAGTATTTTGTTCCTCCTTCTAAGAAGGACCAAAACATCCACACTTTGGTCTTCCTTCTGATTGAGCTGCATGTGGTTTGTGAATTGGATCTTGGGTATTCTGAGCTTTTGAAATAATATCCACTTATCAGTGAGTGCATGCCATGTGTGTTCTTTTGTGACTGGGTTATCTCACTCAGGATATTTTCTAGTTTCATCTACTTGCCTAAGACTTTCATGAAATTATTGTTTTTAATAGCTGAGTAGTATCCCATTGTGTAAATATACTACATTTTCTATATCCATTCCTCTGTTGAAGGACATCTGGGTTGTTGTTTCCAGCTTCTGGCTATTATAAATAAGGCTGCTATGAACATAGTGGAACATGTATCCTTATGAATTGTGGGAGCATCTTCTGGGTGTATGCCCAGGAATGGTATAGCTGGGTCCTCAGGTAGTACTATGTCCAATTTTCTGAGGACTCACCAGACTGATTTCCAGAATGGTTGTACCAGCTTGCAATCCCACCAACAATGGAGGAGTGTCCTTCTTTCTCCACATCCTCGTCAGCATCTGCTTGTCACCTGAATAATTTTTTTTTTTTTTCGAGACAGGGTTTCTCTGTATGGCCCTGGCTGTCCTGGAACTCACTCTGTAGACCAGGCTGGCCTCGAACTCAGAAATCCACCTGCCTCTGTCTCCCAAGAGCTGGGATTAAAGGTGTGCACCACCACCACCCTGCATCACCTGAATTTTTGATTTTAGCCATTCTGACTGGTGTGAGGTGGAATCTCAGGGCTGTTGTGATTTGCATTTCCCTGATGACTAAGGATGTTGAACATTTCTTTAGTTGCTTCTTGGCCATTCGATACTCCTCAGTTGAGAATTCTTTGTTTAACTCTGTTCCCCATTTTTTAATAGGGTTATTTGGTTCTCTGGAGTCTTAACTAATTGAGTTCTTTGTATATATTGGATATTAGCCCACTATAGGATATAGGATTGATAAAGATCTTTTCCCAATCTGTTGGTTGCCATTTTGTCCTATTGACAGTGTCCTTTGCCTTACAGAAACTGTGCAGTTTTATGAGGTCCCATTTGTTGATTCTTGATCTTACAGCATAAGTCATTGGTGTTTTGCTCAGAAACTTTCCCCCTGTGCCCATGTGTTTGAGGCTCTTCCCCACTTCTGTTAATTTAGGTATATCTGAGTTTATGTGGAGGCCCTTGATCCACTTGGACTTGAGCTTTGTACTAGGAGATAAGAATGGATCAATTTGCATTCTTCTTCATGATAGCTGCCAGTTGAGCCAGCACCATTTGTTGAAAAAGCTGTCTTTTTTCCACTGGATGGTTTTAGCTCCTTTGTCAAAGATCAAGTGACAGTAGGTGTGTGGGTTCATTTCTGGGTCTTCTATTCCATTGATCTTCCTGCCTGTCTCTGTACCAGTACCATACAGTTTTTATGACTATTGCTTTGTAGTACAATAGTCAGGGATAGTGATTCCCCCAGAAGTTCTTTTATTGTTCAGAATAGTTTTTGCTATCTTGTTTTTTTGTTTTTTGTTTTTTTGTTTTTTTTTTTTTTTGTTTTGCTTTTTTGGTTATTCCAAATGAATTTGCAAATTGGTCTTTTTAACTCTATGAAGAATTGAATTGGAATTTTGATGGAAATTGCACTGAATTTGTAGGTTGCTTTTGGCAAGATGGTCGTTTTTAGTATATTAATTTTGCCAACAAGTGAGCATGGAGATCTTTCCATCTTCTGAGATCTTCCATTTCTTTCTTCAGAGACTGGAGGTTCTTGTCATACAGATACTTCACTTGCTTGGTTACAGTCACAAAAAGGTATTTTATGCTATTCGTTCATGACTTTTTTTTTTTTTTTTTGGTTTGGTTTTTTGAGACAGGGTTTCTCTGTGTAGCCCTGGCTGTCCTGGAACTCACATTGTAGACCAGGCTGGCCTCGAACTCAGAAATCCTTCTGCCTTTGCCTTCCCGAGTGCTGGGATTAAAGGCGTGCGCCACTACACCCGGCGCTATTCATGTCTATTGTGAAGGGTGTCTTTTCCTTAATTTCTTTCTTAGCCTGTTTATCCTTTGAGTAGAGGAAGGCTACTGATTTGTTTGAGTTAATTTTATATTCAGCCACTTTGCTGAAGTTGTTTATCAAGTTTAGGAGTTGTCTGGTAGAATTTGTGGTGTCACTTAAGTATAATACTTTATTTGCACATAGTGATATGTTGACTTCTTTCCTTCCAATTTGTACCCCTTTGACCTCCTCTTGCTGTCTAATTGCTCTGGCTAGGACTTCGAGTATTATATTGAATAGCTAGGGAGAGAGTGGGCAGTCTTATCTGGTCCCTGATTTTAGTGAGATTGCTTCAAGTTCCTCTCTACTTAGTTTGATGTTGGCTACTGGTTTGCAGTATATATAGCTTTTACTATGTTTAGGAAGGGGTATTGAAATCTGTCAAATGCTTTCTCAGCATCCAATGAAATGATCATGTGGTTTTTTTCTTTGAGTTTGTTTATGTAGTGGATTGCATTGATGGATATCTATATATTGATCCATTTCTGCGTCTTTGAGATGAAGTCTACTTGATCATGATGGATAAATTGTTTTTGTGTGTTCTTGGATTCTGTTTTCGAGAAGTTATTGTGTATTTTTGTATCTATTCATAAGTAAAATTGAACTGAGTGCTCGTTCTTTGTTGGGTCTTTGTGTGGTTTAGGTATCAGAGTAATTGTGGCTTCATAGAACGGATTGGGCAGTGTTCCTTCTGGTTCTATTTTGTGGAATAGTTTGAAGAGTATTGGTATTAGGTCTTCTTTGAAGATCTGATAGAATTATGTACTAAATCTATCTGGTCCTGGGCTTTTTTTGGTTGGGAGCCTTTTAATGACTGTTTCTATTTCTTTAGAGGTTGTGGAACTGTTTAGATGGTTTATCTGAACCTGATTTAACTTTGGCACCTGATATTTGGCTAGAAAATTGTCCATTTCATCCAGATTTTCTATTTTTGTTGAGTATAGGCTTATGTAGTAGGATCTGATGAATTTTTTGAATTTCCTTGGTTTCTCCTATTTCATTTCTGATTTTGTTAATTTGGATACTGTTCTTGTGCCATCTGGTTAGTCTGGCTAAGGGTTTATCTATCTATCTTGTTGATTTTCTCAAAAAAACAGCTCCTGGTTTGTTGATTCTTTGTATAGTTCTCTTTGTTTCTACTTGGTTGATTTCTGCTCTAAGTTTGATTATTTCTTGCAGTCTACTCCTATTGGTTGTATTTGCTTCTTTTTGTTGTAGAGCTTTCAGGTGTGCTGTTAAGCTGCTAGTGTATACTCTCTCCAGTTTCTTTATGGACTTTAGCACTCGGAGTTATGACTTTTCCTCTTAGCACTACTTTCATTGTGTCCCACAAGTTTTGGTATGTTGTGCCTTCATTTTCATTAAATTCTAAAAATTCTTTAATTTCTTGACTAACCAAGTTATCACTGAGTAGAGAGTTGTTCAGCTTCCATGTGTATGCGGGCTTTCTGTTGTTTTTATTGTTATTGGAGACCAGCCTTAGTCAGTGGTGATCAGATAGGATGCATGGGATTATTTCAACCTTCCTGGGAGTCAAGCTGCCTCTTGGACTTGAAATCGTGGTGGGACCAAGCTCATGAGATCCTGTGATCTTGGGTGTGGTAGAGCACCTGGGAGTTGTGCTTCTTCTGGGTGTTGTGGGACTGAGTTCAGAGCCAGAGCCCCAGGTATGCTCAGGGCACTGCCTCAGACTGAAAGGCCAAAGTTGGTTTATTAAAAGAACAGAAAACAAGGCTTTAAAGAGTTCGAGCAACAGGATAGATTGCCTAGTGGTTAAGAGCCTTTTCTTGCTTTTCCAAAAAAATATGAGTTTGGTTTCTTCTACATAAACTCTTGGGGGGGGGTCTTTGATATTCTTTTCTGGTCTCTGTAGGCATGCATACATTCATAACACATAAACATAAATTAATAGAGATTAGTATGTACATGTTTGTGTGTATGCAGGTCTTCATGTACTTGTGCTCAAATGGGTATGCATGTATGTGTATGTAAGCTAGGGAGTGGGAGAAATCAGACAGGGAAGGAAAACTAGGTACTTTAGAAGACACATGTATTACTGCTTAGTATATTTTATTCCTTTTTAAATGCAGATCACAAAGTATCAAGATTTAAATATATCTCCTTTTAAGAAGGGAAGGAAAGTTGAAAAAATTTAGAAAACGTTCTATTAAATTTTCATAACTTAGGTTTTTGTGCTGGGGGAAAAAAGACACCTGCAAATTAAAACAACTACTACAGGATGTCCTCGCATCACTCTGTAATTCTAGCAAGTAGGAGTCTAAAATCAGAAGAGTGTGAGCTTGAGATCTTCCTAGGCCACATAGTGAGTTTGAGATAATCCTGGGTTATATTTTAATGTTTTAAAAGAATATGAAGTGGTTTCTGGTTTTGTTTATATTTTTAGAGAGAGAATTTCAAGCATCTTAGACTGGACTTTAACCGAAAAAGCTTTGGACAGGTATTTTGTTTGTTTGTTTTTTGAGACTGTCATTCTGGCTGGCCTGGAACTGACTGGCTTCACACTCACAGCGTTTACTTGCCTGTATTTCCTGAATGCTATAATTAAGTAGTAGTATGTACCACCATAACTAAATTCTTACCCTCCTCCCTCTGCCTCCTAAGTGCTGGGACTATGAGCACTATACCAATTGGAGATATGACTTAGCAGTTAAGAACACAAGCTCCACTTCTAGAGGACCTTTGCTCAATTCCCAGGAACAACTACAAGGCAGCTCAAACCTGTCTGAAACTCCAGTTCCAGGTTTTCTGATACCCTCATGCAGACAAAGCACCAATGACCATAAAATAGAAATAAATTATATTTAAAATAGTTTTTAAAAATAGTTATTAAATATTATGGTGTATTTTTTTCTTGGCCTTTTGACAGCCTGTGTGTGTGTGTGTCTGTGTTTGTGTGTGTCACTTTGTGGCACATATAGAAGCCATAGAACAACTTTGCACAGCCAGCCCCTTACTCATTGATCTTTCTCACCAATCCAGAATAAGAAGTTTTAAATTTAGGATTAATTATTGCTTAACTTTTTAGGAGTGAAGAATTTGTGTAAAATTATACTAGCTAAATGTTGAAGCCCAAAATTTTGAAGACAGATTTTCATAACCCCGTCCATTGCTAAAATTTAATTCTTTACAAAAGCATTTAGCAGATTTTCTTTTTGCACAGTGGTGGTAGAGCAGGACTCGGTATTCATTTTCTGTTAAATCAACTTGTCATAAATTTAGTTGCTGTGAAAACAGCAGATTATTAGCATAGATTATTAGCATATTACCACATGGCTCTTATAGGGTCCTCTGGAAGAGCCAGCAGCTCTCTTAACCACGGAACCATCTCTCCAACTCTTGATCAGAATACTTTTATAATGTTTAAGTAAGTTTATGATTTTGTGTTGGGCTATATTCATCATGATTGCATAAATGTCCCCATTTCAAGCTCTACTGATAAGCGACCTTAGTTAATTCTACAATTGTAGATTTTTTCCCTTGACAGGTAACACAGCATTTTCACACTTTCTGTGGATTAAGGTGCAGACATTTTGTTTGGGATATTATTCTACTTACCTCAGGCTCTTTAGCTTAGCAAACTGATTAAGCCTTTTAGTCCTCTCTATAAAATGGGATTAATATCTATTCTTTACCACATTGGAATTTGATGAAGATGAAAGTTTTGTGCTGGTGTAGATAAGCTGTGCTCCTTGAATGAACAGGTATTTTATGGTTGATCTTAACTGCCTTTAGATGCTTAGGGGAATAGCTGGTGAGTAGCTTAATAAAGTCTAAGCTGACTGCCTGGCACTCATTAAACTTGTTGCAGGAAGCAGAGCAAGGTGTCTCTTGTCTAGGTGCATTAAAAAGACTGAGGCTTTTTAGCTGATGTTCACATTTTATTTGATTCCTCCAAGTCAGGGTTTTGTTCTAGAATTCAGTCTTTCTGGGCTTTCATATATTGAGAATAGCATTGGGATGGGTCAGTGCTGATAAGGTTCCAGCTTTCTGAAGCTGTAGGCTTTCTATTCTCTGGGGTCTCCAAAAGATCACTGTGCAAGTAAGAGGGCTTTGAGTCATTGGGCTTTTTAAAAGTCACATGTGTTTATTTTTGTATGCTCCTAATTGCTAGTTTGAAATTTGCTAATGTTGTTGATCCTTGATCTTGTTTGTTTTGAGGCAGGATCTTTTAAACATATATATACATTTTTAATTTTTAATTTTTATTTATTTATTTGTTTATTTATTTATTTTTTTGTTTTTCGAGACAAGGTTTCTCTGTATAGCCCTGGCTGTCCTGGAACTCACTTAGTAGACCAGGCTGGCCTCGAACTCAGAAATCTGCCTGCCTCTGCCTCCCAAATGCTGGGATTAAAGGCGTGCGCCACCACTGCCCGGCTAAAAATATTTTTAATTTGAAATATTCATACAATTCACTTTGTACTCACCCCTCCCCCAACTCTTCGCTCTAATTCTTCCCAGATCCTTCCTACTTTGCCTCCCACTACCCCCCTTTTAAAAAATAACCCGTGCTCGCTTCGGCAGCACGTATACTAAAATTGGAACGATACAGAGAAGATTAGCATGGCCCCTGCGCAAGGATGATACGCAAATTCGTGAGGCGTTCCATATTTAAAAAAAAAAAACAAAAAACCCATGGTCACATGGGCCATCCACCAGAGTATTGTTGACCTACCAGGCCCCACAACCTTCAGGAGAAATGGCTCTTCCTTCCCCAGAAGCCATTGACTATCCATAGCTCCTCACTTAGGGGTTGGGGCCTATGAGCCTCTGCCTACTCTGGAATTTTGACTGGCTTACTGTTATGCAGGTCTTGTTCAGGTAGCCACAGCTGATGTGAAGTCATGTGCATATTGGTTCTGTCATCTCTAGAAGGTACTGTTTTGCTTAAGATCTCCCTGGCTCCTCTTCTGAGATGGTCCTTAAGCCCTCGGGAGGGCATGTGATACAGAGTTCAATTTGTGGCTCACCACTTCACTGACACTTTGACTAGTTGGTAAGTTTCTGTGTGAACCACCATGAGATAGTGTCTTATGAACTTATAGGCTGGCCTCAAACTCACTGTCCCAATTATTGGGACTACAAATGCCTGGAAGATTGTATTTATTGATGTACAGAGAATATTTCTTTTTCTCATTTGGAAGGTCAGTACCACCTGTACCAATTTTTTTATATATATATTTTATTTTGATGGTCTCATTTTAAAATATAGTTAAAATGTCAAATAACAAAATATTTAATTGTCTTGTTAAAAATACATCTGTACCGGGACAAGAGAGATGGTTTCTGTAGTAGAAAACATTTGCTGCTCTTAGAGAGGATTCAGGTTCCCAGTATTCATATGGTGGTTCACAACAACCAGGAACCAATTTTAAGGGATCTGGCACTCTCTTCTGATCTCCATAGGTACCAGAGACTGTTTCATGAGTCCTTGAAACTAGGCAGCAAAAGAAATCTTTCCTTTTAATTTCTCTGTGGCAGTGAGGAAAGTACATTGTCTTAATTGTAGTGTTTAAATTGAAACTAAGACTTGGAGACTAAAGTATACTCTGTAGTCTGTATACATAAGTTTAAATGCTGTAAATGAAACATCAGAATATAATATTTCAAAGAAGTGCTGTAGAAACTTGTTTGCTTTTAAAGATATTTTTAAAAGGTATAATGGGATGAGTAATTTCTTAAAAATTATTTTAATCCTTTATATCTCTGATAAGGCATAAGGTAGAATATGGTAGTGATTATAAAAATGATGGTCAAATATCACTAAGTGTTCATATCTTCAAGCAAAGTTGATCTTCATGACCATACTACAAGGGTAAGTTATCTGATGGGAGAGTGAGGCCTAGAGGACTGGAATTTGGACTCATTCTGGCACCAGAGCTTGCCATCTTAGCAACCACAGTGCTTGCTTGTTGGTTGCTGGGTAAAATGAAAGGACAAATGTAAGTGGCTTCTGTTTGTTTCTATTGTTGGAATGGTTGGGGTAGAGTGATGTGGTAAGAGGGGCCAGTGTTTCAACAGCCCACTTAGATATTTAAGGAGAGAGAGGACTAAGTGTTTAAATTCCTTCTTGAGTCAATAAAAAGATACGTAGTAATGCCACATGCTTTATTAGATTCTGGTTTCCCTCTCCTTCTCTGTGCTGAGGATTAAACCTGGGACCTTGTGTGTATCACCGCACATGCCTCCCTTTCAGCTCTATCCTGAGCCTGAGGGAGGTTTGAATCCTACTTCTCATTGGCATATTAATTGAAGATCCTTCTGGTTTAAATGTGGCTTTAGAAACTTTTCCAAGTCCATACTGTTGGCAGCTGCCACTGATGGATAAGGATTATGGATTTAGACTCTAGAGTAAACTAAACTCTTTATTTGGACCTCTTGACCAGTGAAGGAACTAGTGTTCATTTTCATGACATCCCCAAAAAAGATGCATTTTTAACTAAGTGTCAAATTCACATTTTCTCAAATGGTACTGTTAAACTCCAATAGTTAACACGTTTTGTTCCAATAGTTAACACGTTTTGTTTTGTTTTGTTTTCATGACAGCATTTCTCTGTGAAACATTTCTCTGTATAACAGTCCTGGCTGTCCTGGAACTCTGTAAACCAGGCTGACAGAGTTGGAATTTACAGAAAGCTTCCCGCCTCTTCCTTCTAAGTGCTGGGATTAAAGGTGTGCACCACCACTGCCAAGATCTATTAATTTTTAACACGTTGCTTCCTTATAATCCAAAACTTCTTCAGATTAAAAACATTTCAAGCCGGGCATGGTGGCGCACGCCTTTAATCCCAGCACTCGGGAGGCAGAGGCAGGCGGATTTCTGAGTTCAAGTCCAGCCTGATCTATAAAGTGAGTTCCAGGATAGACAGGGCTACACAGAGAAACCCTGTCTCGAAAAACCAAACCAAACCAAACCAAAGCAAACCAAACCAAAGCAAACCAAACCAAACACAACACAACACAACACAACAACAAAAAGAACAACAGCAACAACAAACCCATTTCAGGTAGCTTAAAGTTTATCCCATAGAAAAATCTTAGGTACATTTACTTGTATTTGGTTCAAACTTCAGTTGTGATTCTCAGCCTTCCTAATGATACCCTTTAATATAGTTAATTATGTTGTGGTGACTCCCAACCATAAAATTATTCTCATTGCTACTTCATAACTGTAATCTTGCTACTGTTATTAATTGTAATATAATCTGTGGTTTCTGATCATTTTAGGTGACCCCTGTGAAGGGGTCATGTCTCACAGGTTGAGAAACATTGCTTTAAAAGCTCTACAAAACCACAGGATGGCAGGGTTTTGGTGTTGGGGCTTGAACTGAACGTACAGTCAGAGCTACAGCTGAGCTCCAGGCAGGATGGCAGTGTGTGTATATAGGTTGAAACCAACTTTTATGGCAAGCATCATGTATGACTATTTATACCCCTGAAGTTACAGTGTAAGTTGTTTTGATTGTAGTATTAACTGTGATCAAATGTTGATGAAACAGACGCAGGGTCTTAAGAACAGTGACAGTTCTAGTTCTCATTGAAGTAGAATGAAGTAGGACATTATCAGAGTATCATTCTGCCTGACAGATACTTAGCTGTTGGATAGGCAGTGTCTGTTTATAAAGTAGATATTCATAAGTGTATTGAAATAGGTATTTTTAGGTTTTGGAAATGAAAGATGTATTAAACATTCTAGAGGCTTTTAAAACTAAACATTTAGAAATACATACACATTTTATATATATATATATATATATATATATATATATATATATATATATATATATATATATATACATACATACATACACACACATACATATATATATATACATACATCATACATACATACACACACACACACAGACACACACACACACAGAGACACAAACACACACACACATCCTGGGGACACAGTTGAAAAAAACTAGACATTTAAAATTTGTAAAAACAGCCGGGCGTGGTGGTGCACGCCTTTAATCCCAGCACTCGGGAGGCAGAGGCAAGCAGATTTCTGAGTTCGAGGACAGCCTGGTCTACAGAGTGTTATAGTGCATGCTTTTTTTTTTTTTTTTTTTTTTATTCCTAGCGCTTAGGAGGTCGAGGCCAGTCTGGTCTATAAAGTGAGTTCTAGGGCAACCAGGGATATACAGAGAAACTATCTTGACACCTCCCCACCCCCCCCCAAAAAAAAGTGGTTTCACACAATTCACATTCTGACATTTATTTTCTTATTCTGCTGCCATCCCCCCAATGTAGTATTTTAAAGGGAATCCTAGATATTAATTCACCCCTTAGTACTAGAGTATATATCTATTAACTTACATGGATTTTTTTTATTTTTTTATTTTTATTTTTTTGTTTTTTGAGACAGGGTTTCTCTGTGTAGCCCTGGCTGTCCTGGAACTCACTCTGTAGACCAGGCTGGCCTCAAACTCAGAAATCTACCTGCCTCTGCCTCCCAAGTGCTGGGATCTCAAGGTACACGGACTTTAAAAAAGTATAGCCATGGTGATACTTTTATGTCACTAGTTAGTAATGTTTCTGAATTGTTACATTCCTTATGCTATAGCAAGTATGTTGTTCATACTTGCCTGGTCATACAAATTGTTTGTACGGTTGAATTGTTTACTTTAGGTGCCAGAAGTTCTCAAAGCACACATGGAAGACATGTCCCTACAAGTGTAGTCTGTTTTCTCCTTTCCCTTCATTTGGGGTAAGGAATGGTATAATTTCACCTGTAGAAGTGTCCATGTGTAGTTTGGCTGGTTGTCTTTTATAGTTTTGCTCAACCCCTTTACTTCCTGTATACTGGCCTTTAGTTCTAAAATCTTTTGGTGAGCATGAGAATAGCAAGCTCTGTGTTCTTCCCATTGGATATCATCAGGTCAGGTCAGTTCAGTTTTAGTTTTACAAGATCTAATCAGGTCCTATCACTCTTTCTAATAACTTTCAATCACAGATATTAGAAGGTTCAAATGTTGGTTTGACCTCACCCCAAGGATGATAAAAGGTGGTATGCTGTTGGAGATAGTAGTTCAGTAGTAGAGTGTTTGCCTATCATAAAAGATGGTTTTCTCATTATATTATACTGGCATTTATTAGTTGAAATTATTGTATAAAGAAAACTTTTCTTGCATCTGTTTAATATCTTTAAAATCCTCAAGAGCAAAATAGATGCTTAATTTTACTGTCTTCACTAGGTTTTGGGATAGTCAGTGTTCTGATGACCACTTGTTGTGACCATTTGTTTCTTGATGTGTTAAACAGAAGTTTATGTATTTGATGGGATTTAAAGCCACTATAGCCGGGCAGTGGTGACGCACGCCTTTAATCCCAGCACTCGGGAGGCAGAGGCAGGCAGATTTCTGAGTTTGAGGTCAGCCTGGTCTACAGAGTGAGTTCCAGGGCAGCCAGGGCTATACAGAGAAACCCTGTCATGAAAAACAAAAAAACAAACAAACAAAAATAAAGAAAGAAAGAAAGAAAGAAAGAAAATAAATAAATAAATAAATAAAAAGATAAAGCCACTATAGTTTTTCTCTTCTCCTTTCCTTCTCTTTTCCTTCTTTCCTTCCTTCCTTGCTTCTACAAAATTTAAATCATGGTTTAAAAAAATATTAAAAATTTTTATATTATTTAATTATAGATATGTGTCTGTGTGAGGGTATGTGCACAAAATACATGTGCCTGAGGAATATAGAATAGGTTATCAGAGTTCCCTGGAGTTGCATTTACAGGTGGATGTGAGCCACCTGACTACTCAGGCAATATGCAAAAGAAATATGTGCTTTTAACTCCTGAGCCATTTGCAGTAAGCTAGCTTCCTTTCCTTTCCTTTCCTTTCCTTTCCTTTCCTTTCCTTTCCTTTCCTTTCCTTTCCTTTCCTTTCCTTCCTTTTTGTGTGTACGTGTGTGTGTGTGTGTGTTTTAAAGAAAGGCTATAAAGTTGGTTGAATAAGTAGTTTTGGAAGGATTTTAGGGACAGAAAAATACGATCAAAATATATTGTATAAACCAATTTTAATTTAAAAATATATCAATTAAATTAAAATGTGATGAATGCTTGTATCAAGAAAGATTTTGAAATGTAATTTTAAAATGATGAAAAATGTCAAAAGGTAAAAACCTGAGAACTTTTTCAGACTTGGTGCGGATGAGAAGAATCAACTCTGAGGAGTCCAAATTTCCTTATTTTTATGGACCATCATATTCTGTCTAGGAACATCGCTAAAACTGTAGAGTGGAAAGATTTGCTTCCTCTTCAGAGTAAGACTCATTATTAGAGCATGGAACACACACACACACACACACACACACACAGAGAGAGAGAGAGAGAGAGAGAGAGAGAGAGAGAGAGAGAGAGAGAGAGAGAGAGAATAGAGAAGAGAGAAGGGTGAATAGCTATTCCAGTCCATTCTTGTTCTGTGAAGTGCTGCAGGCAGGCAGAGCTGAAATGCTTCTTTAAATAATGGCCCTCGGCTTCAGGAGATGACCATTTCAATAACCTTGTCCAGTGCTGAAAGCTTCCAGCTTAGATTGTTCGGCTTACTGCAGCTCTGCCTTTTTTTTTTTTTTTCTTTTTTTTTGGATTTTTTGGATATTTTCTTTATTTATATTTCAAATGTTATTCCCTTTCCAGGTTTCGCTCTTCCCGGAAACCCCCTATCCCATACTCCTCCCTCCCCCTGATTTTATGAGGGAGTTCCTCCACCCACCCACCTACTCTTGCCTCCCCACCCTCGATTACCCTACACTGGGGCATCTATCGAGCCTTCATAGGACCAAGGACCTCTTCTCCCATTTATGTCTGGCAAGGCCATCCTCTGTTACTTGTGCAGCTGGAGCCATGTGTAGTCCTTGGTTGGTGGCTTAATCTCTGGAAGCTCGGAGCGGGTGTGTGTCTGGGTGGTTGATATTGTTGTTCTTCCTATGGGGCTGCAAGCTCCTTCAGGACTTCTCTCTCTCTCTCTCTCTCTCTCTCTCTCTTCCTCCCTCCCTCTTTCTTTCTTTCTTTCTTTCTTTCTTTCTTTCTTTCTTTCTTTCTCTCTCTCTCTCTCTCTCTCTCTCTCTCTCTCTTTCTCTCTTTCTTTCTTTCTTTCTTTCTCTTTCTTTCTTTCTTTCTTTCTTTCTTTCTTTCTCTCTCTCTCTTTCTCTCTCTCTTTCTTTCTTTCTTTCTTTCTTTCTTTCTTTCTTTCTTTCTTTCTTCTTTCTTTCTTGTGTGTGATGGGTGTTTTGCTTGCATTCATGTCTGTGCATACAGGAGCCAGAAGAGGGCGTCATATTCCCCTAGGGCTGGAATTATATATGGTTATGAGTGGGTATTAGGAATTAAACTCAGGTGCTCTTAACCACCAAGGTATCTCTTCAGTGCGCTTCCACTCCTTGATCCCTCAAAAAAGAAGGCTCTTTTGTAACCTCTTTTGGCCTCTAACTCACTGTGTAAACAAAGCTGATCTTGAACCCTTGAATCCTCCTGCTTCCACCTGTGAAGTGCTGGTATTGCAGGAATCCTTCTACCACATAAGGTTTCACTTGTGCTTTAGGTTTTCTGTCTGTTGCCTGTCCATGGCCAGACAAGAGTCCGTCCTTTGTGTGTGTTCTTGTTTTTTGTTTGTTTTGTTTTATTTTGAGACAGAATTTCTCTGTGTAGCCTGGAACTCACTCTGTAGATCAGGCTGGCCTTGAACTCATAGATCTACCTGCTTCTGCCTCCTGAACGCTGGGCTTCATGGAGTCCTAATAGAGTCCTCTGTTCTTCGAATAACTCCTTTAATTTTTCAGGTTAATCCTGTGCATTTCTTGTTCTAGCCCCAGAATTATTTCTTCAAGGAACTGTGGTTTCTTAAGTGGAAAATGGCCTTTAGCAATGATAGTCAGTTATCAGGAATGTTTAATGCTTCTAATAAGTTTTCAAGAATATAATTGTTATAATCCCAGCACTCAGGAGGCTGAGGCAAGAGGATCACTAGGAGTTTGTGGCCAGCCTGAGCAACAGAGTGAGGCCCTGTCAAAACAAAACAAACAAAACTTAGAAACATATGTTGTGACTACATGCTGATATTTTCAGTTTGTATAAAAGTTGCTTTTTAAAAAAAATTACATCTGTGTGTGTGTGTGTGTACAAATGTACATACTAGAGTAGATAGAGAACAACTTTGGTTTATTTTCTTTCACTATGTGGATTTTGGGGACTCTACTTGTAGTTAGGCTGAGCAGCAATCACCTATTTGCTACGCCATTTTGCTGGCCCTACAGTTTTAATGTAACTTGTTTATAGTGGAAATGTATATGTAGAATTAGCTGGCAGTTTACTCAGTTTAGATGATCCTAGTTTGGTTGACAACATATAAAGCCAGAGGACCATGTGTGTGTGCCTTCCTCTCACCCTTAGATTTGATCAGGGCATTGGTTTGTGCCATGTTAATGTCACAGCCTGTCTTTGTACCTATTTTGTATGATGATGTTGGCATTGATACCTATAGTGAAACAGGTTTGTTATCTTTTATCTACTTCATGTCTGACTCATTGTTCAGGAGGAATTTGATGATGTAAATATTGGCATAGTGGTCCAGAGCCCAAGAGCACTCTTACAAGAATCTTTGGGTTATCTCTAGAGCAGCAGTTCTCAACTTGTGGATCATGATCCCAGGGGGGTGTATCTATCGAATGACCCTATCACAGGGGTAGCATATGACATATTTTGCATGTTAGATATTTACATTAGGATTCACAACAGTAGTAGAATTAGTTATGAAGTAGCAAAGAAAATAATTTTATTGTTGGGTGTCACCACAACATGAGAAACCATATTAAAGGGTTGCAGCATTAGGAAGGTTGAGAACCACTGGTCTAGAGTGTTAATATCATGGGCTGCATGAAGGTATTAGTGTGTGGATCTTTCTCCTATGGCTGTGAATACCTTCCAGCCTTCCTTGCTTGTTTTTTTCAGTGATGCTTTGGGCCTTGTGTGCTGCTCTATTTCTTGCAGATGCCATCTTGATGAAAAAGGCACATTTACCACAGCAACAAAACAAATTCATCATAGCTGGGAGGCATGGTTGCTGGAGCAGGAAAACTGCTGCAAGCACAAAGCACAATAGCAGTCTGGTACATTCAGGTTTTTGTAGTAGTGCTTCTGAGCAGGTAGCAACACTGCTGTGTACACACACCACTTTTACTGTTGTAGCATCATTCTTTCCAGCTTTGAAGATTGGGCATACAGATCTTAAGCTGATGAGCTGCTGACGTTGGGGCAGAGAGGAAAGCTAGGAGGTCTGGGTTAGGAACAGCAGAGAGCTGCAGAGGATGAAGAAGGGAGTTAGGGAGTCAGTCTGGGTAGAGGGTCCAGAGAAGGTAAGACAGAGTCCAGAGTCCAGTGTGAGAGAGTACACTGAAGTCTCGTCTGCATAGGTGCAATTGAAAGTGAGAGTGAAAAGAGAGTGCTGATAATGTTGGGGAGAGAGGCTTACATTGAACATCAGCATCTAGGCCATGGGTCTTTTCTCGATATTGCCTTCTGATTGCCAGCCACCGAGTATAGGGTATGACAGAATGCAGGGATGGCTCAGCGGCCAAAGCAGCCACTCTCTCCAGGGCATCACATCCCTGGCCCTATGTAGAAGGAATCCAGAGAAAGGATTACTTTGAAGCCAGGCTTGAGGTAGTTACAGAGACTTTGCTAGTGGGCTTGATACTCCCTCTTCCAGGCATCTGGGTTACCTTTGTACAGGGCTAACATTGTAACTCAAAAACCCCAAGTTCTATTGCTCCAAGTAGAATGGATAGTTTTGATTGCTAGAAGACATGACTTGAAGTTGGGTATATATGTTGACAGCAGTCAGTGCTGGGATGTGAGGACCTACAGAGCTATTGTTTGACTCAGACAGAGGCTGATGAGATATTAGGACCAGAGATAGCACTGAACTAGAGCCTGACCCATTGGCTCCAACTTTGGAATTCAGGAAAAGGTGGAGTCAAAAAAGGCAATCCTGGGAACAATTTTAGCTGGTTCTATCTCTAATCAGATGACAGAATGGCTCATTCCAGTAGGACCTTGCCTCCAAGGACCCATGCTACCAGATTCATTGTTGCCTTTTCTGCTAGCAACAGGTAGTAAGTAGTCTGATTGAAAGCCCATTGGTCCTACAGACTGGAGACCACCTGGGTTCTCACTTTTTAATGTTTACCAGATTTCAAGATGGTCACTAAATTTTTAAGGCCATGATACTGGTTTGCATAAACAACTAAATTCTATCTATAGCTGAAGTTTTATTTTATCTAGTTTTCATTTAAATTTTAATGTATGCTTCCATAAACTTTTTTAAAGATTCTGATTTAAAAGTGTGTTGTAAGATTTCCAAGTCCATCAGATGATCACTAGACATCAGCAAAAGTTCTTGTCTATATATCAAATTTTAGAATTAAAATTTTCAGTGGGTTTTGAGTATATTGCATACTATTAGAAAGCGGATGGCTTACCTGGAACTCAGAGATCTACCTACCTCTGAGCCTCAAGTGTTGGGGTCAGAGGCATGAACTACTGCTCGCTCCTTCTTTTCCTTTCTTTTCTTTTCTTTTCTTTTCTTTTCTTTTCTTTTCTTTTCTTTCCTTTCCTTTCCTTTCCTTTCCTTTCCTTTCCTTTCCTTTCCTTTTCTTTTCTTTTCTTTTCTTTTCTTTTCTTTTCTTTTCTTTTCTTTTCTTTTCTTCCTCCCCTTCCTTCCCTTCCTTCCCTTCCTTCCTTCCTTCCTTCCTTCCTTCCTTCCTTCCTCCCTCCCTCCCTCCCTCCCTCCCCTTCCTTCCCTTCCTTCCCTTCCTTCCCTTCCTTCCCTTCCTTCCCTTCCTTCCTCCCTTCCTTCCCTTCCTTCCCTTCCTTCCCTTCCTTCCCTTCCTTCCCTTCCTCCCCTCCCTTCTCTTCCCTTCTCTTCCCTTCCTCTCTTTCCTTTTCCTTCCTTCCTTCCTTCCTTCCTTCCTTCCTTCCTTCCTTCCTTCCTTCCTTCCCTTCCCTTCCTTTCTTCCCTTCCTTTCTTCCCTTCCTTCCCTTCCTTCCCTTCCTTCCCTTCCTTTCCTTCCTTTCCTTCCTTTCCTTCCTTTCCTTTCTGTCTTCAGGGTTTTTCTCTATAGCCCTGGCTGTCCTGTAACTCACTCTGTAGACCAGGCTGGCCTCAAACACAGAAATCCGCCTGACTCTGCCTCCCAAGTGCTGAGATTAAAGGTATGCGCCACCACTGCCTGGCACTACTGCTCTTATTTAGACAGTTTCTTGGTTTGTTTGTTTTTGATTATTATCTTTTAATTTAAATTTATTTGAAAATGTATAACTTCAGAATAAAAGGACTTAGTTTTTCACTTATAACAGATTGGTCGTACATAGTCATCTCTGTATCCCCACTTCTCTTTTGCTTGCTTACAGAGCAGACATCAGACCCAGGATCCAGGCCAGCACTCAGGTATACGGAGCTGTATACCCTAAGCCCCATTCATTGTGGAGTTTTTTATTGTTTGCTAGTTTTTGATTTTTTTTTTCATACACACTTTCGTATGGAGCCCTGGTTATTTTGGAGCTCTGTAGTCTAGACTAGCCCTGAGCTCAAGAGCTCTGCCTGCTTCTGCAGGGATTCTGAGTGTTGGAATTAAAGGAGTGTGCTACCAGTGCTGCCTGCTTATTGCTTTTACATTTTTTAGCAGTATGTCTGTGTGTCAGAGTGAGTCTGTGAGTACCCTGCTGGAGGACGCCAGAAGGTTTTGAATCTCCTGGAGTTGAAATGAAGAAGGTTATAAGCCACCTGATGTGGATGCTGAGAGCTGAACTTAGGATGTTTGCCAGAGCAGTACATGTTCTTTATTATTAAGCCATATCTCAAGCTCCCTCTCTAAAATTATTTATTTGTTTATTGAGACAAGATCTTATGTGGTACAGGTGAGCCTTCTAAATGCTAGAATTACAGCTATCCATCACCAGATTTGGCCGCTTCAATTTTTTTTAGCTTTTGTTAGATTTTATGAAAAACTATATTGTAATAGTTTTAAAAACATTTGGAGGTGTGTTGAGAACATAGGCTTTACTGTATAGTCTTTGAAAATCATCTTACTGTACTTCAAGGACTCCCAGAAACAGCTTAGTGGCTCCAGATTAAAATTCCCTCTACTTATAACTGGAGTGGTAGCTCACACCTTTAGTACCAGTACCCAGGAAGCAGGAGACAGGCAGAGCTCTGTCAGTTCCAGGACAACCTGGCCTACAGAGTGAGTTGCAGGACAGCTAGGGCTACACAGAAAAACCTTGTCTTGAAAAACAAAAACAAAAATTCCTCTATAATAATTTTCATTAATTGTAGTACCTACTTGAGTTTCCAAAAATTTATACACAGTTATTTCATTGACTAAATTCACATAGACATCCTGTAGTCTATTAAAAGTTCTCAAATAGGCTGTAGCAAAAGAATATTATTTACCTTCTTGGCCTGTTGTGATGGCTCTGCTGATAATGGCACTTATGGTAGGACTCACACAGTGGAAAGAGAACCAAATCCCACAAGTTGTCTAACTTCCATGTGCCACCCCCCACCAAAAATAAATAAATGAAATAAAGAAAAAAAATCTTGGTTTATTAGGAAGACTAAAGTTTTCGCTTTTGAGAACATAAGCAAAACACTAGGGCTAAATATAGTTTATACAATATCATAGTGCTAAAAACAGGCCGATAAATACTAGGTTAGCCTAGGCCCCCCCATCAACAGGCATCATTACATAGTTGATTATGTGTGTGTTGTATATGTCCATGAAGGCCAGAGGTTTATGTTGGTTGTCTTTGTTACTTGCTTTCCACCTTGTTTTTTGAGACACTTTTCAATTGAACTAATTCAACTTGATTTGCTGGCTAATGGGCTCTAGAAATCCCCCAATTGTGCTCACAATTCCCCAAGTACTGTAGTTACAGGTACATGCTGCCGTGCCTGGCTTTTGACATTGGTTCTGGGGATTCAAAATCAGGTCTATGAGTTTTGCACATCAAGCACTTTACCAACAGAGACAACTTCTCAGCCCCTCCTTTGGATTATTTTAGTCCCTTTATGTCAAAAAATTCTAGTATTATATTGTCTTATTTCATATCAAATTTTTATAAACTATAACTATCCCTCACCTAACCTGGTGTAGTGGTGCACACCTTTAATCCCAGCATGTGAGAGGCAGAGTCAGGCAAACTTCTGTAAGTTTGAGGCTAGCTTAATTCACAGGGTAAATTCCAGGACAACCAGAGCTATATAGTGAAACCCTGTTTCTATAAAACAAAACAAACAAAAAACCCCCAAATACTTCCAAAGTATCCCTGGCCTGATAGTTTACATAGATCAGAAAGTTTTAATGATGATTTTAAGACTGAAAAGTATTCCATTATTAACAATACTGTTACTAACAAAGTGTGTTAATTTCATTTAATTTTTACATTAAGTGTTCCAACATTCCCTTGATCTATTGGGTGGTATAAAGAGTAGATTTTTTAAAGTAGACTCCCTTGAGTTTCTTCAGAGTGTCGAGGAGTCAGAACATGGAGTGGTAAGCTGCTCTCACTAGTATGCCTGGCAGCCTGCTTTATAAAGCTGACCTGTTGAGAATCAGCTTTGTGACAAACCAGCACTTGGGAGCTGTAAAGTCTATGACATAATATAAGATTTTATTTGAAACCTTGTCTTTTCTGCATGATTTTACTATATAAAATAACAGAAGTTAATTATAACTTCGAGTTGTTAGAGATGGTGGTTTTCTTTGAGATGTATTCCCAATATCTTTTAAGTCTTATGTTTTCCAGGTAGACAGATTTTAGTGCTCAGTCTTCTTATTTGGTCCTGCCTTTGTTACAGCATACCAGCTTCCCATAGTGGCTGTTAATTTGCCCTGCTGTTGACTGGCTAAGGATTTTACATGTGATTGAATTTAGGTTTACTGGATATATTACAAAATAAGATAGTGGCAGTAAATTAATAGTAAAATGTTTTTATTAATGAATCATGTAAGAGCAACATTAACATGGCATTGACATTAATGCTATTGACAGTGTTTTCTCTCATTAATAGTATAAGTAAGAAAATATCTTGGAAAGTTCCAGCACCACTCCTAGTGGTTTGGTACTGCAGTTTGGAAATTTGCTAGGAGAATACACAGGCCTGACTCTGTGTGATAATTTTATTTACAACCCTCCATGCCTTATTATAACAGAAGGATGGAAAGCAGAGTCAGTCGGCAAAAGAAAGAAAGTGTATGGGGTGAAATGCATGGGGAAACCAGGTGCAAGTTTCTCCCAGTAGTCACACAAGCCACACCTAATTCCCACAGCAAGAAATTGTGACAGTGCAAGAGAAATGTTCTAACCTGGGGAAGGTAGGGTTTGGTGACTGTCATACAAATACCCTGTACCTGGCATTGTATGTAAGTAGTTGTAGATTCAGACTGAGAAGCAGGTGCTGAGCATAGCCATTTTGTTTTGATGTGCAGCTCAAACTTAGTGAGCTTTTCTTATCATCTGATGATGGTCGGAGCTATTTAGAAATCCAGCTTCCTGTAAACTCCCAAGTGCCAGCTAAGGACAGCTCAATAAGCAGGATTTTCTCAGAGTAAAAATAAAGAGAAAAATTAGCCCTCATTGTCTGTGATGAATTTCTGGGTTGCTTGCTTAATCTTCTAGGAGCACTCCCACCCCCTTAAAACAACTATACTTAGGTTAACTTTCTCTTTTGTTGTTGTTTAGTTTTCTGAGATAGAGTCTCACTATATAACCTTGGTTGGCCTGTTACTGACATTTTAGACAAGGCTGGCCTAGAACTCTTAATGAGATCTACCTGCTTTTTCCTTCAGAATGCTAAGATTGAAGGCCATTGCCATCACACCCAACTAGTGAGTTTTCGTTTATTGCCTTGTTGCATGCTATGTGGATGCTACAGTTTAGGGAAAGAATTAGATTATTTTTATTTTGTGTGTATGAATATTTTGCCTGTATAAATGTGGGTGCACAAGTAGGTGCTTGGTGCCCATGGAGGTCAGAAGAGAGTTTTGAATTCTCTGGAACTGGAGTCATGAATGGTTGTGAGCTGTCATTTGGGTTCGAAAATGAAACACAGGTTCTCTGTAAGAGGGATAACTACTTTTAACTACTGAGCTATCTGTCTAGCCCTAGTTGTCACACTTTTCATTGTCACCCTACTGAAATCTTCGGTGTGTTTGTAGTTTTGTGACTTACTTGCATTTGTCTATTCCATTCATCTTCTCTTCTCTTCTCTTCTCTTCTCTTCTCTTCTCTTCTCTTCTCTTCTCTTCTCTTCTCTTCTCTTCTCTTCTTTTTTGTTAAAATGATAGGAACACACAGCTTTTATTTTGAACAGTGTAAATGTAGATTGGATACCTTTTTCATTTTCTTTTATTATATACTACATGGCTTAAGACCGAATGGGAATTCTGTTGCTGAGAACTAATTTAAGACCTTGAGATAACCTCAGGACTTGGTGCTCCTTAGTGTGTGGTGTGAGTTAGAATTCTCTGGAGGGCTTATTAAAGAAGTAATTGTTATTTTTTTCCTTCAGTTTCCAAATCAGGGCATAGAGTTGAGCTGAGCATTTTTATTTTTAACAAATTTCTATGTAATACTTGTGCTTTTGGCCTGGAGAGTCACTCTAGGAACCACTTTGTGGTCTATAAACACAGACTCATGAACAGTTACACATCCTGTAATCCCACAACACAGGAATGCCTAATTCAGTATTTTGAAAGTGAACAAGCAGTTAAACTACTGTTAACTAAAGAGTAACAGGAGCTTTATTGGAAAAATGAAAGTGAGTGTACTGTAGACTTAGCAGCTAGTTTGAAGAAGAAAGCATATGAATTCCTGTGACTCTGCTAGCTCTCAGCCCCCTTTTGTATGTGTCCTGTTCTTTCTCTGGACCTGGGAGAAATTCACAGCCACCTGTGCTTCTTAGTGATGATTCTTCCCCTTGTGTTAGACTTTCATCTTTTGCCTCAGTCAGTCGCAGTGACTTCTAGGGCTTGAAAAGGAATCAAGACTCACGAATGATTCTTTACTGGGAAAGAATATTTACTAGTGAAGTTTATTTCTGAATCTGTTTTTAAAAATCATATTTTTGTGTGTGTGTGCTTGGTGAATCCTTAGATCACCTAGCATCTGTCATTATAGTCTAGAAGATTTTTTTTTCCTTCTTTTTAAAGAAAATGGACTGTACAGGCATATCTGAGAATATTTCAGGGCTTCCTTGGCATGTCGTCCATGGAAGTGATACCACAGGAATGCTTTCATACCTCAGGGGGATGAAGTCCTAGAGAGACAGAGCTTAACTGGTGGCTAGACCATCAGGAGACAGATTTGGTAATGAAATTCTGAAAATATTCTTATCATGTGTTCAAATAAGCTACCATCTCATTGTTATAAGCTTTTTTCTTTGATTCTGTGGATGGAACCCTGGACCTTGTTCAGATCATCAGTAAATCAGCTTTACTCCAGCTTCTGGGTTTTGCTTTTTGTTTTTTTGTTATTGTTATTGTTGTTGTTTTGATTTTTGGCTTTTTTTTTTTGTTTGTATATTTTTAAAATCCAGGTTTAATGATGAACAGTATAATAATACTAACTGTCCTACCAGAAATCCTCAAAATGAGTGTTTATTCTTCAGAGCAGTGGAAATAGGCAAGATGAAGTGTGCTGAAATGTCTGTCATTAACATGGTTATGTAGTGTGACCCTTAGTGTTTTCCACAGCTGATTTCTTGGTGTTTCTTTAGAGTATGCAGTGGAAATGAGTACTCACTTCTCAAAATTTGACACCGGTTTGGACATAACAATAACTTCTATTGACTCTGTGTAATCTAGTTGTAAGACAGGTAGGTATACTTCGAGTGTGAAGAAAAATTCTAAAACCAGTAGGAGGACAACCAAGAGCAAACCAGAGAGTGGACAAGCATCAGTCAAGCTCTAAGCTCTGCCTGTGTTGTTTTTGACATCACTGACTATCATGTGCTGTAGACCCATAACCCACGACACCACATGGTACAGAGAGAGGCTTTTTCAGTGGATGTGTTACAAAGTTCTGCGCAGTTGCATCTATAGAGTTTAAATAGATTGAGCCTGCACAGATAGCAAAGAGCATGTATTTCTTTTTCTCCCCTCCCCTCCCCTCCCCTCCCCTCCCCTCCCCTCCCCTCCCCTCCCCTCCCCTCCCCTCCCCTCCTCTTTTCCGAGTTTTCAGGGTTTCTCAGTGTAGCACTGGCTGTCCTGGAACTCAATTTGTAGGCCAGGCTGGCCTCGAACTCAGAAGTCCGTCTGCCTCTGCCTCCCGAGTGCTGGGATTAAAGGCATGTGCCACCACACCTGGCTATGTATTTCTTTTCATTCTTCACACTTACTCTTCTTCCACATGTCTATCTTGGTTTTATAGTCAGACTCATACTATAATTTCTAGTAGTTAGGTGGTTTAATAGAATAAGAGCTTATTTAATTTCTTAGATGAAATTGTATTTTCAATACAATCCTTTAAAAGGATTCTTTCTGTAAAGATGAAGACACTAAGAATCAGAGTATCAGGTAATAAGCTGAGTCATAAGCCAAGGCATTTCATTGTTGTATCTTCATGCTTCTACATCCTGTTACTTCTGTACAGCTACATCAAACTGGACTTCTCAGAGAGTCTTTTCATCTAGCCTGCAAATTCTCTGTGAAAAATTATTTTATTGAGTAACACATATTACCAATGTATTTCAAAGATAAAGAAGATAAATACTTATGTTGGGCGTGGTGGTGCATGGCTGTGAATGCCTACACTGCAGGTTCAAAGCAAGCCTGAATTACTACATGAGTCCCTGTCTGCCCTCTGTACCCCCCCAATAAAACAAACAAACAAACAAACAAACAAACAAAAAAGCCCCAAAAAGACAAAAACAGAAGCGATATATATTTTCTTAGTTGTTTTAGTTAGAGTTCCTGGCATTTCAGTTGACAGAGCTAAAAAGATTTAAAGTAAACATTTTTTCTGGGTTTTCTCGACATCTAGATTATCTTTTAGTATTGTCTTTTAGGTTTCTGCAGATGCATTTTATATTTTATAGTCAGAGTTGGCAGTACTCAACATGTTACGGGTTTGATAAAAGAACAGAGATGAGGTTAGTAGTAAATTCCCTGTTCCTGTGTGGTTATGCAACCATGTGGTAAAGGTCTGCAGCCATTTGAATCAAGGAAATAATGAGAATAGATTCCTATGTATGACACTGTGTTCAATATCTGAAGCAGCCTAGTCCCAAGTATTCTGTAGGTATCATGGTTTTTATTGTGAGTGTAAAGTTTTAGCAAAATGTATCAAAAGATGGCCTAATCGGCCATCACTGGAAAGAGAGGCCCATTGGACACACAAACTGTATATGCCCCAGTACAGGGGAACGCCAGGGCCAAAAAAATGGGAATGGGTGGGTAGGGAAGTGGGGGGGGGGGAGGGTATGGGGGGCTTTTGGGATAGCATTGGAAATGTAATTGAGGAAAATATGTAATAAAAAATATCAAAAAAAAAGTTTTAGCAAAATACCATACACACACACACAACACACACACACTATTTGAATTTCATAGATCTTGGTAGTTTGAAATTTAGTTCTGCAGACCTTTTAACTTTATAATGTATATAGTCCTATAAGCATTAGCAGGATTGTTATATTGGGCTGGTGAGATTGCTTAGCAAGTAAATGCACTTGCTGCTGAGCCTGATGACATGACTTTGATTCCCAGAACTGACATTGGAGGGGAGAACCAATTCCAGCAAGTTGTCCTTTAGTTTATACACACACACACACACAGAGTACAGTTTCTAAGAGTCATTATATCTCAGGTTATGTTACATAATTTAACATTTCTGAAATCAGGATTACCAAGCAACCAATGTATACTAATTGTCAGCTTTTCTCCTTTAGTATAAATAAGTATGACTTAAAATCAATAGTAACTGAGGTAATATAAACTATGGCAGCTTTATGCTTGTATGAATTCAATTACATAAAAACCAATTTGTTGTCACTCGAAGGAAGAAAAGGACATTTTTAAAAAGCAACATGCTATTTAAAAATACTAATTTAATTTTGTGTGTATAGGTGTTTTGGCCACATCTATGTCTGTGTACCATGGGTATGCAGTGCCAGAAGAGGACATTGGATTCCTTGGAACTGGTGTTCTATAGACTGTTGTGGGTCAGCCTGTGTGTTCGGGGGTCCTCTGGAAGACCAGGCCCAAAATTTGGTCCCTCTGGAAGAGCAGCTAGCATACTTAACCTTCAGACTGAGAAGGGCTTTAGAAAGAAAGAAAGAAAGAAAGGAAGGAAGGAAGGAAGGAAGGAAGGAAGGAAGAAAGAAAGAAAGAAAGAAAGAAAGAAAGAAAGAAAGAAAGGGAAAAAGGGAAAAGGAAAGGGAAAAAGGGAAAGGGAAAGAAAAGAGAAAAGGAAAAGAAAGAGAAAGAAATAAAGTTTATTAACAATTCTTTTAGGTAGCTGAGGCAGGAAGACTTCATGCTTGATAGTCACTCTCAAAAACAAAAGTAAATCAAGAAAAAGTAATACTGGTCACCTTTTCTACCATATAGCATCTGTTCTGATTCATGACCTATGGGTACATGGAATTGTCAGGAAGCTAGACAGAAATACTTCTATGTTTGTATTTGGAAAAAATCACTGAGTCTGGTTTAACAAAATGGCTGCTTGTTTGTTCTTACTATGGGTATTTCCTAGTCATCCCTTTTGCTGTTTCATATCCATAAAACTAACAGCCACCTAGGCTTTTCTGAGCTGCTTCTACCTTTAATTTCTATGTCATCTGGCTAAGTACAAAATCTACTTTAAAAAATATAATGAGCGATTAAAGCAATATAGTCTTCAAAAGTTTATCACAGGACAGGCACTTAAACATTTTACATTTGATTTTTTTTTTTCTTTAAACATGGGGTCTTTTTATTTAGTCATAGCTGTCCTGGAGCAAACTATGTGGATCAGGCTGAATTAAAATTCACAGATCTACCTGCCTCTGCTTCCTAGCACTTGAGCATGTAGTACCATGTCCAGCCTTCACATGTAATTTTGTGTAATCGATTACACAACTTAATTATATATTTAATATAATTTATTTAAATATTATTCAGTAATAATGTATGGTTTTATTTTCATCACCCAGTTGGTCCTATAACTGAACATGTAGATGTGGAGATGTGGGCTTGAGCCCAGTATGCCAGTTTATGGTTTTTTTTTTAAATTTACATTTCAAATGTTATCCCCTTTCCTAGTTTCCCCTCTGAAAACCCCTTATTCCCCCCTCCCTCCCTCTGCACACCAACCCACCCACTCCTGCTTCCTGGCCCTGGCATTCCCCTACACTGGGGCATAGAACCTTTACAGGACCAAGGGCCTCTCCTCCCATTGATGACTGACTAAGCCATCTTCTGCTACATATGCAGCTAGAGACACGAGTCCCACCATGTGTTTTCTTTGATTGGTGGATTAGTCCCAGGGAGCTCTGAGGGTCCTGGTTAGTTCATATTGTTGTTCCTCCTAGGGGGCTGCAGACCCCTTCAGCTCCTTAGGGTGCTTTCTCTAGCTCCTTCATTGGGGACCCTGTGCTCCGTCCAAAAGATGACTGTGAGCATCTACTTCTGTAATTGCCAGGCACTGACTGAGCCTCTCAGGAGACAGCTATATCACTGTCAGTAAAATTTTATTGGCATCTGCAATAGTGTATGGGTTTAGTGGTTGTTTATGGGATGAATCCCCAGGTGGGGCAGTCTCTGAATGGTCATTCCTTCAGTCTCTGCTCCAAATTATGTCTCTATAACTCCTTCCATGGGTATTTTGTTCCCCCTTCTAAGAAGGATCGAAGTATCCACACTTTGGTATTCCTTCTTCTTGAGTTTCATGTGTTTTGCAAATTATATCTTGGGTATTCTGAGTTTCTGGGCTAATATCCACTTATCAGTGAGTGCATATCTTATGCATTCTTTTGTGATTGGGTTACCTCACTCAGGATGATATCCTCCAGATCCATCCATTTGTCTAAGAATTTCATAAATTCATTCTTTTTAATAGCTGAGTAGTACTCCATTGTGTAAATGTACCACATTTTCTGTTTCCATTCCTCTGTTGAGGGACATCTGGGTTCTTTCCAGTTTCTGGCTATTATAAATAAGGCTGCTATGAACATAGTGGAGCATGTGTCCTTCTTACCAGTTGGAATATCTTCTGGATATATGCCCAGGAGTGGTATAGCTGGGTCCTCAGGTAGTACTATGTCCAATTTTCTGAAGAACCGCCAAACTGATTTACAGAGTGGTTGTACTGGCTCAACTGGCGGTTAGCATGTAGAAGAAGGCAAGTTGACCCATTCTTATATATTCTTATACATTCCTTGTACAAAGCTCAAGTCCAAGTGGATCAAGGAACTCCACATAAAACCAGAGACACTCAAACTTAGAGAGGAGAAAGTGGGGATGAGCCTTAGAGATATGGGCACAGGGGAAAAATTCCTGAACAGAACACCAATGGCTTGTGCTATAAGATCAAGAATCAACAAATGGGACCTCATAAAATTGCAAAGCTTCTGTAAGGCAAAGGACACTGTCAATAAGATGAAAGGGCCACCAACAGATTGGGAAAAGATCTTTACCAGTCCTAAATCCAATAGGGGACTAATATCCAATATATATGAAGAACTCAAGAAGTTGGACTCTAGAAAACCAAATAACCCTTGTAAAAAATGGGGCTCAGAGCTAAACAAAGAATTCTCACCTGAGGAATACCGAATGGCTGAGAAGCACCTGAAAAAATGTTCAGCATCCTTAATCATCTGGGAAATGCAAATCAAAGCAACCCTGAGATTCCACCTCACACCAGTCAGAATGGCTAAGATCAAAAATTCAGGTGACAGCAGATGCTGGCGAGGATGTGGAGAAAGAGGAACACTCCTCCATTGCTGGTAGGATTGCAGGCTTGTACAACCACTCTGGAAATCAGTTTTGCAGTTCCTCGGAAAACTGGACATAGTACTACTGGAAGATCCAGCAATACCACTCCTGGGCATGTATCCAGAAGATGCTCCAACTTGTAATGGGGACACATGCTCCACTATGGTCATAGCAGCCTTGTTTATAATAGCCAGTTTATGTTTTTAATCTACCAGGGTATTGTGCTTCCTGTTAGAAGGTAACTTTTGTATATCCTAACCAAATAATGACTTGGGTTTTTGTTGTGTTTTGTTATTCTCGAGCCAGGGTCTCACTGTGTCTCAGGTCTTTGTATAACAAGTATTTCCAGAAATTCTTTTGTGTGTAGGTGGTATTGCAATAGTGAGGTTCAAAAAGGTAAATAAGATGATCTTTCATCTGCAGGCAACTCATTCTAAAGCATCAGTTCTCAACCTATGGGCCTGGTCCCCCCAAATGCCTCACAGATATCCTGTAGTCAAATGAAATAATTGTGTTAAAGGGACACAGCATTAGGAAGACTGAGAGCTACTGTTCTAGAGGATGGGTGGGAATCACTGAAATACAGAGAGAAGGACCTGGAAGCATAGTTATGGGACTAAACCCATGTGAATCCCTGTGTTCAGTACTCAGTGCTACCAAAAGCAAACGAAGAATGTCCCATCTACAGAATGGGACACATGGGCAGTAATGCAGTAGTGGCTTCTGATGGTTACTATTGCCTACCTTGACACCTTGGGGGCAAGCCTCTGAGCAGGTCAGAGAGGGATTATCTTGTTTATGCTAATCGAGACAGGAAAATCTATTTAAAATTATGGGCCCCAGATTCTGGGCCATGTAAAACATTTTGGTGGTTCTGGGTATTGAACGCAGGGTGTGCCTACATGACTCTGATCTGAGTGACATTACTCATAAGTAGACCCTTTTGTTTAGTAAAGTTTTAATGTCACTGCAAATAAGATTAATTTTTTTCTGAGGGCAACATGAATTGGCTGTACCTGTGATATAGGAGAACATTTCTTTGTATTGAGGCACTTACAAGAATGCCTTTTGTTAGCCGGGCTGTGGTGGTGCACACCTTTAATCTCAGCACTTGGGAGGCAGAGGCAGGCGGATTTCTGAGTTCAAGGCCAGCCAGGGCTACACAGAGAAACCCTGTCTCAAGAAAACCAAACCAAAACAAAACAAAAGAATGACTTTTGTTGTTGCTGGGGTTGGACTCATGTCTTAAGTACAGTAGACATTTAATAAAGCCTGTTCAATATGTGCACTTGTTTTTGTTTTGTCTTGTTTGTTCTCTCTCTCTTTCCCTCTCCCTCTTTCTCCCCTCTCCCCCTCTCCTCTCCCTCCCCCCTCCCCCCTCCCTCTGTCTCTCTGTTTTTTAGATAAGTTCTCAACTGTGTAGTCTTGACTGGTCTGGAACTTACTGTGCAGACCAGACTGGCCTCAATTCACAGAGATTCCCTTCTCTGCTTCCTGGGTCTTAGGATTAAAGGTATGAATTATCATGCCCACCCCTGCTCAGTATATTTGTCTTAGTTACCTTTCTCATTGCTGTGGCATAAATATCTGACAACAGTAACTCAAGGAGGGAAGGATTTACAGAGCAGAAGAAGGCATACAGTCCTAAGGCAGGAAAGATGTGAGGGCAGGAGCTAGAGACAGATGGTTGTTGTATTCTGTCCACAGAAGGAAGCAGTCAACAGGAAATAAGGCCAGGATATAAAACCCAAAGACCCACCCTCATTGATCTTCTTAATGAGCTCTAACTCCTAAGGGTTCTACAGCCTTATAAAACTGTCATTAGCTGGAAACTAGGTGTTGAGACACATGAGCCTGCGGGACATTTCACATGATGACCGTGGTCTCTGCTCAGCTGTGCTGATGAAATGTCCAGTTAAAATGTTTGAGTCATTTGTTTTCAAGGATGTGCAGACACTGCTTAACTTTTGTGATTATAAAGTTATTCCTCTGGCTAATAGTCTTGCTTAGAATCAGTTGTGACTCTATCCACTTAAATCGCTTCCCGTTTAAGGAGAATGTTAAATGTAGGTAGGTAGCATCTCAAACTTTTTTCCCCCCTCTTTTGGAAATGTGATTTTAAAAAATAAAAAATTGGAGTACCAGTTTAGAAAGAAGAAAAGAACCCAGAATGACAGGTAGAAAACCTAAGTGGGCAATTTATAGGAAATATATAGTCTAAGTGTATAATATATGCTATATACTTTCAAATACTGTCATACTTATAGTGTTAACAAGTCATGTGTTCCCTTCACCTGATCTGCCAATTACCATCAAGCCTTATTAGCTCTTTGTGTCTTTCCTTCCTCTTGTGTGTGGTTTTTCACCTGAAGTAATCCTCTCCTACCTACAGTGCACTCCATATCTGAGGAGGAGAGCACTACCATCCATCCTGTCTAGGCCCTGCCAGCTCTCCTAATCGTCCATTTCCCTTCTGGCCTTTATCTATAAAGACAACACAGGTTGTCTTTCTCTTCAGATTCCTTCCCCAACTTTTCTCATTTCCTGTTCTTCAGGATTTGAAGGTATATAAACTATATTCTGTAAGAATGACAACTTCAACTTGATCTGATTATTTCTCACATTAGTAGACCCAGTGTTGGCAGGAAGATTGTGCTTGGAATTGAATGTACTCTAGGAGTGTAACAGCTTCTGTTAGTCAGACTTCCCACTGGTCAGCTTGGCGTCTGTAACAGGTAACTCACCTGTGTCATTGTGTCCAAAGGATGTTTTCTTTTTTTTCAATCACATTATTAAAATTGTACTGAATGGATGAGCACTTTTCTGCACCTTAACTTTGTTCATTCATTCATGTAAATGTGGATTCATGGATTCTAGTGCAGTGTTTGAGCAGATACCCCATGTTGTGGGTGTGAGGATCGGAGGACAATCTTTAAGAGCTGGTTTAGCCCTGCTACTGTGGGATCTGGAGATTGAACTCAGGTTGGCAGACTTACACAGTAAGGGCTTTTATCTGCTAACCCATCTTACCGCCCCCTACCCTCTACACCTTATTTTTTGAGACAGGGTCTCTCACTGAACCTAGGTTTATTTATTGGCTGGACTGCCTGGTCCATGAGCTCTATTTGTTTCTGCAGTACTTCATTCAGTGTTACGTTTACAGATGCTCAGTAGTTTTTTGTTTTGTTTTAAAAATGGGCACTTGGACTCCAAACTCAGGTTCTCATTCTTAACTATCACATACTTAGTGACTGAGCCATTGCCCTAATCTCATAAATTCCATTCTATTGAATGCCTAATAATATCATGTTATTTTAAAATAGATACAGATAATTTACAGTGGGATTGCAGACCTTTTGTTGATTGGCCTGACATACATAAACATCCCCCAAAATATGTTGAACAACTAGTATTTATTTGATACAGATTCTTATCTACCTTGGACTATCTTCAAATCACTATAAATTTGGGAATGACCTTCAATTCTTGGTTCTCTTGCCTCTACCCTATAAAGTACTATAATTTTATAGGCATGCACTATCTATCATTCATTATTTAAAATAATTTTGCTCTGAGTTTGTGTCATTTGGCTAGTAGGAACCCTTCAAGCTGCTTCTTGTGTGTCTCTTTGAGATGTCTTCACCATTCACTGAGCATTTTCTTTCTAATACGAAATGTTTTAGATTCCTGCTGTACTTTGCCCAATATTGAAATCAGCCTTGGCTCTAAGGATTCCTGGTTCCCTTTAAGGTGGGAGTACAAGCTTTAGAAATGGATGTTTATGGCTCTGATGTGTTAGGTTCCTCTCTGCTCCAGATTATGTCACTTGTCCCTGGGCTTTCTTGGTGAGCATGTGTGTAACACACACACACAACACACACACACACACACACACACACACACACACACACACACCTGTAAACATTCCCTCTCTACATACTTCCCTTTGTTTATATACTTACTGTACATACTGTGAACCCAAACCTTTATACTGTCAGTTCTCATCCAAAATTTTACTGCCTGTGTGTATGTGTGTCACATACACTCATGTATATATACGTGTACACATTCCCTCTCTACATACTTCCCTTTGTTTATATACTTACTGTATACACTATGAACCCGAACCTTTGTACTGTCAGTTCTAATCCAAAACTTTACTGTCCTCTTTCTTACTCTGTAACCTTTGACTGTCCTCATTGTAGCAAATTTTTCAGACTTGATGCACAGTTCCTAGTCTTAGCTGCATCCATGTCTTTGGCCAGCATGTGCCTTTGGGTCTCACTGTTTTCGCAGCCTTGTATACTCAGCATTAATTTGTCCTTCCCTGGGCCTTCCTAAATTCCATATATATTTCCTATGTATGTTTTCTAAAATATTGTATATCTTATTTAAACTTTGTTCTTTAGTTTTATACCTATGGCATACAGATAGATTCTTATCCATATGCCTGGTGGGACTCTCCATTGTTTTAAAGCTGCTTTGAGATTATCCTAACAAATAGGTTGGTTTTCACAGATTTATTGCCATTCTGTATGTGTAAGAATGTTTATTACTTTGTTTTTAGCATAAACTTAGTAGTCTAATTTCCAATTCTCCCAGTTGCATCAGCACTGTAACCAATCTAAATGCCCCCCTGTCCCTTTTTCTAAGAAACTCCCTTAGTAAAATGTGTAGTATGTTTTGTGTTTTAAAGGATTGATCTTAATAATTAAATGGTTTTTTAAGGCAGTATCAGTGTTACCCAGCCATTTCAAGAGCTGATTTAGCTGTCGTTCTAACACTTTATGTGGTGAACTGCAGCCTGGAGGTACATTAGAGATCACTGTTGGTTCCTTTTATGCACTTATGTGGCTTCCTTGACACTTTGAAGGGATTCAGGCACTGTTAGTGAATTTTAAAATTGCTGTTGTTAATGTTCCCATGGAATTGAATAGATTTTGTGTGTGTGTGTGTGTGTGTGTGTGTGTGTGTGTGTGCGCGTGCACTAATGACTGTTAGGACATTTGGTAGATAGACTAGAAAAATAATTGTTTAAGTAACACAGAGTAACTGTGAATTAGCTGTTGCCTTAGCAACTAGAAAACTGTTGTGTTTGCTAAACAAAGGGATGGTGATTTGGTGGTTTAATTTCCTCCATGGTGTGGAGGTACTACTTCAAAACATCTTATTTTTAGCCTCTGAAATGGTCTATATTATTGACCAAAATCTGAGAAGCAGAACAAAAAGAGAAGGTAAAGAGGTTTTTATTTTCCTTCTTGATTATATAGATACACATATCTGCATAATTGTCACTCCTCCTAGTCAGAGGAGTCTTGGTTAACCTACTGACACAGTTCTTTGTGTGTGTCTGCTTTGAATCAGAGTACATTAGACTCAGAGTAGCTGTGCAGACTTGGTTGATTGCTGCACTAATGGATCACGGTACACTTCATTAGGCATCAGTATCATGGAATCCTAGCAACTCTTACTACTAGAAGGCAGCATGATTATGTCATGGTTGAGTTGAGCAAGGGAAATAATTTTAAAGGAGTTACTTCATACACAGAGCTGGGGACGGGGGAGAGAAAGCTAATCTATTCTTTACATAGGAATTGTTTTTTAATGGTCTAACTCCCCCTTTCAGGACGTAAATTGTTTAGTCTGTATTTTGCGCTGTACATGGGCATGTTCTAAATACTGCAGATATGGTATGTACTTTTCATCCCTGTGAGGTCATGACTATGTACTGAGCTGTAGAGTTTTCACCTAGCATCTTTTAACTCTTAAGTGGTAGATTTGAGCCTACATGTCTCATTCAGTAATCTTCCTTTTTGGGGTTGGAGGATGCTAGGGATATTAAGCACCTAGCACTGTTATCACTGTTGGTGATGTAGCACCTATCACTGAGTTACATCGCTGCAGAAGTTGGTGCTGTGTCTTAGAGTTTCATTTCTATTAAGAGACATCATGACCACAGCAACGCTTATAAAGGAAAACATTTAATTGAGGCTGGCTTACAGTTTGAGAGGTTTAATCCATTATCATCATGGAGGGAAGCATGGAAGTATACAGGCAGACTTAGTGCTGAAGGAGACCCTGAAGAGTTCTACGTATTTATCCAAAGACAGCAGTGACCAAGCCAGCTCAGTCAGTCAACAGGTTCTCCAGTGCAGGAGTGAGGATTAAAAAGAAAAAAAGACAGACAACATTGTAGCATGACCCCAGCCAGTTCTGAGGCTTATTTATTCTGAGGTGTTTCTTTTTTCTCGATCTGCTTTTATACCAATTTAATTGTATGCAAGTAATAAGGTCAGTTCTAGGTTGAGGAACAAGCAAGACAATACACAAATAGTCTAGGAATAAGCAAAGCAATAAACAAAGTCCTGGGGTCACTGTTTCTAAGGGCTTAGCATGATGACCAAGCTGTCTGAGCCTATTTCCCTGTTGTAACCCAAAGTCAGATTCTTGCCTGAAGCCTACGCCTTTGTTCCATTCTAAAATTAGATTCCTGCCTGAACTTACTTCCTTGTCATGGCCCAGTGTCAGATTTCTGACCGAAGCCCGTTTCCTTGTCTTTGGCCAATGTCAGATTCCTGCCAAGTGACCCCCAAAGCTCTCCACACAGCAGAAGGGAACTGTCTTCTGCAGAGCAGCCAGGCAGAGACTGGATTTTGGGTGGAGCTTGAGCATAGGAGACCTCAAAGCCCACCCTCACAGTGACACATTCTTACCAACAAGTCCATACCTACTCCAACATGATCACACCTAATAGATCACACCTGTGAGCCAAGCATTTAAACACATGAGTCATTTGGGGTGGGGGTAGGGCTGTGCCAAACCTATATTCTTAATATTTTATATTGTCTTTCATTGATATAAAAATGTGGGGGATATAGGTGTCTTGTGTATGTTTTTGTATACATTTACCCATGTGGCCATGTATAGAGGCCAGATTAGGTGTTGGGTGTATTCCCTTTATGGATTCCACCTTAATAAATATTTTTTAGTTAGAAAGTGACTTTGTAGGCCTGGTGGTGGCGGCACATGCCTTTAGTCCTAGCCCTTGAGAGACAGAGGCAGGCAGCTCTCTGAGTTCCAGGCCAGCCTGGTCTACAGAGGGGTTTCCAGGACAACCAAGGCTACACAGAACGAATAACAAATAAAACAAAACCCAAAATCTTTATGTGTATGTCTGATTCAGTGGGATGTGCATGTTACACCAAGTATGTGGAGTTCAGAGGACAAGTTCATGGAGTCAGTTCTCTCCTCCACCTTTATGTGACTGCTAAGAATTGAACCCAGGTGGTCAGGCTTGCCAGGGAAAGTGCTTTCACCCACTGAGCCATTTTTCCATCCCTTCCATCTCAATGTTTGAGAAATGGTTTTTCTTTGAACTGGGGTACTGGGCACTTTGACTATACTGGCTGAACAGTGAGCAACTGGGATCTGCCTGTCTCTGTATACTCTCCAATGTAGACCAGGCTAGCCTCGAACTCAAAGTGATCCCTTGCTTTTGCTTCCTGAGTGCTGGGATTAAAGTCATGGATAACACACCCTTTTTAAAGCTTTATTTTAAAAAATCACACCCCCCCACCTCTCTTTCTCTCTTTGTGTGTTCGTGTGTGTGTGTGTGTGTGTGTGTGTGTGTCTGTACTTGTACCTGTCTGTCTGTATGCCCACATACCACTGTGTCCCTGTGGGGGTCAGAGAACAGTTTGTGGGAGGTTTTTTGGTTTTTTCTTTTACACTATGTAGGATTGAATTTAGGTTGTGAGGCTTGGTGTAAGCATCTTTACCCACTGAGTCATCTTACCTGCCCCCAAAGGTTACTTCTTACATATTTATTTACTTCACTGTGTAGGGACAGATATAAAGCCCTGATGTGCATGTGTGTGGCAGGTGGGTTGGTTGGTTGACACCTGGTGTCTCTAATATTCTCTAAATTTTTAAGATTGTTTTTCCAGAAGAACATCCATTTTGGTAGGCTAGCTGGTCAATAACTTCAGGAGTATCTCTATCCTCTTCTTTAAGGTTTGGATTGCAGGTGCACACCTCCATGCCAGACTTTTCATGTGGGTTCTGGAGATCTGTGCTTATGTTAGTGCTTGTGTGGCAGTCACTTCACTGATTAAGTCATCTCCCCACTTCCAGTTGGGTAGCTTTTAATTGACTTATTCTATAGGAAGTTGGGCTTCTTCATTAGTTTTAATTTAGTTACATGTTATTTCTCTCCGACATGAAATGGTACTGGCTAGTAAGGTACAAAGGATGCATTGCTAATGGAAGTTGTAAGTTGTGGAAAGTAGACTGTCCCTTACTCTGTTTAACCATAAAATGAATTGAAATTTTCTTAAATTTTTTTCCCAATTTAAAAATAATTGATTAAGATTGTGTTTAAGATACATGATGATTTCCTTTGTGTGTTCTGTAATGATTATTACAAAGGATTGACATACATATGCTACCTCTTTCCTTATTCATGGTAACATAAAGCCACTAATTTCTTTCTTGTATGGAATTTAGCCAAGAAAAATGGTATCTTAAGAGTGCTAAGATGGGTGAGTTGAAGGTACACATTTGTGAACCTTAAAAGAGCAGCACAAAGGAGTTATAAAGAGATGGGTAAAAATAATGGCTGTTCTTCTAGAGGACCAGGGTTTGATTCCCAGCACCTACATGGTGGCTCACAACTGTCTGAAACTCCAGGCTCAGGATCTGATGTCTTCATTTGGTCTCCATGACCACTGAACGAATGTGTTGCAAAGATATACACAGAGTGAATACACTTAAATAATAAAAAATATGTAGAAAGCAGTATTACTAAGTTGTAGCTAATACTAAAACATTAATAACAGTGAAGAAGTGGTTTTTTCACTGTGGCTACATTCTTATTACAGCATAAATATACAGCTTGACTACTAGACACTTACATTGTTAAGGATACTTGCTGCTTAGCATCATGACCTGGGACCAATATGCTAGAAATGATCCTCCGGTCTTCACATGTTGTTATGCAAACTTAGCGTGCATATGCATGCTAAAGTTTGTGTTAATTTTTTTTTTAAATTAAAAGTATACACTTTATTTGTCATAAACATTTTTTTCCCACACTGGGCAAGGTGATGGCATATCCTTGATCCCAGTATTCAGAAGGCAGAGATACCCAATTGGATTTATCTGTGAGTTTGAGGTCTGCTTGGTCTATATAGCTAGTTCCAGGCCAGCCAGGCCTACCTAGTAGGGAAGAGATCCTGTTTCAAAGAACAAAATAACAATACAAAAAATAGTTTAACAGATATATGTAATCTTTGCTTGTCTGGGCTGTGAGATGTTGTTGTTTTATTAGGTATTTATTTTATTTACATTTCCAATGCTATCCCAAAAGTCCCCCATACCCCCCCTCCCACTCCCCCACCCACCCACTCCCACTTCTTGGCTCTGGCGTTCCCCTGTACTGGGGCATATAAAGTTTGCACGACTAGTGGGCCTCTCTTTCCACTGACGGCCGACTAGGCCATCTTCTGATACATATACAGCTAGAGACATGAGTTCTGGGGAGTACTGGTTAGTTCATATTGTTGTTCCACCTATAGGGTTGCAGATCCCTTTAGCTCCTTGGTTACTTTCTCTAGCTCCTCCATTGGGAGCCCTGTGATCCATCCGATAGCTGACTGTGAGCATCCACTTATGTGTTTGCTAGGCCCCGGCATAGCCTCACAAGAGACAGCTATATCAGGGTCCTCTCAGCAAAATCTTGCTAGTGTATACAATGGTGTCAGTGTTTGGAAGCTGATTATGGGGTGGATCCCCGGATATGGCAGTCTCTAGATGGTCCATCCTTTCGTTGTTTTTAAAGCCTACAACACCCAGTATTCCCAGGCAGTCTCCTGTTCAAATAATGACCAGGTCTGATCCTACTTAGCTTCCAAGATTAGACAAGACGGGATGTATTCAGGGTGGTATAGGCCTGACTTTTTTTTTTCAACTTTTTTTTAAATTCAACTTTTGACATTTTGATAAGATGCTGTCATCTACAAATGATGGTGGACTGCTCTCATAGCTCTTCTGAGGCATATGTATGTCTTAATTGTAGCCAGAGGTGAATGCCATGGTAGAAATTGTAGATACAGTTGCAAGCAAATGGTTGTAACGTTGGAATCTCTGTATTCTCTTCAGATAAATTGTTCCTTTTGTTTTAGCTAGAACATTGGAATGAGCCTAGGTGAAGTTTCGGTTCCACAGGTGACCTGAGTGCCTGGTACTTATGGCACTACTTTATACTGCATGCCTTTTATGGTTTCTAGGATATTAAAGATATTAAGAGGAAAAGAAAAGGGTATGAACAAATAGATTGGGACAGACTCACATTTTTGAATATCTGTCTTTATTGTAGGGCTTCTTAGGCCTACTTCTGAATATTAAAAAGAATAGAGGGATTATTCAATAATGGATTTTTTTCAGACTCCTGGTGCCTCTTTTGATGACATCTTAGGCTATAGTACTTCTTATAAAACATTTTGGAAAACGTAGCTTACATAATCTTCCTTTGGCTGTGGAGCTGGTGAAAATAAGATTCAGGGCAGAAATGCAGGCTACTGTAAAAAAACAAACAAAAAAACAAAAAACAAAGCATCCAGATTAGAACCAATAAAGTCAAACCACAAGTGAGCAGTATATTTAAAGCTGAAGAACAGACGACTAACAGAGAACCCACATAAAAGCATTCTGTCAGTAGTTTGAGACAGTGCATAGTGGATTACTTCATGCACCTTTCAGCAGTAGTTGGGAACACGTGTACTTCTTTTATTCTGTGTTAGAGTTTTGTAGATAAAGAACAGAACTGTCCTGAATCTGGATGGCTACGCGGTACAGCCTGTTAGAAAACCTTTGTTCGTGCTTTGAGATTTAAAATCTGCCAGCTAGCAAATCTAGTCGTTGTATGATAACTATATTTTAATAAGTCAATGAATGAATGAATGAATAGGTGGTGAGAGCCTTAAATGGAAGGTTGTATCTGTGAGCGATCTTAGGGGCCATATGTGTTTAATAGGAAAAAAATGTCTTTATTTTCCATATTGTAAATTTACTTGCTCTATGATACATGCTTTATTATTTTTAATTTATAATATTTATAGATGGCTTCATTATTCTAATTTAAATTACTGTAACAAGATTAGGTGTATTATGAAGCCTGATTGTAGGGAAAAAAAATTAAGCAGTTTAAATCATGTTGTATTTCTTTGCATTTTTAGGCCCTTGATGAACCTCCTTATTTGACAGTGGGCACTGATGTGAGTGCCAAATACAGAGGAGCCTTCTGTGAAGCCAAGATCAAGACTGCAAAAAGACTTGTCAAAGTCAAGGTATGGTATTTTTTGAAATTTGATAGTCATTAAATATTTGACACTTAAAGTCTAAAAGAAAATTTAAAATTATCTTGGTGCAAAATGAGTTTTTTTAAAAATAAAGTGATGATTTATTTTTTTATTTTTTTTAATTAGGTATTTTTCTCATTTACATTTCCAAAGCTATCCCAAAAGTTGCCCATACCCTACCCCCCACTCCACTACCCACCCACTCTCACTTCTTGACCCTGGCATTCCCCTGTACTGGGGCACATAAAGTTTGCAAGTCCAATGGGCCTCTCTTTCCAGTGATGGCCGGCTAGGCCATCTTTTGATACATATGCAGCTAGAGTCAAGAGCTCTGGGGTACTGGCTAGTTCATAATGTTGTTCCACCTATAGGGTTGCATATCCCTTTAGCTCCTTGGGTATTTTCTCTAGCTCCTCCATTGGGGGCCCTGTGATCCATCGACTGTGAGCATCCACTTATGTGTTTGCTAGGCCCCGGCGTAGTCTCACTAGAGACAGCTGTATCAGGGTCCTATCAGCAAAATCTTGCTAGTGTATGCAATGGTGTCAGCGTTTGGAGGCTGATTATGGGATGGATCCCAGGATATGGCAATCACTAGATGGTCCATCCTTTTGTCTTAGCTCCAAACTTTGTCTCTGTAACTCCTTCCATGGGTGTTTTGTTCCCAATTCTAAGAAGGGGCAAAGTGTCCACACTTTGGTCTTTGTTCTTCTTCAGTTTCATGTGTTTTGCAAATTGTAACTTATATCTTGGGTATTCTAAGTTTCTGGGCTAATATCCACTTATCAGTGAGTACATATCATTTGAGTTCTTTTGTGATTGGGTTACCTCACTCAGGATAATGCCCTCCAGGTCTAACCATTTGCCTAGGAATTTCATAAATTCATTCTTTTTAATAGCTGAGTAGTACTCCTTTGTGTAAATGTACCACATTTTCTGTATCCATTCCTCTGTTGAGGGGCATCTGGGTTCTTTCCAGCTTCTGGCTATTATAAATAAGGCTGCTATGAACATAGTGGAGCATGTGTCCTTCTTACCAGTTGGGGCATCTTCTGGATATATTCCCAGGAGAGGTATTGCTGGATCCTCCGATACTACCATGTCCAATTTTCTGAGAAACTGCCAGACTGATTTCCAGAGTGCTTATACAAGCTTGCAATCTCACCAACAATGGAGGAGTGTTCCTCTCCCTCCATATCCTCGCCAACATCTGCTGTCACCTAAATTTTTGATCTTAGCCATTCTGACTGCTGTGAGGTGGAATATCAGGGTTGTTTTGATTTGCATTTCCCTGATGATTAAGGATGCTGAACATTTTTTCAGGTGCTTCTCAGCCATTCGGTATTCCTCAGGTGAGAATTCTTTGTTTAGCTCTGAGCCCCATTTTTTAATGGGGTTATTTGATTTTCTGGAATCCACCTTCTTGAGTTCTTTATATATATTGGATATTAGTCCTCTATCTGATTTAGGATAGGTAAAGATCCTTTCCCAATGTGTTGGTGGCCTTTTTGTCTTATTGATGGAGTCTTTTGCCTTACAGAAGCTTTGTAGTTTCATTAGGTCCCATTTGTCAATTCTCGATCTTACAGCACAAGCCATTGCTGTTCTATTCAGGAATTTTTCCACTGTGCCAATATCTTCGGGGCTTTCCCCTACTTTCTCCTCTATAAGTTTCAGTGTCTCTGGTTTTATGTGGAGCTCCTTGATCCACTTAGATTTGACCTTAGTACTAGGAGATATAGGAATGGATCGATTCTCATTCTTCTACATGATAACCACCAGTTGTGCCAGTACCATTTGTTGAAAATGCTGTCTTTTTTCCACTGTAAGGTTTTAACTCCTTTGTCGAAGATCAAGTGACCATAGGTGTGTGGGTTCATTTCTGGGTCTTCAATTTTATTCCATTGGTCTACTTTTCTGTCGCTATATCAGTACCATGCAGTTTTTATCACATTTGCTTTGTAGTAAAGCTTTAGGTCAGGCATGGTGATTCCACCAGAGGTTCTTTTATCCTGAGAAGAGATTTTGCTATCCTAGGTTTTTTGTTATTCCAGATGAATTTGGAGATTGCTCTTTCTAATTTGTTGAAGAATTGAGTTGGAATTTTGATGGGGATTGCATTGAATCTGTAGATTGCTTTCGGCAAGATAGCCATGCAAAATTAATTTTTAAAGTAGTAGCTATAAACCATTCCCAGACTAAACAATATTTGTGATTTAAGAATATTTATATTGGAATAAAATTTGCTTATCACAGCTGATAATTTCAGTGCAGACTTGGTTGGTTCTTTAGCATTTCTGTTTTAGTGTTGTAAAGGATCTTAGAAACCATCTAATTTGATTCTTTAGTTTTATTACATGAAAACAATGGCCAGGCATGGTGGTACATATCTTTAATCCTAGTTCTTAGGAGGTAGATCCCATTCTGATTTCCATATCCTAGCCAGTCAGGGCCACATAAGTTGCCCCCAATAGCAAAACATCAGTTATTGACACTCTCCTGCAACCCTTTCTGTGATCCTGAGATGGAATCTTGGACTTTGGGAATACTAGGCAAATACTCTATCTGCAACAGAACTATATTCCCAGCCTGTCCCTTTGTTTTTCTCCCTTCCTCTATTTTTTGAGAAAAGGTATTGGTATGTAGCACAGGCTGTCTTTCAAACTACAACCTTCTGAATGTTGGAATTGCAAGTTTATACCACCTGACACTTGACCCTCTGCCATTTTCAAAAAAATGTTTCCAAAGTCCTTGAGTTTTGAGTTGGTTAATGGACAAATTTAATTGCTTTCATTTCAAGAAATTAAAATAAGACTGGTGAGGTGCACCTATCGTCCCAGCTATTAACAAGGCAGAGGCCGGAACTGCATTTCAACTTAGGAATTGGAGCCCACATGGGGAACATAGTGATATCCTCTTCAAAAATAAGCGAAAGAGACTATAGATTTGTAGCATAGTGGTAGAGCATCTGTCTGCCATGAGCAAGGCCCTGGGTTTGATAATAGCAACAAAAAATATGAGTAGATGAATGAATGAAAGATCATGTGTGTTTAATAGAAGAACGATGCCTTTATATTTGAAAAATACAGGAAAATAAAAACTGAAGACCAGTGAAACATCTTAGTGTTGTGGGTGCTTACCAACTTGCCAATAATGTACTGAGTGACTGGACTTGGGGGACTCTGTTAGATGGAAGGAGTGTGGAGCTAGGAGGGTGTGCAGTGTAGATGAGCAGATAACCATGCAGCAATTGAGTTGAATAATTAACCAAGTGGAAGAAGTTGACTATTTCCAGTGAAGAGTTCTGTATGTGCTGCCTGGGTGTTATTTCTTTTCTTTTCTTTTCTTTTCTTTTTTTTTTTTTTTAAAGATTTATTTATTATATGTAAGTACACTGTAGCTGTCTTCAGACATTCCAGAAGAGGGAGTCAGATCTCATTATGGATGGTTGTGAGCCACCATGTGGTTGCTGGGATTTGAACTCCAGACCTTCGGAAGAGCAGTCGGGTGCTCTTACCCACTGAGCCATCTTACCAGCCCGTGGGTGTATTTCTTAATCATGTGAAGCTTCTTGGGCTATTTGGGTTTCTGCTCTGGCTAAAATCTAACTATATGATAAGGCCTCTAAATTAACTGGCAACCTGAAGGAAGCCCATCTTGGCCACACCTTCCCTTGTATTTTTACAGGCTGGTGCGTGAAGTTGCTTTGTAATTTGGTTTAGGTAGATGCTTTTACAGTGACATTTCCTCTTCTGGCATTGTATACTTCCATTTTCTGAGCTTAATCCTATTAGTCAACACCATTCTAGGGATGAATAAAGACCTGTGTATCAATTTTATAATTTATTTTCTTAGGGCTACTTAAAAGATCTGATACTGAGTTTGAGAAAACCCCTTTCTTCCTGGTGGAGAAGGAGCTATTCCTTAGCTCAGAGATAGCACTCCTGTGCCAGCAAGAAGTATGTTCTTTGGGCAGGACCAGTGTCCCTCAGGCTTGTGCCTGTGCTTGAAAAGCATAGGCTGGGTTAAATTTCAGTTCACCCTTAGCTGTGTAACAGACGAGCCAGGGCATGGGACAGAGCTTTTGTGTTGTTCTCTTTGCTATACTTCCTATGTTGGCAGCACAGGACATGTTGGACATGTACTAGATATTTGAAACTATTTTTTGAATTTTTTGGAAGCCCCAACGTTTATGACTCAAAGCTAATGATTTTACTAATCTAAAAAATATTTGATAAATAATTAAATGTGCATACAGCAATGGCAGGATAGGTGGCTGAGTAGTTAAGAATGCTTGCCGTTCTTGCAGAGGACCTGAGCATGCGCATGTGCGTGCGCACACACAAACACACATTTACACTCACAGACATATAAAAAATATAAAAAAAAACTTTAAAAATGAATGCATTTAAGCAAAGGTGGCACATGTCTCTAATCCCAGCATTTGGGGGACAGAGGCAGAGGTAGAGGCAAGCAACTCTGGGAGTTCCAGGAAAGTCAGGGCTACATAGAAACACTGTGTCTCAAACAAAGTGAGTACATTTTAAGCAGACTTGGTGATACATTTCTTTACTAGCTTTTGATCTATTGGACACATTTATCCCACACTAAACATACTCTTAAAATCTTGCTTTTGTGTGCCACTAAAATACATGGGATTCTATGGATGTAAAACTTTTCCCTGTAGTTGGTTTGTGAGTCTGTTTCTTGCCGACCACTAGACTCTATTATTAAAGAACATTTTAACTCATCAGTTCTTCCAGAATTATTTTTTATAGAGAACTACATCTGTATTGAATATGGTGTTTGTTGGTGTTTGTTTGTTTTGAGACAGGGTCTCTGTAGTTTTTGCTCTCCTAGTGCTTGGACTGCAGGCTTACTAAGTCTGCACTTACTATGCAGACTTGGACTAAGGCTTGGACTTAGATTGGACTTAGAGAAGTCCTCCTATTATCTGTACCTCCTCAGTGCTAGGATTAAAGGCATGTATTACCATACTTGGCCTGTGATGCTTTTTACCAGCTAATTTTTTTTTTTTTTTTTTTTGGCCTTAGCTTTAATCTCAGCATGTGAGAGGCAGAGGAAAGCAGATCTTTGATTTCAAGACTACCCTGGTCTATATTCTATATGGGGAGTTCCAGGTCAGCCAGGGGTACCTAGTGTTACCCATCTGAAGAACATTTTTAACTTACTATTTTCCTAATTCTCTGATTTCCATAGTACTGCTAGAAAGTAAAGTTCTGAGAAAGACTACCCAGTATTCAAATCTTAGCTCTGTCACGTTCTAGTTCTATGATCCTGGACTATTTATTTAGACTTTCCGTTCATTGGCTTTCTTTTTAACACAAGGGGAATAACGTTTTGGGGGTATGATTCTTTGTCTTTTCTCTATGCTAGGGAATCAAGCGCTTTCCTTAGCAAATATCTACTTCTGAGCTACCGTCCACAACTTTGGATATTAAATTTGATCCTTGAACCTGATAGTGACTGCTGTGGCCATTGGTTATGATGGGGCACACTTGTAATCCAAGCACCAAGGAGTCTGAGGCCAGGCTGAGTTACATAGTGAGACATTGTCTCAAAAAATCCAAAATAAAGAAATAGAAAAAGCCAATTTGTATCCACTGCTTACTTTTAAATTAGGCCTTCACAAAATGATACAAATCTTCATAGACTAACCTGGTTACATCTTTTTTCCCCCCCTCAAACTTTAAGAAGTTGTACATTAAGGTAGTAAGTAGTGGGCTGGAGAGATGACTCAGAGGTTAAGAGCACTGACTGCTCTTCCAGAGGTCCTGAGTTCAAATCCTAGCAACCACATGGTCACTCACAACCATCTGTAATGGGATCTGATGCCTGTGTCTGACGACAGAGGCAGTGTACTCATATAGATAAAATGAATAAAATCATTTTTTTTAAAACGGTAGTAAGTAGTAAAATACACTATGGAATATCCAGCCTTGTAGTTGTAGTGTCTAGCAGTGATTATTTTTATTTTGAAAAGAAACATAATCTGTTTAAACAATTTTCTGTTCATTTGTTTAGTGTTTGGGCTTTTATTTAGACTAGTTGTTCTTTATTTAGTTTGTGATATTTGTACATGCATGAGCTGCTATTGTTTGTTTGTTTTTTTGCTTTGTTTTTGTTTTGTTTTTGGTGTGTAATTAATTGGATTCGTATTTTCTAGGTGACTTTTAGACACGATTCTTCAACAGTGGAAGTTCAGGATGACCACATAAAGGGCCCACTGAAGGTGAGTTGTCATTACCCCTAGTTTTGATTGGAGAATGACACTTAATCTTTTTTCTTTTAATGCACTGGCTGTTCATTTTTAACTCAATACATAGTTTTCTCTAAAAAGACTACTTGGAATATATTTACTATTAAATCATATCTGAAGTGATAGCAAAATCTGTGTTTAAAAATGAAATGAGCATTAAGGAGGTTGACTGTTTGCATTCAGGTGTTTTACTGCAAGAATGGGTTTTCTAGGAATGAGAGGTGTTTATGATGTAAGATGCTCTAAAGAGTAAGCAAATACAAGCAAAATCCAGAGCTCTTGATTTTGGAGCCACCCACTGGCAGATTGAAGCTTTTGAAGGGTAACTTGGAGGTTGATCCCTTTCATTCACTCATGGGATAGGTGTTGCTTTGCCTTCTTGTATGCTGGTAAGCCACTTACAGGGAGTTTGGGAAACCACCCTGTCTGAAAAGGTCCACCTTCTGGGCTTGAGGAATCTTTAGGAAGTACTAAGAACAGTAAAGAAACATTTTGTAGATCTTGGTTCAAAGCATAGCTTACTTGTTACCATGGGCTTCTATACTCTACATTTAAAAAGAAAATATTTATTATTAATTCTTACATTGTAAAAAGTTTTCTATCATTTCCATTTTATAGGCATCATCTTTAATTTTATGTATTCATTTGTCACTTTCAAGGACCAGAGACACATACAGTTAGGACTTCAGCTGCCATTAGTATTTAATGTGTGCTAGTGTTGTCCCAAGTCTTTTTGCATCTAGTATTTTATTTAGTTTTAAGAACAACTCTATAGAAGAGAAAACTGAAGGAAAGAAGTCATTCAACTCTAGTTTCACAAGCATTAATGTCAGTATCAAGGTTCAGCCTGTGGTTGAGAAGGTGTGCTGTTTGGATTTGAGTACATAAGCCTATCCCTGCCTCCTAGGCATAGCACCATTGTTCTTGGCTCTCTGACTTGCCTTGTGCTACAAGCCCACAGGTACCCACCACCAGGAACTGTTCATTGTTTCATAGGGGTAGAAGAATGGCAACTAGACATAAGTAGTCTTTCTCTCCTTAGTCTGGTCTGGCTTCCTTAGTAGTGGTATAGTTGATTTATTTTGTTTCTTTGTTTTTGTTTTTGTTTTTGTTTTTTGTTTTTTCCTTTGTGTTTGATGAGGTCTTATTACTATTTTAAACTTGTATATCCAGTTGTGTCTAGTTTTGGTATAAGATTGGTACATTTTTACCTCTAGATTGGGGGTGGGGGTGATGTCTCTAGGATTTGAGCTACTTCCTGATAGATTTTGTAGCTTTTATTGGCTGGTAGAAGGGGACATCATTTAGTTTCATGCTTCTTTTATAAAAAATGGTGGTAATTTAATCATAATACACTTTGAATAATGAGTTTTCAGGAAAATGTGACTCTTGATTTAAAAAGTGAGTATTGATTCTTCACAGGACTTGTCAGTTTTCCTGAACTCCTTACCGTTGGGTCACTTTATGGAGCTAAGGTCTCTTCTGTGAAGGAATTTTTAAAAATCATCACTATAAGGACTATGGAAGTATAAACAACATTTTCATGATAAGATAGAAAGTACTGTAAATGCCTGTCAGCAGTAGAAAAACTCAGGACTTTTGATTACTACTATCCATCTTTAGCTTCTTTGAAAGAAAGGTGGAAGGATGTGGGAAAGACAGTTATTTTTCAGTCGGTGCTTGTAATGACCCCTGGGAGTTTTTAAGACCCCTTTATAGGCCTATAGAGACAAAACTGCTTTCTTAGAAATGCTTAGATGTATTTTCCTTACATAGTGTATGGACATTTTCACTGACAATAGGTAGAAAAGTATTGTCAGTAAAACTTGAGGCATCTTGAACACAAATCACCCCGGGAGATGTTTCATTCATCACCACTGTAGTCCAACAGCACAAGCATCGGTGGTTTTACCCAGGCCAGCCCCAAGCAGCTGCCTTGCCCTGATTCCAGCAGCCAGCCTGCTGCCCAGCCGCTCCCAAGCTCCTCTCAGTCTCTGCTTGCTAGGCTAACTGAACCAGTCTTTCTTGGAATGCCTGGAGCTGTCATTCAGCTCCCTTTAGCCCCATGAAATGAAAACACTAGAGACTTATAATATACCAGCCAGATTTATAGTGGTAAATCTCCAATCCCAAAATACCCATGCAAAGAGCACAAGATTCAGTGGATATAAATACAAGCTGCACACCTAGATTGGACAGATGTACTCTACATTACTCTATTGAATCTATTTCTAGATTACATCTATGAAATCCCTAGTTACTTATGGCTCCTTTCAGGCCATGTGGTTCTGGTTCATCTTCTTCCTCCATCTTCTTCCATCATATCCCCCCCCCACCCCCCAATCTCTCTTCCTCTTTCCCCTCTCTAAAACCTTCAGCTCTGCCTTTTCCTTTCACTGCCCAATCACAGGCTCTAGCCTTATCTGCCTTATCCGATTTCACCTGACCTCACCTGAGTACACGGTCTACTCCTTGTCAGGGCACCCCTCTTGAGGGAACAGAAAATACAAACAGCAATCTATAACATACCATGTATGCATTTTCAAAAAAGAAAAAGAGTTCAGTGTTACTATTTATTGCTTTTGGCTTATTGTCCTCAAAAGTTTTTCTAATGTTTACATAATATTTTAGGTAGGAGCTATTGTGGAAGTGAAGAATCTTGATGGTGCCTATCAGGAAGCGGTTATCAATAAACTGACAGATGCAAGTTGGTATACTGTGGGTAAGACAACAATTTTTTATTAAAATTTTATTTTTAGTTATACAAAATTTATGTTACAGTAATGCAGATAAAGCTAGATTTCCTGGATTAAATTTTCTTTACTAATACAATAGAATCTGTTACCATTACTGGTTATCTTCCATGTTATAAAAGAAATATTTCTAAGCTGCTTATATGTACATACAATTTGAAATTATTTAGTATAGTGTGTACGTGGAGTCCTAGCTATTTCCACTTCAAAGTGTATCTTACAGAAACTTGTTTCTCCATCTTCATGATTTTTAACTGTAGAGTTCAGTGGTCTTAACTGTCCGTATAACAACTTCTGTAAGTAGTTGGATATAATGTCATTCATTTTCTGTCCTGCCAGTCTTCCTGCCTTTACAGAGGTGAATGACTAGCATGTGGACACCATCCTTATATTTTCCTGTGCACTAAGGAGTAGATAGAGGTTCAAGTTGAAGAGACATGTGCGTGCGTGTGTGTGTGTGTGTGTGTGTGTGTGTGTGTATAGTCCAGACTGGCTTCAGTTCACAAGCCTCTTGTCTCAGTGATGTGGTCCTGTGGATAAAGGCATGCACTATCAAACTTGAATCAGAGTTAAATCCATGGTATCCACATGGTGGAAGAGGGAACCAATTTGTGCAAGTTGTCCTCTGGTTGATGGTATATGTATGCAAGTATATATACACTATGCTGGTTAGTTTCATGTCAACTTGACATAGGCTAGAGTCATTGGAGAAGGTAAGAAGGACACATGCTCTACTATGTTCATAGCAGCCTTACTTATAATAGCCAGAAGCTGGAAAGAACCCAGATGTAACAGAGGAAATGATACAGAAAACGTGGTGCATTTACACAATGGAGTACTACTCAGCTATTAAAAAGAATGCATTTATGAAATTTCTAGGCAAATGGATGGACCTGGAAGGCATCATCCTGAGTGAGGTAACCCAATCACAAAAGAACTCAAATGATATGTACTCACTGATAAGTGGATATTAGTCCAGAAACTTAGAATACCCAAGATATAGGATACAATTTGCGAAGCACATGAGACTCAGGAGGACTGAAGACCAGGGTGTGGATGCTTTGCCCCTCCTTGGAATTGGGAGCGGAACGCCCATGGAGGGAGTTGCAGAGATGAAGTTTGGAGCTGAGAGGAAGGGGTGGACCTTCTAGAGACTGCCATATCTGGGGATCTATCCTGTAATCAGCATCCAAACACTGACACCATTGCATACACTGGCGGGATTTTGCTGAAATGACCCTGATATAGCTGTCTCTTGTGAGACTATGCTGGGGCCTGGCAAACACAGAAGTGGATGCTCACAGTCAGCTATTGGATGGATCACAGGGCCCCCAATGAAGGAGCTAGAGGGGAACTGCAACCCTATGGGTGGAACAACAATATGAACTTACCAGGCGCCCCCCCCCCCGCCCCCTCCTCCCTGAGCTCCTGTCTTTAGCTGCATATGTATCAGAGGCTGGACTGGTAGGCCATCAGTGGAAAGAGAGGCTCATTGGTCTTGCAGACTTTATATGCCTCAGTACAGGGGAAAGCCATGGCCTGGCCGGGAAGTGGGAGTGGGGGGACGGGGGGGGGGGGGGGTTGGGGGGAGGAGGGTGTGGGGGACTTTTGGGACAGCACTGGAGATGTGAATGAAGAAAGTACCTAATTTAAAGAAAAAACAAAAAAAAGAAAAGAAAGCAGGCTGAGCAAGCCAAATGGAGCAAGCCAGTAAGCAGCACCCTACCATGGCCTATGCATCAGCTTCTGCCTCCAGATTCCTACCCTGTTGGAGTTCCTATGCTCTTCCTTCAATGGCAGCTTATGATGTAGAAGTATAAGTCAAATAAACCCCAAGTTAATTTTGGTCATGGCATTTCATCACAGCAACAGTAATCCTGACTAGAGGGGACACGCACACACACACACTAAAAAAAAATTAAAAATCAGATCTGATAACTTTATTAAAAATAGTTATACTCTGTCCAGGATTTCTAAGGAATATGGGGTTTTCTTGAAATTCTTTGTATTATAAAATCTTCAACATGTGAAGATAATTCTTTTTTTTTCTTTTTTTTTTTTCTTCTGAGACAGGATTTCTCTGTGTAGACCTGACTTTTTTGGAACTCACTCTGTAGACCAGGCTGGCCTCGAACTTAGAAATCTAGCTGCCTCTGCCTCCTGAGTGCTGGGATTAAAGGTGTGTGCCACCAATGCCTGGCTGTGAAGATTATTCTTTATCTAAAGTAATTTTTAAATTGTGACGTGATCATCACTGTCAAGTGAGTTATTAACCTCTGTCATTTATAGCAAATATTGCGGTACTTTCAATTAGCAAATTGTAGCTTTGCCACCTCAGGGAACATTGGGCAGTATGTGGAAAAAGCTTTTGATTGTGACATCTGGCAAAGGAGTCTTTCTAGGTTGGAGCTCCTTTTGTGTTATAGGCTCAGCTTGTCACACATCAGCTTATTTGATACATTTTGCATATAGAGAGTGCCCAAATTGAGCAACTTACTATAATGTAGAAGTAGATATTTTGGGGGGTTGGGGACAGATGCTGCATAAATTTGTTAGCTTCTATGGCTGGCTGCCAGCGGGAAGACTTGCTTTTCTTTCCTTTACCATTTTGAGGGTAATTAATTAGCATTTAAATTGTTTCCTCTTGAAATGCCACCTTTTGTTTTGTATTTCCTATTTCAAGGAGTCTTTAATTTGTGTGTGTGTGTGTGTGTGTGTGTGTGAGAGAGAGAGAGAGAGAGAGAGAGAGGCAGAGACAGACAGACAGACAGAGACACACAGAGATACACAGAGAGAATGTATGGCATAACATGTATAGAGGTGAGAGGACAACTTTGCAGGAGTCAATTCTGTGTTCCACTGGGAATTTGGGTCTGCAGGTGTAGCAGCAAGTGCCTTCATCCTCTGAGCCATTTCATCGGCCCAAGAAGGACACTTTTATTTATAAGATGCATTTTGGTAGAAATAGCAAGCTATTGTAATAACTGTAATTAAAGATATTTGCTAGAAAACATGAAGTATGAACCGAATTCCAAATTAATTTTTAAAATTGGGACTATTTGCACTCAGAAAATTAAATGATTTCTGTCATAATCTTAGAAAAAATTTCTCAGTTGCTTCCATTTTTCCTTCTTCACAGTTTTTGATGATGGAGATGAGAAGACACTGAGAAGATCTTCATTATGTCTGAAAGGAGAGAGACATTTTGCTGAAAGTGAAGTAAGTGATGGGATTGAATGAACACGTGTTGTGGGTTTTCTTTTGTTGTTGATTTTGTTTGTTTTAGATAGGGTTTCACAATGTAACCGTGGCTGTGGTTGCCCTGGAACTCATTGTATAGATCAAGCTGGCCTCAAACTCACAGAGAGCTACCTGCCTCTGCCTCCTGAGTACTGGGATTAGAGGTGTGTGTCTCCATGCCTGGCTTGAACAAATTATTATTTTCTTTGGAAGGAGTGAGGTTTTGCTCTTTCAATCCAGTGAGCAAACCTTTTAATCAAAAAATTCTCAGCTATATGTGTTATTATGTGATCTTCGAACTATGTTGAAAACCACGAGTTCAAAACATCAAGTTATGTGTTTAAGGCATTTTAGTACTTTTCCACAAAGAAAATAGGCTTATTCATTTACTTTGATGCTGCCTTTTGTTTTTGTTTTTTGTTTTAAATAAATAGGGATTCTGTGAGTCCCAGGCTGGCCTTGAACTTATGGTCCTCTTGCTTTTGCATCCTGAGTGCTGGGATTATGGTCATGTACCACTATGACTAGCTTTTTGGGGTCATTTCTGTATAACTTTATTGAAGTATTCCCACCAGGTTGATTAAGACATCTTAAGAGTTAATAAATATACTTAAAAAGAAGGCTATAAAGATGACAATCAGGAACTACTTCATAGTGACATTGTAGGTTTTTCCTGACTGCCTTTTCTGAAATCACCATCTTTATCTTTTACTTTGATTTCTCTTTCATACTCCCTGACATTAACATATGCATTTTGTTTGTTTGGGGGGGGGTCTAATATTCCTAGCAGGCACTTTGTGCTCACTGCTTTGTTCATAGTTCTGCTACAGTACCTGGTACAGGAAGGGAGTTGGGCACTTGTTAGTCATATGTCATCAAGTACATGTCATTGAGAGACTTTGCTGAGTGCATTGTCACATTCTCTGTATTATGCATGTTAATGAACTGTTTTTTAACACTCTTAACTAATTAGTAATTGAGACTGATAGACAGAACTAGTCAGATTACTTTGTAGCATAAAAGTCAGCTCTTTACTTGAAAGCTGGACCAAGAAAACTGTGCCAAGGATCTGAATTCCAGAGCTTGAGTCCGAATACAGAGTAACATGACTATGCAAGGTCCAGGTCCTTCTCTCAGAAGTGGTTGATAGACAGTGTCACTGAACTGTCACACATCTGTCCTCTTTGTTTAGAAGAACGTTTGTTACAGGACACTTTAGATCATTTACTTACATAGTAGACCATTTTTTGTTTGAAAATATTTATGCTTCCTTCAGCAATTGAAATTTCATTTTTATTTTAAATTTCTCATAGTTTACCACTCCCTACACTTCTTAGTAGACAGCTTATTTCCAGATTAGGGTTTGTACTGTCTTGTCTTGGTTTCTGTTGAGCCTACTTGATAGAATCTTCTCTTAAGGACACAGGAAATGCTTTTTCCTATATAATATATTTCATGGGCTTTTTGCCCATTATATTACCTTACCCTTTATTTTTTGCGCTTCCCTTGAGTGTTCTTGCTTTGTGGTCTTTTTGTTATTTACGTGCCCTATAAATTTTAAGCTGTTTGGGGATCGCCACATTTCTTTGGTGATTCTTCCTTTTCCCAGCAGTCTTTTCTCTACAAGAGCCTTCAATAAATAATCACTGGATTATATTTGGAGGTGAGGTTTTATTTCTTTCTTTTTTTTGTTCTTTTGAGATGAGATCTCTCTATAAAGCACAGGCTGACCTTGAACTTACTCCTTAGTTGACATTAACCTTGAAATTCTGATCTTCCTCCTTATCTCCTCAGAGTCACCCAAGTGTTAGAATTGTAGGTATCTTGGGTTGGCTTAATTGTAGAGGTTTCTTGTTTTGTTGGCTTTTTGAAGGTGTTCTCTCTGTAGGCTGGACATATATTGAACTTGTAGCCTGAACCTCTTCCTCCCAAGTGCTGGGATTACAGTTTTCCCAGCATACATTCCCGTGTTTTGAAAGGCTAAATCTGACTACTTTGGACCAAGTGACTTGTTGAAATGGTCTTTCTGCATTTATGAGGTTTGTATGTAAATCCATTCCCTTAGAACATATATCCAATTATTGCTAGTAAGTAAATATGGCAGCTTAAAATCCTGATTTTTTCATCTGATGAAGGCTTGGTATAAAGAAGTATCTAATAAATAGTTTTGCTTTTATCATAAGAGTTTAAAACTGATTGGTTCATAAGTCAGGGATAGGGTGAGATAGTATGAACAATAGCTATGTGTTTGTGGTACCTTCAAGGAGGATCATCTTCTCTCTGTCTCTTTCTGCTGCTGTTTCCTTTCATTTATGTTTTGCTTAAGGGAAGTTAGGATAATAGGGTGTGATATAGTCATTAATCCCTGCCTATGTGTCAATGCTGTGCTTAGGACACTGATGAGCTATGTAGACATGGCATTTCTACTTGAGTAGCTCACCCTCTATTAGAGCAAAACCATTAGTTAAACAATCAAAAATATCTTATAATTTTATTATATTAATGCTTGGTAAGGAGAGTATATAGAAGGGAATGTAGCATATATCTGTTATTTGGTTTCTCTTGCAGAGTGCTTAGGATCAAAGCTAGGTCCTTGTGAGTGTTTGGCAAGTGCTTTACTCTGTTCATAGACAACTCTTTTTATAACACTTTAAAATGTAACTTTAAGAAATATCCTTAGATAGTTCTTCTGTCTTGACAATTTTCCCAAGAATTTATCATTTCCCCAGTGTTCACAAAATTACTTCCCATCAGCAAACATTTTATTGGCAGAAAAGGAAAAAGAAAAGTGTTTGTGTGTATGTATGTACACATGCTATTAGGTGAAAAGAAAATAGACACATTTTCAACACTGATCTTTAAAGGGTTAAAGGTAATTAGGTAGTCTTTGAAGTGCTACTTTAGGTTTTTTATACACTTTTCCGGAAATTAAGGCTGAAAAAACACAAGAAAACTTGTGAAAAGTACATTCCCATGAGATGTATAGATGATATCAAGGAAAGAATATTCATTTTCATACTGGCAATTATATTGTGTGCTGCAGATTAAAAAGGAAAACAAATTAAATACTAAAACTCATTTTTAAACATTTTCTTTAAGAAAGATTTATTGTAGAAAACATTTACCAAATGACCATATATCTTCTCTGGATCTCCCTTTGAAGCTGCTAGTGCTTCTCTTGGTGGTTAATTGTGTTTTGCTTACTAATTACAATGTTTTTATGGATTATGGTTTACTATGGACAAGGAAAATTTTGAGCTGTTGTTGACCTCATCCTAAGAATTAACCCTTATAAGTAGGTGTCTTATCTCATGTGTATGTTTGGGTAAGCTTTTGGTTATTTTGTATTTTAGTGATTTTGGGGTGTGTGTGGCCTACTATATAGGTAATGAATCACCTAGACAGGCAGCCAGGGCTTTATTTTTCTTCCTCTCTCCAAATAATGGGCTCATTCATCTTTATTCTAATATCTTTGAAACTAGAGTTTTCTTTCAATAGGAAAGTTGTATTGTAGCCTTCCTTGGATGAAAAAAACTAACTTCAAAATATAAGCATATTACATTGGTTTGGTTTAAAATGAAGAAAGCACTTGCAAAGTAATAACTTGTTGGGTTTGTGTTCTCACCCACAGACACTAGACCAGCTCCCACTCACCAATCCTGAGCATTTTGGCACTCCAGTCATAGGAAAGAAAACAAATAGAGGAAGAAGATCTAACCATATGTAAGTCAATTTTCATAACTGTTAGTGAACCTGAAATCATTTCTCTTTCCAGTACTGTTTTAATAGATCCTTAAATTGTAAACTGAAAAGTGTTACTGAGGTCTCCTGCTGATGTCAGTTCTGATAGCGATGCAGACTCCTCAGCATGGGGCTGCGCTCCATGCCCGCCAGGCCCGCCTCACAGCTGTGGCTTCCTCCAGGGCTCCTTCATAGATCTTGATGCTGCTTTTGGAGCAGAACTAGTCAGTTACCCATCACTGTTCTGAGTCATGAGTTTGTTCATGGTGTTTTCTTTGTTCCTAGTTCCTTTCTCCTGCCATTATCTTGCTCACTCGTAGTTCTCACCTTTATGGGAACTATTTTGTTGTTCTCTGTTGTTTCCTTTGAAACCAGACTTTTTTTTTTTAATGAATCTCCTAAATTCTTTGCATTTATCAAATGTCATAGGTAAAATTTCATCTTTTACTCTTATTATAATGGTGGTTTTTTTCTTAGTACCTATGAGACAAATACCTGAAAGGGTTAAAAACAACTTTTTTGAAGCAATAAGAAGTTGGAGTGGATTAGACAACAGAGTATATTTTTAAATTTATTCTCTTAAGTGTTCTTTTAAAAATGATTTGAATTAAAAATTAATATATCAGAAATAAAAATATATAATCACTAAAGAAAATATTGTTAAACAGGTAAAAATAAATATTTAGTTGGATTAATTAAAAACTTGAAAAAAGTGAATGCTTTCAGTATAAACAGTCAGATATTAAATCTGATTTTTCTGAACCCTCAAAATGTGAGGTGGCTAAATCCACTTATACTATTTAATGGGCTCATTCATCTTTATTATGATTTTTTTATCTGAAATAATAATTTCCTTATTAAAATCAGGGTTCTAGAGAGATGGATTGGCAGTTAAGAATGGTTGCTTCCCTTTCAAAAGGACCAGAATTTAGTCCTAAGCACCCACATTGGGCGATTATTGTAACTCCAGCTCCAGCGGATCTGATGGCTTCTTTTGGCTTGCATGGGCATCGGCTATCACTCCTCTACACATGCAGATAGTTAGCACATACATACATACATACATACATACATACATACATACATACATACATACATAGGTGAGTAAGTAAATAAAATAAATTTTAAGATTAAGGAAATCATTCTGAGACCGGGAGGAGGAGGGTGTGCTTTCCACAGGCTTTTCCTGTTTAACTGGTTTGATTTTCCTTAGCTACAGTGCTTAAGTTACTTTCTAAATTAGTTTTAATGACAAACTTTCATTTGAGGAAGGAAATGAGAAGACTGATTACCTCACTGAAAAGATATTCATTGCTAGCCACTTTCCTATCTTACTGTAATTTGAGTTACGCATTTCTCACTGAATCTTCTAGAAACACGTTTTCTTTAGTTGCCAATTAATATCTCTGCCTTGTTATTTTGATGGTGACTTGATTATTTTAAGGATACTTGCATTGTAACTTTTAAAAAATTCTTCTATGTATAACATTTTAAAATTAAATGTATTTCAGCCACAGAAAAAAATAAACTGTAAATAAATGGTGGGCTCAATATGGTGGTACATGCCTTTAATGCTAGAGGCATGCAGATCTGTGAATTCTAGACCAGCCAGGGCTATATACTAAGGCTGTCTCAGAAAATGTATGGTGGTATTAATAAGAAAACCTTCATTGTAATATTAGGTGTAACTTTGATCTGATTATTTTAAGTTTTGACAGGTCTGTTATATTGCTACAAAGTATTCATTTAAGCAGATGAATTGTAGGATGTTTTGATAGCTTTGAAAATTAATGAGTTAATATTTTATCATTAGTTTTTCTATAGTTCTGAGAGTTTATTTAAGTTGTAATAACTCTAATTGGTGCTAACAGATCAGTGAGTATGAAATGTCAGGTAATCTCATTAGCAGTGATTCCAGTTATCTAGTGTAGTGTGAGCATGGAGCTTGATGGCCTGGTTTTCATCACTTTACCACTAGCTGTATGACTTTGGCAACCTACTCTTTTCATATTTATCTATAAAATTAAGATCATAATATAAACTCTCTTAGAGATTTGAAAACTGAATTTATTTGTATTATAAGTTATGCATATTTATATACACATATAATGCTTATATAGCAAATGCAGGCTAAGTTGTCTTCAAGTCCAAGAGCAGAGGTGTTGTGTATTTGGGTGTTCAGGCTTGATGGTATTTGTATAGATTTTGCTGGTGGAACATTCCTTCTGCAAAGTGTAGAATGCACATACTAAATAGAATCATGTATTACATGAAAACATTGGGATCAAATGTCAGCATACACAGAGATCTCTTGTGTTTTTACCTCTTCATTTAAACATCCAGCTTAAATACTCCCCAGCACAAGGACTGCACTTAGCTGCTTTGTTTACAATTACAATTTAAAAATCACATTCTTAGGGTTGCAGAGCAATGGTTGCTCTCCCAGAGGACGGAGGTTCAAGTCCTATCACTACATGGGAGCTCAGAATTGTCTGTAACTCCAGGATTGACACTTTGACATAGATATACACACAGGCAAAACACCAAAATAAATACATAAATAAATTCAAAATAAGTTTAATATTCTGAAGATTTGATCTATTAAAATGACTAAAAGTTATGATATATTAGAAAGTCTCTAATGTTAAAGAAAAATAGTTCTACATTGAACATGATAATGAAGTGTATGTGGGCACTGCTTCTTAATGATTTGCAATGCTCAATTTCTGTTAAGAATCTCAGCATGCCATGAGAAATGGGCTTTGGATTCCATTGAACATATATATTGTTTGGTGGCTGGAGAGCTAGTTTTGTAGAGGAAGCCTACTTTTGTTTGTTAGCTGGTTTTGCTCACCGCTCACTACAGTGATTGCTTGGTCTCGTTACTGAGGGTTCCGAAGTGTCCTTGCTTGGCATTTTGAGCTTTGAGAGCTCGAAATACCCATCTCGATACCTACATTTCTGAAGGGTTCACTATTCTATTCTTTACTTATTCTCTACAATAGAGTCTTGGGCCTAGACCTTGAGGGCATTCTGTGACCATCATTTTCTTTTGAAATTACCTATTGACAAAGTTTGGAGCTGTGACAAAAGGATGGACCATCTAGAGACTGCCATATCTAGGGATCCACCCCATAATCAGCTTCCAAACGCTGACACCATTGCACACACTAGCAAGATTTTGCTGAAAGGACCCAGATATAGCTGTCTCTTGTGAGACTAGGCTGGGGCCTAGCAAACAGAAGTTGATGGTCACAGTCAGCTATTGGATGGATCACAGGGCCCCCAATGGAGGAGCTAGAGAAAGTACCCAAGGAGCTAAAGGGATCTGCAAACCTATAGGTGGATCAACAATATGAACTAACCAGTACCCCGGAGCTCTTGACTCTAGCTGCATATGTATCAAAAGATGGCCTAGTCGGCCATCACTGCAAAGAGAGGCCCATTGGACACACAAACTTTATATGCCCCAGTACAGGGGAACGCCAGGGCCAAAAAGGGGGAGTGGGTGGGTAGGGGAGTGGGTGGGAGGGTATGGGGGACTTTTGGGATAGCATTGGAAATGTAATTGAGGAAAATACATAATAAAAAAAAAGTTCTCATTATGATTTTAACAATGGCTATTTTAAAAGTATTTTTAATCAGGCATGGTGGTGTGTGCCTGTAATCCTAGCTCTTGAGACGGTGAAGCAGGTAAATTACAAATTTCCAGCCAACCTAGGATGTAAAACAAGAACATGTCACAACCAAATGTTTTCCTAGGTTTCCCAGGACTTAATTGTACCAATACCTTTCTCTTTCAACAGCTACAAATCCACATACTAGCTAATCTGTCTTCATTGTTCCACTTCATTTCTAGCCTGTCATTAGTTAAGTCCTATAATTTTTTTAATGACCAACTTCTACCTTGTTTATTATTTAAAGTAAGTTTTTGATCTTAATGTGTAACTTAACTAAGTTCCACCCTTACTATTTTCCTATATTCCTGGGCAGAAGTTGTGTTATTCTGCCTAAATAATACAATGTTTAGAATTATGGACCTGTTTCCATGTGCTTTTCTCTCCTAGCTTCGTTACTGTTTTTCTTTTTAGTAACTTGTTAAAGGTAACACTGGAGTAGGAAGGCAAGCTTCTGCTGTCACTTCCCCAGCAGAAGAGAAATAAAGCCTAACAAATTTGCTTTCTGTAACAAAGCTTACTCAGGACTATAAGCTGCGTCCTTTGGAAAAATGAATGTCTGTGACTTTAATTTGCATATTATAAACCTTGCTTTTTAAAAAATTATTGATTATGATTTTAAGTATGCTCACAAAATTGTGCAATGATTGCTACTTTACTACTGTCTGATTCCAAAAGATATTTTTATGTACCTTTTTTGAAATAAAAGTTACTGTTTTCCTCTTCTTCTTTTTTTTTTTTTTTTTAAATAAATGTGGTAGTAGAAATTGAATCTGGCTTTTGGGCATGCTAAGGAAAGCCATCTATTCCTGATTTGCACTCCTGTTAACAGTTTAAGTTTTGGTAAAAATCAGAAAATATCCCTTTTATGATTGCTTATGTCCATATATCCAGTGGTTCAGTCTTTAAGAACCTATGCATTATTAATTATCTACTAAAATTAATCTCTTTAAAATATACAACACATCATGTATGAAATTGCTCTATACTTGTCTGAAATAATAGTAGTTTGTTGAAACTAGAAATGCATTTTCCTGTCATGAAATTCAATTCAATATAAAGTATCCTTTTGTTTTCTTACCTCTTTTCCTTTATAGAATTAGGTCAACTTTTTTCTAATGTCAAGGAAACATAGTACCTGATTTCAGATCCTTCTTCCTCTGTTAGTTGACAAATTCCCATTTTAGTAGCCCAGTGTGACATTCTGTGTTCCTGAATGTATTCTTTTTTCTTTTTTTTAGTAATTTTTTCTTTAAATTCAGTTTATATTCTGGTCACAATCTCCAATTCCCTCCTCTCCTTCCAGTCCCATCTTTATAAATCCTTCCCCACATTGCCCCTCCCCTTCTCCTCAGAGAAGGGAACCCGCTCCCCCTTGGGATCATCTGGTCCCAGCAGGACTAGGCACATCCTCTCCCACTGTGAGGCCCACCTAGGCAGTCCAGGTAGGGGAAAGGTGATCAGAAACCAAGACAGCCCCACACCGCTCATGCTTCACTTGGTAGTGCACCCACATGAAGACAAAGCTGCATATTTGCCACAAATGTGTTGGGGTCTTAGGTCCAGCTTCAGCATGATCCCTGGTTATGCCAGGCTCTGTGAGGCCCCAAGGCCCAGGTTAGGTGACTCTGTAGAGGTGTGTGTGTGTGTGTGTGTGTGTGTGTGTGTGTGTGTGTGTGTGTGTGTGTGTTGTCCTTGACCCTTCTAGCTTGCTCATTTCTATCCCCACTCTTCCACAAGACCCCTGTACTCTACCTGATATTTGCTGGTGGGTCTCTGCATCTGTCTTCATCCTAAACAGCTGTTAAAGACAAAAACGCCATGAATTTTGCAGGTAGTAATTTTTTTAAAGAGTTATTTTAGAAACAACCCCAATTAGAAGTCAGAGTGAAGAATCTGGCATTGATGAACGCCACAGCAGAAAAAAATAGCAGCAGGGACAAGACAGTAATGAACTTCAACCCAACAACAGTCTTAATAAAAATCTGATATTTGAATTCACATTGAGAGAGACACAAGAGATGTCCATTGTTTGGATTTTGAGCAATGGGGCGGGGAGAAGGTATGGGATGTAGAACAGTTTAAGGGTGGACCAGGAGGAGAATAAAATCTGGAGTGTAAAACCATAAAAAAGATTAAATTAAAAGAAGGAATATAAAAAAAAATCAGGATCTATTTAAAATAGTACAAAAGATATTTAAAATCAGGGATTCCAAAGCAAGGGATAGAATATCACCATGTAGAAAGTCCGTCCTCTCCAGGCTTATCTTCTGAATGTATTTTACAGAAGCACAAAAGAACCATGTGTGTATTTTGTGTGTACTGAACTGCAATGGTTGTTTCTTAACTGGATTGTATCCTTGCCCCTTTACTGTTAATTTCCAGCTTTTTTCCCCCCAATCTACCTTTTTTTTTTAAAGGTTTTATTTTATATGTATGGGCATGTATGTCTTAGGTACCATGTATATGCATTGCCTGCAGAAACCAGAAGAGGGCATTGGTTCCCATGGAACTGGAATTAGGAGGGGCTTGTGAGTGTGTTGGGAAGATAAGCTGGTTCTCTGCAATAGACAGTATTCTTATCCCCTGAGCCACCTCTCTAACCCCTGCCTTCTCCCTTTTTAAGTTTACTCAGTATTGGGAATACTAGAAGACTGTCTCCTGAATGCCTTGGAGATCTGAGCTTAGGATCTCCTATCTTGTAGTGTAATACCAAGATGTGTAGTATAGTCTTTTAGCCGTTTTTTAGGGGCGGGGGGTTGGAGACTGGCTGTTCTGTTCTGCTTTTTCCCCTTAGTCTTATCTTTGTTTTATCTTTTGGAACATGTTTTGCTATGTAAATCATGCTAGCCTCAAACTTCACTTCTCCTTGCCTTGGCCTCCTGACTGTTAGAATTACAGGTGTGCACTATTATGCCTATTGATGCCAGACTGCTAACAGACTATTGAACCAGACTGCTAACTCTTGGTATATTTATCTTCCTGAAGGTAAATAAGATTGTTCTATATTTTTTTCTCTTTCTAGACCAGAGGAGGAGTCTTCCTCCTCATCCAGTGATGACGATGAGGAGGAGAGGAAACAGACTGATGAGCTACTAGGCAAAGTTGTTTGTGTAGATTATGTTAGCTTGGAGAAAAAGAAAGCGATGTGGTTTCCTGCACTGGTGAGTATTTTGAGTATAAAAGACCTTAATCCTTTGTTTTTTAAAAAATACGTATTGGGGTGGAGCTGAAGAGATGGCTCAGACTAGGAAAACTGGCTCTTCTAGAGGCCCTGAGTTTAGTTCCTAACACTCATAATGTGGCTTACAACCATCTAACGGTATTTGATACTCTCTGCTGGGATCCCAGCTTTATATGCAGATAAAGTCCCCATATACATAAAATACATAAATTAGTTTTTATTTATATGAATATTTGCTTTTATATGTGTGTGCACCCTTGGAGGCCAGAAAAGGGTGTTGCATTGCTTGGAATTGGAGTTACAGACACTTGTGAGTCCTTAGGTGGGTACTGGGAACTGAACCTGCGTCCTGTGAGAGAGCAGTGAGTGCTTTTACGCATTAAGTCATCTTACTGCTTAGTTATCCACTCTGCTTCTCCATCTCTAAGATAAGGTTTCATGTGATGGCGTTTGGCCTCCAGCTGTCTATATATAATTAGGTTGGATTTGAGTTCTTGAATCTTCCACCTTCACCTTCTAGGTTAACAGGTATACACCACTATGCCTAGCTATAAACAGTAGGTTTTAATGAGGTAAGTTTGTACAGGAAACATTGGTTTTTCTAACTAATGGTGTTCATAGGTAAACAGTAGGAGTGTCTAGCTTTAATAAGCCAGCAAAGATTACTTTCTAAATCATTTAAATACAAAGAAGTCTTGGTGATGTCTAAGAGAACCAGTTTGATAATGAAGAAACTGGGTATTTTGGGTAGAAAAATCATGATATAAATTTATAGAACTCCTAAGTTCACTATGAAGTCTAAAATGCAAAAGGAGGGCAGACTTTTTGGGAATTGGCACTCACCTTTCTGTTACTGGGCCAGACATTACACAGCTGGTAAAGGTTTCACTTAACCTAACCCTGAGTCAAGTCCTGAAGCTCCTAAAGTAGAAGGAGAGAGCTGACTCCTGCAGTTGTTCTCTAATCTATATCCATATGCAGTCCTTCCCTGTCCCAAGTAAATAAATGTAAAAAAAATTTTTTTTTAGATGAATGCTAAAAAGTAAAGGAAGTTTTTTGATAAAAATTTAACACTGTCCTGTGTAAATAAAATATACTTGTATGAAAACTTAGCCACATGTGCACACACTCTTGTGCATTGTGACTTTGATTAGCTAAACTAAGGATCTCCCCTGTATTGTGATTTCTGAGTCATGCTACCACGCCTGTCTTTCTGTATAACTGCCATGGGTCCTAACTCATGGCAAATACGATTGACCCATCTCCTAGCCCAGGAATGTTTTAAGGCATTTTTTGTAAATTCAAAATTAACTTTGAAAATTATTGTGTGAGTGTATGTGTTTCTGTGTATGCTATGCATATGAAGGTACCTCAAGTACTTGTGAACCATCCGACATGGGTGTTAGGAATGAAATTTGGCTCTGCTCGAAGAGCATGAACTGTTCTTAACTGTCTTTCTGGTTTTTCGTTGTTGTTCTCTCTCTCTTGTCCTTCCCCTACCCCTCCCTCCCTCCCTCCCTCCCTCCCTCCCTCCCTCCCTCCCTCCCTCCTTTCCTTGTTGTTGTTTGAGAGATGACTTTTCTATGCACTTAGCCTGATTTTGAACTAAAGAACTTCCTGCCTTCTTAGCTTCCCATCTCCTGAGATCATTAGGTGTAGCCACAGTGCTCAGGAATCTACCATCTCACTGGCCCAATAATTTATTACTTATTTTAATTTTTAAATTGTACTCATTAAGGGGAGGTATGCCATGGCTACATACATTTGTGGAGTATAAATGTGGAGGTCAGAAGACAGCTTGTTGCAATTAATAGTTCTCTCTTAATACCCTGTGGGTTCTAGGATTGAATTCATGTAACTCTCTGGTCTGGAATTCTGCTTCCTAGTACTAGGATTAAAGGCATGTGTTCCAATGCCCAGGTGTAAGGTGAATCTTTAAAAACAGACTTTTGTATTTGATCATTTTATAAGCTTTTAGTTTTTATTGCAGGCTTAACATACGGTCTTCAAGATTATGGGGACTCTGGGCCTTTGTCCTTGGTTCATCCACAAAGTGCTGTTCTACACCTTCAAAAACATTTAAATAGCAGATATGTAAATAACTATAAGTATACTTTTATTTATGACTGTTCCATACATTTTTTAAAGGTGGTTTGTCCTGACTGTAGTGATGAGATTGCTGTGAAAAAAGACAATATTCTTGTTCGGTCTTTCAAAGATGGCAAATTGTAAGTATTGTTCATGTGATTTTAAAAATCTGTCCCATATGAGCCTGTTTTCCAAATTAGGATGTTAAACTATGACCCTATCAATTCAATTTTTGAAGAGGAATGCTTCGAAGAGGATGGCTTTCACACTCTTTGAAGTCTTACAGTATCTTTCCTTATTAAATTGGCTATCATAGACTTAGCACTTTCTTAGTCATGTATGATAACTGGTGGTTTATTGTGGGGATGTGATATTTAATGGATCTAACTAGATAGTGATATATTGTATGTCTTTGGGGTTATTTATTTACTTTGGTGGGTAGTTGTGAGTGTCATAATGTATATGTAGAGGTCAGAATACATCTTGTTGGAGTTGGTTCTCCTTCTACTGCATGGGTTATGAGGACTAAATTCAGGCTGTTAGTCTTGACAGCAGGTATTTTCACCTGCTTGCCCATGTCAGTATATCTAAGGCTTAGTTTTGATTATTTAATACTCTTTGTTTCTAAATATGATCTACTGTAGTGTTTCTCAACCTGTGGGGTAAGAGCTCATTGGGGGGGGGGGGTCTAACATCCATTTCACGGGGGGGGGGGGGTCACCTAAGACCGTTGGAAAACACAGTATTTACATTATAATTCATAACAGCAAAATTACAGTTACAAAATAGCAACAAAAATAATTTTATGGTGGGGGTGGGTCAACATAACATGAGGAATTGTTTTAAAGGGTCATAGCATTAAGAAGGTTGAGAATTGCTGCTCTATTGGCTAATATATGACTTCTACAGTAATTTAAGTGGATTTTTAAAAAATGTATTCTACATGGCAAGAAAGCAGTCTTTCTCAGAGAACATGGCTCCTTCCCTCTCTTCCTCCCTCTCTCCTTCCCTCCTTCCTTCTTTTCTGTTTTTTGAGACAGGGTTTCTCTGTGTAGCTCCAACTGTTCTGGAACTTAGAGACCACCTGCCTCTGCCTCTTGAATGCTCAGATTAAAGGTGTGCTTCAGCACCATCTGACAAGAAGGTTTTTTTTGAGAAGTGTTCTGAATTTTTAGTTTTATTTCTAAGGATTCTATAGATAGAGACTGAGTATTTCCTTTTCTCCCTCCTCTTCCCCACCTTGTTCTCACACTTGTGGACTCAGTAATTGTACTTTTTCAGTTTCCTAATAGTTGGGATTACAGATTCATGCTACTATGACAAGCTGTTACTAGGTGTCCATTTCTTGACATTTAGCTTTTAGGTTTTCAAGTTCTGGAACTTAAATTTTGAAAATAGTTCATGGAAACAACTTCAACAAATTGTGATAATCACAGAAATTTCAACACCAAATTTGAGTACTTGTTTTAAGAAATAAATGTATAATTGAGAGTAGAGAAGGAAGGGGAGGTGGTAGTCAAAGGATCTAAGCTTCAGAGGCTCACATCTGTCACAGCTGTAGTTCTTGCAGTATATCATGTACCTGGTATTTCTCCCCACTCTAATCCCTAAAAAGATAATTATGTGAGGTAACTGATGTGCTAATTAATTGGATTGTGGCAATCATTTATTATAGTATGTCTGTGTCAAATTATCACATTTATGCTTTTATATATACAATTTATTTTGTCAGTTATACTTGGCTAAAATTAGGAAAGATGATCACATATTTACTATTTAAATAATACACTTGCAGTAAAGTGTTTTAAAGACTCAAAATGAAAAATGAATAAAAGTATATATTGTGTAGAGGTGGGAAGGAAGTATGTAGACCTGAAATAGTAACGGAATTTCTGAGTGTTGATGTGTGGTTGAGTATGAATGAGACTTACTTGCACAATCCTTACCCACTTGTATGTGTTTGAAAAATTCTAAAATAAAGGATGAAATTCTTTTTAAATTCAATTTTATGTGTATGGATGTTTTCGTTTTTTTTTTTAAGCATTTTGACAGATTCTTATTTTTTATTGGATGTTTTCTTTATTTTATTTACATTTCAAATGTTATCCCCTTTCACAGTTCCGCCCCCCCCCAACCCCCCTACCAGGTATTCTTCAACCCATCCACCCACTTCCACCTCCTTGCTGACACATTCCCCTACTCTTAGGCATCCAGCCTTCAGAGGACCAAGGCTGTCTTTTCCAATTGATGCCCAACAAGGCCATCCTCTGCTACATATGCAGCTGGAGCCATGGGGTCTTCCTATGTGTACTTCCTGATTGATGGTTTAGTCCCTGCGAGCTCTGGGGGTTCTGGTTGGTTCAAATGGTTGTTCTTCATCTAGGGTTGCAAACCCCTTCAGCTCCTTCAGTCCTTTCTCTAACTCCTCCATTGAAGACCTGGTACTCAGTCCAATGGTTGGCTGCAAGCATCCACCTCTGTATTGGCCATGCTGTGGCAGAGCATCTCAGGAGACAGCTATATCAGACTCCTGTCAGCAAGCACTTCTTGACATCCACAATAGTGTCAACGTTTGGTGACTGTATGTGGGATGGGTCCCCAGGTGGGGCAATCTCTACATGGCCTTTCCTTCAGTCTCTGTTCCACACTTTGTCTCCATATTTGCTTCCGTGAGTATTTTGTTCCCCCTTTTAAGGAGGATTGAAGCATCCACACATTGGTCTTCCTTCTTCTTGAGCTTCATGTGGTTTGTGAATTGTATCTTGGGTATTCCAAGTTTCTGGGCTAATATCCACTTTCTCAGTGAGTGCATACCATGGGTGTTCTTTTGTGACTTGGTTACCTCACTCAGGATGATATTTTCTAGTTCCATCCACTTGCCTAAGAATTTCATGAAGTCATTGTTTTTAATAGCTGAATAGTACTCTATTGTGTAAATGTACCACATTTTCTGTATCCATTCCTCTGTTGAAGGACATCTGGGTTGTTGTTTCCAGCTCCTGGCTATTATAAATAAGGGTGCTATGAAACTAGTGGAGCATGTGTCTCTGTTATATGTTAGAGCATCTTTGGGTCTATGCCCAAGAGTGGTACAGCTGCATTCTCATGTAATACTATGTTCAATTTTCTGAGTACCCTTGAGACTGATTTCCAGAGTGGTTTTCCCAGCTTGCTATCCCACCAACAGTGGAGGAGTGTTCGTCTTTCTTCACATCCTTGGCAGCATCTCTTATCACTTAAGTTTTTGATCTTAGCCATTCTGACTACTGTGAGGTAGAGTCTCAGGGTTGTTTTGATTTGCATTTCCCTGATGACTGAGCATGTTGAATATTTCCTTAGGTGCTTCTCAACCATTTGATATTCCTCAATTGAAATTCTTTGTTAGCTCTGTATCCCAATTTTAATATGGTTATTTGTTTCTCTGGAGTCTAACTTCTTCATTTTTATGTATGTAGTGAATATTAGCCCTCTATTGGATGTAGGATTATTAAAGATCTTTCCCTGATTTGTTGGTTGCTATTTTGTTGTATTGACAATGTCCTTTGACTTACAGAAGCTTTGCAATCTTTTAATGAAGTCCCATTTGTTGATTGTTGATCTTAGAGCATAAGCCATTGGTGTTCTTGTATAGGGAGATTTTCCACTGTGCCATGTGTTTGAGGTTCTTCCCCACTTTTTCTTCTATTAGTTTCAGTGTATCTGATTTTATGTGGAGGTCCTTGATCCACTTGGACTTGAGCTTTGTACAGGGAGATAGGAATGAATCAATTTGTATTCTTCTACATGCTGACCACCTGTTAAACCAGCACCATTTGTTGAAAGTGCTGTCTTTTTTTGAAGATCAAGTGACCATAGGTGTGTGGGTTCATTTCTGGGTCTTCAATTCTATTCCATTGATCTTCCTGTCTGTCTCTGTACCAATACCATACAGTTTTTAATCACACTTGTTCTGTAAGAAAGCTTCAGGTCAGGGATGGTGATTTCCCCAAGAAGTTCTTTTATTGTTGAGAATAGTTTTCACTGTCCTGAGTTTTTTGTTATTCCAAATAAATTTGCAAATAACTCTTTTTAGCTCTATGAAAAATTGAGTTGGAATTTTCATGGGGATAGCATTGAATCTGTAGATTGCTTTCAGCAAGATGGCCATTTTTACCATATTAATTTTGCCAATGCACGAGCATGGGAGATCTTTCCATTTTCTGAGATCTCCTTCAATTTCTTTCTTCAGAGACTTGAAGTTCTTCTCAACATATTTGTCACTTACTTGGTTACAGTCACAACAAGGTATTTTATATTATTTGTGACTATTAAGGGTGTCGTTTCCCTAATTTTTTTTCCAGCTTGTTATCCTTTGAGTAGAGAAAGGTTACTAATTTGTTTGAGTTAATTTTATATCCAGCCACTTTGCTGAAGTTGTTTATCAGGTTTAGGAGTTCTCTGATGGAATTTTTGGGGTCACTATAATATCATTTGCAAATAGTGATATTTTGACTTCTTCCTTTCCAAGTTGTATCCCTTTGACCTCCTCTTATTGTCTAAGTGCTCTGCCTAGGACTTCGAGTAGTACTGTATTGAATAGGTAGGGAGAGAGTGAATATGTAGGGAGAGGGAGAATAGCCTTTTCTAGTCCCTGATTTTAGTGGGATTGCTTCAAGTTCTTCTCCATTTAGTTTGATGTTGGCGACTGGTTTACTGTATATTGCTTTTATTATGTTTAGGTATGGGCCTTGAATTCCTGATCTTTCCAAGACTTTTACCATGAAGGGGTGTTGAATTCTGTCAAATGCTTTCTCAGCATCTAATGAAATGATCATGTGGTATTTTTCTTTGAGTTTGTTTATGTAGTGGATTGTATTGGTGGTTATCCATATATTGATCCATCCCTGCATCTCTGGAATGCAGCATATTTGATCATGATGGATAATTGTTTTTATGTTTTCTTGGATTCGGTTTTTGAGAATTTGTGTATTTGCATCGATATTCATAAGTAAAATTGAATCTATCTGGTCCTGGCCTTTTTTTGGTTGGGAGACTTTTAATGATTGCTTCTATTTCTTTAGGGATTATGGGACTGTTTAAATGGTTTATCTGATCCTGATTTAACTTTAGCACCTGGTATCTGGCTAGAAAATTGTCCATTTCATCCAGATTTTCTATTTTTGTTGAGTATAGGCTTATGTAGTAGGATCTGATGAATTTTGGTTTCTCCTATTTCATTTCTGATTTTGTTAATTTGGATACTGTCCTTGTGCCCTCTGCTTAGTCTGGGTAATAGTTTATCTATCTTGTTCATTTTCTCAAAGAATTGGCTCCTCGGTGATTCTTTGTATAGTTCTCTTTGTTTCTACTTGGTAGATTTCTGACCTGAGTTTGATTATTTATTTCCTGTTGTCTACTCCTATTGGGTGTTTTCTTCTTTTTTCTTGTTCTAGAGCTTTCAGGTGTGTTGTTAAGCTGCTAGTGTATACTCTCTCCAGTTTCTTTATGGTCTTTAGCACTTGGAGCTATGACTTTGCCTTCTTAGCATTGCTTTCATTGTGTCCCACAAATTTTGGTATGTTGTTTCTTCATTTTCATTAAATTCTAAAAATTCTTTAATTTTGTTATTTCTTGACTGACCAAGTTATCACTGAGTAGAGAGTTGTTCAGCTTCCATGTTTACGTGGGCTTTCTGTTTTTGTTGTTATTGGAGACCAGCCTTAGTCAGTGGTGATCTGATAGGCTGCATGGGATTATTTCAATCTTCTTGTATCTGTTGAGACATATTTTGTGATCAATTATATGGTCAATTTTGGAGAAAGTACCATGAGGTGCTGAGAAGAAGGTATATTCTTTTGTTTTAGGATGACATGTTCTCTAGATCTCTGTTAATTCCATCTGGTTCATTGATTTCTGTGTGTCTTTATTTTCCATGTATTATCCTTTGTAGGGTTGGATTTGTGGAAAGATAATCTGTAAATTTGGCTTTGTTATGGGATACCTTGGTTTCTCTATCTATGGTAATTGAGAGTTTTGCTGGGAATAGTAGTCTGGGCTGGCATTTGTGCTCTCTTAGGGCATGTATGAGATCTGCCCAGGATCTTGGCATGTATGAGATCTGCCCAGGATCTTCTAGCTTTCATAGTCTCTGGTGAGAAGTCTGGTGTAATTCTGATAGGTATGCCTTTATATGTTACTTGATCTTTTTCCCATATTGCTTTTAATATTCTTTCTCTTTTTTTGTGCATTAGGTGTTTTAACTATTATGTAACAGAAGGATTCTCTTTTCTGGTTCAATATATTTGGAGTTCAGTCGGCTTCTTGTATGTTAATGGGCATCTCTTTCTTTAAATTAGAGTAGTTTTCTTCTATAATTTTGTAGAAAATATTTACTGGTCCTTTAAGTTGAAAATCTTCACTCTTCTATACCTATTATCCATAGGTTTGGTCTTCTCATTGTGTCCTGTATTTCTTGGATGTCTTGGGTTAGGAGCTTTTTGTATTTTGCATTTTCTTTGAGTGTTGTGTGAATGTTTTCTGTGGTATCTTCTGCACCTGAGATTCTCTCTACTGTCTCATGTATTGTGTTGGTGATGCTTGTATCTATGACTCCTGATCTCTTTCCTAGGTTTTTTATCTCTAGGGTTGTCTCCCCTTGTGATTTCTTTATTGTTTCTATTTCCATGTTTAGATCCTGGATGGTTTTATTCATTTCCTTCATGTGTTTTGGTTGTGTTTTCTTGTAGTTCTTTAAGGGATTTTTGTGTTTTCCTCATTAAGGGTTTCTACCTCTTTATGTATGTTCTTCTGTATTTCTTTAAGGGAGTTATTTATGTCCTTCTCAATGAAGCCCTCTATCATCATCATGAGACTAAGTGATTTTAAATCTGAACCTTGCTTTTTTGGTGTGATGGGGCTTTTAAATGATGGTGTGATGATGGACTTGCTATGGTGGGAGAGTTGGGTTCTGATGATGCCAAGTAACCTTGATTTCTGTTGCTTATGTTATTTTGCTTTCCTCTTGACATCTGGTTGTGTCTAGTACTTCCTGTCCTTGCTGTCTCTGACTGAAATCTGTCCTTCCTGTGATCCTGGTTGTGTCAGATCTTCTCAGAGTCCAGCTGTCTTTGTGATTCTGGGACTCTCTGATCCTGAGATTCTGGGTGTGTTAGAGCTTCTGGGTGTCAAGCTGCCTCTTGGATCCTGAAATCCTGGTGTGACCAAGCTCCTGAGATCCTGTGATCTTAGATGTGTTAGAGCACTTGAGAGTTGAGCTTCTTCTGGGTGTTGTGAGACTGGTTGTGGAGCTGTCACCCAAAGTCTGATCAGGGCACTGGCTCTGACTGGAAGGGTGTATGGATGCTTTGCTTGCGTGTATGTCTGTGCATACTTCTGGTACCTTTAGAGCTAAAGATAGTAGTGAGCCTCTGTATGGGTGCTAGGGATTAAAATCTGGCCTTTTGGAAGAACAGCTGGTGCTCTTAATCCTGAGCCATCTGTCCATCAAAATAAAATATTTGAAAAAAATTGAGCACTGAAGATTAGGATTGGAGTATCATTTGGGCTTCTTGGGGTGGGGGTGGTAATTAGTATACCAAATATAGAAACCAAAATTTGGTTTATGTAAATTATATAACAATAAATGATATTTTTTATTAAACCTGTCTCAGTAGTTTGTATGTAGCTCTCCTTAGGGTTGAGGCATTCTGAAATAAAATTCCTAACTACAGTTTATAAGTGGATTTGTATATATAAAATGTTCTTAAAACATTATTGAGAACCCCTTCAGAATAAACTAAAAACTAAAGAATTTATCTTATGAATGGGCATATTTCTTTCTGTCTTCAACTAATCTTCTCATTATTCCAAGATAATGGCAAGTTTTACTGTTGATTTCTTCCCCATTGGATTTCTACATTTTGCCATTCAAATGCTTGTTTGTATTATTACAGTGCTATAGAGATTTATCATTTGTTTTTAGGCAGAGCACTGTATGATACTATTTTCTTTTCTTGATTCTGGTATTTGAATTGAGGTATAAACAAAGCAAATCTTAAGGCAGGATCCTTCTCTAGACAGTGTAATGTATAGCCCCATGTTCAGTTGTTTTATTATGCATGTTAATGGCCTTGTTTTTGTTTTATTTGTCTGTGATTTGATGACTACTGTCTTAATCTCTTATTTTTTCATCTTTGTATTGAATAATATAGTACTTCAGTTCCAAGAAAAGATGTCCATGAAATTACTAGTGACACTGTACCGAAGCCTGATGCTGTATTAAAACAAGGTAAGGGGATAATCTTGGAAAGATTATAAGTAATAAGTGTTTTGTAAGTTAACAAGTTCAGTTTTCTCTTACTTTATTAATATATTTTTATTAGATATATATTTTGAAAGACTTGCATGTCTTGTTATACATCTTTTTTCAAAGTTCTAAATAGAGTTATAATCTGGATGACGTATTTTAAAAAAAAACAAATAGCTATTTCAATAATGTGCATTTTGCCTAGGAAATTCTCTGTTGGTTTAGAGGGATAATAAAAATAAAATTAAAGTAATTTTGATTTGTTAACTCTGCTGTTTTATATTCCTAATTAATGGCTTTAATACTTATATTTGACTGAGAAGTAATGCTGTGATTGCATTTGTTTGTTTTTAGTATTGTAAATTATTGTTTCTTACTGTATCTAAGTAAAGGTAGATAAGAGTGCCTACAAATTCATGATTTGTAATTAATACCAATGTTTTATAAAAAGAGAATAAACTGTTTAAACTCATTATTGACAGAATTTCAAGTTTGGCTTAGTTAGATTTAGATTTGCAGAGAATATTTCTGGCTACTTTTATCCTTGTGCTTGATTTGATACTGTTTATTATTATTGAGTAAAATACTGACTCATAGGATAATGGTGTACACTTTAATCCCAGCACTATGGAGGCAGAGGCAAATGGACCTGTGAGTTCCAGGCCAGCCTGGTTTATATAGCCTGTTCCAGGATAATCAAGGCTACACAGAGAGATCCTATCTCAAACAGGAAAAAACAAAAACAAACAAACAAAAAACCAAAAAAACAAAACCAACAAATATGTAGAAATGAAAAAACATTGACTCATCTGTTAAAATTGTTTGTAGGACATAAACTTAATTTCTATTTAAAAAAGAAAATTGCTTTTTCCTCTTGTATTTGTTTTGTTTTGTTTGAGACAGAATTTCTCTTAGCCCTGGATGTTGTAGAACGGGCTGGCCTCAAATTCAGAGAGATCTGACTGCGTCTAGCTCCCCAGTACTAGGATTGAAGTCATATGCCTGGGTCTTTTTATTTTTCTTTTAAGAGTTATTTATTTACTTTATATATGTGAGTGTTTTGTATGTGGGGTATGTGTGTGTGTGTGTGTACATTTGAAAACCAGCAAAGGACATCAGATCCTGTGGGATTACAGTTAAAGATAGATTACGTGGGATTGCAGTTGTAAACCATTATGTGGGTGCCAGGAATTTTACTCAGGACCTCTGCAAGAGGTCAGCCAGTGCTCTTAACTGTTGAGCCATTCCTCCAGCGCATATTTGTTTGAATCTAAGAACCTTTCAGTAATAGCAGTGGACTTTAATAGCCATAAAATGGATCTCCTGCATATAAGATCAGGAGTGAGTGGCTTCATGTAACTGTTCTTAGTACCAGGAGCCTTGCACACACTTAAAAAATGTCAGTGCTTATTTCTTATAACTCAGTTGACTTTATCTGTTCAGTTTACTGACATTATGATATGTTTCTAGCCTTTGATCAGGCACTTGAGTTTCACAAAAGTAGAGCTATTCCTGCTAATTGGAAGACTGAATTGAAAGAAGACAGCTCCAGTAGTGAAGCTGAGGAGGAGGAGGAGGAGGAAGATGATGAAAAAGAGAAAGAAGATAACAGCAGCGAAGAAGAGGTAAATAAAAACTGTTGATGCCTTTTAAAATGTTAAGTAATATCTTACTTTACTATTAGGGATCTTTCATCATAAACTTTTGTCTAATCAAGTTTGCTTTTGTACTATAAACAGGAATGTGTGCTTGGGGGATTAGTTTTACACATTCATCCTAGGTGATTCAGAGGTGTTTTACTTAAAGTGACTAAAATATCACCCAGTGCTTTACATACTTTGCACTATCGTGTATTATATGATAGTTACCATCTCATAGCAGGTGTATATCTTCCTAATTACCAAAAGACTAGAAAAAGCGTCCAATTAGTATTCGTGAAAAGTGGAGGTCAGCATCTTTTAGATTCACAGAATGGAAAACAATTTAGCTTCATACATACAGATTTCCATATGCATTCATCTGGGTCATGGAGTTAAAAAGTTTTAGATTTTATTGTGACTTCAGGTGAAAGATAATTCTAACACAAAAAAACGACTAAGTCCTGTACAGATAATAATACTTACTGTTTTGACCATGAAGTAAACTGTGTTTTCTATTTGGAAAATCATGGTAATTTCTTGTGAATATGGAATATTTTAAGTTTTTGGATTCTATTCTTTAATTGTAGTAAATAGTTAATGAAATAGGAGTTTTTTTATAAGTTATGTTTTATAATGCAATAACAGATGATAACACAGAAACTTGTTTGTTTCAGTCTGGCCTAGGTCTGCTGTTTATTTTACATATTAAAATCAGAACTAAGGTTGAGGTATTATCTGGGTGCTTGCCTCGCAAGCTGGAGCCTTATAGCTCTAAGTGTAAAGTCTTCCTTGATGGTCCAGCCTCTGCTGTCCCTTCCTCGTGTTTGTCTCTGTGCCTTCCCTGGGAACTCTGAGCTCTAGCTCTGTCACCTTACATACCTTGCTGCTTCTCATCTCTCACATTGTAGCACTCTGCTTCTCCCTTCCTCTCTTCCACACCTAGGTTTGTGTGTGTGCAGCACTGGTAGTGGGGACTGCTGGGCACATGTCTGCCCGGCCCAAAACTCTTTAGGGAACCCCTGAACCTCAGCATCTGTCCCTTCTCTGGAGCACAGCACATCTCTCTCCCTGTCTTTGTGTCTCTCCTTACCACTCGTATTTAGGTTTATTAAATGTTTTTTTCTTACTAATTTATTTTGTAAGCTCCTCAAAGAGAAGAATTCTATCTTATTAATATATTTATATTCTTAGCATTTATCATAGTACATAACCCATGACAGGTGGTCAGTAAATATCAGTTACTGAACATTATGTTGCTTTGATTTGTGTTTTACAAGTACTTTTTAAAAAGCAAATCTGAGGTGGAGGTAGGATGCAGTGGAAGCAAATTTGATCGCCAGTTAAATGGTTTAAGCTAAATACAATGTTATATGTTTATGGAATAGAGACAAAACTAATGTGGCTTAAGTCAAATATTTTGCCATAGTGACATTTAGGGAAATGTCAACTGGCTCCCACCCCCTTTATATTTGTATTTGACTGCCTTACCAAAACCTGACATATGTGAACTGTGTAAATTGAGAAATGCAGTTTATCACAAGCACGTTAATAGGTGTCATTTATTCTTTGTCTAAGTACCAGTCTAATAGCTAATTAATATGTCTGTTTTGTTCTTTTTTAAAATTACTGTTTTTTGCTCCACAAAAAAATTCCCCTTAAAAACGAAAAATTCACTAGAACAATGACATGTGATTTTTCCAAATTAAAATTTTGTTTAGCTTATTTAGCATATTAGTTGGATCTCCTATGACTTGTAGGACGTTTCTTTCAGTTAGAGTAACTGCACAGCTTGCTTGTATGTGCTGACTCATTTTCTCTGCAGTTACTCCTGACTATGTTCTGTCACAGCAGGCTCCATAGTTTTTTTCTTATATTTGATGCAGCACCTAGCACAGTGCCTACACTTACAGGTGCTTTTTGCTTGTTGAATGGATAAAAGTCAATGGATCGGTGAGTTCCTCCGTCTTACCTACTACCCTGCTCCTTGCAGGTTGCTTCAGGACCAGCTCCCTACTGCCACAGCCCTTGGCCACAGCAGCAAGAAGCTAGTCCCTCCCTTGTAATTGATATTTCGGGGAACTATTTTATTACTTGAAGATTTCCCTAAGTCTGAATCTTCAGGTATTGTAGATCAAGTTTGTTCCCCACTTCACTGATTATGTAAGCTTGAAGTACCATACAGTGGGGCTGCCTATAGTGAAGGATACTTAGAACAAATGGGACCTGTGCTTTCTGAGTTCCTTGAGGAGCAATAGTGGAATCAACTTTGTTAAACTCTAGTTCTGTTTTAATATACATGAGAATAGGTATTCTTGAGCCTGTGACCCTAATTTAAAGAATAAATCTCTGTTAGCAGTATAGAGATCAACAGTCTTATTAGTGCCTTTTCTTATACAAAAATTGACAGTGGGAATTCTGATGAGATACCTTTTAGGAAGTATTCATCTATATAGTACAAAATGTCTAGACTTATTAAACAGCTTAATAGTAAAAAATATTTTGTAAACTGCCTTTGAAATATTTAAGTGAATATTAGATTTTGCTGTTGTCAAGAAATGTTGCTTGCATTAATAAAATTCTGAATTGAGAAAAACAGTATCTTTTCTTTTGTGATTAAAATTAGGAAGAAATAGAACCATTTCCAGAGGAAAGGGAGAACTTTCTTCAGCAGCTGTATAAGTTCATGGAGGATAGAGGTAAGTATGTTACTCTCCCTGTATAAGTACATGAAAGATGGAAGTGAGTTTGTCACTCTTACTGTATAAGTTCATAGAATGTGGAAGTGAATTCGTCACTCTTACTGTGTAAGTTCACGGAAGGTAGAAGTGAGCCTGTTTACTCTTAACTACGTGTAAGATACAGAGCAAAATATCACAGTTGTTTAGGTATTAAGTCTTACAACCCAACCTCATAGACCAAGAGAGATCCAGATATTTCAGAAATATAGCAAGAAGTGTAGGCTAGATGTGATGGTTCTTGTTTTTAATCCCAACACTAGGGAGGTTAGTGCAGAAAGACTGTGAGCTTGAGGCTAGCCCAGGTTACATGGTGAAATCCTGTCTGAAAAAGTTCCTTTTTATACAAAAGGAAAAGTAACCTAATTCTATTTCTGCCACATAACCTAGAGTGCAAATGCTTATAATCCTAGTACTCTCCCAGTGGAGTGGGATTAGAAGTTGAATATTATCTTCAGGTATATAGCAAGTTTGAAGCTAGCCTTGGGTATATAAAGCCCTTCCATAAACTACACTGTCCCTCAGAAGGAGATAGGACTAAAATTGGGCCTGGTGGTATAAGCCTGTAATTTCAGCTACTCAGGAGACTGAGCTAACTGGGCTGAGCTGGGAGGATTCAGGCTAACTGGGGCAACTTTGTAAGACCTTGTCCAAAAAGTGAAAAGAAAGCTAAGTGGTAGCTTAGTTGGTAAATTAGTTGCCATGTAAGTATAAGTACATGAGTTTGATCCCCATTACCCATAGTTTAGAAAGCCAGGTCTGGTGGGATGTAAGTGGAATGCTAGTGCTGGGAAGGCAGAGGGAGGAGGATCTTTGAGGCTTGCTGGCCAGCCAGATTAGTCAGATACTCGAATTCCAGGCTCAGTGAGAGACCTCGAGGGAAAGAGAAGTCTCTGACCTGCACACACATGGACATGTACAGGAACACAGACACATATGAAAGACAGTGGGGAGATTGGAAAGACAGCTCAGTGAGCAACACTACTGACTGCTCTTCCAGAGGACCCATGTGGCAGCTAACAGCTGTCTGTAACTCTACCCCCAGAGGACTATTAGCTTCTATGGCCTGTGGTACAAAGACATGCATACATATATGCAAAGCACCTATTCATAAAATAAATATCTCAAAAAATAAACAATGGGCCAGTGGTAGACTTGGCTAGCATGTTCAGTCCCAGGTTTTACACACACAGACACACCTGTACATACATATGTGCATACATACACACGCAGCAGGACAGAGGGTGTATTCTAACGTTTTAGAATTTACTGTGCCAACCCAAGACATTCAGGAACTTGTTCTGTACTAATGAGTATTAGTGGCTGTTGTGGTATGAATATTTTTTCATTCTTTAATGTTAAATATTTTTTAGCTGTATATTATGGAGACTTGGCCTAAAAAGTGTGGCCTTCCTTATAGTTTTGTGTGAGATACAGGAAACAAAGTGCAGAAAATGATTAAAGCCTAATTAGAGAAGAATCCATTAATTCACTTATTTGAGAATGGATGTGTTGCAGCTGTGCTCTGTTCTCTTTCTCTACCACTTTGTAACATCTTGGAGGTTTTACTTGGTGTCTCCTTGTCATTTCCTCTGTCAGAATGAAACAGAAGTATAGCTTTACTGCAGAATCATTTGGTGTGTTAGTGAGTAAAGATGAAAGAAAGCATCATGAAGTAACTGATTAACTGCTGCCCAGTGTATATCTCAGTACTCTAGGTTTTCTCATCTCTATCTCCCTAGTGTTTGAAAGATTTGCAGTTTGTCATGTTTTATTTGTTGTTTATCCTTGTCTTAGTTTGGGTTTTACTGCTGTGAACAGACACCACGATCAAGGCCACATTTATAAGGCCAACATTTAATTGGGGCTTGCTTACAGGTTCAGAGGTTCAGTCTATAATCATCAAGGTGGGAGCATGGCAGTATCCAGGCAAACATGATGCTGGAGGAGCTAAGAGTTTTACATCTTGTTCTGAAGGCAACTAGGAAGAGGGTCTTGGGCCCATGCCCACAGTGACATACTTTCTCCAACAAGGCTACACCTCCTAATAGTGCCACTCCCTGGGCCAAGCATATACAAACCATCACAATCTTCTATATTGACAGAGGGAAGATGCTAGAAACAAACATAAGACTGTAAAAATCTGGTGTGCAAAATCTTTAAAATAATGGAGCCACGGGTTTAGATAAGAAAGTGTTTGTTTTTTGTTTTGGTCCTATGGAGTGTATAGATGGGAGATTTTAGATTAATTATATATATCTCGTGATGCTAATATATTATGTGTTTTAACAGGTACACCTATTAACAAACGGCCTGTGCTTGGGTATCGAAATTTGAATCTTTTTAAGTTATTCAGACTTGTGCACAAACTTGGAGGGTTTGATAATGTAAGTATTATTATCAGAAGTGAAATGTTTTTCATACAGTATGCTTCCTTAGGTATCATTCATCTACTTGCTTTTGGGAATGAATGTGTTGCAGCTGTGCTCTGTTCTCTTTCTCTACCACTTTGTAACATCTTGGAGGTTTTACTTGGTGTCACTTTGTCATTTCCTCTGTCAGAATGAAACAGAAGTATAGCTTTACTGCAGAATCATTTGGTGTGTTAGTGAGTAAAGGTCAAAGAAAGCATCATGAAGTAACTGATTAGTAGCTCCCTAGTGTATATCTGCCATCTCTCAAATTATTGTCTACTAATAAGAATGTAAGGAAAAAGGTGGAATACCTTGTCTGCTTTCCTGTTGAGTGTGTTAGACTTCGATGAAGTCCTATCTTAGTCAAGGCACAGCCCCAGAGATGGAAAGATTCTTCTTTTTTTCCCCTTTTCTTTTAAAAATGGGATCTTAGTGTTTAGCCCTCACTGGCCTAGAACACTCCCATGTTTCTCAGACTGGCCTGGAACTCCTAAAGCTCCACTTGATTATGGTTCTCCCTCCCTCCCTCCCTCCCTCCCTCCCTCCCTCCCTCCCTCCCTCCCTCCCTCCCTCCCTCCCTCCCTCCCTCCCTCAAAAACTTGTGTGTTTGAGCTGATCTGAGATGGTGTTTTAAAGATTCACTTAACACAGACTGTGCTCTAGAGTAAAATGCTTTAAAGTTTATTGAGTAATTTGACTTACTAGCTTGTGCGTTTGACAGGAAAAGTACTTTAAATTTTTTTTCTTTTTGTTAGAAGTGTTGATTTAAAAACAAGTACTTTTAGTAGACCAATATTTAAATACTTAGAAGTGGTCTGGCATTTGAGTACTAAAATGTTTTATTTGTAAACCAAAATTAAAATTTATCATTATTATTTTTCATGCTTTTGAGCTTGAACCCACTATAAATGTAGCTTGTCATATTTGTTATGTATGTTAAAATGTGTTACTACATCCCACTTTTAATTTGAAAGTTTTTCTTTCCATTTGTCTATTAGATTGAAAGTGGAGCTGTTTGGAAGCAAGTCTATCAAGACCTTGGGATCCCTGTCTTAAATTCAGCTGCAGGATACAATGTTAAATGTGCTTATAAAAAGTAAGTCAGTGTACTTGATGTGACTATCTTCAATATCTTACCTAGAAAACAACATGGAATATGCTATTTAACTTTAGCAAGCTAATTTAGAAGAAACTGGAAATTTTTACTATTTAATCTATAGAAATAATTCAAGATATTAGATAGTTAAGAATCTGTAAAGAAAATGTTAGTTAGATACTATGATCATGTGAAATTAAAAAGCTCATGTTCCAAAGCCAAAGAGATCCTATTAGCAGTGGGTGTTCTTTGACCCTATCTGGCTTTCCTGAGTTTATTTTCCTTAGTTTATTTATAAAGGGGTCATTATGATTTGCCCTTAAGGAATACTCTGCTGTTTGAATGAAGTTTACTAAAGTGCCTGATACTTTGCATATTCAATCATCAATACTCATCAGTAGATTTTTACCATTGATAATCTTTATAGTTTCTACTTTGTTACTTTTATTCAGATTGTAATTCTCCCCTACTTCAGGTGTTATTTTTGAAGTTCTTTGTGAGCTTCATATGTGTTTTGACCATATTCACCCCCAACTCTTCCTTCTTCACCCAGCTTTGTTTTTCTTTCTCTCTTTCCTTTCTCTCCCTTTCTTCCTCCTTCCCTACTTCCTTCCTTCCTTCTTTTTTTTTTCCCCCAAGACCAATTTGTATGGCCTAAATATTTTTAGATGTATGTTCTCCTACTTGGAGAATGGTTAACTTACCAGGGATTACACTCTTAGAAAAATTTTCTCCCTCTCCCCTCTCCCTACTTTTTCCTCCCCCCTCCCCTCTTCCCTCTCCCCTCTATCCCAACTGTTAACAATTACCAGTAGTTCCACAGCTTGGGTGGGGTCAAGTGCCCAACTCTTGTTTCCTTAATAAGATTTGGTCTGGTTTTGTCTTGCATGGGTTTGGTACATTGTATTACAACTAATTGGAGTTCATGTATGTAGCTGCCCTGCTGTTTGTAAAAGACAGTTTCTTTGTAGTCATCCACTATCTTATGCTGTTACACTTTTTCCATTCCCACTTCCACAGTGGTTTCTGAGTCTTGGGAGAGGAGTTGCTGTATATTCATGTACACATACACATACATCTATTTTTCTCTATAGGGCTGAGCATTCTGAAGTCTCTTTTTCTATGTACCTTAGCTACTAGCTATTTGTGGGCCATTGCTGCAAGTAGAAGTTTCTCAGGTGATCTGTGAGTGTAATGGTAAATCATTAGTTTAATACTATATTCTTTCTTTGTTTGTTTTTTTTTTGTTTTTGTTTTGTTTTGTTTTTTTTTTTGTTTTTTTTGGTTTTTCGAGACAGGGTTTCTCTGTGTAGCCCTGGCTGTCCTGGAACTCACTCTGTAGACCAGGCTGGCCTCGAACTCAGAAATCCACCTTCCTCCCTAGTGCTGAGATTAAAGGCGTGTGCCACCACTACCCAGCAATACTCTATTCATTTAGCCACATGGTAATAGGAGGTTCTCCCCTAGGGCTTGTGACCTATCTAACTATACAGGTTCTTAGCCTTATAATTGTACCCAAGTATGGGTTTCATTCTGTAGAATGGGACTTACAGAAAGTAGTTGATTATTCCCATAATGTTTGTGCCACTGTTGCCTTAGAGGGCATGTTTTCTAGGCCAGCCATTATTGTAGCTTGAAGTGTTAAAATAGCAGTGTGTGATTAAGGATTATTTTTTTCCTCCAGTAGTTTGCTTAGTACCTTCCAGCACTATAAAAGACAGCATGTAGTTGTGAGATACCCAAGTTTATAATAGCTTGAGTTCTATGACTCAAGCATGTGGTGTCTTCAGTAATAGGATTTTACTCTCCAGTTCTGGAGGGTAACCAAGAGCAGTTGTAATAACCTAAAATTTTTGGGGGCCTATTGAATAACAGGCCTGTGCTTCAACAGAAGTAACTCACACCCTCCCTGGGCTGTTTTTTGTTGTTGTTGTTGTTATTCTCTGGTGTCTAGTAGGGACATTGTTGACCTGTTACTGTGTAATGTGTTTTCAAAAGGTCTTTGATGTTATTTATCCATCCCTCTATTCCCTCTTCTAATATACCCTCCTTTTCTTCACCCCAGTTTAACCCTTCCTGGTCCATTATTCCCTTTTAACTTTTTATATAAGTGTATTCTATCCCCTCCCATAAAAGTCTCTTCTTGTAGTCTCTTAGTAATTCCCAGACCTTTGTGGGTATTTCAGATGAAGTACACGTATTCTGAAGATTGAACATTAACATCTACAGAAAAAGGGAAATGTAATGTTTGTCTTTCTGGGTCTGGCTTACCTCATTCAGAATGATGGTTTCTACCTCCATTCATTTACCTCTGACTTTAAAAAGTTGATTGATTTTATTGGATACAATGTTTAAAATGGGGGGGGGGGGTAGGTAGGTCTGGGCATGGTAGCCCATGTCTGTGATCCCATAATTTGGGAGGCTGAGGTCGGAGAGCCAATAATAATAGGGTTGCATATTTTTTTCTCAATAAAAGACGGAAAACTATTAAAATCGTATAACCTAAGACATGAATTCATATTAAATAATAATTTTGTAAATTGGCCACTGAAATGCATCTGTATGACCCTCAGGAGGCTTTAGCATCTTCTCCAGCTTCAGGCTACCCCCTCCCCAATGAAACAAAAAGGAAGCAACCAAAGCAACCCCACGTACTGTTCAGCAATGCATTGGAATCTTTCTTACTAAATGTATCATCTCTGCATATTTTCAGGTACTTATATGGCTTTGAGGAGTACTGCAGGTCGGCTAATATTGACTTTCAGATGGCATTGCCAGAGAAAGTTCTTAACAAGCCATGTAAAGATTGTGAAAATAAAGAAGTAAAAGTTAAGGAAGAAAGTGAAACAGAGATTAAAGAAGTAAATGTGGAAGACAGTAAGAACGTGATGCCAAAAGAGGAGACGCCTGCTGAGGATGAAAGTGAAAGAAAAGAAAATATCAAGCCCTCTCTGGTAACCTCATACTGTTAATTGTCATCTGTCATCTTGATATATATGTTCTACATCCTTTGTAAAGTTCCTCAAATTAATTTATTAGCTTTTTATGCATTATTATTCTTCATTGTATCTTTTGTTAAGGGCATTTGTAGTTTTTGATTTGATGAGGATCAAACCCAGAGTGCCAAACTCTTCTGCTCAATTATATCCCCATCCCTCAAATGTTATTTTAAAATAGTTATTGTAGCAATTACTCAGACAGTTCTAGCATTTTTATGTAGTATGTTCTTTAAAATGCAAGAATATGCTGGCATTATCAGTAGTATTGGCTGTATCATATTGGTTGTCACCTCCTGTTGCTGACAGCTAAGATCATTGATTTAGGTTTAAATTTTTACTGTTGTTGGTTTAGTTCTTCTTATCTTTCTCTAGGGAAGTAAAAAAAGCTTATTAGAATGTATACCTGCACAATCTGATGAAGAAAAAGAAGCTCACATTACAAAACTCGAAGAAAATGAAAACTTGGAAGATAAAGACGGTGGCAGAGCTAGGACCGAGGAGGCCTTCAGCACAGAGGTAGATGGTGAAGAAGAGCAAGCACGATCTGGGTAAGACATTTGCTTTGGTTGTGATACACTTTGGTTGGATACAGTCGTCTTATTTGGTCTTGTGAATGTTTAAATCTGAATTGATTTGATTTACGAAGTACAGAAGACTCATTTGAATTTGTTCAGAAAAATTGATTCCTTCAGAGACACCATTAATGTGGACTGTTGAAAAGATCATATTTTTTGATCTATTCTTGCTCTCATCATAGAAATTTATAAATAATTTTCTTGAGGGAACAGTATTCTTTACTTTACTAAGGTCTGCTCCTGACTGGGTAATAATACAAGTTATAAAGATGACACACTGACTGGGGGCTGAGGGTGACTGTGTATCTTAAGCAGAAAGTGTATGGGTCATTTTGGCTGTGTGATGAGTCATACTTACCTGATTTGGCTACTTGATTTAAATGGTCTATTGGTGGGTCCTTGGCTTTGTAAGAATCTTTGGTTTTCATCTCTGAGACTTAAAACAAGCATCTGTAGTGCTAATAACTCTTCAATAAGTAAAACCAACTGTTTTCATTTTTAATATTTTAAAAATTTAGCTCCATTATACAAACAGGGAAGGAAAAAAATAACTAAATGTGCCCAGGTAAATATAGTAAGGAGTAGTTTTTCTATTCTCTGTGTGTATGTACATATTTGAAGTATACTGGTGTTAGAAATTATTCCAGCTTAGAAACTTAGTAAAGATTGGGATTTTTACTTGAGGGATGTCGATCCATTTAGCTTTAAGAAATACAAAAGAAAAATATACAAAGGTATGGTTTGTCAGACTCCTGGCAAGATGGAGCAGGACAGTGCAAGGTTCAGATGCATCTAGAACCAGTGTGTGCTGTCTGGCTTCACTGTGTAGAGAATATAAGAGGTAGTCCTACCAGAAACTTCCACCTCAGGAGAAAATTCATATGCAACTTTCAGTTGAAAGTGTAAGTGCTGCAGTGTCTGGAGTTCTCTACTGTTTACAGATACTTGCTAAAACTTTTTCTTCTCTGTTCTTAGTAAGTGTCCAAATTGTTCCTTATAATAATAATAAAAAGTGAGTAAATTAACTTCTCAGCTGTATGAGTTCTCTTTGTACTATATTTATGAGTACAGTTGTGGCCTTCACATTGATGATGAAGCCAGCCCTGGTCATGTGAAGAGAACTACATAGTCTAGGCATATAGAAAGCTAGCCTCCAAGTTTATATATGTACACTTGATATTATACAGTGACAACATTTCTAAGAATGCATCCCTTAAGTAATGCATGACTATTCATACCACAAACCAAAGTTTGCCTTTGGTTAGCTCCCACATTTAATATTTACATTATAGTATTTATGAAGAAAATGACTGTTAAAGGTGCAGTCATGTTGCTTAACCACAGGTATATTGTGAGAAACTATTGCTAGGCAATTTCACTGTTGTATGTAGCATGAAAAAGTGTCCTTACACATGGCAGGGGGATCTATCTCATTGTATGTGTGGTGTCAACATGCCTGTGATATGTATTTTCTTATATGCCTTGCTGTAGCACTTAGAGTTCATCTGCCCTTTCTTGCTCTGGCCTTGTTGCCTTCTTCCCAGCACTATTGCACTGGCATGGCTGCAGATGAGTAATGGGGTGGGTTACATACAAACTGCAACCAAAGAGATGATTAGTTTCTGGCATATTGGATCAGGACAGTGGAAGGTATTATACTACTTCTGTTAGCACACTATTTTAAAATGATAAATTGTTCCTTTCTGGAATTTTCTATTCAATATTCTTTTAACTGATAGTGATGATGGGTAAATTAAACTGGGGAAAGCAAAACTAGATAAAGGCAGACCCTAAATAAGTTCTTAGTTTAATCAGTATTGACGATCCTAAAAACTATAAGCACAGTAAGATATGATGTGCTCGTTATGTTGGTTTGTTTGGTTTTTGGTATATCAGCTTTCCCTGATTGGCTACACCAAGAATTTTCTTTGTCCTAGCTCCATAGTTTGGAGATGAGAAAGGTTAATTCCTGTAAGGTGCTCTGCTTGGTGCTTGCTCTTCAGTGTGTATTTGTTACACTGTGGCTTCTTTTTCTTACTATGTTGTAAGTAGAGTAGTATCATCAAACTAGGAAAATCTGGCATTTCTCTGTTATTCGGGTGAAAATTGTATTTTGACATTGTTTGTTTTCCAAACATTATTGTTCTTTAGAATAGGTAACCTTAGGACTGTCAGGCTTGCTCAGTGGGTAAAAGCATCTGCCCTGCAAGTCTGCCTGAAGTGGAGCCCCAGAACTCAGTGAGAAGAGAACCAACTCCCCAAAGTGCCCTTCGCTCATTATGCTTGTACATTAACACAATGATCTTTAAAAGACAAATAACATATATGTGTGTGCGCTTGTATGTAATACATGAGCTTAGTTGTTAATGAGTGCGTTGCTTATAATGGATACTTTGAGGAAATTCCTTTCTGGGTGTTCTATGCCTATTGACTTTTGAATTCTCTGGTAGTGCCTTTGAAAAACAGTAGTTTTCTTTGGCTAATTGCCAGTATCTATGTTGCTTGCTTCTTTGAACTTCAATGTGTAGTTTAATAAAATTTTGTTTAGCTTTGTGTCTGAGATTGATTTTAAGTGCAAATTTTTAAATTTTTGATTGGTCTGTCTAACAATTTCCAGTGTTCTATTTCCACAACCATTTATAGAACTGTCTTTATGTCTGATAATAGTGGCATGTACCTAGTGGGCTCGGTGTACTTTTGATATATGAGTCGGGTATTTCACCATGGTCCCCATCACTCCCTTTCTCTCAGAAGTCCATCATGCTGGCCTAAAGCACGAACGAATCATATTTTTTTCAGAGTGTTCTCCTAGTAGTTTCAGTGTATTATATAAATAGCATAAATGAATATAAATTTGTTCAATATTCTTATTTATTTATTTATTTATTTATTTATTTATTTATTTATTTAATATGAGTACACTGTAGCTGTACAGATGGTTGTGAGCCTTCATGTGGTTGTTGGGAATTAAATTTTTAGGATCTCTGCTCGCCCAGATCAACCCCTCTCACTCTGGTCAACTCTGCTTCACTCAGTCTCTGCTCTCTCTGGCCCAAAGCTTTATTAATTGTTATACTTATGTACACTGTAGCTGTCTACAGACGTACCAGAAGAGGGCATCAGATCTCATTACAAGTGGTTGTGAGCCACCATGTGGTTGCTGGGATTTGAACTCAGGACCTTTGGGAGAACAGTCAGTGCTCTTACTGGCTAAGCCATCTCGCCAGCCCTTGTTTAATATTCTTAATAGCTATAAAGCCATCTGTGATGATTTTGTACTTACCTTTGCTGATTAAAAGACTTCACAATAGAAATGCTAATGTTTGTTGAATAACAGCAGTTCATGTTCTTCATTTCAGATTGTATTCATTTAGGCCTAGATTTACTTGACTGAATTCTATTTCTTTGTTCTGAGTTTTTGAGAACAGGGACTTGCTATTGTGCCTTTGATCAAGAGATCCTCCTGGCTTAGTTAGCCTCCTGAGCTCTGGGATTATAGGCTTGAGCCGCCACTTCAGACAAAGTTGATAGATTTGTGAACTCACTTGTAATTCTATCTTATCTGTTAGGTTTTCTCATTACATATGTAATTAATTACATAGTAAGAAATGATAGCTGAGACATGTTATCAATAAAAAGATTTTTATGAAAGAATTTAAACTGAAATTAGTATTGCAGGGCTTTTCTATATCTGTTTTCTTATAATTACACATTTCCAATGTGTGTAAAGTGATGTATCCTCTGAGAGACTTGTTAGTGCACTCACATTGCAAAGCAGATAAACTACCAATTTATTACACTGGATTTCATGTTGAAATTTATTTTATATAAAACTAGTGATGAGAAAGATTCCGAACTTGAGATTTTCTCCAACGTTTTCAGTACAGATTTATGGATAATGTCAGAAGAGCAAAAAAGCTGACGTGATGAACTCTGGAGTCTGTGGCGGGAGGATCAAAGTTGAAGGCCCAGCTTGCCTACATAATGAGACTCTGTCTCAAAATTCCAATTAAGAAAAGAAAAGAGAAAGAAAAAGAGAAATATAAATGTCCATTTTAAGAATCTATGTGATGTTGAGATGATGAAAATATCTTAGTGTTCCTACTATGATGGTTTGTGTTTCTGTTTTCTGTATTTGGAGTTGACCTCTAATTTTTTTTTAAGAAGCTTTCATGTTGAAAGAATCTATGGCAGGAAAATTCAATAAATGTCTGGTAAAGAGCAGAAATTGTGATATTTGCATAGACAGATGTAATATTTAGTAGAAAATCCCTGTGAAAGTTAAAATTATATTTCATTTACTTCAACATTTGAGAATCTGTTTTGAGCATATCTTAACATTACTAAGAGTTGCCATCAATTAGTGACTATTTTGGTTTAAACATACTTAGGTTGGACATGTTTGTTTTAGAGTAACTTCTAGTCAGAAAATGGTAACGAAGTAATTTTGTCTGTGTGTGTCCATAAGCTGAGCTGTAAAGCACTTCCATAGTAAAACATGAGAGCGTGCTTAGTCAGCAAGCTAGTTTCCTGTTGTTCAACACAACTTATATTCCTTTGACTGGTGAAAATCAATCGATCGATCAATCTTAATCTCTGTCTCTCTGTCTGTTGTTTGAGCAGGGTCTTTCTAGGTAGCCTGGACTGGCCTCTGAACTCACAGTGATCCTCCTGCCTCATCTCCCAAGGACTGGGATTACAGTGCAGGATCTTTTTAAAAATGGACTTACTTTTGCTTCTTATTTTTCCTCAAAAACTACCTTTCTGACACTTGTCCTCTCATACAGGTTTTAGTTTTAAATACTAAGTTGAAACTCAAAGCATTTTATACACATGGAACCTGCTGTTCTGGAACAATCACAGCCACGATTTTTATCGGTTTATGTGGTTTGGAACTGAAACTCATGAAGTGACTTTTATTAACTCTGCAATTTTTTAAACCTTTCAAGAGATGAAACCAATAAAGAAGAAGATGAAGATGATGAAGAAATAGAAGAGGAGGAGGAAGAAGACGAGGAAGAAGACGAGGATGAAGATGATGATGACAACAATGAAGAAGAGGAGTTTGAGTGCTATCCACCAGGCATGAAAGTCCAAGTGCGGTATGGACGAGGGAAAAATCAAAAAATGTATGAAGCTAGTATAAAAGATTCTGATGTCGAAGGTGGAGAGGCCCTTTACTTGGTGCATTACTGCGGATGGAATGTGAGGTAACTTGAGTTTCAGCTAGTGATTATTACAGACACTTCTCAAGTAGTTTTCTATTTAAGACTTACATAATGAATGGCAGACTTCCTAGTACTCTAACTGAACACATTAACATGAAAATATCAAGCTTTTAGCATGTAAATACCTCACTTAATGGCACCCTACCACCCTGCTTCGCGTTTTCAGCACGTCACAGACATCTTTAGTATATGGAAAGTAGGTCTAGACAGTTAAGTCCACGACATGTTTAATAGAGTAGACACTGGAATGAAATAATAGAAAACCTCACACTGATAATGGGTTTTACTTCTTGACATTACCAGGGTGCCTGCTTTCTCCACTTAAGTCGCCACACTCTTCTTAGTGGTCTTCCTAAGCCGTCACACCATCCTTCAGTAGGCAAGGATTTCAGAGTTGGAATTTTTTACGAAGCATCACTGATTTTTTTTTTAAAAGACCTTATTATCAGCAGCTACATTATTACCTTTTTGGAAGTCTCAGGGCCTTACTTGTATCTTTGAAACCATAGTTGGAAACAGCAAGTGTGCTAAGAGAGAGTGCACCTATCCACTGCGCCTGAATCCAGGCAGTGAAAGACAAAGCAGAGGTCTAGATAGAGGTGTGGTCAGTGACTTAAGATTTTTATCTTGCATTCGGGAGGTACATGCAGGTGGATTTCTGAGTTCGAGGCCAGCCTGGTCTACAGAGTGAGTTCCAGGACAGCCAGGGCTACACAGAGAAACCCTGTCTGGAAAAACAAAAACAAAAAACAAAAAACAAAAAAACAAAAAAAAAGATTTTTTTTTTATCTTGCATAATTTTGGGGAGTTTAATCTGAAGCGACTATTTCAGTTTTATCCAAAATTGAGAAGTCAATTTTTAAGGCAGACCATTTAGTTGTCTTTTAGTAGTAACTTCATTAACTTTGGAATGTTTATTGTTACATATGAAATTATATGTATGAAATCCGGTTGGAGTTTGAGAAATTAGGCTCAGTTGTTTCTACTGGTGGTTTTATCAAGGGAGTCCTTGTGGTTTTTTTAGGAAAAATATAGTTGTCAGGCTTTATAGTTAAATTTATTCTTGGAGAAGAGATGTGTCTTATGGTCAGGTACCCACTGAGTACTATGAGTCCTTCAGTTTGGTCCCTGTTGTCACCTCTACACAAACACAGTGCTTAATGTTTGGGGGAAGTTCTAAGAAAACGTTTCAAATTCTCGTATCTTAATAGCATACCTCTTGTTCTGTTGTAACAGCAGTCAGTTCTGCAAGTGTGACCTGATCTGATTGCCTTTCTAATTTGAGGAAAGTATAATAAATTATAATTATAATTTATAAATTATAATAATTTATACTTTGATATATTAAAGTATATGTATGACTTTTAAAACACTGGGAAGAATATGTCAACTTAAGTCAGGAAGGAGCTCAGCGACTGAACTGGTCACTAAGGTAGTAAAGATATAGGTTTCAGAATTTCTCCTTACCAGTGCTGTGAAGTGTGGTTGTTCTGAAGCATAGACCTTGCCAGATGGTGCATGGTACCCAGAATGTTGTCTGTCCTCACAGTTGTTGGCTCTTCTGTCTTTATTGTATGGAAGTTCTCTCATTGACAGGTTGGCTGATAGTAGAAACCTCAGATTTTTATGTGGGAATATTTTATTCAGTGTTAGGCAGTTTTCATCTTACTAAATAAAGGTGTTAAGGTGGTCTTGTTCTTCCCTCAGGTGCATGCAAACTTAAATATACATTATGGAGCCTGAAGGCTGAGCCCCCTACAGGGGCAGAGAGGCTTGCTGTCTCTCAGCTGTCCTTTCCATTCTCTTTCCGAGTTACTTTGCTGGTTTCCACACAGAAGCAATTTTTCCTCTTGCTTATATTAAGTGCTTGAAATTTCATGACTGATGAATAGGATTTAGGCATTGTCCAGATTTCACAACATTCAGGCTCAATTATCTTTACTAATTGGCTTCCTAAGCAAAAGCATAGAAAATATGGAGGAAATTATTTCACACTTTAAGTGCAACTTTTTATAAAACCATATTTTCTGATTTTTAAGAAGAGATTGACTATAAAGAAAAGCAGAGTTTTGTTAGTGTTTGGGTTGCAGAAGGTAGAAAGAATATTCAGTATTTCAGTTTTGAAATTGACAGAAAGAAAGGAAGATTTTAAGTTGAGGCATTCAGATTTGTAATGACCCAGGAAGGGAAGTGAGACCTGATCCAGCAAGTCATACTGACGTTATTAAGACAGATGCCGTCTGTTCTGACCTCAAGCAGTTCTGTGCTAAGAACTTTTAAAAGAAGAATCTAACAATCTGGATGAAGACCTCTGGGGTGGATCTGCATACTTCTGCAGCATAGAGGACAGGACGGTACTTCAGCACATTTAACAGTTAATCTTAGTGAGCATGACAATGTTCCTACTGTTCTCAGCAGTAATTACCAAAGAGTGCCTTAGTGATAAACCAGCAAAAACTATTGTTGTTGTTGATGTTTCATCATGTCTGAAACTGATACAGAGGACTACAACAAATCACCATCAGTTTATTTTCTGTGACTTTAGGGGTCTCCAGTGTTATTGTGTACACTAACATGTAAGGAAACGTTAGACATGAAGCTTTATGCATAGAGGTTCATGAGAATGGCTTTATTGGCATTCACGCTGTTCACAATAAGCAGGCTTTAGCACTTTGTGTATGAAGCTATTTATGTCTATTTTATCCGATTTTCTGTAAGAAAAAGGAAATAAGAATATTTTAGTTTTTAAAAGTGTTATTGTTGATTTCTGTATTTTTCTTTCTCCTCAGATGCATAAATTTAAGTATTGTTCATATCCCAGTTTATAGTATAAAACATGTTAACAAAAATTATATAAGCATTGGAGAGTGTTCTTTGCCACAACAAGGAAGAATGAAAAGTTTTTTATTTAAATTTACTTCAAGTAAATTTGGAGCTCTTGAACCCAAACCACAAATGATATAATAGCAGTAGTGAGTTTTTCTGATACAGTGATTGTAAGTTACTGCTAACTGATAGAGAATCACCATGCATAGGAGGCTTGGAGTGGGTTAAATCAATGTACGAATGATTTTTAATCCTTCCAAAAATAACATGCAGTCTAGAAAAATAAATACAAATAAAATTAATGGCTTAAAATTAAAATTACAGTGCTTTTGAAAATATGGCTTTGTAAAATTTTAAGAATTATATTCCTGTGGGTGGTCTATAACTTGGAGTTACAGAGGGCTGTGAGTTGCCCAACATGTGTGTCAGGAACTGAGCTTGGATTCTCTGGAGGGAGTAGTATGCAATTTTAACCACTAAGCCATCTCTGTAGCATCACTGACTTGTGATATATAGTACATGAACCTTAAGTGAGCCCTTATTCCCTTTTTTTTTAATTCCTTTTTTTTTTTAAATTCCTTTTTTCTGTTCACTTTCTTATTTTTTTAGCAGACTATTTTACATTCTGTTTTTTAATTACCACTCCCCTGCTTTCCTGTCCTCACTTTCAGCTGGTAACTTGAATTTTACATCTGATTGGAAAATTGAAACAAGAAAAAATATTTTACTGATTTATACTAATTTCTTGCTTTCACCTACAATCAGGCTGTGTATTTGTCACCTCTAGTCATAAGTTAATATCATGCTCCTGTCTAGATGTTGTCCTGTTTTCTCATTTATGGGTAAGCCCACTCAGATAGCCCCTCGTCCCATATTTTTAGTATAGTTATCTATCAGGGCTACTGGGTTTGGCATCCTGTCTTAACCAGTAATGTTACATCCAGCTGGTCACTCCTATGACACTCCGCTTGTATCTGGCTGCCGCAGCTGCATCTGTTTGCTTTTTTTGTTTTTTGTTTTTTCTCTTACTTTTCTACCCTTAATTATCTTGTGCTTTATTTCTTATTTGTATTTGGAAATTTTCTCTTTAATTTTTTGTTTTGTCTTCTGCTAACTACTGTAGTTTGTTACTTTATGTTGCTGTTTTCCTAACTAATCATAATAATATGATTCATATAATGGCGTTCTCAGGGCTCAGGAGTATAACTTCTCTTTAGAACACTGAGCTAGTCTTTGTTAGCAACTGAGAGATTCAGTTCCATTGGGAATCCTCATTTCTTAGGACTTTCTTTTTTCTCTTGTTCTTTTAAAATTACTGAACTGTTCCTTTTCAGCTTAGTTTTCTAGTTCTTTTTTTAGACTAGTCTACCCTTGTTTTGTTGTACCTGAGTGTATTCCATTTAGTGGAATTAGTGTGCTGAGGAAACCATGCAAAATCATCATGTTCTTGCTTTGAGATTATTGTAATAATGGGAAAAAAAAAAGCAAATACTCTGGAAAATCATCCTTTGTTCTTTAGTGTAGTAGTTAAAGGCCCGTAAAATGTACCTCATTTGATGATTGTAAACAAATACTTGTAAACTTGTTTTAGAAGAGATTGACTTTTGAATTAATCACAGTGCAGGAGTACAAGTGAAAATCAGCATCAACTTCATGAAAAAGATTAACAATTCCATTATGGTTATACCGGAGAGCCTTGATTTTTGATTTGTATTTTCAGTTCAGACTGTTGACTAAACCTAGGTCTGTCTCACTGAGTAGTTTTAGAGGTTGGCAGATGTTTCAAAAACATCCACTTGGACATGTTCCATATCATAATTTACAAACTAATAAGTACATTTCTGTTGTTGTTCAAATATGTACGAGTACAATTTCTGAAACTTAATCAATTATTTGAAAAACTCAACTTTGGGGATATACATTTTGCAATTAGTGCCACACAGCTCTTAACCATTTGCAGTGGTCTGAGCTTGGTCTGTACTTGGCCAGGGTGTTTTCTCGACCCTACCTGTTACCTCTCTAGCTATCGACAGACACTAGCATTAGAATCCTTAGGAAATACTATTGTTAGAATGACTATACTGTTTTGTTGAGCTTCTTGTGACAAAATTTAAATACAAGAATGCTGTCATAGTCATGTTTCTGTCCATCTGCAGTTATATTTTTTGAGGGTGGTGGTGGTGAAGATAAGTCTTATGTAGCATAGGCTGGCCTTGAACTTCCTGATTAGGTGAGGGTGACCTTATTTATCCTCCTGTTTCGTGTCCTAAGTGCTGTACCATAATGCTTGACTGTCTCCCCTCCCCTCCCCTCCCCTCCCCTCCCCTCCCCTCCCCTCCCCTCCCCTCCCCTCCCCTCCCCTCCTTTTCTTTTCTTTTTGGTGGGGGTGGTGTGGTTTGGTTTGGTTTTCGAGACAGGATTTCTCCCTATAGCTCCCGCTGTTCTGGAACTCTGTGTAGACCAGGCTGGTCTTGAACTCATAAAAATCGGCCTGCTTTTGCCTACTGAGTGCTGGATTTAAAGGCATGTGCCACCACTGCCAGGCTGCTATTTATTCTTGATTTTGATGAATAGCATTCATGTCATTTTATGGATTTACTAGTAAGAGAAACTTGTAGCTTTCTCTGGTGAGAACAAGTACTCAGCGGTCTCTGAATGGTTTCCTTTAGCTATGTGTCAGTATTTTAAATAAAATATGTTGTCAATAATTTTTAAATAATTACTTAGTACCATTTTAGAATTTTGGTATTTAACTTAATAGCTAATTATTTGGGGTGTTTCTTTGTAATAACCTTTACATTTATTTCAGATAGTTTTAAAGAATTGTGTCAACTTGGTTTTACTCTGAACATTTGTTTTTGCTTTGTTTGCTCTGCTTTGCTTTAAGACAGGGTCCCACTCTGTATACCTGGCTGGCCTGGAACTCGCTGGGTATCCCAGGCTGGCTTAAACTCACAGAGATCTTGTCTATCTATGCCTCCTAAATGCTGGAATTAAAGGCGTGGACCACCATGTCCAGCTGTTCTGACAGTATTTTTAAAACACCTGTTTCTGTGTGCTTTTTTTTTTTTTTTTTTTTTTTTTAGCTAAAGGTATGGCTGGGTATATATTACTATGTGCATAAAGTATTTTTTTGAAAGCTGGGTTTCAGAAGATCTGTCGAAGTGGGCATAATAACCATTTTATAGACCAACGGTCTGCTGCTTTATTATCACCAAATGATTTGCCAACACAGCCAAACAAAAGTCAGAAAGCTTTTCAGAGCTTGTAGTTTTCTCTGGTGAGAGCAAGTAGTCAGCTGTCTCTGAATGGTTTCCTTTTGCAATGTGTCAGTATTGTCAACATATTAAAAAGGTCACATCCGACATGACGTCTTCTTTCAAAAGGTTCGTATCATTACCGTGCAATTACTATTTTGCATTGTCTTCTAGGTTAAATTGTATGCTCCTTGCAGATAAGTGCTACATTGTAACTTTATGCTGAATGCATTGATATGTATTGAATAAATACGCTTTTCTATATAATTTTGACCATTTTTTTCAGGCCACAAGACATGTGAATCTTTTATATTAAGTACTTTTAGTATGTGTCTTCTCAGATTAGGCATTTGTATTTGCCTAGCAGTTTAGATGTATATCAGATGCTTATCAAGGTTCTATGTACAAAATTATTATATAATTACTAATAATGGAATTGGAAAGCTGAGGCTAACCAGTCCTTCTTTTTCTTCCTTTTTTGGTAGTACTAAGGCTCAATTCTAGAGCCTTGCTTATACTGACAAAGTGTTTAACCCCTGAACTATACTGCTTAATTAAAACAATCAGGCCTAATTTGTTTACTATTTGTTTTAACTTTTTAAATATGTTCTTGAATAGGAAAAACACAAGACAACAAAAGTCCTCTTCGCTTCTGTCCTGTCTTTTCTTGCAATGAAGAGGCCATTGTTGTTCCTTGGTACTTTTTAGTAAAGGTAAAGGCAGATGGGTGTGTGAGCCATCCAGTCAGTCTCTCTGCTTTCATATAGCCATAAGACTGTGCTTGAACCTCAACATCATGAAGCATGCTGACTGATGAACAGGAATACAGTAATTTGACAGGGTTCATCTGAACAACTGTTACATAGAGTTGCTGTTGTAATCCTAGTGTTCTCTGCTCAGTGGAGATCCATATTCGAATGCATATCCTTGATTCCTTGTATTGTGATTCTCTTCTAAAGTCACTATGACATTTTCACCCATACTTTGTTCTTACTGGTATTACTCTTCCATTCTCCCCCTTATCCTGTCTCTTCCTTCTCTTTCTCATGTTGCTCCCCATTAAGATATATGCTCATGATTACCATTCCAGTTTCATGATCTACACTCACAACTCTACATACATCTATCTAAAACTTAAAGTCTAGAGTCTGCATATTTGAGAAACCACGAAGTTGTTTTTTGTTTTGTTTTGTTTTTCTGAACCGCTCTTATTTCATTTACCATAATGATTTCTGGTTATCCATTTTCCAGCATGTGTAATGATTTTATTTTTATTTATAGCTTGATAAAATTTCATTACACACACACACACACACACACACACATATATATATATATATATATATATATATATATATATAAAAAATGTATGTCACATTTTCATCATCCATTCACCTGTTAATGGATAATTAGGTTGCTCCCATTTCCTAATTATTTTGAATGGTTGGTATCCTATGTGATTTTTTTTTTTTTTTTAGCCTATTTTTTTCTTCACTCTTTTCATGTGTCTGTGTGTATGTATGTGAATGCAGATGCCCTTGGACTCTGTCTATGTACCTCTTATTTGCTGAGCTATCTTCCAGTTCCCTCCTATTGATTCTTAAAACAATAAATAACTCGGGGGAGCCCTCCTGTACAGGGAGAATCATGATAGTCAAGAGGATAAGGCTGTTATACACTTGCAGTATATTCTTTTATTCTTATTTGTTAATGTTGGTGTTTTCTGAGACAGAGTCTCTCTCTGTATCCATACTAGCTCAGAGCTCTTTATTTTCCTGTTTTGGCCTCCTAGGTGATAGATTATAGGTGTTCTTTAATGTGTTCAGCTCCAACATTCAGGTATTTTTTGTTTTTGATACAGGGTTTCACTATGTAGCGCTTAGCTTGCCTGAAACTCAATTTGTAGACCAGAGTGACCTTAAACTCAACAGAGATCTACCCACCTTTGCCTCCCCCTTGTGTTGAGATTAAAGACATGCATCACAATATCCAGCAATTCTAGTATCCTTTAAAGTTGTATTTTGAGGGATGAATAAATGTTCTATCTAATAAGGTATCTCAGTGGGAAAAAAATTAAAAATATTTTGCTTTTCTATTTCTTTTTTTTAATATTTATTTATTTATTTATTTATTTATTTATATGTAAGTACACTGTAGCTGTCTTCAGACACTCCAGAAGAGGACATCAGATTTTGTTACAGGTGGTTGTGAGCCACCATGTGGTTGGTGGGATTTGAACTCAGGACCAATTGGGACTCTTAACCGCTGAGCCATCTCACCAGCTCCTGCTTTTCTATTTCTTAGTTGAAATTTTTCTCATTTTTGCCACTTCTTTTTAAAAACATTGGGCTTTTTGTAGTGTTAGAAGATATTTGAATTCTCAATAATCTCTACACCAGAGTGAAAAGCAGGAAGGTCAGGAATCAAGGTCAGTCTCGGCTACATAGCAAATTCTGGCTAGTCCACACTACATTGAAACAGTGTCTCAGTGCAAAACTGATATTCAGAGCAGGTTCCCAGACAACCAGGGCTACACAGAATGAAGCAAAACAAAGAAAAGATATTTGAACTGGAACTCAATTTCCTGTTTTCTGTCTGCACCAAATATCCACTTCCATTATCTTTAAAATGAGTGTATTTTTGTCTCTTTTTAGCATATATTAGTAATAGTATCTATAAGTCTTAATTTCATGTAGCCTAAGCAGAGTGCACTGCAGCTTTTGTTGTAGGTCTGAGTACCTTTCACTTAGTTGGTCTTCCCATTGCCGTCTGATAAGGATGTTACTGCTGCTTAACCTCTTTCACATACGCATGGAGGGCTTTGACATCATTGCTGGCTTGAGTTTGGTTCTACTTTTAAATTTATTTATTATTCGCGAGGAGTATGTTTGCGGGATGTGCATGCCACAGTGTGCATGTAAAAGTTAAAGGACAACAATTTGGAGCTATTTCTCTCATTCCACATTTACTGGGTTCTAGAGGTGGAACTCAAAGTTTTCAGTCTGCATGGCAAGTATTTTTACTTGCTGAGCCATCTTTCTGGCCCCTTGTGACAGGATTTTGCTGTGTTGCCCAGGGTGGCCTTGAATTCCTAGGCTCAAATGATTCTCCTCCTCTCAGGTATCTGAAACTCTAGGTACATCTAGAATCCTATTCATTCTTATAAAACTGTGATATCTCTAGGAAATGTTAGACTGGGGAGCTGGTACTCTACCACTCAGGGATCCTTTGTCCCTAAATGGCTTTCTTAAGCATAATGCAGTGTTTTGATGCTGCTGTGATAGGCAAAAATGTACTGTAATGCTAAGTGTATACTACTGTATCAGGCTAAGTACCAAAGGAAAAGCAATACTTGGTTTGCAGCTTTCTCAGGTATTATACATTTGAGCCTTAAAACACATATATGGCATGTGGGTTTAGTTTTCATTTACTAATGTGTTAGACTGCTGATGTTGTGAATGGTTCAATCAGTGGGACACTTATAGAGACACTGATATGTGTCCAGAATGCATCCTATAACTCATTATCTCTTTTATGGCCACCATCAGGTTTAGCCAGGAGGAGTCTTGGTGTGCTACAATGTGGAGCTGAGTCAGCAGTTTCATACTGGCCTGTGAAACACTCGCCTGAGGGTTGCTTTAGATGCTTGTAGGACTTCTGTTTGTCATAACGTGAAAACATGTTTAATCAAATGATGACTTGTATAATTAAATTTTTCCCTCCAGGAGGGTGGTTGCTTTTTGAGATTGGGTCGCTCTTTGTAACCCAGACTGTCTGTAATTCACATCTGTAGCCAGGCTGGCCTGAAGCTCCTGAAACTCTTCCGTTAGCCTCTCAAGGCCTGATTCATCACAGCTTGTTAATTTAGTTCTTGATTTGGGACCATTGTTACTTCACTATAAATGCTTGTAATAATGAAGACATTTTAATCTTAAACCTTATTTTCAGGATTTTGTGTTTGTTATTAAAGACTGGAGTCATAGCTTAGGATATGCAAGTCTATAGTTTTTAATCTCCAGTACTGCAGGCAGATAAATAAACAAATGACAAATAGTCATTCTTTTATGGGTATAGCTTTGAAACAGAGAATGACTGAATTACTTTCTAATTTTTTTAAGTCTTGTTTATTTATCATGTATATAGCATTCTACCTGCATGTGTACCTGTAGGCCAGAGGAGGTCACAGATCTCATTATAGATGATTGTTAGCCACCATGTAGTTGCTGGGAATTGAACTAAGGACCTCTGGAAGGCACAGTGCTCTTAACCTACAAGACTTCTTCTCTCCAGCCGCCTCTAATGTTTTTTTCCTAGCTTTTTTTTTAAAGGAAAAAAGTACTCTTTTTTTTTTTAATAGTTTAATGTAGTCAGTAGTATTTTGCACCTTGCAAAATCCTGAACTTTGAACATTGAATTGAGACGTCATCATAGCTCTGTTGACCCTTCAATGTTTGTAACTATATGAAAGAAGCTTTTTAGGGCACAGAAAACTTAGGGCAGATGAATGTTTTTCTAGCATTTTCTGAGCAGCGCCTCCCTGCCCCAGGGTTATTTGCATTCTCTAAATAGCAATAGGAGGCTTTCTATCAGAGTGTTACTTAACTATAGCATGCTATCTTGGTAGGTTTAGAGGGGAAAATTCCTACCCATTGCTTAAACGCAAAACAAATGTGTAGAAAAGATTATAATTTTTCAGTATTTACTGTGCATGATTGGTTTGAGTGGAGGAGTAGTGAACCTAGAGGGTTTAGGAGGGTTTGGTTCATTCGGTAGTGACCATGGGACAGTCAGTTTGACTCTCTTTGATGTCTTGATTGCATACTCATCAGATCTCTAAGAGCCTTGGAAGTTGTAAATATTTTAGTTTCTATGTGAATGTAGTATAGTTCCTTCAGTGGCTTATAGTTTACATATTTATGCTCATTTCTCTTAATTTTAGATATGATGAATGGATTAAAGCAGATAAAATAGTAAGACCTGCTGATAAAAATGTACCAAAGATCAAACATCGGAAGAAAATAAAGGTAAAGTCTTGATTTTTGCTATGTACCATGAGCTGTTAAGTAAATACTTTTTCCACCCTCCACTTCCACCCCCACCCCACCCCAAGGCAATTAAAATACATGTGTGGGCATGGGCTAATGCTGATATTATCATCTCTTTTAAATAACACTTAATATTTTACCAAATATTGGATTTGCTCTAATTACTTTTGTCACTTGTGGAAAGGTTTTAGAAAAGTGCTAAGTAACCATATAGGTGGAACAACATTATGAACTAACCAGTACCCCGGAGCTCTTGACTCTAGCTGCATATGTATCAAAAGATGGCCTAGTCGGCCATCACTGGAAAGAGAGGCCCATTGGACATGCAAACTGTATATGCCCCAGTACAGGGGAACACCAGGGCCAAAAAAATGGGAATGAGTGGGTAGGGAAGTGGGGGGGAGGGTATGGGAGACTTTTGGGATAGCATTGGAAATGTAATTGAGGAAAATATGTAATAAAAAATATTAATTAAAAAAAAAAAAAAGAAAAGTGCCCTTTCAGTCTCAACATTGTATAAAGCCGTGCCACCAAATTGCATTTCTCTAGTTAAGTCTTTTCCTGTCTTTTGTAGTTCCCAACTAGGAGCCATCAAGCATTTTGGGTAGGGGATGTAAGTAGATTTAAGGTGAAAAGATGGTCTGGAGACCGAGGAGAGTATCTCTTCATCTCTGTATGACGGGATACGGCCTCAGAATGTTTTCAGTACGCTCCTTACCACACACTCAATAGCTAATACAGGATTTCAGCTCTCAGTTGCAAAATTGTACCACTCTGCATGATAGAATAAAAAAACCAGATCATTAATATGGTTTTGAAATTTTTAAAAATCATTTTAAATCACTTTTAATTGTGTCTAGTTGACATGCTTATTAATAATTCTGAAACTCAGTCTCCTTATTCCAGGAAAGAACTGTTATGTCCTGTTTAGGGACCCCTTTGTGGTCTTAGATGATGAATGCTTTTATTACTGTATTGAGTCTGTTTTAAGTTTCTAGTACAGTAATCCAATACCTAAATCTCAGGATTTCTTAAACTCTTTACATACTCACTGTTGATCCTATTGGAAAATATGTAAACTGTGCTATACTTAGCATTGTTTTTAGTAATGGAAGAATATTTGTTTAAATATTTGTTAAAAATCCAATGTCTTTGTATAAAGCAAGCTTTAGCATTTCTAAGTAGGAGAAGCAATGTTTGAATTACACATAAGAAATGTTCTCTGAATATCTCTGTTCACATCTTTATACTAACTCAAGCATGTTAAAATTCTTGCTCATAAGAAAAGAGACTTGTGAATTAGAAATTAGCAGATTCTAAAAGGTTTCTTATATATTATCTTTTGGTATAGCACATATCTCCTGCCCTCTCTTAAGTTTTCTCGTGAGAGCTGTTGTTGTAGAGACTTCTTTGACTGCCACTAAAAAGTATTTGACTTGAACTAAAGTAAATTTAAATTGTTTCAGCCTCCAATATGCATGGTAGATTATGATTTCTGAGCTCAAGTCATAACATGCTTTAAAAAAAAATGGGAGTAACAACCATTGGTAACCTGCCTTCTTAGGATAGTCTGAAAGTTAGGCCAGATTACTGGAACTCGCTATTGAATCATGTACCAGAGTCACCTGGAGAACACATTAGAACAGGCTTTCTGGTTCCATCCTCAGCATTTTGATTCTTCTCTCTAGGGAGCTGTTCTCAGAAATTTCAGGGTCAAGGACCCCATTTAAAGGACAGCTACTATCTGAAGTGAACTGTTCCATGTAAGGGAGTATTTCTACCCTCACATATATTATGTGACATTAAGTATACACTGTCCTTTGGAGACAAATAATCACTCATGTTTTCAGTCTGACTGTGTAATAGGACTTCAGAATTGTTGTTGCTAAGTCACACTTTAGAGCACCTGAATTGCAAAACAAAGAAACAAAAAATTGCTGATAGGAAATAACCTTAGCCTTGACTTATTTGTAAATTGAGGTAGGAAGGCTGCCTCTGAGCTCACTTCACAGCAGGTCAAAGAGAGTAACTCTTACTGTACATTTCAAAGTACAGAACAGGGCCAGTCCAGCTTGTTATTTTACAGTGAGGCTATTCATTTTTATATAAAGTTGTTGAAATTGAATTTCTTCCTTTGTCATATTAGATTTGGATTTATGGTTTAATTTTTAATAATTTATAACAGCTGTTAGCAATACTTATTTGCTGGTCTTATTCACTGTCAGATTTCATACCTACTATTAGATTGTAAATACAAAACAGTTTTTCTCAGATTTTTGCTGAAGAGACCCTGTTATAGCTGTCTCGTATGAGGCTATGCCAGTGTCTGGCAAATACAGAAGTGGATGCTCACAGTCATCTATAAGATGGAACACAGGTCCCCCAATGGAGGAGCTAGAGAAAGTACCCAAGGAGCTGAAGGGGTCTGCAACCCTATAGGTGGAACAACAATATGAACTAACCAATACCCCCAGAGCTCATACCTCTATCTGCATATGTAGCAGAAGATGGCCTAGTTGGCCATCACTGGGAAGAGAGGCCCCTTGGTCTTGCAAACTTTATATGTCCCAGTACAGGGGAATGCCAGGGCCAAGAAGAGGGAGTGGGTGGGTAGGGGAGCAGGGTGGAGGGAGGGTACTTTCCGGATAGCATTTGAAATGTATATAAAGAAAATATCTAATAATTAATTAATTAATTAAAAAAAGAAAAAGAACAGTTTTTCTCTCACAGTGTTTTCATGAATAATCTAAAAAGAGTCAAATCTGGTTATTTTGAAGTTCTTTTCTTTTTTTATGATTTTTTTCCTCTGTTAAATATTTAATAACATTCTTTGATGTTGCATTAATAGGATTAATGTTAGTAATAAGTTTATGCTATTTTATATATTATGTATTTTATATACTATAATACATAATTATATAATGCTTCATATGTTATAATAAGATAATAGCTAACATCCAATGCTTTATGTTTTAATCTAGAATAAACTAGACAAAGAAAAAGACAGAGATGAAAAATACTCTCCTAAGAACTGTAAACTTCGACGCTTGTCAAAATCACCGTTTCAGTCAAATCCATCTCCTGAGATGGTTTCCAAACTAGATCTTGCTGATGCCAAAAACTCTGATACAGCTCATATTAAATCTATAGAAATTACTTCCATTCTTAATGGACTACAAGGTAAACATAATTGTTGCATGCAAGTATTTGATTTTAATTTCTACCTTTAAATGAATTTTTGTGTAGTGATACATGGCTGCAATTCCAATACTCGGAAAGCTGAGGCAGGAGGCTTGAGAGTTGAGGCTAACATGAGCAATATATCAATAAATAGTCTTGTCTCAGGGGAAAAAAAACCAGCCTTATGTATTCTTGCTCCTTCCGTCCCCTAAAAAAAAAAAACCCTGAAGTTAAATCCAGGCAGTGGTGGCACACGCCTTTAATCCCAGCACTTGGGAGGCAGAAGCAGGTGGATTTCTGAGTTCGAGGCCAGCCTGGTCTACAGAATGAGTTTCAGGACAGCGACGGCTGCACAGAGAAACCCTGTTTCGAAAAGTGGTTGTGTGGCATCAGGTTATTTTTTGTTTTTTTGTTTTGTTTTACCAGAATTTGCTGTGTTTTTTGCTAGCACCTCACAGTGCTGGGTTTCTTTCATTCTTGCCAAACACTATTCTTCCTGTTGTGGTATAAAGCATAGGTTGTGTTATATGTTAGGATTATAATGCAGTTCTGAAAGTTGTAAAGAACTCATCTGCTTATTTTGATCTAGAGGTTATGGTTAATATCTGTTATTGTTAATAAGAAAGACAGAGAACTGGTCTCGAGAGGTGGTTCTGTGGCTAAGAGCACTTGCTGCTCTTAGGGACCTGAGTTCGATTTTGAACACCCACATGGTGGGTCATAAGCATTTTAATTCAGATTGGCAGGGATCTGACTCCTTCTTCTGAACTCCGTGAGCACCAAGCACACATTTGGTATATACCCATACATTTAAGCTAAAAATTCATTCATACAGAAAAATAAAAATAAATGAATTATATTTTAAAAGTAGTGAGATTATTAAGTCCAGTATGAAAATGGATTGGAATAGGAATCTGATCTATAAAATAAATTAATTCTTTTCCTTAAAATATTTTAAACTGCTCATAACTTGATTTGACTATAATAGAAATTAGATTTTTCCCTTATTTCAGAATATGTATTCATTATATAAGCCTACTGCTATATAATATTCTAAAGTTTGCTTTAAAATTCTGTAGTATATCTAATATGGAGAATACTATATAGAAAGAAATACATAGTTTAAAGAATAAGAATTGGACACTTTAGTCAGAAGGAGGTAGTAGTTAAAATAACTAGATGTGCCTCTTCTCAGGAGTTCTCACCAAACTTTATTAATCATTACTTTTAAAGTAGGATTTAGTTGTTTGTGGATGTACTGTACTCCTAAAGAAGATACAGTTGGGGCTGGAGAGATGGCTCACTGGCTGCTCTTCCAAAGGTCCTGAGTTCAATTCCCAGCAACTACTTAGTGGCTCATAACCATCTATAATGAGATCTGGTAGCAGAATACGGCACACATAGCAAATAAATAAATAAATAAGTAAATAAATAAATAAATCTATCTTTGAAAAGGAAGATATTGTTTAGCTTAAACAATAATGCTAAACATTTAATATAAGCCTCAGTTTGTGACAAAGCATGGGTAGAGGTTGTCTTCAATGTTGTTTGGGCCAAGTGTGGTGCACATCTTTAATTCTAGTATTCAGTAGGCGAGGGCAGGCTGATTTCTCAAGAGTTCAAAGCCAATTTGGTCTATATAATGAGTTTCTAGCCAGCCAGGGTACATAGAGAAACCTGTCTGAGTAGACTCTGTAGATCATCTGATTTCAGAGCCTTCTTCATTAAGAGCTTAATCCATGATTGAGGTCATAAGTGAGTTCTTGGAAACCTTGGTGCTTACCATAGATAGAACACCTGCCATAGACACCTGGATGAACAGGGAGATATATGCCATGGGAGTAGTAGACTACTGTCATTTTAACTCTACATTTAACTCAGCGCTTAAGTTGATCAGGTTGTTTTTGCTGGGTATTGCTAGTTGATCTAGGAAGCAGCAACATAAAAGATATGAAAAGGAGAGCTGCAGTTTCATCTGCACAGTCAAAACAGGACATAAAAAGTATGGAAGACTTCTTTAGGTTAATCTAGGCCTTCAAAGAATGTGCATTTAGTTTAATGATAGTTTAGTAGCAGTTTAGTGATAGCCCTTTGCAAATATCACTACGAATCCCTTTTCTCTACACTTGGTACACTGTGACCTTTCTGGGGGAAAAATAGAGAATAGGTGGGTGAGTGGTTGGGTGATGGTAGGTAGGTCAATGGGTGGAAAGATTCATTGTACTAATATCTTCTTGTGGGAGGTAGGGCATTGTAGAATGCTTATCTGGCTGGATAAGTCATGTTGCCCCCCACCCCTCTTATTTTTTAGCTTCTGAAAGTTCGGCTGAAGACAGTGAGCAGGAAGATGAGAGATGTACTCAGGACGTAGATAACATTGGCAAAGACGAATCAAAGGTGGAACATTCAACCCACAGCAGAAATGAACTGATTTCAAAAGAGGAACAGAGTAGTCCATCTTTGCTAGAAGAAAACAAAGTCCATACAGATTTGGTAATAGCCAAAACAGTGTCAAAATCTCCAGAAAGATTAAGAAAAGATATGGAAGCAATATCGGAAGATACTGATTTTGAAGAGGAAGATGAAATCACAAAGAAGAGAAAGGATGTTAAAAAGGACACAACAGACAAGGCTTTAAAGCCACAAACAAAACGTGGGAAAAGACGGTATTGCAGTGCAGATGAATGTTTGCAGACTGGATCCCCTGGCAAGAAGGAAGACAGAACCAAGAGTAAAGAGCCGCTCTGCACAGAAAACAGTAGTAACAGCTCCTCAGATGAAGATGAAGAAGAAAAGTCCAAAGCAAAGATGACACCAACCAAGAAATATAATGGCTTAGAAGAAAAGAGAAAATCTCTGCGGACAACTAGTTTCTATTCAGGATTTTCAGAAGTAGCAGAAAAAAGGATAAAGCTTTTAAATAACTCTGATGAAAGACTTCAGAACAACAGGGCTAAAGATAGAAAAGATGTCTGGTCAAGTATTCAGGGACAGTGGCCTAAGAAAACGCTAAAGGAGCTTTTCTCTGACTCGGACACTGAGGCTGCAGCTTCTCCACCCCATCCTGCCCCAGATGAGGGGGCAGTAGAGGAGTCACTGCAGACTGTGGCAGAAGAGGAGAGTTGTTCACCCATTATGGAGCTAGAAAAGCCACTACCTGCCAGTGTTGACAATAAGCCCATTGAAGAAAAACCCCTAGAAGTTAGTGATAGGAAAACAGAATTTCCGAGCAGTGGCAGTAATTCAGTGCTCAATACCCCACCTACCACACCAGAGTCGCCTTCTTCAGTCACTATAACAGAAGCTAGTCAGCAGCAGTCTTCTGTCACAGTGTCAGTGCCCCTGCCTCCAAACCAGGAAGAGGTTCGAAGCATTAAGAGTGAAACTGACAGCACAATTGAGGTGGACAGTGTTGTGGGGGAGCTCCAGGACCTCCAGTCGGAGGGGAATAGCTCACCAGCAGGCTTTGATGCGAGCGTGAGTTCCAGCAGTAGCAATCAGCCAGAACCAGATAACCCAGAAAAAGGTGAGGTGGAAAAGAACATGGTGACTATTTGTAGGATTTCCCCTCTCAAGGCCTTGATAGTCTCACTGTATCTCTTAATGTGAGGTGGTTGAGCTGTGTGCTTGTATGGACACAGTGAAAATGGACAGTAGAAAGATAATTGGAATATTGATAGTGGGATGGATTTTGGAAGCCTTTAATGTCTTTTTCTTGAACCATCTATGACCTTTCAAGTGGATTTTAGACCGCATGATATAACTTGCATCTAGGCCCTGAGTTTAAAACTGATGAAATACATTCCATACATTGATTGACTGGATCATATGAGCCACTTAACTGTATTTCTGTAGCACTGTGCTACAGTTCAGTTGAAATGTTCAATCACTCACAAACATTTTGATTTGTTGCGAGACTCCATCCACCCTTAACCAAATACTGTAAATAGGGGTTTGGAGCAACCAACTGTCCAGGCACTGCTTCCTTCAGACAACTGAGTCAAACTTGATTTACAAGCTTGGTTTATTTGTGTGAGTTTGTAAAGGAATTTGATGCTTTATTAGATGTATAACTTCCAAATTGAAGGGCCAGTATGTGTGTTAATAGTACTCTATCGTAATATTCTTGATTTTCCTGTGAAGGTTTTCAAAGTGGAGAATCAAACTAGGACTTTGTGAAAGTAATAGTGTCTTCTAAAGGTATCATAATTGTATTCTGCCATCATTTTTCTTATAAACGACTTTAATTAGGTGTTTCAAATTGGTGCACTCTAAGCTGACATTTGGGTTTGAAACACGCACATCCACTGTAAAGAGCACTGGAGGGTGTGTGTTTTGAGTCTCAGAGGATAGTGCAATAGTGAGAGTCTTAGTTGATGATATAGAGATATGGTAACCTATGCATCCTGTAATCCCAGCACTTGGGAGGTGGAAGGAGGCGGCTCCAGAGTTCAAGGCCAGTCTTGGCTACAAAATGAGTTCCTGCCCAGGGGTGCTGCATAGGGAGACCCTTTTCTTATTTAAAGAAATAAAGGGTACTAACTAAACCTTTAGTGAAAACAGAAGTTGGGGATGTACTGGTGCAGCTGCCATTGGGATTATCTCTATGTATCACACAATATCCTGGGGTTACAATACATAGTTGTGAAAAAGGCAATTTCAAAGGAAAAGAGTATAAGTTGGGCCTTCAGCAGTGTTGTATTAAATTCTCCCTCTTGAGAGATTATATCTTCTTCTTTGTCCTCAACACTAAAGAAAAATTAAAGTTATCCAGAAAGAGTTTGATACCTTTTCTACTGAGGCTCAGTCAGTGTTGCTCTTTTGAATATTAATCTTAATTAAATTAAAACTATGGGATTTGGGCTGAAAAGACGGTTCCTTGGTTAAAAGCACTTGTCACAAAGCCTGATGACTCAGATGTGATACCTAAAACACATTTGGTTGAAAGAATGAACCAAATCACGAACGTTGTCCTCTTACACACACATACAAATATTGAATTTTCTTTCTAAAGTGCTGTGGCTAGAGTGATGGCTTAGGGATTAAGAGTGCACACCACTTTTGCAGAGAACCAGAATTCAGTTCCCAGCACCCACATCAAGTGGTTCACAACATTCTGTAATTCCAATTCCAGGGGATTCAACACCATCTTCCGGCCTTCATGGGCACCTACCCAAGCTCATACCCACATATATAATTAAAAATAAAATAAATACTCTTTTAAGGGTATGGAACTTGAAGCCACCTGCTTTATCAAATCAAAGGACTATTCAATTTTTAAAAATTTATGCCTCAATAAACTCTTAGACATCTACCATATGGGCTCATTTTAATTATTTATTTATTTATTTATTTTTAAGATGTGTTTCAGAAATGTATTTATTCTGACTTTTGACTCACTTTTCTTTTAAGCATTAGTTTATAAAATACATAACAGAAGGAACTTGACGGTAATTAATTTATTTAGTAAAAAAAAATACAGATTTCATACAGTGAACAGCCTATTACATTTTTCAACCAAGAAAGCCATATTTTGTAACTATAGGTTAATTTTACCATTGATAACAGGAGCAGGAAGAAACAGTTTTGGTGCCACACCTGATGTCCTTTGATATGATGTGTTATGGTATTAGAAATTGGAAGCAAGTAGATATATCTGCCTCTTTTTTTAAAAGCTTATTTTTGGTAGTCTAAGATTGTGTATAATTCAAAAGATACAGAAGCATAACAAGGGCTAAAGACAACACTAATAGTATATAGAAATGCTACAGTTTAGAATAGTGATGAATTTGCAGCATCAGGGAATTTCTCATTGAAAATAAACACGAGCTAACACAGTTTAAGAAAGAATGATATGATGTTGGTTTATAATACCCTTTGCATGTCATTTCACACCAAAATGTCTTTTTTAGACCATGTTGCTGAGTTTGTAAGTTGTTTACATGTTAGTTAGCCAGTGCCCTAAAAGTAAATTCACATAAAACAATTAATGAGTTTCTATCAAAAATGTATCCAATTAATATGTTGCAAAGCACCGTGCTTTTAACCTGTAATTGCAGAACTAGGGAGGTGCAAACATAATCAGGAGTTGAAGGTAGTTGTCAGCTCTGTAGAGGTTAGAGGCCAGTCTAAGCTGTATGACATCCTTGCCCCCATATGTATCATTTAAAATTACATTACTCTGTTAACATATTAACTTGTAACAGAACCTTAACACTTAGTTTTATAGGACAGTCCTATGTTTGAGGTACTAGACCCATTAACTGCTGTGCTGACAGCATTTTCAGTCGTGCTTTTCCTGAGAAGAATGTACCTTGTTTTTCTGAAAGAAGCTCTTACATTTTCGGGTTGGCTGTCATTAATGACAGTTAGTTAAAAGTTGAGAAATAACTCATGTGATTATTTATCATAGAAGTGATGTGATCATGTGATTACATCTCATAGAAGTGTATAGTTTGAGAATACTTTCTTCTAAAATACTTAAGTCAACTAGGAAATGTCTGGCTGTGTCTTGTATTGCTGGACTGGATGTGTAGCTCAGTGGCAGAGCATTTGCCAAGCACCTGTGAAGCCCCGGCCTCAACCTCTATCCCTAGCAAAATAAAAGGGAGATTCTATTTTGTGTTTCTCATTACAGCCTGTACAGGTCAGAAAAGAGTGAAAGATACTCAGGGAGTAGGAAGTTCATCAAAAAAGCAGAAGAGAAGCCATAAAGCCACCGTGGTGAACAACAAAAAGAAGGGAAAAGGCAGTAAGTATAAAATTTGCTTTGAAGCTTCAAGATCCAAAAATAATAGTTGTCCTCCCCCACAAAGGTTATTTGATTATAGGATAATTCTACATTTTTTTCCACATAACCTTAAAAGTCACACAGGCTGGACAGTTGGTGCACACCTATAATGACATTGTTTGGGAGGTAGAGGCAGAAGAATCAGGAGTTCACGACCATTCTGGGCTACATAGCCAGTTCAAAGTCAGCCTGGATTAGATGTGACTGTCACAAACAATAAGCAGCCAAAAGTTACACAGGAGTTTTCTGATCATGGCTACAGCCTAGGATTGAGCAAATCGGTACTATAGGTATTGGTTGCTGGTGAGTGATCGTGTAGATATTATGACCCAGTTACCTTCATGTTCACAGTGTCTACATCTATGATTTGTGTTTTTGTTATAATGAAGTGGATTGCTTCATAATTTTTCAGAACAGCAGGCAAAGATAGTGTCATAGGCACAGTTCCAGTCTGTGACATTACATCTGCCTCCAAACCATACTACTTGACAGCAATCACCTATCTATCTCAGACTGGCAGGGACTATTCATTGGCCTGCAGAGACTATAATGCTTTGCTGCTTCTGAGGGCTGTGCATTTGATTATTTATTTATTTGTTTATTTTTTGTAGACAAAATAAGAAGTGGAAAATATGTAAAGAATTTTTTTTCAGGTGCCCCACACTGACCCCTGCTGCTCTTCCGAGACTCCTGCCACCTCCACTGCCTGACCTTTGCTAGCAGCGGCCTTGGCTGCACTGCAGTGCAGAAAAGGGTTACGCGGTCAGCTCCCCGAGCTTCTGCCGAGCCCATATGACTTCCAGGCGGTGAATATGGCATCCTTCGGGGCCCCGGGTGGCTGTGCTCAGCAAGGCCGTGTCAGGCAGGCTGAGGCAGGCCACAGCACATAAAGGGGCCAAGCCTTGGGTGGCTTAGTTAGGAGTTGCTATGGTTTCAGAGCGGCAGTGAGGACTGGAGAATTCAGTAAGACGTGTGTTTAGGACGCAGACGTTATTTACTTCAGGGGAGGAGGTGCACCTTTACAGTTTTGATCACTTTTGATACTTTCAGAGCCCCTACTTGGGCACTACTAAAGAATAATTCATCAATGTATGCCAAATTGGTTCTAGATTACTTGGTATAAGTAATAGAAGAGCTCAAATAGGTTTTTCTTACACTGTAATGCTTTTGTCTTTGTTACCATTTTAATGTCATTTCCAGAAAGGCTCATCTTCAAAGAGTCAATAAATAAGTTTGTCTAGTGGAGTTCATGGTAGTGTCCCACTTTGATTATCTGGCTTCCATCCTGGCAAATCAGGTCATTGACTATTCTCTGACCATTCTTAGTGTAATCTCTGCAACAGAATCTATCATGGTACTTTGTATCCAGAAAGAGGACATGTACAACTAAACAAGCCCTATTCCTGTCACAAGGCAAGTGGCCAGGGATAAGTTCATCCATTCTAGGACTGAAGCTTAATTAGTGATGGTGATGACTTATAGGAAACAAGCTATTGAGTGTAAAGAGGTTAAGGAATCTATTAGTGATGGTGATATGTACTACTGTGGCAGTGGAATTGCTACATGTTGCTGTGTACTAGAGTTGTGTAGATAATGAAGACGTTCCTACAAGGAATCCTTTATTCCAACAGAGTAAAAAGCTCTTTAGCTAGGTAAGAGCCTGTGACTGAGTGAAGCATCTGTGATATAGGTATGTGGGTGCATCAGCTACTGGCTCACTGTGTTTCATAGTAAAGCTAGCAGAATGGAAGGTCAGTGCAACGAGTTCATACCTATTGGCAATATAGGTGGGAAGACTTTGGCATTTGTTTCCCTTGGATGAGCTATGTCTGCATACGCATGTGCTTTTTCTAGGTTTTATTTTTCCAGTGCTGGGGGCTGAACCCAGGGACTTGGGCTTGCTAGGCAAGCATTACACAACTGAGCTAAATCTTCAACACCGATTTTCTAGGATTTCTAGGTAGATTGTTTACTGTAGTAGAAAAATCAAGTGGTATATTTAGAGTTATCCTCGTAAGTTGATGATAGTTTGACCAACTTTTGTTTACTGATGGTTTCTTTCTCTTTCAGCAAACAGTAGTGACAGTGAAGAACTCTCAGCTGGTGAAAGTGTGACTAAGACTCAGACAATCAAGTCAGTCCCCACCGGAATGAAGACCCACAACAGCAAGTCTCCAGCAAGGGTACAGTCTCCAGGAAAAGGTGGCAGGAATGGGGATAAAGACCCTGATCTCAAGGAGCCTAGTAACCGGCTTCCCAAGGTTTACAAGTGGAGTTTTCAGACGTGTAAGTGACATATGTAGTTTAGATGTAGGAGTTTTGTCTTAGTTACTCCTGATGCCGGGGCTTTAAAAAAGAAACTACACTGAGCCTGAGAGACATGGCATAGTATAGACCTTACTAAGATCCTGATTAGAATGAACAAATTGCTAAAAGAAAATATTAAGACAGGTGCTAGCCAGCACTGAGTACATGTAAGGCTGAGAATCTGCCTGGAGACAGTGTAGGGTGCCGGAGGAATGGCTTACTAGTTAAGAGTATGTTCTTCCAGAGGAGGGCAGTTCAATTTCCTGCACCCATGTCAGGCATCTCACAACTGTAACTCAGGGGCTCTGATACCTTGGTCCTCTTTGGGCACCTGAACTCAGGAACATAGACCACACATACCCAATTAAAAATAGTAAAAATAGGAGTGGGTGAGATGGCTCAGTGGGTAAGAGCACTGACTACTCTTCCAAAGGTCCTGAGTTCAAATCCCAGCAACCACATGGTGGCTCACAATCATCTGTAATGAGATCTGACTCCCTCTTCTGGTGTGTCTGAAGTCAGCTACAGTGTACTTGTGTATAATAATAAGTAAATCTTTTGGCTGGAGTGAGCGGGGCCGGCCAGAGCAAGCAGAGGTCCTAAATTTAATTCCTAACAGCCACATGAAGGCTCACAACCGTCTGTACAGCTACAGTGTACTCACATACATAAAATAAATAAATCTTTAAAAATAATAATAATAAAAATAAATCTTTTTCTTACTTTGTCTTTTAAAGAAAAACATCGTATGGTAGCTAGGTATGGGTCCACCCACCTGTACTCTCAGAGCTCAGGAGTCTGAGACTGGAGGATTGAGAGTTTGAGACTAACATGGATTACAAAATAAGACCCCCGTCTCCTTTCTCTTCCAAAATACAATTTTAACCTTTTGGTGTCTTTGCACCATATTTGTAAATATACTTTTCCTTTTTGAAACAAGATCTTGCTATATAGCCTGTCTGGCTGGGTACTCAGTGTATAGATAAGGTTGCCTTCAAACTCAAGGCAATCCCTGCCTTAGTTACCTGGGGGCTAGAATCTCAAGCCTGCCATCATAACTGGGTTGGTGGGTTGTTTTGTTTTGTTTTGTTTTGTTTTTGAGACACAGTCTGGTTATGTAGCCTTGTCTGGTCTGGAACTGACTGTATAGGCCAGGCTGACCTGGGACTCAGAGGCAGCCTCCTTCATTTGCCCCCAAGTGTTGGGATTAAAGGTGTATTTCACCATAGCCTATACCAGGTATAGCCAGGCTCCATTGGCTATTTTAACTCATACACTGTGGCAGTGTTGTGTATAACTAGAAAACTTAGTAGAGCTGGGGACAGCTCTATAATCCTAGCATTCAGAAAACAGAGACAGCAAGAATGGAAGGCCGGGTCAGTTTGGGCTGCATAACAAGACCCTGTTTGCTCAAAAGAAGAGTTTTAGCATAATGCATAGATTATAAAGTCTTTGGTTTGTATGTGTTCATTCAACAAACCCTGTACTGTACATTTCATTGTGTCTGGTTATTGTAGTCAAAGGGCAGGGAGTAGAGCTATATTTTGATGTCTTTGTTTTGTGTGTGTGTGCTTTAGCTGGTATAACAGGTGTGCACCAACACACATGGAAAGTTGTTTCTTGTAGTTACCTGTCTTAGACCTTACTCTAAGACTACATTGGCTTTTTTTCATTTTTATTAACTTTTATTCCCAAAATACTTATTAATGAGGCTTTTAAATTAACAGCGGACCTGGAAAATATGACAAGTGCTGAACGTATCTCAATTCTTCAAGAAAAATTGCAAGAAATCAGAAAGCATTATCTGTCTTTAAAATCTGAAGTAGCTTCCATTGATAGGAGGAGAAAACGTTTAAAGAAGAAAGAGAGAGAAAGTAAGTACTTTTTCCTTAAACATAATTTCCGTTTATTACATTGCTTTTGAGGAAGGACTATGTCTGTTGTTTCTGTAGCCAAATTCTTTACGCTGTCAGCTTCATCTGTTAATGACATCACAGTGCCTACTCACAAGGCGTATACCCTCAGTATAAAGATAAATAGGGATGTTAGGCCTTCACTGGGTGGCAAATGGCTGTAGACTTAGCATTAAGAAGGCAGGGATATAGCAAGAGTGGGAGGCTCCAGGTCAGCTTGGGCTACGTAGTAAAATTGTTTGTCAAAAAAGAAGTTTAGCATAATGCACAGATCATAAGATCTGATTTGTGCATACTCATTCAACAAATCCTGTATTTTGCATTTCCTTTGTGCCTGGTATTATTGTAATGACTTTGTTTTAAAGAATTCTTTGACAGATAATCACACATCTAATGGGCACAGTATGGTATTTCTGTACATCCATACTTGTGGAGTGATTACTTCAGGATTTTTAGGTTGTCCATCTTCTCTTTGTTATAACAACATTCAAGCTGAGTCAGGACTATATAGTGAGACCCTGTCTCATAGTCTAAACCAAAGTAAAAGCAAGAGAGTGTAGACTCCATGCACTGTAGTTACTCTCTCCTTCCACCTGTGTTTATGTGTTTGCATGTGTGTGGACAACCTCAGATACCTTATTTTTTAAGACAGCGTATTTCATATGCCTGAGCCTTGCTCATAGGCTAAGCTGCCTGGCCACCAGGCTCTGCTTTTTTACATAGGTTCTAGAGATGGAACTGGGTCTCTGTAGTCATTTCAGTGACTGGGCTACCTCCCTAGCTCCTACCTATGTTTTAATAAGTGTTGTTAAATCTAGGGAATATAGATTCCCACTTTGAGATTCTAGAGATGAAATTCTTTTAGAATATGATTTGCAGATGTTGTCTCTACAGAGATAGTGGCTGTTTGAGGACCACTATAGTCTCTGTAGAAACTGTTTGACTCTGGTGATCCAGAGACTCTGAAATGCAGAAGTGTGTATAGTTATGTTCCATTGCAATTGTCTTTATAAAAGATTAGGTCTTGCAGCAATGCTTTCATCTAAAGTTTTAAACAATATCAACAACTAGGGACAGTAGAGGGAGCATTTGGGCAAATAGAGTTCTAAGTAACAAATTTGCTTTTCCAACTTACTCCCATGTATGGAACAAACTTGCTTTTACATTGTGTGTGTGTGTGTGTGTGTGTGTGTGTGTGTGTGTGTGTGTGTACACATGCACACATACATATGTGCAAGTGTACCACAAAGAGGTCAGAGGACAACTTTTAGAAGTCAGTTCTTTCCTTCCACCTTGTGGGTCCCAGAGATGAATTCAGACTGGCCAGTCTTGGTGGCAGGTGCCTTTATCCGTAGAGTTGTCTCACTGGATGTTTATTCCTTCTTATTTGTGTGTAGAGATAATCTTTTAAAACATTCCATTTCATGTACTGATAATAATGAAAGACTTCCCTTGAGGAAAACAGTCCTCAGCCACCCATTCTTTTTACACTTGAAAACAAAGTCATTTATTTTCTGAGTGCAATGTGCACAAGAAGAAACATCATTGAGTCATTTCTTCCCTTCTACCTGGTAGTGTCTGGGCGTTCAGCTCAGGTTGTTAGGCTATATCTGCCAAGCTACCTCTGTGGTCTCAGAGTTTAGTGGAAAAGTGGTGCAGAATGAGGTATTAGAAAAGTAGCAGACAGACAATTTTCCTGTTTTCATTCAAAACTGTGTGGGTAGTTAGTGAACAAAGTTACTCTTTAATTATGTGTTCTGCAGTATGTATACACAAATCCTTTCCTCCCCTCCCTCTTCCCTCTCCACCTTGCTTTCTTTTTCCTTTGACAGGGCTAGGAATAGAACCAATGTCCTTGTAATCCCATCAAGTCCGTTGCCACTGAGCTCTGCCGTCTGTGGTTTGCAGATGGGCAACAGTCTGCTGCTGGCTTTCCCTTTCTTTATACTGTGGTACTTTGTGCAGGGATGGCTCCTATACACTGACTTTGGAGAACACAAGAGAAGTTTAGGCTGAAGCTGAGTGAGCTTTTTGCATCTTCCCAGTGCAGCCTGCTTTGTAGCCTCACGTGTGCTCTTCCTTCTTCTCAGGTGCTGCTACATCTTCTTCCTCCTCTTCTCCCTCGTCCAGCTCCATCACAGCTGCTGTTATGTTGACACTAGCTGAACCATCAATGTCCAGTGCATCACAGAATGGAATGTCAGTTGAGTGCAGGTGACAGCAGGACTTGCTAGAGCACTTTGCACTTAATGGCTGTTGAGGGCCACATCTTTTTTTATACTGCACAGTGGCACACAAACACACAAAATCAGACAAGCACTATTTTATATTTAAAAATTATTTCTTGACAAGCTGACTTGGCACTTAAGTGCACTTTTTTTATGAAGAAAAAGTACAACGAACTGCTTTTCCTCAAGCAATAATTGTTTCCAACTTGTCTGGGAATTGCGTGTGTCTGGTAACTTGAAGGCCTTCCACTGTGGCAGAGGAGGCTTTTCACTGCCTGTAGAGACGACACAGTAGGCAGAGAAAAGGTGGGCCAGAACATGTGAGAAGACTTACTGTATATGTATTCCCTTGTATTTTGTTAAAGCTGGAACATTTGATATTTTTCCATTCATTTATTAAAAATATGAACCTATTTTCATTTGTACAAGCTAATTGTTTTTTAAAGCAAGTCACTTTAGGGTGACTTTAATTGTATAAGTCAAGCACATGTAACAAATTCAAGACTTGCAGTTAGTTAACAGGATATTATTAGACATCATCCTGGTAACCAAATATTAAAGATTCTCTTTAAAAATGACTGAACATGTTTACAGGTTTGAATTAGGCTAAAAGGTCTGTGGTGGCTTTTCACACCCCTTCAAATTGAAATGGGACTACTGTACTTTGCCATTTTTCTATAAATCAGTATTTTTTTTTAATTTTGATATAATACATTGTGTGAAAAAAGAAAATGGCTAATAAACTGTATTAAATCTTAAACAATGTATAAAGATTGTACTTAGCCAGTTCAAAGTGTATATTTATTCATAATGAATTATAACAGTTATATTTTTGTGTTTTCTTGTAAATGTTTCTTTTCCCTTAAATACAGATAATTCATTTGTATTGCTTATTTTATTATGAGCTTACAACAAAAAGACTTCAGGAACAAACTGTTAGAATGGTTCAAGGTTGTTTATATGACCTGCCTCACAAAGATGGTTATTATTTTAAGTATAAGTAGCTAGTTGGGTAGTAGGCCTATACAATTCAATGCCTTGTATAAACTGCAGAATGAACGCCAAGCTGTTTTCACTTGTATTGACTTTATGTTGTATGATTCCAATCTCTGTTTGGCACTTGTATTTAATTCCCCACCTTTGTAATACATTTGTATATTGCGGATGTGTTCATTGAGGCTATTTAAAACCTGGCGCTGTTAATACACAGTACTTCACTGTACAGACCGTTTTACTGTTTTAATTGTGATTCTGTGTGCTTTTTTTGAATGAGGCTGGCATGTTTTATTTGTTTTCTGGCAATACATGTGAGAATCTCGAAGCGTTTTGTTGTAGATGCTAACGTGTCAGAATCCTTAATCCTTTACATTGAACCTTTCTAAGAAAAGCATTTTCAGTCTTGTAATGTGTGCTTACAGTAACTAATTTTGTTGAAAAATGATTTCAAATTACTCAAATTTGTACAGACTGTAAAGATTTGTTGACAGCAAAATGTTGAAGAAAAAACTTATAGAATAAAACTATAAAGTATATATTAGGATCTGCAAACATGATGAATTATGTAATATATTGTACAAATGTAAGCAAAAGCTCTGAAATAAAATGCCATAGTTTGTGAATCCTTGATTTTGTTTGTAGAAGGTAAAGTAATTTGAGTTCACTTTGTATGTGATGAGTGCTGAGAGTCCATGCAGCCTGTATTACCTATCACAAGGGCTCACATCCGTATCCCAAAGGGAGTGTTCCGCTGTTCAAAATTAAAAGTCCCTTTATACAGTGCTGGGTTGTATAGCATGTACTTAGTGTGCTCCAGTCCTTGGCTTCAGTTCGCAGCACTGCACCAAATCAAACCGTAAATTCAAAAAAAAGAAAAAAAAAAAAAGTAAGTAAAGTGATGTTTTTAGGCTGTTATTATATAACTTTGCTAGAGTCTGAATACAGATTTTTTTGTTACAGTTGGGGGGAGGGGGGCATTGTCCAAAGAAGGAAAAAGGTAAGTACAATTTTAAAACTATATTTTGGGGCTAGCAGAGGTAAGCACTGATGACCAATCTTGATTTATCAATCCCTAGAACCCACATAGTAGAAGGAAAGACTGTCTCCTGCAGTTATCCTCTGCATTCACATACACAAAATACACAATAGAAAAGGATGTTTCTGCAGTGTATAATGGCCCATACCTGTAATCCCCAGCCTCAAGAGGTTGAGGCAGTTAGATCTTGAGCTACAGACGGAGTCTGTCTCAGTAAACAAACCTTGTTTTTCCTTTTTCTTGAGAATAAAATTGCTATATTGCCCAACCTGGTTTCAGTCTCACAGATTCTCAATTCTGCCTGAGACTCAAAGTGCCAGTATTATAGACCAGTAGTTTCTTAAAAAATTTTATTTTTCTCAGAATTATTACCTACAGTGTCTCTTGTCATTTAATATGATGGAGCCTTTCTGGCTCTGCTTTGAGTAACACCTCTGTACCTGTTACAGGAATCCAGTAATCATTGTTAAACCAGCCAGTATGCCTCTCCCCATTTCCAAGGTGCCCTAATTTACCTGATATATTGTATATTATCTTTTAAAAAAAACACTGAAGCAATTTAATCTGTAATCTCTCAGTGTAGAGTCCTTTCTTATATAGACCAAGCTGGCCTTCAACTCAGATTTACCTGCCCCTACCTCCTAAGTGTAGGCATTAGAGGTGTGTACACTACACCTGGCCTTAAGCCACTTGCTCCCAAATATGTTCATTGTGGCACTTAAGGAGGAAGAAAGTGGAAGAGATGGGCTTATAGTCAGAGGGTCTTGAAAGTCATCTAACAAATTTGTACTATATCACTGCAACCAGTGCGGGGGTTAGGTATCAAAAAATGTGCTGCCACTTGAGAGGAAGGGGGTGGTAGCACAAACTCGATGGTGTTTCAGTCAGAGCCCAGGAGTCTTCAAGACTCCATAGCTTGCCTTTCTCCTCTTACACAGGTAAGAAAACAAGGACCGACAAAGGGGGAGTCTCAACAGAGTGCTGCATGGCCCTTGTCATTCTCTTTAGTATTCCTTTCCCCAGCTGCACGTAATACTGATGGCTGGCAGAACAGAGGTGGGTTCCTGGCCAGAAATTGCTCTTGCTTTTGAAGACAATCTTGAAGAATGAGGACAGTGAACTTGTACCTGATCCAACTGACTCCTGTACCTAATACTCTTGAGCTTCGATGCATCACATCTAAACCATGAAGTTGAGGCATGAGAATAGGTCTGAACAGGCTAGGAGGAATGTACACACTCTGCTGCAGTTTGATCATTGACGTGTCAATTTAAGTTGGCCTACAACTTACCCATAAGGAGATGATCGCATGCTCATGGCCAGCTTTTCAGACTTCTTGTACACCCAAGTCCAGGTTTCCCTAATCGGCTCAGGGCAGCACGACAAACAGGAGACCTAAACCATCAGTTCCCCAGCTCCTGAGTCCCGATCAGCCACAGCCTGCTTGGAGAAGGGTTCAGAATGGAGGGACAAGGCCCCATCTCGGAAGTGACTGGAACTTGGGACCAGAGGGAACGTGAGATTCGTGGGAGTCCGGAAGTGAGGACTCTGCGTTGAGGCCGTTCAAGGAAGCTCAGGTCTAAACTTGGTTTCGGAAGGAAGGAGCACAAGAGAAAAAAAGGGCCTGGAGTGGGGGGTGAGTGGTGTGCATTATTTCAGAGCCATGTATCTGTGTTCTTATCAAGAGCCCTGTGGAATGCCAGGCTGGTTTCAGCTTGCAGGGTGTCCAGTACTCTCTTGGTGACGGTGTAGGTCTCCCCCTTGAGTTCCACCAGTGTTCATGATGACTCCAGGTGAATCTCTGAGCTGTGTCCAAGTGTCCCTTTAGGACTAGGCTTAGCGGGTAACTCCTGTAGTTACTAGCTATGCCAGGGGAGCCCTCCTTCCCTTAAGCTGGGTAAGCACTTCACCATTGGGCCACATTCTCAGCTCACCAGAGCTCAGAGTCTCTCTTAGAGTCCATGTACGCCTCAAATTCCATTATGTTGCTGAGGATGACTGTAAAGTCTGGGCCTGCTCAAGCCTTTTGAGTGCTGAGATTACAGGCCTGTGTGGCTCCCCTGCCTTTACTTTTTATTTTGAGATAGGGTCTTAATCTTCCTAAGTTGCTCAGGCTGACCTTCAGTACACACCTAGCTCAGGAGCTGTTTTCTTGCTTCAGCCTTCCACTGAAGAGCTAGGATTACAGGCTTGTGTGGCCAGGCCCATCAAATCTGGCTTCATGACTAATTCAAGAGTCCCGTGTGACTGTATAACCGCTGAGGGATACGATATGGTACCACAGTATCGCTCAGAGTTATGTATCTCTGGCTGGTTATGCACAAGGTTCCTCTTGGCTCTGCTTCCCGAATGCTGGAATTACAGGCAGAGACCGCACCCACTCAGTTGGTTAGCATTTTTTAACGTTTAAGTATTAAATGTGACTTCAAACTTTTGAAAGAAACCATCTAAAGAAAGAAACCTTGTGAAGAAGCAAGTACATTCCAAGTTAAAAGGCCAGTTTTCTAAGAATCTGCAAGGAAAGTGAAAGTGAAGAAACTGGTGGCCACAAGCAGCTGGCAAACAGGTTGGCAAAATTCTCTTTTTAGTTGTGTTAAATCCACTGGATCTTTTAAAGAAATAATACTTATCTTCATTATTTTCTCATTGCATATTTCTAAAATTAAAAAATAAATACTAGGTCAAGTCTCTTAGTATAGAGAATTTAAAATATCAGAAACATCATTTTTTATAAATGAAACCTTTTTTTTTAGATTTTATTTATTTATTTGATATATATGATGAGTACACTGTAGTTGTCTACAGACACACCAGAAGAGGGCATCAGATCCCATACAGATGGTTGTGAGCCACCATGTGGTTGCTGGGAATTGAACTGAGGTCCTACCGGAAGAGCAATCAGTGTTCTTAACCTGAGCCATCTCTCCATCCATTAGAAACACATTTAACTGAAGTGAACAGTTACTTCTGGGCCAGCCTTGTTAGGCTTTTACCCCCTGCACTTTATGGTAACCCTTTGGTTTATGTTATCAGAGCTTCAGCATGTCTATGGAACATGAGTTTGATTTTCCTTGGAACCAAATTTCCCTCGTCAACTTAAAGTTTTTTACATTGTATTTGAGGTGTCTTTTTTTTTTTTTTAATAGTATAGTGGTAGCTACACCATTATTACTTTTCTAGTTACCTTTTCCTCATTCTTTTTTGGGGGTGCAGTGGGGCAGAGATTTTGTATTTCCCAGGTGACCCTTAAACTCACTATGTAACTTTCGCTACACTTCAGCGTTGGATCCTCCTATCTCAATTTTAGCCATGTGACATTTAGTACTTGCCTAAATCTTTTCCCACTCCTTCAAACTTATTTTCTTTTCCCATTTTCCCCTACTCTCAGAAAAGCTTTAATATTTTAAATTATATTTATTATGTGTGCATGTGTTGATGCACCCATGCTAGGATGGTATGTGGATGTCCCAGAACAAACAACTCACATGAGTTTATTCTTTCTACTATATGAGTCAGATGGATCAGACTTTTGGTCAAACAGCTTGGTGACAAACGTCTTTACCTGCTGAATGTGGGTATAAGATCCTCACCCTAGTTGCCTGGAAGTCAGTCTTCCACTAGCAGCCTTTGGATGAAGACATAGAACTCTTAGCTCCTCCTGCGCCATGCCTGCCTGGATACTGCCATGTTCCCACCTTGATGATAATGGACTGAACTTCTGAACCTGTAAGCCAGCCCCAATTAAATGTTGTTGTTGTTGTTTTTTTTTTTTTTTTTTTTTTTTTTTAATAAGACTTGCCTTGGTCATGGTGTCTGTTCACAGCAGTAAAACCCTAACTAAGACAACTACCAAACAGGTGATGTAATTGAACAAAACCATCCAAGACCTGCTTGGTGACAAACGTCTTTACCATCTTACCAGACATTTTGTTCCTCAATGTATTGTTGCTAACACTTAGTAACTACTACTTGGAAGCTCTTAGATGTGGTAAGTGATTTTTTTTCCCTGTTCTTCTCTTGCTTGTCTGTCTTCTCTCTGAATAAGATGAACCTTTTCTTTGGATTGTTCTTATGATACTGCTTTTTCTTAGGGTACTTGTCAATCATCTCACAACTTTTCTTTGTAGGCACTACCATGTGTGTTTGCCTTGATCTCTAGACCTGATTATCTTTTGACTGACAGGATCTTCTTCACCAGTGTATTCTTTGCTCACATCAAGATGCTTCATGAGGTAGGGCTGGGGCTGGGTTGATGGAGTGCTTACCTAGTATGCAGAAGGCCTTAGACAACTTGTGGTGGCACACCAAAACAAAGTAAGAATGCTTCAAGCTGAAATCCTCCTTCTGCATGAATGGTACTTCTAGTTAGTTGCCTAAACCAGTGACTTGAAATGTATCCTGTGTTCTCCCCTCTCCATGTATAGCTCCTTGGTTATTTAGTTCTGGTGCTGTTGTATCTATCTATCTATCTATCTATCTATCTATCTATCTATCTATCTATCTATCTATCTATCTATCTTTTTTTTATAATAAATGACAATGTCTTGTTATGTGTTTGTAATCCAGTCTGATATTCCTGGACTCAAGATCCTCCTGCCTAACCTTCCAAGTCATGGAAGGTAGTGATGTGCTTTGATTCTCTTTGAGTCTGTCTTCTTCTTTTTTTTCTTTCAGTTTTTTTATTAGATATTTTCTTTATTTATATTTCAAATAGTATCCCCTTTCCTAGTTTCCCCTCCAAAAATCCCCTATCCCCTCCATCCTCCCCACTCCCGCTTCCTGGCCCTGGCATTCCTCTATACTGGGGCATAGAACCTTCACAGGACCAAGGGCCTCTCCTCCCACTGATGACTGACTAGGCCATCCTTTGCTACATATGCAGCTAGGGCCATGAGTCCCACCATGTGTCTTCTTTGATTGGTGGATTAGTCCCAGGGAGCTCTGGGGTCCTGGTTAGTTCATATTGTTGTTCCTCCTAGGGGGCTGCAGACCCTTTCAGCTCCTTGGGTCCTTTCTCTAGCTCCTTCATTGGGGACCCTGGAGTCTGTCTTCTTTCTATCTCCATCCTTGCTCAGGTTGATCTGCTTTTCCCTTGTGCTGTCATGACAATATCTTTCCTGTTTGTTCTTCTATACCTTGTTCCCTTGCTATCTTCTCTGTTTCTCTATTGACTTGGGCCTGCCTGCTTCCCTCCCCCACCACAGTCTCTCTTCTCTTTCTCCCCTCATTTCTTCCTATGGTGCTGGACATTGAACAAACAAAAACACACTCTAGGCAAGGGCTTCCATGACCTATATCCCTAGACCCAAATTAATTTTAGAAGTACAGTTTTAGTATGTAGTCCAAGCTGGTTTCTTCACCAAGGTATATGTTGCTCTGCCCAAATGGTAATTTTTGTTTGTTTATTTGTTTGTTTGTTTTTTGAGACAGGGTTTCTCTGTGTAGCCCTGGCTGTCCTGGAACTCACTCTGTAGACCAGGCTGGCCTTGAATTCAGAAATCCACCTGCCTCTGCCTCCCAAGTGCTGGGATTAAAGGCATGTGCCACTAAGCCCCAGCTCTCAAATGGTAACTTTAGGTACTGTTTGTCTTAGGTAGTGTTCTTTCTTCTAAAGGATAAAGTCTAGTTCTTTTGCCTGATAGACTGTTCTCAACCACACCCCATCACACCTTTTCCTCTTGCCAACATTAGACATAAGCCAATAGAACACTCTTGAATGGAGTCTTTGATCTGATGAAGGGTAGTAGTAGTTGTATTCATTAAAGCCATTCAAGACATTACTTCTTGAGAAACTGTCCCTGGTTTTCATGTTTCTAGCTCTTCCCACGTGATCATCTCCTCCCTCATTAAAGTACTGCTGTAAAGCTTTAGAGAGCACAGTGGGAACCAAGCAAGTATACATTGTGAGAGAGTCATCGCATGACTCTTGCTGCCCTTTCTTTTCTCTCACCTTAGGATCTCTGTCCAGTTCTCTTGTCATCATGATGTCAAACCTTAGTGTACATCCATGCCAGCACCATCTGCTGAATTTATCATTTCAGAGCTTACTTTAACTTTAGAAAGCAGTCCTTCAATTAGACATCCTTATAAGTAGGAACTCTGGTTTTCTCAATTGAGCAGATTCTGCTTTCAGAGCAGTTGATCGGTAAATGCACCTTTCTAGATTCCTAGGGTATGGTGCAGTGTCTCTGTCCTAGAGTAGAGAATGAAATTGAATGAGACATTAGTAGAGGATAAGCTAAATGTTGAGTTTTAAGTGAACTGGCTTTTCCTTAGAACCTTTGTGCTGCTGTTGCCTGTTGTTTTTAGTCTTGTCTTCAAATATTTGACTTAAAAAAATCTTAGCTTACAGAATTTGTTTTCTAAAGGCACAATCACCTTCTTTTAAGATAACACTGCTTTGTAACTTGTAATACGTTTCGGAGTGCTAAATTTTATTTTGGAAAGCAGAAGCCACTAGGAGGTGTTTGGGTGAGGAAGTGGGATTGGCTTTGTCAAGAACCGAGTTGCTATTTGTTTGCTTATTTAATGACTATTATTTTCTTTGGTTGTTCCTTAAAAACTAGGAAATATGCCCTAGCAAGTGTTGATGTAAAGGAAGAAATTTTCAGGAGCAAAGGCAGGAATGGAAAAAGTCATGGCTAGTGGAGAAGCACTTGATGGTGTTGCAGTCAGCTACTGCTGGGGCCAAACTATAGAAAAAAACCACTCAGTTGGGAAAGAGCAGTTGAAGGAGGAGAGGACTGTTTGTGGGCAATCTACCTGTGCCATGTGATAAGAAGTTGAGCATGGGGGAGGGGTAGTATAAACCAAAATATTAGTAACTAAGATTGTTTTATTTAACGGGCACATACTTTATAAGTCATTGCTGTAGCATCATTGCCAGATCTTCCTGATCACCACACTGTGGAGGGCTCTGGTGCCAAGTCACATTTGACCTGTTGCAGTGGCTTTACTTTGCTTTGTTTGGTTTTCTTACTTCAGCTTCTCACCTGTTACTATTACTAGCATGGAAACCGTGTTTCTCTGTCTCATTCACTCTTCTATCCAGCACAAATGAGAGAGTGCCTCACATATTGCAGGGGTTCAATGAATATTTGATGTATGGAAGATAAACACCAATTAATGCCTTCTGCTCTTTGGAATTTGCTAACAACGCCATCATTTTGCCTTCAGTGTACATGTGGCTAATAGTCGCTAAATTGACAGTCCTCATGCTCAAATATTGCTAATCTTTGGAAGTGTGGTTTATGGTCTCTTTCCTTAAAAACAAAGCAACCTATGAAACCTATATTCTGTTACCTCTGTCTCCCAGTGTTTGAATGTCAAAGAAGTCATGTACACCAGACTTCTCACCAGAGACTATGAAAGCTAGAAGATTCTTGGCAGATCTCATACATACACTAAGAGAACACAAATGCCAGCCCAGACTACTATACCCAGCAAAACTCTCAATTACCATTGATGGAGAAACCAAGATATTCCATGACAAAACCAAATTTACACAATATCTTTCCACAAATCCAGCCCTACAAAGGATAATAGATGGAAAATGCCAACACAAGGAGGAAAACTACACCCTAGAAAAAGCAAGAAAATAATCTTTCAACAAATCTAATACATGCAAATCAAAACAACCCTGAAATTCCACCTCATGCCAGTCAGAATGACTATGATCAAAACCTCAGGTGACAGCAGATGCTGGCGAGGATGTGGAGAAAGAAAACACTCCTCCATTGCTGATGGGATTGCAAGCTGCTACAACTACTCTGGAAATCAGTCTGGCAGTTTCTCAAAAAAATGGACATAGTACTACCTGAGGACCCCACAATACCTTTCCTGGGCATATACCCAGAAGATGTTGCAACATGTAATAAGAACACATGCTCCACTACATTTATAGCAGCCTTATAATAGCCAGAAGCTGGAAAGAACCCAGATGTCCCTCAACAGAGGAATGGATGCAGAAAATGTGGTACATTTACACAATGTAGTACTACTCAGCTATTAAAAAGAATGAATTTATGAAATTCTTTTTTTTTTTTTTTATTAGGTATTTAGCTCATTTACATTTCCAATGCTATACCAAAAGTCCCCCTTACCCACCCACCCCCACTCCCCTACCCTCCCACTCCCCCCCTTTGGCCCTGGCGTTCCCCTGTACCGGGGCACACCAAGTCTGCGTGTCCAATGGGCCTCTCTTTCCAGTGATGGCCGACTAGGCCATCTTTTGATACATATGCAGCTAGAGTCAAGAGCTCAGGGGTACTGGTTAGTTCATAATGTTGTTCCACCTATAGGGTTGAAGATCCCTTTAGCTCCTTGGGTACTTTCTCTAGCTCCTCCATTGGGAGCCCTGTGATCCATCCATTAGCTGACTGTGAGCATCCACTTCTGTGTTTGCTAGGCCCCGGCATAGTCTCACAAGAGACAGCTACATCTGGGTCCTTTCAGTAAAATCTTGCTAGTGTATGCAATGGTGTCAGCATTTGGAAGCTGATTATGGGGTGGATCCCTGGATATGGCAGTCTCTACATGGTCCATCCTTTCATCTCAGCTCCATACTTTGTTTCTGTAACTCCTTCCATGGGTGTTTTGTTCCCACTTCTAAGGAGGGGCCTAGTGTCCACACTTCAGTCTTCATTTTTCTTGAGTTTCATGTGTTTAGGAAATTGTATCTTATATCGTGGGTATCCTAGGTTTTGGGCTAGTATCCACTTATCAGTGAGTACATATTGTGTGAGTTCCTTTGTGATTGTGTTACCTCACTCAGGATGATGCTCTCCAGGTCCATCCATTTGGCTAGGAATTTCATAAATTCATTCTTTTTAATAGCTGAGTAGTACTCCATTGTGTAGATGTACCACATTTTCTGTATCCATTCCTCTGTTGAGGGGCATCTGGGTTCTTTCCAGTTTCTGGCTATTATAAATAAGGCTGCTATTGAACATAGTGGAGCATGTGTCCTTCTTACCAGTTGGGGCTTCTTCTGGATATATGCCCAGGAGAGGTATTGCTGGATCCTCCGGTAGTACTATGTCCAATTTTCTGAGGAACCGCCAGACTGATTTCCAGAGTGGTTGTACAAGCCTGCAATCCCACCAACAATGGAGGAGTGTTCCTCTTTCTCCACATCCTCGCCAGCATCTGCTGTCACCTGAATTTTTGATCTTAGCCATTCTCACTGGTGTGAGGTGGAGTCTCAGGGTTGTTTTGATTTGCATTTCCCTGATGATTAAGGATGTTGAACATTTTTTCAGGTGCTTCTCTGCCATTCGGTATTCCTCAGGTGAGAATTCTTTGTTCAGTTCTGAGCCCCATTTTTTAAGGGGGTTATTTGATTTTCTGAGGTCCACCTTCTTGAGTTCTTTATATATGTTGGATATTAGTCCCCTATCTGATTTAGGATAGGTAAAGATCCTTTCCCAGTCTGTTGGTGGTCTTTTTGTCTTATAGACAGTGTCTTTTGCCTTGCAGAAACTTTGGAGTTTCATTAGGTCCCATTTGTCAATTCTCGATCTTACAGCACAAGCCATTGCTGTTCTGTTCAGGAATTTTTCCCCTGTGCCCATATCTTCAAGGCTTTTCCCCACTTTCTCCTCTATAAGTTTCAGTGTCTCTGGTTTTATGTGAAGTTCCTTGATCCACTTAGATTTGACCTTAGTACAAGGAGATAAGTATGGATCGATTCGCATTCTTCTACATGATAACAACCAGTTGTGCCAGCACCAATTGTTGAAAATGCTGTCTTTCTTCCACTGGATGGTTTTGGCTCCCTTGTCGAAGATCAAGTGACCATAGGTGTGTGGGTTCATTTCTGGGTCTTCAATTCTATTCCATTGGTCCACTTGTCTGTCTCTATACCAGTACCATGCAGTTTTTATCACAATTGCTCTGTAGTAAAGCTTTAGGTCAGGCATGGTGATTCCACCAGAGGTTCTTTTATCCTTGAGAAGAGTTTTTGCTATCCTCGGTTTTTTGTTATTCCAGATGAATTTGCAAATTGCTCCTTCTAATTCGTTGAAGAATTGAGTTGGAATTTTAATGGGGATTGCATTGAATCTGTAGATTGCTTTTGGCAAGATAGCCATTTTTACAATGTTGGTCCTGCCAATCCATGAGCATGGGAGATCTTTCCATCTTCTGAGATCTTCTTTAATTTCTTTCTTCAGGGACTTGAAGTTTTTATCATACAGATCTTTCACTTCCTTCGTTAGAGTCACGCCGAGATATTTTATATTATTTGTGGCTATTGAGAAGGGTGTTGTTTCCCTAATTTCTTTCTCAGCCTGTTTATTCTTTGTGTAGAGAAAGGCCATTGACTTGTTTGAGTTAATTTTATATCCAGCTACTTCACCGAAGCTGTTTATCAGGTTTAGGAGTTCTCTGTTGGAATTTTTAGGGTCACTTATATATACTATCATATCATCTGCAAAAAGTGATATTTTGACTTCCTCTTTTCCAATTTGTATCCCCTTGATCTCCTTTTGTTGTCGAATTGCTCTGGCTAATACTTCAAGTACTATGTTGAAAAGGTAGGGAGAAAGTGGGCAGCCTTGTCTAGTCCCTGATTTTAGTGGGATTGCTTCCAGCTTCTCTCCATTTACTTTGATGTTGGCTACTGGTTTGCTGTAGATTGCTTTTATCATGTTTAGGTATTGGCCTTGAATTCCTGATCTTTCCAGAACTTTTATCATGAATGGGTGTTGGATCTTGTCAAATGCTTTTTCTGCATCTAACGAGATGATCATGTGGTTTTTGTCTTTGAGTTTGTTTATATAATGGATTACATTGATGGATTTTCGTATATTAAACCATCCCTGCATCCCTGGAATAAAACCTACTTGGTCAGGATGGATGATTGCTTTAATGTGTTCTTGGATTCGGTTAGCGAGAATTTTATTAAGAATTTTTGCATCGATGTTCATAAGAGAAATTGGTCTGAAGTTCTCTATCTTTGTTGGATCTTTCTGTGGTTTAGGTATCAGAGTAATAGTGGCTTCATAAAATGAGTTGGGTAGAATACCTTCTACTTCTATCTTGTGAAAAAGTTTGTGCAGAACTGGAGTTAGATCTTCTTTGAAGGTCTGATAGAACTCTGCACTAAACCCGTCTGGTCCTGGGCTTTTTTTGGCTGGGAGACTATTAATAACTGCTTCTATTTCTTTAGGGGATATGGGACTGTTTAGAAGGTCAACTTGATCCTGATTCAACTTTGGTACCTGGTATCTGTCCAGAAATTTGTCCATTTCGTCCAGGTTTTCCAGTTTTGTTGAGTATAGCCTTTTGTAGAAGGATCTGATGGTGTTTTGGATTTCTTCAGGATCTGTTGTTATGTCTCCCTTTTCATTTCTGATTTTGTTAATTAGGATTTTGTCCCTGTGCCCTTTAGTGAGTCTAGCTAAGGGTTTATCTATCTTGTTGATTTTCTCAAAGAACCAACTCCTCGTTTGGTTAATTCTTTGAATAGTTCTTCTTGTTTCCACTTGGTTGATTTCACCCCTGAGTTTGATTATTTCCTGCCGTCTACTCCTCTTGGGTGAATTTGCTTCCTTTTTTTCTAGAGCTTTTAGATGTGTTGTCAAGCTGCTAGTATGTGCTCTCTCCCGTTTTTTCTTGAAGGCACTCATAGCTATGAGTTTCCCTCTTAGAAATGCTTTCATTGTGTCCCAAAGGTTTGGGTACGTTGTGGCTTCATTTTCATTAAACTCTAAAAAGTCTTTAATTTCTTTCTTTATTCCTTCCTTGACCAAGGTATCATTGAGAAGAGTGTTGTTCAGTTTCCATGTGAATGTTGGCTTTCTGTTATTTATTTTGTTATTGAAGATCAGCCTTAGTGCATGGTGATCTGATAGGATACATGGGACAATTTCAATATTTTTGAATCTGTTGAGGCCTGATTTGTGACCTATTATGTGGTCAATTTTGGAGAAGGTACCATGAGGTGCTGAGAAGAAGGTATATCCTTTTGTTTTAGGATAAAATGTTCTGTAGATATCTGTCAGATCCATTTGTTTCATCACTTCTGTTAGTTTCAGTGTGTCCCTGTTTAGTTTCTGTTTCCATGATCTGTCCATTGGTGAAAGTGGTGTGTTGAAGTCTCCCACTATTATTGTGTGAGGCGCAATGTGTGCTTTGAGCTTTACTAAAGTTTCTTTAGTGAATGTGGCTGCTCTTGTATTTGGAGCATAGATATTCAGAATTGAGAGTTCCTCTTGGAGGATTTTACCTTTGATGAGAATGAAGTGTCCCTCCTTGTCTTTTTTGATGACTTTGGGTTGGAAGTCAATCTTATCAGATATTAGGATGGCTACTCCTGCTTGTTTCTTCATACCATTTGCTTGGAAAATTGTTTTCCAGCCTTTCATTCTGAGGTAGTGTCTATCTTTTTCTCTGAGATGAGTTTCCTGTAAGCAGCAAAATGTTGGGTCTTGTTTGTGTAGCCAGTTTGTTAGTCTATGTCTTTTTATTGGCGAGTTGAGACCATTGATGTTAAGAGATATTAAGGAAAAGTAATTGTTGCTTCCTGTTATTTTAGTTGTTAAAGGTGGCATTCTGTTCTTGTGGCTGTCTTCTTTTAGGTTTGTTGAGGGATTACCTTCTTGTTTTTTCTAGGGCGTTGTTCCCGTTCTTGTATTGGTTTTTTTCTGTTATTATCCTTTGAAGGGCTGGATTCGTGGAGAGATAATGCGTGAATTTGGTTTTGTCGTGGAATACTTTGGTTTCTCCCTCTATGATAATTGAGAGTTTGGCTGGGTATAGTAGCCTGGGCTGCAGTTTGTGTTCTCTTAGTGTCTGTATAACATCTGTCCAGGCTCTTCTGGCTTTCATAGTCTCTGGTGAAAAATCTGGTGTAATTCTGATAGGCTTGCCTTTATATGTTACTTGACCTTTTTCCCTTACTGCTTTTAGTATTCTATCTTTATTTAGTGCATTTGATGTTCTGATTATTATGTGTCGGGAGGAATTTCTTTTCTGGTCCAGTCTATTTGGAGTTCTGTAGGCTTCTTGTATGTTCATATGCATCTCATTCTTTAGATTTGGGAAGTTTTCTTCAATAATTTTGTTGAAGATGTTTGCTGGACCTTTGAGTTGAAAATCTTCATTCTCATCCACTCCTATTATCCGTACGTTTGGTCTTCTTATTGTGTCCTGGATTTCCTGGATATTTTGAGTTAGGATCTTTTTGCATTTTCCATTTTCTTTGATTGTTGTGCCGATGTTCTCTATGGAATCTTCTGCACCTGAGATTCTCTCTTCCATCTCTTGTATTCTGTTGCTGATGCTCAAATCTATGGTTCCAGATTTCTTTCCTAGGGTTTCTATCTCTAGTGTTGCCTCGCTTTGAGTTTTCTTTATTGTGTCTACTTCCCTTTTTAGGTCTAGTATGGTTTTGTTCATTTCCATCACCTGTTTGTATGTTTTTTCCTCTTTTTCTGTAAGGACTTCTACCTGTTTGATTGTGTTTTCCTGTTTTTCTTTAAGGACTTGTAACTCTTTAGCAGTGTTCTCCTGTATTTCTTTAAGTGATTTATTAAAGTCCTTCTTGATGTCCTCTACCATCATCATGAGATATGCTTTTAAATCTAGGTCTAGGTTCTCAGGTGTGTTGGGGTTCCCTGGACTGGGCGAAGTGGGTGTGCTGGGTTCTGGTGATGGTGAGTGGTTTTGGTTCCTGTTAGTAAGATTCCTCCGTTTACCTTTCGCCATCTGGTAATCTCTGGAGTTAGTAGTTATAGTTGACTCTGTTTAGAGATTGTTCTTCTGGTGATTCTGTTACCGTCTATCAGCAGACCTGGGAGACAGATTCTCTCCTCTGAGTTTCAGTGCTCAGAGCACTCTCTGCTGGCAAGCTCTCTTACAGGGAAGGTGCGCAGATATCTTGTATTTGGACCTCCTCCTGGCCGAAGAAGAAGGCCCAAAACAGGACCTTTCTCAGACAGTGTGTTGCTTTGGCAGTTCCCAGGTGGTACAGACTCTCACCTAAGCAGACTAAATTCCTAAGTTCCTTGGAGTCCCGGGACCAAGATGGCGACCGCTGCTGCTGTGGCTTAGGCCGCCTCCCCAGCCGGGTGGGCACCTGTCCTCCGGTCCGGAAGGTGGCCGGCTGTCCCCGGCCCACACAGGGTGCTGCCTCAGCGCCTCTGTGCTTCTGCCTGTTCCAGAAGCTGTCAGGTTCTCTGGCGCACCCTCTCACCTGTTCAGACTAATTTCCTAAGTTCGGCGGGTCTCGGACCAAGATGGCGACCGCTGCTGCTGTGGCTTAGGCCGCCTCCCCAGCCGGGCGGGCACCTGTCCTCCGGTCCGGACGGTGGCTGGCTGTCCCCGGCCCACAAAGGGTGCTGCCTCAGCGCCTCTGTGCTTCTGCCTGTTCCAGAAGCTGTCAGGTTCTCTGGCGCACCCTCTCACCTGTTCAGACTAATTTCCTAAGTTCGGCGGGTCCCGGACCAAGATGGCGACCGCTGCTGCTGTGGCTTAGGCTGCCTCCCCAGCCGGGCGGGCACCTGTCCTCCGGTCCAAATGGTGGCTGGCTGTCCCCGGCCCACAAAGGGTGCTGCCTCAGTGCCTCTGTGCTTCCGCCTGTTCCAGAAGCTGTCAGGTTCTCTGGCGCACCCTCTCACCTGTTCAGACTAATTTCCTAAGTTCGGCGGGTCCCGGACCAAGATGGCGACCGCTGCTGCTGTGGCTTAGGTCGCCTCCCCAGCCGGGCGGGCACCTGTCCTCCGGTCCGGAAGGTGGCCGGCTGTCCCCGGCCCACACAGGGTGCTGCCTCAGCCCCTCTGTGCTTCTGCCTGTTCCAGAAGCTGTCAGGTTCTCTGGCGCACCCTCTCACCTGTTCAGACTAATTTCCTAAGTTCGGCGGGTCCCGGACCAACGAATTTATGAAATTCTTAGGCAAATGGATGGAACTAGAAAATATCATCCTAAGTGAGGTAAGCCAATCACAAAAGAACACACATGGTATGCACTCACTGATAAGTGGATATTAGCCCAAAAGCTCGGAATACCCAAGATGCAATTCACAGACCACATGAAACTCAAGAAGAAGGAAGAACAAAGTGTGGATACTTCAGTCTTTCTTAGAAGCAGGAACAAAATACCCATGCGAGGAGTTACAGAGACAAAGTGTGGAGCAGATACTGAAGGAAAGGCCATCCAGAGACTGCCCTACCTGGGCATCCATCCCATATACAGTCACTAAGCCCAGACACTATTTTGGATGCCAACAAATGCTTGCTGACAGAAGCCTGATATAGCTATCTCCTGTGAGGCGTTGCCAGTGCCTGACAAATACAGAAGTGGATGCTCTCAGCCAACCATTGGACTGAGCACAGGGTCCCCAATGGAAGAACTAGAGAAAGGACCCAAGGAGCTGAAGGGGTTTGCAGTCTCATAGGAGGAACAACAATATAAACCAACCAGTATCCCCAGAACTCCTAGGGAGTACCACCCATGGCTACAACCACATGTATAGCAGGGTATGGCCTTGTCAGTCTTCAATGGGAAGAGAGGCCCTTCGTCCTGTGAAGGCTCTATGCCTCGGTGTAGGGGAATGTCAGGGCCAGAAAGAGGGAGTGGGTGGGTTGGTGAGCAGGGGGAGGGAGGAAGGGATAGGGGATTTTTGGAAGGGAAACCAGTAAAGGGGATAACATTTGAAGTGTAAATAAAGAAAATATCTAATAAAAATAAAATAAAATATCAAATAAAAAAAGAAATCATAAGTTTTTTTATAAATCCAAGGTCAAGGATTTCCTTTGGAAAAAAATCTATTTAGTGCCATCCTACTACTAGAGAATGATTATGTTTCCTTAGGCCTGAGATGTCTACGTTTTTAAAATCTGTTTACAGTTCTCTCAAGGTTAACTGAAGGGTATGGGTTTTAAGCTGGGGGAAATGTCTACTTCCTTATAGCACAGCCTGCATCCAGCACCAAATCGATGCCACTGAGAGTTGTTATTTAATATTCCCAAATGGCTTAACTCTTCTTAGTCAATAAATGGAAAGATGGTTTGCTGAAAAAAAAAAAAAAGGAAAGAAAGAAACATTGCTAAAGTTTAAATCATACATAGAACCCCACACATTAATACTGGGAGACTTCAACATCCCACTCTCACCAATGGACAGGTGGAGAGAAAAACTAAACAGAGAAATAATGAAATTAACAGAGGTTATGAGTCAAATGGACCTAACATCTACAGAACATTTCACTCAAACACAAAAATAATATACCTTCTTCTCAGCACCTCATGGAACCTTCTCCAGAATGGACCATATACTTGGTCACAAAGCAAGTCTTAGTAGATACAAGAAAATTGAAATAACCCTCTGTATTTTATCAGATCACCAGAGGTGGACTTCAACAACAACAGAAACAATAGATAGCCTACAAACTCATGGAAGCTGAACAATTCTTTACTCAATGGCCACTGAAATTATAAAGAAATCAAGGACTTTCTAGAGTTCAATGAGAATGAAGGCACAATATATCTAAACATATGGGACACAATGAAAGCAGTGCTAAGAGGAAAGTTCATAGCACTAAGTGCCTTCATAAAGAACTTGGAGAGATCTCATACTAGCAACTTTAAAAGGACACCTAAAGCTCTAGAACAAAAAGAAGCTAATGTACCCAAGAGGAGTACATGGCAGGAAATAAACTTAGGGCTGAAATCAATAAAGTAAAAACCAAGAGAGCAGTACAAAGAGTCAGTAAAAGGACTTGGTCCACAACAGGAGTTGGTTTGTTGAGAAAATCAATGAGATAGCCAAACCCTTCCCCAGTTTAACTAAAAGGCAGGGAGAATATTCAAATTAACAAAATCAGAAATGAAAAGGGAACATAACAATAAACAGCAAGGGCTGGTGAGATGGCTCAGTGGGTTAGAGCACCCGACTGCTCTTCCGAAGGTCCAGAGTTCAAATCCCAGCAACCACATGGTGGCTCACAACCATCCGTAACATGATCTAACTCCCTCTTCTGGAGTGTCTGAAGACAGCTACAATGTACTTACATATAATAAATAAATAAATCTAAAAAAAAAAGACAGCAAAATTAAAAAAAAAAAACAATAAACAGCAAGAAAATCCAAAGAATCATTAAGTCTTATTTTTAAAAACCTGCATGCTACAAAATTAGGAAATCTAAATGAAATGGATGGTTTTCTTGATACCACTTACTAATGTTAAATCAAGATCAGGTGAACAATTTAAATGAACCTATAACCCCAAGGAAATAGAATCATTCATTAAGAAAGCCAGGGCCAGATGGTTTTAGTGAAGAATTCTACCAGAATTTCAAAGAAGAGATAATACCAATACTCCTCAAACTATTCCAGAAAATAGAAACAGAAGAAACATTGCCAAACTCAATGAAGTCACAGTTACCCTGATAACTAAACCACACAAAGACTCAACAAAGAAAGAGAATTTCAGACCAAATTCTCTCATGAACACTGATGCAAAAATATTCAATAAAATACTTGCAAACTGGACATGTCAAAAACATCATCCACCATGATATCCCAGGGATGCAAGTATGGTTCAACATAGGAAAATCCACCAATGTAACTCACCATATAAACAAGCCAATAGCCAACATCAAATTAAATGTAGAGAAACTTAAAGAAATTACACTAAAATCAGAAATAACACAAGGCTGTCCACTCTCTCCATATCTATTCAATATAGTACTTGAAGTTTTATCTACAGCAATAAGACAACAGAATGAGATAAAAGGGATACAAATGGGAAAGGAAGAAGTAAAGGTATAACTATTTATAGATGATATGATAGTATACATAAATGACCCCAAAGGTTCTACCAGAGAACTCCTATAGCCGATAAACACTTTCAGCAAAAGTGGCTGGTTACAAAATTAATAATACTAACAACAACAAATCAGTAGTCCTTTATAAAACTGATAGATGAACTGAGAAAGAAATTAGGGGAAAGATACCTTTCACAATAGCCACAAATAATTTAAAATATTTTGGTGTAACTCTAACTAAGCAAGTGAAAGATCTCTATTACAAGAACATCAAGTCTCTGAAGAAAGAAATTGAAGAAGATATCATAAGATGGAAAGATCTCCCATGCTCATGGATTAGTAAGATTAACATAGTAAAAAATGGCCATCTTAACAAAAGCAATCTACAGATTCAATGCAATTCCCATCAAAATTCCAACACAATTTTTACAGACCCTTAAAGGACAATACTCAGCTTCATATGGAAAAACAAAAGACCCAGGATAGCTAAAACAATCCTTTACAATAAAAAGACGTCTCAAAACTGTACTACAGAGCAATAGTAATAAAAATCTCATTTTATTGGCATAAAAACAGACAGGTTAATCAATAGAAATGCATTGAAGACCCAGAATTAAACTCACACTCCTATGGACACTTGATTTTTGACAAAGAAGCCAAAACTATACAATGGAAAAAAAGAAAGCATCTTCAACAAATGGTGCTGGTCTAACTGCATGTAGAAGAATTCAAATAAATTCATATTTATCATTTGAAAAAACTCAAGTCCAAGTAGATCAAAGACCTCAACATAAAGCTGGATCCTCTAAGTCTGATATAAGAGAGAGTGGGGAGCTGCCTTGAACACATTGTCACCAGAGACAACTTCCTGAGCATAACACCAACAGTTCAGGCATTAAGATCAACAATTAATAAACAGGACCTCATGAAGCTGAAAAACTTCTGTAAGGCAAAGTATACCACCAATAGGACAAAACATCAACATACAGAATGGGAAAAGATCTTCACCAATCCTACATCAGATAAGGCTAATATCCAAATATATGAAGAACTCGAGAAATTAAACATCAACAGACCAAATAACCAATTAAAACTGGGGTACAGAGCTAAATAGAGAATTCTCTGCTTAGTAATCTCTAATACCTGTAAAATGCTCAACATCCTTAGTCAATAGGGAAGTGCAAATCAAAATGACTCTGAGATTCCATGTAATACCTGTCAGAATGGCTAAGTACCAAAGCTCAAGCAACAGCTCATGCTGGTGAGGATGTGGAACAAGGGGAACACTCCTCCATTGCTGATGGAAGTGCAAACTTGTACAAACACTTTACTAATCAATTGGGGGGGTTCTCAGAAAATGGAGAATAGTTCTACCTTAAGATGTAGCTATACCGTTGCTGGGTTTACACCCAAAAGATGCTCCACCATTCTGCAAGGACTCTCTCACCTATGTTTGTAGCAGCTTCATTTTTAATAGTCAGAAGCTGGAAACTACCTAGATTTACCTCAACTGAAAAACTATTTTTGAGACAATTTCTTATATAGGCCAGGCTGACCTTAAGCTTAGTTATATTTCTGGGGATGACAGTTTTCTTATTTCTTAATTAAATTACAACACTCTCATAGTTTATTCTTATTTTTTGGAAGCTTGACCAACTTTTGAGAAATTGGCAATTGTTTTCCATGAAATGAGTCAGGGCTTCACTCTTTGTCTCAAGCTGGGTTTGAGCTTAAGTTCAATATAAACCAGTATATACTACTTTTTAAATCAGCAGAGATAGGCTGGAGAAGTGGCTCAGAGGTTAAGAGCACTTGCTGCTCTTGTAGAAGATAGGAGTTTGGTTCCCAGCACAATGTCAGGTGGGTCACTACTATCTGTTAACTCCAGCTCCAGGGGATCCAGTGCCCTCTTCTGGCTTCGATGGGAACCTGCACTCATGTGCATATACAACTCATGGACACAAATAAACATAATTAAAAATAAAATATTTTGGGGCTGAGGAGATGGTTCAGAAGAGCACTTTGCTGCCTCTTGTAGAGGACCTGGGTTCAGTTCCCAGCACCCACATATAGCTCACAGCTTACAATTATCCATTATTTCAGTTACAAAGGAATGGGTGATATTATCTGGCCTCAGAAAGCATCAAGTATGCATGCAGTGCATTATACATGCAGAGGCTAAGTATGCCTACACATTGTACTGCCTAGTTTATGTCAACTTGACAAAAGCTAGAGGCACTGGAGAGGAGGGAGCCTTAATTGAGAAAATGCCTCCATAAGATCAGGCTGTAGGCAAGCCTGTAGGGTATTTTTTTAAAATTAGTGATTGATGGGGAAGGGATCAACCTATTGTAGTGCCATCTCTGGGCTGAGGAGCAAACCAGTAAGCAACACTCCTCCCTGGTTTCTGAATCAGCTGCTGCCTTCAGATTTCTGCCCTGCTTGAGTTCCTGTCCTGACTTCCTTCAATGATGAATGTGTGAAAGAGTAAGCCAAATAAACCAAGTTGCTTTATGGTTTATTCATCACCTCAGTAATAACTCTGACACACACACACACACACAAATAAAGATAATAAACTTTTAAAAATTAATTCTGTTTGAAATATTAAGAATGATATGCCTTCCACTTATTCGCATTGAAGTGATGCTAGAGGTGAGCTTGGAGGAGGTTATTGGAGAGGTACAGTATTTGGAATCATCAAATACATTTGGTACTTAAAGTCATAAGGCAAGATAAAGAGTGAATGTGGAGAGATGGTAAAATGGACCTGAGGACTGAGTCCAGAGACATGCTTTAGTTTTCTATTGATGTGATAAGACATCAAGGCCAGGGCAACCTACAGAATGCAGTTTGTTGAGGCTTACAGTTTTAGAGGGTGAGTCCATGGTCATCAGCAAATAGGCAGGTATGATGCTGGTGCAATGGTGTAGCTGACAGTTTACATTTTGAGTCTTTCCGGGAAAACAAACAAACAAACAAACAAACTGGACCCAGAATTACACAGACACCTTTCTCAAGTGGATTTTCATGTGTCGCTTCCAAATCCCCTACGGTGGGAAAGCCAGGTTACACTTCTTACACATGTAGGGTATCAAGTCACAGTGGATGCGGAAATGGACAGCAAGGTTAGGTTGCCCTTGAGGCAGAAGCGTTGCCCACAATCCTTCATGTGGACCCAATTGTGGCCCTGCAGAGTGGACCTGTGGGCAAACTCCTTTCTTCAGACTGCGCACGTGTAAGTCTTCTCCCCAGTGTGGACACGCTGGTGGACTCTCAGGTCAGCGGGCTGTAGAAAGGCTTTGATGCACAAGATGCACTTGAAGGTTCTCTCTCCTGTGTGTGTCCTCTGCTGGAAGTCAAAGTGAGACCTGTAAAGAAAGCTCTTCTTGCGTTCAGTACACTGAGACCCAGCCTGGCCAGCAAGACTGTTAACTTGTTAACTCTACAGGCCGTGGGCTAGCAGGCTCTGGATTAGCAGCCTCTAGCCCATCTTCTGTATTGCCCATATAGGACGCCACTCTTTGGGAAGTGGGTAAGTTGAAAGCACGAACAAATACTCTGAAGATCCCTGTTCAAGACTAAATCTCTTCCAGAATATGGGTGAACGATAGCACAGCATCCAAAAAGTGTCTTCTTGGGGCAGCACGACATGTTTTACTCTGAGGGAACCAGCAGGACACAGTGTTGGATGAGGGTCCTGACCAACAAACACAGATGCCTCCCCCTCTTCCCAATCAGGGACTGAGTCATTCCCCAGGCCCTACTCAGGTCTCAGGTAGTCTGGCTGTCTCCTCTCAGGAATTACTCCCAGCAAAACGTCCTCTCCACTCACCTGGCTGGTGGATGGCTCTTCAGTCTCAGAGGTTCTGCAGCTCTCGGCTGGCCTGGCCTCTGTTGAGAGACCCCTCGCTCTCATTTGATAAGTGCTCAAATTTGTGGGACAAATCCACATATGATCCCGTTTATCAAACTCTGTGGCTTCAGCCTTCCCAACGCTGGGAAGGAGGTGTATGCCTGTCCTTGGGAGGAAATTATGGATCAGTGTGGCGTTTCCCGTCCCTCAGCATCTTTTCCAGGTCTTTGCAGCTCTTCACTTTGCGCTCCTTCACTAAGGCCTGCAGCTCTGGTGGCATGTAGATACGAACTGCTCCAACACCACTTGATCCAGAATCTCCTCCTTGCTGTTCAGGTCTGGCCTCAGAGATTCTCATAGCTCAGAGATTCTCCTGAGATCCTGGATCATGTTGGACACTTCCATGAGACTGAAACCTCGGAACTTCATGTGTCAAAGATGGGAGTTGTAGTTTTGCCTTTCTCCATGTTTTACCTGGGATATTAGTGATAGGGGCTGCCCCGATTTGACAAGGCTCTCTGATGGCACATTCATAGCCATATCTGTGGTGAATATTCCCCTTGGTCTAGGAAAAGTTTGAAGTGATTCCTGTCTAAACAGGCCTACCTGTTTTGCCACAGAGATAGGCTCGATGTTGGTCCAGACACCTTGCAAGTCCTGCCTTCGAGCTGGCAGTCCTTGTGTCTTCCCAGATTTCTCTGCCGCTTGTTTCGTTTTTACTGTCACAAACTACTGCTATTCACAGCCTTTCTGCATGTCCCTTGGAGTTCTTGGAAGAATGTATTCAGTGGACTTTTAGGAGTGGAATTGCCACACCAAAAGTGTGTGCATTTTGAATTTCAGTAATAGTAGCAGTATTTCCCCCCACATCAGGATTCTGTGTTACTTTTGTAGTTTTGGCTAAATCTACAACTGTGAAAAGCCTTCAATGGGTTCTTTCTTGTGGCAGTTCTAGGGGAAACTTAGTTGTTGAGTTGATGTCAAGTGTCACATCGTAGGGTTTCCATCAGTTCAATTACTCTGCCGTCTCCTTTCATCTTCACATTCTGCAGACGCTCCCTGTTTAAGCTCCATAGTAAAGAATAAGGGGATAGAAAAAAGATGTATACACTTGTTATTGCAAATACAAGTGCCCACTGAGAAGGCTGAGAACATAAGATTCGCTGGCCTAGCAAGAGATGACTTGATGTGTCATCTGTGCCCTCACTGTAAGGTAGCCAGAAAGGTCTGGTTAGGAGCTAAGATAAGAGAATTTATGTGTTTGGTATCCTTCCCACAAGAAAGACCTCATTTTATTTAGATGAACAATGAAGTTTAGGTTGGGCAAAGTCTAGCAGGAGTGAATTTTATTTGGAGAGATTAAGACAAGCACAAATGTGTAATGATGAGGTAGCTTTGGGAATTTAAAGTTTAGTAGCTTGGCACATGAGAGAACGATATCTCCAGTATCCTCTTTGGCATTCAAAAGACGCCTATGTATCAATGTTCAAAATTAAGGGAAACCTTTGCCCTGTTCCACATGACAGGCCTTGAACTCTCAGGTCTCATCGTCCCTCCTGTCCCCACAGCCCAGCTCTATTTCTCTCTTGGGTTAGCAATGACTTTATGCATTTTTGTTGTCCTTTTTATCAATACGTATTAATTATGTTCATTAATGGGTATTATCATCATACTTGGTTTTCTTACAAGTATATAAAATGTGCTTTAATTGTATTTACACATCCTGTGACTTTTCTTTGACTCCCTATACCTTTCTGCTAGTCCCCTTCTTCTTCCCAAATTATTCCCCTCCTACTTTCAGATATTTAAAAATCATATAGATTCCAGTAGGAATGTATGTAGGCTTTGGTTTTTCAAAACCTACTTTAATAAGGGTTCTTAAATGCTTCAACTTCCTTTCTAGCCCCCTGACCAGAGGTAGGGGAATGAGATTTATAGTAAAAGGAGATTGTGGACCTGTTTAGTAGTAGTTCTTTGGGGCTATACCAGTCTTCCTTGTTGGGGTATCAGGAGTCCATTCCAAAACATTAAACACGAATTAGTAGTGGCGGTCCAGTCAACCAGCAAACACTAAACATGAATCAGTACCAGTGGCTCAATCCAGAAGAAACCACAAGGCTCTACTGAAGCAGCCAGAATACCACAAGAAATTCTTTGGCTCGTTTCTCTCTTTGAAGTCATGACAAGTGAAGATCAGCAAAGATCACTGAATTGTTGCAAGGTGGACCAATGCAAGAGCTTCATTCATTGTCTGGGGTATATTTACACTGTTTCCAAACATCACATGTCCTTTCATGCCTTTCATGTGTCTGCCTCAGCAAAACATCCTCTTATGTGTCTGCTTCAGCAAAACCTCTCATGTATCTGCCTTGGTAAAGCATCCTCTCATAAGACAGCTTCCAGAAAAACATCACATGGCACAACCGAGTCTCCAAAGAAACCAGAAATGTCCACTTCAGATGTGGAGGCAGAAGCAGGCAGATCTCTGTGAAAGAAGGAAAAAAGCTATGCCATTTAAACTGAGGTGGAGATCAGACACCCCACTGGCAGCCACAAGGTCCAGAGGATGGCATTAGAGAGATGGATGACTAAAATGTTGGGCAAACCCAAAGTGTTAAGGAAAGCATGTTCAGAAAAAAGAGAGAAAGAAGAAAAGGAGAAGTTAATGCTTTTTTGAGTAATTCAGGAAAGTGAACATATTTATGAAGCTACATGGCTGGACAGGAAAACTACAGATTGTTTTTGTTTTTTAGTTGTTTTTTTTTTTTTAATTCTTTAATCTGTTGTTACAGTCCGGTCATTATCCCTGTCCTGGTCTGCCCTTTGACTGTTGCTCATTCCATACCTCCTCCTCCCCATCTCCAAGAGGATGTCCTCACCCCACCCCACCCTCACCCTATCAAACCTCCCCATTTCCTGGGGCCTCAAGTTTTTTGAGGGTTAGGTGCATCTTCTCCCACTGAGTCCAGACCCAGCAGTCCTCTGCTGTATATGTGTTGGGGACCCCATATCAGCTGGTGTCTGCTGCCTGGTTGGTGGCTCAGTGTCTGAGAGATCTCAGGGGTCCAGGTTAGTTGAGACTGCTGGTTCTCCTACAGGGTCACCCTCCTCGTCAGCTTCTTCCAGCTTTTCCCTAATTCAACCACGGGGATCCCTGGCTTCTGTCCATTGGTTGGGTGTAAATATCTGCATCTGACTCTTTCAGCTGCTTGTTGGCCTTTTGGGGGGGCAGTCATGCTAGGCTTCTTTTTGTAAGTACACCATAGTATCAGTAATAGTATCAGGCCTTGGGACCTCTCCTTGAGCTGGGTCCCAATTTGGGCCTGTTGCTGGACTTCCTTTCCCTCGGGCTGTTCTCCATTTTTGTCCCTGCAGTTCTTTCAGACAAACAATTCTGGGTCAGAGCTTTGACTGTGGGATGACAACCCCATCCCTCCACTTGATGCCCTGTCTTTTTACTCGAGGTGGGCTCTACAAGTTCCTTCTCCCCTCTGTAGGGCATTAGGTCCCTACCTTTGAGTTCTGAGAGTCTCTCACCTCCCAGGTGTCTGGTATATTCTAGAGTGTTCCCCAACCTCCTGTCTCCGGAGTTTGCCTGTTTCCATTCTTTTGTTGAGATGGGAAGATGAGTGGGATTGAGGTGCATGGTGTGAAATTCACAAAGAATCAATGAAAAGGGTTTTTGAAAATGTCCTTTTCATGGGGGAGAGGGAAGAAGAGATCCTTGCAACCCCCCCCCCCCGCAAAAGAAAACAACAAAAAACCCAAACAAAAACAAAAACTAAAAACAAAAACCAAAAATGTCTCACTGTAGAAGCTACAGTGTGTCATGGTGTGTCACACACTATACCCTCTTGCCTAACCACCTTTATTTGCAAATGTCCATTGTAATGAGTCATTGGTCTGGGTCAAGTCCTCTGACTTCTGCTATACCATCATTTCTGGATCCTTACTGGGACTCCTCTTGGATATTCTGTTTTTGTCCTGTGTCACAGAGATCCATGTATAAAGGACTAGGTACTTTATATCCTCTAGCAGTATATATGAGTGTAGATGTTGGGGTGGGCCAACATAAAGCCCTGGAGATGTTGGGATGGACCTGGATCTGGGCCTGGGTAGAAGCTGAGTTTGTCAGACCACCAGCTCTCCTGTAACCACATCACCAGGGTCCTTTGCCTAGGGATGGTTCTCATACACACATGCAACCAGGGCCCATTCTGCTAGGCTCTGCAGCTGGTGAGGAGTGGGGCCAATTCCCCTGATTTCCTAACCTCAGACCAGCTCACCTCATTGCACTGTGTGTGTGTGTGTGTGTGTGTGTGTGTGTGTGTGTGTGGGATAGTAGATCTCTCATGCTCATGCCACTTCAGGGCAGATATGTGGTAGGGACAGCTCTCATATGATCATGCTCTTTAGGACTGGCTCACCATCACCCTCAACACCAGGGCCAGCTCTATTGTGCTGCCCAGGCAAGGTGCAAAACCTGCTCTCCCAAGTGCTGCAGCTCCTGAGGGGCAGAGCCAGTTCTCTTGTTCTCCTGCCCTGTAGGCCAGCTCACCCACCTGCTGCAGGTGGTGTGTGTGTGTGGGTGTGTGTGTGAGTGTGAGAGAGAGAGAGAGAGAGAAAGAGAGAGAGAGAGATTTGTGTGGGAGGTTAGGGGTGTGTTTGTGATTTGTACTCAGTGGTAATCCTCCAAGGGCCATGTCTGAAGTTTTCATAGAAATTCTTAACAGATAGGATTTCATACAAATCAATGTCTTCTTGCTCTACATAAAGGACACTTAGGAAATGAGGCACATATGGTTTGTATGGAGGTCTAATATGCATAAACAAGGAATGTACATGGTTTCAAAATCAGCTCCTTTCCTCATGGGTTTCTGAACATAACAATATTGATTTTCCTCTGAGGTTTGTTTGCTGGGGAAGCTGGGATCCTTTTTTGTTGTTTTATTCCTTACACCAGTCAGCAGGAGCACAGGCTTGATCTAGAATTTTGTTTGTTACTATAGACTTCTCTTTGCAAGAAGGAGCATACTCAGTGCCATACCAAAGTGAGTTTATTGACATTCCTTGAAGATGTATGATGTAAGAGAAAGCGAGGCCTGAGTATCACATAACATTTCTTTTGTAGATGTAAGCAAAATCAGCCCAGTAATATGACGTCTCCTGTTATTGACTAGAACAAAGACTTGTAAACAAAATCTTATGGACATTTCCTTAGATAATGGAAGCTGCAGGAAATAGACTAACGGAACAATATTTACTCTATATACTACCTCTAGGCACCTTTTAGCTACTAGAACAAAGGGACTACATGTCATTAACAGGAAAATAACACTTTCTCTTTTGGACCTTGTGATGGCTGGAATAGTCATCCTGCACATTTATGATACAGTATTGCAGTTTTAGTGATGAACACTGTTAGACATAATTGTAATAATAATAATAATCATAACAACGACGACAACAATAATAATAAAGCACCACATTTTGTTATGTAAAGTTCTAACTACTTTCATTTGAAAGTGTTTCATCTTGACTGGGAAAACATTTGTGGCAACTTAAGAAATTTTCTGAACCCAAATTTCAGACATGTGGCTTGATACATGAACTATTGATGAAACTGAATATTGTTAGACATTTTGTGGGAAACTCAGCTCACTGGCTTGCCATACAAATATTCTTACTGTTGAATGATATAGCTTCATTATTAACAGGAAAAGCATTTAAATCTTTCATAATGAAAGCTTGCCAAAATCTCATTAAGCATTTGAATATTTTCATTACCTTTCCTGAAGTGTTTGTGCTATAATAATGATGGTAGTAAACCATCAGGGTGTTCTCGAACTCATATACACGGGATGTCACAGAGAACTCAGTATTCTAGAGTACTTCTGATCTTGATGACTCAGTTTCTATTGGGAAGATTGTCATCTTCATGTTATTGAATAATATGTTTGTATTATCTATAAAATTATAACACCTTATTGTCTTTTTCAAATTATAACATACTTTTTTAAATCTTTTAAATATTTTTGTCTTCTCCCAAAAGGTATTGTATTATACTCATAAAACTAGATATAAAAAAATCTTGTTTTAGGGAGGTTATGACTTACAGGTAATAAATTTCTAATTAACTTTATGGAGAAAAAAATTCAAAGAATAACATATGGTCACAAAAAAAAAATCTGTGTTACCCAAAGAATTATATGATTTGAGGTGATTTATCTCCAACCATTGAAATCAATAAAAAACTATTTCTACAGCATTTTCCTTACATGTAAATGTATACACATATACATATAAACATATATAGTTATATGTCCATATGCATATATAATGAATTAGACATAATTTCAATGTTCTCATGGATGAAGTGGGACGTGTCTATCCATGACTGGCTTTTGAGCTCCTCTCCCCTTTGTTTTCCCTTCTTCCATGAAAGGCTGAAGTCACGTGTTGGGCTCTGCAAAGCAAGCTTTACATTCTCTCAGCAACTTTGGTGTCAGTATAAATGACATTTTTAATTTTTCTAGAATACTATTAGTATATAAAGAGGGGTTCACAAGTCCCCAGCCCTATCTGAGGAGCTATTGACAGCCGATAGCTGCTAAGAGTCAGTTTTCTTTCTTTCCTTTTGTCTTTTTTTTTTTTTTTTTTAGAGTCTTACTAGGTAACTCTGGATGATCTGGAATTTGCTCTGTTGACCAGATTGGCATTGAACTCACAGAGCGCTGCCTGCCTCTGCCTTCCAAGTGCTGGGATTAAAGGCATTTTAATGCCATAAAGGTGCACCACTGCGGCCGGCTATGACAATCAAATATGTATATGTGTATGTACACACACACACACACACACAAAATGATACATTTATATCTTCCAGGGGATGACCTCATACTAATTTAAGATATGGACAAACAGCACAAATTGGACTCAATGGGTCATTAAAAAATGACATGACACTGAGAAGGAATGGAATATTGGGGAGTGAATGAACAAGGAGTTAGGGAGAAGAGTGTTAGGTGAATATGATTGAAATACATCGCAATAACTTCAAATAATTAAAACGAGTATGTTAGAAATGCTATTGCTCTTGGGATTTGTGTAGAACCTTGCATAAGGGTAGAGGTATAACTAAAAATTAATTTAAAAATGCATTTATCTGAGTTTCTTATTCACATGTCATTTCTAAGAAAATTTCTTCCTTCTGTATGTTGGTAGACTATATATTAATCTATTTAATAGATTGTCTCATTTCTGCAAATTGTAAAGCTCTTCAGGAGCAGCTTCCTACATTTGAACAACATTCTCCTTTTCAATGTATGGCAAGTCAGTGGTAAAAAACTTGAATGGTTGAATTTTTTTGTGAGGTTTTTATGTATGTATAAGATGAATTCTAAATATGCTATTCTAGGAGTTAAAGATTTAGTGAAAATGACTTTAGCAGTGCTTTTGTTCCGAGTTCATTAGTAAATAACAGCGCCATTGGACTTATTTTTCAGATTCTGAAATATGGGCCAAATCTTACCCCTCAAGCTGTGTTTCATACAATGTACATCCCATTTTTTAGTAAAACTTATTTTTGATAGCAATAGAAAACTAAGTTTGTATCATATATACTTCTTGCTTAACAAAGAAACACAGGAACACAGAGTGTCTTGGCATTGTGAATAATTTTTACTAAGAAAATATTTTAATGTGCAGGAACAAAACACACTGCTGTACTGAGCCACGAGGCATGGCTTCATCCTAAGTTAGCTTTACATTCTCAGACTTGTTCTTTTATTTTAATATGTTGACTACAACAATGAATATTTAAATAGTTGGGTCTCTTTAGCTTTTTTTTTTCCCAGTGAAGAAAAACCACTTTCATTTATGTCGTATTTCAGACAACATGGATAACATGGTTACAAAAAATAGCAAATGACCATTATGGTTAAATTTATCTCAAATGTACTTAAGATGCCAGGCTGTCTGTGGAGCCTGTGATTGTTTTTCTAAAAACACATTTTCTTAAATATTTTGCTGAATGCTTTAAAAAAATGGATTTTTTTTTTGTGGACACAAGTCAGCGTGCCTTTGAAGAATCACTAAGGATGAAGGAAAAGTTTATATTGCCCGTGATCCTTAACAAGCACCATCGTGCTCTGCAGCTTTGTATGTGGTGTCTGTGAACATCAGATGTGACAGAATTTGAACACCATGATTTAAAAAAAGGAAAGGAAAGGAAAAAAAAAAGAATGAGAAAAGTATCAAAGCTAAAAAGAAGCAAAAGTTTGGCCTATCACGTAAATAAACTTGGCTGCAACAAAAGCCATGAGATTTATTTGGACTATGTGTGCGTGAGAATAGATTAAACAAAATTCATCGATTGGAATAAATGTCATATGTCCTGTCCTTTTTCCTGTTTGCCTTATCACTTTTTATGGTGACAAAATTAGAGGTAAAGGCTCATCCTTCAATCTACAGCAATTAGGATTTGCTCCTTGAACATGGTACACAAGTTTGTGCTTCTTGGGTGGTGAGGGTTCACCAGGGCAGATCCCCCACCTCACTTTTCTGAACTCAAGTTGATTTCATAGTCCATATAACCCTTGGATTTACTGATAACCTTTTCCTTCTTGCTGTTGTTAATTGCTGGAAGTTTCATATTTGCACCATATGTCTAGGTTAGTTCTGGCTGATGGGGCTGATACCACTATGAATCATGAGTTGAATGAAGAAAACGTTTCTGTGTGGCCTTGGCTGTCCATTTGGATAGAATGAATAGGAAATGTAGAGATAGAAAGGAAAAAATTAGTCAGCTCCCAGGTCTGGAAATAGTTGCTAGAAATTAGGAAAAATGGAGGTTCTGTTTGGAAGACATGGGCATTTAAAAGCATGGAATGCTTACAGCTCAAATTATCTTTAAATGATAGAAATGGAAGTAAACATTTATTACCATTTCGTCAAGTGTAGCATAACTTGCACTCATATTTCATTGTTAGGAATGGAGGTATGTGGAAGTATACACAGACCTTGAGACAGCTGTTTTGTAGTATTGCATACAGGCTAGCAGTTCATTGGAAACAGAGGAGATAAGCCTGAAGATTAGATCTTAGAAGAAGGCAATTCTTCATGCACAGCTTTTGCCAATTCTAATTTGCTTTGAAATAAAAATCATGGAATACCAAAGTCAAAGGAGGGAGTAAGTCATCCCAGAGAGGGTGGTGTCACTGTTCAGGACAATGCCAGGCAAGGCTCCACGTCTTCACTCAAGTCCAAAGGTGCTGGTTTCTTCTACTGCTGTTAACAGCTTTTCATACAACATGGAATATGAAGGGTATGGTGGGAGATCCAATCGGTTGAAGCACGTATGTGCCCTGAGTTGGGGAGAAAATACTGGTGAGGGTATTTTAAGGACTGCTTTTGGTTACACTGATTACTTAAAAGAGGAAATCAAAAGTAAGCCAGACAATGATTTTGGTCAATCAAAAAAGACTGCAAATGGCAAAGCATGGCTGTTGAGATACAACAAGTTTAGGAAATTGAAGACCTAGAAACAGTTAATTGTTATTTGTAAATAAAACTACACTATACTACAAGCACAGTAGAGAACCAACAGTCAAGTCTATGCTATTAGCCTAATTTGAAATTTAAATAATATGAAGGAGGTGGAGACTTTATTAGTGCTAATGGATCATTCCAAGACATCCTTACTTCCCTCATGAGTTCTAGGCCTTGTTAAACCACAAGTATCTACTTGGAAGAGCTACTGGTACTCTGTTATCCTGAGATCCAGTTGTCCATGCCAGGTGTGTTGTGGAAACAAGTTTAACTCCTCTATACCAGTGCAACACACATCAACTGAAGCTTACATGGCCTACACCCAAGGACCACTGAGCATGTGGGACACTCCTTCCGCAAGCCTGGGAGAGTCTTCACATCATTGTCATCCATGTAGCCTTGCTCAGAATGGTTTCATTCTGGTGGCTCATACTTGCCAGAATCTGTCCTAGACTAGCTATGTCTTTCTTCTTACATGGATAATACAAGGTATAGGAAACACTGGATAATTCAGCGGCGAGCAGAGGAGGTATAACCACACAGATTTTTCCATGGTATCTGTTTCCTGCCAGGAACTCTTTGTTTCTATGGAAACTTGATTCTGGTCTTTTGACAAAGCAGGAAAAAGAGTGTATTGGCACAGCTGGAAGCTAATTTTATACCTTTTCCTCCCAGGTTGGGTGAGCAGTATGTTGAAGTTGTGTTTATACATCAACCAGCACAGAAAAAGACACTAAGCTAAAACAAAACAAAAAAAAATCAGAACAACAACAACACTCCATAGGCTACAACTAAACACTCAGAATTTTATTTAGGATGTTGGTGCTTGAATTGCGAGATCCTTTGGGGAGTTTATAACCTATACCTTTGATCTGACAAATTAGAGTATTAGAATAGAGTGTCAGAAATTAGAGTGTGTGGGCTCAGGATTCAGGATAGTGCCGCTTCTTTGGGAGATAAAGGAAAAGGGATTAAAGAAGGAGGAACATGGGGTTTTCTGCTGGGGGAGAATCTGGAGAAGGTGTTGGTGTTTGTCTATCCAGCATTCAATCTTGCTTTTGGCAACAGCTCCCTCCTTATCCTCGTGTTCACACTACACCACACTTTCCTGCCTGTCTTCTTCCTCTTCAAGCCCCAAGTGCCTGCCCAAGACAGTAGAATATCTTACTGTAGGCTTGAAGGACTTGATTTGGGGAAAAAACATGAAAACAAATAGACATTAGCGGAGCTCTGTAATTACTTAAGTATCAGGAAGACCTAGATCACTTCAAAAAATATAACTGAAGTATTTTAGTTATTATAAAATATTTTTAAATAAAAAGTCAAAGAATTGAGCAGGACAATGATTATAATGATTTTCTTGGTGTTTAGAAAGGCAGAAAGTAGAAAATCCATTGGATTGTGGCTGACATAATTAGGCAGTACAGTAAGAGCTAACAGTATTAATATATATTTAGAGAAAATATGTACATTGCATTTAATCTGTCTCTTTAGTAACAAAAGCAATGACATTTCCTAAAGGATAAAGCAGAAACTCTACAGAAGGCTCATTTCTTGGTGAAAGGTACCAAAGTATCTCTCTCTTCACATCCTCTCTATATATTAATTTATTTCCTGTTGCTGTGACAAAACATCTGACAAAAGGAATGAGGAAGGGGCAGTTTATCTTGACTCAGTATGGAGGTACAATCTATCCTGGTAAGGGAGACATGATGTAGTAAGGAGGTGGATAACCATATGACAAGAAGCAGGAGAGATAAACACACTCAGCTCACTGTCTTCTCTTTATTTAATCCAAGATCCCAACCCATGGAATTATGCTGCATATATTTAGGGTGGGTCTTCCTACCTCAATTACTTTACCTAGAGACATCCTGGAATTCTCAGAGGCGATTCAAGTTCCCAAATAGTCAACAGCTACCATCTCATCCGTGAACATTTCTCAGGACATTTTGTCCTCTGTTGACTGTACTTCTTTCTGAGCATATGCTGGTGTTTGCTCCATTCAGAACTATATCATACTGCTCACCCAGCCTAGAATTTCTCTCTGCTCTGTCCCGTAATGTTCACCAAATGCAAGCTGCTTGGAAGCATTTTCTCTGAGTAGTTCAATTAGGATTAAGATTCTGTTTCACACTCTCCTATCACATTGCTTTAAGCACCTTGAATTCCTCTGATTCTCCCTTATGCTGAAATTAGTTATCTTTGGTCTGTATTTCCCTCTACTACAAGTTTTTCTCCTCATACTACAGACTTATAGGGGTAAGCTATTGAATTATGACCCAAATGATACTTACCTAAAATAAAACCAGAATCTTTCCAAGTAACTTCACTATCAAAATCTATCATGAAGATAGATGAGTGCTAATTTATGTTTTGGGCCTTTCAGCTCTCAGATGAACCATGAAGCTAATACTTTTTGTCTTGATGGCTAGAACTAGTATAGGAAAACCTGAGAACTACTTTCAACTGTAGTTAAACAATTGGTAATATTTACTAGTACTCATTGTTGTATAGTAATTTTCTCTGAAACAAAACATTCTGTCTTGAGGAAGATAAGATCTGAACAAGCACAATGCCAATAGACATAGTAACACAGAATGGGAAAAAGTTCACAGGGCCCCAGCCTTAGATAAAGAACTATATGCAACTAAGGACTGTTAAAAGAAGGACAATTAGCCTTCTCCAGAGATGAGACTTCTAATTGATTATCTAACACCAAGTGGTCAGCCATGAAATCAGATCAGAATAAAAAGGACCATGTAAAACTTGGCACTGAATCTCATGGGGAAGGAAGTTTAAAGTGTTTGTTTGTTTGTTTGTTTGTTTGTTTTTGGTGAATTTATAACACAATAGGTTTTTAAATAGAGTAAATAGTGTGGAAATCACTGTAGAGACCCATGAATATACATGATCCCATTTCTACATATTTTAAAACTCACTGGAAAATATGATGTATACAGAAATATCTAAGTATCCTATCAAGTATCAAGTATGTGCTATAGGTGTATTCTCTCTGTCAGTGGGGTTACTTTGCATTTCCAGCATTTTTACAGTAAAGACCTTGCTGTCACAATCGCCTAAAGAGTATTCAAGTTAAGTTTTGGATGGATTGGGCAGTCTATTATTATTGGCACATTGGATATCATAGCCCAAATATGATCAACAACTAAAACTTCACTAAAAATATCATCTCAATCCAAGCCTTAGAGGTATCTTACTTACATCTTTAGTAGCACAAACAGCAGTACACTGTGTGACAAGCAAAAATTCTATCTTAAAAGACTCAGGACTCAAATAGGAAAGCATGCTTTTTCTCTGCAGAGTTCATGAAAATTGGCAGGAGCTCTGTACCTGGGAAGAGATGTAATCTTCCCCCACTTTTCTATGCAGAAACGTCGAAGCCCATTGCTTCCCCGCAGAGCTGCAAAGCCTTCATAGGGCACACTTGATGTTCCTGTCACAAACTGAAGTAATCGCAATCTCTGCTCATTATTGAAGCGTTCCACTGCAGCCCAGAACCAGCGGATCACAAGGTGGCCATCGTGATAACCTGGTTTAAAAAGAGAGGTGGAGGCCAGGAGAAAGGAGGAAGAGACAGATATGTTAACTGAACTGGAACTTCAGATCTTTTTGATTTTGCTGATAATGGCATTTAGATAGGCAAGATTTAACTAATTTATATAACTTGGTCAGGTTTTAAAACAGGCAAATTTAGAATATAGCTCTTTTTACAAAACTAAGTATTTGAGAGTTTTTTTCTGAAGTGTTTGCTTTTCATTTAAACAATTGGATACAACCTGAAATATCCCAGCCTTATGTGTAAGGAACAAAAAGGCTCAATACAGGCAGACCATCTATGTTTTCTTTGTTTTGATTTTCTAGCACCTGGCAACAACATAGCAAGGAAGGTCTAGAACTTCAGAACAGATAGAAGTTTCATGCAAACCTGGACAGGACAGGTTTCCAGAAGTTATAACTGCCCAAAGAGAGAAGCCTGATTCTATCACACAGTTGTTCTCTGAGTCAAGCCTCAATATGGAGCTGCTTTAAGGTTCTGTTGAAGAAGCTAGGTTTATGAGAAGAAATGTAGAGGAATGATCGCCACTCAACACAAAGGTAAGAGGCATTGGAAGAGAGGGGAGATACATGTGGATAGGAAGCAGGGTTTGAGTTTGGCATGGGACGAATTTATGTAGGAGAGCAAAGTGAGAGGGCATTCTTAGCAGAGGAAACAATGAGAATGAGGAAAACATGAGGCATCAGGAAGTCAGCTAACGACTGAGTATCTGTAGAGGCCCGAGCCAGGGAATTGCTGGGACATTAGAAGTCTTACTGCAGTAGAAGCATTCGTGTTGAATACTTTTGCCACAAGTTTTCTTAACTTATCTGCGTAGAATTTCCAGAGGGCTTTTCAGGTGCCTGGCTGAAGGAGGCTGAGTTGGTATTCCATTTCTTTCCCCACTCTGCTATATTGGTTGGGATTTCTCTTTAATATTTTACCTAAAAAGAGGAGTTTTGAGGCTGAACTACTGAAAAAGTCTTCTGTGACTAATAAGACTATGTTTGGGGGGAAAGATCTAATCAGATCTGATGAAAATGATGCTTGCATAGTCTACATATGTACACATATCCTACACTAATAATTTCTTAACACCAATCCCATGTTGAAATGCTATTTTGGACATATTAAGTTAAAAGACATAAATTAAAATTCCTTGTTTGTACTTTTTCTAATATGGGTTTTAGAAAATTTAGTCAGTGCCAGGTGTACAAGCAAAACTTAGAACGCAGAGGCAGGTGGATCTTTGTGAGTCTGACACTAGCTTTGGTATACATAGTAAGTTCCAAGCCATCCAAGGCTAGACAGTGAGACACTATCTCAGCAAGCAAGCAAGCAAGTAAGTAAGAAAATAAATTCAAACTTACACATGTGGTTCATATTCTATTTCTACTTTGGATGAATAGACTAAGAAGTCAAATGTTCTGGGAAAATGTTTCCTACGGTGATCATATGGTAAGAATTACAATTTTTATTGTTAAGAAATGGTGGATAGAATATAAACAAAGAGGTAAGATTTAGAATTTGGTTCATTTTTATGCAGACCAAATGAAAGCTCACAAATGACACAGTATATAGTATTTCATATGAGAGAGAGAGAGGGAGAGGGAGGGAGGAAAAGAGAGAGAGAATATAGTTAGAACCCTGTAGATGCAAAGGTGGACTGAGACAAAGAAGGCTAACATTTCACAGGAAGCAAGAGACATTTCTCTGACAGTGTGCAGCCTACTCCAGAGCTCACATATAGAAGGTGTGCTGTGTATGAGCCTTTCCATGACATGCCAAGGATTACTGTTGCCTGAAAAGAAGTTCAGACAGAAGATGGTCAAGAAACCATTTTGTATTGAAGTAAGGCTTTGGAGGCTTTTAAAAGCGATAAATTGGGCTCTGGATATTCTTCAGTGGTATAGCACTTGCTGAAGAAGCACCGGGCCTCGAACCCTAGGCATTGTAAACCACAGTAGCAGCAATTTGAGATAATGGTGTGATGTACTACTATTTAGCTATCCAAAGGGGAGGAAAACATGTCAGAGAATGGATGAATCTCAAGAAATATGTTAAGTCAAAGAAGGCAGACACGAGGACTGTATTTTGTATGACGGTATTTATTTGACATTTCTAGAGTTGTTAAATTCCACAGAGACAGAATGAAGATTTATGGTTGCCAGGTGGCTGGAAGATGGCGACCAGGGGCAGAGTACAACTGCTTGATGGCTATCAGCTTTTCTTGAGATGGTGAAAGTATTTTAGAACCAGGTGGAAGTTGTTGTTACATAAGGTTTTGAATGTACTAAATATTGTTGAATTCTTTATTTTAGAATGGCCAACTTTGCTTCAACAATTTTTCTTTCAGATCCATATTATCAAAAGGACTGCTAGCTCACCTCCCCGGTACTCTGTGTTATTCCTCCAGTCATTCAGGTCGATTTCAGCAGTTCCAGCGATCACCAGCTCCAGTTCCCTCGCATCAAACACTGAGACGAGCCTTGAGTCTACAACCTGAAAGACAGTTGCAGCACACACACACAAACACACACACACATACACACACACACACACACCACACACACACACACCACAAATCCATGATTACTATTGTTCTCTATCAGATTGGGAAAGTGACTATCATTTATAAATCATCTATTTCAAATACGGGGTCATTTTAAAATTTAATATCATAGCAGCGGTCTGAATACATATGTCTTCCATTCTACTTGCATGTTATAATCTTTATCCCCAGCTCTGGAGCCTTAAATATGTAACTGTATTATAATCTCAAGATAATTTTTAAAATGAGGCAATTAGGTGCATCCTCTCCCACAAAGGCCAGACAAGGCAGTCTTCTGCTACATATGTGCCTGAGGTCTCAGACTAGCCTGTGTATGTTCTTTGATTGGTAGTTTAGTCTCTGGGAGCTTCCAGGGGTCCAGGTTAGTTGACAGTGTTGGTCTTCCTGTGGGGTTACCATCCACTTTCAGTTCCTTCAATCCTTCCCCTAACTCTTCTATATGGGTCCCGACTTCAGTCCAATAGTTGGCTGTAAGTATCTGCATCTGTCTCAGTCAAGCTGCTGGTAGAGCTTCTCAAAGGACAGCCATGCAAGACTTGATGCCCCAGGGAAGGGGGGATGGGGTGAAGAACTCTGGGAGTGGGTACTGGGAGTTGGAGCAACATTTGGGATGTATATAAATAAAATAATTAATTAAAAGAGGCAATTAGAGGTAGGAGGAGGAACTTGGGAGGACTGGAAAGTGAATGTGATTGGGGTTCATGATGTGACATTCCCAAATAATTATAAAAATGTTATGTAAAAGAAAATAAAAGATCTAATTAAATATAATTAGGTCATAAAGCACAGGGTTAGTGCCCTGAGAGAAGCACACGATCCTTGTATTTCTCACTGAATTTAGGCAAGAAGCCGGTACCCATGAAGCTGCTGGCCCTTATCACACACTGAATCTGCCACTGTCTTGATGTTGGACTGCCCAGCCTCTAAGATTATGATAACTCAATTCCTGATGCTTACAAGAGCCTTGGTATTTGCTTTTTTTTTTTTCCTATAGAAGCCACAATAGTAGTTTGAGCCATTTTAGAATACAATCCTTAGTGGGCTGGGAACAGAAGGGAAATCCCATGTCTTACCATTTCAGGTCTTTCCTGAGAGCAGTTTCATAAACAATTCTGACTTGATTTTCTGAAGTCACACTTAAGTTTCCAAATAACATTGCATGTCCTTCCCATGACATTATTTTTTTCTTGTAGTCACCTTCCTTTACTCCTTCCCCTCCCCCTCATTTCCTTGTTCTCCTCTCTAAGGATTGGGAAGGACCCATTGGTTACAGCTCTGTGCTATGGCTTTACATCTTCTGTCAGATGTGCCAGCCCAGGTCAACTGAATGTCTCCACTGCTACCTGTTTTAGACTAGTGGTGGACAATAAATTAGAAAATGAACTTCTAAATTTCTAAATTGAACTATAGAGGCATCATTTTTGGGCCTGGGAAGTTTAGCAGATGCCTTGCCTTCTAAAATCACTGCTCAACATGATGACAGGACAGAGATAAAACTGACACCCAGGTTTCCGTCTGCACCCAGAGCTGATCCTGTGCCATAGGCTCCATACCCAAATAGCGCCAGGAGACAGCTAGCCTCTCAGTAGTGTGGACATGCCTGTGAGCACAGGTAAAACCATGACTGCTGCTCATAGGGACCCTCCCCCAACCCTCAGGCCACAGGAACCAAGAAGCAGCCTGGGACAGAAGTCTTCTGGTTTCCATCTGCACCCAGAGCTGATCCTGTGCCACAGCACTACATATACAAATACCACCAGGAGAGAGCTGGTCTCCCAGGAGAGCCAACACACCTGCGAGCACAGGTAAGACCACCGCTTTTCTATGAATTCCTGGTCCAAGAGGGACCCACTCAGAGCCATCAGGACACAGGGACCAAGGAACAGCTGGGGACAGGATCCTTCTGTTTTCTGTCTTTTTTCTTTTTCTTTTTTTGTTTTTTGTTTTTTTGTTATTTATTTATTTATTTATTTATTTATTTATTTATTTATTTATTTTTGAGACAGGGTTTCTCTGTATATCCCTGGCTGTCCTGGAACTCACTTTGTAGACCAGGCTGGTCTCGAACTCAGAAATTCGCCTGCCTCTGCCTCCAGAGTGCTGGGATTAAAGGCATGTGCCACCATGCCCAGCTGCTGCTTTCGGTCTTTTCTTTTTTCTTTCTTTCTTTCTTTCTTTCTTTCTTTCTTTCTTTCTTTCTTTCTTTCTTTCTTTCTTTCTTTTCTTCTCTCTCTCTCTCTCTCTCTCTCTCTCTCTCTCTCTCTCTCTTTCTTTCTTTTTTTTTTTTTTGAGACAGAGTTTCTCTGTATAGCCCTGGCTGTCTTGGACTCACTCTGTAGAATAGGCTGGCCTCAAACTCAGAAATCCACCTGCCAAGTTCTGGGATTAGTGGTGGCATGCGCCACCACTGCCCAGTTTTTGTTTTCTGTCTGCACTCCAGGGCTGACCCTGTACCACAACTCTTTATACCCAAATTCCTCCTAAGAGAACTGGTTTCCTAGGAGTACTGAAACAGAGTTTTGTAGGTGGGAAAAGCCACAGTCCGAGACAACAAGACCAGCTAACACCAGGGATAACTAGATGGCTAGAGGCCAAGGCAAGAACATAAACAACAGAATCCAAGGATATTTGGCATCATCAGAATCCAGTTCTCCCAGCACAGCGAGCCCTGGATACCCGAACACACCAGAAAAGCAAGACTCTGATTTAAAATTACATCTCATGCTGATGATAGAGGACTTTAAGAAGGACATAAATAACTCCCTTAAAGAAATAGAAGAGAACACAGGTAAACAGATAGAAGACCTTAAAGAGGAAACACAAAACTCCCTTAAAGAATTACAGAAAAACACAACCAAACAGGTGAAGGAATTGAACAAAACCATCCAGGATCTAAAAATGGAAATAGAAACAATAAAGAAATCACAAAGAGAGACAACCCTGGAGAGATAAAACCCAGGAAGAGACCAGGAGTCATAGATGTGAGCATTACCAACAGAATACAAGAGATAGAAGAGAGAATTCCAGGTGCAGAAGATACCATAGAAAACATTGACACAATAGTCAAAGAAAATGCAAAATGCAAAAAGCTCCTAACCCAAAACATCCAGGAAATCCAGGACACAATGAGAAGACCAAACTTAAGGATAATGGGTATAGAAGAGAGTGAAGATTCCCAACTTAAAAGGCTAGTAAATATTTTCAACAAAGCTATAGAAGAAAATATCCCTAACCTAAAGAAATAAATACCCATAAACATACAAGAAGCCTACAGAACTCCAAATAGATTGGACCAGAAAAGAAATTCCCCCTGTCACATAATAGTCAAAACACCAAATGCACACACAAAAAGAAAGAATATTAAAAGCAGTAAGGGAAAAAGGTCAAGTAACTTATAAAGGCAGGCTTATCAGAATTACACCAGACTTCTCACCAGAGTCTATGAAAGCTAGAAGATCCTGGGCAGATCTCATACATACCCTAAGAGAACACAATTGCCAGCCCAGACTACTATATACTCAGCAAAACTCTCAATTACCATAGATGGAGAAACCAAGATATACTATGACAAAACAAATCCAAAACAAATCTTTTCACAAATCCAGATCTACAAAGGATAATAGATGGAAAATGCCAACACAAGAAGAAAAACTACACCCAAGGAAAACCAAGAAAGTAATCTTTCAACAACCCCCCAAAAAAGATAGCCACACAAACATAAAAATAACAGGAAGCAACAATCACTATTCCATAATATCTCTTCATAACAGTGGACTCAATTCCCCAATAAAAAGACAGAATAAAAGACTGGATATGTAAACAGGACTCAGAATTTTGCTGCATACAGGAAACATACCTTGGTGTCAAAGAAAAACATTACTTCAGAATAAAGGGCTAGAAAACTATTTTCCAAGCAAATGGTCCCAAGAAATAAGCTGGAGTAGCCATTCTAATACTAGATAAAATTGACTTTCAATCAAAAGTCATCAAAAAAGATGAGGAAAGACACTTCATACTCATCAAAAGAAAAATCTTCCAAGAAGAACTTTGAATTCCGCACATCTATGCTCCAAATACAAGGTCTCTCACATTCATAAAAGAAATCTAACTAAAGCTCAAAGCAAACATTGCACCTCACACAATAATAGTGGAAGACTTCAACACCCCACTCTCATCAATGGACAGATCATGGAAACACAAAGTAAACAGAGACACAGTGAAACTAACAAGTTGTGGACCAAATGGATTTAACGGATATTTATAGAAAATTTCATCCTAAATCAAAAGAATATACCTTCTTCTCAGCATATCATGGTATCTTCTCCAAAACTGACCATATAATCTGTCACAAATCAGACCTCAACAGATACAAGAAGATTGAAATAATCCCATGCCTCCTATCAAATCACTATGGATTAAGGCTGGACTTCAATAGTAACAAAAACAACAGAAAGCCCACATACACATGGAAGCTCTACTCAATGATAACTTGGTCAAGGAAGAAATAAAAAAAATTAAAGACTTTTTAGAATTTAATAAAAATGAAGGCATATCATGCCGAAACTTGTGGGACACAATGAAAGCAGTGCTAAGAGGAAAACTCATAGATCTGAGTGCCTCCAAAAAGAACCTGGAGAGAGCAAACACTAGCACCTTGAAAGCACATCTGAAAGCTCTAGAATAAAAGGAAGCAAATACACCCAAGAGGAGTAGATGGAAGGAAATAATCAAACTCAGGGCTGAAATCAACCAAGTAGAAACAAAAAGAACTATACAAAGAATCAACAAAACCAGGAGCTGGTTCTTTGAGAAAATAAACAAAATAGATAAACCAGACTAACCAGAGGGCACAGAGACAGTATCCAAATTAATAAAATCAGAAATGAAAAGGGAGACATTGCAATGGAAATGGAGGAAGTTAAAATAATTATCAGATCCTAGTATAAAACCCTATACTCAACAAAACTGCAACATCTGGAAGACATGGACAATTTTCTAGACAGATACCAAATACCAAAGTTCAAACAGGATCAGATAAACCATGTATACAGTCCTATAACCTCTAAAGAAATAGAAGAATTAAAAGTCTCCCAGCCAAAAAAAGCCTGGGACCAGATAGATTTAGTGTAGAATTCTATCAGTCCTTCAAAGAAGATCTAATACCAATACTCTTTAAACAATAACACAAAATAGAAACAGTAGGAACACTACCATATTCATTCTATGAAGCCACAGTTATGCTGATACCAAACCACACAAAGACCCACCAAAGAAAGAGAACTTCAGACCAATTTCCCTTGTGAATATTAATACAAAAATACTCAATAAAATTCTTGCAAACCTAATCCAAGAAAACAAAAGGATCATTTACCACAATCAAGTAGGCTTCATACTAGGGATGCAGGGGTGGTTCAATATATGGAAATCCACCAACATAATTCACTACATAAACAAACCCAAAAGAAAAAAAAACATGATCATCTCATTAGATGCTGAGAAATAATTTGACAAAATTCAACATCCCTTCATGTTAAAAGTCTTGGAAAGGTCAGGAACTCAAAGCCCATACCTAAACATAGTAAAAGCAATCTACAGTAAACCAGTACCCAACATCAACTAAATGGAGAGAAACTTGACGCAATCCCACTAAAATCAGGGACTAGACAAGGCTGCCCACTTTGTCTTTATCAATTCAGTATAGTACTTCAAATTCTATCTAGAGCAATTATACAACAAAAGGAGGTCAAAGGGATACAAATTGGAAAGGATGAAGTAAAAATATCATTTACATATGATACTTAAGTGACCTCACAAATTGTACAATAGAACTCTTAAACCTGATAAACGACTTCAGCAAAGTGGCTGGATATAAAATTAACTCAAACAAATCAGTAGCCTTTCTATACTCAAAGGATAAACAGGCTGAGAAATAAACTAGGGAAATGACACCCTTTATAATAGCCACAAAGAATATAAAGTATCTTGATGTGACTCTAACCAAACAAATGAAAGATCTGTATGAGAAGAACTTCAAGTCTCTGAAGAAAGAAATTGGACAAGACCTCAGAAGATGGAAAGATCTCCCATGCTCATGGATTGGCAAGATCAACATTGTAAAAATAGCTATCTTGCCAAAAGCAATCTACAGATTCAATGCAATCCCCATCAAAATTCCAATTCAATTCTTCATAGAGTTAGAAAGAGCAACTCTCAAATTCAACTGGAATAAATAACAAAAATCCAGGATATTGAAAACTTTTTTTAACAATAAAAGAACTTCTGGGGGAATCACCATCTGTGACCTCACGCTGTACTACAGAGCAATAGTGATAAAAAGTGCATAGTATTAGTACTGAGATAGGCAGGTAGATCAATGGAATAGAATTGAAGACCCAGCAATGAAACCATACACCTATGGTCACTTGATCTTTGACAAAGGAGCTAAAACCATCCAGTAGAAAAAAGACAGCATTTTCAACAAATGGTGCTGGCTCAACTGGCGGTCAGCATGTAGAAGAATGCAAATTGATCCAGTCTTATCTCCTTGTACAAAGCTCAAGTCTAAGTGGATCAAGGACCCCCACATAAAACCAGATAAACTTAATCTAGTAGAAGAGAAAGTGGGGAAAACTCTTGAATACATGGGCACAGGGGAAAAGTTCCTGAACAGAACACCAATGCCTTATGCTCTAAGATCAAGAATTGACACATGGGACCTCATAAAACTGCACAGTTTCTGTAAGGCAAAGGACACTGTCAATAGGACAAAATGGCAACCAACAGATCGGGAAAAGATTTTACCAATCCTACAGCCAATAGAGGACTAATATCCAATATATGCAGAGTCAAGAAGTTAGACTCCAGAGAACCAAATAACCCTATTTAAAAATGGGGAACAGAATTAAAGAATTCTCAACTGAGGAATATCAAATGGCCAATAAGCACCTAAAGAAATGTTCAACATCCTTAGTTATCAGGGAAATGCAAATCAAAACAACCGTAAGATTCTACCCCACATCAGTCAGAATGGCTAAAAGCAGAAACTCAGGTGAGGGCAGATGCTAGGAAGGATGTGGAGAAAGAGGAACACTCCTGGTGGGATTGCAAGCTGGTACAACCACTCTGGAAATCAGTCTGGTAGGTCCTCAGAAAAATGGACATAGTACTATTTGAGGATCCAGCTATACCACTCCTGGGCATATACCCAGCAGATGCTCCAACATATAACAAGGACACATGCTCCACTATGTTCATAGCAGCCTTCTTTATAATAGCCAGAAGCTGGAAAGAACCCAGATGTCCCTCAACAGAGGAATGGATACATAAAGTGTAGTACATTTACATAATGTAGTACTACTCAGCTATTAAAAACAATGACTTTGTGAAATTCACAGGGAAATGGATGTAACTAGAAAATATCACCTGAGTGAGGTAACACAGTCACAAAAGGACACACATGATGTGCACTCACTGATAAGTGGATAGTAGCCCAAAAGTTCGGAATACCCAAGATTCAATTCACAGACCAGATGAAGCCTAAGATGAAGGAAGATCAAAACATGGATGCTTTAGTGCTTTTTATAAGGGTGAACAAAATACTCACAGGAGGAAATATGGAGACAAAGTATGGAGCAGAGACTGAAGGAAAGGCCATCCAGAGACTGCTCCACCCTCCACATATACAGCCACCAAATCCAGATGCCATTGTGTATGCCGGGAAGTGCTTGCTGATGGAAGCCTGATATATCCTGAGAGGCTCTGCCAGAGCCTGACAAATACAGACGAAGAAGCTCACAGCCAACCATTGGACTGAGCTCGCGGGTCCCCTATGGAGGAGTTGGAGAAGGGTCTGAAGGAGCTAAGGGGGTTTGCAGCCCCGTGGAGGGAGCAACAGTGTCAACAGGTCAGACCTTTGAGCTCCCAGGGACTGGACCACCAACCAAGTATACACATGGAGCCACCCATGGCCCTGGCCACATATGTGGTAGAGGATGGCCTTGTTGGTCATCAGTGGGAGGTGAGGCCGTTGGGCCTGAGGGTTTTTGATGCCCCAGTGTAGGAGAATGCCAGGGCAGGAGGATGGGAGAGGGTGGGTGGATAGGGGAACATTCTTATAGAGGTAGGGGTAAGGGGGATAAAATAGGGGGTTTCTAAATGGGAGACCTGGAAAGGGGAAAACATTTTAAATGTAAATAAAGAAAATATCCAATTAAAAAAACAAAACAAAAAAAACCCAAACCACAAAAGACAAAACAAAACAAAAACAACCCTGACACCCAGGAGGAGTCGCTACCACCCTTCAGTCCGTCTGCTTGGCTTTTCTTGTTAAAGTGGACTGGAGGAAATGTCATATCCATATAGCTACACAAGAAATACTGTATGCTTCGTCACCTGGCACAACAGGGCCAAGTCAATTACAATTTATTTGAGAATATTTCAACTTCGTACTGGACTGGTATTCATTCCTAGAGAAGTCTGGTCCTTCATCCGGCCAGTCCAGCTAGATGTTCCATACCCTCTGGGTAGGAGACTGTAAACCTTGCTTCTCATTCTTCCTTCTCTCTGCTCCTTCTTTAGCCTCCAGGAGAGGTGCAGGCTCTACCGCAAAGCCCAGGGGCTATGGCTTGCTTTCCTGGTCCACTCAGGGTCTTACCTCATAGAAACCCCTGAGCAATGCCTCCGTCTGCTGTACCACACCACGCTCCACACGCCACTTCACCATCCTCTCTATGTATTCCTTCTTGTTTTTCTCAGTCACCTGCGTGTTGGCGCCTCCAGACTTCAACTCTCTTTCTGTTACCTTGCGAATAAACAGGAGGAGACATTTTTATTTAGCACAAAAAAAGGCAGTTTTACTTCCCGGAACTTACTGAAAAAAAGTTTCTGTTGTTTGAAGAAAATTCTTAAGCAACTTAGAAGAGCTACAATTTATTTACTTATTTTTGTACAAAAAGGAAACATTTCTTTCTTTCTTTCTTTTGTTCTTTTAAAAAAGGCTTATGTATTTATTACGTATACAATGTTCTGCCTGCCTGTATGCCTGGGCACCAGAAGAGGGCACTAGACCTCATTATTGATGTTTGTGAGCCACCACGTGGTTACTGGGTATTGAACCCAGGACCTCTGGAAGAGTAGCCAGTGCTCTTAAGCTCTGAGCCACCTCTCCAGTCCTAGAAACATATTTCTTTAACTCAAGGGGTATAATGGAAACAAATGAGAAATAGCCTGGGTTGTTCCTTAAGGTGGAAGGAGCCAAATATCCCAACACTATAGTCAGATACTTGATGACTTTATATATCTCAATTAAGGCAACAAATTGCAGCTGTTGTGTGGCAAATTCTTATTGTATACCTAAAAAGAAGTACAGTAGACTTGGGTAGAAAGATTTGTTTTTCTAAGCTGGCTGTGAATGTGGCTACGATGCAAAGCACAGAGAATCAGAGAGGTCTTCACTCAAAAAGGGACTCATGTTTTTAAAGACAAACTCATCAGCCAGGATCTAGGATCTGTGAGCTATCTTTTTGTGTACTCGAGAATATGAAAATATATTTCATGTGTTTTTTTAAGCACATATACATATTATATGCTACATATATTCTTTATTCTCTTTTTCTCTGGAAAATATATCTAAGAAAATTTATACCAATTTAGATATCATTAACAGATATGGAGGGTTTCATACCTGTTTGACCAACAGATTTAATACTACATTAATAAATTTTTATAGAAAACACATGGGAAATTTTTGGGTTTAGTGTCAAGATCTACGCATACTGGAATACTAAGTGGATGTAATGAAAGAACTATTATGTAGTTTCGAAGATACAGAAATACCTTGTATCTTATGGTCTACCTTACATATTTTCTGATTCATGATTATGTTTGATTTTCAAAACTCCTGCATAGTGTAGAACCATGTCACAGTGACAGACATAAGGAAGATGCCCTGGCTGGGCTATTAAAAAAGAATTCCTGGGGCTGGAGAGATGGCTCAGCAGTTAGAGTACTGGCTGCTCATACAGAGGACCTTGGTTTGAACCAGTGAGAGTTTTGTTTCTAATTTAAAAATAAAATTCTATTAACATATGATTCAGCCATCCTATACTTTAGATAATATACATGTAATATGTATATAATCCAAGCAGTAGGGCCCAACCAATCCACTCTTGTTAGCAACATTATTCACAATAACCACAAGGTGAAAGAAACAGTTATTTGAAAGATCTAGGCTTAAAATCATAAAAATAGAAATTGTATGGCATTTTCTAGGAGTTAGGGTTTAGGAAGAGTTAAGGATGTTTTTAATTGGTAGAATTTCAGTTTTGAAAGAAGAAAAATTCTAGAGATTGGATGCCAAATGACATGAATACATTTAACAATACTGAAGTGTACACTTTAAATTTTCTAAGATGGTCAAGATTTATTCTATGCATTTACCACGGTGAACAACAAAATGTCTTTTCCAAGTTCACACCACACAAACCTGTCCAAAAACTTCTTCATTAACAGTGAAGGTGAGATCTAGAATGTCTGTGATGTTGTTGTCCTTCATCCACTGTAAACTCTGGTGGAATTCCTCATCCAAATATTCTAGGTCACTCAGATCACATGGCCTGCGAGAATTCAAAGGCAGCAAGAAAAGTTGAGTAAACAAATGTGGTTTCCATACTCCATTCCAAACATGATTGTTTGGCTTCTCAATAAAGCATCATAGGTTTCACAATTACTTGAGACTTTTGAATGTATTGAGGAAACAGTAATTGAATACTTTTAATTTATTTAATAGTTTCCTTTTGAAAAGAAACTGCTAAAATTTCAATAATAAACATGAAATAATTATTGACTCACAGGTACCTAAAAAACAAACCAATTCTACTCAACTGCTTAATACAATGTTCCCAATGTTATGATTTCTACATAAATGAATTAATGTCCATTTGGTTTTGCTAATTCCTTTTTCTTTTTTGAGACAGGGTTTCTTTGTGTAGCCCTGGCTGTCCTGGAACTCACTCTGTAGACCAGGCTGGCCTCAAACTCAGAAATCCGCCTGCCTCTGCCTTCTGAGTGCTGGAATTAAATGCATTCACCACCACGCCTGTTTGCTAATTTCTTATACCTACAAATGCCTTTCTATTGCATTAAAATGTATGCAAGATATATATATTTAAACTTAATAGGAATGGTTGAAATAAAATTGGCAGAAAAGGCCAGAAGGGCAGCACTGTCATCCTGCGGACAGGCTACATGGAACCATCTACAATCACTTACAGCTTCAGGAGTCCCTTATAGAAGGGTCTTGTGAAGAAAGCGTCCAGGAGGTACTGATGGATCAGAGCTAGGCCCAGGATACGACCACTGAATCTAAACCTGAAACATACATAAAGCAAAGAAGTTTAAGAGTTCCTAGGAATTTACATTACTTGAGTATTTTAATTTGTACAAATTTTTAAAATGTAGCTTTATTCATGGTGTTGGTGGTTGGATCAAGGGCCTAACATATCCTAGAACATAAGCTATGCCACTGAGTATCCTCTTGCCCAGCTCGATGAGTTTTTGTATAATATTCAGCTTAAAATGATTTGTCCATTGATGATATAAAGAGGCTTCCATTCTCTTTACCACAAACAATGGTCATGTGATTGGTATGTCCTAAATGAAACCTATGCTCCATGATCGGACTGCTGTTACTTATCTAAGAAGAGAAAAACATTGAGGAAGGGAAATGCAGGAACCTAAAATATAAAGCACAATTTAGACCCAAAGAGAACCTGGACCAAAATGAGAGAAAACAGTCTCTCTGACCATTGTGTTTTTGCTTATTCAGATATATATTTTTTTGGGTTTTTTTTAATTAGGTATTTTCCTCGTTTACATTTCCAATGCTATCCCAAAAGTCCCCCATACCCACCCCCACAATCCCCTACCCACCCACTCCCCCTTTTTGGCACTGGCATTCCCCTGTACTGGGGCAAATAAAGTTTGCAAGTCCAATGGGCCTCTCTTTCCAGTGATGGCCGACTAGGCCATCTTTTGATACATATGCAGCTAAAGACAAGAGCTCCCGGGTACTGGTTAGTTCATATTGTTGTTCCACCTATAGGGTTGCAGTTCCCTTTAGCTCCTTGGGTAATTTCTCTATCTCCTCCATTGGGGGCCGTGTGACCCATCCAATAGCTGACTGTGATCATCCACTTCTGTGTTTGCTAGGCCCCGGCATAGTCTCACAAGAGACAGCTATATCTGGGTCCTTTCAGCAAAATCTTGCTAGTGTATGCAATGGTGTCAGCGTTTGGAAGCTGATTATGGGATGGATCCCTGGATATGGCAATCAATGAAGTAGCTGGGTATAAAATTAACTCAAACAAGTCAATGGCCTTTTTTTTTGTTTTTTTTTGTTTTTTTTTGTTTTTTGTTTTTTGTTTTTTGTTTTTTTTGAGACAGGGTTTCTCTGTATAGCCCTGGCTGTCCTGGAACTCACTTTGTAGACCAGGCTGGCCTCAAACTCAGAAATCCGCCTGCCTCTGCCTCTCAAGTGCTGGGATTATAGGCATGCGCCACCACGCCAGGCTCTCAGATATTTTATAATGTTACCTAAAGGCCACATGCTGGGAGACAGAAGCTTGAATATAGGTCACAGGTGGCAGTTAATATTTAAAGACAGTGAGGAACAGTTCTGTGCAATCGCAATGTGATGACAGATAACCTGATCAATCATTATTATTCAATATTGCCAGGTACACAATGAAAGAACAAGGTCACTGCTAGGAAAAATTAGTAATTTAGACTGGCCCATCTACAGACATAAAGGCCCTTACTTATAACAATCATTGTTGAATCAATTTGTTTCCTAGAACGTTTTCTGGTGAACTGCTTGGATGAGTTACAAACTTAACTGTAGTTTGTCCAGGTAATTTCTCTACTTTATGAAGCTTCTTGTCTGCCCAGGCTAGCATCCTTGGCTTCTTCTCTACAAAGACTGCCAATTTCTGCACCTAGCTCCAAAACTCTGGTGTACATATTTTCTATCTAATATGATCTTTGCCTCACCATGGGGTTTTCTGGCTCCTCCCAGTTGGAATTTCTAAGTAACTATTTTCTAGTGTGTTTGATATGATACTTCATAGTCACCAGATAATCAAATTTGTAAATGTTATAAAATGTCAAAATGAATAGATTGTATTTATTCAAGAATAAATATAAGTATAAAGCACATTTCAAATTAGGATTCTTGAAGTAGTCTATTCCATTTGCCTGAAACAGGATGTGGATAATGTACAAATTATTGAGAATTAAGAGAAATCAAATAAGAAAAAAAAACATGTAAACACAGGTACCTATAGTTGTTTTCCTAAATTTCAGGGCACTCCAATGACCCATGGAAGAAAAATAAAAATGATAGCAGATAGCAAGAATGTGTAACTCGTTAACATATTCAGAGAGAATACTATTTTAAGCTTAATATTCAAAACTGAATACTCCAGGTTGCAAAGCAGCTGCTCACATCAGTCACAGAAGATCAGGGAGCAATGAATTAATATATGCATGTTGTGTTCAGTTCTTTTGCTTCTTGTTTGGTATAGTTCAGGATTAATGTTCTGGTAATATTTTCAGGATGAAATATACAGCTTAAATAGACCAATAGTTAGATTTTTTTCTTAGATTAAATTAGAAGACTTCGAGGAAAAATTATCTCCAAACCTATGCTAAGACAGGGTACAAACATACTCTCTCTCATTTAAAGATATGTTCTTAAAGTCTCCAAGGGATAGAAAGTTCTTCCACAAATTAAGTGGCTTCCTAAATAAGAAAGGGGTGAAAATTTTCTTTTCTTTTTTAAAAGGTTTGTTTATTATATCTAACCATCTACCTACCTACCTTTCTATCTATCTATCTATCTATCTATCTATCTATCTATCTATCTATCTATCTATCTACCTACCTACCTTTCTATCTATCTATCTATCTATCTATCTATCTATCTATCTATCTATCTATCTATCTATCTATCTATCTATAGAGAGTACACTGTAGCTGTCGCCAGACACACCAGAAGAGGGCATATGGATCCCATTACGGATGGTTATGAGCCACCATGTGGTTGTTGGGAATTGAATTCAGGACCTCTGGAAGAGCAGTTGGTGCTCTTAACCACTGAGCCATCTCTCCAGCCCCCAAAAGTTCTCTTAATTCATCATAGTGAGATGCCAAACTACAGCTCATAACTTATAGGCAATAACATGATAGAAAGCTAAAGACATCCCACTTGTACATACAGAAAGCCCAAGTACAATACAGTACTAACAACCACTGACATTGCAAGGACTTTAAAACCACAGACAGTAAGCCTGATGTGGTCACACATGCCTGTAATCCAAGGACTGGGGAGACCGAGGCAGAAAATCATGAGTTCAAGGCCAAAATGGGCAACCTGATGAGACCCTGATAGTCAGTTTGGAACAATATAGAGTCACTTGCAAAGACAGTATTAATGAGAAATTGTCTTCATTGGGTTATCCTGGTGGAAAATCTGGATGAAAAATCTGTGGGTGATTGTCTTGATTGCCTTAATAAATGTCTGAAGATACAGCTAGAAGGTGGGTGCTATCACTTTCTGGACTCCATGAGTATAAGGAGCTACCTGAGTACTAAGCAGTTAATTCACTTCTCTCAACCCTTGACTGTGGATGTGACATAACCAGATGTCTAACTTACTGCCACCTTGATTTTTCTGCAATGATGGCCTGTAATCTAGAAATATAAGCCAAATAAAAGTTTTACCCCTATGTTGTTTTATCATAATGCTTTATCACAGCAATGGAAATGAAACTAGGATGCCAACTCACAGAACGAAACAATGTAAGGCAAGGCTATTTTGGTCTTGTTCAGCTTATTTTCTAGAATGGAATCAAACAACACAAACAAGGACATGGAACACAGGAGAAGGCTGACAAAGGACAAGGAGCTACAACAGAGAATACACAAAACCAACCAGTTCCAATACACGCCCTCCAGCCCACACAAGTAGTGTTTCAATTCCAAGTGACATTTAATCTGGCACTGCTTACCCAGTATTTACCAGGCATATTTATGACCATAAATGTGCTCATGTTTATTTCTCTTTCCAGAATTAAGAAATAGACATGGACAGTGAATGAATGTCCATTCCCTTCCTCTGCCTAAGCTGGTCTGGAGCTGAGCATCAATATCTGATTGTACAAACATGGTTGAGGCCATGATGATAAACCCTGCAGTTATTGATCCTGTTTTTTTTTTTTTTTTTTAATGAGTGCTATGTAGGCTATGATAAGAGTTTTCCTTGTGGCCTCTGTGAATCCATGCTGAACTTTCATGAGCGAGAAACAGAAGAAGGCAGCAGCCACACCCATCCTGCTGTGGGTTCACAGGCATCTAGAGGCAATGATTTGAGAATCCAAATTATGATCTCTTGGGTTCTTGGGCCATCTGTCATAAAAATAGGATAGTGACAGGTTTTCAGGCAGGAGGCACTGCAACCTTTTGCTGCTGACATTTTATGTTAGGACAAAGACCCACTTCATCCAGATGTGAGCTCCATTAGTTATCTATCCTTTGCTAAGGCTGGACACAGGAAATAGAATACTCATGAGCTGTGTGTTAATTAATTTGTCCCAAGGTGCAAGAACAGGCTAAGAAAATAAAAGTAACAAACCCAGCATAACTGTTTTGTTCAGGTTGCTAGAAGTCCAAAATGGATTTCATTGTTCAAAGTGGAAGAATACTGCCTACTGAATTCCAGATAAGAGGGAGGACTAAAAACTGTCAGTGTGACTTGGAATGGGAAGGTATCAGAAAAAAAGAGTGGACTCAAGAAAGAGAGGAAAACCTTGAGAGAGAGAGAGAGAGGAGAGGGAGAGGGATAGGGATAAGGATAGGGAGAGAGAGGGAGAGGGGGAGGGGGAGAGGGAGGAGGAGGGGGAGGGGGAGAGAGAGGGGGAGAGAGAGGGGGAGAGAGAGACCTTCAGAAGGAGAGAACATCCATCTGAAAAGCAGAGAACAGAGAGAGAAGAGAAGGAAGAGAAAGAAGGAAGCCAAGCTGAGCCTGGTTCCAGCTGGGAGGCTTCTAAACAGGGAGAGGGGAAGAGAAGCCTCATCTAAAAGGCAATCTACTCACTCTGGTGAGAAGATATTGGTGGTCCTTACCACAGGAGGAGCCTCAAGTCCAGATGTGGCTCTGGTCAACACAGTGACTTCTCTGGGGGAATAGGTCAGCACTGGAGGGAGTTCACCAGAAGGCTGTGGCTGGCAGGCACCTTCGTGTTGTTGTTAAACTATTTCTATACTTTGAGAATTTCATGAATGTATACAGTGCATCCTAAGTATAGGTTCCACACACTTCTTTCTTCTCCAAGGCCACCTTCCCTTCTAGATTAAAGTCCTCTTTTTCCTTTTTAACCTTATTTCTCTCTTTTTTTCTTTTTCCCTTATTTTTTATTGGATATTTTCTTTATTTACATGCAAATGTTATCCCCTTTCCTGGTCCCCCTGCGAAACTCCTTATTCTCTCCTTCTACCCTGCTTCTATGAGGATGTTCCCCACCTACCCACCCTCTACCGCCTCCCTGCCCTTAAATTGCCTGGGACATCAAGCCTTTACAGAACCAAGGGCCTCTTCTCCCATTGATGTCCAACAAGACCATCATATGTGGCTAGAGCCATGGGTCCCTCAATGTGTACTCCTTGGTTGGTGGTTTAGTCCCTGGGAGCTCTGGGGAGTCTGATTGGTTGGTATTGTTGTTCTTCCTATGGGCTTGCAAACCCCTTCAGCTGTTTCAGTCCTTTCTCTAACTACTCCATTGGGGACCCCATCCTCAGTCCCATGTTTGGCTGTGAGCATCCCCCTCTGTGTTTGTCAGGCTCTGGCAGATCCTCTCAGTAGACAGCTATATCAGGCTCCAGTCAGCATGCACTTCTTGACAGCCACAATAGTGTCTGCATTTGGTGACTGTATGTGGGATGGGTACCCAGGTGGGGCAGTCTCTGGATGGTCTTTCCTTTAGTCTCTGCTCCACACTTTGTCTCTGTATTTGGTCCCCTGAGTATTTTGTTACCCCTTCGAAGAAGGAGCAAAGCACCCACACTTTGGTCATCCTTTTTCCTGAGCTTCATATGGTCCATGAGTTGTATTGTGGGTATTCCATGCTCTGATTAATATCCACTTATCAGTGAGTGCATACCATGTGTGTTCTTTTGTGACTGAGTTACCTCACTCAGGATTATATTTTCTAGTTCCATCCATTCGTCTAAGAATTTCACGAATTCATTGTTTTTAATAGCTGAGTAGTACTACATTGTGTAAATGTACCACATTTTCTGTATCTATTCCTCTGTCAAAGGACATCTGGGTTCTTTCTAGCTTCTGGTTATTATAAATAAGGCTGCTATGAACATAGTGGAGCATGTGTCCTTGTTATATGTTGGAGTGGTATAGTTGGGTCTTCAGATAGTACTATGTCCAGTTTTCTGTGGAACTGCCAGACTGATCTCCAGAGTGGTTGTACCAGCTCGCAATCCCACCAACAATGAAGGAGTGTTCCTCTTTCTCCACATCCTCGACAGCATCTGCTGTCACTTGAGTTTTTGATCTTAGTCATTCTGATTAGTGTAAGGTGGAATCTCAGGGTTGTTTTGATTTGCATTGCCCTGATGACTAAGGATGTTGAACATTTCTTTAGGTGTTTCTCAGCCAGTCAATATTCCTCAGTTGAAAATTCTTTGTTTAGCTCTGTACCCCATTTTTAAATAGGATTATTTGTTTCTCTGGAGTCTAACTTCTTGAGTTCTTTGTATATATATTGGATATTAGCCCTCTATTGGATGTAGGGTTGGGAAAGAGCTTTTCCCAGTCTCTTGGTTGTCCTTTTGTCCTATTGACAGTGTCCTTTACCTTACAGAAGCTTTGCAATTTTATGAAGTCCCATTTGCCTAATATTGATCTTAGAGCTTAAGCCATTAGTGTTCTGTTTGGGACCTTTTTCCTTGTGCTCATGTGTTCGAGGCTATTCCCCACTTTCTCTTCTGTTAGTCTCAGTGTATCTAGTTTTATGTGGAGGTCCTTGATCCACTTGGACTTGAGCTTTGTACAAGGATAAAAGAATGGATCAATTCGCATTCTTCTGCAAGTTGACCGCTGGTTGAACCAGCACCATTTGTTGAAAATGCTGTCTTTCCCCCCATTGGATGGTTTTAGCTTCTTTGTCAAAGATCAAGTGACTATCGGTGTGTGGGTTCATTTCTGGGTCTTCTGGGTATTCCACTGACCTTCCTGCCTGTCTCTGTACCAATACCATACAGTTTTTATTGCTCTGTAACACAGCTTGATGTCAGTCATGGTGATTTTCCCAGAAGTTCTTTTATTGTTGAGAATAGTTTTTGCTATCCTGGGTTTTTGGTTATTCCAAATGAATTTGCTCTTTCTAACTCAGTGAAGCATAGAGTTAGTTTTTGATGGGGATTGCATTGAGTCAGTAGATTGCTTTTGGCAAGATGGCTACTTTTACTATATTAATCTTGCCAATCATGAACATGGGAGATCTTTTCCATCTTCTGAGATCTTTGATTTCTTTCTTCAGAAACTTGAAGTTCTTGTCATACAGATCTTTCACTTGCTTGGTTTGATCACACCAAGGTATTTTATATTATTTGTGATTATTGTGAAGGGTGTTGTTTTCCAGACAGGATATGTAAACAGGATCTAGCCTTTCATTGTATACAGGAAACCCACCTCAGTGACAAAGACAGACACTACCTCAGAGTAAAAGCCTGGAAAAAAGTTTCCAAGCATATGGTTCCAAGAAGCAAGCTTTTATTGAATAAAATTGACTTTCAAACAAATGTTATCAAAAAAGATAAGGAAGAACACTTCATACTCCTCAAAGGAAAAACTTCCAAGAAGAACTCTCAATTCTGAACATCTATCACCCAATTGTAAGTGCACCCATATTGATTAAAAAAACTTTACTGAAGCTCAAAGCACACATTGAACCTCACAAAATAATACTGGGAGACTTCAATGCCCCACTCTCATCAATGGACAGATCATGGAAACACAAACTAAGCAGAGACAGAGTGAAACTAACAGAAGTTATAAACCAAATGGATTTAAGAGATATCTATAGAACATTTCATCCTAAAACAAAAGAATATACCTTCTTCTCAGCACCTCATGGTACCTTCTCCAAAGTGACCATATAGTTGGTCACAAAACAGGCCTCAACAGATACAAGAAGACTGAAATGATCCCATGTACACTATCATATCACCACAGACTAAGGCTGGTCTTCAATAACAACAAAAACAATGGATAGCCCACATACACATGGAAGCTGAACAATGTTCTACTCAATGATAACTTGGTCAAGGAAGAAATAAAGAAAGAAATTAAAGACTTTTTAGAATTTAATGGAAATGAAGTCATATCATACAAAACTTATGGGATACAATGAAAGTAGTGCTAAGAGGAAATCTCATAGATCTGAGTGCCTCCAAAAATGAACTGGAAAGAGCTTACACTAGCAGCTTGACAGCACACTTAAAAGCTCTATAACAAAAAGAAGCAAATGCACCCAAGAGGAGTAGATAGCAGGAAATACACAAACCTAGGTCTGAAATCAACCAAGTAGAAACAAAAAGAACTATACAAAGAAGCAACAAAACCAGGAGCTGGTTCTTTGGGAAAATCAACAAGATAGATAAACTCTTAGCTAGAGGGCACAGGGACAGTATCCAAATTAATAAAATCGGAAATGAAGAGGGAGACATAACAACAGAAACCAAGGAAGTTCAACAAATCACCGGATGCTACTACAAAAGCATATACTCAACAAAACTGGAAAATCTGGATGAAATGGACAATTTTCTAGCCAGATACCAGGTACTAAAGTTAAATGAGGATCAGATAAACCATCTAAACAGTTTCATAACCCCTAAAGAAATGACAGCAGTCATTAGAAGTCCCCCAACCAAAATAAGCCCAGAAGCAGATAGTGTTAATGCAGAATTCTATCAGACCTTCATACTCAATAAAATTCTCAAAAACCAAATCTAAGAACATATCAAAACAATCTTCCATCATGGTCAAGTAAGCTTCATCTCAGGGATGCAGGGATGGTTCAATATATGGAAATCCATCAATGTAATACATCATATAAACAAACTCAAAGACAAAAACCACATGATCATCTCATTAGATGCAGAGAAATCATTTGACAAAATTCAACATCCCTTCACAATAAAAGTCTTGGAAAGATCAGGAATTCAAGGCCATACCTAAACATAATAAAAGCAATATACAGTAAACCAGTAGCCAACATCAAACTAAGTGGAGAAAATCTTGTAGCAATCCCACTAAAATCAGGGACTAGACAAGGCTGCTCACTTTTTCCCTACCTATTCAATATAGTACTTGAAGTCCTAGCTGGGGTTCTTTATATATACATATTAGATATTAGCCCCCTATCAGATTTAGGATTGGTAAAGATCTTTTCCCAATGTGTTGGTTGTCGTTTTGTCTTATTGACTGTGTCTTTTTTGCCTTACAGAAGCTTTGCAATTTTATGAGGTCCCATTTGTCAATTCTTACCTTTCAGCACAAGCTGTTGGTGTTATGTTAAGGAATTTTATTTCCTTGTGCCCATATGTTCAAGGCTCTACCCCACTTTCTCCTCTATAAGTTTCAGTGTTTCTAGTAGAGTTCCTTGATCCACTTAGACTTGAGCTTTGTACAAGGAGATAAGAATCGACCAATTTGCATTCTTCTACATGCTGACTACCAGTTGAACCAGTTGAAAATGCTGTCTTTTTTCCACTGGATGGTTTTAGCTCTTTTGTCAAAGATCAAGTGACCATGGGTGTGTGGGTTCATTTCTGGGTCTTCAATTCAATTCCATTGATCTACCTGTCTGTCACTGTACCAGTCCCATGCAGTTTTTTGTTTTTCTTGTTTTTATTTTTATTTTTTATTTTTTATCACAATTGCTCTGTAGTACAGCTTGAGGTCAGGGATGGTGATTCCATCAGAGGTTATTTTATTGTTGAGGATTTTGCTATCCTAGGTTTTTGTTATTTGAGATGAATTTGTAAATTGTCCTTTCTAACTCTGTGAAGAATTGATTTGGAATTTTGATGGGGATTGCATTGTATCTGTAGATTGCTTTCAGCAAGATAGCCATTTTGACTATATTAATCCTGCCAATCCATGAGCATGGGAGATCTTTCCATCTTCTGAGATCTTCGATACCTTTCTTCAGAGACTTGAAGTTCTTATCATAGAGATCTTTCACTTCCATAGAGTCACCCCAAGGTATTTTATATTACTTGTGACTATTGTGAAGGGTGTTGTTTCCCTAATTTCTTTCTCACCCTGTTTATTCTTTGTGTAGAGAAAGGCCATTGATTTGTTTGCATTAATTTTATATCCAGCCACTTTGCTGAAGTTGTTTATCAGGTTAGGAGTTCTCTGGTGGAATTTTGGTGGTCACTTATATAAACTATCATATCATCTGCAAATAGTGATATTTTGACTTCTTCCTTTCCAATTTGTATCCTTTTGATCTCCTTTTGTTTTCTAACTGCTCTGGCTAGGACTTCAAGTACTACATTCAATAGGTAGGGAGAGAGTGGGCAGCCTTGTCTAGTCCCTGATTTTAGTGGAATTACTTAAAGTTTCTTTCCATTTAGTTTGATTTTGGCTACTGGTTTGCTGTATATTGCTTTTATTATGTTTAGGTATGGGCCTTGAATTTGAGAATTGCTCTTTCTAACTCTATGAAGAATTGAGTTGGAAATTTAATGGGGATTGCATTGAATCTGTAGATTGCTTTCAGTAAAATGGCCATTTTTACTAAATCCTGCCAATCCATGAACATGGGAGGTCTTTCCATATTCTGAGGTCATCTTCAATTTTTTTCTTCAGGGACTTGACTTTTTGTCATACAGATCTTTCACTTGCTTGGTTAGAGTCACACCAAGATATTTTATATTACTTGTGGCTATTTTGAATGGAGTTGTTTCTCTAATTTCTTTCTCAGCCTGTTTGTAATTGGTACAAAGGAACATTACTGATTTATTTGAGGTAATTTTATGTCTCTCAACAGAAAAACGTATACAGAAAATACACATTTACATAATGGAGTACTACTCAGTGATTAAAAAGAATGACTCCATGAAATTCTTAGGCAAATGAATGGAACTAGAAACTATCCTGAGTGAGGCAACCCAGACACAAAAGAATATACATGGTATCTACTCACTGATAAGTGGATATTAGACCCAAACCTCACAATGCCTATGATACAACCCACTTAGAAGAAAGGAAGAACTGTATGGATGCTTCAGTCCTTTATTGAGGGGGGAACAGAATGATTGTGGGAGGTGAAGGGAAAGGGGGTCCTGGGAAGGAGGGAGGAGGGGGAGGCAGTATCAGGCACTGGAGGGGATGTGAGAGAGGTACAGAGGGTCAGGAAATAGAATAAAAATATCTAGCAGGAAAGATGAGGAACTGGGGATAGCCACTGGAGGGTTCCAGACACCAGGGAAATGTGAGGTTCCTAGGAGCCAATGGGGATGACTTTAGCCTAAATGTGCAGAGAACATGTAGATTGAACCTATAGTGACTACCTCCTATAGATAAGCATGGCCCCTGGTTGAGGGATGGGGCCACCCACCCATCTCAGTTTTTAATCCAGAAATGTTCCTGTCCAAAGGAAGAACAGGGAGAAAAAAATGGAACAGAGAGTAAGGAAGGGCCATCCAGGGACTGCCCCACCTGGATATTCATCATGTCCACAGACTCCAAACCCGGCATTTTTGATGTGGTCAAGAGGTGCTTGCTGACAGGAACCTGGTGTGGTGGTTTCTTGGGAGGTCCAACCAGCAACTGACTAATTCAGATGTGGATGCTTCAAGTCCCCCATCAGACTGAGCTCAGGAAACCTCATGGGAGAGCTGGCAGAAGAACTGGAGGAGCGGGGGTAGGGGGTTTGTTGCAATCCCATTGGAAGAACAACATAGGCTTCCCTGACCACCCAGTTCTCCCAGAGAGTAGACCACCAACAATAGCTCTAGATACAGATGCAGCAGAGGATGATCTTGCCTGACAGCAATAGGAGTGGAGGCCCTTGGTCCTGGGGAGGTTTGAGAGCCCAGTGTAGGGGGATACTGGAGCAGTGGGGCAGGAGAGGGTGGATGGGTGAGGGATCACCCTCATACAGGTAAAGGGAAAGGGTGAGGGGGGATGTTGGATGAGGCATTGGTGGAGGGATAACCGGGAAGTGGGATATCATTTGAGATGTACAGATTGGAATGATTAATATATGTATATAAAATCGGGTCAATTTCCACCCAAGCCAAGGTTAAAGGCCCACTCATCTACGGATGACAAAATCATTTGATCACCTCAGTTAAGTGTTGCCTTATTTAACTTAATTAATGGGGGGGGGGGAGATATTGGAGATCGTACTATTGAAAGGGCAAGCCCTTCACTGCCTCCCACCCAAATAAAAAAGCCAATTGGCCTTGTACTACAGAGCCGGTCAAACTCCTTCTCCCTGTTTCCCACCTATCATCCAAAAATGTGGAGGAATATCAACTTAGTGTTATCCTTAATATAGTGTATTTCAAATTTGTTCAGTCAAACTTAGCCAGAGTTCCAACGCCCTACTTAAAATTCCACTAGAAAGTTACCTACTCAGTACTAATTAGCATTATACCGTCAGAGCCTGCAGCTCCAGGCTTTTCAGTTAGTTGTTTACTAAGATAAGAAAAGACAGTCTTAAGCCAGATACAGTTTAGCATAAGAAAAGTTAAAGAATCCCAGGGAAGCAGGTTTTTTCTTTAGCCCTAGATTCCAGGCAGAACTATTGAGCATAGATAATTTTTCCCCCCTCAGGCCAGCTTTTTCTTTTTTTAAGTTTTGTTAATAAAAGGGAGGAAATGTAGTCTCCCCTCCCCCAGCCTGAAACCTGCTTGCTCAGGGGTGGAGCTTCCTGCTCATTCGTTCTGCCACGCCCACTGCGGAGCCACACACGTGCACCTTTCTACTGGACCAGAGATTAATCGGCGGGAATCGGATCCCCTCCCCCTTCCTTCATAACTGAGTGTCGCAACAGTAAAATTTGAGCTTTGATCAGAATAACTGTCTTGGCTACATTTCTTTCTCTCGCCACCTAGCCTCTCTTCTCTTCCAGGTTTCCAAAATGCCTTTCCAGGCTAGAACCCAGGTTGTGGTCTGCTGGCCGAACACAACAATACATAATTAAAAGTAATTTATATGAAGTCACTATATAATAGGAGAGAAAATGCCCCAAGTAGAATCTTATGCCCCTAAGTAAATTATCCAGTGTCAGGAATAAGTTACATTCTGGCAAGTCATTGGCTAAACATGTCCTATATCCTCTGACAATCATCACAGAATATTGTCAAGGTTATTAGTTAACTTCACAAGATGATGGTAAGGTAAGAAAGCACCTTTTGTTGAAGACACTGCTTACTTATGTCATTGAATATGGAGAAATATAGCTAGTGCCTGACTAGAACCTTCACCCCTTCTGCCTAGCATCCACGGTACTGAAACTGACTTTGCATTTGTGTCATGTTGCCAGAGAAGAAAAGTAATCCTCAGTATCACCCAGCTCCAAATTCCCGAGACCTACAAAAGCAACCTGCCCACAATATATATTGATGTAGTAATGGCACAATTGTGAGAGAGTGAGAGACTAAAACATTCCATCCTAAATGGAATGTTCCCATCAAATCCCTCCATTCAGGACTCAAGCAACCCTGTGAAAGAAGATGTGGGAAAATTGTAAGAACACCTGTGAAATATGGCCCTCTAAACACATAAGGCCAGGGTACATACAAACTCAAAGAGATTGTGGCAGCACTTACAGGGTCTGCATGGGTCTGCACCAAATGAAGTCCTAGTGTTGAGAAAAGTAGACACAAACATATATCCCTAACTCAGAAGCCATCTTCAATAGCTCACAAATAAAAATTCGTTCTTTCCAATAACAATGTCTCACTGGGGATACAGACCACTCTTAAGGGCTGGCCCCACACCCAGCAGTAGATGGCCAAGACAAAATCAACTCAACGGCATCTTTGGAGGTTCTTTGCCTCATAATGTTTTGTGAGGCTATTTCCTCCTTTCTCTCTCTCTCCGCCCACCTTCTCCTCCTCTCCCACCACCTCCTCCATCTCCTCTACCTCCTCCTCCTCCTCCTCTTCCTCTTTTTTAACCTTTCAGGTTCTTTGCATATATATTATGGCTTTTAGTTCTGTGTTTTTAATGGGATTCCCATAAAAACACAAAACTAAGGAGTTGATGGAACAAAAACTTTAATAAGAATATTTTATATAAAACAACCATTTTCTACCTTGGTGTGACTCTAACTAAGGAAGTGAAAGATCTGTATGACAAGAACTTCAAGTCTCTGAAGAAAGAAATTGAAGAAGATCTCAGAAGATGGAAAGATCTCCCGTGCTCATGGATTGGCAGGATTAATATAGTCAAAATGGATATCCTGCCAAAAGCAATCTACAGATTCAATGCAATCCCCATCAAAATTCCAACTCAATTCTTCACTGAGTTAGAAAGGGCAATTTGCAAATTCATCTGGAATAATAAAAAAAACTTAGGATAGCAAAAATTATTCTCAACAATAAAAGAACCTCTGGGGAAATCACCATGCCTGAACTTAAGCTGTACTACAGAGTAATTGTAATAAAAACTGCATGGTACTGGTACAGTGACAGACATGTAGATCAATAGAATAGAATTGAAGACCCAGAAATGAATCCACACACTTATGGTCACTTGATCTTTTACAAGGGAGCTAAAACCATCCAGTGGAAAAAAGACAGCATTTTCAACAAATGGTGCTGGCACAACTTTCATGTAGAAGAAAGTGAATTGATCCATTCTTATCTCCTTGTACAAAGCTCAAGTCTAAGTGGATCAAAGAACTCCACATAAAACTAGAGACACTGAAATTAATAGAGGAGAAAGTGGGGAAAAACCTCAAAGATATGGGCACACGGAAAAAATTCCTAAATAGAAGAGCAATGGCCTGTGCTGTAGGATCAAGAATTGACAAATGGGACTTCATAAAATTGAAAGCTCCTGTAAGGCAAAAGATACTGTCAATAAGACAAAAGGGCCACCAACAGATTGGGAAAGAGTTTTTACTAATCTTAAATCTGATAGGGGACTAATATCCAATATATACAAAGAGCTCAAGAAGCTGGACTCCAGAAATTCAAATAACCCCATTAAAAATGGGGTACAGAGCTAAACAAAGAATTCTCAACTGAGGAATACCGAATGGCTGAGAAGCACCTGAAAAATGTTCAACATCTTAATCATCAGTGAAATGCAAATCAAAACAACCCTGAGATTCCACGTCAGACCAGTCAAAATAGCTAAAATTAAAAATTCAGGTAACAGCAGATGCTGGCGAGGATGTGGAGAAAGAGGAACACTCCTCCATTGTTGGTGGGATTGCAAGCTTGTACAACCACTCTGGAAATCAGTCTGGTGGTTCCTCAGAAAATTAAACCTAGTCTTCCGGAGGATCCCACAATACCTCTCCTGAGCATATATCCAGAAGATGTTCCAACTTGTAATAAGGACACATGCTCCACTATGTTCTTAGAAGTATTATCAATTTTATGATCTATGTCTTCTTAGAGTATTTTAAGTAAGCAATTATTCTATCTTATATCAATTGACAGTTGTTATAACATCAATGTCTTTGATTATCTGTAATATCTTACATTTTCTGTAATGATTAGTATTCTTGCTTCTATGGGTATTAACTTAGGATTTTGGCTCTTGGGATGCAAATATTCCTGGCTAACTATTCCAAATTCAGTTTCCCTAGAGAAATGTTGCTGACTTTTAACTCAAAAAGACAACAAATTTTAAATATGAGAAAGTGAGCATTAGAGACCTTACCATTCAAGATAGTTTTCTACAAATGCTGACATGGGGCTGATCTGTACTGTGTATGTGTCATTTGCAGAATACTCAAAGAGTCCATAGTAAGGGTTGAAGAGCTCCTGAGACAACAGGAAGAAGAACTCTCGAGAAGGGCCACTGTAGTCCAGCCTGCAAAGGAAGCACAGGTCCAGGAAGTTCAGTTTTATGATAGTCTTTTATCCAGAACCTAGTGAGGACTTTCAGGTATGGGGTCTGAGAAGCAGTCTCTCCTCTTTGCAGTGAACTACAAGTGGAAGTATCAATTTATAGAAGACAATATTGATTCTGTGGTACTTTTAAACCAAATGTCTACAAATGAACTCCTACAACAATTGTATTTCAACTTCTCCCCTTTCAACTATCAAGTATCTATAAGATAATACATGCAGCTAGCCCATTGTAAAGAGGGCCTTGGTGTGGGAGCATAAGAAAAATTTCCTACAAAAGTGTGTGTGTGTGTGTGTGTGTGTGTGCATTTATACAAGCTTACAAATCAATTTCATTTGCCTTTAAGGTAGTTGAATTGCACGCGTAGGTAATTAATGAAGTCACAGAAAGCACATGAAAACTATGGTATGTAATTTGATATATGCATTTTGGGGTGAAGAGTTTTGGTTTTTTCATTCTCAGAAATGTACACTACATATAAAGTAAATGTCCAATTGGTTAGGATTTTAATTTATATTATACTTTAGTCTTGGGACCTCAGACTTTGGGATATACCAGTAACTCAGAATTTTTTCTTTTTCCTTTTTCTTTAAAGAGAAAGAACCTTAAAGCTTTAGAATGCCTGGGGAAAGGAAAGTTTACTAAGAGTTTATGCTTAGAGCCACTTTAGGCCAATGGTTTATATCCACTCTGTTCTTTCCTGAGAGACATTGCCTCTCATTCCTAGGATTTGATTTCCCCACACTGGGAAAAATCCACCCAGCTCCAAAATCCTGAGACCTACAAAAGCAACCTGCCTACAATATATACTGATGTAGTAATGGCACAATTATTTTGGGGGCTTCTGGTGCCTCACCCCTCCTCTCCAACAAAGGTGATGTAGAGCTTGTTTCTCTGGAGCTCCTTCCTTGAGTATGCCATCACTTGATTGAAGGTCCCCTCCAACAAGTGGTCTCGACGGATGATGAGCCTGAGAATAAAAAGTCATGGTGAATGGAAGCAGTGACATCAGGGTGCTGAGCACTGTTGTATGTCAATCATGAGTACTCATTATTATAATTTCACTCATTAGCTTCTAAGGAGAGAGGAAAAGACAGACAGAGGTTCTGCCAGTTTGGTACTGGACTTGACACATTCAAAATGCTGGCACTCAAAGAACACATGTATGCTTATCATTGGACAAACCCAACTGTATTTAAAGTTATTGTTTTGTTAAGTGGTATCAAGTATCTTAGGTTAGGAAGTATCTTAAGTTAGGATTTTAAATTTGAGCTCAGCTTTTAAATTAAAATAATGAACCCATGAGGCAGGTAACACTGTTTTTACTTGGACTTGATTGCAAAGTTGCAAAGAATTCACAAAAATTTCTTTGATTACTTCTTTGATTACTTTTACATGAATGGAAATATAAGATTTTAGCTTGGGATAAGGGTCTCTGTTTTCTGGAAAGGTCTGTTTTTTATGCCATGTAACTCTTTGTATTAAATACATAATTCGTTCTCTTTTTCCTCCCCTTCCCTATCTTCTCCCTTCCAATTACTTGCACATTATTCTTTTTTCTCCTCCAATTTTCTAATTTCCCTAGTCATCCCTTTCAGGCCATAATGTTACCATATTAGTATGTCCATTGTTCAAGATGCAAAAACTGAATAGATAAAATGGTAACTCCCTTAACTTTAGGGCCCAGTCCTAGGTACTCACTTAATTTTACCCGGACCCTGTCCAAATCCTTTGGCTTCCAGTTTTCGGTAGAAATTGCGGAGCTTAGCTTCAAAATCCCTTCGGTATGGTGAAGGGGCTCTTGCGCTGGCTCTCTGTAAACCTGTAGAGAGAAGCACATGGTGATTGTCATGAGTTTTCATTCAAGAACAACTGAGTAGGGTGGCAGCAGAGCCATGGAAGCATTTCCCTAGCCTTAGAGGCCATCTCTATCAAATCCCTTTCATTGCTACAGTGCAATAATGTTTATATTATACACAGGTAAGATAGCCTACAGTGCAATAACGTTTATATTATACACAGGTAAGATAGCCTACAGTGCAATAACGTTTATATTATACACAGGTAAGATAGCCTACAGTGCAATAACGTTTATATTATACACAGGTAAGATAGCAAAGAGAAAAGTGGATCCCGATCAGAAAGTGTGTATTTTCCACTTTAATTATTCAAGTGTGTTTCTAGTAAAAGCACCTCCATGAAAATTGCTTTGGCTTGTTCATTTCTTGGGTAATTAAAAGTATTAATATTCAGAAATGAAAAAGGAGATATAACAACAGATCATGAGGAAATTCAAAACATCATCAGATCCTACTACAAAAGGCTATACTCAACAAAACTGGAAAACCTGGATGAAATGGACAACTTCCTAGACAGATACCAGGTACCAAACTTAAATCAGGATCAGATTAACGATCTGAACAGTCCCATTTCCCCTAAAGAAATAGAAGCAGTCATTAATAGTATCCCAACCAAAAAAGGCCCAGGACCAGATGGGTTTAGTGCAGAGTTCTATCAGACCTTCAAAGAAGACATAATTCCAACTCTACTCAAACTATTCCACAAAATAGAAACAGAAGGTACTCTACCCAATTCATTCTATGAAGCCACAATTACTCTGATACCTAAACCATACAAAGATCCAACAAAGAAAGAGAATTTCAGACCAATTTCCTTTATGAATATTGATGCAAAAATACTCAATAAAATCCTCGCAAACTGAGTCCAAGAACACATCAAAACGATCATTCATCATGACCACGTAGGCTTCATCCCAGGGATGCAGGGATTGTTCAATATACAGAAATCTATCAATGTAATCCACTATATAAACAAACTCAAAGACAAAAATCACATGAACATCTCGTTAGATGCGGAGAAAGCATTTGAAAAATCCAACCCCCCTTTATGATAAAAGTCATGGAAAGATCAGGAATTCAAGGCCCATATCCAAACATGATAAAAACAATCTACAGCAAACCAGTAGCCAACATCAAGGTAAATGGTGAGAAGCTGGAAGCAATCCCACTAAAATCAGGGACTAGACAAGGCTGCCCACTTTCTCCCTACCTATTCACTATAGTACTTGAAGTCCTAGTCAGAGCAATTCGATAACAAAAGGAGATCAAGGGGATACAAATTGGAAAGGAAGAAGTCAAAATATCGCTATTTGCAGATGATATGATAGTATATATAAGTGAGCCTAAAATTTCCACCAGAGAACTCCTAAACCTGATAAACAGCTTCAGCACAGTAGCTGGATATAAGATTAACTCAAACAAATCAGTGGCCTGTCTCTATACAAAGGATAAACAGGATGAGAAAGAAACTGGGGAAACAACACCCTTTATAATAGTCACAAATAATATAAAATACCTTGGTGTGACTCTAAGGAAGTGAAAGATCTGTATGATAAGAACTTCAAGTCTCTGAAGAAAGAAATTGAAAAAGATATCAGAAGATGGAAAGATCTCCCATGCTCATGGATTGGCAGGATTAATATAGTCAAAATGTCTATCCTGCCAAAAGCAATCTACAGATTCAATGCAATCCCCATCAAATTTCCAACTCAATTCTTCACTGAGTTAGAAAGGGCAATTTGTAAATTCATCTGGAGTAACAAAAAAAACTTAGGATAGCAAAAACTATTCTCAACAGTAAAAGAACCTCTGGGGGAATCACCATGCTTGTCCTAAAGCTGTACTACAGAGCAATTGTGATAAAAACTGCATGGTACTGGTACAGAGACAGACAGGTATATCAATGGAATAGAATTGAAGACCCAGAAATGATTCCACACACTTATGGTCACTTGATCTTTGACAAGGGAGCTAAAACTATCCAGTGGGAAAAAGACAGCATTTTCAACAAATGGTGCTGGAACAACTGTCAGTTATTATGTAGAAGAATGCCAATATATCCATTCTTATCTCCTTGTACAAAGCTCAAGTCTAAGTGGATCAAAGAACTAGAGACACTGAAATTAATAGAGGAGAAAGTGGGGAAAACCTTGAAGATATGGGCACATGGGAAAAATTCCTAAACAGAAGAGCTTTGCATATTTATGAGGTCCCATTTGTCAATTCTTGGTCTTACAGCACAGGAACATATGGGTTCTTTCCAGCTTCTGGCTATTATAAATAGGGCTGCTATGAACATAGTGGAGCATGTGTCCTTATTACCAGTTGGAACATCTTCTGGGTATATGCCCAGGAGAGGTATTGCTGGATCTTCCGGTAGTACTATGTCCAGTTTTCTGAGGAACTGCCAGACTGATTTCCCTCAACAGAGGAATGGATACAGAAAATTTCGTACATTTACACAATGGAGTACTACTCAGCTATTAAAAAGAATGAATTTATGAAATTCTTGGGCAAATGGATGTATCTGAAGGATATCATCCTGAGTGAGGTAACCCAATCACAAAAGAAGTCATTTGATATTCACTCACTGATAAATGGATATTAGCCCAAAAACCTAGAATACCCAAGATACAACTTCCAAAACACAAGAAAATCAAGAAGGAGACCAACCCGTGGATACTTCATTCCTCCCTAGAATAGGGAATAAAATATCCATGGAAGGAGTTGCAGAGACAAAGTTTGGAGCTAAGACAATAGGATGGACCATCCAGAAACTGCCCCACCTGGGGGTCCATCCCATAATCATTCACCAAACCCAGACACTATTGCATATGCCAGCAAGATTTTGCTAAAAGGACCCTGATATAGCTGTCTCCTGTGAGGCTTTGCCAGTGCCTGGCAAATACAGAAGTGGATGCTCACAGTCATCTATAGGATGGAACATAGGGCCCCCAATGTAGGAGGTAGAGAAAGTACCCAAGAGCTGAAGGGGTCTGCAACCCTATAGGAGGAACAACAATATGAACTAACCAGTACCCCCAGAGCTCATGTCTCTAGCTGCATATGTAGCAGAAGATGGCCTAGTTGGCCATCATTGGGGAGAGAGGCCCCTTGGTCTAGCAAACTTTATTTGCCCCAGGACAGAGGAACGCCAGAGCCAAGAAGTGAGAGTGAGTGGATAGGGGAGCAAGTGGGTGGGGAGGATATAAGGGACTTTCAGGATAACATTTGAAATGTTAATGAAGAAAATATCTAATAAAAATGTGAAAAAAAGAAATTTAAAAATAAATAAATATACTCATGGGAGAAATCTGTGCAAAATTAATAAAAAATACAGATTTTGGCATGACACACACACACACACAAACGTATTAAGATAAAACAAACTAAATAAAAGTTTTTCTTATCAGTTGACATTGAGAAATGACAATGTAGAATGAGACAAGAGGACCTTAGCATGTGTAATGTTCCATTCTTCTATATTGATACTGATGCTTAAATGAGAAACATGCTTATACGCTAGAACTCACACATTTAGGGGTTTATATTAGATCAACATTTCATGAACTGTGTAACTGACCGTGGATGCTGTGGAATTTTTTTTCTGAACACACAACTAAAAGTTAATTCAAAACCAAATGAGTCCTCAGGACATCTGGCAGAACTCTCCGGGGCTCCACACCACCATATTGCAGCTTTGCTCTGAACACACTACATGTATTCTTTGCACTGTGCATGGTGTCATGGCATGTTATGCAAATGGACGCTGCCTGAACAAGCTTAGCTTGGAGACTATTGCAAGAAATGAATTATTACAGAAGACAAACACCTTTTAGTATTTTCCTCCTGTCTTTCCTCAGCATATAAATATCAAAACTGATATGTAATTGGATTGAATTGGTTTAGAGTGCTTGATTTTAAAAAGCCTCCCTTGAGTTTCATTTTAAAACAAATCAATGAATATGGGTTTAGGATTAGAACAGAATTTCCAACAGTTTCTGAAATAGCTCTAAATATTCTTTTGTGGTATATGTTTGTATAAAGCAACATTCTTAGAAGGAACATTTATAAGACCAAAAACCTTAGCCAAATCTGAAGAACAATGAAGATACCGTATGACCACAGCATCAGACAGTCAACATTTAATTATTTTGTTGAAATAAACAAGGACCTGCACAGCATTGCTATGCAAACTTGCTTTTGCCTGTTACAAATGCCTTTGAAATGCTTGGAGCAGCCATTGGGGCACAATGACAGGTAAGGTGAGGATCCGGCTCTATAAGGGGTCAGAGAATAGATATTGTAGGCTTTCAAGGTAAAACAGTTTTGCTAGTATTGCTCATATCTACTGCTCTAAGTATGAAACTCCCACAGAAAATACAAATATAACTATGCATGGGCAGATTTCTAGAATCATTACTTAGAGATACTGAGGTTTCATTTTATTGTTCAGTTGGGCATGATGACACACTCCTGTAATCTCAGCATCTGGGAGGCTCTCTCAATATAACCATGAGCTTTAGGCTAGTTTGGGATAGGTATTAGAATATATCTCATTTTCTTTCTCAACCATTTAGAAACATAAACATGTCCCACTGTAGCTTGGGGAAACTATCAAAACAAGCAGCAGTTTAATTTGTCAATACCTGATTTACAGTGTACTTTTGATTAGAATGGAGAGAGAGAGAAAGAGAGAGAGAGAGAGAGAGAGAGAGAGAGAGAGAGAGAGAGAGAGAGAGAGAGAGAGAGAGCGCACAAATACAACTGTTTTGTATTCTCTTTCAGTTGGTGAAAACACACAGGACCACTTAGGTGACACTAGACCAGAATTCTAAGTTACCTGGGGAGTTCTGAGGTGAGGAACAGGGTGAACAGCGGGGAGAGAAGCTATATCCAGGGTGGAAGGCAGATTGCAGGGGAACATAGGACATGATCTCTTCTTCAAAGAGACTAAAGGTTAAAAAGAGGAAAGTTAGTTATCTGTCTTCCCATGAGAAAGTATATACAGACTTTGAAAGAGCAGTTCGAATCCCCACTTGCAAATTCTCTGGTTCTTTAATCCTTTATTAGCCCAACAACAAAGTCTCCATTAAGAACTTCACAGCCCATTGAAGGGGGCAGTTCTGATGCTAAGGTCCTGTTCCTTAATTGGTTCTTGATTTGTCAGTAAAGAAAGCCTGGGGCCAATTACTGGATGGAAGGTATAGGCAGGAATTCTGGGTCCCAGGAGGAAAAGGCAGACACAAGGAAGGAGAGAGGGTTTTTTTCTGCTATGGTTTGGAGGAAGAAGAATGTAGCAACCATGTGAGGTTTGGGGTAAGGGGGCAGAAGTGGGGTGGGAGTAGGGAACTGTGGCCTGTGGCCACTGCTATAGGTGTGTGGCCAGGGATATTTGAAAGGGGATAGGTGGGACTAGCCACTAAAGTTTAGGGAAGGTGGAGAGATGGAAATAATAAATTGCTAAGGACAGGCTTTTCCAGGAGGGAGATACCAGCACCTAACAACTGTGCCAAGAAGGCAAGTTGTAAAGGAACAAACTGTGTGGGTGTCTTTTATTCTCAGATTCAAGGGAAGCTGGGGGTGGGGCTGGTAGCATCACCTCCTGGAGCTAAAGGTGGGTAGAACTAAAGGGAAGCCAGGTGGGGGCTGGTGCTGCAGTCTCAGATCCAGGAGCAAAGGTGGTGATAAGGTAGCATAAAACTACCCATAACAGCTCCTGATGCTCTAGTTGTACAATAAGGATGCACAGTAAGTGCTGCCAATCAAAGACAGAATCTCTGCTTCTGTTATCTCTTAGAGCAAATGGAAAGTGTTTCAGGCTGGCTCCAATTCCTTCTCCAACCTCTCCACTGTAGCTTTTCAAGAAGGTCTCAGGCCCAACCTCTTACCTCAGCAAAATGACTAGATCTGCATCACAGGACAATTTATCAAGCCCATGATTGCCCTCTGTCCGAATATAATGGATTTTCTCCCTAGAATAAAGTTGAAAAGAAAGTAAGAATTGCATATCAACTCAAAAGCTAAGGAATGAATAAATCATTTTTATTTTTATACTTTTTTGAAACATGGTTAACAGCATTCCCCCAATATCTGGTGCATTTCATAATGCTCAAAGGTCATTTTCGAATTCCTAGGATGCTTTGAGACTCACATAGATTCTGAAGTTGAGCATAGCAAAGTCAGAGTCTGTTTGAGATAGAGAAGACCACAGTAAAGCAAGGCGGGAACTGTAAAAAGACCTCTCTTGGCTCAAGGTATATTGGAAGTCACGAGAGGACAAAGTGAAGATTGTCTCTAGGGAAATCTTCCTGCCTGATAGAAAATGTATAATGCCACAATGGGAGCAGAGGGAGCCTTAGAGCTTTAGAATGACCAGGACATCCAGGTTTAGTCAAAGCATAGACCTCAGTCTGCCTTGGTTTAGTTGCAGGTTACCCATTCTGATGTCCAACTCTAACCTGGAAAATTATAAGTAAGTCTAAGGTAAGGAGTATTGATTTTGCTCCAATTGGCTTTTCAATTTGTTTCCTGATTATAGAAGCACCACTGCCCTCAGGAATCACCCTATATATTCATGACTTAAATGAGTTAAATTTGGGGAAAATTTAAGGATTGCTCTATTTTTAAATATTTAAATTTTTAATTAAAACTTGTATTTTTATACCAGGTAAGGCACAATTAAAAATAATTAAAAATGAAGATATGAAGATATCACATATACCCTTCCCTTGGTTTACCCCAGCAGGGACTACTGCCAGTGCAATGCTGTTCTCTCTCTGACATTGACTCCAAATATACAGGCATTTTATTTAAGCTTTTTTTTCATAGTTAACCATTATATTTATTGGTATTACTTATGCATCATGGGTAAGGGGTTGCCTGCAGACCATGGGAGAACCCAGAACAGCTGCACTGGAAGTATGGGTGATGTCTTCCCTACAGACTAATAAATGAAGTCTCCTTCCCCTAGTTTTCCCCACCCTAACTATTCAAGGCCCTCTCTGAAACCCTGAGGCCACATGCATTAGGGCAGAATTGCATGCAAATGACTGGGAGAAGTGGCTGATGTATCCTTCATGGTGGGAATGTCAGCAGTCTAATGTGTGATGGACTCTGGCAAGTAGACACAGCTGATCTTATGGAGGTACACAGTGTGGTTCAGAAGACAGAGTCTTACACAACATCATTCTACAAAAGGCCTTAATTCCTAAGATCCCCAAAGTGGTAGTAAACCAAATGTCCATCAACAGATGAATGGACATCTAGGTCTATACCATGTTATAACAACATGATCCTGAAGCCCAATAGTGTGTAAATGAGCCCTTTCCACACATGTATCTAAAACTTAAGGTTCAGAATCTACGTATGAAGAAAAGATTCAATATTTGTCTTAAGAATATGGTTTCTTTTGCTTAAAATAATTTCCAGGTCTACTCATTTTCTTTCAATGTCATGTTTCTATTTTTTCTTTATGGCCAAATATAATTCTGTTGTATGTATGTATTGTTTTCCTTTATCCATTTATCTATTGATGAACATATAGGCTGAGTCTATCTTTTAGCTGTTTACAACACAACAGTCAACATTAAGCTTTTAATTTAACTTATTTTTTGAGAATTTCATATATGAGTACTGTACTTATACCATTTCTATCACTATCTTTCTACCCTCAAATACCTTCCATGCATCCCCACTCCCTCTAAAACTGAAGACTTTTTTCCTGTAATTATTATTGTAGAATAGAGATTTTTTTAAAGGTAAGGGAAATCTTTGGGGGCTCTTTAAAATATGCAAGATGTTGTTGAACAGGGCCATGACTTGGGATCCAACCTCATTTGAGATAAAATACTACTGAAGTAATTGCTATAAGCAAAACCTGGGGATGTTGATGGTGGCTTCTCTAACTGGGGTTTGGAAAATAAGGCTGGTCTACATACTTTTCAGAGAGTAACAGAAGCCCAACTCCTTAACTCTCTACCTAAAAATACCTATGATATATGTAAGTAAGTCAGTGTATGGATGTGCATATATAGTTTAAGTGGAATTTACTCATCTAGGCTGACAATGCCCACTCCAAGAGCCAAAGAGCATTTAACACCACCTTCCCAAACTAGGCATAGAAACCCTCATTTGAGTTGTTGGTCAGGATTTTCCAAAAGTCTCCCAAAATATTATAGGCTATTGCTACTGATGTTGGTTCTGCAGAGATGCAAAGTAATCTCCTATTGCTGAAGACACCATGCACTTAAGAAACAGGGACTAGAGGACCCTGAGATGGATCTGACCTGAAAACTTCTAAAGAAGGAAAGCAACCAGAAGGCACCATGTAAGCTTCCAAAGGAAGGAAGTGACTAACAGTCCTACCCAGCTATGATGCTTATGAACCACAACAATGATCTTCAGGCCATGATAACCCTAAGGGTACACAGTAGGGCCATGGGTCACTTATACCTTGGTGGTAACCAACAGCTCTATAATTGAACTTAGGAACTTCTCAACAAAAGGAAGACAAGCTGGGACAATCAATGGGGTGAAGAGGAAGCCCACAGAATGGGAGAAAACCTTTGACAAATATATATCTGATAAAGGATCAATATTAAAATCTATACAGAACTTAATCAGTAAAAAGAAAAACCCAAATGGCCAATTTAAAACATGAGCCTGGAACATGAACAAAGCATTCTCAAAAGAAGAAAGATATGGATAAGGAATTTCTTTTAAAATTATTTATCATCCTAGCAATAAGGGAAATTGGTAATCAAAACCATAAGAGATTATTATAGGCCCAGGACCCCCAAGACCAAGTTCTCAGAACAAAAGGAGATTTATTTGAAGGAGAGACAAAGGGTAGGGAACAGGAGAAAAGAACAGAGGGGAGAGGGTGAGAGGGAAAGGGAGGGAAGAAGAGAGGGGAAGGTGTATTTGTCCTAGAGGACAGAGGACTGCCTCGGAATAGAGAAGAGACAGATGTGACCGCTAAAGTAGCAGTTTATAAAGGTAAAAGGGGAAACACTATGTTAGGATGAGGTGTTTAATTTTAGTTGGGAATGTTAATTAGATGAGCCAAAGAGTGTTTTTATTGCTGGACTTCAATACTTTGATAGCAGGATCTTGGCAGTCAACCTAAGTGAATAGACCTTGGTAGCTAGCTTTAGGAATGAAATCTAATAGTTTTTAGCAAGGCAGAGAGAGGGCACTAGGGACAAGGGCAAGGCCTGCCAGAGCCATTCTTGAGTTGGTCAGAGTTCCTTCAAAAATACCCTTGAAATTTCATCTTACCCCAGTCAGAATGGCACAGATCAAGAAAACAACTAACAACAGGTGCTGGATTTCTTGGATTGAAAACTGGTCCAGCAACCTTGAAATCATGTTTAGAATTGCCAGAAAGCTAAAAATGAACCCACCTATGACCCAGCTATATACCATGCCTTGACTGGGCATCCTGCTCCTCAGATTCTTTCTCAGTCATGCTCATATCTGCTTATTCACAGTACTAGGAAATGGAGACAGCCTACTGTCCTTCAGCTGACACATGGCAAATGAGAATGTGATACGTATACAACATAGAATACTGTTTAGCTTTAAAGAAAAATCAAACCTTGAAATTTTTAGGTAAATAGTTGGAACGAGAAAAGATCATATGAGTGAGGTGATGGAGAGTCAGAAAGACAAATGTTACATGTTCTCTCCCTCCTTCCCCCGGCCTCTTATTTGAGGTTCCTAGCACTAAACCTTCAGATGTGAGCACATATCCTTAGTATGGCAGAAACAAATAAAGTTAAAGGGACAATTCCTGGGGTGAGAGTGAGCAAAGAAGGACTGTATTGGTCAGAGGGGTGGAGGATACTGCAAGGAAACTCACAGGACTGACTCGTCTGGCTCCTATAATCCTCCCTCTGCCTCTTCTGTGGGATTCTTCAAGTTCTGTCTAATGTTTGGCTGACAACATTACAACTTTACTCGTTAGCTTTTTCTTTTTAAATATACCTGAAAGTAATTCTGAAATGCATATTTAGTTACTGTGAATATATACAATGACATTTGTGGTTGGTTATTGTTAGAAAAGTTGGCTAATTGCTGCTGAAGTATAAAATCTAAAACTTTTTATGTTATTAGTATTTTAAAGATTATCATATACTTATATAATTTCCTCCTTCCCTTGTCTTGTTTCAAACCCCTCCTTGCTTTCTTCCAAATCCATGGTCTTTTTTTTGTCACTAATTGTCATTACATACATATATAACTGGAAACCTAGCTAACTAGGCGGGGTTTATGAAATCACCGATTTTTGTGGAGAGCCTAAAACTACCACTTTACTAAACCAGTACTATCCCTTGAGGAGGGCCTAAAACTACCAATTTACTAAACCAGTATTATCCCTAACTGTATTGTACATTTATCTTCATACCACAGATAAATGCAAACCTCACCTCTCATCAAAGCAACTTCTCTTGCCACAGGCAGAAACTATTACAGAAAATCACAATGAACCAAAATGCAGACCTTTAGAGCTCAGTCCCAACAAATACATTTACAACACAACAACTCCTTGTAACTAAGGCTCAGAGACCATTGCAGAAAGGTGGGTGAAAAGATTGCAGGAGACAGAGGAACAGGGAGATTGCTGTAAGATTGCTGTAAGTGTCTTCTTGGATTGTTAGATGCCACACCCATAAAGTCTCACCAAGATGACTGCCTAAACATGAGCTGAATCATGAGATGATGCCACTGCCTCAACCCAGTAAAGGCCTATAGGTAACTAAGGGATGCTTAGAGCAGGAGAAGTGCTATTCCTCAGGGAAGAGAAGCAGTTGGTTATATAGTACAAAATCATCAACCCTGAACAAGTAACACTGTACATACTGAACAGGTTGTATTTATGAATATATATTAAATATTATATTGCATACATTATATAATAAGAAATAATGAAAAAATAAGGCCAAGAATCTGAAAAAGAGCAAGAAAGGTTATATTAAAAAGAAGAAATGGAAGAGGAAAATGGTATAATTATATTAAAATCTCTGCCTGCCATATTATCCAAGTATTATCTTTGAGAATGCTGTGAAAGATGGAAGGCCCCTATTGCATTGTAAAGACTCATCTTCAGCCAGAGGGCAGAAACTTCTGAAAATCAAGATAAATTCAACCATCAGGATGGCAGAAGACAGGAGCCTAGCATAGCTTTTTTCCAAGAGGCTCTACCAGCAGGTGATTGAGACAAATGCAGACACTTACAGTCAACCATTAGACTGAAGTCGGGGACTCCATGGATGAGCTGGAGGAGGGACTGAAGGAGCTGAAGGGGATGGCAACCCCATAGGAAGACAACAGTATAAACCAACCCAGACCCCTAGGGGCTCCCAGAGATTAGACCACCAACCAAAGTGCATGCATGGGCTGATCCGTGGCCCCAGGCAGAGGACTGCCTTGTCTAGCTTTGGTGGGAGAGTTTGTGCTTAATCCTGTTGAGACTTGAAGCTCCAGGGAAAGGGATGTGGGGAGAGTGATTGGGGTGGGTGGGGGAGCACCCTCTCAGAGGCAAAGGTGATGGGGGTGAGGTGAAGAACTTTTGGAGGGGTGTCTGAGAAGGCAGGACAACATTTGGAATAAATAAAACACTAAAAAAACAGGAGCAAAGAATATTTAACATGACTCATATATAATAGGATTTAAGTAGTTAGCATACACATAATACTTTGTGTTTGCTTATTTTTGAAGGTTGTCACCTAATTGCTTTAGCAATGGAACAATTATATTTCAAAACTAAAAATAATTTAGATAGTGATATATATATATGTAATGTATATAAAAGCTATGTTATACACACACACACACACACACACACACACACACACACACACACACACACATACACACACACATATATATGTAATGTTTATAAAAGCTATGTTGTTCCCTGTCTGTTTTCCTCCAAGTCAGTTGAAATAATTTTAACATTATGTAACTTGATAGGACTAGCTTCTTTGAGAAACTTTCTAGAACATTAGACCCTTCCATTTTAGTGCTCAACCTAAAACTTATACACAGAGACGAAAGGTAGCATAAACCTCACTGGCCCACTCCACAGTGCTGCTTTACAACCTGGGAAAAACCCTGGAAGGATCAAGTGCTCTAGGGTTGGGAGATGAAACCTACCTGAGTGTGTGGTTTCTTGCCAAGCTTGGCTGACGTTCTTGTAGCATTTCAAAAATGTTTGGCTGGCGAAGAAATGCCACAATCTTGTCATTGTATGCTGAAACAGAAAAGAAAATGCAGAACAATGGTTGAGGAAGATGACCATAAAATGCCCACTCGATAATAGGCATAATAATCATAGGCAAAGAATGTAATCATTTGAAGTACTCATAAGAAAGCCAAGCTCCTGTATAAAACCAGGATACAATAGCATTATTATCTTAAAAGATATGAGTAAAAGTGAATTGGATCTGAGTAGTTATCTGTAAATGACAGGATAGGGCTACTTCATCTATGTGTAGATGGAAGATGAAGATCAGCACAGCTCTCCTGTGAGGACATCTGTATTTATGGTTCTTTCCCAAAGCTATTATGACAAAAAAATCCTTTGTGAATTCAAGGAAAGCCTTTTCTGAGTGTTGGGCCCTTGATGCCATGGCTTTATTTTGGCCTTCCATTCACAGGGATGAAAACACATTATTTACTACCACATCAATCTGCTTAATACAAGTGCTTTGGAATTAAATAGTTGAAATTGTGAATAATGACTGTGCAAGGCTTCCTCCTACACACATGGAAAGAGAAGTATAGACTAAATACTACAAAAAACAACCATCTTATTCAGCTGTCAATCAAGAATCTCCATTGGTGCAGTGATGGCATTAATGCGACAGAGGGTTACCTACCCTTTTTAAAACTGATTTAGGATCTGCTCTGCAGGAGGGATCCCAAGTCTGATACTCTAAACCTGATTAAGAACTATAGCTGGGGAGGTCATAGCCTTGGGAGAGAACATACCATTTTTATGCTGATAAAAAGGCAAAGTTTCAGACTACCTTTTTATATTTATCTTTGGAGTGCAACTTTAGACACCCACAGAGAAGCTTCTTTGTTCAGTGGATAGTGGTTCCTCAAGAACCTTACAACTACTCAAAATGTAGAGAGTAGGTGACTGGATTACACAGCCCTAAATGGAACCACTGTAGCACACCCCCTCCTCTCAAGGCTCACTATACACAACAGAAAATAGGGCAGAAAGATTCTTAGAGTCTGGTTTGGGAGGACTGGGACAAAACAATGTCTTCTGGATATGACAGGGCTATTTTACTTATGAACATACAACAAGCTGTAGTTACCTACCTACCTACCTACCTGCATAAAACCAAGCCAGTCATCCAAGCATGTATGTGGAGAGACACCTGATGCCCCATCCCTATCTGAAGAGTTATTAGCACTTGATGTTGATAACAGAGGGAGGGTCATTTTTTTTCTATATTTGTAATCCTTCGGTAGGATTACAAATTTACCAGTAGATGGTCCCATACCCATGTGTATATGGGCAGCACTAATGGAATGTGGTGGGTTAAAAGTAGAATAGGGTTAGGCGGAGTTGGACTGGTAGGTAGACTATGACACATTGTATACAGGTATAAAATTCTTAAAGATAAATTAAACTCACTATATTAAAAAACCAGCACCTGCATGTAGATGGGTGTAGTGGCAGAGGCTTATAATCGGAAGTCTACTCAGAAATCTAATGCAGATAGATCTTGATTCAGTGCCTGCCTGGTCTATAGAGAATGTTTAAGTCTAGCCATAGCAACTTAGTGTAACCATGTCCCAAAACATTAAAATGTGGAGATATAGATTAATGATAGATAACAATAATAAACAAATAAACCAACAAACAATTCAAAGCCTTGCAGCAACAAGAAAATGAAGCAATTATTTCACTTAAATCTTGTTTTTTCTTTCTGAGTTTAATTGATTATTGAATAGAATAGAAAAAAAGAGCAAGAGGATATAGAAGAAAGGACTAATGGAGATGAAGAGGATGAGAGAAAAGTTGTGATGTGTCATGAAAGAGGAGAGGCCAGGCATGGTGGTGCATGCCCTTAATCCTTGAGTAGAGAGTAGGAAGAATCTTATTTGTTTTCAGAGAGCCTAGTCTACATAAAATGTGCTAAATGTACCCAGTGAGAACCTGTCTCGAAAGGAAAGAAGAGAATGAATGTGTAGGACTGTTGAAAGGTTCACAGTAAAGACAGCAGTGCTTTAAGCATTGGGTTGCTAGAGGCTCAATGACTTAGAATACATACCCAGTGGCAAGGATTCATGTTGATGTTGGCTTCGAATAGCAGCTATTAGGCTGTGTCCTGGTCTGGCCAGCAAAGATGCTCCTCTGTTTCTAGAGACTTCTGAGGCCTAATTTAAAATAAAAGTGTAGGATTGGAAATCTGCCATCAATTACAGATTTTCCTTGAAAAATCATTTCTTTTCTGCATGAAAGTTAAAATATCTTGGTATTACCTAGACTCAGAAAACAAAAGTAAAACTTTTAAAGTGATGAGAACCAAACAAAGTTTAAAAATTGAGTAAGTGGAATGTTGGGTGTGTCATTTTGTAAAAGTGATTGGGCCAAATGCCATGAATACTAATCAGAGCATTGACCAGAAACATTGGAGAAATAAATTCTATATAAGCAATATATACTAGAAATATAGATCTATGGTTTTCTTTTCAGACAGTTGGTACTTATCTTCAATATTGATGTGGGATGCACCTGCTCTTTAGATAGTATTGGCCATCCTCAAATAGCCCTCTTGGTTTAGCATCCATTATTCCAATGACTTCTCTGGTTTCTTTCTACATTGTATCTTTATTACCACTTTTTTTTTTACCAAATAAAATTATTATATTCAATTTACACACATAAAATCTAGGGTTTCAAAATATAAATTTATCCAATGTTTTCAATTGTGTGAGAGAGGACCAGGACTCTAACTAATATTTGACTGTAAAGTGTATATTTATATCAAACCCTACTACCAGTCTGCACTGTTTGTGTTGAAAATTTTAGCAAAATCTCCTGTGATAAATATCTTTGTTTAGCTTAACACCCATATTTATGATGATTAATTGAAACATATGTCAATTTTGAAAATTAATCAAGCTCTTAAGATCTAAAACATGGTAATAATTTTTCTATCATGAGTCCACATATATTTTGTCTTTTAAGACCTTAGAGCCCTCCATTGTGGTACATTGTTGTAATTTTAGATGTCTGGATATAGAAGCAGGGAATAAGAAGTTTGAGGCTAGCCTAGTTCTCAACCAGTCCAGGTTACTTGGGTGAGACCCTGTCTTAATACCAAAGCAAATCAACCAACCAACCAACCAACCAACCAACCAACCAACCAACCAACCAAAAAACAAACAGAGACCAAGACAGTATAGATTTTCTACTTTGTAATATTTATCAGATATGTCAGCTAAACTGTAAAACTTGAAAAGTATGATAAGTAAGCCTTAATATATTTAACAACTTTGAAAAGAACCTAGTTATGATACTTAATAAGGTATTAAATTCTAGTCACAAAGGACCTGCTCCTCATAGAATAACTAAGTCACACTTCCATACTCTGTAGTGACATAAAACAATATTCCTAGTACACCAAAGTGTGCTGCCAGTCAGTATCTGACCACAGTACTCAGCCTCTCTTCTAGTTAGGTTGTGAATCCATCATTTTCCCCTTCTGGTCCTTCTCATTGTCCGTAGCTTATTTGAGAGACAAGAATTAGATTCTATGCCACACTGATGGACTTTCCACTTAGCACTTAACTCTGCCCAACTGGTGTAGTTAGAAACCAGCTTTCAGAGCAGGAGCTGCAGCAGCACGCTTTAGTCTCAAGCAAGTGGACACAACTCACAGCAGGGAATGAAGGTTTTTTGAGTAGATTATTCAGTATTAATCTCCATATTTTCTTCATCAATTAATAAACATGTAAAAACTTTTCTGAAACTGAAATGATATGGGTTTTTTCTTGGATGGAACTATTCCAGTTCACATTAATGTGTGTTTTATACATAGTAATGAGAGAATTCTTGATGATTACTTGTGTGTGGACAAGTGATGAATTATAGACAGAAATTGTAGAAATAGATACATCTGAAATTTGAGCTACAGATGACGGGGGGACCTGACTTTAGGAAACCCCTTTTGTCCCATTCCCAAGGAAGGTATTGTAACTTGGTGGGTTATGTTGAAATGAATAAGGCTTTTAAACAAAGGGCTTCCTCCTTCCTATTCCTGGCTCCATGGAGAATTAGTGTTGTAGGCCTGCGTCAGAGAAAAATGGTGCTTACTTCTGAGCTTACTGGGAAAATTAACCCAGACCGAAAAGTTTAAGAAGCCAAATGAATTTAGAAAAGTAATGAATATGATTCTTCAGAAAGGGAGAAGACTTTCATTGCTCAGCAGAAAGTAGTTATAAGCAGGAAAAGATCAAACCAGGGAGGAGACTATAGGATGGGGATAGAGTAATCACCGGACATGGTTTTTCCTTTTTCATTTCTCTATCAGTTATTAGTCCATGATTCTATTATTGAAGTTCTCTCCGGGGTCTTATGGAGACCATAATTATTCCATTTGTTTATGCTTAAGTGATATCACCGTTTCTGGTTACCACTTCACAAGCTCCTCCCCCCCATACCACATCTGCTCTCTCCCCCATTCCCTTTATCTCTATGAGGGTGCCCAGCCCACCCACCCACTTCTGCCCCACCACTCCAGCATCCCCCTATGCTGGGGCATCAAACCTCCACAGAACCAAGGGCCTCTTCTCCCTTTGATGTCAGGCAAGACCATCCTCTGCTACATATGTGTCTGAAGCCATGAATCACTCCCTGTGCACTCCTTGGTTGGTGGTCTAGTCCCTGGGAGAACTGTCAGCCAGCCAACATTGTTCTTCCAATGGGGTTGCAATCCCCCCCCTGCTCCTCCAGTCCTTCTGCCAGCTCCCCACCAGGTTCCCTGAGCTCAGTCTGATGGTTGGCTCCAAACATCCACATCTGAATTGGTTAGTTGCTGGCAGAAGCTACCAAGGAACAGTCACACCAGGTTCCTTTCAGCAAGAGCCTCTTGGCAACAGCAACAGTGTTGGGGTTTCGTGTCTGCAGACAGGATGGATCCCCAGGTGAGGCAATTCCTGGATGTCCCTTCCTTCAGTCTCTGCTCCATTTTTTGTCCCTGTCTTTCCTTTGGACAGGAACATTTCTGGGTTAAAAACTTTGAGATGGGGGGTGGCCCCATCCCTAAACTGGGGGCCATGCCTATCTCCTGGAGGTGGTCTCTATAGGTTCTATCTCCCCTTCACTGTGTGCATTTTGGCTAAAGTCACCCCATTGGGTCCTGGGAATCCCTCACTTCCCTGACATCTGGGACCCTCCAGTGGCTATCCCCAGTTCCTCGTCCCCCACTGCTACACACTTTTATTCAATTTCCTGACTCTCTGTACCTTTCTTCCATCCCCGCCAGTACATGATACTGCCCCCCTTATTTCTTCCCCTCTCTTCCAGGTCCCCCCTCCTCCACCTCCTATTCATCCTTCAATGAATGTCTGAAGCATCGACACCCTGATCTTCCTTCTAAGCTCCCTATGGTCTGTGGGTTGTATCATGGGCATTGTGAGCTTTTGGGCTCATATCCACTTATCAGTGAATACATACAGTGTATGTTCTTTTGTGTCTGGGCTACCACACTCAGGATAATATTTTCTGGTTCCATCCACTTGCCTCCAGATTTCATGAAGTTATTGTTTTTAATAGCTGAGTAGTACTTCATTGTGTAAGTGAACCAAATTTTTTTTAATCCATTCTTCTGTTGTGGGACATCTAGCTTATTTCCAGCTTCTGGCTATTATAAAGAAGTCTGCTATAAATACAGTGGAATATGTGTCCTTATTACATGTTGGAGCATGTTTTGGTTATATGCCCAGTAGTGGTATAGGTGGGTCTTCAAATAGAACTATTTGCAATTTTCTCAGGTGGCAGTCCCACCAGCAACAAAGGAATGTTCCTCTTTTTCCACATCCTCAACAGTATCTGCTGTCACCCAAGTTTTTGATCTTAGCCATTCTGATTAGTGTGAGGTGGAATCTTAGGGTTGTTTTTTGATTTTCATTTCCCTGATGACTAAGGATGTTGAACATTTCTTTAGGTGCTTCTCAGACAGTCAATATTCCTCAGTTGAGAATTCTCTGTTTATCTCTGTACCCCATTTTTAAATAAGGTTTTTTGATTCTCTGGAGTCTAACTTATTGAGTTGTTTATATTTGGGATATTAGCCCTCTATTGGATGTAGGGTTGATAAAGATCTTTTCCCAATCTGTGGGTTGCCATTTTGTCCTATTGGCAGTGTCCTTTGCATTACAAAAGCTTTTCAATTTTATGAGGTTCCATTTGTCAACTGTGGATCTTAGAGCACGAGCCATTGGTGTCCTGTCCAGGAAGTTTTCCCCTGTGCCTATGTGTTCTAGGCCCTTCCCTACTTTCTCTTCTTTTAGATTCAGCGTATCTGGTCTTATGTGGAGGTCCTTGACTTGAGTTTTGTACAAGGAGATAAGAATCGATCGATTTGCATTCTTCTTCACACTGACTGCCAGTTGAACCAACACCATTTGTTGAAGATACTGTGTTTTTTCCATTGGATGTTTTAGATTCTTTGTCAAAGCTCAAATGACCATAGGTGTGTGGGTTCATCTCTGGGTTTTCAATTCTATTCCATTGATCTACCTGCATGTCTCTGTATCAATACCATGTGTTTTGTTTGTTTTTTTGTGTTTTTGTTTTTTATCACTATTGATCTGTAGTAGAGCTTGAGGTCAGGGATGATGATTTCCCCCAGAAGTTCTTTTATTGTTGAGAATAGTTTTTGCTACCATGTTTTTTTTTTTTTTTGGTTATTTTAAATGAATTTGAGAATTGCTCTTTCTAACTCTATGAAAAATTGAGTTGGAATTTTGAAGGATATTGTGGAGAGAATATTTTAAAGAAAGATTTTAAGTCAGTCATATACCAAATATCACCAATCGGGTCCTTTTAGTAGCATTTGCAGGCTACTGATTGGCAGTAGGGTACTTTTGATATCCTATGTGTGTATAGATGTCTCTTGACTTTATGTTTTGAGTTTCCTTTAAACCGTATAGATTTTTAGGAATGGTGGCTTGAACAAAGGAAAGAGCAGAAGGAAGATAGCCTGAGACAAATCAAGGCAGCTAATGGGCACCCCATAATAATCACTCATTCTTCCACTGGAAAATATCAATATGCCTTCATCTCTCACAGGACAGACAACTCTAGATCATGAAAACTAAGAAGTTAAGAAAAATTTCATGGCCCCAGAGAAGAACAGAGACTTGGAAACAATGATTCATGGCAGAGAGAACATACCTCCCCAGCACTGTAACTCCGGAGCCTCTGGAGGTGCTGTCGGTGGGTTAGATGATTGGGAAGACGGCCATTCTGAAGAGGGATTCGGGGATCTATGAAAGTAGTAGCTCGACTGTTGTGGTCCACGAAGAAAGACTGCAGATGGACAGTAAGACAACACACTGTGAGAGGTAGAGCTGATATTCTATGACTCTTACAGGACTCAGTTTAATAGTTTCATTTCCTGGGCTGTGATCAAATACTTGAACAAAAGAAATTTAAGGAGAGAGAGTTTGTCCTGGTAGACAGGTAGAGGATACCTTGATCATGATGGGAATATTAAGGAAGCAGGAGCTTGAAGCAGCTGCATCCACAATCAGGAACCAGAAAGCAAATGGATGCATGCTGCTCCCCAGTTCCCCTTCTCATCTATATAGTCCAAGATGCTGGCCAGAGAAAAGTGTCTTATCAGAGGATGGCTCTCCCCACCTCAATTAATGTAATTGAGAAAATCCTGCACACATGTTCAAAGACCATCACTTAGATGCTTCTAGATTCTGTCAAGATGACCATTAACACTGGCCATCATAATCATCATACCTATTCTTGGCCCTTTATCTTCCACATAATTTAAAATCTACCTGACACTCACCTAATAGATGAGGAAAACACATGGGCATTCAACAGTACTTGGATGAAGTGAATAACCAAGTTTCCCCAAAATCACACTGTAGAGAGACAACTACAAAAATAGTTTTTGAGATTTTTCCCTTAAATTTTTCTTTTTCTCATGGCAATATAAAAATATCTATGTGTTCTATACACATAAAAAGATATACTTTTGTTATAAGAAAATTTCATATCCAAATTCCTCCCAGAGAGAACTGGTCTCCCAGGAGTACTGACACACAGGCTTGTAGTAGGGACAAGCCACAGTCAGAAACAGCAAGACCAACTAACACCAAAGATAACCAGGTGTCAAGAGGCAATGGCAGGAACATAAGCAACAGAAACCAAGGATATTTGGCATCACTAGAACCCAGTTTTCCCACCACAGCAAGCCCTGGCTACCCCAACACACCAGAAAAGGAAGATTCTGATTTAAAATCACATCTCCTGCGGATGATAGAGGACTTTAAGAAGGAAATAAGGCTGAGAAGCACCTGAAAAAATGTTCAGCATCCTTAATCATCAGGGAAATGCAAATCAAAGCAACCCTGAGATTCCACCTCACACTAGTCAGAATTGCTAAGATCAAAAATTCAGGTGACAGCAGATGCTGGTGAGGATGTGGAGAAAGAGGAACACTCCTTTATTGTTGGTGGGATTGCAAGCTTGTACACAACTCTGGAAATCAGTCTGGTGGTTCCTCAGAAAATTGGACATAGTACTACTGGAGGATCCTGCAATACCTCTCCTGGGCATATATCCAAAAGATGTTGCAACTGGTAATAAGGACACATGCTCCATTATGTTCATAGCAGCCTTATTTATAATAGCCAGAAGCTAGAAAGAACCCAGATGTCCCTCAACAGAGGAATAGATACAGAAAATGTGGTACATTTACACAATGGAATACTACTCTGCTATTAAAAAGAATGAATTTATGAAATTCCTAGGCAAATGGATGGACCTGAAGGGTATCATCCTGAGTGAGGTAACCCAATCACAAAAGAACTCACATGATATATACTCACTGATAAGTGGATATTAACCCAGAAACTTAGAATACCCAAGTTACAAGTTGCAAAACACATGAAACTCAAGAAGAACAAAGACCAAAGTGTGGACACTTTGCCCCTTCTTAGAATTGGGAACAAAACACCGATGGAAGGAGTTACAGAGACAAAGTTTGGAGCTGAGATGAAAGGATGGACCATCTGCCATACCCGGGGTTACATCCCATTATCAGCCTCCAAACGCAGGCACCATCGCGTACGCCAGCAAGATTTTGCTGAAAGGACCCTGATATAGCTGTCTCTTGTGCCTGGCAAACACAGAAGTGGATGCTCACAGTCATCTATTGGATGGAACACAGGGCCCTCAATGGAGGAGCTAGAGAAAGTACCCAAGGAGCTGAAGGGGTCTGCAACCCTATAGGAGGAACAACGATATGAACTAACCAGTACCCCTAGAGTTTGTGTCTCTAGCTGCATATGTATCAGAAGATGGCCTAGTTGGCAATCATTGGGAAGAGAGGCCCCTTGGTATTGCAAACTTTATATGCCCCAGTACAGGGGAACGCCAGGGCCAAGAAGTGAGAGTGGGTGGGTAGGGGAGAGGGGGAGGGCATAGGGGCCTTTTGGGATAGCACTTGAAATGTAAATGAAGAAAATACCTAATTAAAAATATATATATATAAAAGAAGGAAATAAACACCTCCTGTAAATAAATACAGGAAAACACAGGTAAATAGCTAGAAGTCCTTAATGAGGAAACACAAAAATCCCTTAAAGAATTACAGGAAAACATAACCATACAGGTGAAGGAATTCTACAAAACCAAGTAGATCTAAAAATGGAAATAGAAACAATAAAGAAACCACAAAAGGAGGCAACCCTGGAGATAAAAAAACCTAGGAAAGAGATCAGGAGTCATAGATGCAAGCATTACCATTAGAATACAAGAGATAGAAGAGAGAATTCCAGGTGCAGAAGATACCATAGAAGACATTGACATAACAGTTAAAGAAAATGCAAAATGCAAAAAGCTCCTACCCCAAAACATCCAGGACACAATGAGAAGACCAAACTTAAGGATAATGGGTTTAGAAGAGAGTGAAGATTACCAACTTAAAGGGCCAGTAAATATCTTCAACAAAATTAAGGAAGAAAATATTCCTAACCTAAAGAAAGAGATACCCATAAACATACACGAAGCCTACAGAACTCTACATAGATTGGATCAGAAAAGAAATTCCTCCTGTCACATAATAGTTGAAACATGAAATGCACTAAACAAAGAAGGAATATTAAAAGCATTAAGGGAACAAGGTCAAGTAAACATATAAGGTCAGACCTATCAGAATTACAACAGATTTCTCATCTATAAAAGCTCAAAGATCCGGGGTAGATGTCACTCAGTCCCTAAGAGTATACAAATAACAGTTCAGGCTACTATACCCAGCAAAACTCTCAATTACCATAGGTTAAGAAACCAAGATATTTCATAACAAAACCAAATTTACACAGTATCTTTCCATAAATCCAGCACTACAAGATAATAGATGGAAAACACCAATAAAAGGAGGGAAACCACACCCTAAAAAAAGCAAGAAAGTAATCTTCTTTCAACAAACCCAAAAGAAGATAGCCACACAAACATAAAAATAGCATCAAAAATAATAGGAAGCAACAATTAGTATTCCTTAATATCTCTTAACATCAATGGACTTAATTCCCCAATAAAATGACATAGAGTAATAGACTGGATATATAAACAGGACTCAGCACGTTGCTTCATACAGTAAATGCACCTCAATGTCAAAAATAGACACTACTTCAGAGTAAAGGACAGGAAAACAATGTTCTGAGCAAATGGTCCCAAGAAACAAGCTGGAGTAGCCATGCTAATATCGAATAAAATAAACTTTCAACCAAAAGTTATCAAAAAATATAAGGATGGACACTTCATACTCATCAAAGGGAAAATCTACGAAGGAGAACTCTCAATTCTGTACATCTAATCTCCAAATACGAGGGCATCCAGATTCATAAAAGGAAGTTTACTAAAGCTTTTAGCACACATTCCACCTCACAGAATAATAGTGGGAGACTTCAATACCCCACTCTCATCAATGCACAGATCTTGGAAAAACAAACTAAACAAAGACACAGATAAACTAACAGAAGTTATGGATCAAATGGATTTAAGAGATATCTATAGAACATTCCGTCCTAAAAAAAAGAATATACCTTCTTCTTAGCACCTCATGGTATCCTCTCCAAAACTGACCATAACAGGCCTCAACAGATACAAGAAGATTGAAATAATCCCATGCATCCTATCAGATCACCATAGACTAAGACTGGTCTTCAATAGGAACAAAAACAATAGAAAACCCACATACACATGGAAGCTGAACAATACTCTACTCAATGATAACTTGGTCAAGGAAGAAATAAAGAAAGAAATTAGAGACTTTTTAGAGTTTAATGAAAATGAAGGATCAACATATCCAAACTTATGGGACACAATGAAAACAGTCCTAAGAGGAAAACTCATAGCTCTGAGTGCCTCCAAAAAGAAAATAGAGAGAGCATACATACACCAGCCGCTTGACAACACACCTGAAAGCTCTAGAACAAAATGAGCAAATACACTCAAGAGAAGCAGCCAGCAGGAAATAATCAACCTCAGGTCAGAAATCAACCAAGGAGAAACTATACTACAAGTAGAAAGAGAACTATACAAAGAATCAACAAACAAGGAGCTTGTTCTTTGAGAAAATCAACAAGATAGGCAAACCCTTAGCCAGACTAACCAGAGGACACAGAGACAGTATTCAAATTTACAAAATCAGAAATGAAAAGGGAGATATAACAACAGAAACAGGGAATTCAAAACATTATCAGATTCTACTACAAAAGCCTATTTGTAACCTCCCCCAGCCTGGTTCAGACTCAGTAGCCACTGAAAATTAGACCACCTGGGGTGGAGCCTTCCTGCCTAGATGGCTCTATTGTTCAGTCATTGTTGCTGCTCTCCTTCAAGACCTTGCTACCTGCTGAGAGGCCCCTGAGATATTCAGGAGAGTACACCCTATCCTGCATGTCACCATCACCTGCAGCTGGTTCTAGGCACCAAGAACGGATTGGCAGGAATGCCCCCCCCCCCCCCCCCCCACTTTATAAGCACAAATTGCTATTAAACATTTGCACCTTGATCAGGAACATTGACTTGGCCTCCATTATTGCTCTCTGCTCTCGACTGCCTAGTTTCTGTCTTTCAGCCCCCGTCTGCCACCCAGGTGTACCTGGTCCATGTGAGCCGCCGGCCGGCTCACAACACCTATATTCAACAAAACTTGAAAATCTGGATGAAATGGACAATTTTCTAGATAGTTACCAAATACCAACGTTAAATCAGGATCAGATCAACCATCTAAACAGTCCCATAACCCCTAAAGAAATAGTAGTCATTCAAAGTCTCTCATCCAAAAAATCCCTGGATCAGATGGGTTTAGTGCAGAATTCTACCAGACCTTCAAAGGAGACCTAATACCAATACTCTTCAAACTATCCCACAAAATAGAAACAGAAGGAACACTTCCCAATTCATTCTATGAAGCCACTGTCACACTGTGTATTATGCCTTTGAGATGGAATGGTTTCTGTCTAATCAGGAACTTGTCACAATTTCCTCTCCTAGAGGACTTCATAAGAGACTTTTTTCTATTTCTATCAAGTTTAATGTTCCTAATAGGTTTTAAAAACTGGCTGAGTGCATATTTTTGCTTCAGAAGATATGTATATTTAAGGGGCATTTAACTATTATAAATTATTTTGATGACTTAAAAATAATGAACATGCCATTAAATTGGTTTGTAATAATTCAGTACCCTTTGTTGCTAGATTTGTCTGTTTCTTTTCAATACAGTATTATAAATTTTACTAAATAATGCATAAGAAGAAAATGAAAGGGCTACAAATAGGAAAATAAGTCAAAGTATCCCTATTCATACATAGGATTCTACACATGAGCAATGATAAAGACTCACCCAAAATTTCTTAGACTTAATAAACACATTCAGCAAAATGGTGGTAACAAGCATAATCCCCAAATGAATAACTCCTTTATATACCAATAACAATTGTACCAAAAAATAAATCAGATAAACAATTTCATTCATGATACCCACTTTCACAAATGCAAATACTTGAGAATAAACCTAACAAAAGAAACAAATGATCTCTACAGTAAAAACTTTAAGACATTGAATAAAGAAAATTCCTTGTAAGTACTACAAATGTAGTGTATTTCATTAATAATTTTATTCATTAAGCATGACTTTTACTTATTTATTCTAACATTTTTTATTAGGTATTTTCTCCATTTACATTTCAAATACTATCCCGAAAGTCCCCTATATCCTACCTATAACCACCCTATACCCTGCTCCCCAACCCACCCACTCCTGCTTCTTAACCCTGGGGTTTCCCTGTACTGGGACATATAAAGTTTGCAAGACCCAGGGGCCTCTCTTCCCAATGATGGCCGACTAGGCCATCTTCTGCTACATAAGCATGACTTTTAATTATACAAATTGTATTAATTAATTATATAAAGTTTGTTAGAAGTATGTTTAATTTTGATATTTCTGAGATTCTATAGGAACACTGGCTTATTTTTCTTGAATGTCAAAGAGTAGTATGACAGAACTTGAAACAATGAAACAACTAAATGTATCATTGTTTTGAATAAATGGGGATTTAAACATTTTATATTTTTGAGGATTTTATATACAATTACTGTATTTACATAATTCCCACCCCTCCCCTGGCCTCTCCATCTCCTCTCATGTCTCCCTACTCCCTCTTAAATTCATGACCGCTATTCTTTTTTTTTAATTTTTTTTTTTAGTTTTTATTTTTTAGATATTTTCTTCATTTACATTTCAAATGCTATCCTGAAAGTCCCCTATACCACCCTCCCCCTGGCCCTGCTCCCCAACCCACCCACTCCTGCTTCCTGGCCCTGGCATTCCCCTGTACTAGGGCATATAAAGTTTGCAATACCAAGGGGCCTCTCTTCCCAATGATGGCCAATTAGGCCATCTTCTGCTACATATGCAGCTAGAGACACAAACTCTAGGGGTACTGGTTAGTTCATATCGTTGTTCCTCCTATAGGGTTGCAGACCCCTTCAGCTACTTGGGTACTTTCTCTAGCTCCTCCACTGGGGCCCCTGTGTTCCATCCAATAGATGACTATGAGCATCCACTTCTGTATTTGCCAGGCACTGGCATAGCCTCACAAGAGACAGCTATATCAGGGTCCTGTCAGAAAAATCTTTCTGGCATATGCAATAGTGTCTGAGTTTGGTGGCTGATTATGGGATAGACCCCTGGGTGGGGCAGTCTCTGGATGATCTCTCCTTCCTTCTCAGCTCCAAACTTTGACTCTGTAACTCCTATCATGGGTATTTTGATCCCCATACTAAGGAGTAACAAAGTATCCATACTTTGGTCTTCCTTCTTCTTGAGTTTCACATGTTTTAAAAATTGTATCTTGGGTATTTTAAGTTTCTGGGCTAATATCCACTTATCAGTGAGTGCATATCATGTGTGTTTTTTGTGATTGGGTTACCTCACTCAGGATGATATTTTCTAGTTCCATCCATTCGTCTAAGAATTTCACGAATTCATTGTTTTTAATAGCTGAGTAGTACTCCATTGTGTAAATGTACCACATTTTCTGTATCCATTCCTCTGTTGAGGGACATCTGAGTTCTTTCCAGCTTCTGGCTATTATAAATAAGGCTGCTTTGAACATACTAGAACATGTATTCTTATTACCAGTTGGAACATCTTTTGGGTATATGCACAAGAGAGGTATTGCTGGATTTTCAGGTAGTACTATGTCCAATTTTCTGAGAAACCACCAGGCTGATTTTCAGAGTGGTTGAACAAGCTTGCAATCTCACCAGCAATGGAGGAGTGTTCCTCTTAAAATTTATTTTCATCATATTTGTTTTTGATCCTCCAAAGACCAAGAATAATGCTCAATGAGTCTGCTTCCTTAAACAAATTGTTATGAAACAGGATCTACTTCATAGACATCTAATTATTTAGATCATAGGGATACACAATCATGATAGACATAAATTATTTTAGATTAACAGTTTCATTTTTAATATTTGATATATGCTTCTTTAATTGATGTTAATATTTAATATTCAGTTACTTCCTCTGTTCCTTTTGTTCTTGTTTCTTCTTTGTCAACTGTTGCTGCAATTATGTGTATTCATGTTTATGTTTTTGATTTCTTTTTTGGCCTAAATGTTTCCTATTGTTTCATACTACATTGTTTCTGTTACTATAGGTCTGTAATATTTTAAGATATGAAATTGTGATCCTTCCAGCACTGGTTTGTCTGTTTGTTTTAATTGGGATTGTTTTGGCTATTTTAGGGCTATTGTGATTCCATATGAATTTTTGGACAGATTGGTTTGTTTCTTTTTTGTGAAGAATAAGATGGAGATTTTGATCAGGATTTCATTGAATGGGCAAGAAGCTTTTGGGAAATTTTTAATTTTACTACATTTACTCTATTAATCAGTTAGACATGGTGGTAGGCTACAGAATCAGTTTGCACAGATCAATAGATTTCCCATACACTAACAACAAACTTATGAAGAAAGAGATCATGGACATACCTCCATCCACAATAGCCTTAAAGAAAATAAAATATCATAGAATAAACCTAACCAAAGAAGTGAAGGACCTACACAATAAAAATGTTAAATATGCTGAAAATAAACATTTTAAAATTTTCTGGGGATGGTGTAAGATACACAGGGTAAATCTAAGCACAAAATTTCATCAAGGAGGAAGAAGGAGCTATGACACTGACAAGGTGACGTGAACATAGAAAACAGAGCCCAACCTGACAGGAGGAAATGATCAGATTTCAACCAATGAAAGAAAAGGCCCCAAAGCACAAGACTCTCAGAAAACATTTTTATCCTTTCTATTAGAAGGCCCAACCAATTGAGTAATGTAGCTTTCCCTTCATCTTTAGCCCATAAACTAAAATAATTATCCTTTTCAATAGAATACTGAGCTCCTAGAATGTAGGATTCTTTATTTTAATTCTTTGTGGAACCCCAAGGCCAAGAATAATGCCTAGCATTTAGCTGGCCCCCAATAAATCTATATAGGGATGAAAGACCAGAATGTCACTGCAAAATAGTGGCATGTGTCCTTGGAGGTAATCAATAGCTCCCTGGTTGGATGTTAACACTAAACAAGAAAGAAATCATGCATGGAGCTGGAAACTTAGCCAGCTACCTACTACCCAGGGGTAGTGAAGTCACGCATCTTGGAGAAGCTACAACCACCACTTTACTAAAGCAGCACAACCCCAATACATTCTAAATATTTATCTACACACACAGATTGTGGGTCTCCCTTCTGCTTCGGGGGTCATTGGAGTCTGGCCCATGAGGGTAGAGGAGCAGTGAGCAGGGTTTGGATGGTCATGAGTATGACAGAAGGACTTCTGAAGACTGTTTTAGTGAGGCAGCTCAACTTTGTTGTTTCAGGGGTAGGGTATATAAGAGGTCTTAGGGGTGTGTGTGGAAAGGGCTGATTTGGTCACAGCACAGAACCTAATTATGAGAATGACTCTCATAGACTCGTATTTTTGAATAACTGGTCTCAGTTGAAGGAATGGTTTGAAAGACATGGTGGGTTTAAATAAGAATCCCATATTTAAGGTGCTATTTGAGAAGTGTCTTAGTCAATGCCTTATGGCTATAAAGAGACCCCAAGACTATAGTAACTCTTAAAAAAAAACCAAACATTTAATTAGGGCTTACTTACATGCTCAGAGGTTTAGTTCATTATCATCACAGAGGGAAGCATGGCAGCATCCAGGCAAACATGGTGCTTTAGAAGGCGCTAAGAGCCTTACATCTGGGCCATTAGGGATCAGGGAGAAAGAGTGAGCCACTGGCTCTGGCTTGTGTTTCTGAAATCTCAAAGCCCACCTCCAGTCATACACTTCTCCCAACAAGGCCACATGTCCTAATCCTTTTAAATTATGTCACTTCCCATGAGCCTGTGGGGCCATTTTCATTAAAACCACCACATTCCACTCCCTGGCCCCCATAGGCTTGTAGCCATATCAGTACAAAATGCATTCAATACAACTTCAAACGTCAAATAGTCTATCAGTCTCAAATCTACTTAAAAGTCCAGAGTCCTAAGTTTCTTCTGAGACTCACAGTAATCTCTAAACTATAATTCTCTATAAAATAAAAATAAAAAACATATTACATACTTCCAATATATAAGATATACACTACTGTTCTAAAAGGGAGCATAGTGTGGAAATACTGGACTGAAATAAGGCAAACGAAACAAAACAAAACAACACCTGGGCAAACTGTGCATCTCCATGTCTGATGTCAAATTCCTTTCAGTGTTGCTGACTGCCACATACTTTTCTCTCTTTCTCTTGAGCTGGTTCAAAGCTTGGTTCTGGCATTTCCAACATCTTGAAGTCTTCCAGACAATTCAGGTTTCACTTTCACAGTCACTCAAGGGCATCTCTGGGGCTCCGTGCAAGGACACCCCTGACACATGTCTAGCCTCCGTGGCTTTCCTTAGTTGCATAACCCCCTTTGTGTACCCTTGACTTTAAAACCAGAACTACTTGGCTGAAGCCACATTCTGCTGCTTGCTTGGGCTGGAACATGGCCCCCTTATTCAAACACATATTTTATCAGTTTTTGTTTTAATGGTTGTCTCACTGCCTAAGTTTGCCTGACCTGGAACTTGCTTTGTAGACCAGGCTGGCATCAAACATAGAGATCTGCCTGTCTCTGCTTTCTGAGTGCTGGAAATAAAGGTGTACAACATCATGCTAGGTCCTAAGCTCTTCTTTAATTCTTTTGTACAAGTTGGAAGCTTAGCTGGGTGGGGGTCTTGTTTTTAGATCACCACTCCCCCCCCCTTTTTTTTTTAGTCTGTTTTCACTTCCTGGCATCCCCTTTCTCCTCCAACTTTTGTGACTTTTATTACTAAGCTTGTTCCAACAAGGCCCCATCTATTCCAGCAAGGCCACACTTCTTAACGTTGCTCCCTAAGCATTCAGATATGCCTACGAGGAGCCATTCTTATTGAAACCACCACAGGAAGGACTAGGAGGACTAGAAGGTATGGCCCAGCTGGAGTTGGTGTGACCTTGGAGAAAATGTGTTACTGGGTCTGGGCTTTAAGGTTTCAAAGTTCATGCCAGCACCCCTGCACCCCCTCCCCCAGCCTACAGTTTAGGATGTAGCTCTTAGCTACTTCTCCAGCACCATGCCTGCCTACCTTCATGTCTGCTGCTGCCATGATGATCATAGACTAAGTCCCTGAAATTTTAAGCAAGCCCCCAATTAAATGCTCTCCTTTATAAGAGTTACTTTCATCATGGTATCTCTTCACAGCAACAGAACAGTGACAAATACAGAAGTCTTAGGAGGTGTGGCCTTTTTGAAGAAGGTGTGCTACTGGAGGTACGATTTAAGGTTGCAAAAGACTTGTGCCGTACCCAGTAACTATCCTTCCTCAGGATGTGAACTCTCAACTATTGCCTGCTGCCATGTTTTCTGCCATGATAATCATGGGTTCTAACCCTGTGAAACCGTAAGTCTCAAATTAAATACTTTTTTTTTGGAAGTTAACTTGGTCATAGTAAAGTAACTAAGACATTGAACAAAATCACTCCATGGAAAATTTAAAGGTGTAAAGTTGGATGAGTATTTTGTTCCCCAAGAGAGCAGTGGCGCTATTTGACTTCTAGAAGGAAGAAGCTAAAAATGCTAAATATCTCATAAGATATTGTATATGCTTTGTGGAATGAGTAAGAAACCTGTTGTGGAAGTCACTGCCTCCTTTCTTCCCAGGGGGCCAATATTACAGCTCTGAGACTTGTAAGCTCTCTTCCCCAGTCTTCCCCTTACTTTCTTCCTTATCTTTTGCTTTGGGGAAACTTGGTGTTTGGTGACAGCCCCACATATTGATTATTCTCACCTTTCCCTGATGATCAGTTTTGATCTCCCAACCCCGGGGCAGTTCCAGCCGAGTATCTGCAAACATGTTGATGAAATTCACCAGGTCCCGGTTGTGCTGATAGCGCTCAAAATTTCGAGCATCTCTTCGGACTTTTAAAATCATATGCTTCAGGCAAGTGCTGCTTGTGAAAACCCTGTAGGCACTCTGAGGTGGTTTGGGGGAAAGGAAGGAAGAGGATGTGATGTTAGAAAAGACAGAATAAACACATTGAGGACTTTAACATGGTACGAGTCCAACCTGGATTTGATTTGTGTAAGCTAGAAAGGCAGGCTTTAGAAGCAGTGCTCAACAAGGAAATGCGCACACAACTCCTCTAGGCATAGTCGCCCTTCTGATTCTACCTGACCTTCAGGATCTTCTTCCTAGTGTCAGTTATACTTGGGCTCTTTCAACCTCACCGTACCTTTCTGAACATTGCTCTTCTCCTTCCTATTTCCTCTGACTTCAGGGCTATGCTTTAGATTCTTTTATCTATCTAGCCCATGATAGTAGTTATAGTTGAAGTTGGACTTCAGAACCCTATCATTCTAGCGAATCTTATATAACATTTACGGGTGAGGACGTGAGAAGAAAATAAGGCTGTTTTAAGACTTGCTAAGTTGTCGGGCGTGGTGGTGCATGCTTTTAATTCCAGCACTTGGGAGGGAGGCAGATATCTGAGTTCGAGGCCAGCCTGGTCTACAGAGTGAGTTCCAGGATAGCCAGGGATACACAGAGAAACCTTGTGTCGAAAAACCAAAAAAAAAAAAAAAAAAAAGAAAGAAAAAAAGACTTGCTAAGTTAGTCAAATTATAATTTTATTTTACATAGGCACCAAAGTGCTTGATGAAGCTAGCTACTTGGCTGGTGTTGGACTGGGGTGAGCACTCACATGCACCAGTATGTACAGTACTGTGATGAAAGAACACTGTAGGAGGCTAAAAAGGTCATCAGCTTAGTGTTTCTGACATTTCCAAGGCCCACATGAAGCCCAGCATATAGAGCAGAGTATATGTGCAGAATCTGGCATACTTGTTATCCTTTATGATTCTCCACTACCCCATTGGGGATTGCTTTGCCTAAACCCTCAATTCCTTCTTTCCCAGTCACAATCTCTATCCTTGCATCAAATCACTCACTGAACCTGCCTCACAGTCACCACTAATGCTGGTACCCAAATAGAAACCACCTAGTATCTCTTGAGTCTTCATATATTATTCAACAGTTGGCCATAGGAGATCCAAGCAGCATTAACTGTTTTCTCAGCATTCTCTTAGAGCTAAGCCATTTCTCCCTACTCTTCCAGTACCTCATTGAGCTTGGGGCTTTAATCATTTTTTGCTTGATTGGGTTGAATCAGCCTTTAGTCTTGGCCTCTCAGCACTTCTCTGAGACTCTGCCAGAGGAATGCTTCATCAGACTACGTAGTCATCAGAGCTGGTCTCCCAGAGCACCACAAGCTTATGTTGTCAGCTGAATAGAGTAGTGCCTTAGCTGTTTGTCAGGATGCTGATGCTTCATCATTTCTTCCATGTCTGCCATCCACAGTGAAGCTGCTTTGCAGTCCTGGCTGCTACATCCTTCCTAATACACTGGCCCATTTGCTTGGGCTTTTCCCCATTCTCTTTAAACTTCCAAGACTCAATTCAGCCTTTGCCTCATGTGTCATGTCACCCCAGCAGTATCTATCTCTCAATTTGGACTCTGTCCTATCACATTAGATTGGCAGTCTTACACGCGTCTTTCCGCAAAACAGCTATCTGCTGACACTTAGGTGTCTCCCTAATCTGTATTTGTGATTCCAGTTTCTGGCCCAAATTACAAAAAGTTTGTGAAATAGAAGAATTAATGAACAGTGTAATGTACATTTTGGGAAAATGTCCCTGAAAAATTCAAGGAAAAAAAGCATATATGTGAAGTCAAATCACAAATAATATCAATATATTCTAAAACTATATCAAAAGATAGCCTAGTTATTATTTAAGAGAAAGTGTCTAAAATGTTTTCAATAAAGATGAGTTTAAAAATGGTTATGAATGGGTAATATTTGTACACTTTACACTCTTGCTTTTTACAAAATTTAAGAACAATAAAAACAGCATGTATTTGTTTCCAAGGAAAGTTCACTAACATGATCCTGAAGAAAGCCTTGGGAAGGCTGTTGGGTTTGGTCTTGTTCTGTATTGTAATGCTACGTGCAGGCCTTCAAGACCTGGGGTCTGCAGGTAAACCTAAGGGATGCTATGTGACCTTGCCCCCAAGTTATTTTTTTTAATTGGCAGATAAAGATGCAGATAGCCAATAGCTGGGCAGAAGAGACATTAGGTGGGGTTTTAGATTCCTAGGCTTGGGATTGGAGGAGAACCACGAGGAGAAAAAGAAGGTAGAGGAGGAGGGAGAAGTCACCACGGGTTAGGTGAACCATAAAAACATGTCCCGGAGTGAGTTAAGAGCATCCAAGATGAAAGATAGTAGGTAATAATTTGGGGTTATTGATAGAAAAGTAGATTCTAATAGTGTAAAGGGTAGATATGTGCCCAGCTCTAGTGCTGACTAAGGCTTATTGTAAATATAAAGGTTACATATGTCTTTTATCTGGGAACTGAATGACCAAGGCTGGGTAGAAACCCCAGGCAGGGTTAAATAATTTCTACAATAGAAGGCAATAAAGTTTCTTAATCCTTCCTTCTTTATTGGGAGACTCACATGGAAAAGTATGGTCTGAGTTACACACACACACACACACACACACACACACACACACACACAAAACCATTAGTGAAAAAAAATGGGTCCTACATTTGAAAAAGTAAAGGGAAGGACATATGGGAAAATTTGGAGGAAAGAAAGAGAAAGGAGAAGAGGAAATGATGTAACTATAATCTCAAAAGATAAAATAAATATAAAGAATTCCTTCTTTCCCCTAGTTCACCGAGTAAAATTGTAGCCCCTTTATCTTATTAAATGACTACATAAAGCTCTTCTTGGGTTTTCAGGGAGCCAGTCCACCCTGCCTTTGTTTTGGGAGCACTCACATAATTGGCATGCAACACAGTGAAGAACTCAGGATTGGTGATGAACTTGACCGCTGGAGACTGCAGCAGCAAGGTGACCTTCTGTGAGTTGACAGGAGAAAGTGACCCTTCTCTCCTCAGATCTAGAAACATGAAGCAAAGTAATGGAATATGCTGTGAGAAAAGTCCTCCCACATGGAGCATGTCTCTTCCCATAGCAGAGCACAGACTCCCACTCACATGGCAGACACTTGCTTTTTCATAGTGACATGACCATGTCAAGAATTTCAAGTGTTTCTTGTCTAAAATGCTTGATACCAAAAGTGCATCAGAATTTCTTCCAAATTCTCGAACATATGCATATACAGAATGAAGTATTTTATAGCCATACAAGTCTGATTTGCCAGAACCCTGTAAAGCTCTGAGCAGGAGCACACCTATAATCCAAGCTTCCTATGCAGAGATGGGAGGCAGAGACAAGAGAATTCCCCAGAAGTTCTGTCTAGCTAGCCTGTTGTACATGCTGGTAAAACCCTATAAAGATCCTATCTCAAGTGAGGTGGAAGATGAAAACACTTGAGGTTGCCCCTCAACTTTGTAAGCATAAAATAAAATGTATGTACCTTCCATTTCCATCTTATAGCCTAGAGGTAATGACACTTTTTTTTTCAAAAAGCAGTATCACAATATAGTGTAACCTAAATTCAAACTCATGACCTTCTAGTCTCTAGTCCCTAAGTGTTGGGAGTAAAATCATGTGGTATCATACCTGATTTATAATTTTTTATTTAAATATTTTAAATAATTTTATGCATGAATCTCAGAATTTTCCTTTTATGGCATCATGTTAGCATACTAAATATTCTGGATATGTTTTTGAGTATTTCAAATTTTGAGTTTTTAAGAGTCAGGAATCTTTCACTTGTTTGGTTAGAGCTACCCCAAGATATTTTATATTATTTGTGGCTATTGTGAAGGGAGTTGTTTCCCTAATTTCTTCCTCAGGCTGTTTATCATTTGTATAAAGGAAGGCTACTGATTTGTTTGACTTAATTTTATATCTGACCACTTTGCTGAATTTGTTTGTCAGCTGGAGAAGTTTGGCTAGAGGTTTATATATCTTCTTGATTATCTTAAAGAACAATCTTTTGGTTTTGTTGATTTTTTATATTTTTCTCTTTGTTTTTATGTGGCTGATTTTGGCCCTGAGTTTGATAATTTCCTGCTGTCTACTCCTCTTGGGTATATTTGCTTCTTTTTGCTCTAGAGCTCTCAGATGTGCTGTTAAGTTGCTAGTGTAAGATCTCTCCAGTTTCTTTACCAGGGCACTACGAATTTTCCTCTTAGCACTGCTTTCATTGTATCCCATAAGATTGGGTATGTTGTACCTTCATTTTCATTAAATTTCAGGAAGTCTTTAATTTCTTTCTTTATTTCTTCCCTGACAAAGTTATCATTGAGTAGAGAGTTTCAGTTTCCCTGTGTATATGGTCTTTCTCTTGTTTTTGCTATACTGAAGGCCAGCCTTAGGCCATGGTGATCTGATAGGATTACTTCAATTTTCTTGTATCTGTTGAGGGTTGTTTTGTGACCAATTATATGGTTGATTTTGGAGAAGATACCATGAGGTGCTGAGAAGAAGGTGTATTCTTCTGTTTTAGGGTGAAATGTTCTGTAGATATCTGTTAAGTCCATATGGTTCATAACCTCTATTAGTCTCATTGTGTCACGGTTTAGTTTCTGTTTCAATGACCTGTCCATTGGTAAAAGTAAGGTGTTGAAGTCTTCCACTATTATTATGTGGGATTCAATGCGTGTTTTAAGCTTAAGTAAAGTTTCTTTCATACATGTGGGTGCCCTTGAATTTGGGGAATAGGTGTTTAGAATTGAGACTTTCTTTGGTGGATTTTCCCTTTGATGAATATGAAGTGTCCTTCCTCATCACACTTGATAACTTTTAGTTGAGATCTACTATATTGGATATTAGGATGGCAACTCCAGCTGGTTTCTCTAAATCATTTGCCTGGAAGACCTCTTTTCACCTTTTTACTCTGAGTTAGTGTGTCTTTTTTATTGAAGTGTGTTTCTTTTATGCAGCAAAATGCTGGATCTTGTTTGTGTATTCTGTCTCTTAGCTTATGTCTTTTTATAGGTGATTTGAGTCCATTAATATTGAGAGATATTAAACATAGATGACTGTTGGTTCCTGTTATATTTGTTTTTGTAGGTGGCTTTATGCGCTTTGGGTTCTTTCTAGCAATGGAGAATGTGGAGAAAGAGGAACACTCTTCCATTTTTGGTGGAATTGAAAACTGGTAGAAACACTCTGGAAATCAATCTGGACGTTCCTCAGAAAAGTGAAAATAGATCTACCTGAAGACCCAGCTCTACCACTCTTGGAAATATACCCAAAAGATGCCCCACCTTGCCACAGGGGCATGTGTTCCACTATGTTCATAGTGGCCTTATTTGTGATAGCCAGAAGCTGGAAACAACCCGGATGTCCTAGGACAGAACAATGGATACAGAAAATGTGGTTCATTTATACAATGGAATACTAGTTAGCTATTAAGAATGAGGACATCCTGAGTTTTGCAGGCAAATGTATGGAACCATAAATGTCATCCTGAATGAGGAAACTCAGACCCAAAAAGACATGCATGGTATGAACTCTATAAGTGGATATTAGTTAAAAAAAAATACAGAATACCCAAGATACAGTCCACAGAACTCAGAAAGGTCAACAAGCTTAAGTGCCCAAGTGAGGACTCCTTGTAGGGAGAACAAAACAACCACAAGGGGGAGGTAGGGAGGGGCCTGGAAGGGAAAAGGAACAGGTGAAGGGCGGGAGAGGGGAACATGATCTGGTATTGGGTAGGGGAAAATGACTGAAGCCCTGAGGGCCAGCTGAAGGACTGGAAACAGGCAACCTTGGGAGGTAGGAGGTTGGGAGGACCCTCTAAAATGCACCAGAGACCTGGGAGGCGAGAGACTCTCAGGACTCAAAGATAGGGACCCTAGATGAAAGGCCCTACAGTGGGAACTTGCAAAGCCTAACTCCAGAAGAAAGACAGAGCATTGAGTTAGGAATGGGGTTGCTATCCCACAGTCAAAACTCTGACCCACAATTGTTCCTGCCTGAAAGAACTGCAGGGATAGAAATGGAGAAGAGCCTGAGGAAAAGAAGGTGCAGCGACAGGCTCAAATTGGGATCAAGCTCAAGGGGAGGCCCCAAGGTCTGACACTATTACTGAGGCTATGGAGTGCTCACAAAAGGGATCTATCATGACTGCCCTCTGAAAGACCCAATAAGATGAAAGAGTCAGATGCAGATATTTCCAATCATCCAATGGACAGAAGTTGGCTGACTCTTGTGGTTGAACTAGGAAAAAGCTGAAAGAAGCTGAGGAGGAGGGAGGCCAGCAGTCTCAATTAACCTGGACCCTTGAGATCTCTCAGACACTGGGTCACCAACCAGGCAACCTACACCAGCTTATATGAAGCTCCCAACACATATACAGCAGAGGATTGCGGGTCTGGACTCAGTGGGAGAAGATGCGCTTAACCCTTAAGAAACTAGAGGCTCCAGGGAGCTTAGAGCTCTTGTGGAATGGGGGTGGAGTGGGGGTTGGATGGGGACATCCTTGTGGAGACAGGGTTTGGGGAGGATGTATGGGAGGGTGGACTGGGAGGTGAATAAAACCTGGAGCGTAATAAATAAATAAATAAATAAATAAATAAATAAATAAATAAAATTTAAAAGTCAGGAATCATTATTTCCTAATAACGTTCTTATATAATTTCAACTATGTTCAAGTCTTCCCAAGTCTCTTCCCGTTGTTTTTATTTTTTGTTTTATTAAAAATGTTACCTGTAATTAAGACAGTTTACAGAAGCTTCCCCTCCTATAAACACTTCTCTGCTGTGGGACTTTCAAGCTCCTCTCTGGCTGATTGGGCCTTGACTTGTGCTTTGTTTTATCTGGTCCCACAAGGTAGGAGCAACATGTGAATTCTGAGATAGGGGCCCTAGCACTTGTGTTGCTGTCTCTTTTCTGTCCCCATGTCCATTAAGGGAAATAGCCAGAAGGAAAAGCTTCCAAACCAAGGCCATCTCAGAGCAACCTCCACACAGCTAATGTACAGGTGACACAGGTGACTACATGTAACTAGGAGTCCAACAACATCCTAAGCAACATCCTAAGCAACCTGCCAGCCTTAGTCAGCTTACATTGTTCACTGGCAGATCTGAGGGGTCAATGCAGTTGTGAGTTTTATCTACTACAACCAAGGGTTTTATTATGTAGTAAATTACATGTGATTCAATACTAATCCAGAAATAATCCTATGCTCATTTTTTTATCCTCTTTCTATTTACTCGATTGTTGTACCATATGTCTTTCAGAAGACTGAACAAAGAAATTAGTAACAACAACAACAACAACAACAACAACAACAACAACAACACCTAACCAGGGTTGTTAGTACATGTGATAGAAAAAGCAGAATGGACACAATTAAAATTACTGATTAAAATGTGTGTATGCATTTAAGAAGAAAGGAGCCAGTAAGTAGTGGGATGGCCAATTGAAAGATGTCTTCAAATTATAGCATGGCCACTATATATTTAAATTTACTGCAGCTGTCATTGTCTACACAAGACTTACTAAAGATTGGGCCCATCCATAGGTCATCATGGGTCAGGGAGGATCCCACTGGGGAAAGGGGGTTTCACATCATTTTCTTTACTTATGGATCCACTGATAACTTGTTCTTGCTCTAGGAAGCATCCTTCCACCTACCACTAGCCAAGAAACTCAGTGGACCACACATACAGATTATATGGAAATAGGATGGGAGCCTATTGTAAAGAAATGTTCTAGAGAAAGACAGAAAGAGACATAGACAGAGACATAGAGAGAGAGACATACACACAAGAGAGAGAGAGAGCAGGGCAGGAAATTTAAATGGTTAAAATGCATTGTGTACATGTGTAAAATAAATTAAATAAGGATGTATGATATCTATGTTGCCAAAAATCGCTGAGACCTGATAGAATAAGAATTTAAATATTTGCTTGCCTAGACTGAAACTGGGCCTTTTTTGGCAAATGTGTTACCAACCCAATTCAAATGGAAGTGGGTTACTGGGATTTCACTGTGGTACTTGAATATGTTGTTAGGGGTACAGAAAGTAGAAGCCAACTTCATGCTTCTAAAACATCATTATTGGCATCTTAATTTGATTAGATTTAAAGAATTAAGATCTCAGGAAAATAAGGCTTGACACATGGTAAAAATAATATGCTCTTGGGCTTTGTGAACAAGAAACTCACCAGAAACCTCTTTGTGTCTTTGGTTAAACTGAATTTTATCTGAAATGCCCAAGACTCACTTGAAATGGATTGTGACCATTTGCCATGTTTTATTTATAAGTGACAAATCCTTAAAACACCAACAGATAAACATTGCTTAACCACACAGGAGTCTGTGTCTTCTGAGATTCCTGCTGGGAGGCTTCGCTATCCCCTTAACTCAGGCCTCTGATTCCTTCAACTTGTTCTCCCATATTTTGCTGTTCTCTTATCTGTGAGACATGTGGCTATCCCATGAGGCAGGGTAGGGACTTGCACACTTCTGTCACATAAAATGCCACCTCTAGTGCTCTGATACCTAAGCTTGATTGGGATGATTCTGCTTCCGAGTCACTCCCACCACCACCTCCTCCTCCTCCGTCTGGTATTTGCTCAGAGTTTTGATTGCCAGAATCTTCTTCAGCTCTCTCTGTTGCCATGGTCCTCTGGATGTTTTGATACCTGTACATTAGAAATTGGAAAGACCATAACCAATTTGTGTTTGGTAATGCTTTGAATAAAGCAGTTGGAAAAAAATTGTAAAACACTGTGTTGGAATCAGAAGTGTCTACAATTCCAAGAAGACTTCCAGAACAATTAATAAGACAACTATAAGATAACTAAGTGCACAGAGAGGAGAGAGGAGCACACCCTCCATGATGATGGGTGTACAGTGGAGATGAGACGAGGACTAAGTCTACTGTGACCTATGTGGCAATTTTTTCTTTAAAACTTTTATGGAAACTATCCTTGGAATGTTAACTATTTTGAGTTAGGTATCTTTGGAAACATCTCATGATGGACATGAACTAGTCTTCCAAAAATTCTCACATGGAGATCCTCACATCCTTGGTAAATGTCTTGGGAGATGGGGCCAAAATTAAAGAATTTCTGATTTCTGGCTTGTACCAGTAAGACAGTTTGAAGAACCCTATCTTTAAATGCCATTCAAGCTTAATGTGCTCTCTGTCACTAACTTCCAAACCCAGCCTTCAAAATACTGGGAACAGCTTGCTTAACGTAATTAATTTTGTTCAGTTTCCTTATAATGAACTGGAAAACAGAAGAGGGATGTCTTTCCATCCTTACCAGGCTTATAGGATCTCATTCTGAACCAATCACCAACCTTCTGTTAAGCTGCTCCATCTGGTGGACAGACCCGGATCTGATCATTCCATCGGGGGTAGGGGCCATCGATGGTCGCTGCCAGGTGGTTGTGCGATTTATATGGTCCACATAAAAGACCCGTCCATGGCTGTCAATTCGAGCCTCCCAGTCTAATGTTTAATAATAGGACAAGAAAAGTCAAGAAGGGACTACTGACCTATGTGTACAAATTCTGCTTCCAGGTCTTCTGAAGATAGCACTCACTAGTGACTCATTATGAAGGCCCTCCCATCCCTCTTGCCCTTGCCCTCTAGCACTTACCATGACTGCTGGACAAGAGTGGGAATTAGCTTTCTAGAAAGGAGCTAATACATTCAGACTCTCTACTTTGCCATGATAATTGTGGTTCCTTGAGTAGGATGCATGCTTAAATTTATTAGTGTCTAAAGGAAAGTTGCTTACTGCTTTAAAAATATTGCTGGTTATTCAAGAAATGGGTGCAGAAAATTGAGCAAACCCTGCAGTAAGTGTTAGTGTTGTGAATCAGCTCTTCATTCAGGCTAATAGAATGTGGCTAGGGGCAGTCACAACAGCTCTTGTGTTCAAACCCCTTTTAACTTAGTTCTGAAGCAGTGCACCTGCAACTTTGAAAAGTATCTTGCTAATGATTTATTTTTCTTTTATGTGCATTGGTGTGTGGGTGTCAGATCCCTTGGAACTGGAGTTGCAGACAGTTGTGGGTTGCCATGTGGGTGCTGGGAATTGAACTCCAGTCTTTTGGAAGAACAGACAGTGCTCTTAACCCACTGAATCATCTCTCCAGCCCCAAAAGCTTCTTTCAAAACTGAGCAGGCTCAAGCAATTGCATTTCCTTTTAAGAGGGTGGATGGAAGAATTGATAACTACAGTTTCAAAATAGCCATGTAATAAAATGTGAAGCCACAATAATCAAACAATTCAACAAACACCAAGCTGGAGGGAGGAGAGGAAGGGAGAAAGTGATGAAATTATATTTTAATTAAAACTATATTTTAAAATGTGTAAAAGATAAAAAGATAAAATCTTTTAAATTATTTTTTTTTAATTTTGAGATTATAATTACATATTTCCCCCCATTCCTTTCTTCTCTCAAACTCTCCCATATACCTCATCTTGGTCTTTTTAAAAATTTTGGCCTTTTATCATTAGTTGTAGTTACATACATATATGAATATGTATGTATATATATGTATGGTAGATATATAACATTGTTGCTAAGTAGCCATCACATAGAGCATAGGGACTCAAGGCGGAGGTATAGATGACTAGGGGATGTCCATGTAAGTTGAAGTGAGTTGAAATCCATGAAGAAACCCTTGACACTGAGAGTTAAGTGTGATTTATGTTTATCTGAGCTAGGCATATAAGAGCAATGCTACACAGGAATGAACAAAACGTCTGTGCTCTACAGATAGAAATGTGGTAGAAATAACACCAATATGCTCTTGTGCTGAAAATGCTAAAGATATACTAAACTTAATTTCAAAAGGAAGAAAACCATTTGGCTTAAGTGAGAGAAGACAATTTTGGGACTGGTTTAGATGTTATCTTGAAAACTCATGAGTTAGGTAATGATATAGTGACTCTCAAGTTTTAAAGGGAAGATAAATTTGGTGTCCTTATGCTTTTGTATGTATATGACATATCTGTTTGAAAACATAGTGTCAAATGTCTAATCTAGAAAGTTGTCAATGACCAATGAAAGTCCAAATACCAGAAAATCTAAAATTTAATGTATATGAGAGATGGAAGGAAAAATGTAGTTGAACTGCAGAAGTATATTCTAAGAAGACTTCCCTAAAGTAGGTTATTAGATAATTCAGATATCAACTATTAGAAAAATAACCAATTTAATGATGATCTTATTGTATACACTTGTAATTTCATGATATCACAATTAGTCATATTCTAAATGTTTGCAATTTCTGTTGATTTTTAATCTCATTAAAATCATTAATCAATTAAACAAATTATTAAACATATTTTCTTGAACTGTCATTCAACAAAGAGTAAGGATTAACTTTTAAATAACACTGTGTTATTCAATTCAAGTGAGAAAAGTTACACTTACACTTGCTATAAACTAGGAGTTACAGGAAGTTCTAGGGACACAAATCCTGACTCTAAGGGAAAGCAAGAATTTGGCCATTGACTTCTCCATTGGCCTTGCAAATTATCTAAGGGGTTAGGGGGACTGAAGAATGGAACATTGGTAACACATTCTTAGCAAGTTTCAAATCTCTAAACCACTTCTGGAAAGTATGTTCAACCAGACCCTAAGCTCTTTCATTAGCACATTAAATATCTGAAACACAGTGTTAATTTTATATTCTTATAAATATTCATTAAATAATTAGCTGAATTTGAGTATCTTTTCTGGGTTGCTTTGTAAAGAATTCATTTTCACATATCCTATAAACAAAGAAAAAACATCTGGATGGATCTTTAGGGCTCAGCATCATAAGAAGGATTAACCACTGTGATGCCAGGACTTTACTTCGACCCCTGAAAACAGTACCAATTCTACACTGTGGCAGCTCATAGTAGTGTGTAGGTCAGGTTGAGTTGTTTAGGATAAAATGAATTATTGAATACCAGATTATGTTTTAACAAGAACTGAAACGTGTATTGTCTTTATTTTTGGATTGTGTATTTAAGTATTTTAATCAATGGTATATCCTATTTAAACTTTACAAACATTTGTCTAATTGCCTTCATCCCATCACTAGCTAATAATATCTCTAGTATAATATAATTAGGTCAAGCTTTAGGCTATTCCTAACCAAACCTACTCTATAAAAAGTTTTTTTTTTAAATCAGTCCAGGCTGAAACTGAGTCATTATTAATTCTTATTTTCCTCCCATGTCCATACTCAATATGTAATCAAATTTGTCTTCCAAATGTATGTTCAGGTATTACCATTCCTTAACAATCCCCTGATGCCACCCTGATCCATATCACCAATGGTTTCATCTTGGCCACTGCAATCACCTTATGCTGTATTTTATAGACTTCTATTTTTCCTCTGCAGTTTATTCCCTGTACAGCAACAAGGGGAAGACTTTCAAAACACATGTCAGAAATACCACTTCCCTGCTCAAAACGCTGTGGTGTGTCCTCATTCAGAATAAAAGGCAAACCTCTCTGGCAGTTTTCAACCTGTCAGTCTCAACAAACTTTTATCTCCCAAATATTTACACTATGATTCTTAACAGTAGCAAAATAACAAAGTAGCAACAAAAATAATTTCATGGCTGAGGGTCACCACGATATGAGGCACTGTTTTAAAGGGTCACAGCTTTAGGATGTTTGAGAACAATTGCAGCAGTCTACAGAGTCCCAGATGATTGGTTTGTACTGTTTTCCCTTGATTATAATTATTATTCCCCTTGGATGCGTTGGTTTTACTCTTCAAGCTTATCATCATGAGATGAGTGTGGCTGCTGCTACGGCTGCTATCTTTGCTTGTAAAACTTTCTCTCAGCATTTATATGTGTAACTCCCCTGTCTCATTTATTATTGTCCTCTTAGGGAAGCTTGCTTAGAATTCTAGTTCTAAAACTGCAAACCAGTATCTACTACGCATGAGAAGCCTCCTTCATCTACTTTTGTTTTCTCATTGCGTTTATCATTAGATTCCTGTTTTCCATTTTATTGTTTGTTATACTCTTCCCAGACTAGCATATAGATGCTCCATGAGGGCTGGTTAGCTAAAACAGCACCAACAACAGAGTATTCAGTAAAAACTTGATGACGAATGACTATCAGGAATGAAGTCATTCATGTCCTATTTGAGATGTCCTAGCAAAATCCTGTTGTCAGAATTAATTAGCAAATTTCTAATATTTTCTTTGCTATATGGATAGTAAATTAAAACCTATTTTGAGTCTTTTTTAATTGTTGAGAGTGGCTTTGTTTGGTGGTTACTTTGAAGTGGTTTTACACTAACTTATTTACAATGTCTCCATTTATAACTGCCTAATGTAAACTCTGGCAAAAGTGTGAGTTTTGGGAACACCTTTGCATTTATAACAATCTATCCAAAATTAAAGATTATCTTTGTGTGGAAAAATCTTGAATTCAAACAGAGAGGTCCCAGAATTCATAAGTTTTCATTGTGTTAAATGAGTTCGCAACACTCAGCTTCATTTTCTTCTCCTAAATATTTGAGATGGAGTGACACAGGTTAAGGCTGAATTGCATTGTACAGGCAGGACTGACTTAGTCCAAACATGGCATTTAGCAGAAGAGGACATTAAAGCTTTATTCCTACAAGTAATGAAACAATATTTTAGAGATTAAATGAATTTCCTAAGTTCAAATGACTAAGGAATCTTTACTTACATAGGACAGTTATTAGGGTAAAGTGATACTGAATTCTAACCTAAAAATGATAGTTTTCCTGGAAACGCCAATGAACTCTAACAGGCATTTGGAATTTTTAATCCTTTGATGAAAGTTATAGTTAGGAAAGCATAATTTCTTAAAATACTGTGGGTTAAAGTTGTTTTATTCTATGGAGATACTTGTGAATAATGGATTTACTGGAGAAAAATAGAGTTCTATTTCCAACTGAAAATTTTAAAATGGGAAATTTAGGACTGAAAGACCACAAAGACTAGTGATGTCTTGTAAAGAAATGATATCTATTTTTTGCCTCTCCCTCAGAAACTTAGGTATATTAACATTTGTTTATCACTTCAATACCATATAATGAAACAGCTTGTTAAAAAAAGAAGTTTTATAGTAGGTATATATTGGTATTTAGTAACACTGCCAATTTATGGAATTTGGAAAGAATTTTGGATGTTTGCATATGAATTCACACTGACCTGTTCAGACTGGATGGGAAGAATTAAGCCATAGATTTGAAACTAAAGCTTACTTGGTGGAAGAGGCTCATCGATTGTTGGGTAGTGATGATGTTCAGGCCTCAAGGAAGGAAGTTGGCTTATTGGCTGGGAATTATGGAGTATAGGACATTCACCTATGAACAAGATAGTCAAGACATTCATATGCATTGCTATGGCACTGTTATAAAAAACATGACTGTAAAACAAAGATCACCATAAGAAACAACAAATAAAATGGGAAATCTAGTTTTTGTGTCAGTTTACTATAACCATGTCATTTTTGACACAAATTATTAAGGAAAAGGAAGAGAAGGAAGAAGAAAAGCAGGAGAAAAGAAGAGGAGGAGAAAGAAGAAGGAAGAGAAAGAGGAAAATGGAGAGGAAAAAAGAGGAGGAAAGGAAAAATCCGAATATGTTTTGACTCTTGATCTATGCCACATACACTAATCAATACATGTGGTCAGAGTCTGATTCTGTAGCTACTTGAATTGTCTTGGTTAGAAGGTGACATCACGAAGGAACACTAGGGAAAAACTTAACGAGCCTTATTTTATTCCAGTGAAGGAGACAGGCTTGTTTGAAGGGAGTGAAGTATTTATCACAAAAGCTTTGTTGGATTATGGAAAATACACCTGATCATATGGATATGAGGGCATCATAATTAAAACAACAGAAGACTATCAAAAGACTTATTTTCAGAGTTAAAGGGGACTGAAACTCTCAGACAGTGCATTTCCAAGATGGATCAAGGAACTGGTGGTCCAAGGATGTAAATTCCTATAAAGGGACATTAGACGGTAAGATGGGGAGCCAAACATCTCATGGAAATCATGGTTTGTCCAGATTATATGGAGGAGGAGTCAGAAAAGCCAAACAGTGCACTGGAAAGAGGAATAGATAATAGACAAAGGCTGTAGATAAAAGGCAGGAAGACTGATACAAGAAAATTTGAAACAGAGAAGTGGGATAGACAAAAGTAAACCAAACAGATACAGAGAAACTATAGAAATCAATGTATCTATAGATTTTGTGACTTATTAGTATGCACATTGCTTCTACTGATGTTAGTACAGACTAACTAAACAAAATTCAGGAACAGCATTTCTGTTTCATAATGTACTGAGGTATGCAAATTGACCACATAAACTCTAGTAAATAATTCTCTCAATCTCTGGAGACCCTGAAGGGCTCAGAACACAGCCAGCCCCCATCCAACTCTGTACTGCTTTCCTCCTGCCTCAGACCATGCTCACACCCAGGACAAAATCAGAGGACAAAAGATATCATTTCCTTTTCCTTCCAGGATTATTGCATGTATTCTATTAACCTTTTGGTCAAAATGGAGAGAAAGTAAAAAGTAATGGTGAAGATCTTTGAAGGATCAAATAGTGAACATTCTACAGAACATCCATGCCTGGATATGATTTACTTTCCCACTATCATTCTATAGACACAGCAGAAAATAAAATTAGTAGAAAATATTAGGTGGGCTTAGCTTAGTAGTTAATTCCAAGAGATGACTGGCAAGTAAAAATAAAGATGTGCTCAGAACAGAAGGTCCTTCTTAATATTAAAAATACATTTTTTTCCTGAAGAGTCCCACCATTACTAAAATGCTTTGGTTCTTTGAAGGTACCAGTAGAAACCAAGGAAGCATAAACTCATTGTTGACAAGCTGCTGTTTCAAACACAGGTTTTGTGGGTAAGTGGCTATGGCACTCACATTTATTTTCATAAATGCTTAGGGTTAAAACATTCAAAAAGGAAACGGGCATAGCTGTTGCCTTGCCAGTTGCTGTACTTTATAGTTTGTTTCTTAAAATAAGAAAACAACCTTACCTCATTTAGTTAAACCTCATGTAATTTAACTCAACCAAACACGTTAATTGTTCCTCCAAGTCTGTAGGAATATCATACTGTTGCTTGGTGGAAGCATACCCCACCTACACGTGAGCCCTAAGAAACTTTGAGGATGTGACAGATGCTCGGTGGCAGCTGAATGAATAAAACATGGAGGCAGTACTATTCTAGGGCCCAGTTCACATTGTCACCTTTGCATCAAATTAAGTGTTCAGAATATTCAAGAAGGGATAATATTTCTCAACTAAAAATAAGAGAGAGTCTTTAAATTTATTTTGATTATAACTGACCTGGCCAAATTGTAGTAAAGACAAGCATGAAAAAGACTTCCTGTAAGGTCTGTGGCCGCAAACACTATTGACTGGTTAGAATCTCAGCGTTGCGGGAAGGATGGGATGTTGCAATTCTAAAGCCGAATTACAGTTCATGTTGGCATATTTATTATTTACCTAGTAAACAGCCATTCTTTACCCCAACTCTGTGTTAGACTTAACATCCTGCCACTAGTAGATAAAGCTGGACCAGCGTCCAGACGGATGAAAGAACAAAACACTTTTAGAATGAATAAACTTGACAACACTCTAGTTTTTCACAAACTAAGGGGCTAAGAGCATCATCACGTGGCATCTAAGGCCTATAGCTGAGGTTTCTCCACTGGGTTGTAGCTACCTACTCACTGTGTCCACCAACAATTTTTTTTTAAACTTAAAAAAAAATCTTTTAAAAGCATCATTATTTATTTATGACTATTTTTATACTGTTTCTATAGAAACTTCAGGAAAATGCTTTGGAACCTAGAATTTAAGGTAAATTCTAAAACCCTAAAACTGTGTTCCTAGGGTTCCTAGGTCATCTTTGGCTCCAGAACAGACCAATTCTTATTCCCCTTTAATTGAAAGCTATGTATTTGTGTCAACATAAACTACCAAGATACTATTTGAAGTAAAGTGGTTAGCATTTAATTGTGTGAAAATTTCCTTGGCTAACATGGTGAGGCTAGAATCAAAGAGTGGTTTCTTTCATGTAACTTAAACAGTTAGTTTTCTTGCTCATCTCATTAGGAGAAAGGCAGAGTGCATCGCTGTTTAATCTCATTTAACTCTTCCATTTATTCCTCGAGGTCAATGCTACAATTATAGCCACTTGGCTCACAAAGAAGCAGAGATGCAGCACAGGTAGGTCTTTTGTGAGGAAGCAGCACGTGGACTTACCCCCAGGGCTTAACTCATGACCACATGACTGCTTCTTTCATTTGTCTGCAAGTTTGTTTTTTGATAACTGCTTTAAACTGAGATTTAAGTAAAGGGTGTATAGAAGGAAAAGAAACAAAATGTTCATAAGAAATACTAGTTTAATAGTTTAATTTGGATTTATATGGAATGAGTCATTGATTTTAAAACTGAAGATGGCTGCCTTTGGATTAGAATCTTATTTGAAATATGAGAAGAAAATTTATGCACTTATATTGTAACTGAGCTGGTAGAAATGAAGATGTTCCAGAGAGATGCTTGTGTCTTTCAATCCGACTAATAGACTATTGAAACAATGGACTGAAGAAATTTGAATTTTCCAAGGAATCTCATGTTCTCCCAACTAGTTAGACAATCCTTCATGGAAAGCTAGCAGGCATGATGATGAGGGGGATGATGGTGGGTAGGTGGGAGATCTGGACCATGATGACGGGGAGAACTAACCCTTAGCCTGAACTACTCAGGCTTTATGTCAATCCCCCAAACATGAACCCAGTGTGTGCCACTGAACATTCTAGTTCTCTACTGCAATGTGACAACCTCCTGTTTCTGCTTTTTGTGACCTGTGGGGGGATTAGTTAGTGGAGCCTTGCTTGTGAGGGATGCCAGGGCCCAGGCTCAAACTTGAGTGACTCTGGTTGATTATGCTGTTCTTCCTTTGCATTAGCTAAAATAGCCCACAACCAATTATTATAACAGGAACTGTGCTGGTAGAAAAAAAGGAAGGAGAAAAAGATATGTAGTCTACCCAGAGTGCCTTGCCATGGTCACTAATGCCAGTGCTTCTGGAAAAACTGGAAGAGTGGCCCCAGAACTCTGAGAGTGTGCAGGGGGACAGATAATCCATGCTCTTCAAGTAATATCCATTTCTATCACTGATCTTTAATGTGTTTTAGGAAGTCAAAATATTTGCTACCCAATGCTCATGATCATTTGAGGTTTCTATTATTTGATACTACTTAACTGTGTAGTTGCTGTCAAGACCAGAAAGCTAACATATCAACTATTTCTGGTCATTAGTCAAAGGCACACGTATAGGTAGGTAGCTGCTTACATCCTACTGGATATATTTCTTGGTGTGAATTTGAGACAGGTGCCAGAAATTCACACACCTAGCTAAATGCTTGAATGTCTACATATACTGTCCAGGGCACCCCTTTCGGGACTGGTCTCTCCACCAATCATTTGGGGAAACTTGTGTCCTATAAATGTGGTGATCCTATTATCACTGGTTTGTTTTGTAGTCTAACCTTCTCTCCTATTGCTAGGACCTGCCATGGGGGACTCCAGACCTTCAGTACTTCTTGCTGCATTCCCACCAGGGGCAGCCAGTTCATCCTGCCAAGGGCCAGCCCCATTTGTAGACTCGGGATCTAGCTCTGGGCTTTGCACCGAGTCGGGTACCGACTCGAATGCACTGTTTTCCTCTTCCTCATCCTCTTGTGAAGAAAAGACTGTGCTCTCAGAGATCTTGGCGCTGTCCACAGAGGAGAAGCGTGTGTGGCTGGCGAACCGATTGTTACCATTGTAGCAGGAGCTGCTGTAACAGGAGCTGCTGTAACAAGAGCTGCTGTAGCAAGATGTGCTATAGCAAGACGGGCTGCAGCATGAGGCATCACAGCCCTCGCAACTGTGGTCTGCTCCCTGCTGGGGGCTGGAGTCACTCTCACTCCCAGTGCTGGGGTGAGCTTCGCCATCTTGGCCAGCACCAATGCCTTTGGATAAACTGGAGAAATGTCCCCCAGAGCAGTCAGAGGGTGCCATGCACAGAGTAGCCCCATCGCTCTCGCCATCTTCCATGGACTGTGGGTCAGCAGCTATTGTGTCCACCTCGCTGAGCCCATCCTTTTCAGAGGACTCCTTGAGGGTGGATTCCTCCTCCAAGCCATCTTCCTCCTCCGTGGTGCTTCCTCTCTGGGCCGAGGGCATGCTGTGCAGCAGGGTGTGGATGCGGATATAATGGGTTCTCGGGGTCTCAGCATCTCCACAGGCAGATGCAATCACTGTCTCAAGCTCTGATACAGGTAGGGAACATGGTCTGCTTTTTTTTCTCACGGAGACCCTCAGCTCCAGTCCAGGCTCTCCTTGCTCCAGGGTAGAAACGTCCTCTTCTTCCTCTTCTTCATCTTTCCCCTTCTGCATTTCTTCCTCTCTGGCTCCATTTTCTGGTACTGTTTCCTCTTCTACCTTGCTGCCTAGAGCTGTATTCTCTTCTGGCAACAGCGAGGATGGCGAATCCTCATCCAGGGGAAGTCCCTCGGCCACTTCTTCTGCACTCAGGGTGGGCTGGGTGTCATGTTGCTCTGGGTCCTGAAGCTCTCCGGGCTCTTCGGGTGCTTCAGAGACATTGCTACCATCTCTGGCCTCCATAGCTCCTGCCGCTTCCTCAACTGGCCCGGCATGCTCCTGGTTTTGGTTTTCTGAGCTGTTTACTCCATTCCCTTCACTTGGTGACTCTGGCTTCGCATCCTTGCAGAATTCTGTAGCATCACCAGAAGGCTCTCCATTGCTGTTTCCCACCATACTATTCATGATGCTGTCCTGCGTTTCTGCTGACGACTCAGGCTCAGCACTCAGAGAGATCTCTTCATCATCTGTGGGCAAGAAGAAAACTATGTCATCCTTTTCAGAAGAGCAATGGGAGCTGGTGTTCTGTGTAGGCACGTGTAAAACATAGTAAATGATCTCTTAATATAGGATACAGGGTATGAGTTGATGGGTGTTTCTCAATCGCTTTGGAAAAAATCTGTAATGAGTGCTATTTATGTTAATTACTTTATTTTTATTTTAATAAATAATTAATATTTATTTTTAACTTTAAGACGGGCTGCTATTTTAAAGTTCTCTTTTAAGGGGCTGCTAAGAAAAAAAATAATATCTCAAACCTAGCTTTACCCTACCTCAGAGATCAACAATGTTTGTTACATACACTGACTTTCAGAGTACTGTTTATAATTCGTTAATAACCCTAAGCAAGTTAATTGTACTTGCTTAAAACATTTCTCATGGAGCATCCTGCAAGATGTGGAATGGCTAAGCCAGGGTATTTAGCTGCAACAAAGAAGCAAGGGATTGGGCTACATTGATAATCATCTACAGTGTTGAATAGTCAGAAACCAAGATTTCCAGTCACATTACCTTTCAAGGAGATATGTTCAACTCTTAACATTTAACAGTGAACGCTGTTTAACTCTACCTCCCTTGGCTGGAAATACACCAGACTGGTATTGGACTTTCAATGCACTAGTACAATTCCCTATTTGAAGAAAATTATCTCTCTGCTAAAGTATGAAGTCATAATTCATCTTTATGCACACATAGATGACTCAGTCTAAGAATGTAGCAAAAGGCTGAATGTGACAGGAGAAAACAAAAATATTTCCTTACAATCTAGTATATACTGGAGCTTAGTGATTGGGTGGTGACACACTTCAGGCTCTGAGTTCTCAGTAATGCAGTAACAGTAACTCATAGACTTGGCCCAAGAGGACTTAATATTTCTCAACATGAGTTACAGTTAGTATGGGTGCTGCAGGAGAATAGAAAAGAATTATGAGGTGTCTTCTCATCTTTACTGTTTGGAAATATGGTTTGATATGGAGAGTGGAATATAGAATGTTTCTGAAAATTTCTGTTCATAATCTTTATTTTTCCTGTAATTGTCTAACTGCAGGTCTTCAACAATATGTTACTTTTTACATCATAGCCAATCTATAACTAGTTACTAGGTATAAAGAGATGATTCACATTCATGTGTTTTATCATTCATTCATTTACTCATGTATAGAATGATTAAACAACTTTTGAGCATCTCCTTTGTGAGGTTCTGGCAATAAAACAATAAGATAGTTTTTGTATCACATGGCTGACCTCTATTCTACTGTGTAACCATCTATCTTTAGATCCTGGTGAAGAGGAATCTTTCAATCAAGGAGGCAATCCTGGCTTCTAAAATAGATCACTGGCTTCTGGGGCTCAATGGAGATGACAGAGAACTACACAGCCCATGGCATGCTTGGAGAGAACTATGGTTAGTTGTGATTCAGAGAAAAGAACTGCACCAAGACACTAGCCTTGAACAAGACATGAAGATCATGCTGAAAGTACCTGCATGGATGGAGGATGTGATCTCAAATCGGAATTGCAGCTGCCCACTCACATGGTCAGTTGGAAGCCGGCGGCCAAGTGTGTAGCTGACCACCCTATCCCTAGAAGGAAATAAGCACCATCACAGATTCTGTAATGACCTCTCCTGCTAATGAGCACACAATGTGTTTTCTACACCAGCTGGTGGGACAGGAAATCTCAGAGAAGCCATTGTAACAGGGAGTGAAGGTCCCTCTGGGGTCCCATCTTAAGGTACAGATGTAGGATCAATAAAGAGATTCTTATCAAACATTCTAACTCAAGGATCAGAAAAACTACAGTTTTTAGTTTTAGTTAGTTATTACTTTTTACATGTTGGCATGGCCATGAGCTCTGGGAAAAACACGTGAAAAGAGTAAATTATGTGAAATTCAAATGTAAGTGTCCATCAACACTGTTTTATTGGAACACAGCCATGCTTATTAGCTCACACATTGCCTATGGCTATTTTCTGGCACCGTGGAAGAGTTGAACAGTTTAGACAGAGACTTGTGACCTAGAAATCCTGAAATACTACTCCTTTTACAGACTAAGTTTGAGAATCCGTGTTGTACAGAAAACGAGGGAACAAAAATTATAAATGCCTTTGCTTGATCTTCTTATGGACATTCTCATTTCCAAATATTCCCTGGCAATAGATGTGCCAGAATATGTTGGAGGAATAGATGTCATGTATAAGAGTAGATGCCACAATAGCTACTGGAGAGCCTGTGTTGCTGAGCTATGGAAAGCCCCCTGGTAGAGGATGGAGCAAGCACCAGCTTGTGATCTGTGTTCCCTGATCTTTGACTTCTAGTTACACCAAATATTGTGACACATATTGACTATTCTGGATTCTAGTGCCATACCCATTCAAAGTAACTTTTGAATTACTGAAAATTTAATCTATACATGAAGAAATTAATCAGAAGTTATAATGATATATTTTCACTGGCAATATAGTTTTGCATATTTGTTTTTAACAAAGTAACTGCCTGCTACCTTTGCTGAGTTAGGGAAAATACTTCCTTGGGATATCCAGGTACAAAAAAAGGCATAGTCCATAGTTGGTTATTTACTCTATAGCCACCCTATTAATTCACTCATGATATTGAAATGAAAACACCAATCAGTTGATGTCAATATTAAAAGATTTCTTAGAAAAAATGACATTATGAAACAAATAATATGGTCTAGCGAATCATAAATTTAATATTTTTTCTTGATTAAAGCATTACATATGTTTATTGTCAGAGCTCATTAATTAAAACAGTATATGAAGATATAATGTGATGGACCACAAAGTTCTGTCAATTTAGAAAGCAGTGATATTGATCAATATTTTGAAGTATGTCCCCTATGATCATAAGAAAAACTTTTGAATCTAAATCTTAATTGTAATGAGAGCTAAAGATGATCACAAGACAAAATGAGATGATCACAAGACAAAATGGAAATTATGTTTTGCACTCACTTTCTAAGATTTCCTTTCTTTTTTTTCTTTTCTTTTTCTTTTTTTTTTTTTTTTTTTTTTTTGCTTTCCATCACCCAGTAAGCAGTTTTTGAGTCCCTGGCATATAAAAAGTGCTGAAGATGGCCTTTGTGTCCTGTAGGGTAAAGTCTGTATGTTCTCCCAGGACCTGCCTTTAACACCTTACAACTAGATAGAGAACAAGGAAAGAGCAGCAAATAATGACCCAGGTAGTCAGTGACAGTTCTAAAGGGAAGATGATAGTTGAATATAGAGGCCAGTGACAATTAAAAGATAGTACTACAGTTGTGTTTGTGTGTGTGTGTGTGTGTGTGTATCCTGGGGGTGGTCCATGGCTCAAGGCAAATTACTGCTGCTTCATGCCATAGACCAGTAATTTGTTTCTACTTACATTGCGTGTCTCCATAATGGGCAGCACTACAGAAGTCTCTACAGGTAATGAATGCTATCGGCCTTGAAAGAGGAGGCAAAGCATCAGGAGGGTGGAGGATTAGAAGTTAGAGAACTTCCAAAACCAATAGGGTGAGTGTATATCTTATCAGAAGTGGTGCGAAGTAATCCCACAAAGACTTGTTGCTCCTACTCATCTCTACTGCCTCTTCCTCCAAGTTGCAAGAGCACTGGGAAAACCAAACTCCCTTGCTCAGGTTTGGGAGTCCCTCTTCTACCTCCATTTTTGTTTTGTTTTGTGTTTTGTTTTGTTTTGTTTTGGCTACCTAGTAGACGTTCTTCCACAGTGAAGGGCAGGGATTGCAGGATGATACTAAAAAAGTACTTAGCATAGGGAAGTAGACAAACCCTCTCTGTGGCTGTAATGAGTCAGAGTTCAGCCCAGCAGGGAGTAACTGAGTAGCTGTTAGGCAGATGTGAGTGCACTGTTAGAGTAACAGACATGTTATAAAACCTCACTTTTTGTCCCCTTGGCCCACAGTGGGCAAAGCATTAGCAGTGTGAGAGTAGGACAGGAATGAAGAGTAGAGGAACAACTAACTAGAGAGTTGGTTGCAGGGAGCCTCTCTTGGGGACAGGTTGGACTTGGTCTTGGAGTAAGGCAAATGTGAATTTAACCTTGACTTATCCCTCACAAGTTTCACTTTCTTATATGGAGAAGAGATAATGCTTAAGTTATAGAAGTGTTATGAAAACCAAATGAAGATGAAGGTCACAAAGAACACCATTTCCTTTGAAGTTCCTACTATGTGCCAGTGATAATGCTAGGCATCGTAGGCCAGGGTAGTGTTTGTTCAGTTTTCACAAACATGAACGGGGAGTGGGGACATGTGGCAGTAGCTCCGTATGTGTCAACTTCCTTCGGTTTGAGAATTAATGGACTCCTGTGCACACACCCATACATGTGCTGTCAATTACTAAACAAATCCCCAGAGAACTTAATTAAAATACCCCAAAAGTCTGCTTAGTATTTTTCACTCTTTGATATCTCTCTATGTATCATATTAATGATACGCTTATAGCCAAAGACTTATGCTAATATTTTCAAATACAGTATTGTTATCTAAGAAAATACACATTATACAAAGAGATGCTCTGATCATAGTTCATTTTAATAAAAACCATGAGTGAATATGAATGCAAAATATTTAAAACACAAAGCATATTCTCATATACAGTTGACTGCTGCTGTTATTCCATGAGAATGCATGCTTTCAAATTTTTATCTAAAATTTTTTTGTAAATAGCATATTTTGAGAAATGTTCTCCAAGAAACATGATTCCATCTTCGTATGGAAGTGCAGTATGTGGTTAAATCCTACATACAAGGCAGGTGAAGGAATGAGTTATTTTCCACAGCAATGGCAAAGTTTAAATCTATACTTACACAGGAAAATGTGTATTATTTTTCAATACTGTCTATGATTTCTCTATACTCTTTAATATGTATTATACAAACTACACAAGTATAAGAAGGGGAAGGATTTAACTGAATACCATGGTCCAGGAAATGATATTGGTGGGGAAAGCCCCGAAACTAGAAACCATTTTAGGTGTCTTTCCATCAGACTTTGTAATGGCAGCTTACAAGCCTTCCTGGGCATGGCCTGTAAGTGGAAGCACAGCCACCCAGTCACAGTTTACCCTATGGCGTGTCTCTCCAGCAGCCTCTGAACAGGCATTGACAGCTTTCCCAAGAAACGCTTGATGATGGGACGACTCTTGGCAAACTTGTCCTTCACTTCAATTTCCAGCACATCGGTTGGCAGAGACACGAAACTGAAATGCTGCAATGAGAAACCACATCATATTAACTAACTGAGAGGTCATAGGGTTTGACAGTTCCAGTCCATGTACCTTGGCCTTAGTAATGCTGTGAGACCTGCTTTTAGTAAATGAGGGATGACAACTGCATGCTCCTTTAGATATTAAATAACAAACAAACATGACTCTAAAGCTCAGAACAGTGCAGAAAATGAAGTGGAAAGTATGTAAGAGTTGAAAGGCAGGATAAAGGCTGTGAAATACTATTCTATAGACTTGATATAACCATGAAAAAAATCATTATCTTACAACAATAGTGGTTACCTTCACCAGGCCAACTCAAGACTAGCTATATAAACAACCAGTCACAGAAGTAGGAGGGACGTGCAAGACTATGCCCTTTATTGCTGAACTTCAGCTATTGGTGGAATATGAGAGAGGGAGGGTCATTGTCTTCTGTTGTACATTGCTGCAATAGACAGCTCCTGTGGCCACAACAATGACCCTTGTTAAACCCTGTGGATAAAAAAATAAAATCAATAGGTTTTGATTTTATATGAAAATAAATCAATATATCAAAAAATAAATTCTCACAAATAGATTTGTGAGCAGGAGAGGGGTTGGGCATGGGGGGTAGACAGTTGGAGATGGTAGGAGTTGAGAGGCTTCAATATGCACTGTACATGTATAGAATTGTATAAGATCACATTTTTACTACATAAAAAAGTAGAGAAGGGGATCCATCCCATAATCAGCTTCCAAATGCTGACACCATTGCATACACTAGCAAGATTATGCTGAAAGGACCCTGATATAGCTGTCTCTTGTCAGAGTATGCCTGGGCCTAGCAAACATAGAAGTGGATGCTCACAGTCGGCTATTGGATGGATCACATGGCCCCCAATGAAGGAGCTAGAGAAAGTACCAAAGAAGCTAAAGGGATCTGCAACCCTATAGGTGGAACAACATTATGAACTAACCAGTACCCCGGAGCTCTTGACTCTAGCTGCATATGCATCAAAAGATGGCCTAGTCGGCCATCACTCGAAAGAGAGGCCCATTGGACACGCAAACTTTATATGCCCCAGTACAGGGGAACGCCAGGGCCATAAAAGGGGAGTGGGTGGGTAGGGGAGAGGGGGTGGGTGGATATGGGGGACTTTTGGTATAGCATTGCAAATGTAAATGAGCGAAATACCTAATAAAAAATGGAAAAAAAAAAAGAGATTCAAATAAAATCAGAACAAATTAAAGAAAACAGCAGGCCAGCCCCAGCATCTGCCGCCTGAACCTGGCAGAGGGCGTCAAGGGCTCCAGAGGACTCTCCATGCAACAGGACCCCTAGCACAGAAGAGGTATTGCTGGGTAGCATGACTGGTTTACCAGAAGCCGTAGTACTATGTCCAATTTTCTGAGGAACCTCCAGACTGACTTCCAGAGTGGTTGTACAAGCTTGCAATCCCACCAACAATGGAGGAGTGTTCCTCTTTCTCCACATCCTCGCCAGCATCTGCTGTCACCTGAGTTTTTGATCTTAGCCACTCTGACTGGTGTGAGGTGGAATCTCAGGGTTGTTTTGATTTGCATTTCCCTTTATGCATTTTTGATTTGACAATTTATTTGCTAGGTATTCTTTTCCACTTTATTCAATCTATTAGTGAATTTTGCTCTGGAGTTTTTGCTTGAATTTCTAATATTTCATTTCAAGATTTATTTCTTTTGGATTTTTAGAGTCCTCTTTACTAGGTTCTATTTTCATATCTTGGATTTTTTAAAAATTGCATTCAACATTTTTGTATTTTTGTTTTCTGGCTCTTCATTCTGACATTAATTTATACCCACTTTGAATTTCTTGTTCATGTTTATTATTGCTATCTTGAAATTAATGTCTTGAAAAATAACCTAAGTTACTTTTCTCAAGAACATTAGTATGAAGTACTGGTATGTGGAAGAGACTTACTGTATTGGTTATGTTTTTATTTTTGAAGTGGCATTTTAGATGCTAATGTTAGGTTGTTAGTATTTCTTTGTAAGAAAATCCTGTCTTCCCTTTGTTGAGTGGGCGGCGTTTGCATCAGTTTCTTGTTTCTTTGAATTAGCAGGTTGTACACCATATGAATGGGGCTTAGGAGTCAGTCTTGGAGTGATTCAGTTTGGATGTCCAAATGGGTTATCAAACTGGTCCTGGCTCAGCTCAGGCTAAGTGATGTTTCTAGGTCCAGAACTTCTAGAAAATTTAGAAGATTTTCATACTCAGCCTTCAGCAATCTGGTGAGATTCAGGACTTCTCAGGCAGTGGGAGCCAGAGAAGTTGGCAAGGCAAGTCTAGGATCCCTATTGAAGATAGGGAGCTGAGAGGGGAGTAGAAGATGCACATCCTTAGGAAGGCCTCAGGGGTATATGGTGTACAGATGAGAATTTGTAAATGGTAGGAATAGGTAGAAATAGAGGACCTTTACCTACTATACAGAGATGCCAATAAGATTAAATCCATCATTATTTAGAATGAAATTGGTCCTAATTCTCAACTCAAAAGTATAGGTGATTTTTTTAAAACTAAGCTCCTGCAGTGGAGGAGCAAACAAACCATGATAAATTAAAACATGTACTCATTTAGATCAAAATTCAACCAAAACAGTTATTATTATTATAAATTAGTTTTGATATTTTGAGATTATAACATAATTGCATCATTTTCACTTTCTTTTTTTTCACTCTAAACCTTTCCACATATCTCTTTTACCTGTTTTTCAAACTTATAACCTCTTTTTATTAATTGTTGAATATATATTCTTTATATACATATATGTGTACACACATACATTCCTCATATATATAAATATAACCTGCTCAGCTTGTATAATGTTGCTTCTTATATGCATGTTTTCAGGGTTGAACATTTGGCATTGAGTAGCCAATTGGTGTGCTTTCTCCTCTGGAAGACTATTTTCCCACTTTCTATGTCCCTACGAAACCTATAGTTCTTTCTATAGGGTGAGATCCACTGAATGGGAGAAAATCTTTGCCAACTATACATTCAACAAAATATTAGTGTTTACAGTCTAGAAAGAACACAAAAAGTTAAACATTGAAAAAACACTGCAATTTAAAAGTAGGCTATGGTACTGAATGGAAAATTCTCAAGAAAGAGAGAAAGAAAGAAAGAAAGAAAGAAAGAAAGAAAGAAAGAAAGAAAGAAAGAAAGAAGTGCAATTGGCTAGAAAGTGGGCTCCATTCCTTAGGATTCCACATTTTATGGTGAATTCAGGATGCTTAGCTTTTCCCCACCAATCCTCTCATCCTTCCCTTGTAGATCTTCTCTACTTCTTGGTGTTAGAATCACTTTCTAACAGTGGCTCCTGAGATTGTTCCAGATTTGCTCTTAGTCCTGTAGCAGCCTGTGCCCAGAAGCCCTTCCTCCCACCCCACTTCAATTCCCTGCAGACACCACCTTTTGGCTCATACCAAAGGAACCCCCAACTCTGTTCCTGTCTTTCTAGTCTTTTAGTTCTATTGCAGCTTGCCCCTTCTTCTACCCACATCAATTCTCTGGGGAATTTGTCTCTTGGTGGGGACACTGGTCCTATTCTTTTCTGCAGACCCTCTCAGCCTTTACTCCTAGTTTATCTCCATTCCTTTCTGTTACCTACCCACCTAAAGAAGCTCTCTACCATGGACTCTATAGCCACAGCACTCACCTAGTATACAGAACAGGCAACAACAACAACAACAACAACAAAAACAACAACAATCGAAGAATGGAACACCTACCCAACAAAGACCAGATCAGGTATCAGCACTAAGAAATACCTTAAAAAATGTAACTTGTGATACCTAGGTTAGAACTCAGAACAAAAACACAGCCTTCTTCAGAACCAAGTAACCCTATTACAATAGGCTTTGAAAATGCAATTTTGTTAAAGCACAAGACAGAACTTGAAAATAGCAATTATGAATATATGCAAAGACATGAATAAATGCCTTAATGAAGATCATGAAAATACAGGAAACAGTTGAATGAAATTTTTGAGGTTTGTTCTGTTGCTGTGTATTTTTTTCTTTTCTTTCTTTCTTTCTTTCTTTCTTTCTTTCTTTCTTTCTTTCTTTCTCTCTCTCTCTCTCTCTCTCTCTCTCTCTCTCTTTCTCTCTCTCTCTCTCTCTCTTTCTTTCTTTCTTTCTTTTTTTCTGGTTTATCGAGACAGGGTTTCTCTGTAGCCCTGGCTGTCCTGGAACTCACTCTGTAGACCAGGCTGGCCTCGAACTCAGAAATCTTCCTGCCTCTGCCTCCCAAGTGCTGGGATTAAAGGCATGTGTCACCACACCCGGCTATTTTTTTCTTTTTAAAATTATTTTATTTATTTACATTTCAAATGTTATTTTCTTTCCTAGTTTCCTCTCCAACAGTCCCCTATCCTCTCCCACCTCCCTCTGCTCCCCAACCCACCAGCTCCTGCTTCCTGGCCCTGGCATTACCCTATATTGGAGCATAGAGCCTTCACAGGACCAAGGGCCTCTCCTCCCATTGATGACCAACTAGGCCATCCTCTACTACATATGCAGCTAGAGACACAAGTCCCACCATGTGTTTTCTTTGATTAGTGGTTTAGTCCCAGGGAGCTCAGGGGATACTGGTTAGTTCATATTGTTGTCCCTCCTATGGGGCTTGTTGCTGTGTATTGTAATGCTAAATACTAGCCCTCAAGATCTTGTTGCTCCTAGGGACAAGGAGATCATCATGTACACAAAATAATGGTATATAACCTTATTCCTTAATTTTAAACTAGTGGTTGGATAAAGATGCCTACAGTCTTTATCTGGGCAGAAAAGAAGTGGGTGGGGCTTTAGTTCCCAGGGCTTGAGGTCTGAGGCAGAGATCATGAGGAGAAAGAAGAAAAAAAGAGAAAGATGCCATGGGGTAGGTGGATCATGAAAACATGGTCATGAGGGCTAACCAGTTGACAGAGGAGCAGTCCAGGCAGAACATTGCAAGTTATATCTTTGATTATTGTGTTAGTTAGGGTTTTACCGCTGTGAACAGACACCATGACCAAGGCAAGTCTTATAAAAAACTACATTTAATTGGGGCTGGCTTACAGGTTCAGAGGTGCTGTCCATTATCATAAGGTAGGAGCATGGCAGTATCCAGGCAGGCATGGTGTAGGAGGAGCTAAGAGTTCTATGTCTTCATCCAAAGGCTGCTAGTGGAAGACTGACTTCCAGGCAGCTAGGGTGAGGATCTTATACCCACACCCACAGTGCCACACCCATTCTAACCAGGTCAAACCTATTCCAACAAGGCCACACCTTCAGATGGTGCCACTCCCTGGTCCAAGGATATAGAAACCATCACAGTTATTAACAGGGAAGAAGACATAGTAGCTTAGAAGGTTGATATTTGCCCAGCTCTAGTGCTTTTAAAGGTAATTTTAAATATAAAGTGTTTGTGCCATTTACTTGGAAACTAAGGATCAAAGGTAGGGTAGATAACCCCATTAATTTTAACCACAATATAAAATAACACAAACAGTTCAAGATATAAAAGTAGAAGTTAACAAAGAATTAGAATCACCAAAGAAAACCAAACTGAAATAAAACTGGAAATAAAAGACAGAATGGCAAACAAAACTTCAAAGGTAAGCCTCACTAACAAAGACCAGGACATGAAAGAAATAATCTTAGGTGTTAAAGACAAGGTAGGAGAAATGGATAGTTCAGCCAAAGAGAACTGTTAAACCTTAAAAAAAAATCCATCAAAGTTCATAGAAAATGTTTCTAACATAATCGTAGAAGAATATTTCTCCAACCTTATGTAGGAGATACAAGAAGCATATAGAATATGAAATAGACAGAGCCAGAAAAGAAATTCCCCATAATACATAATAATCAAAACACTAAATGTACAGAACAAAGAATATTAAAATCTACAAGGGAAAAGGAAGAAGTAACATATAAAACCAGAACCATTAGAGTTACACGTGACTCCACAGAGAAAACTATGAAAACCAGATGCCCTGAATAAAACTTGCATAGAAAACTGATGCCAGCCTAGACAACTATACCCAGAAAAACTATCAATTAGTAACAGAGAAAAAACATCTGCTATAAAACCAAACTTAAGCAATTTATATCTACAAATCCATCCCTATAGAAAGCACTAGAAGAAAATCTCCTATCTGTAGAGGTTAACCGTATCCAAAGGAACAGGAGTAAATAATCTCAGAACAGTAAATCAAACTGAACTGGAAGCACCATAACAACAAACTAAAAAGAATGAATGAAAATAACTCACTGACAACCCTCAACATCAGTGGTCCCAATTCCCCAAGGAAAAAGACATAGACTAACAGACTGGATCATAAAAAATGTTCTATCTCTCTGATTCATCCAAGAAACACACCTAATCATCAAGGATAGACAACACCTCAGGATATAAGGATGGAAAAAAGTATTTCAGATAAATGGACCCAAGAAGCTAGCAGGTATACCCTCTTTAATATCTGACAAAAAAGACTTCAAACCAAAGCTAATAAGAGGGATGGACACTACATATTCATCAAAGGAAAAAAAATCTATCAAGAGGACATGCAATTCTTAACATCTGTGCACCGAATATAAAGATGCCCAAGTTCAATAAAGAAATATATACTATAGGTAAAAAAATCACATATTGACCCTCACACACTGAGAGTGGATATCTTCAATCACATTCCCATTGAAAGACTTGTAATCCAGACAAAAACTAACCAGAGAAATATGGGAGCTAAATGACATTAAAACAAAATGGACCTAGCAGATACTTACAGAACATTTCACCCAGACACAAAAGAATGTACCTTCTCAGCAGCTCATGGGACTTTCTCTAAAACTGTCCAATTACTTGGACACAAAGCAAATCTCAACAGTTACAAGAGAATTGAAATAACACACTGAATTCTATCTGACCACTACAAATGAAAGCTAGACACCATTGTGGCATCATTGAGATATGAGAACAAGATATTGAGGTTATCCACTCTCAAGTATGTACTCACTGATAAGTGGATTTTAGCCCCAAAGCTCAGAATACAGCCCACAAAAACTATATGCAGTTTAAGAAGAAGGAAGACCAATATTGTATATGCTTCAATCCTACATAGAACGGGGAACAAAATAATCACAAGAGCTAGAGGGATGGAAGGACCTGGGACAGAGAGAGGAAGGGAAGGGAAAAAAAGGGTCAGGAACAGGTATTGGTAGATACAGGAGAGAAGTACAGAGGGTCGGGAAATTGAAACATGTAGCCATGGGGGATGGGGAACTGGGAGTAGCCACTAGAAAGTCCCAGACTTCAGGGAAGCAGGAGGCTTCCAGGACCCAATGGTGATGACTTCAGCTGAAATTCCCAATAAAGGGGAGAAACAACCTGTAGAGACCACCTCTAGTTGATAGGCATGATCCCAGTTGAGGGATGGGGTCACCCACACATCTAAAAAATTTTAACTCAGAAATGTTCCTGTCCAAAGAAAGGATAGGGACAAAAATGGAACAGAGACTGAAGGATAATCTATCCAGAGACTTCCCTACCTAGGGATCCATCCCATCTGTAGACACCAAACCCCATCACTATTTCTGATGCCAAGAAGCACTTGCAGACAGTAGCCGGATATGGCTGTTTCCTGAGAGGTTCTACCAGCACCTGACTAATACAGATGCATATACTCACAGCCAGCCATTGGCCTGAGCCTGGGGACCCCAATGGAGGAGCTAGGGAAAGGACTGAAGAAGCTAAAGTAAATTGCACCCCAATAAGAGGAATAATAGCAACAGACAAAGAGAAAACTAGATTATGATGATAAATAGGAAAGAGATGGACAAGAAGGTGGGAATATTGGATGGACAAATATCACTAAAGGCCACTTGAAAAGCCACATGAAAACCTATTACCTCTCTGAAGAAAGAAATTAAAGAAGATCTCAGAAGATGGAAAGATCTCCCATGCTCATGGATTGGCAGGATCAATATAGTAAAAATGGCTATCTTGCCAAAAGCAATCTAAAGATTCAATGCAATCCCCATCAAAATTCCAACTCAATTCTTTAACGAATTAGAAAGAGCAATCTGCAAATTCATCTGGATTAACAAAAAACCTAGGATAGCAAAAACTTTTCTCAATGATAAAAGAACCTCTGGTGGAATCACCATGCCTAGCCTAAAGCTGTACTACAGAGCAATTGTGATAAAAACCTGCATGGTACTGGTATAGCGACAGACAAATAGACCAATGGAATAGAATTGAAGACCCAGAAATGAACCCACACACCTATGGTCACTTGATCTTTGACAAGGGAGCTAAAACCATCCAGTGGAAGAAAGACAGCATTTTCAGCAAATGGTGCTGGCACAACTGGTGGTTATCATGTAGAAGAATGTGAATTGATCCATTCCTATCTCCTTGTACTAAGGTCAAATCTAAGTGGATCAAGGAACTCCACATAAAACCAGAGACACTGAAACTTATAGAGAAGAAAGTGGGGAAAAGCCTCGAAGATATGGGCACAGGGGAAAATTTCCTGAATAGAACAGCAATGGCTTGTGCTGTAGGATCAAGAATTGACAAATGGGACCTCATAAAATTGCAAAGCTTCTGTAAGGCAAAAGACACCGTCAATAAGACAAAAAGACCACCAACAGATTGGGAAAGGATCTTTACCTATCCTAAATCAGATAGGGGACTAATATTCAATATATATAAAGAACTCAAGAAGGTGGACTCCAGAAAATCAAATAACCCCATTCAAAACTGGGGCTCAGAGCTAAACAAAGAATTCTCACCTGAGGAATACCGAATGGCTGAGAAGCACCTGAAAAAATGTTCAGCATCCTTAATCATCAGGGAAATGCAATTCAAACAACCCTGAGATTCCATCTCACACCAGTCAGAATGGCTAAGATCAAAAATTCAGGTGACAGCAGATGCTGGGGAGGATGTGGAGAAAGAGGAACACTCCTCCATTGTTGGTGGGATTGCAAGCTTGTACAACCACTCTGGAAATCAGTCTTGCGGTTCCTCAGAAAATTGGACATATTACTACCGGAGGATCCCACAATACCTCTCCTTGGCATATATCCAGACGATGTTCCAACTGGTAAGAAAGACACATGCTCCACTATGTTCATAGCAGCCTTATTTATAATAGCCAAAAGCTGGAAAGAATCCAGGTGTCCCTCAACAGAGGAATGGATACAGAAAATGTGGTACATTTACACAATGGAATACTACTCAGCTATTAAAAACAATGAATTTATGAAATTTCTAGGCAAATGGATGTACCTGGAGGGCATCATCCTGAGTGAGGTGACCCAATCACAAAAGAACTCACATGATATGTACTCACTGATAAGTCAATATCAGCCCAGAAACTTAGAATACCCAAGGTAAAAGATACAATTTGCAAAACACATGAAACTCAAGAAGAACAAAGACCAAAGTGTGGACACTTTGCCCCTTCTTAGAATTGGGAACAAAGCACCCATGGAAGGAGTTACAGAGACAAAGTTTGGAGCTGAGATGAAAGGATGGACCATGTAGAGACTGCCATATCCAGGGATCCATCCCATAATCAGCCTCCAAATGCTGACACCATTGCATACACTAGCAAGATTTTGCTGAAAGGACCCAGATATAGCTGTCTCTAGTGAGACTACGCCGGGCCCTAGCAAACACATAAGTGGATGCTCACAGTCAGCTACTGGATGGATCACAGGGCTCCTCCAATGTAGGAGCTAGAGAAAGTATCCAAGGAGCTAAAGGGGTCTGCAACCTTATAGTTGGAACAACAATATAAACTAACCAGTACCCCCCAGAGCTCGTGTCTCTAGCTGCATATGTATTAGAAGATGGCCTAGTCGGCCATCATTGGAAAGAGAGGCCCATTGGTCTTGCAAACTGTAGATGCTTCAGTACAGGGGAACGCCAGGGCCAAGAAGTGGGAGCAGGTGAGTAGGGGAATGGGGGGAGTGTATGGAGGACTTTTGGGATAGCATTGGAAATGTAAATGAAGAAAATAGCTAATAAAGAAAAAGAAAGAAAAAAAGAAAGAAAAAGTATTACTACAGAAGCTTGTTATGTTATATATATATGAAAAGAATATAAATGGTAAACCTTCTGGTGCCAGGAATTTGTCACATATGGTTAAACCCTTAGACATCAGTAAGAAATCACCTGTTTTATTGATCTTGACCATTTTGAGTGGTCTCATGGAATCTTCAAAACATCACAAGCTATTTTACAAGGTTATTTCCTGAACAGAACACCAATGGCTTATGCTCTAAGATCAACAATTGACAGATGGGACCTCATAAAATTGAAAAGCTTCTGTAAGGATAAAATCACTGTCAACAGGACATAACAGCAACCAACAGATTGGGAAAAGATCTTTACCAACCCTGTATCCAATAGAGGGCTAATAACCAACATATACAAAGAACACAAGAAGTTTACTTCAGAGAATCAAATAACCGTATTAAAAATGGGGTAAAGAGCTAAATAAAGAATTTTCAACTGAGGAATATTGAACAGCTGAGAAGCATTTAAAGAAATGTTCAACATCCTTAATCATCAGGGAAATGCAATCAAAACTCCCCTGAGATTCCATCTCATACCAGACAGAATGGCTAAGATCAAAAACTAGGGCGACAGCAGATGCTGTAGAGGATGTGGAGAAAGAGTAACACTCCTCCATTGTCGGTGGGATTGCAAGCTGGTACAACCACTGTGGAAATCAGTTTGGTGGTTCCTCAGAAAATTGGACATAGTACTACCTGAGGACACAGCTATATCACTCCTGGCATATACCCAAAGATGCTCCAATATATAACAAGGACACATGCTCCAAGGATACATTTCATAGACCCTGTACTCAGTCTGATGGTTGGATGTAAGCATCTGCATCTGTTATAGATCAGGATCTGACAGAGCCTCTCAGGAGACAGCTGTATCAAGCTCCTGTATGGAAGCACTTCTTGGCATCAGCAATAGTGGCTAGGTTTGGTGTCTGCATGTGGGATGGATCCCCAGGTCGGGTAGTCTCTGGATGGCATTTCCTTCACTCTGTTATAATCTTTGTCCCTGAATTTCCTTTAGACAGCAATTCTGGGTTAAAATTTTGGAGATGGGTGGGTGGCCCCAATACTTCAACCGGCAGGCCATGCCTAACCTCTGGATATGGTCTCAACAGGTTGTCCCTTTCCTTTGTGAGATATTTCAGCTAATGTCATCGCTGTGGGGTCCTGGGACACTCTTGCTTTCCTGGCATCTGGGACGTTCTGGTTGCTACTCCCAGTTCCCTATCCCCCATTGCCACACACTTTTGTTCAATTTCCTGAACCTCAGTACATCTCCTCCATCACCTCCCATACCTGATTCTGCCACTCTTTTTTCCATTCCCCTTCTTCTCTTCCTCTGATGTTCCTCCCACCCTCTACTTCCCTTCATTATTTTGTTCCCCTTCTAAGTAGAACGGAAGCACCTACACTTTGGTTGTTCTTTCTCCTGAACTTCATGTTGTCTTTGGATTGTATCGTGGATATTCCATGCTCTTTGACTAATATCTACTTATAAGTGAATGCATACCATGTGTGTTCTTTTGTAGCTGAGTTATCTCACTCAGGATGATATTTTCTAGATCCATCCATTTGACTAAGAATTTCATGAAGTCATTGCTTTTAATAGCTGAGTAGTACTCCATTGTGTAAATGTACCACATTTTCTGTATCCATTCCTCTGTTGAGGGACATCTGGATTGTTTCCAGTTTCTGGCATTTATAAAGAAGGCTGCTATGAACATAGTGGAGCATGTGCCCTTATTACATGTTGGACCATCTTCTGGATATACGCTAGCAGTGGTATAGTTGGGTCCTCAGGTAGTACTATGTCCAGATTTCTGAGGAACCACCAGACTGATTTCCACACTGATTGTACAAAGCTTGTAATCCCACAAACAATGGAGGAGTGTTCCTCTTTCTCCACATCCTCAACAGCATCTGCTGTCACCTGAGATTTTGACCTTAGCTTTTCAGGGTAGTGTGAAGTGGAATCTCAGGGTTGTTTTGACTTGTTTTTCCCTGATGAGTAAGGATGTTGAACATTTCTTTAGGTGCTTCTCAGCCATTAGACATTTCTCAGTGGAAAATTCTTTGTTTAGCTCTCCCCCCTCCTTTTTTTTTTTTCAAGACAGGGTTTCTCTGTGTAGCCTGGCTGTCCTGGCACTCACTCTGTAGACCAGTCTGGCCTTGAACTCAGAAATCCACCTGCCTCTGCCTCATAAGTGCTGTTTACCCCATTTTAAAATAGGGTTATTTGATTTTCTGGAATCTAACTTCTTGAGTTCTTTGTATATATTGGATATTGGCCCTCTATCCAATATAGGATTGGTAAAGAATTTTCCCCAATCTGTTGGCTGCTGTTTTGACCTATTGACAGTGTCCTTTGCCTCATAGAAGCTTTACAATTTTATGAGGTTCCATTCATTGATTCTTGATCTTAGAGCATAAGCCATCACTTTTTTGTTCATGAAAATTTCCCCTGTTCCATGTGTTCAAGGCTTTTGCCCCACTTTCTCTTCTATTAGATTCAGCGTATCTGGTTTTATGAGGATGTCTTTGATCCACTTGGACTTGAGCTTTTGTACAGGGGAATAAGAATGGATCAATTTGCATTCTTCTACATGTTGACCACCAGTTGACCCAGCACCATTTGTTGAAAATGTTGTCTTTTTCCACTGGATGGCTTTAGCTTCTTTGTCAAAGATTAAGTGATCACAGGTTTCTTTTCTGGGTCTTCAATTCCACTCCATTGATCTACATGTCTATCTCTGTACCAATACCATGCAGTTTTTATCACTATTTCTCTGTACTACAGCTTGTGGTCAGGGATAATGCTTCCCCCAGATGTTCTTCTATTGTTGAGAATAGTTTTCACTATCCTGGGTTTTTTGTTACTCCAAATGAATTTGAGAATTGCTCTTTCTAACTCTACGAAGAATTGAGTTGCAATTTTGGTGGGGATTGCATTGCATCTGTAGATTGTTTTTGAGAAGATGGCCATTTTTACTATATTAATCCTGCCAATCCATGAGCATGGGAGATCTTTCCATCTTCTGATATATTCTTCGATTTTTTTTTTTCTTCAGAGACTTGAAGTTCTTGTTGTACAGATCTTTCACTTCTTTAGCTGGAATCACACCAAGATATTCTATATTATTTGTGACTACTGTGAAGGGTGTCCTTTCCTTAATTTCTTTCTCAGTCCATTTATCCTTTGAGTAGAGGATGTCTTCTGACTTGTTTGAATTAATTTTATATCCAGTCACTTTGCTGAAGTTGTTTATCAGCTGTAGGAGCTCTCTGTTGAAATTTTTGGGGTTACTTAAGTATACTATCATATCATCTGAAAATAGTGATATTTTGACTTTGTTCTTTCCCATTTGTATCCATTTGGCCGATTTTTGTTGTCTAGTTGTTCTGGCTAGAATTCAAGTACCATACTGATGGGGAGACAGTGGGCATCCTTGTCTAATCCCTGATTTTAGTGTGATTGCTTCAATGTTCTCTCCATTTAGTTTGATTTGGCTACTGGTTTGCTGTATAATGCTTTTACTATGTTTAGGTTTGGGCCTTGAATTCCTGATCTTTCCAAGACTTTAAACACTTTTTTGAATTTTGTCAAATGCTTTCTCAGCATCTAGTGAGATGATCATGTGATTTGTTTTTCTTTGAGTTTGTTTGTGTAGTGGATTTCATTGATGGATTTCCCTATATTGATCCATTCCTGCATCCCTGGGATGAAGCCTACTTGATCATGGTGAATGATAATTTTGATGTGTTCTTGGTTTTGGTTTGCAAGAATTTTATTTAGTATTTTTGCATTGATATTGATAAGGGACATTGGTCTGAATTTCTCTTTCTTTGTTGAGTCTTTGTGTGATTTAGGTATTAGTGTAACTGTGGCTTCATAAAATAAATTGGGTAATGATCCTTCCATTTCTATTTTGTGGAATAGTTTGAAGGGTATTGGTATTAGTTCTTCTTTGAAGGTCTGATATAATTCTGAACTAAATCCACCTGGTCCTTTGGTTGAGAGAACTTTAATTAGTGCTTCTATTTCTTTAGGGGTTATGGGACTGCTCAGATGGCATATCTGATCCTGATTTAACTTTGGTACCGCGTATCTATCTAGAAAACTGACCATTTCATCCAGTTTTCCCAGTTTTATTGAGTATATGCTTTTATAGCAGGATGTGATGAGTTTTTGAACTTCCTTGGCGTCTGTTATGTCTCCTTTTTCATTTCTGCTTTTGTTAATTTGAATACTGTCTCTGTGTCCTCTGGTTACTCTGGCTAAGAGTTTATCTATCTTCCTTATTTTCTCAAAGAACCAGCTCCTGGTTTTGTTGATTCTTTGTATAATTCTATTTGTTTCTACTTTGTTGATTTCAGCCCTGAATTTGATTATTTCTTGCTGTCTACTCCTCTTGGGTATATTCGCTTCTTTTTGTTCTAGAGCATTCAGGTGTGCTTTCACGCTGCTAGTGTATGCTCTCTCCAGTTTCTTTATGGAGGTACTCAGAGATATGAGTTTCCCTATTAGCAGTGCTTTCATTGTGTCCCATAAGTTTGTGTATGTTGTACCTTAATTCTTATTAAATTTTTAAAAAATCTTTAATTTCTTTCTTTATTTCCTCTTTGACCAAGTTATCATTGAGTAGAGTGTTATTTAGCTTCCATGTGTATGCGGGCTTTCTGTTGTTTTTGTTGTTATTGAAGACCAGCCTTAGTTTGTGGTGATCTGATAGGATGCATGGGATTATTTCAATCTTCTTGTATCTGTTGAGGTCTGCTTTGTGACCTATTATATTGTCAGTTTTGGAGAATGTACCATGGAGTGCTGACAAGAAGGTATATTCTTTTGTTTTAGGATGAAATGATATCTCCTAAATCCTCTTGGTTTATAGCTTGGCCTCACTGTAACTGTTTATGTTCTGTTTTCATGATTTTTCCATTGCTGAGAGTAGGATGTTAAAATCTCCCACTAATATTCTGTGAGGTGCAATGTGTGCTTTGAGTGTTAGTGAAGTTTCTTTTATGAATATGGTTGCCCTTGCATTTGGAGCATAGATGTTCAGAATTGAGAGTTCTTCTTGGTAGATTTTTCCTTTGATGAGTATGAAGTATCCTACCTTATCTTTTGATAAATTTTGGTTGAAAGCCAATTGCCAATTTTAGTATTAGAATGGCTATTCCAGCTTGTTTCTTGGGATCATTTGCTTGGATTTTTTTTTTTTTTTTTTTGCAGCCTTTTACTCTGAGGTAGTATCTGTCTTTGCCACTGAGGTGTGTTTCCTCTATGCAGCAAATGCTGGGCCCTTTTTACATATCCAGTCTGCTAGTCTGTCTTTTTATTGGGGGAGTTGAGTCCATTGATATTTAGAGATATTAAGGAACAGTGACTGTTGCTTCCTGTTACTTTTGTTGTTAGAGGTGGAATTATTTTTGTGTAGCTATCTTCTTTTTGATTTGTTGAAAGAAGATTACTTTCTTAGTTTTCTAAGGTGTAGTTTCCCTTCTTGTGTTGGTGTTTTCCATCTATTATCCTTTGTAGGGCTGAATTTGTGGAAAGATATTGTGTAAACTTGGCTTTGTCATGTAGTATCTTAGTTTCTCCATCTGTGGTAATGGAGAGTTTTTCTGGGTATAGTTGCCTGGGCTGGCATTTCTGTTCTCTTTGGGTCTGTATGGCATCTGCCTAGGATCTTCTAGCTGTCATAGTCTCTGGTGAGAAGTCAGGTGTAATTCTGATAGGTCTGCCTTTGTATGTTACTTGACCTTTTTCCTTTACTGCTTTTAATATTCTTTCTTTGCTTTGTGCATGTGATGTTTTGATTATTATGTGGCAGGAGGATTTTCTTTTCTGATCCAATCTCTTTAGAGTTCTGTAGGCTTCTTGTATGTTTATGGGCATCTCTGTCTTTAGGTTAGGGAAGTTTTCTTCTATAAGTTTGTTGAAGGTATTTATCTTGCCTTTTAAGTTGAGAATCTTCACTCTTTTCTATACATATTATCCGTAAGTTTGGCCTTCTCATTGTGCCCTGGATTTTGTGGATGTTTTGAGTTAGGAGCTTTTTGCATTTTGCATTTTCTTTGAGTGTTGTGTTATTGTTTTCTGTGGTATCTTCTGCACTCTTCTATCTCTTGTATTCTGTTGGTGATTCATACATTTATGACTCTTGATCTATTTCCTAGGTTTTCTCTCTCCAGGGTTGTCTCCCTTTCTGATTTCTTTATTGTTTCTATTTTCATTTTTAGATCCTGCATGGTTTTATTCAATTGCTTCACTTGTTTGTTTGTATTTTCCTATAATTCTTTAAGGGATTTTCTGTTTCCTCTTTAAGGGCTTCCACTTGTTTACCTGTGTTCTCCTGTATTTCTTTAAGGGAGTTATTTATTTCCTTCTTAAAGTCCTCTATCAGCATCATGAATTGTGATTTTAAATCAGAGTCTTGCTTTTCCAGTGTGTTTGGGGTATCCAGGAGTTGCTGTGCTGGGAGAACTAGGTTCTGATGATGCCAAGTAGTCTTGGTTTCTGTTGCTTATGTTCTTGACCTTGTCTCTTATCATCTGGTTGTCTGTGGTGTTAGCTGGTCTTGCTGTCTCTGACTATGTCTTGTCCTTCCTGTAAGCCTGTGTGTCAGCATACCTGGGAGACCAGCTATCTCTGGGTAGAATTTGGGTATGGGGAGTTGTGGCACTCTGTTAGCTCTGGTGTGCAGAGGTAAAGTAGAAGGATCCTGTCCATGGCTGTTCCTTGTTTCCTGTGTCCTGATGGTTCTTGGAGACTCCCTCTTGGGCCAGGAATTTGAGCAGATGTGGTACTCTCACCCATGCTTTTATGTATATCAGCACTCCAGGGAGACCAGCTCTCTCCTGGTGGAATTTGAGTATGGAGAGCTATGGCACAGGCCCAGCTCCATGTGCTATAGTTTTAAAGTGTAACATCCCCCCACAGTTTCATGAGTTTGAATACTTCATATTTATCTTCAGTCAGTGGCTTTGTTTGGGAAGTTGTGGAAATTTCTTTACCTGGAATCTCAGAAGCAGGTGTAATGACATAAGGACTGAGCTAGAGTGTTAAAACTGGCCATGTTTCAGCACACGATCTTGGCTTCCTAACCCTCAGAGATGTAATGAGCTGTGTGCACAACCCTTAGTTCTTTTCCTCTGCCATGCCTTACCTACTATGACAGACTATGTTCTCAGTGAGTCAATATAAACAGTTCCTTAAATTGTTTCTTGTCAGATATTTGGCTACAAAGCAAGGGCACTTACAGTGAAATCCAGTTGTTCCATTATTCCACTGTGTATGTCAAAGTTCACCTAAAAATGGCTGTTTTTATCTGTAGAATGCCAGGACATGTGATATCATGTTTTAAATGTGCAAAGAATCTAAAGAAATGAAAGCAGCCCTCTTTAGTATTTAATATCCAATTTTGATGTAGATGACTTGTCCTCAAAAGTAAAGTAATGCAGTCTTATTTACATAACACTGAAATCTTAAACAACATTAAAATTATTTTTATTTATATGAGAAGATCTTGTTAGCTGGAAAAAACTCCTAATTGATAATTGCCCAAAAAATGTACCATTTGGTGGAACCTAGAAATCACCTGTAGATGAAAGCTTATGTAAGATTATAAGACCCTGTATAAATTGTGGGATGCTCAGATCAAGGCTGGTCTTTGTTAAGCACTGACCACAACTACAGTCATGCATTATTAAAGGTTTTTTTCTTTTCTTTTTTTCTTTTCTTTTGTGTTCTTTTAAAATTTCTAGATGCTTGGATTGAATTTTGGGCTGGAGGGTAGGCATTCTCCCATTATATTCAGAGTAGCTGTGACAATGCCTTAGTTGATGCTGCCTGGGACAATAATCCCAGACCCTGGAGTTGGAGGCCTTAGAAAACATAATTCTCTGCCAAGGCCTGAATCTCATGGCCACGAGTTCAAGAACCAAATCTGTACTCCACAACAAGATGAGCAGAGAGGTGGGTTTATCACCATTTCTTTTATTTTGATTCTTATCTTTCTTTTAGAACCCCCATTCCCTAACACTTACCTCTGCCTGCCAGATGGGGTTTACAGTGTTGCCTATGATCGTGGATCTCCTTTCCTGTCCATGATGAGGGAGGGCTGGGAAGATGCTATGTTTCCCAGGTTGAATGGAAATCTTCAGATAAGGGTCGGGGTTGAAAAACATCCCTTTCTTCAATCCCATGGCCTGGAAATCTATAAAATAAATGATATTTTACTTAAGTATGTTTTAATGAGGTTGAGTATCTACAGGTCCTATGCAAGAACAAATGATCCAAAACACATTGTGGTGGTTTAAATGAGAAATGCCCCCCATAGTTTTAGATATTTGAACACTCATCCTCAGTTGGTGACAGTGTTTGGGAAGGTTTTGAGAGGTTCAAGATGTCATTAAGGATAGGTTTGAGAGTCTGTAGCCTCACCCTACTTGCAGTCCACTCTTTGCTTGAAGTGTACAGCTGAAGATATTATTGTCCAGTTTTCTGATCCAGTCATCTACAGACATTCCTTCCTGTCATAATGAACTCTTTTCTTCTAGAACCATAATCTCAAACTAACTCTCCTGTACACTGCTTTTGGTCATGTTTATTACACCAATGAAAAGTAACTAATATATATGTGAAAATTTCTTTTTTTTAAACAATGTTTAGACTATTTTACATTACAAACAAAGACTGATTTGTACCTGCACAGAATACTATTTGGAATATTTCCTGGCATATGTTGTGTCTGGGAAAGAAATCCTTGTCTTATTATGTCAATTCTAATGGCACTGTGTACATATTACTTTTCCTGAGAGGACCATTGGTCCTTACTGGGCTGGATTTCTAGTGCTCCACAGATTAAGAGGATGGGAATGGGTGAGAGGCTGATGGTGGACATGGAAGAAAACTAATGGGAGACATGTTAGAGCAAAGTTAGAAAGTTGTTTTGCAAGTTCAGGACATAAGAAAACAAAGGGCAGTCATTTTACAGTAAGTGTAGTTTTTACTTGTTAAAGATAGATAGAAAAAAAAAAAGGTTTGAAAGAGCAGAGAACCACAGAAGAAGAGTAAATACACCCTGTGAAGAGCTAGGCACTCATCACTGATGAGAGTTACAAGAAACTAAGGTGTTAGGAAGAGGAGACCTTGGCAATTGAACAGTCTTACTTAAGATGTTTGAGTATGCACAATTTCATGTTGTAGAGAGGGGGTCTATTTCAAATATATGTTCTTCAGTTGTTCTTATTCCTTTTTTCTACAAACCCTTCAGGTCAAATTTTTCATTACTTCTTCATGAAATGTCCTGTAGCCCTGGTTTGTCAATTTCCAGTTTGGTTGTCTAGCTGGTTACTGTTAGAATCCTGGTCACTTGTTTTATTCTCATAGCTGATTTCTGTCTTGTCGGCTTTGTGATATTTGAGGGCTTTGCTTAGTGTCCTTGCTTGCTTCTCTGTTGCAATTTTAAAACATAAACCAAAACCAACATGGTGATGAAAGGGTTTACCTGGCTTACATATCCTGAACACAGTTAATCACTGAAAGAAGTCAAGGCAGGGACTCAAGTAGTAGCAGAGGCAGAGACCATGGAGGAAAGCTACCTGTTGGCCTGTTAATTATTACTTCCTCTGCTTGGTTTCTTAGCCTAAGCCCACTTGCCCAGGCATGGCATCTCTCACAATACATCAATTAGCAAATAAAAAAGATTGGTTTTGTAGCACAGCCATAGGTCAGCCTTATGAAGGCAGTTCTTCAATTGAGGTTCCCTCTTCCAAGGAGACTTTAGTTTATATCAAGTAGACACAAACTAACCATCACCTTGAATTATGCACTAGGTGGTTTTTCCTTTTATTTTTGAGGCATGGAGCATATTTTAATATTTCCATTGGTATTTACTTTTTCTTACATTTTCTTTCTTTCTCTTTCTTTCTTTCTTTCTTTCTTTCTTTCTTTCTTTCCTTTTTCTCTCTCTCTCTCTTTCTTTCTTTCTTTCTTTCTTTCTTTCTTTCTTTCTTTCTTTGTGTGTGTGTGTGTGTGTGTGTGTGTGTGTGTATGTGTGTGTGCATGTGAGACAAGATGGCACACGTATGCACAGAGAAAAGCTTGTAGGAGTTGGTTCTCTCTTTCTGTTATGGAGATCCTAAAGTTTGACCTCAGAAGGCCTGGTATCAGACACTGATACCCACTGAGTCTTCTTCCTGGAACAATATTTATTTTTATCAAACATAGAGATAGTGAATTAAATGAATGTGGGTATATACTAATTTCAAATATTATTTATCTGTAACTTTTCTAGGCTTCCTTTTTCAGTTTCCATGTTTATAGCCACAGTTCCGTTTCAATGCTGGAAATTGACACCTTGGAATAATAAAATTTTGCATCATGGACACCAAGAGATGAATTAACTCAGAACATCTTATTAATTGATTTTGAGTCATGTTGAGGTATAGAAAAATTTTTCCTGGTATGTCTAAGAGCCTATATCTGAATGGCAGAGACAAAATGGGGACCAAGGAACAGAACTGTTGTCCTTTCTACTGTCATACCCTTCCTGAACCTCAAGATACCACTGGAGCTTTGGTCATAGAAAATTACTTTTGATTTCTGGCAAATTTTTGTGTGACATTTCTTGTTTCTCCTGTTTTTTAAAACCAGTATAGCATCTCTTGTCTCTCTGCCTCTCTTGACTCTACCTTGCCTCTTGGCCCCTCTCTCCCCATCCCCTTCCCTCCATCTCTCCACGTGGCCATGGCCGGCCTCCACTTTTCTACTCTCTGCTTCTCTCTGCCTTTCTCTGACTCTACTATTTTCTCCCCCATGCCCTATATAAACTCTATTCTATACTATGATAAAAGGGGGAGGGATCAGTACAGCTATTGTGAGACCCTGACTTAGAGCGTTTCTCCCTAGAAGGTAAAGCCCTTGGACGTTCCCCAAGCTTGTTTTCCCTGATCTCTAAAAATACAGCCAGAAAGAAGCTCTTTGTTCTCTATAGCCAGCAAAAAGCCTTCTTGTTTCTATACTTTACAACCAGAGATGCCTGCCTTCCTGTGCTGAGGACACAGAGATAAAAATTCAGAAAGAACTCACTCCCCACTCCTGCCTTGTAAATTTCATCAAGGACACCGGAAGAGAAGAGCTCTCCTCCCAACTCCTCCCAACTCCTCCCAATTTCTCAGCTAGCTGTTAAAAGCCCCCTACTGTCGTCCTCAGCTAGCTGATAATAAAACATCTTGCAGTTTGCATCAGGTCTGGTTTTCTCTCTGGTCATTGGGGTACTGGCCAGCTCATCCTGGGACTTGAGTGGAGGCCCAGCTTCGGGGATCTTACACTATTGTTACTTTTTAAGCATTTCAATGGGAACATGAAAATAGAAACCCAAGGGTAGCACTTTTTGTTTGTTTGTTTGTTTGTTTGTTTGTTTTTTCAAGACAAGGTTTCTCTGTACAGCTCTGGCTGTCCTGGAACTCACTTTGTAGAGCAGGCTGGCCTTGAACTCAGAAATCTGCCTGCCTCTGCCTCCCAAGTGCTGGGATTAAAGGTGTGCACCACCACGCCCGGCGGGTTGCACATTTTTATCCTGGTTTAAAAAACTATTAAAATTTTCTCTTCTCCTCTCTTTTTTTCATCCCACCTAAAGAGACACATGATAATATCTGGATTCACTATTAAACATTAATTTGCTTTATTAGACATGCTTCGACCTATAAAACCACAACAGGTGATAATTTATTCCCCCAAAAGTCTCATGAGACCTCTGATCTATGACACACTTGCTATGGAGAAGTAATTTGATAATCTAAGGTCACAGTTTTCTACTTGTGGTCAGTAGAACTTGGGTTTTATGCAATGGCGTTCTTCTGAAGTTACCTTAGTTAAGATGTATTATGTGAAATTCTAGGTTTTATGTATTATTTTACTCAGAGCAGCTCAGTGTTCTTTCATATTCCTAATGAAAAAATAATTTTCATTTCACAGAAGAGTTCTATAAAAAAGTCAAGATTTTCTGTAACTCCTTACTTTGTTTATTGTCAATAAACTAGAGAACTGACACAGAGTCATAGAAATGAAAACATAACATCCTCTTTGCTATTCATCAGTTTCCTCCAAGTTGAAACATCTCCTCACTGAGGGAGGAGGAGGAGACACTTAACAAGTAAACAACACTGCAAGTCCTGCATGGCGGAACCATACCTGTCCACAAGCTCCTCTCCGGAGATCATAGAAGCAGAAAACAGCTGCCTGGAGGAGAGAATCTCTGCTCAGTGGAGCTTCTTGCAGAAAGAACACTCTCCGACTTGTGCTGCCTGCACAGCCTGCAGAGGGCTCTAATAACATGACTGTCCTGAATTCTCACCCATGATGAGGTAGGCTTCTCAGTGATGCAGCTCCTTCTGAGCTGCTCATACCCTTTTAAGTGGCTCCAATAAACTTAGTCATTTATTATTGTTTCATCTACTCCAGTAGAATGGTTACATTGATCTGCCATCAATTTCCCAGCCAGGGTTAATAAACCTTTACCTAGACTTTCCCAGTAAAAGCTTTACATGACACTCAACTATTAATTTTTAAAATTAGCTAAATTAGAATGGACTTTATTTGGATATGCTGTTTTGACCAGCTCATCTTTGATCTGCTCTGCTTAAGTGAGTCGACTGGAAGTTCTGCTTAGTTCTGTTACTTGCCCCCAGTAAACTCTCAGTACTGCCATTAAGGCAAACTTCCTTTCACAGTGTCAAAACACTGCTGCTTTACTACTGACAGAGTTTCCACTATTTTTACTTATTCAAAGGCAATCGATCAGATGCTTTTTATTTTCATTTTTATTCCACAGGTGAGGCAAATGAGACACAAAGAGATTGAAGTATATTAGAATCAAGTGGTCAGTGTTCAGGTTCACTGCACGTTCAGGTTCACTGCATTTGGTGGTTTGAATGAGAACTGTCCCACATCAGCTGAGGCATTTGAACACTGGTTTCCTTATTGGTGGTGCTGTCTGGAGAGGTTATAGTGAGGTACAGCCTGGCTGGAGGGAATCCCTGCATGGGGTGGGCTGGAGAATTTAACTTTTTTGTCCTACTTTCAATCCTTCTGTGTTTCCTGCTCATGGCTGGCGATGAGCTCTCTCTGTTTCTCCATCCTTTTTCCATGCTCGCTGCTTGCTGTCATGCCTGCACCCAGCCATGACTGACTCACAGTTTTCTAGAACTGCTAGCCAAAAGAAACACTTTCTTCTTTAGTTGTCACTTATGGTGTTTTACAGCACCAACAGAAAGGAATGAATGCACTTCATAAGGCTTGTAGGTGAGCAACGTGTACCTGAGAGGGAGAAGCTGATCAGCCTCCGGCTTCCTTGACTTTGTGCAGTCTCTTCAGAGCCAATACCTTTAAAAATCTGTAACAGGAAGGAAAAATGAAAGGCAAGGAAAAGAGACATCAAAAGAGATATACTATACCATAGCAAGGGGGCACTGAGATGTTAACAGGAAAGATCTGCAACAAGCTGGTCAGCATCCTTGTGCTATCTCTTCTCTAACCAAATTCCCCCCCTCTCCCTTCTGTGGCTTGTGGGAAATTCTTCTCCTTGCGTCAGAGACCATCCCGTGAGAAAGCGAGCCCTTCACAATCTCCCTAACAGGCCAAAGGGCCTTGTGCTAAGAGCTGGTTGCCACCCCCTTCCTCCTTATTCCCTTCCTAACACCTAAGGCTGTAAAATTTGAATGACAGTCCCCTCTTCCCTATATCTTCCTGAGTTCCCATGACATCCAAGGACATGAGTTATGCCTGAGCCCAGCTTGATACCCAAGGCTGTGAAGGAGGATTAATGTTCTGGACATAAGATGCAAAGTAGCCGCTGCTTGGCGCCTGACTTCAGCCCCCACGTCAGCAGATGCCCACTTTTTTTTTCTTTGTATAATTCTCCCTCGACCCCTCCCATATTCCCCGCGATGTATGCTTTAAAAACAAGGCACCTCAGCATAATAAACGAGACCTCGATAGGTACCCTTCCTGGTCTCCTATTCCTCTTTCTTTTCCTCCCATCTCCTTCCAGGTTTGCGGTTCCCCTCGCACCCACAAATAACTGAATCCCGCGGGACAGGATATCCTTGGGGAAGATTTCTGTTTATGGGCAAGTCAGAAAACCCTACTAAACAAGCTTAATATAGACAGTAAAAATATATCACTCTGGGTTGCTTTTGAGGGGCAATCAAGCGGACAGATGAGCTATAAAACACTATGCTTAGTTGAACTCAGATCTCAATCTTTAGATAAATGTCTGCTTAGCCTATTTATGGATACTTGTGCTTGTTCAAATAAGAATGACCCTCATAGATTTGAATGCTTGGTTATCAGAGAGTGGCACTATTAGAAGGTGTGGTCTTGTCAGAGTATGTGTGTATTGGTTGGAGGAAGTGTGTCACTGGGGGTGGGATTTGGGTTTCAAATACTCAAGTCAGGCCTGCTGTTTCTCCCTTCCTGCTGCTGCCTGATTGTGTCGATGTAGAACTCTCAGCTACCTCTCCAGCACCATGTCTGCCTGGGGGCTGCATGCTTCCTGAAATGACCATAATGAACTAAACCTCTGAACAAGGCCCAGTTAAACACTTTCTTTTATAAGAGGTGCTGATGTATAGGTGTCTCTTTACAGTGATAGGGCGCTAACAGAATGCTGTGTACCAACTTGATAAATGCTGGAATGAGTGTAATCCTTCCTCTTTCCCTTTCTTGGATGTAGGTGCTATCTTTTAATAGGAGAAAATGTGTGGTGAGCAGAGTGAGCTTCTTGTGCCTTTAGAATGTAGGATTAAAAAAATATTTAAAGGGTTATTCAGGAAATTATAATGTTAAGATAATTCTGGCCATCTATGAGATAGAATGGTTTTTGTTGAAGGTAAGATAAACCACTTAGTAGCCATTTAAATCTCTAAAAGTACAAACAGAAAGGGCAGAAGGGGGTTTAAAATATTCTAGATGAAGATAGATTTTTACGATAAAATAAGTACCATCCTAAAGATGAATGTGTCTATATGTGTATGTGCACCTATGCGTGTGTGTGTGTGCATGTGTGTGTGTGTGCGCGCACACGCGCACACACACACACACATACACACATACACATACACACGCACACACACACATACACACACATACACATACACACGCACACACATACACATACACATACACACACACATACACACACATACACATACACACGCACACACACACACACACACACATACACACATACACATACACATGCACACACACACATACACACACATACACATACACACGCACACACATACACATACACACATACACATACACACACACATACACACACATACACATACACACGCACACACACACATACACATATACACATACACACATACACACACATACACACGCACACACACACACACGTGCACATGCACACACATGCATTCATGCACAATGAAAACAAAATCAGAAATGCTGAAAGCAAAGTCAGAAAGGTTTATGTAAGTTATTCAAGGTTTACAGATAATGGGACTTAAGGAAAATCAATGTTTAATAATTAAAGTTTTTAGAATCCCTAAGGTTATAATGATTTACTAATGGTAACAAAAATCGACTTAAATGTTGTTGTATGTCTCATCAAGATAATTTCTTAAGCTTTTGCTAACTTTATTGAATTTTCACTACTTGAGGAAACTGAGTCATAATAAAACCAAGACTTACTTAAAATTTGGGTTTTTTTTTTTTTAAGTTTTGCCTAAATTTTATACAAATTAAAGTTACAAAGATGTCCTTCTGGATGGTCAACAAAGCTTGAAAGACCTTTATCCTGGCACCAATAAGGGTAAACGGATAAAAGAGGCCATGCAATGTTTCACTCCTTCCTCCATAGTCAGACAAGACCCAGGTCCCTCTGGTAAGTCCTTTGGTCCTTCTAGTAGACCTTGGAATGGACAGGGATTGGACCATAACTAATGTGAATTCAGTAATAAAAGAAGTCATTGGGACTTCAAGGTATATGTGCTATGATACAAAAGTTAAAATTATTTGGAGGTCCACACCATTGCTAAACAGGCATATATATGTATCTATGATTTATCATGGGGCTGAATAATGAAGGACAAATTAATGAAGGGGATACACTAAATAAAAGCTGGTTGAGAGTCACAATTGCCTCAATGGCAAATATGTATCTATTGTAATGTATTTGTGTGTGTGTGTATGTGGTTAATTAATTACCAGTTTGATTTTATTTTTCTGAATTACTGGTGGAGTCTAGTTTTTCTGAGTTACAAAGATGAGGAATTATAAATTAAAAAAAAATTATCATGGTTCAGAAAACATACAATGATTACAACTTTGAAATTTAACTATCGCGCAATGCTGTCTTTGTTATAAGCTTTTTGTCTTAGATAACTGGCAATAGTTTGTAAACAAGAGTACCATGACTCATCATCATGCTAAGTAAGTGAACAGATGTTTATGTAATAACTACTCAGACAAATGGAATATTTTTCTTTTCCTCTGATATTTTTGAGGCAAGGTCTCTTGCTATGTTGCCCAAGTTGACCTTATAATATTGATCCTGCCCCTTAGCTAACACTGGGTTTGCAGGCACATGACTGCAACCCTGGCACATCCTTTTTGTTCAGAAATCATCTGAGAAAATATATTTACAGTCTTAAGCAATTAGAAAACAATTCTTGAATGTTCTTTTCAGAAAATATGGCCCAGGCCCCATACTGAGGCTTCTGGAGATTAAATTAAAAAAAAAAACAATCTGATGAAACAATATTATTTTTTTAGCCATTTCACAGATGAGAACACAGGATCAAAAAATTTTAAGTAATTTACTCAAAGTCATATAGATGAAACTAGGTCACTTGGACTTTGTTTCAAAGTCTGCAATTTGATATTTTTAACTATTTGTCACTTTGCATCCATCATAAAAGAGTCAATGTTAAAACATGACAGAGATTAACAAATGTATTTGTCCAAAAGAAAAATATGATTTCAGTGGATAAAACAGAACAAAACAAAACAAAGAAAATCCTAACCATTAGAAAGAACTTGGTTGACAATTTCCAAATGAGATTCTATGACAAAACCTATGGGAAATCTGAATCTTAAGTTACACGTTGTGTAAATATTCCTGTAATCTAATTTTTTGTAAGAACTAGTAAACTCAATGTGCTTGATTCTTTAAACATAAATTATAGCTATCTAAATAATAAAACATAAAGTTTATTAAAAATACCTTTAAAATAGTAACAATTTTCAAATTTCTGAAAAGTTCTGATAATCAATTTATTATCCCTGAATCTCAATGAGTGACATGAAGATAATTTAAAAACGCCAAGAAACTTGCTTTTTTCCATTGTATGTTATAATTTTAAAATGTATAATGCTGTAGATTAATCATTTTTAATAAATAAATAAATAAATAATTTTATTGGAACTAGATGAAATTCAGCTCTAAAGGAAAATGAAGCCAAAAAAATTGCAGAAAAGTGGATGGAGTTAGAATATGTAATATTTTATCAGGGTTATACAATGTCAGAAAGGAATAAACCACATGATCCCTCTCATATGCAGAATTAGGTCATAAATTTGCATATATGTAAATGTTGATCCATGAAAAAAAGAGGACCAGCAAAGCTAACTAGGGAGAAAGGAAGGGTGAATGCAGGTAATGAGCATGGATCATGAAAGAAGACATAAGACTAATTGTTTTCTAGGTCTAATTGTCATGGATTTCTTTTGGTGGTGGATAAGTGCATAAAATATATTTGATACTGAAGTTTCACAGCATCTATTACCAACAGCAATTCTAACTGTATATAAGTTATCTAAGTTGTATGGATTTTGGACTTTTTTTTTTTTTTGAGACAGGGTTTCTCTGTATAGCCCTGGCTGTCCTGGAACTCACTTTGTAGACCAGGCTGGCCTCGAACTCAGAAATCTGCCTGCCTCTGCCTCCCAAGTGCTGGGATTAAAGGCGTGTGCCACCACACCGGGCTCAGACTTGTTTATTTTTGATATGTATATTTTTACTTACTTGAAAGTTCTTTTATAAAACATTAAAAATAAATAAACAAATAGGATTTGGCCTTTGCTGAAATATTGGGAGCAAATGCAAAGCCTGCCTTTGTGCTGTTGGAAGAACATTTATCCATCCCTTAGTGTTCCTCATAGAAACTGCTTCCCCTTTCTACCCATGACTTTGTGGGTTAGAGACAGAAGTTAAAGTCACAATACTCAGAGAGTCTCATAAATATTCCATTAGAAAACAATTCTGGAATCTTCTAGATATTTGGGCTGTACTGATCTTTGCTAGTAAATCATGTATGTGGCTTTATCACAAGGACTCAAGTCTGGACTTAATTTGTTTTCTCTCTAGTATTTGACTTATGTCTGCTTCAAACAAAAATGTGTTCTAAAATTGTCATCTGAGAAAGGCTAGCAGAAAGAGGTGTAAGAGATAGACATTAAAAACACAAATATTATATGATTACTTCAGAACTTGCTGTCCTGGTATAGCTGGGATAATTTCATTTAGAAACTAATTTTCATAACAATAGAGAATACATAAGATAACTTTGGTCTCAGCATTATGGATGAAATTTCCTTTTTGTGTTCATTTAGGTAATTATTAAAGACACATTACAAATATAAGTTGTGGATGTATAAGGGGGAATGGAAAAACAAAATTAATTCACAAAACAATTCTAATAGGCCTGAGGCAGTTGGTCAGTCACCGAAGTGCTTGCTATGGAAGCATAAAGACCATTCAAGCACGAACATGCATGTGTGTGAAAGACCAGACAGGGTGGCAGGCAGTTGTAGTTCCAGCTCTGGGGATGCAGAGACAGATCTCTCAAACTTGCTGGTCAGAGGGCTCACACTGCAATCTTCAGGTCCCAGCAAGTGTCTATCTTTAAAAATAAAGTGGGTTGATCCTGGGGAACAACATCTGACTTTGACCCCTGGCTCTCACGCACACCTATAGGATAATATGAATGTAGAAACACACAAAACCAATTTAACACATTCAGTGAAAAGAGAAATGTCTAGTTGACCTCTTCTGAGCATAGATAGAACAAAAAAGTCTGCTTTCAAAATTTTTTTTATTTAAAAAAGACTCGTATGGTTTGTGTTACAGTTTGTGATCATTGTGTGTTGAGTGTCTTGAGTGTTCAAGAATGGCCCATATAGTGAAAGGCTTGATTCTCACCACATATAACTATTGGGAAATGGTGAGAGCTTTAAGTGGTGGGCCTGGTAGAAAGATGTTAGGTTGTTAGGGAAAGCCCTTAAATTTGCTAATGGGATGCAAACCTATTCTCTTATTCTGTTTTCTTCCCAGCCATTATGAAATGGGCAAAATGTACTCTTGTCCAGTGACATTCTGCCTCAGCTAGGCCCTCAGACACTGAGACTAGAACCATAGAATAAGCCTTAGAGACTGTAAATCAAAACAAAATGATCCTTAAGTTCTAAGTCTCAAACATTTTGATACAGTAATAAAAAGCATGTTGCTACCACTAAAATCCCAGTCAAAAGGTCCGCCAAACTTAAACTTTCTATCAATTTCCCCAAATGGAAGGAAACTAGGTTTCTCAATCAGGATTGGATAAAAAGACATGTTCGAGAATGTGGGTATGGTACCATGAATATGAGAAGATCATAAAACCTGGCTAAATATGATTAAATTGATTGTGGAAATGACTCTGGACATGTTCTAAGTTTTCCTGTTTACGAAAGCAATTCTTTATAAGCATAACTAAAGGGGAAACGATATCATCATCACCATCATCACCATCAACAATAGCAACTGAAAATAACTACAGTTGAGAAAAATGTGACATTTTGGGATTCTTGCCATTCCACAGTCTTCCTAAGTCTTCTTTGGCTCATGGGATGGAAAAACCACTACTCAAAAGAAGACATTTCAAAATGATCCTGTTTTGTTCTCTTTCAAGTTCTCATTAAAAGTGCCAGAAAATAAAGGCTATGAAATAAACAATGGCATCTGCGATAAAGATAAGACTAGTCCATCATAAAGCAATTTTGAGAGCATTGTCATGAAGTTCTACTGTTAAAGACAATATAAGAAATACATTATTACACTGTAGAAACTGTGAATGTGGGAGATACTCTGCCTTGAAATTCGTGGTCCCAAATCAAGTAGCAATATAATGTCATCTTCCTGCTTTTCACTCTGGTGGCCTTTTCCCAGCTGCATGGATATTGCCTTTCAAGGCTGTTGGAGTTGTTCAGAGCCTGTGGTACCTGGGTATTGGCATGACTAGCTGCTGATGGTGTCTTAGAAGACAGCTGTGGGCAGCTGTGCTAGGAGCTTTAAAGGGTCTTGTTGATACGATGTATGACAAGACCAGCCTAAAACTGAATCTCCACTCCAAGAGAAAATCACAAGGCAGTGTGGAGAAATTACTTCTGCTCAAGGCCAGTAGACCCTACAGATGCATCCACAGAATGGGGAAGGTCAGGATGAAAACCTTCCATCAGGACATATCCTTGATAAAGAACTCAGGAAGTTTCCAGTGGACAATGGAGCAAGCTGCAGAAAGATTATCATATATTGTGTTGTAGAAATTGTATAGCTAGATGGATGTCTGTCCTTTGAAATAGAATGAGAGATCTTAAGGCATACCATGAGCTTATTAAGAGACACTGGAATGCATTGGAAAAATGCGACCAGGCAAGGATGCTGAAAAGGGAAACTTAGCTTCAAAAATTATCTTTGCGCTACCAATAAAATAACAAACATATTATAAAGATGTACAGCAAGAGATATGGTAAAACCAGCTGTGTGTCCTTCAGGCCTAGCACAACTTAGATGTCCCTCCATACTGTGTGTGTGTCACTGCAGACCCTGTGTTTCTGTCCTCCATGTCCATCTGCCCAGCCTTGCTTTGCCTTTTTTTCCAGGCTAGAGGTTCTGTCCATACTGCTAGTTTTAGCTCACATGCCACCTCTGAAAGCCAACAGTTACTGGCTTTTTTTTTTTCATACCTACCCTTACACACTAGCACAAGAGGCATCATGCTCCAGTCATGTGATCTTCAGATGATATTATACTAGATGCTACAGTAACTATGAGTTCTCAACTACAAGGCTTACATTTAATTTACATTTATACTAGAGTCTATAACATCTTACCATAATAGGTTCTTATCTATGCTTAGGACCACCAAATAAATGAGAGCCTCAGAACATCAAGAATAAATTACAACCTCATTTTATGCAAGAACCACAATATCTGCTAATGCTAAAGATAAGGGAGGTGAAAAACAGAACTATAAGTATTTAGAATTTATCACTATTAACATTAAATTGTTGGTTATATCAAAGAAACATTGGACATCTTGTCTTTGTTCTTAAAGAACTACAGGTTTATTGTAGTTCTTAAAATAACTCAATGGTATTTTGGGCATGATATAATGTCTATAGGTGTAACATTCCCTAAATAAATTAATGTAGTACTAGCAATAATCAGTGAGAAAATAGAATTTAAAATGCATTCAAGCAAATTTAATTACATTTTTTTTCTTTTAAGCAGCATGCTTAAGTTCCCAGATTAGATTACAAAAGCTTACATTAATTCAGATGTTCACTGGATTTTTACCAATAAATGACTTGTGTTGCAAAATTAAAGCTAGGTTTAATTTCTATTGAAACACCATATGCTCAAAAAACTATTAGTTTTTTCTTTTAAAAAAATGATAATATCTTAAAGCTGTAGTTCATTGAGAAGGAAAAGCATTTACTTAAAAATTTTTTGTCTGCCTTAATGTGGTAGAAATCAAATAGAGAAATGCAAGAGAAACAACCTTGAAAACCATTTCATTCTATCAAGAAATAAGGACAACAATAGCATAGTCACCCTAAAAACGATTTACACATTAAAATGCAGTTTGTACAAAAGTCCCTTTCCAGAACTTACACTGGCCCTATATACTTAGTTTTAATGTGGTGGTGAGAGCCCAGAGCTACTCTCTAGTGTCAGCAACACATTAGCTCAGGACTGGGCTCTCATACTGTTTTGTGACAGCATTCAATGGGAGGTAGAATTGATGATAGACCAAAGTGCGGATACCACCAAAGTCCAACTTGGTGAATCCATGAGTGTTTTTTAATGGGGGAGTTTACCAATAGGAATATGGGTGATACCATGATAGCTGCGTTACTAAAATCCCATGATTCACGAAAGACCGAAACCTGTAGCACACTGCACAGGCTGCAGACATCTCAACTGGTTGGAGAGTATCCTTTCAAGGTATTTTTTTGCTATTGGTCTTAGACATAACCTTACCAGCCAGCTAGCTTTCAATGTACTACTGTAAGGTACTATAAAAGCTACTAGGGGAGGAAATTAATCATTAATTTTACCCAGCTATGCACCCTGAAAGTTATAACAATGACTGGTCCAGGAAGACATACCCACTTGTTTAATAGTGGCATGACCATTATAGGACAAACCAGCCACTTTCTGATTGCATTTTAGACCCACTCCATAGGACTCAGCCACACATGGCATCATTATCAGGCTAAGAACCTATAGCTGGACAAGTCATAGGTCTTAGGAGAACTCTACTACTATCATTCTCCTAAATGTGCCTAGTATTAAACTGACTTTTTTTTTTTATACCCATAGTCACATCTCTCATTCTCCTTCTGAGAAGATTGTATTAGCAGTAGAAGGTGATTAACACAGTGACTCACAATTGGTTAAGGGGCAGAGAATAAGAGGTCATAGCATTCTCAGACTTAAAAGAGAGCATGCTACCACAGCTCACTATGGAAGGGTCAGATGTCATTGTGGAATTGTGGAAGAGGGGCAAAATGAGTAGGAGCCTGAGGCAGCAGGATGACTATAAAGAAACAATGTTTTCTGGACATGGCAGGGCAACTGCACATGTGAACTCACTGTGGTTGTGATAGAATATTTAAAACCTAAGCAGGCCCAAGTCAGACCAAATCCTAGGATGGCATGAGGAGTTGAGCATGAATTTCATCCTGAGCTGCAGAGCTCTTGGCATTTGTTAGCTACTAGAAGAGCAAGAGTTAGTTTCCTCTAAGAATGTAGTCCCTAGTAAGTGGACCACTCTACAATGCAAAACTACACATCCAAAAATATTTAGTCTGCAAAAAATTGCTCTTAAGCTGGCTGTGTTAGTGCATGTTTTTAATTCCAGCACTCACTCTGTGAGTGATCTATATGGCAGGTTCAAGGACAGCTGGGGATACATAGAGGAACCCTGTCTCAACAAACAAACAAACAAACAAACAAACAAACAAAGCAACCCCAAATACAACAACAAAAGCAACAAAGCATAAATAATCTTAAAAGAATAAATATGATATAAAGTTGTAAAGTTGGGTCAGTGGGAAAGGAGGATGGATATGGGGAAAGTTGCAAAAATTGATAAATATGGTCAAAACAAGTTTTATGAATTTCTGGAAGAAGTAATAAGAAAAATGAGAAGAATACAAAGATAAATACTAGGGGAAAATTAAAGAAAAGAGAATGTCTCCTCTTGTAGTACTGACTAGAACCACATAGTAGAGAACAAAAGGTGTGATTTAAATCCTGGATGTACAGTTGGACTTGATGGCACACTTCTATGATCTCAGCACTTGGGAGACATAGGAAGAATGATCTATGTTAATCCAACTTGAATAGTTGGTTCCAGGACAACCTGGGCTACATGCTGAGACCATGTCTCAAAAGAATATAATCAACAATAACAATGTCAGAACCAAAATATACAAAAATCAAAACAAAGCTGAATCCTGGATCTGTGATTTGCTAGTAATTTGACTTGAGGTACAATGTTTGGGTTCAGTTGTTAGGTAGAGTCTGCATTTACCCAAAGAGTAGAAAGTGAGATTCTATCTTTTCTAGGTCTATCATTTCCTATAACTAAGATGAATCTGAGTTAATACATTCTACTTAATTAGTTTAAATTTAAGTTTAAAAAGAAACTAAAACATCAAAAACATAAATATTCAAAATCACTTATTATAAATGTTTCTTAAAGAAAGCCTGATACAGTGCTACTAAGTATATCCCCATGGAAACATTTTGCTGAGGGAAATCCAGACACTTGGCATGTCTCTAACATTCACGTTGCTTGCACTCTGAAAAGGACAGCTTCTGGTGTCTTTCTTTATCATTAGTCAGAGGTGTGTGTGTGTGTGTGTGTGTGTGTGTGTGTGTGTGTGTGAACTCTTAATTGATCTATCAATGTATCTTCACATAAGTGTAGGCGTGAGAAATTGCAGATGTGTACACGTATATAATTGTGTGAGCACAGACATGAAAAAAAACAGCGATAACTGTTGCTGGACAGGAAGTAACTATGTGAACTGGGTCTGAGCAGGAGGAAGAGCAGAGACTTACAGGGGCTGCTGAGTTCTTGACAGTGACACTGGGGGTTGTAGCTCGCAGGGCCCCACTTACTCCGTGGTAGTATTTGAAGCAGATCTTAGTTTCAGCTGAAAAACAAAAATAAAATGAAGCTGAGTCAGGGCAATCTAGGATGAAACAGCCATAGTTCAAGGGGAACTCTCCAGCAACTGCAGACTGGCACCTCTCAAGAGCCAGCATGTAACACTTAACAATGATGGTTTATGTTGGCCCCCTGGACCAGTCTGTCTTTCAAAACCTATGTCATGAAAAATTGTGTGGGCTTTAGTATTTCTGTGCTCAAGTTAAATAAATCCATTTCTTGGCATCCTATCTATCTCACTGGATGTTATTACTTTTAAATCTGTAGTTCTAAGATTTTAGGTAGTTTTATTTCTTTGTAGTTTCTTATCATATTTTACTGAAATTAATATCGTGATGATTAAAAAAAGACTGAGAGGACAATACATCAAAGGAAAGCAAAATTTTAAATTCCTCTATTTGTCAGTGATAAAATTTTTGTATAGTTATAGACATAGATCTGTATCTATAGATGGTAAACAGAAAAAGATATGTTTTGGGGAAATCCCGCTGGCGGTCTTTGATTTATAGTTTGTGAGACAATGAGCAAGTCATTTAACTTCCTTGTATCCCAGACTCTTCATATGTAAATGGAATTCACAATAACATTACTCTATATGATGTTGGCTAAGCAAACAAAAACAGTTAGAGTTCAATTAAGTGTTCAGGAAATGTCAGTGCTGGTAGTAATATGAGGACCAAATCATCATGTGACCTCTTGCTTTCTGACAGTTAACTCTGCAGTAGAAAAAATTCTTCAAGCCCCCTCTATTATCTAATGGTGGCTAGTGTTTGCAGCTCACTGTTTGATATAATGCCATTTATTCTTAGTTAGAATACTTTGGCAGGTTGTGTCTTTAAATTATTTTATTCATATAGTTTTATAAAATATACTATTATGTTCACATATAAAAATATATACTTATGTTTATAAATATATAACAAATATTATTGATTAATGAATGAGAAAACATAGGTAAATATGACTAATTAAAACAAGCCTACTAATTTTGTTTTAGGAGTCTCCATTTTATAAAGCTGCATGGATTTATGCTTTATAAATATTCTGGTAACATTCGCATTATTTTTTTTAAAGTGAAAAACCTTAGCAAACAACTGTTCAAGTACAAATGTATAATGCAATAAAAATTTCTAGATACATGTATAACACATGCTCTATTTTTCACACTGAATAATAGAATTTCAGGTTTATGTGGGATCATAATGTCTAGTTGGCCAAGCATTTTACAGCTTTCTTTGCAGATAGTATCTATGTTGCTTCCTACGGCCATTTTGATATTTTCCTGGGTTATAATCAAACTTACACCTAACTGACAGAGAAGGATTCCTTGGTGTAGAAGAAATGGTCATTGCCATATTCTCCCATTGTCAGACAACATGAGTGGTTCAAGGATCCTCTCTTCCTGTGGCCAGATCTCTTTCCAAACACCATTTTATACTTCAAGAAACATGCAATGTCAGATTCCCACCACCTCATAGAGCCCCAATCAATGTTGTTAGTTGGATATTACTGAAAAATAAACTTAAAATAGAAATACATTATCATTTCATCTACTTGATTAATAGTGAGATTAAACATTTTCTGGCAAATTTTAATTAGCTCTTCAAGTTTCTAAAAACCCATTAAACTGCCATTGGAAAGACTTCTCATGGCTTGAGTTTCTAAAAACCCATTAAACTGCCATTGATAAGACTTCTCATGGCATGAGAAATATCTGGTTGCTCATGGGCTTTTCCTTCCCGAGTCATGCTTTTCCTGCTGGCATCTAATACTCCCATTAATTGCGTGTTCAAGCTTTCAGTGGACCATCTGATAGCCTAGTTTCATAATATTATCCAATGTATTTGGAAATTGCATCACATTAGGTCTACACAGCCAGGTCCAAGTGGCAGGTTTCTGATAGGCTAGGAATCATAGAGAGTTCTGGGTAAGGCAACAGGTTTGGGCAGCTTGCTATTCACAGTCAGTGCCATTCCACACTGGGTACACTGTCTGTGGATGCCAGGGAAATCAGCATGCTGGGGAAAAACTACGTGATATAGGAGACAGTAGGGAAATGTGTGGCTTTTCATTCAAGGAAGAAAATGATTGCAACGCCTTTGAACAAATGCTTGAGGAAACTACTTACAGGCCTATGTTAAATCGTATAGGCAGAGTAGTGGTTATGTGAACCAAGAACTCATGGAAACCTTCAAAGCATGATATCATGTCTTTGAAAAAATTGACGACAAAGTCTGCATCTTTCCTCCCCTTAAACATGTATTTTATTTAATTTTTAAGCTTTTTTTATTAGATATTTTCTTTATTTACATTTCAAATGCTATCCCAAAAGTTCCCTATACCCTCCCCCTGCCCTGCTCCGCTACCCACCCACTCCCTCTTCTTGGCCCTGGCGTTCCCCTGTACTGGGGCATATAAAGTTTGCAAGACCAAGGGTCCTCTCTTCCCAATGATGCCCAACTAGACCATCCTCTGCTACATGTGCAGCTAGAGACATGAGCTCTGGGGGTACTGGTTAGTTTATATTGTTGTCCCACCAATAGGGTTGCAGACCTCTTCAGCTCCTTGGGTACTTTCTCTAGCTCCTCCATTGGGGGCCCTGTGTTTCATCTTATGACTATGAGCATCCACTTCTGTATTTGCCAGGCACTGGCATAGCCTCACATGAGACAACTATATCAGGGTCCCTTCAACAAAATCTTGCTGGCATATGCAATAGTGTCTTGGTTTGGTGACTGATTATGGGATGAATCCCCGTGTGGGGTAGTCTCTGGATGGTCCATCCTTTTGTCTTAGCTCCAAACTTTGTCTCTGTAACACCTTCCATGGATATTTTGTTCCCTATTTTGAGGAGGAATGAAGTATCCACACGTTGGTCTTCCTTCTTCTTGAGTTTCTTGTGTTTTGCAAATTGTATCTTGGGTATTCTAGGTTTCTGGGCTAATATCCACTGATCAGTGTGTGCATATCTAGTGACTTCTTTTGTTATTGGGTTACCTCATTAAGGATGATATCCTCTAGATACATCATTTGCCCAAGAATTTCATAAATTCATTGTTTTTAATAGTTGAATAGTACTCCACTGTGTAAATGTACCACATTTTTTGTATCCATTCTTCTGTTGAGGGACATCTGGGTTCTTTCCAGCTTCTGGCTATTATAAAGAAGACTGCTGTGAACATAGTGGAGCATGTGTTCTTATTACCAGTTGGAAATTCTTCTGGGTATATTCCCAGGAGAGGTATTGCTGGATCCTCCGGTAGTACTATGTCCAGTTTTCTGAGGAACCGCCAGACTGACTTCTAGAGTGGTTGTACAAGCTTGCAGTCTCACCAGCAATGGAGGAGTGTTCCTCTTTCTCCACATCCTCGCCAGCATCTGCTGTCACCTGAATTTTTTTATTTTAGCTATTCTGACTGGTGTGAGGTGGAATCTCAAGTAAACCTGTATTTTAATAAAATGTTTCAAAATTTAGAAGCTTGATCGTCAATCTATCTTCCTCTTATTTAACCTAAATTTGTATTGTAGTTTAGGTGTAGGATGTAAAGGACAGCTACTAATAATACCTATAACATAACAGTATAATACAGAAATTATTAGTTTTATGGTTTTAAGAATTATTTTATTAAAAATTACATGACACTTGATACTTACTCTGGCTACACTTATTGGTCTGTTTGTTACTCAGCTTTGTTAATTAGGTACTGGTATCATTTCTTTGTATATTTCTAGTGCACTGTAACATTATACTTTTTTAAAGTGGCTAATGAGGTAGAGTTTTGCATGTATAATAATATATAGGCCAATGAGAGACTTGCATATATAATGATGGTTCCAACTGAAACCATCTAATAATGTTGCAGCTATCTTACTTATGTAAGTGTAATCAGCATAGTTCACTTGATAGAGTCTCCCAGAAACAAATTTCTCAGAACATGTCCTGGCCATCATGCAGTATATAACTTCCTGTGACACTACCAACTTATTACCAATTCAGAAGAGGTGCAATATCATGGTAGGTCCTAATTCTTCTTGTAGCTTATTTTTAATATGACTTTTGCAGTTGTCCAAGTGTTAGAAAATGTCTAAAGTTGATAATTATTGCTCTTTCCTAGAAAAATAGGCTCATAAACAAAGAAATATTAAAGAATTGTAAGAACTTTGTCAGAGACCTGCATTACTTCCGACTTTGTCTTTCTAAAAACAATAATAAACAAGTCTAAAATATTTTCTAAATTTAAGAGGTCTTCTAAATACAAAATAGTTGCATCATAATAGTTTAGTTGTTTATTTGTAGTAGAACAATGCATAAAATGTACATGTGAACACATGAATGGCCTTTATGATCAGTAGTGCTGACTTAGACAGCAGTTTCAGCTTATCCTATTTAATGAAAGGTTGTATTCCAGTTCTTCCAGATAAAAAGACTGGCAAAGTAACACTGCACAGATTAATCATAGTGGTCAGACAGACATGTTTACATTATGGTTGTTTTACCTGGTACATTTTCAAATTTAATTAGATATGACCAACTTTTTTATGAATTGGAAATACAACTGGAGGTTCTTCTTTGTAAGTATGGGCACAGGGAAAATTTCCTGAACACCAATGGCTTATGCTCTAAGATCAACAATTGACATATGGGACCTAATAAAATTGCAAGGCTTCTGTAAGGCAAAGGACACTGTCAATAGGACAAGATGGCAACCAACAGATTGGGAAAAAATCTTTACCAACCCTACATCTGATAGAGGGCTAATATCTAATATATACAAAGAACTCAAGAAGTTAGACTCCAGAGAAACAAATAACCCTATTAAAAATGGGGAACAGAATTAAATAAAGAATTCTCAACTGAGGAATATTGAATGTCCAAGAAGCACTTAAAGAAATGTTCAACATACTTAGTCATCAGGGAAATGCAAATCAAAACAACCCTGAGATTACACTTCACAGCAGTCAGGTTGGCTAAGGTCAAAAACTCAGGTGACAGCAGATGCTGTCAAGGATGTGGAGAAAGAGGAACACTCTGCCATATTTGGTGGGATTGCAAGCTGGTACAACAACCCTGGAAATCAGTCTTTCGGTTCCTCAGAAAATTGGACATAGTACTACCTGATGACTCAGCTTTACCATTCCTGGGCATATACCTAACAGGTGTTCCAACATGTAATAAGGACACATGTTCCACTATGTTCATAGCAGCCTTCTTTATAATAGCCAGAAGCTGGAAAGAACCCAGATGTCCTTCAACAGAAGAATAGATAAAGAAAATGTGGTAAATTTACACAATGGAGTACTACTCAGCTATTAAAATCAATGACTTCAAGAAAGTCTTAGGCAAATGGATGGAACTAGATAATATCATCCTGAGTGAGATAATGCAATCACAAAAGAACACACATGATATGCACTCACTGATAAGTGGATATTAGCTCAAAAGCATGGAATATCCAAGATACAATTCACAAACCACATGAAGCTCAAGAAGAAGGAAGACCAAAGTGTGGATGCTTCAGTCCTTAGAATGTGAAACAAAATACTCATGGGAGGAAATACGGAGACAAAGTGAGGAGAAGAGACTGAAGGAAAGACCATCCAGAGACTGCCCCACCTGGGAATCCATCCCATGTACAGTTGCCAAACCCAGACACCAAGAAGTGCTTGCTGACAGGAGCCTGATATAGCTGTTGCCTGAGAGACTCTCCCAGAGCCTGAAAATACAGAGGCAGATGCTCACTGTCAAACATTGGACTGAGCACTGGGTTCCTGATGGAGGAGTTAGAAAAAGGACTGAAGGAGCTGAAGGGGTTTTCCATCCTATAGAAAGAACAAAAATATCAACCAACCAGACTCTCCAGAGCTCCCAGGGACTAAACCAACAACCAAAGAGGACACATGGAGAGACCTATGGCTTTAGCCTCATAGGTAGCAGAGGGTGACCTTGTCAGGCATCGATGGGAGTAGAGGACCTTGGTCCTGTGAAGGCTTGATGCCCCATTATAGGGGAATGATAAGGCAGAGAGGCAGGAAGGGGTGGGGATAGGATAGGGGCTTTCGATAGGGGTGTACTGGCTAGTTTTGTGTCAACTTAACACAGCTGGATTTATCACAGAGAAAGGAGTTTCAGTTGAGGAAATGCCTTCATGAGATCCAACTGTAAGGCATTTTCTCAATTAGTGATCAAGGGGGAAAGGCCCCTTGTGGGTGGGACCATCTCTGGGCTGGTAATCTTGTTTCAATAAGAGAGCAGGCTGAGCAAGCCAGGGGAAGCAAGACAGTAAAGAACATCCCTCCATGGCCTCTGCATCAGCTCCTGCTTTCTGACCTGCTTGAGTTCCAGTCCTTACTTCCTTGGTGATGAACAGCAGTATGGAAGTGTAAGCTGAATAAACCCTTTCCTCCCCAACTTGCTTCTTGGTTATGATGTTTGTGCAGGAATAGAAACCCTGACTAAGACAAGGGGAAAACAGGAAAGGGTATAACATTTGAAATGTAAATGAAGAAAATATCCAGTAAAAGATAAAAAAAAAGTAAAGTAACCAATATTTTGTTCAGAAAACAGATGTGAGGTAGTTTATATTCATTCTCCAGTAGATGGAAAGTCATCTGGTGAAGACATTTCCAAGCGTGCCTTTGAGAGTATTTCCAGAGAGGTTTAGCTGTGGCTGGCAGTGGGGAGGGAAGAGTGACCATGGCAGCACTTTCCTATGAGCTGGAGTTTTGGACCAAATAAAAAGGAGAAAAATCTGAAAACAAGAGCATCAGCGTTCACTCATTTTTTTTCTGTTTTCTGACCACTGTGAGCAGCTCCCTCACAGTCTTACAACCATAATTACCTCAAGATCCCACTGCCACACCTTCCTGTACATAACAGTCTTTAGCCCTTTAAATTTTCAGCCAGAAATATTCTTACTGCTTTTGCCAGGTATTTTCTCACAACAACAAGAAAAGTAACTAATATGCCTTAAACTGCATCAAAGGAAAACTAAATAACAATAAGGCAGACTCTTCAAATTTACCCGATAAAGTTGCACTGTGACCATGGATAGAGTATAAATCCATGACTCTTCAGAAGGATGAGAGAGTTGCAGTGATGCCTTTAGCTCTTTGGTTAGATAATAACCGCAGAGGCTTCCAGCTGGTCATACAAATCAGGATGCCATTTGAAATTGTTATAATCACCACCCGTGGCATTATTTGTACAAAGGGCTTATGTGTTCTCAGTTCTAAGACATGGTCCCCACACATAGAGGAACCTATGATGATGGTTGCCCACCAGGTGCACATCATAGAGATCCATGTTTTAATCATGTAAATGCACTGCTTGTACGTGCCTTATAGAATAATGGACAGGTGTAGGACAAGGATTGGATTCTTTGGCAGGGAGCTAAAGGGACATAGTACTCCACTGGACAATGTTTGTGCATCCCCCAATTTCTCTTTCACGTCAGGGTCCCTCTTCTTTGGCCCCAAGCAAATCTCTTTTCTAGTCTGTTAGACAGAGTTAAAATATATTATCCATTTCTTGTTAAGTTAGAACAAAAAGAATAGATTTCTTGTAAAATAATTCTTCAGGGGAAAAAAAACCATTTAGGCCTGCTGTTTCTGCACTCAGGAAAGTCCACTCACTAGTCATGGCATCTCAGAACTTTGGGCATAGAAATCAACGCACATGTGAGGAGCTCAGGTTAACTGACCTGCTGCATAGGCAGCAACTTTCAATTGTCATAGTTGATTCAGAGCTAGAATACAGTAATAGTGTATCAAATAGTGTACCAAATAGTGACTCCTTTTATATTTCTTACACCAAAGGGGGGACAAAAACACAAGATTTTGCAGACAGGGACTTCCCTTTAAAAGAAATAGTGTGCTTCACTAATGGATATTTTATTAAAATAAATAGTATTTGTAACTTTGAATTTGCTGAAATCGTTATCCTTTGGAAAAAGCATTCTGACTTGGAGGTGTGCGTCTTGACTAGTCTCCTCTCAGCAATATCAAGTCATTTCTACATTCCTGAGTCTCTTTTCTCACCCTTGGTTGGTGAGAGTATAGGATTGTGTTTTTTATTTAGTGCTTTATTGATTCTTTGTGAATTTCACATCATGAACCCCACTCCCACTCATCTCCCCATTGCTTCATATCGTTTCTCCATCCTTGAAACCTCTTCCCTCAATCGAAAAAAAAAATCTCGTTGTGGAAGTTGTAGTGTGTCTCAGTGTGTCTCCACAGTACACCCTTCTGCTTACACATCTTTATTGGCAAATATTGGTTGCAATGAATCCTTGATCTGATTTGAGGCCTCTGGTTCTGCTACGCTGTCAATACTGGATCCTCTCCAGGACTCCTCTTGATATGTCCCTGTGTCATGGAGATCCTGCAGCTCTGGATCTGTAGGACCCACTCTTTCCCTTGTTCCAGCAGTTCACAGAGGCACAGATGGGGTAGATGCTGGATAAACCAACTCAAAGCCCTGGATCCAGGCCTGGGTGGTAGCTGAGCTAGCTGTCAGCCTGCCAACTCGCTTGCACTCACACCATCAGGGAGAGCTCTCCAGCAGTGCCAGGGTTAGTTCACCCAGTGCTATGGTTGGCAAGGAACAGAGCCAGCTCACCTGCTCTCATGCACTTGGGACCCACTCACCTGGGCTCATACCAGTTGGGCCGGCTCTGTTGTGTTGCCTGGGTGAGGTGCAGGGCTGGGAGAGCCGTGGGGTTATTATTTACTGTGAAAGGCAGCATAGTTCTTGGTCCAGCACAGGCTGGAAACCCTGGTGATCTTGAGGGATGGCAGGCATTTTGCCATGCTCCTGGACACTAGGTTCCTGACATGAGGCCTCAGCACTTCATAGATATGTCCTTCCATCAATGAAAGGCCCTTCCACAAGCCCCCTCCACAGGTAGAGGACGTGGTCACATAGCCTCAAGACAGATCTCCATTTTAATGAGGTACCTAAAGGCCTGGAGACTTAGCCAACAAATTTCCTTTCCCAGACACTCCTCCCTGCAAAGGGTATTTAACCCCAGGCTCGCCCCTGAGAACTGGGCTATAGTTTTATTCATCTACTTTCTGCCATGACCATAAATGTCTTTAAACCATGGACTGCCTCTTTTCATTGAGATTCACTGTGGGGAGCAATGGAACAGGCCTTCACCTAAAAAGCCGACCACCTAATCTCCTGCAGAAGGTCTCTCAGTGCTCCCAGCCACGGCTTCCACCAAGTCAAGCCAAGGGCCCAGATGGAGCTTTCCCCTCTCTTCCCCCTCAGCCCTGGGCTAGATTCAGCCTATGGGGCCCCCACTCCATTCTCAGCTCTTCTGCAGTATTCAGCAGTGCCAGGGTGCCCAAGAGCCTGAGAACCAGATGGCTCTGGCTTCCATGCAGGCCTGGGGACTATTGCTCTATATGGTTTATAGTATAGCTTGGGGTACTACATCAGGAATGGTGATTCCTCTAGAGGTTCTTTCATTGTTTAGGATTGTTTTTGGCTATCCTGGGCTTTTTGTTTTTCCATATGAGTTTGAAAAATTGCTCTTTCAAGGCTTGTAAAAAATTGTGTAAGAATTTTGATGGGAATTGCACTGAATCTGTAGAATGCTTTTGGTAAGATGGTCATTTTCACTCTTTTAATCCTACCTATCCGTGAGCATGGGAGATCGTTCCATCTTCCTGTATTTTCTTCGGTTTCTTTCTTCAGGGATTTGAGGTTCTTGTGCACAGATCTTTTACTGGTTTGGTTAGAGTTACATCAAGATATTTTATATTATTTGTGGCTATCGTGGACGATGATGTTTCCCTTCTCTGCCAGTTTATTACTAAAGGAGGGCTACTGATTCATTTGAGTTAATTTTATGTCTTGCCACTTTACTGAAGTTATTTATCAGCTGTAGGAGTTCTTTGGTAGAATTTTGAAGGTTGCTTATGTATATACTATCCTATCATCTGAGAATAGTGATGCCTCCGCTTCTTCCTTTCCAATTTGCATTCCATCATTCTACTTTTGGTGTCTTATTGCTTTAGCTAGAAGTTCAAGAACTATATTGAATTTATAGGGAGAGAGTGGACATTCTTTTCTTGTCCCTTCTTTTATTGTAATTGCTTTATGTATCTCTCCATTTAATTTGATGTTGGCTATTGGCTTGTGGCATATTGCTTTTATTATGTTTAGCTATGTGCCTTGAATCCCTGATCTCTCCAAGACTTTTAACATGAAGGGGTGTTAGATTTTGTCACTATATATATACATATATATTATTGGTTATTTTATTTATTTACATTTCAAATGTTATCCCCCTTCCTGGGTTACCCTCCGTGAATCCCCTATCCAATATCCCCTCCCCTCTGCTTCTATGAAGGAGCGCCTTCACCCACCTACTCCCATCAATCCTCTGCAGGACCAAGGCTCTCCCCTCCCCTTAATACCAGATAAGGCCATCCTCTGCTACATATGCAGCTGGAGCCATGGGTCCATCCATGTGTACTCTTTGGTTCATAGTTTAGTCCCTGGGAGCTCTAGGGGAGTCTGCTTGGTTGACTTTGTTCTTCCTATGGGGATTTGAACCCTTTCAGCATCATCTAATGAGATGATGTGATTTTTCTCTTTCAGTTTGTTTACATTGTGGATTATGTTGATGGAATTTTGTATATTGAGCCATCCTTGCATCCCTGGGGTGAAGCCTGCTTGATCACAGTTTTTGATGTGTTCTTGGATTCAATTTGCAAGAATTTTATTGAGTATTTTTGCATCAACATTCATAAGTGAAATTGGTCTGAAGTTCTTTTTCTTTTTTGAGCCTATTGTAGTTTAGGTATCAAGGTAACTGTGACCTCATAGAATGAATTAGGTAGTGTTCTTTCTGTTTCTATTTTGTGGAATAGTTTGAGGAGTATTGGTATTAGCTCTTCTTTGAATGTCTGATAAACTTCTGCAATGAAACCTCTGGCCCTGAACAGTTTTTGGTTAGGAGACTTTTAATTACTGGGCCTATTTTCTTATGGGTTATGGGTCTGGTTAGATAGTTTATGTAACCTTGAGTTAACTTTGGTATGTGGTAACTGTCTGGAAATTAACCCATTTCATTTATATTTTCCTGAGTACAGGCATTTGAAATAAGACCTAATGATTTTTTTTTCATTTCCTGAGTTTCTGTTGTTATTTCTCTCTCCCTCTCTCTCTTTTTTATTTCTGATCTTATTAATTTGGATATTATCTCTGTGCCTTTTCCTTAGCTAAGGGTTTGTCTATGTTGTTGATTTTCTCACAAAACAGCTCTTGGTTTTGTTGATTCTTTATATTGTTCTCTATGTTTCTAATTGATTGATTTCTACTGGGTTTTGCTGGATAGAGTAATCTGCGCTGACATCTGTGGTCTCTCAAGCTATTCCTTAGACTATTATAAACCCAACCATGTGGATTTTATGCCTTTGGACTATGTGGAATAATTTGAATCTTTGAGCTAGAAAAGTCATTGAGTGCTGTGTGCAGAGAGAATAATGGGCCATTCCTATGCACACTTATAAGTCATTAATGCTGAGATAAATACTGACAGTGGAATTTCAGCTTGTCAAACTTTGGATGGAAGCAAGCTACCTACTAGGATCTGGGATAGAAGTTATTTATAATAAGTGTTGGCTAAAAAGGTCTAGTAGTATTATGTCCATTTCCTGAGGACAAAAGTTGGGTTGGTAGGGAATACATGGTAGATTTGATATTTATTGGGGGAGGGTTGATTATAATAAAAAAGAATTTATATGTGAATAGTTAGATATATGTTATATATTATATATTATATTAATTATATATTACATATTATACATTATATACTACACATTACATTCTATATATTTTATACTATAACTATATGTCATATATTATACGTATATGGTTACACTAAGCAAATTTAAAGAAAAATGCTTTGTAAACTTAATAGCTGTATCTTTGCATCTATCATTAAGAACTGGCACTATACTTAGACATTAGTTGTTTTTTAAAATGTCTATTTCTCAGTTATTTACCATTTGGAAGAAAGAAATAGGTCTACAGTAGGAAATGGAAAACGGGCATGTTCTGACTCCCTATTTAAATTTGTGGGCGTTTTCTGACTATCAGGGGCGTGTTCTGACTCTCAATTTAAATTTGTGGGTATGTTCTGACTCTCAGGGACATGTACTGACTCTCAATTTAAATTTATGGGTGTGTTCTGACTCCCTATTTAAATTTGTGGGTGTATCCTGACTCTCAGGGGCATGTTCTGACTCCCTATGTAAATTTGTGGGCGTTTTCTGACTATCAGGGGCATATTCTGATTCCCTATTTAAATTTGTGGGCGGGTTCTGACTCTCAATTTAAATTTACTTCATTTACATTTCCAATGCTATCCCAAAAGTCCCCCATACCCTCCCCTCCCGACTCCCCTCCCCACCCACTTCCACTTGTTGGCCCTGGCATTCCCCTGTATTGAGGCATATAAAGTTTGCAAGATCAAGGGGCCTCTCTTTCCAATGATGGCCAACTAGGCCATCTTCTGATACATATGCAGCTAGAGACACGAGCTCTGGGTGGGGGTGGGGGGGTACTGGGTAGTTCATATTGTTGTTCCACCTATAGGGTTACAGATCCCTTTAGCTCCTTGGGTACTTTCTCTAGCTCCTCCATTGGGGGCCCTGTGATCCATTCAATAGCTGACTGTGAGCATCCACTTCTATGTTTGCTAGGCCCCAGCATAGTCTTACAAGAGACAGCTATATCAGGGCCCTTTCAGCAAAATCTTGCTAGTGTATGCTGATTATGGGATGGATCCCTGGGTATGGCAGTCTCTAGATGGTCCATTCTTTCGTCTTAGCTCCAAACTTTGTCTTTGTAATTCCTTCCATGGGTGTTTTGTTCCCAATTCTAAGAAGGGGCAAAGTGTCCACACTTTGGTCTTCATTCTTGTTGAGTTTCATGTGTTTTGCAAATTGTATCTTGTATCTTGGGTATTCTAAGTTTCTGGGCTAATATCCACTTATCAGTGAGTACATATCATGTGAGTTCTTTTGTGATTGGGTTACCTCACTCAGGATGATGCCCTCTAGGTCCATCCATTTGCCTAGGAATTTCATAAATTCATTATTTTTAATAGCTGAGTAGTACTCCATTGTGCAAATACCACATTTTTTGTGTCCATTCCTCTGTTGAGGGGCATCTGGGTTCTTTCCAGCTTCTGGCTATTATAAATAAGGCTGCTATGAACATAGTGGAGCATGTGTCCTTCTTACCAGTTGGAACATCTTCTGGATATATATGCCCAGGAGAGGTATTGCTGGATCCTCCGGTAGTACTATGTCCAATTTTCTGAGGACTCTGACTCTCAATTTAAATTTGGGGGCATGTTCTGTGCAGGTTGGCTTGAAATCATTGATGATGTTGGACAATTGCTATTAATACAAATGCTTTTTCTTTTGTTTCTTATTGAAAATGTGGAGGCTTCTGCTAACTGTCACTTGTTGAATTATCTTTACACATTAATCAACACCATGTTCTTTTTTGATAAGTGATACTATTTATGAGAGCATGAATTAGCATGACTAAGGCAAGGCTGCTGGAGAAGGTAAAAAAGTGGCTGAGGACTAAGTTGCTAGGATTATAGTCTATTCCATGTTTGTCGTATTTGTTTAAATGAATGAAACAATACTTTCTAAGTGGCAGAAAATACGAAAAAATTGTACTTTCATGTTCTTCTTGCCTTTAACTTGATGATGGATTAAAATCATGGTATGACACTGGGTGGTATGGTTGGGTGGGCTAGGAAGCAGTTCTCATTAGGCATGAGATTTGGAAGTTGCTATTCTTAGCAAGACTATCAGATAACCACCTGTGCCTTTGATACTGCCTAGATAATGGTAAGTCCTCTGGACACATGGCCTGGTGTAACAGCTTGCTTCTGAAAAGCACAGGGGCAGATGCACTCTCCATGCAAAATAAAAGGATTTTTTTAAAAGATAGTCTGTAATTTTATGTGTGTATTACAAATGTGGTACCTCTTGTACAGGATACCAAATGTACAGGAAGTGCATCTATATGGGGACCTATGGAAATAATCCTGTCACATCTTTAGAAAGGATTTATTTCTAAGGACAGAAGAAATTCTAGAAAATATATCAGTAAGATGCAGTACCAACTTTATATATCCATAAATGTAAGAAGATAAATAGTCAAAGTAATTACCCGATATTAATGGTCTATAATCTGAATACTATGCAATTGCAGCAAAATCCAGAAGCTGACAGGGGGCATGTGAAATACCACCAATGTACTAGAGACATGGACAGTGAGCCTGGAGGAGTGTGAGTAAAACAAGGGCCAAACTAAAAGGCAGGACACATGGTGAGATGATATGGTTTCATCCATCACTTAATTTAGACAAGGTGTGAAAGCCTAAAGGACATGTGTTAAAGTGTCCTGAGTCTAAAGGCTTGTAGACATGAACAGAGACCTTCATAATATTAAAAGAGTGGCATGGGTGGATTTGCTTGGCTATTTGCAATTCTGGTAGAACTATCTACTGAAAATCATTTTAAGACTCTCATTAAGCCTGTCTCTGCTTTTACATGGTTCCTAAGCACCTTTCTAAGTGGATTCACCCCAATAGAATTAAAAAGAATACAGCTTAATTCTGATCCACTGTGTCTTCTGGGCCATAGGAATGTGAAATGTGGTGAAAGTACTCACATTCCACAAAGTAAGAGCTGGCATCAATCTTCCAGATGATCTGGCCTCTGTGAGAACCATTGACTCCACGGTTCTTATAATCCAGAAAGTTTTCAGATGAGACTTCACCTATAGAGCCAAAGGAAAAGGGGAAAGCAGAGAAGCACATCAGCCAACAGCATATTTAGGTGCAGCAAAGAAAAAGAGCAAATGATATAAATGCTAACATTTGGAATCATATGGAGAGTTGGAACTATTCAAAGATACCACCAAAACAGAGCATTTTTTTCACTCAACACGTGGCAGAGGAATATTCTTAGTTCTTAAATGTCTCAATAAACAGGAAGTCATAATCACTGACAACTAGTGCAATGGCTCTTAAATTATTTTTTAAAAATAGTTCTTAGTTGTATAAAATATGTAAAAGTCTTCAAAATTTTGACTTGTTCTTCATTTGTGAATGAATAGATTTAGAGATGTCTGATGGTGCTTGCCTTCCAGAGTCCAGCTATCTTTCTCATAGACTCTATATCACTTTATATCATCACTTTTTCCATCCTGGCCCTCCTTACACCTTTTATTTTTAAAATTTCACCAAACAGGACTACACAAGGTAATTTGCATACAGGTATATAATGTGCTCTAATTGTACTTGCATCCATACCTTGCTTTTCTTTACCCTGCTTGTACTAATTTTCTTATTCTCCAGTTTGTTTTTATTGTATACACACAGACAGACAGACAGACAGACAGACAGACAGACACACACACACACACACACACACACACACACACACACACACCCACACACACACACACATTAGTTTAGGACTCATAACCGAGAGAAAACATGCAACATTTTTCTGTCTGAGACTGGCTTAATTTGTGTATTATGATGACCTCCAGTTTTGTGCAAATGGCATGACTTTATTCTTCCTTCAGATAAAAAAAATCTATCTATCTATCTAACAATCTATCTATCTATCTAACAATCTATCTATCTATCTAACAATCTATCTATCTGTCTAACAATCTATCTATCTATCTATCTATCTATCTATCTATCTATCTATCATCTTGCCTTTTCAAATGTATTTACTTTGTTTTACGTACATTGGTGTTCTGACACACATGTCTCTAGGGTGTCCGACCCCCTGGAGCAGAGTTACTGACAGTTGGGTGCTGCTGGTTTTGCCATGTGGATGCTGGCAATTGAACCTGGATTCTCTGGAACAGCAGCCAGTTATCTTAACAGATGAGTCATCTTTCCAACCATGTCCCTTATTTTCTTAATCTATTCTCCTGTTGTTAGACACTGGGGTTGGTACTACAACTGTGCTATTGTTAATAAGACTGTGACTAGTAATCACTAATGTGAATGTATCTCTGTGATAACTGACTTGGATCCAAGAAAATATATGTAGGTCATATGAAAGCTCTAGGTGTACGAAGAAGCTCCATATTGATTTCTACCTGTTTAGAGTAGTTTATATTCCATGAGCATGGTATAAAGAGTTCCTTATTGTCTGCATTCTTGGCAATATTTGGTATTTGTTCTCTTCATGACTGCTATTATGAATGGATGTGGTGTAATCTCAATGCCTCTTGAATTTGTATTTTTCTGATAGCCAGTGATTTTGAACCAGTTTCTTGGCAATGTGCATTTCATTATGCAAGCACTAGCTTTGCTTTCGTTAACCAGTTTATTTCCTCCTCCTCCTTCTCCTCCTATACCTACATGAGTTTATTTCTGAGTCCCTATGTATCCATTTTTATGCATGTACCATGCTGCTTTTATTACTATAGCTCTGAAACACCACTTAAAGATTAGGTGTAATTATACCTTCAACACTGTTCTACCTATTACTGAATCCACAGGATCCTTCTCTATACTATCACCCTTCAAGAATAATGTCTTGCTATTACCTATCTCATGATAGCCATTCTGTAAATAAAAGCAACCAAATGCTATAATGCTCCAGCCCATTGCTAGAATCCTATGGCCCTAGTTAAGGGCAGCATGTGTCCTTGGTAACAATGTCATTGAAGAGTCAACATCACCTTCCTTGTACAGATATCTTTACCTTCTTACAGCAGAAGAAACTAGTATTTGGCTAGAGAAGTCTAGAAGTCATATAACAACAAAATGCATCATAGTTCGGCTCTGCTTGGGCATTCTCTGCCTTACTGATGTAGAACAGCACATTCTTGATGTTGTTCAAAATAACAGTGGGAACTCTACTGCCGTGAGAGGCAGCTTCATGTCTGTGGGAGTGCTACACTGCATTTCCTCATCTGGAAATGACAGGTCAGATGAATAACTACTCACCCTACATTTATAGATCTAAGTCTGTGACTTGAGCTTATTCAAGATAACAAATCCAGAGAGTAAGTTACTAAGGACACACAAATTATAAACTACTAAGATTTACAGATAAGTTTGGATTGAGAAATTATGTTTGAAGTATGATGTTATTTAAAGTGTTGCCATTCAGCTTTAAATAGCATCACAGCTATATGAATGTAGCTGCTATGACAATAACAAATTGTCAGATTAAGCTTCTGAAATGATGAATTAAGGTTCTTTTGGCTCAGACAAAAATGTCATGTTAAGACCAGATCTTATTCACTCAAAGTTTCATGAAACTCAATATGGACAATGGTCTCTTCCTTTTCCTAACACTACCCTTATCTTCTCTGTGGGGGTGAGTTTCTAGCAGCCTTATTTTTTTATCACTTCCTCCATCTTCTTTTTGTGCTTCCCTCTGCCTCTGTACTTCCCTGTTCCTCTAATAGGGACATTCTAATGCTTTCATCCCCCCATGGAATCTGTGATTGACCTTCTATCCTTGCAAGGTAACAAGTATCACAATGTGACAAAATCTAGTATGGTCTATATGCTTGAGCTCTGCCATGGGATGATGCCACCCACAGTGTATTGTGCCCTCTGACCTCAATCACACCCAGAATAATCTGGTGAGCACAATTCCTCAACTAAGATTCCTTCTTCCCAGGTCACTCTAGCTTGTGTCAAGTGGACTAAAACCAACCAGCTCATTTGTCCTTCTGTGGTTCACACTCAGTAAGTATCAATTACTCATTATCTTCTCTAACACACTTGTTTCTATTTTTTTCCTTAACTTTACAAAATGCCATCAATGTTCACAAACTGAGGGAAGAAAATATTATCCTGAGCGAGGTAACTCAGACCCAAAAAGGGCATGCATGGTATGTACTCAATAATAAATGGATGTTAGAAAAAAAAAGTACAGAATACCGAAGATACAGTCCACAGAACTGAAAAAAACCAACAAGCTGAAGGGCCCAAGTGAGGTTGCCTCAGTCCCTCCTGGGAGGGAGAAGAAGGCAATCACAAGTGGGGAGGGAGGGAGAGACCTGGGAGGGAAAGTGGATGCGAGGTGGGGGGGGGGGGTGGGAAGGAGTGTGGGGGGAGAGAGGGGAACCTGATCTGGTATTGGGTAAGGGAAAAGGACTAAAGCCCTGAGGGCCACCAGAAAGAGTGGAAACAGGCAACCTCAGAAGATAGAAAGTTGGGGGAACCCTCCAGAATGCACCAGGGACCTGGGAAGTGAGACACTCTCAGGACTCAAAGGGAGGGACTTTAGATGCAATTCTTGACAGTAGGAAGAGGGAACTTATTGAGCCCACCTCCAGCAGGAAGACAGGGCATCAAATGAGGGAGAGAGTAGCCATCCAACAGGCACAACTCTGACCCATAATTGTTCCTGTCTGAAAGAATTTCAGGGATGAAAAGAAGGTCCAGCGACAGGCCCAAAGTGAGATCCAGCTCAAGGGGAGGTCCCAAGGCCTGACACTATTACTGAGGCTGTGGAGTGCTCACAGAAAGGGGCCTAGCATGACCTCACTCCAAAAAAAACCAACAAGCAACTGAGAGTCTGATGCAGATATTTGCACCCAACCAATGGACAGAAGCAGCTGACCCCTGTTGTTGAATTAGGGAAGGCTAAAAAAAGCTGAGGAGAAGAGTGATCCTGTAGGAGGACCAGCAGTCTCAATTAATCTGGATCCCCAAGATCTCTCAAACACTGGAGCACCAAACAGACAGCATACACCAGCTGATATGAAGCCCCCAACACACATATAGCAGAGGACTGCCAGGTCTGTGTTCATTCAGAGATGATGCACCTAACCCTCAAGAGATTGGAGGCCCCAGGGAGTTTAGAGGTTGGGTGGGGTGAGGGGTGGGGGACAAGGGGGGTGGGCTTGGAGAGGAGCTATGGGATGTGGAATAGTCTGAGGGTGGACAGGGGGGGGGGATAAAATATGGAATGTAAAGAGTTGATTTAAAGTTATGTACTTGTATATGTGCACACACAACAAAAAAATTCCTTCCAGTGATAAATCACAATCCCAGTTAAAGGTAAGCAGGAGTGGGATTGTGAAAAATCTGAAGATTCAGACTAGTGCAAAGGAAGTAATGAATGCTTGCTTAAGCTTAGCTAATTGGAGTCCTGCTGGCTTTATAGACTAAGTCTGCCTAAATGGGGTCTTTTGTCAAGACATCAAAAAGTATGGTTCTATTGTGAAATATCTAGATATTTAGTGTTGATCGTCAAATATACAACAAATACCATGGGCTAAACATGTCTGCTTGATGGGCTGCTGACATTTCTCCATCTCTGTTTTAAGTGGGCGTTATTTTATTTGAAAGCTTGATTTTAAGATCTGTTAAGTTTTTCTGATCAGAAGTTGAATATATCTAGTAACTACTATTTGTGTAAAAACATCAAAATGTATATTGCTTTATTTTTATTATATACATGCACACACACATACATACAGATATAATTAATTACACTATGTAGAGCTGTCAAGAGAATCAAATATTTTCCTAATTGTTTTCTGACTAATTAGTCAGACAAAATATTTTAACAGAAAAAATGAACCAGGTTATAAATTGCTCATAATGTACATTCATTTCTGTAATAGTGAATAGTATTAAATCTGGTGTTGTGCATCGAAATGTGTGAAAGCACTGTACAGATGACTAATTCTCAACCTTCCTAATGTTGTTTCTCTTTAATACAGTGCCACATGTTGTGGTGATCCCCAACCAAAAAGGTATTTTGTTGCTACTTCATAACTGTAATTTTGCTACTATTATGAATTGTAGTGTAAATGTCTGTATTTTCTGATGGTCTTAAGTGATCCCTATGAAAGGGTCATTTAACCCCCAAAGGGGTTGCAACTCACAGGCTGAGAAACACTACACTATAGTATAACTCAGCTGATTGTGCTTGTATTTACATTGTAGAGTGATATCGTGAAAGCTAGCTTCTCCCAGAGAGGAGTATACCAACTGGTTGTTCAATACCAAACAATCAGCCATCAAGTCATACATACAAGTAATATTATACAGAATGAGAAGGCTGTATTCAGAGACTCTTATGCTATCTATATTATGCATGTATACACATACATGTACATTTAACAACAAAGAGAAAAAAGCTGTGGATTTGAAAAAACAAGACAGGTACATAGAAGAGTTTGGAGGGAAGAAATGGAAAGGGGAATTATATATAATTGTATTATTATCTCAAAAATTTAAGTGAATTATGAATAGGACTTTTGTTGTGCTAACAAACCATTCACATAAGACCGTCCTTTTCACAGCACACCGTCAGACTATTCAGATGAATCAGTGACTCCAATGATTAGAGCCATGGATGATAATGTACTCACCAATAAGGTACATGCCAATCCAGTCTCCAGCATCCACTTCTTCCTTGATGTCCCAGTGGATCACCAAATCCTGGGAGTGCCCTATCGAATAGTAGGAACTGCTGACCATGAGTGTAGAGCGGCTGTCTGAAGTGACCAGGTCAGTGTCACTGGTGGAGCGAGGGATGGTGATAGCATCATGGGCACCATTTCTGATGTCTATGTTGTGGAATTGGTCTGGGTTATAGCTGTACCGGAGGGGTTCTTTGCACCGGCGTCGGCTCTGGGAGTTTCTAGATGGAGACGCCATGGCAGCCAGGCCTAAAAACCTGTTCTGGTACAGATTCTGTAGGAGAAAGGAGACATTGAACAGGGTCAAGAAAAAAAAACAGTAACTCTGTCACATGCTGATAGATATCAAAAGATGTGTTGAGGGAAATAAACTGTGAGGAAGCTGCCCTTCAGAGAGATGTGAAACAAGACATATTGCATCCTTTTCAGGACAAGGGTCTTTTCTCTGCATTCACATAGGAACAAGAACAAAGACATTGACACCTTTCTGTTCATGCCCTCCTAGAATCTCTGCCTCTTCCAGCTGTCTTCAATCTAATTGATTCTAGAGGAAGAAGACTGTGAGTAGAAGTCCTGTTCCTGAAGAAGCACTATTTTTTTTTTTTTGAGTTCTCCAACTTCTGTTCAATTGGTTCCAATTCTATCCATTTTAGGGTCAATTATTATTATCTTCATTGAATATTTCAGTCATTCCTGATGCATTTAATCCTCCATACAGTCAAGAATGGTTCCTGTCGGGTAAGGTAGTCATTCTCCCCCTTTCTTTTTTAACCATTTGACTCTCTGGTATGTTTCTCAGTCCTCTATAATGTCTATTAAGGATTTTGTAATTCTAGTAACTTTTGAACACCTTAGTTCTTGATTAGATCCAATCTCAGAGGATTATCTTCTTTGAGCTGATACTATTGTAGAAAGCATTGCAGTTGTTTTGTTGTTGCTGTTAATGTTTACAGCATTGAGTGCTTAAAATTAACTATAGGGAAGGTCACCATCACAGAGAACTTGTGCAGGGATTCATTTTCAAAACAAGCAAGGATGACTCTGACTTCATTAATGAATACTAAGATTGGGTTGACAGGAACATTTTCGGAATTTCAGCTTTATGTGTTCTGTGACCAATAACACTTTTCACAAAAGAAAGGGGCACAGAAAAGTATTGACTCGTGCTATTCAGGCACTGTACCTTTTTATACATACTGATTAAGTGAGAGTTAATGATATTTTGTGTTCCAACCATAAGGACCAGACTACTCTTCAAATTATGTGCATCTTCAGTTTGCACACATTTAAGTGCACCAGTAATATCAACTAATATCATGGAAATTGAAAACTACATGGAAATAAATGAACAGCCAAATGTATAAATATAAATTTAACCAACCATTACAAATTGTGCAGCACCTACTAGCTTTCCAACTGTGTTAGCTCTTCACCACTCGTGGCTCTTACTAACTTCAACTATCACTGGGCTGTTGTCAGCAGAGTAAAGGCTCAACAAATAGTAATATATTACAAAAATAAACTCTGCATCACTTCAGAATTAGAAGACCGGATAGAATGCAGCATAGGTGGGGCTAGTCATTTGGGCTATCCTATTGACCTGATGACCCTTCACATGACCCCATGGTACTAGCTATTACATTCATTCTATATAGACCATAAAGTCATCTTGTTCATGACCCTCCAGAATCCTATAGAGAATTAAAATTGTAGGCATTGCCTGTGTAAATGATCTGCTTATTAATTTTCAGGAATAAGGCTCCTTTATAAGGTCTAATATCTAGTAGGATATTTCATGTTAATGTTGAGGAAGCTGAAGACTATTTTTTTTTGTTTATTTGTTTACTTTCTAATGATTTTCTTCTTTGTGTGTGTGTGTGTATGTATTGTATGCACATGCATGTTTATGTATGTTGGCATGTAAGTTGGTCCATTTATGAACAGGTGTTCAGATATGCAGGCCTAGTGCTTGTGTTGGTAATCTTTGTGTGTCACTCTTCCACTTTATTCATAGCAGGGTCTAGCAATCAAACTCAGAGCTTGCCAATATGGCAAGTTTGCTCCAGAGATTGCCTATCTTTGCCCTTAGAAGTTGGAATTACAAGCAAACCATGTTAGGTGGGTTCCGGAGGATCTGAACTATGGTCTTCTGTCTTGCATGGCAATCACTTTAACTGCTGAGAAATCTCTTAAGACCAGAGAAAGTTGTGTGTGTGTGTGTGTGTGTGTGTGTGTGTGTGTGTTTACTCTGAGAGACTTGGAGTCAGTTGTATCTCTTACAGGCAGAGAGATTAGGAAATGGGCTGCATATAACTAAATTTGAAAAGTTCTGTCCTTTTCACCCTCCTGACCTAAGACTAAGGCCTAATGGGTTTCTTCCTATTGCCAGAAGTGTCCTCTTTTGGCTGACCTGCCAAGGCTGGTCCAATATATTTAAGGCCTGTCCTGAGCATGTCTACCTGAAACTGTGTGCTACCTGCTTCCCTTTCTTTGTTTACATGGACCAATCCAAAATTGGGGGAGGAGGCCCCATCACAAGCAGCCACAATCATCAAAAATCTGCAGCTCTTCTGCAGAAAAATGGATTTCAGTTCCAAGCCCCTCTCTGCCCTGCTAAGAGCCTTTTTCTATATATGCCTGTGGTGTGCATGTGTGTGTGTGTGTGTGTGTGTGTTTGTATGCACAACATGTGCACATATGTGTTCATTTGTTATAAAGTTTTTTTTTATGTTGCTATCTGTGGTGTGAGATTTTCCTGCCTTTTCATTTTTTAATTGGCAGAAAAATAAACAATATCCCTAGATGGTAATAATTTCATTTGAATTTCAAGCATGCCCTGAATAGATTTTAAAGTATTTCTCTTTTGTTCAGACATAAATTCTGCTGCTACTGTTTTATAGAATTCCCCCACAGAATAACCATTTCTCCTGAAATTGTCAAATTATTTTTTTTGAGTTAAAGAACTTTATTACCAAAGAAAATAACAATAAATAATTATGGAGGAAAATATGTTTAGGACTCAGAGTTCAGCATTTATCAGCCAACACAAATTAGATTGTAAAATTAAGTATGCAATTAGTGAAAGTCTATAAATTATTTATGTCAATTGGATATTTCAAAATATTTTAATAGTTCTTTTTAAATTTTTTATTAGATATTTTCTTTAATACATTTCAAATGTTATCCCGAAAGTTCCCTATACCTTCCCCCTACCCTGCTCCCCTACCCACCCACTCCCGCTTCTTGGCTCTGGTGTTCCCCTGTACTGGGGCATATAAAGTTTGCAATACCAAGGGTCTTCTCTTCCCATTGATGGCCATCTTCTGCTACATATGCAGCTAGAGATATGAGCTCTGGGGGTACTGGTTAGTTCATATTGTTGTTCCACCTATAGGGTTGCAGACCCCTTCAGCTCCTTGGGTGCTTTCTCTAGCTTCTCCATTGGGGGCCCTGTGTTCCATCTTATAGATGACTGTGAGCATCCACTTCTGTATTTGCCAGGCACTGGCATAGCCTTATATGAGATAACTATAACAGGGTCCCTTCAGCAAAACCTTTCTGGCATATGCAATAGTGTCTGGGTTTAGTGGCTGATTATGGGATGGATCCCCGGGTGGGGTAGTCTCTGGATAGTCCATCCTTTCATCTTAGCTCCAAACTTTGTCTCTGTAACTCCTTTCATGGGTATTTTGTTCCCTTTTCTAAGGAGGAATGAAGTATCCACCCATTGGTCTTCCCTCTTCTTGATTTTCTAGTGTTTTGCAAATTGTATCTTGGGTGTTCTATGATTCTGGGCTAATATCCACTTATCAGTGAGTGCATATATAATGACTCTGTTTGTGATTGAGTTACTTCACTAAGGATGATATCCTCCAGACACATCCATTTGTCCAAGAATTTCATAAATCCATTGTTTTTAATAGCTGAGTAGTACTCCATTGTGTAAATGTACCACATTTTCTGTATCCATACTTCTGTTGAGGGATATCTGGGTTCTTTCCAGCTTCTGGCTATTATAAATAAGGCTACCATAAACATAGTGGAGCATGTGTTCCTATTACCAGTTGGAACTTCTGGTTATATGCCCAGGAGAGGTATTGCTGGTTCTTCTGGTAGTATTATGTCTAATTTTCTGAGGAACATCCAGACTGACTTCCAGAGTGGTTGTACAAGCTTGCAATCCCACCAGGAGTGGAGGAGTGTTCCTCTTTCTCCACATCCTCCCCAGCATCTGCTGTCACCTGAATTTTTGATCTTAGCCATTCTGACTGGTGTGAGGTAGAATCTCGAGGTTGTTTTGATTTGCATTTCCCTGATGATTAAGGATGTTGAACATTTTTTCAGGTGCTTCTCAGCCATTGGGTATTCCTCAGTTGAGAATTCTTTGTTTAGCTCTGAACCCCATTTTTAATGGGGTTATTTGAATTTCTGGAGTTCAGCTTCTTGATCTCTTTGTATATATTGGATATTAGTCCCCTATCAGATTTAGTATTGGTAAGGATCCTTTCCCAATCTGCTGGTGGCCTTTTTGTCTTATTGACAGTGTCTTTTGCCTTACAGAAGCTTTGCAATTTTATGAGGTACCATTTGTCAATTCTTGGTCTTACAGCACAAGCCATGGCTGTTCTATTCAGGAATTTTCCCCTGTGCCCATATTTTCGAGGTTTTCCCCCAATTTCTCCTCTATTAATTTCAGTGTCTCTGGTCTTATGTGGCGGTCTTTGATCCACTTAGACTTGTGCTTTGTACAAGGAGATAAGAATGGATCAATTCGCATTTTTCTACATGATAACCGCCAGTTGTGCCAGCATCACAGCTTTAGGACAGGCATGGTGATTCCCCCAGAGGTTCTTTTATTGTTGAGAATAGTTTTTGCTATCCTAGGTTTTTTATTTTTCCAGATGAATTTGCAAGTTGCCCTTTCTAACTCAGTGAAGAATTGAGTTGGAATTTTGATGGGGATTACATTGAATCTGTAGATTGCTTTCGGCAGGATAGCCATTTTTACTATATTAATCCTGCCAATCCATGAGCATGGGAGATCTTTCCATCTTCTGAGATCTTCTTCAATTTCTTTCTTCGGAGACTTGAAGTTCTTGTCATACAGATCTTTCACTACCTTAGCTAGAGTCACACCAAGGTATTTTATATTATTTGTGACTATTGAGAAGGGTGTTGTTTCCATAATTTCTCTCTCGGTCCTTTAATCATTTGTGGAGAGTAAGGCCATTGATTTATTTGAGTTAATTTTATATCCAGCTACTGCACTGAAGCTGTTTATCAGGTTTAGGAGTTCTTTGGTGGAATTTTGGGGGTAACTTATATGTACTATCATATCATCTGCAAATAGTGATATTTGACTTCTTCCTTTCCAATTTGTATCTCTTTGATGTCCTTTTATTGTCGAATTGCTCTGGCTAGATCTTCAAGTAGTTTGTTGAATAGGTAGGGAGAAAGTGGGCAGCCTTGTCTAGTCCCTGATTTTAGTGGGATTGCTTTGAGTTTCTCTCCATTTAGTTTGATGTTGGCTATTGGTTTGCTGTTTATTGTTTTTATTATGTTTAGGTATGGGCCTTGAATTCCTGATCTTTCCAAAACTTTTATCATGAAGGGGTGTTGGATTTTGTCAAATGCTTTCTCAGCATCTAAGGAGATGATCATGTGTTTTTTGTCTTTGAGTTTGTTTATATAGTGGATTACATTGATGGATTTCCATATATTAAACCATCCCTGCATCCCTGGAATGAAACCTACTTGGTCAGGATGGATGATTGTTTTGATGTGTTCTGGGATTCGGTTAGTGAGAATTTTATTGAGTATTTTTACATCGATAATCATAAGGGAAATTAGTCTGAAGTTCTCTATCTTTGTTGGATCTTTGTGTGGTTTAGGTATCAGAGTAATTGTGGCTTCATAGAATGAATTGGGTAGAGTAGAGTACCTTCTGTTTCTATTTTGTGGAATAGTTTGAGAAGAACTGGAATTAGGTCTTCTTTGAAGGTCTGATAGAACTCTGAACTAAACCCATCTGGTCCTAGTCTTTTTTTTTTTTTTTTTTTTTTTTTTTTTTGGTTGGGAGACTATTGATGACTGCTTCTATTCCTTTAGGGAAAATGGGACTGTTCAGATCGTTAATCTGATCCTGATTTAAGTTTGGTACCTGGTATCTGTCTAGGAAGTTGTCCATTTCATCCAGTTTTTCTAGTTTTGTTGAGTATAGCCTTTTGTAGTAGGATCTGATGATGTTTTGTATTTCCTCAGGTTCTGTTGTTATATCTCCTTTTTCATTTTTGACTTTGTTAATTAGGATACTGTCCCTGTGCCCTCTAATGAGTCTGGCTAAGTGTTTATCTATCTTGTTGATTTTCTCAAAGAACTGTCTCCTGGTTTGGTTGATTCTTTGAATAGTTCTTTTTCTTTCCACATGGTTGATTTCAGCCCAGAGTTTGATTATTTCCTGCCGTTTACTCCTCTTCGGTGAATTTGCTTCCTTTAGTTCTAGGTGTGCTGTCAGGTTGCTGGTATATGCTCTCTCTAGTTTCTTTTTGGAGGCACTCAGGGCTATGAATTTTTCTCTTAGGACTGCCTTTATTGTGTCCCATAAGTTTGGGTATGTTGTGGCTTCATTTTCATTAAACTCTAAAAAGTCTTTAATTTCTTTCTTTATTTCATCCTTGACCAAGGAATCATTGAGTAGAGTGTTGTTCAGTTTCCACGTGAATGTTGGCTTTCTATTATTTATGTTGTTATTGAAGATCAGCTTTAGTCCATAGTGATCAGATAGGATGCATGGGATAATTTCAATATTTTTGTATCTGTTGAGGCCTGTTTTGTAACCAATTATATGGTCAGTTTTGGTGGAGGTACCATGTGGCACTGAGAAGAAGGTATATCTTTTTGTTTTAGGTTAAAATGTTCTGTAAATATTAATTAAATCCATTTGTTTTATAACTTCTGTTAGTGCCCATCTGTCTCTGTTAATTTCTGTTTCCAGGATCTGTCAATTGGTGAGAGTGGGGTGTTGAAGTCTCCCACTAATATTGTGTGAGGTGCAATGTGTGCTTTGAGCTTTACTAAAGTTTCTTTAATGAATGTGGCTGCCCTTGTATTTGGAGCATAGATATTCAGAATTGAGAGTTCATCTTGGTAGATTTTTACCTTTGATGAGTATGAAGTGTCCCTCCTTGTCTTTTTTGATAACTTTGGGTTGGAAGTCAATTTTATTCGAGATTAGAATGGCTACTCCAGCTTGTTTCTTCAGACCATTTGCTTGGAAAATTGTTTTCCAGCCTTTCACTCTGAGGTAGTGTCTGTCCTTTTCCCTGAGGTGGGTTTCCTGTAAGCAAGAAAATGATGGGTCCTGTTTGTGTAGCCAGTCTGTTAGTTTATGTCTTTTTATTGGGGAATTGAGTCCATTGATGTTAAGAGAAATTAAAGAAAAGTAATTGTTGCTTCTTGTTATTTTTGTTGTTAAAGTTGGGATTCTGTTTTGGGGGCTGTCTTCTTTTGGGTTTGTTGAAGGATTACTTTCTTGCTTTTTCTAGGGTGTAGTTTCCATCTTTGTGTTGGTGTTTTCCCTTTAATTTCCTTTGAAGGGCATGACTTGTGGAAAGATATTGTGTGAATTTGGTTTTATCATGGAATACTTTGGTTTCTCCATCTATGGTAATTGAGAGTTTTGCTGGGTATAGTAGCCTGGGCTGGCATTGGTGTTCTCTTAGGGTCTGTATAACATCTGTCCAGGATCTTCTGGCATTCATAACCTCTGGTGAGAAGTCTGGAGTAATTCTAATAGGCCTGCCTTTATATGTTACTTGACCTTTTTCCCTTACTGCTTTTAATATTCTATCTTTATTTAGTGCATGTGTTGTTCTTATTATTATGTGTTGGGAGGAATTTCTTTTCTGGTCCAGTCTATTTGGAGTTCTGTAGGCTTCTTGTATCTTCATGGGCATCTCTTTCTTTAGGTTTGGGAAGTTTTTTTTCTATAATTTTGTGGAAGATATTTGCTGGCCCTTTAAGTTGAAAATCTTCATTCTCATCTATTCCTATTATCCATAGGTTTGGTCTTCTCATTGTGTCCTGGATTTCCTGGATGTTTTGAGTTAGGATCTTTTTGCACTTTGCATTTTCTTTGATTGTTGTGCCCATGTTCTCTATGGAACCATCTGCACCTGAGATTCTCTCTTCTATCTCTTGTATTCTGTTGCTGATGCTCACATCTATGGTTCCAGATTTCTTTCCTAGGGTTTCTATCTCCAGTGTTGTCTCACTTTGGGTTTTCTTTATTGTTTCTATTCCCTTTTTATGTCTTGGATGTTTTTGTTCCAATCCATCACCTGTTTGGTTGTGTTTTCCTGTATTTCTTTAAGGTTTTACCTCTTTAGCAATGTTCTCCTCTATTTCTTTAAGTGAGTTATTAAAGTCCTTCTTGATGTCCTCTACCATCATCATGAGATATGCTTTTAAATCCGAGTATAGCTTTTTGCGTGTGTTGGGGTATCCAGGACTGGCTGAGGTCGGAGAGCTGGGTTCTGATGATGGTGAGTGGTCTTGGTTTCTATTAGTAAGATTCTTAGGTTTGCCTTTTGCCATCTGGTAATCTCTGGAGTTAGTTGTTATAGTTATCTGTGTTTGGAGCTTGCTCCTCCTGTGATTCTGTTACCCTTTGTCAGCAGACCTGAAAGTCTAGCTCTTTCCTGAGTTTCAGTGGTTAGAGTACTCTCTGCAGGCAAGCTCTCCTCTTGCAGGGAAGGTGCACAGATAATATCTGGCATTCAGACATGCCTCCTTCCTGAAGATGAAGGCTTGAAACAGAGCCTGTCCCAGGAGATGTGTCGCTTCTGCCTGTCCCATCAGCTGTGTAGCTTCTGTAGTCCACACTCTCACCTGTGCAGACTAGTCTCTGAGGTATCCGGGACCAAAGATGTCTCCCCACCTGCTCTGGCAGGGCTCTCTCAGGCGGAAACCTCTCCTTTGATGGGGAAGGTGCCTGGATGTCTGGAGCCTGAAAAGGGGTCTGTCCCAGAAGCTGTTTCGCTTCTGCCTGTCCCAGAAACTGTGTAGCTTCTGTAGTCCGCACTCTCACCTGAGCAGACTAGTCTCTGAGGGATCTGGGACCCAAGATGGCTCCCCAACATGTGCTGGTAGAGCCCTCCCAGGTGGACACCTCTCCTCTGGCGGGAAAGGTGCCTGGATGTCTGGAGCCCGAAGTGGGTTCTGTCCCAGAAGCTGTGTTGCTTTTGTAGTCCACACTCTCATCTGCATAGACTAGTCTCTAAGGGATCCGGGACCCAAGATCGAAATTGTCAAATTATAATAGTAATAATGGTTTATATGATGAGAACAAAGACATAGATGGAAACATTGATGAAATAAGATGTTTGCTGGTTAATACTGAATTGTAATATGGCATCTGCCTGGTATAAGAACAGCAACCTAAGTATGGTTCTAAAAGACTATACTCTGCCACCCACCCAGGCTTCTCCACCATCCAATGAAGATTTAATGCAATATATGACAATTCAACAGTGTTATAAACCTGGAGGGCTGTAAAAGTAGTTTTGATTAATTTACACTGCAGGCAGGATGTGCACCTGCTCAAAATATGCTATGATATCCCTTTGTATCTTCTTCCATTTTCAAGAAAGTGGATACACTTTCTAATCAGCCATTCCACCCTCTAGCAAAGATTCCTGTCACTGTGATGTTTGTTTGCTTGTCTACTACTCCTATCCCTATAAAACTTTAGTCTCTTTATAAACTCTCATGACCTGGCATAGCCTTAGCCTCTTTATAGCTCCTGTGCTCTGGCACAGTAAGTAGTATTCTATTTTTTTTCTTTGCTTTTTTCGAGACAGGATTTCTCTGTGTAGCCCTGGCTGTCCTGGAACTCACTTTGTAGACCAGGCTGGCCTCAAACTCAGAAATTCGCCTGCCTCTGCCTCCCAAGTGCTGGGATTAAAGGCGTGCGCCACCACACCCAGCTTCTAGTATTTTATTTTAACCAAAACATTCTTTAATGTGACATAAATAGTTTATTGGGCCTTATAAAAATAAAATACAGAAATATAAGAAAGAGACAATAAGTTGTTTATAAAGAAGTCTAAACATTTCCTAAACAGGTGTTTTTATTAAAGATTCACAACTGATTATTTGTTATTGTAATTTCCTGTTTTACTAAAATGTAGTGGGCAAAATCCTGTGAGTTGATTGGATATAAGGCATTTGATGTACATGGCTTTTGGTGACCCAAATGAGACATCACACTTTTGCTTAATTACTACTTATTAGTTAACCTAGTAAGTCTTTGAAATAACTTTTCCTTCAACAAGTGAGCCTTTTAAACTTTGTTTTGTAATCAAAACATTGTAGGAGTTTCCTCTAGAATGCAACCCATCCTGAGTGAGGTGACTCAGACCCAAAAGGACATGCATGGTATGGACTCACACATAAGGATATTATACAAAAAATGTACAGAATACCCAAGATAGAACCCACAGAACCCAAGAAGACTGAAACATGGAAGGGCCCAAGTGAGGATGCATGCTATTTTTGAAAGCATCACTTCCCATTGCTTTAGGGGACTATGCATATTTCAAATAAAAGCTATTCTTTTAAAAATATCTCTACAAAATTAAAAATCATAAAAAGAAATAATTAAGGAAACACCATTAAAGTATACATTATGGAGTTATTCAATTGTGAGAGAGAGAAGGATGGATTTTATTCCTAAAGAAGGTGTTATTTTACTCAAGGAAGCTTCCAGGACATTTTTACACTGTGCCCAGTTTTAGTCATACATGTAGGGGGATAATGAAAACTTGAAAAATATTCAGAACTTCTTCTGTCTGCAAAGGAGCTCAGAAAATTCAAATAAGGTTAATGTACAGAATGTCTGTGTAAGATGGAAGAATATGAATAAGTAAAAAAAAAAATCAAAAAGATTCTATTCCAAAGTGAGAGAAAGAGGAAGCCGTTTCAGAACTCATAAAGGCTGTAACAGGACACTTGAGAGTGTAAAGAATATGGGCACACAGAAAAGAAGCCAAGCTTTAGCCACATGGCTCCCTATTTGGAGAAAGAAAATGTTTTCTACAAAAAGTAACCCAGATGGCCATGGTGAAGAGAGACTGCATCCCTACCCTCAACACACGCACACATCCACGCACACATACACGCACACCCCACAAGGTTCAAAAGCAGTTGTAGCTTTGATGAGACAGTGTTACATGTTGTCATTCATCACCATGTTTCTTGAAGTGCCAAGGGACAAATTCTATTATAAAGAAGAATGCATTTTCTGAAGCTGAGCAATACTGGGGACATGAAAACAACTACAGGACAGGGAGCCTGAATTTATTCTTCACATCCCATGGCAAGAGGCAGCCCTGGAAGGATTTTTGCACAGTTGGGTAAAACAAGTAAAGACAAGCAAAGCACAAGCAGCAGCTAGCTCAGCTCAAGCATGGGGTGTTGGTAAGAAGAAAGGCAGCCTACCTGTTTTTGCTAGGGATGGAACTCAACTGAGAGTAGCACTAACACTAACACTGAGCTAACACTGAGCCTGAGGTCACAGAGCTGATAACCTTAGTGCAGTTCTTTGCTGAAGGTTCAGCAGTCCACTTTCCATCCATAGTTGCAGCCTTCTAGCAGAATGACTTATATCCTTAAGACCTTGAGAGTATAAGACAGGTCCTCTATCCATAGAGTTCTCTGTGATGTGGTTGTTTTTTAAAAGTTTATTTAAATTTTATTTTAATTTTAAAGTGTGTGTGTGTGTGTGTGTGTGTGTGTGTGTGTGTGTGTGTTCAAATGTCTGAAAATGCCAGAAGAGAATGGTGATCTCCTACAACTCAAGTTACTCATAGCTATGATTTGAACTCAGGTCCTCTGCAAACACTCTGTGAGCTTTCTGTAACTGAGATCTCTCAGTATACTTGGGAGATACCCCAGTTAGAACAATAATCTTTCCAGGTGATGAAAGCTGGGATTCTTAGGAGGATGAAGAATCTGCCTTGCTTACGAAATTCAAAGCTAACTGTGGATCAATAAATCAAACAAAAGTAAAGTGGAAAGTATCATCAGTAGGTCTTTCCAAGCACATGAGGGAATATGAGAGATGGAGGACAAGGGTAAGAACACTATGCTTAAACATCAATAAGGAAAAAAAATGACATGCCCATTTATTCATCCATGAAGCCTGGGATATTGCCAAGAGAACAAATTTAGAAATTTATGGGCTAGAAGAAGGAGCTGAGGTAACTAATGGCCCAAAAAATACATTTAGTGAGACATATAACACCAAATTCCCCAAATCTGGAAAGAAATGAATGCACAAATGCAGCAGCCATTTATATCCCTAAATAGGCATGACCAAAGAAACCTCTCCATGGCATAGCATAATACAAATATCAAAATAGAAGCAAATAAAAATGTTAAGTCCTATAATGGGGGAAAGGTAACTGCACTAGAATAACATCTACAACCCTCCAAAGGAGCAAAGTATAAGCTAATATATTCCAAACCTTAAAACTAACTAATTGTCATCTAAGATTGGTATCTCAGGGAAATCTACCCTCTAAAATGTGGGAGAGGTACCTCCTTTCATGTCTCTTATTAAATACAAGTTGAAAACTAACTCCTGACATACATCACAAGAATTATCTACCATGACTAAGTTGGCTTCATCTTAGAGATGCTGGGATGGTTCAACAAACACAAGTGAAGAGGTGTAGTAAGCCACATAAATGGACTCAAAGACAAAAATCACACACTCATTACACAGATGAAGAGACTTTCTTTGGCAATTTCTTTATTCTTTCAGGATAAAGTCCTAGAACAGAAGGAACAGAAGGAACCTATATCAAAATATTAAAAGCTATACACCAGAAGCCCACAGCCAACACCATCGTAATGGAGAAGCACTTAAAGGAATTCCATTCAAATCAAGAATAAGGGCTGTTCATTATCCCTACGCCTTTTCAGTACTGTGTTCAAATCACTGATCAGAGCAATAAGGCAAGAGAAGGAAATTAAAGGGACACAAATAGGAAAAGAATAAGTAAAACACTTCCTATTTGCAGATGACATATTATATATAAGTGACCTCTAAATTTTCTAGAAACAGATTTTCTAGAAACAACATTTTCTACAATGTTGCCAAATTACCAAGGGATTCTACTCAGTAGCTCATGGGATATAAAATAAATCTCAACAAATACAGAAAAATATTAAATATTCCTGTACATCCTATTGAACTTTAATGTTATATGTGGTGGTTTGAAAGAGAATGACCCTCATAGGCTCATAGATTTAAATGCTTGGTCACCAGGGAATATCACTATTTAAAGGATTAGAAGGTGTGGACTTACTGGAAGAAGTGTGTCACTGGGGAATGGTTTGAGGTTTCAAAAACTCAAGCCAGGCCCAGTGGTTCTCTTCCTGCTGCCTACAGATCTGGATGTAGACCTCTGAGCTACTTCTCCAGCATTATGTCTGCTTCCTGGCATGCTGATAATGGGTTAAACCTCTGAAACTGTAAGTTGGCCCAATCAAATGCTTTCTTTTATGAGTTGCTGGTGTTATGGTGTCTCTTCACAGCAATACAACAATAAGACAGAAGTTGGTACCAGATTCCTGGGTATTGCTGTGATAGGCTTGACCATGCTGGTGAGAATGTGGACTTTGGGCTTTCTGAATAGGAAAACAGTTGAATGTTTTAAGCAGGGCTTAATGGCCTACTTTAGTAGGAGACATGGAAGACAGTGCTGAAGGTGCTTTGAAATGCATAGAGAAGAAGAATAGTAGTAAGTGGCCTAGAGACAGACCAGCCGTTTGATATTTTAGCAAAGATCGTGGCTGCTTTCAACCCATTCTGAAAAATCTTCCTGGGGCTAAATTGAAGATCTTTGGATTAATGATGTTAATAGAGGCGTCTGCCTAGTATTGACTCTGTCATGTGTTAATTAGTGGTCTTATATAGATCTATAATGAAAAGGAGCAAGCTAAACAAGGAAAAGAACAAGATGTACAGTTTGAGGAGAAAAGCAGCACTGGGGAGTGTAATAGAGCTAAATCCTGTGCTCACTGAAATAAAGAGTTTCAAGAAAATCTGATGCTAAATGGAATGAAGGGAGTGGTGATGTCAGGGTAAGACTCCACCCAGCTCAGCTTCCAACTTGTGAGAGTGAAAGAAAAGCATAAGCCTTGAAGGAAACCATCTAAAACAGAACACTGATACAGATGCAATTGAACAACAGGGCCGTGTTCAAGCCTCAGCAAACAGAAAACACGGTTCTTCTGCCACATGGCTCTGGCTTTAGAGTCAAAGATACAATGAAGACTCTCCCTCCATAGCTAAGGAAAGCTAGAATGATATCATCTGCACCTAACATGTGTGGAGGCATAATATCACACCCAGATGTCTGGCTAGGACCTCTCTTTATGTTGTTGGTTAATTAGGCAATATAGACCCTTGAACAATATAGGCCACAGGTATTGTTCATTTTTACCTTTGAAAATGTTATAGTAACACTCTATTGCTGAAAATACCATATACTTGGATCATAGATCGTGGAAAAATCAAGCTGGTACTAGCCTAGAAGCTTCATCTCTACTGACTAGCTTTCATAGTGCTTTGGTGTTATACTTGATATTGGAAGAGAAAACAATCTACATTCTTAACACTTAAATTCATCTACATGCAAACCCTGAAAACTACAATAAATAATGGCCAGCTTGAAAAGATATGCCATTGGTACGATAGTGGCATGGATATTTGGAAGTAAACAACCAATTTATGATTAGATTTATGGCCAACTCCATTAGACAGAGCTGGTACCCAGTACTCTTAGCTGGACCAAAAGTCAAAGGTAGAATAGATTAAGATGCTATTGGAGAGTTTACTACTGTTATTCAGCTACATGTACAAAAATTTAAACTGTAACTTACATATATATCTTTGTATTCATAGATAAGTATAATTTGCAGCAGATGGTAATTAATACAGACATAGTTTGCCAAAGTGCAGAGAATAAGAGACTGCAGAATCATCAGCAACAAATGGACATCTCTATCACATCTCCCATCAAAGCTTGAGAGTTACCACGGAAGATGTGGTAGAAGGAGGCACTAGAAGACTTTCATAAAACAGTGTATTCTGGTTACGAAAAGGATATTGTACAAATGAACCCACAGAGATTGTGATTGCATGCAGAAGACTTTATGACATCAAGCCAACTAAAATTTTGACATGGATAGGGAAGAACCCACGAAGTTCCATTTCTAGCTGAGGAGCTACTGGAAATTGATGACTGCTAGGGAAAGAAGATTTAGGTTTCTACAGATGAAGACCTTGAAGGGCTGTTATATTCCTGTGGATGGTCTTATATCATGCACATGGTAATAACTCTGATTATATTCAGTGGGTTTAATGAAGAGTTTATGAAGTTATGAGGCATAGGTCGCAGGAAGAAAGATGGGTGCAAGAGGGATTGACTTAATTTTAGATTTCATCAGAGTATTCACGCATGAAATTCTAAAAAAAATAATTTTAACTAAAAGTTGTTCATTAAATAGCAAACAAATTTAAACAATAAAAACAATTTAAAGGAGAATTTTTTTTCTTACAGTTTCACAGGTATTACTGGAGGGGAAGACATTGAAGCAGGAACAGGAAGGACCTGGTCACATCTCATCTTTACTCAGGAAGCATAAAGCAATGAATATCTGCATCAGCTCAGCTCCTTTTCTCAACTTAACACAATGTAGGGTTGCAACTAGAGAATAGTGACACCTACAGTAGTTGGGTGTGTTGGTTTGAATATGCTTAGTCCAGGGAGTGGCACTGTTAGGAGGTGTGGCCTTGGAGTAGGTGTGGTCTTATTGGAGGAAGTGTGTCACTGTGGGGTTGGGCTTTGAGACCCTCCTCCTAGCTTCTTGGAAGTCAGTCTTCTAGATGAAGTCTGATCAAGATGTAGAACTCTCAGCTTCTCCAGCAGCATGTCTGTCTAAAAGCTTCCATCCCTTGATAATAATGGACTAAACCTCTGAACCTGTAAGTCAGATGTAATTAAGTGTTTTCTTTGTAAGAGTTGCTTTGGTCATGGTGTCTCTTCCCAGCAATGGAAACCCTAATTAGACAGTGCATCTCTTTACCTCTATTAATCTAATCAAGATAATCCATCTCAAAGGTTATTTTAGATTCTGTCAAGTTGACAACACTGACCATTGCTGCTAACCTGGGATATTGTAGCTGCCTATTAATTACCCAGAATGCATGAGTCAGATCAAGCAAGTAGAAGATAGAGGAAGAAAGTGTTCCAGCAAGAATTAAAGTTTCAGAGGCTCTGCAGTGCACCCTGGAGAACACTTTGTGAGATGCCAGGAACTACCTCAAAATGCCCCATTTCTACATGGCTTCATTGCCTGGCTTTTTCTCCCAGCAAGTCATATATGGACTCAGTTCTCAACTAGAATGGTGAACACTTGGAACTGAACAAACAGAAGTATTACATAAAGTGTCTCTCTTGAGAATTTGGTAACTTAACCTGATGAGACAGAATGACAATAGAGAAAAGAGGCAGATAAACCTTGTATGTTCAAAAGCCACAAAAGCTCAAAGAAGTACCAGATGTTTCAGACTTGAATATACTCTATTCATAAAGCAGAGTTCCTAGGTACTAGCAGCTGATGGCTAGACTTCTCCAGCTATCAGCTGGCTCAAGAAAATAAGACTGGACTTCTTAAAATGGATATGTAGTTACAGAGATGAGACCAAGGTGGGCATTGAGGAGTTAAGGTACAAACAAGGAATATGATCTGCCCTTTCTTAGCATTACATAATGTTTCTTCAAGTGGGACTAGAAGGAGATACTTTCAAAGCCATTTGCCCTGGGGACTTTGTAAGGCTCTCAAAAGCTGAGCAAATTCATTTTTTCTTTGTCAAAGCCAAAAGTGCTATTTAAAAAGCATCCTCGTTCCCATTATCGTCCCTATGCCCTGTGGTAACAAATGGTTGTAGGACTTTTGTCATTGTCTTGGAAGTTTTTCTTGTTGTAGTCAACTGTGTTGATGGAAATGTGACCTTTAAAGAGAGTGAATGGACACTTTGAAGGTACCAGAGCACCAGAGTTCTTGGGGCATGCAGCACTGCATGCCTTTAGGAAGGAAATAAGTGGACCAAGAGGTTTCCATTTACAGTACATTAGACATCCCCTGTGGGCTTAAAGGCTAGATAATGCAATAAAATAAAACTATTTCTAACTTAAGAATGCAAAATTGAACCATATCCAGAGATTCTCTTCATCTCTGCACTTTAAGGTATCTGATGCCAAAGGCTGAGGACTAAAATTAAGTGCAGAAAGGAGCAATAGGGGAGCATTTGATAGAAACATCCAGGTTTGTCTTACACTATGTAGGATCTAAGCTAAACACAAAGCTGTCATAAATCCTCTGGAAATTTTTGCTTCACTGACATAACATTAGAAAAATATCCAGAGTTCTTGTGGTGTTAGAAGATTGTCACAAGAGCTACTTACGCATCCCTGTCTCTATTCCTCTCTTCTACTCACACCTTTTCATTTGGTGGTATCCTTTCCCTGGGGACCCTTTCAGGGTCATGGCTTTGTGTATTCCTCAGAGGGTAATTTCAAATGACATAGCATGAAATACAACTGGTTTCTCTTCTACCCTGAATGGGGTAAGCTTGGCTATTAACTGAACTTCACTTCTTCTGTCTTCACTTTAGCCTCTTATTTTTATGCCCGGTTCCCTGGGACCTCTATAGAGAAGAGAATACTTGCTTTGGGTCTAGACATGGCTTCACATCAGTGCTGGTTTTACAACTTACGATGAAAGCTGGGCCTCTTGGATTCTGAATTTTGCCAGGTGAATAACCATTGTGGATATCATGATAGGGTTCCAGATGTACCAGTCAAAGATAAGACAATGGGAGATCAGACGATCACAATAAAATATACCTCTTTTACTGATTGTGATGGGGTGTTCAAATGAGAATGAGTTTAAATGTTTAGCTGCAGAATCAGGGGAAACACTGAAACATTGCCCATTGGTGAGATAAATTTACATCTATAAAAGAAATTTCCACTTATAGAACATTTCCCTCTCTGTACAAGGAAGCTAAAGTACTAAGGGCTCAATTGATGGAGATGATGTGAACTAAGCCTGCTTAGCAAACTTAGGCAATTATCTACTTTGAGGAACTATTCCTGGTTATTTTGTCTTTTCCAGGTTTTTGTTGTTGTTGTTGTTGTTGTTTTGTTTTTATATGTAAGATCTTTGTAAAGCTTGCAAGTTAGACCAATACCTAAGGTTTGTTTGCTTCTGTAAGCTTCTCTTGATGTGTAAATTGTGTGCATGCTTTTTTTGTTTTGTTCTCATACTAAGCTGTCTTTACTTACAGGGAGTCTTAAAGAAGCCATGAAGCCTGAAGGAGGGTTTCTTTTACTTTCTTAGATTCTAAACTATTAGAATTAAGGTGAGGATCCTCAGGGTTTCCCCTGTCCAGGTTAAGATATCTGTTACTGTTGTCCTTTTTCAGCACATGTTTTGGCAGTCACACTGGTGAGACTTTATGGGTGCAGCTTCTGATATTCTTAGGAGAGACAATCTCAAGGAAAACTCCCTATTCCTCTGGCTCTTACAATCACTCCATATCCTCTTCTGCAATGAGCCATGAACCCTAGGTACAGGAGTTGTTTCATAGATGTATATGCTGGGATTGGTCTAGATTTTGATTAGTTGTGATACAGGTAACTAAGGAATGCTGAAAGTAGGAGAAATAGTCTTCCCCAGGAAAAAGTCTGCCAATTGACTACCCAATATCAAAATAATAGACCTGAAAATCTATATACAAGTTACAGTATACAGGCTGAGAAGGTCATACTTATGTACTTAGGAGTATACATATATATGTATGTGACAACAAAGGGAGGGGAGGATTGGAGGAGCCAAAGGAAACAAGGATAACACAAGAACACAGCCCCATGACCAGGAGTAAAGGAGATTCTAACTCAATTCTTTACAGACTTAGAAAGAACAATTCTCAAATTCATTTGGAATAACAAAAATCTTAGGATAGTGAAAAGTATTCTCAACAATAAAAGAACTTCTGGGGGTAATCATCATTGCTGATATAAAGCTGTACTGCCAAGCAATAGTGATGAAAAACTACATGATACTGGCATGTTGACAGCCAGGTCGATCAATGGTACAGAACTGAAGACCTAGAAATGAGCCCACACACCTATGGTCATTTGATTTTTGACAAAGGAGCCACCAGTGAGGGGGATGGGCATTTTCAAAAAAAACAAAAAAAACAAAAAACAAAAATCAAACCACCCAGTGGAAAAAAGACCATTTTCAACAAATGGTGTTGGTTCAACTGGTAGTCAGCATGGAGAAGAATGCAAATTGATCTATTCTTATCTCCCTGTACAAAGCTCAAGTCCAAGTGGGTCAAGGACCTCCAAATAAAACAAAATATACTTAATCTAATAGAAGAGAAAGTTGGGAATGCCTTGAACACATGGGCACAGGGGGAAATTTCCTGAACAGAACACCAATGGATTATGCTTTAAGATCAAGAATCCACAAATGGAACCTCATAAAGTTGCAAACCTTCTGTAAGGCAAAAGATATTGTCATTAGGACAAAACAGCAACCAACAGATTGGGAAAAGATCTTTACTAATCCTCCATCTAATAGAGGGCTAATATCCAATATATACAAGGAGCTCAAACTTATAGAGGAGAAAGTAGGGAAAAGCCTCGAAGATATGGGTACAGGGGAAAAATTCCTGAATAGAACAGCAATGGCTTGTGCTGTAAGATCAAGAATCGATAAATGGGACCTCATAAAATTGCAAAGCTTCTGCAAAGCAAAAGACACTGTCAATAAGACAAAAAGGCCACCAACAGATTGGGAAAGGATCTTTACCTATCCCATATCGGATAGGGGACTAATATCCAATATATATAAAGAACTCAAGAAGGTGGACTCCAGAAAATCAAATAACCCCATTAAAAAATGGTGCTCAGAGCTGAACAAAGAATTCTCACCTGAGGAATACCGAATGGCAGAGAAGCACCTGAAAAAATGTTCAACATCCTTAATCATCAGGGAAATGCAAATCAAAACAACACTGAGATTCCACTTCACTCCAGTCAGAATGGCAAAGATCAAAAACTCACGTGACAGCAGATGCTGGTGAGGATGTGGAGAAAGGGGAACACTCCTCCATTGTTGGTGGGATTGCAAGCTTGTACAACCACTCTGGAAATCAGTCTGGCGGTTCCTCAGAAAATTGGACATAGTATTACTGGAGGATCCAGCAATACCTCTCCTGGGCATATATCCAGAAGATGTCCCAACTGGTAAGAAGAACACATGCTCCACTATGTTCATAGCAGCCTTGTTTATAATAGCCAGAAGCTGGAAAGAACCCAGATGCCCCTCAACAGAGGAATGGATACAGAAAATGTGGTACATTTACACAATGGAATACTACTCATCTATTAAAAAAATGAATTTATGAAATTCCTAGGCAAATGGATGGACCTGGAGGGTATCATCCTGAGTGAAGTAACCCAATCACAAAGGAACTCGCACAATATGTACTCACTGATAAGTGGATATTAGCCCAGAAACTTAGGATACCCAAGATATAAGATACAACTTGCCAAACGCATGAAATTCAAGAAGAATGAAGACCAAAGTGTGGACACTTTACCCTTTCTTAGAAATGGGAACAAAACACCCATAGAAGGAGTTACAGAGACAACATTTGGAGCTGTGATGAAAGAATGGACCATCTAGTGATTGCCATATGCAGGGATCCATCCCATAATCAGCTTCCAAACGCTGACACCATTGCATACACTAGCAAGATTTCGCTGAAAGGACCCAGTTATAGCTCTCTCTTGTGAGACTATGCCGGGGCCTAGCAAACACAGAAGTGGATGATCACAGTCAGCTATTGGATGGGTCACACGGCCCCTAATGGAGGAGCTAGAGAAATTACCCAAGGAGCTAAAGGGAACTGCAACCCTATAGGTGGAACAACAATATGAACTAACCAGTACCCGGGAGCTCTTGTCTTTAGCTGCATATGTATCAAAAGATGGCCTAGTCGGCCATCACTGGAAAGAGAGGCCCATTGGACTTGCAAACTTTATATGCCCCAGTACAGGGGAATGCCAGCGCCAAAAAGGGGGAGTGGGTGGGTAGGGGATTGGGGGTGGGTGGGTATGGGGACCTTTGGGATAGCATTGAAAATGTAAACGAGGAAAATACCTAATTAAAAAAAAAAGAAGTTAGACTCCAGAGAACCAAATAACCCTATTAAAAATGGGGAACAGGGAGGGCTTTGCCGGAGCACCTGAGGGAGACATCTTGGTTCCCGGATCTCTCAGGGACTAGACTGCACAGGTGAGAGTGTGGAGTACAGAAGCTACACAGCTTATGGGACAGGCCCTGTTCTGGGCCTTCATCTTCTGCCAGGAGGCAGGTCCGAACACCAGATATCTGTGCACTTTCCCTGCAAGAGGAGAGCTTGCCTGCAGAGAGTACTCTAACCACTGAAACTCAGGAGAAATCTAGACTTCCAGGTCCACTGAAAGAGGCTAACAGAATCATGGGAGGAAAAAGCTCCAACCAGAGACAACTATAACAACTAACTCCAGAGATTACCAGATGGTGAAAGGCAAATCTAAGAATCTTACTAACAGAAAACAAGACCACTCACCATCATCAGAACCCAGCACTCCCACCTCAGCCAGTCCTGGATACCCCAACACACACAAAAAGCTACACTCGGATTTAAAAGCATATCTCATGATGATGGTAGAGGACATCAAGAAGGACTTTAATAACTCACTTAAAGAAATAGAGGAGAACATTGCTAAAGAAGTAAAACCTTAAAGAAATACAGGAAAACACAAGCAAACAGGTGATGGATTTGAACAAAAACATCCAAGACCTAAAAAGGGAAGTAGAAACAATAAAGAAAACCCAAAGTGAGACAACGCTGGAGATAGAAATGTGGGGAGCGGGTGTGGCGGCAGTCCTAAAGGCGCCAGGGACTGCAGCTAAGTCATATGACTTGCACCTGACTTCCTCATATAAGACACAAACATCTTGAGTGCTGGGCAGGTGTACCAGGATACAGGTGAATCCAATTTGATGGAGATTTGCCCCTGCTGCCCTGATTAGCTGAAGCTGCGTGCCTGGTGAGGTGGCGTGGCCTGCTGTGCGTGGATGGGAACTGAGAGTATAAAAGAGTGAGAGGCCCAGGGTTCGGGGGAGATATAAACGAGGGAGAGATACAAACAGGGGAGATATAAACAAGGGGGAGATATAAACAAGAAGAATCAGGACTGAATAAACTGCTGTTAGAAGGACTGGTGGTCGCATCGTTCTTGCTGGTTGAGAGCGGGCGCGACAATTGGTGGCCCGTACGGGGAACTGACTCCCCCACCGAGTTCAGAACTTTCAGCAGTCAGTGGTTGCTGGCAGCGTAAGTTCACGGTGAGTGAAACTTGTGACCCCAGGAGTTTGGGAAGGACCTCGGATAAAATAGAGGTGAGCATAAAGTTGCCAAGAAGTAGGCACAAGGTAACCCAGGAGTTTGGGAAGGACCTCGGATAAAATAGAGGCAAGCATAAAGTTGCCAGGAAGCAGGCACAAAGTAACGATAAGGTTCATGGCTTTGGGACAAGTTAAGGTTCACGGTTTCAGGATAGATTAAGGAAGTATGATAACCTCAGTGTAGTGATCAATAGATCCTCGCTGTGTAGTTATGCTTTTTTCTCCCATTGACCCTTTGTGGGTAGGTCTGATAGTTTTGGTCTTGTTTGTTCTGATATATGGACTCTGTTACTGTTTGAAACTGTGTGTAGAGGCAGTCAAGACAGGTCAGAAAATCCTTACAGAGCAACAAGAAAGTATGTCGGAAGAGGAGAAGGGCTTAAAAAGAAAAAGGAAAAAGAAAGGAGACACAGTGTTATCAGGTGGACAGAAAGGACGAAATAAAAGAGCCGAGGTGGAGGAGGAAGGCGAATTAGCTTTTGCGCCGCCTCCCTATGCCTCCTCAGCATCCACCTGTAGGTGGACCTTCTGTCCGGAGATTTGGAGAGGATCGAGTAGATCAGGTGTTGATGTGGGAGAGAGGGTCTGTTTGTGTGTTTCCACAGGACCAGATGGAACCTCTTTGGGTGCCGGAGAGATTGGTGAGACGCTGCAAGAATGAGGCTCCTGATCCAGTTGCCCCTGTGGATGTGGTGGATGATCCCACAAGCACAAACGATGGAGCCGAGATGAGAGATCCTTTCGGTATTCCAGAAGCCGATACCAGCTCGACATGATATTCTTTCCACGCTTTTTGATCCCTGAATTCCCCTTAAAGAGATAGCCCCGCTGGCCATCTATCCCTTGCTTCAGGGAAGATGAGCGGGGATGAGAGCCCTGGGATGTATGCTTGTTATAGTGTGTGTGTTTTTTGTGTTTGGCACATGTGTTAGGTGCAGAGTGTGCGGCCCGCACTTTCGCCATGGTAGCATAGGCTTTTGCTGCAGTGGAGGCGGGACAATCTCCTCAGATTCGGTTTGCCGCTCTAAAAGAAATTATGCTGCGTTATGCCGTGGGGTGCGAGGCTAAGCACTGCACAGAGGATAGCTTGCTGTTGGCATCCTGTGGAAGGCACGTCTGATTGCATGAAGGTTCAGTGTCCTAGTTCCCTTCCCCCAGGAAAAACGACACGGGAGCTGGCCAAGACCTCTCTGGGTGATGAGCCTAAGGGATGGTTTTGTGTAGGGCCCCTATGCTTGCACACTGGGGATCAGACCTCTACCTTCACCCATGAGGCTTGCTTGCAGCAATTAAGATCTGGCCATAAGTTAATTAACATCCTGGCCTTTTGATGCACCTGCCACAAGCAAAACACAATCTCCCCAGGTGTGGCTTGGCATGATAGAGAGGTAGTCAGTGATAAGACTCCCTGGGCATGTCACCAACCTAAGACAGGGATCAAACCAATGCTGTTTGTCACCCAAGGACGGGTAAGGGGCATGGCTGCGGGGGGCTATCTACAGACATTCTCTCTGCCAAAAAAGAAAAAAGGGGGAATTGTGGGGAGCGGGTGTGGCGGCAGTCCTAAAGGCGCCAGGGACTGCAGCTAAGTCATATGACTTGCACCTGACTTCCTCATATAAGACACAAACATCTTGAGTGCTGGGCAGGTGTACCAGGATACAGGTGAATCCAATTTGATGGAGATTTGCCCCTGCTGCCCTGATTAGCTGAAGCTGCGTGCCTGGTGAGGTGGCGTGGCCTGCTGTGCGTGGATGGGAACTGAGAGTATAAAAGAGTGAGAGGCCCAGGGTTCGGGGGAGATATAAACGAGGGAGAGATACAAACAGGGGAGATATAAACAAGGGGGAGATATAAACAAGAAGAATCAGGACTGAATAAACTGCTGTTAGAAGGACTGGTGGTCGCATCGTTCTTGCTGGTTGAGAGCGGGCGCGACTTAGCTGCAGTCCCTGGCGCCTTTAGGACTGCCGCCACACCCGCTCCCCACATAGAAACCCTAGGAAAGAAATCTGGAACCATAGATGCGAGCATCAGCAACAAAATACAAGAGATAGAAGAGAGAATCTCAGGTACAGAAGGTTCCATAGAGAACATGGGCACAACAATCAAAGAAAATGCAAAATGAAAAAAGATCCTAACTCAAAACATCCAGGAAATCCAGGACACAATGAGAAGACCAAACCTAAGGATAATAGGAATAGATGAGAATGAAGATTTTCAACTTAAAGGGCCAGCAAATATCTTCAACAAAATTATAGAAGAAAACTTCCCAAACCTAAAGAAAGAGATGCCCATGAAGATACAAGAAGCCTACAGAACTCCAAATAGACTGGACCAGAAAAGAAATTCCTCCCAACACATAATAATCAGAACAACAAATGCACCAAATAAAGATAGAATATTAAAAGCAGTAAGGGAAAAAGGTCAAGTAACATATAAAGGCAGACCTATTAGAATTACACCAGACTTCTCACCAGAGACTATGAAAGTCAGAAGATCCTGGACAGATGTTATACAGACACTAAGAGAACACAAACGCCAGCCCAGGCTCCTATACCCAGCAAAAATCTCAATTCCCATAGATGGAGAAACCAAAGTATTCCATGACAAAAACAAATTCACATAATATCTTTCCATGAATCCAGCCCTTCAAAGGATAATAACAGAAAAAAAAAAAAAAACAAAACCAAAAAACAATACAAGGACAGAAACTATGCCCTAGAAAAAGCAAGAAAGTAATCCTTCAATAAACCTAAAAGAAGACAACCACAGAACAGAATGCCATCTCTAACAACAAAAATAATAGGAAGGAACAATTACTTTTCCTTAATATCTCTTAATATCAATGGACTCAATTCCCCAATAAAAAGACATAGACTAACAGAGTGACTCCACAAACAGGACCCAACATTTTCCTGCTTACAGGAATACCATCTCAGGGAAAAAGACAGACACTACCTCAGAATGAAAGGCTGGAAAACATTTTTCCAAGCAAAGAGTCCGAAGAAACAAGCTGGAGTAGCCATTCTAATATCGAATAAAATTGACTTCCAACCCAAAGTTATCAAAAAAGACAAGGAGGGACACTTCATACTCATCAAAGGTAAAATCTTCTAAGAGGAACTCTCAGATCTCAGTATCTATGCTCCAAATGCAAGGGCAGCCACATTCATTAAAGAAACTTTAGTAAAGATCAAAGCACACATTGCACCTCACACAATAATAGTGGGAGACTTCAACACCCCACTTTCATCAGTGGACAGATCATGGAAACAGAAACTAAATAGGGACACAGTGAAACTAACATAAGTTATGAAACAAATGGATTTTACAGATATCTACAGAAAATTTTACCCTAAAACAAAAGGATATACCTTCTTCTTAGCACCATATAATTGGTCAGAAAACAGGCCTCAACAGATACAAAAATATTGAAATTGTCCCATGCATCCTATCAGATCACCATGGACTAAGGCTGATCTTCAATAACAACATAAATAATAGAAAGCCAACATTCATGTGGAAATTGAACAACACTCTCCTCAATGATACCTTGGTTAAGGAAGAAATAAAGAAAGAAATTAAAGACTTTTTAGAGTTTAATGAAAATGAAGTCACAACATACCCAAACTTATGGCACACAATGAAAGCAGTCATAAGAGGGAAACTCATACCTCTGAGTGCCTCCAAAAAAAAACTAGAGAGAGCACACACTAGCAGCTTGACAACACACCTAAAAGCTCTAGAAAAAAAGGAAGCAAATTCATCCAAGAGGAGTAGACAGCAGGAAATAATCAAACTCCGGTGAAATCAACCAAGTGGAAACAAGAAGAACTATTCAAAGAATCAACCAAAGGAGGAGGTGGTTCTTTTAGAAAATCAACAAGATAGATAAGCCCTTAGCCAGACTCACTAGAGGGCACAGGGACAGCATCCTAATTAACAAAATCAGAAGTGAAAAGGGAGACATAACAACAGATCCTAAAGAAATCCAAAACACCATCAGATCCTTCTACAAAAGGTTATACTCGACAAAACTGTAAAACCTGGATGAAATGGACAACTTCCTAGACACATACCAGGTACCAAAATTAAATCAGGATCAGATTAACGATCTAAACAGTCCCATTTTCCCTAAAGGAATAGAAGCAGTCATCAATAGTCTACCAAGCAAAAAAAGCCCAGGACCAGATGGGTTTAGTGCAGAGTTCTATCAGTCCTTCAAAGAAGATCTAATTCCAGTTTTTCTCAAACTATTCCACAAAATAGAAACAGAAGGTTCTCTATCCAATTCATTCTATGAAGCCACAATTACTCTGATACCTAAACCACAGAAAGACCCAACAAAGATAGAGAACTTCAGACCAATTTCCCTTATGAATATCAATGCAAAAATACTTAATAAAATTCTTGCTAACTGAATCCCAGAACACATCAAAACAATCATCCATCCTGACCAAGTAGGTTTCATTCCAGGGATGCAGGGATGGTTTAATATACAGCAATCCATCAGTGTAATCCACTATATAAACAAACTCAAAGACAAAAAACACATGATCATCCTTTTAGATGCTGAGAAAGCATTTGACAAAATCCAACATCCATTCATGATAAAAGTCTTGGATAGATCAGGAATACAAGGCCCGTAACTAAACATGATAAAAGCAATCTACAGCAAACCAGTAGCCAGCATCAAAGTAAATGGTGAGAAGCTGGAAGCAATCCCACTAAAATCAGGGACTAGACAAGGCTGCCCACTTTCTCCCTACCTATTCACTATAGTACTTGAAGTCCTAGCCAGAGCAATTTGACAACAAAAGGAGATCAAGGAGATACAAATTGGAAAGGAAGAAGTCAAAATATCACTATTTGCAGGTGATATGATAGAATATATAAGTGACCCTAATAATTCCACCAGAGAACTCCTAAACCTGATAAACAGCTTCAATGCAGTAGCTGGATATAAAATTAACCCAAACAACTCAATGGCCTTTCTCTGCACAAAGGATAAACAGGCTGAGAAAGAAATTAGGGAAACAACACCCTTCACAATAGTCACAAATAATATAAAATACCTTGTTGTGACTCTAACTAAGGTAGTAAAAGATCTGTATGATAAGAACTTCAAGTCTCTGAAGAAAGAAATTGAAGATCTCAGAAGATGGAAAGATCTCCCATGCTCATGGATTGGCAGGATCAATATAGTAAAAATGGCTATCTTGCCAAAAGCAATCTACAGATTCAGTGCAATCCCCATCAAAATTCCAACTCAATTTTTCAACGAATTAGAAAGGGCAATTTGCAAATTCATCTGGAATAACTAAAAACCCAGGATAGCAAAAACTCTTCTCAATGATAAAAGAACCTCTGGGGGAATCACCATGCCTGACCTAAAGCTGTACTACAGAGCAATTGTGATAAAAACTGCATGGTACTGGTATAGTGACAGACAAGTAGACCAATGGGATAGAATTGACGACCCAGAAATGAACCCACACACTTATGGTCACTTGATCTTTGACAAAAGAGCTAAAACCATCCAGTGGAAAAAAAGACAGCATTTTCAACAAATGGTACTGGCACAACTGGCAGTTATCATGTAGAAGAATGCGAATTGATCCATTCTTATTTCTTATTCCCAAATAACTAGTAAATAGAATCCCTCTTACCTATTATACATAATAAAAGAAAATATCACATTAATCCTGTGGTCTCATCAGTAATCTTCTGGCATACCAGAATGACTGCTGACTTGTGAACAATACAGAAATATCATGAGAACTGTTTACTAACCACAAAAATACATTATCCTTCCTGTGCTGATGTGGCTATGGCTAAAATTAGATTTCATCCTACCTCACGTAAGCTTTTATGTCTCCAATCCTGTGAGAACTATTCCTTTACCACTGGGCTATTTGCCAATAACATTCTATTATTATCCCTGCCTTTATTCAAAGACAGCGAGCTGTCCTTTCAAAGTTATATAGGGTAATCTTTTAATGGTCTTAGCTCTTGGGGTGGGCTTTGAAGTCATGTATCACACACTCAGATACATTCCTGCTCTTGGAAACGTCATTCACAGAATGACAAACGTCATTCTCTGCTTTAGACATGTGCTGAGTTGGAGTGCATGTGCATTTCAGGGCCAAGCCAAGTAGGGGTAGGAAGTCAGCTTTGGGTAGTAGGGGGAGGAAGATTCAGGTAAGAGAAAAGATGATTTAATTAATTTGACCAGCATCTCTCAGAGAGTAGGAATAGAATACATTGTTGAATACAAAATCATCTATTCCCTACAGCCCTACAGAATCCAGCTGTGTGTCTCTTTCTGTTTAAACTAAGAATCACCTTTACTTATGACTTAATAAGGCACACACTGAGACATTTCACCATATTGAACATATTATTTTTAACATCACATGCTTGTTTAAATCAATGTTGTCAGGAAGGATTTATATACATAAATATTACTAAAACCTCAAGATTTTATATGGATTCTATCAATATATTATATTAGAAACTGTGGCAAAATAGAAGTTATTTGTATTAATTCACAGAAAACTATATTAAACTTGTATTAGCATAGGCAACGTTTTATGTAAAATTACTACATTTTCCAGGCACACACACACACACACACACACACACACACACACACACACCTAAAAAGAACATGACTGTACATGTCAACAATTGAATAGTTAGTCCAAAAAAACCCTCAGAGTTTCTGGTTCAGTGCAAGGCCCTGTCTCTAGATAATAAGGCAGATGATAGAAAAGACAACCAACATCCTGCTCTGGCCTCTGCACGTGAGTGTACAAGTACACACACTCACACACACACATTAAGCATCTGCATACCATGCACACATACATTTGCTTCTGAAACAAAACTGTTTTCCAAAATTAGTGAAAGACAATGGTTTTGGAAATCTGATTAATATCTAGCTCCAATTTCTTTGACACTTTTCTGGCTATAGCTGTCAGATAGGGAGTCCTAACTCACACTGATAACCACCCATACCTTCCAGAGATCCCTGACTTCCATTTGTAGCTGGTGAGCATAGGTTTCTTTCTCTACCCCACAATTCAACTCCACCCAGTCTGCCAAACCCACTCAACCTAGCTGCACATACCTGGCCCTTTCTCTAGGCATACTCACACTTTGACCTGAGGACCAATCCTCTGTCGGAAGAGGGACTAGACCCACATCAACTCCACCCAACCACTGTGAACTGCCTAAAGGGCATATAACTCCTATCTTCCTCCATTTCTTTTATATACCTGTGAGTTAGGGATGTCCAACCTATGCTACAACCCCATCCATCTCTATTAGAGTGCCCTTGTTCCCTTTCCTGGTCCTGGACCCATGCTGGAAACCCCATCCACCTATTCAACTTCCCTGAAGACATTCATCCCACACCTGCCCTCTGACCCTTCCTGCCCCTCCACATTAGGTAGGAAATACCAGACTCAAAACACCAATTCCATTGGAGTTCCATAGAATCTGAGGAAACATTCTGACCTCTTCTCCCAGACTTCTGAACAGTAACTGTGAGAACCCTCTGATACAGAACCACTGCTCCTGTGCAGTGAATCCCCACTTAGCTTGAGTTATCAGGACCTATTCTTGAAACCTGAAATTTGGACATCAACATTGAATTGCCCAAAGACTGAACTATAAGGCTCATAGAGCTCGTCTACTGTTCAACAAGCTGAGGCAATAGGAAACAGAGCTTCAAACATTTAACAAAAGAGAGGCAAGAGTTCCTAACAGGAAAGAGTACCAGTGATGTAACTCCATCAAAAATTAATATTCCCATGGTAATATTCCCCCTAAGAAAAGTGACTGATGAAATATAAGAATGATTTCAAATAACAATAATAAATAATATTAAAAAGCTCAAAGAGGATATAGATAAATGCTAGGAAGAAGAGTGCAAAAATTCAAACAGTCGAATACATACTGAAAACCATTCAAAATATGAAAACAGAATTTAATGAAGAGATAGAATCCCCCAAGATACAAAGTGAAATACAAACTCAAAAATTCATAAGAACACCTTGCCATTAGACTGGAGGGACTGGATGAGAGAACGTCAGAAGTTAGAGGGATTGGGGCACTCAGTCAAAGAAAATGTCATATCCCAAAAATAAAAACCTAGAATGGAACATGCAGGAACTCTGGACACTATAAAAAGACCAAAACAATGAATAGTAGGTATAGGAGAAGACATCTGAAACAGAAGCACAGAAAACATTTTTCAAAAATCATAAGAGAACCTACTAGGTGTTCTCACTTAGCCTGAGTTGAGCTGGACCTACTCCTGATAACCCATTAGAACATCAACACTGAATTAGATATCCCAAGGTGGAACCTCACTAATAGACAGATCATCTTGGCAAAACTAAATAGAGAAACTCAGTAATTAAATGGCACTGTGGTGGTTTGGATGAGAATGGCTCCCAAAGGCTTGCATATTTGAGTGCTTGGTCTCTAGGTGGTAGAACTGTTTTGCATAAGATTAGGAGACATGGCCTTCTTGAAGGAAGCATGTGGGGTGGGCTTTGAGGTTTCAAAATCCGACACCAGACCCAGTCTCTCTCTGTCTCCTGGTTGTGGATCAGATGTAAGCTCTCATCTACTACTCCTGTGCTATGTATGCTCTGCTCCAAGATGGTCATGGACTCGCCCTCTGAAACTATAATCAAACCCCCAATTAAGTGTTTTCTTTCATAAGTTGCCTCTCTCATGATGTCTCGACACAGCAATTGGTGCTATAGAATGGCCTGCTATGACAGGGCTGACCATGGTACTTTTTTTGGAGAAAGACAGAAGTTGGGAGTTTGGACTAGAAAAGCAGTTTAATGCTATGAGCAAGTCTTCATTGCTACTGTAGGAGCCTGGAAGACTGTATTTCTAAGAGCAGTGTGGACTACGGAGGCCAGCTCAAGACATGTCAGAAGGGAATAATATCAGCAACTTGACTACAGATTGTTCTTTTAACAGTTTGACCAAGAATGTGGCGGATTTTTGTATTTGCTCTAAGAATCTGCCTGAGACTAAATTGAAGAGCTTTCAACTAATCTCTTTGGCAGGGAAAATTTCATGAAAACCTAATATTTACTGTGTCACCAGGTTAGTGATGATCAGTCTTATGCAGATCTACCTATAGTGAAAAAGGCAAGCAGGGGAAAAAATATATGCAAAACACTCAGTTTGAAGAGACAAGGATCGCTGGAAAATGTAAAGTTGGAGCCAAGTCTTGTGCTCAAACTGATAAGAACTATAAAGACAGACCTGATGTGAAATAGAATAAAGGGAGTGATACTTTCAGGCAAAACTTGATCCAGCTAATCCTGTCCCTTGTGAAAACAAAATACCTAGGGAATCTTTTGTCCCCAAAGCGAGGGGAGCTTATTTAACAAAGGAAAGGACCAGTAAATTAAAGCTTCTATAAATGTAATTCAAGGAGCAGGCCAGATTTCATTCCAAACAGGTCTCAGTACTGGGCAGCAGAAGGCACATGGTCCTGGATAGACTCAGGAAGGACATGGAAGTAAAGGGATTGTGGACTCTTCCTTCCCACTTAAAGAAAATTGCAGAGGGCAATTGTATGGCAGAATAGTCCCTGCATGGAGGCCCAGAGAAGCCATCATATGAAGCTGTCAAGGAGAAACCGGAATTTCTTTGAAGATCCCAATATGATGGAGATGGCAGAGCTGTAAGAGATCTGCTAAAGGGAACTGCATGTAGGAAGGCGAACCAGCCTATGCCCGTGTGTTGCAGTCACGAAGCTGGAATGACTGGGAGGTTCAGAGAGCCACATAAGTCTTTTGACATCAGACATGAAGTTAGAGAATTTGGAGTTTTTCCTGCTGGGTTTTGGTCATGCTTTGGTCTAGTATTTTCTCACTATGCCTGTATTTCCCCCCTTTTGGAATCATAATGCATATTCTGTGTCATCGTATGTTGGAATTATGTGATTTGCTATTAAGTTTTATAGGGGTTTATAGTTAAGAGATTACCCTGAGTTTGAGAACTGATTTTGAACTGGTGTTAAGACCATGAAAGACTATGGAGACTTTTGAAGTTGGATTAAATGCATTTTGTTTTATGATATGGCTACAAGCCTATGGGTGCAAGGGAGTGGACCGTGGCAGTTTGAATGAAGATTGCCCCAAAGGCTTATATATTTGAAAGCTTGGTATCTAGCTGGTGGAAGTGTGTTGGATAAGATTACAAGTGTGGCCTTAATGAAGAAGGCGTATCACTCAGGTTGGGCTTTGAAGTTTTAAACGTCCACACCAGGCCCAGTCTCTCTTTGTGCAGCTTGCTTGTGGATCTGATGTGAGCTCTCAGCTACCGCTTTAGCCCCAAACCTGCCTGCCTGCAGCAGTGCTCCCTGCTATGATGTTCACGGGCTCACCCTCCAAAACTGTAAGCAAGCTCCGAATGAAATGTTTTCTTTTAGTTTGCCTCGCTCATAGTGTCTCTTCACAGCAATAAAAAAGTAACCAAGACAGCTATCTTAAGGCAAACAGACTTTTGGGACATAAAACCATGCCCAGAAGTTTGGTAAGGTAGAGCAGGTTGAGACCTTGAGACTCAGTGGGCAAACTGCTGACACTTAGGTGACTTCCAGCTCCCTGCCAGACTCCTGACTCGGAGCATGTGCTAGGCTTCTCACATAAAAGAGACATGGCCACAGTCATGTAGGCCCAAAACAGAGTTCTCCATGCTAATGAGGTACCTAGAGGCTCAGGGGGCTTAGCCAATAAGCTTCCCTTCCCAGACATTCCTCCCTGCAAAAGGTATTTAAACTCAGGCCCACCCTGAGAAGGGGGGGTTATGTTTTACACATCCACTTTCTGCCATGACAACAAAACAACAAAACAAAACAAAACAAAACAAAAAACAACAACAATAAAAAACCTGTTTGGAACCACAGACTGTCTCTTTTCATCAAGATCCACTGTGAGGAGCCATGAAGGCCTTCACCTACAGAGCCACAGCCTAATCTCCCTTACAAGGCATCTCTGCACTCCCAGCCACAACTGCCAATAAGCCTGCTGCAGCCAAGCTAAGACCAATCTCTCTGCTGGGACAAGCCAGAGCTCTCCCCACCCGCTCCCCATCCCCCACACCCCCACCCTCCAAACCCCCCACCCCAGTCCCAAGCTTGGATGGCCAAGAGTCTGAGAACCTCACAGCCCTGTCCTTGTTGCAGGCCCAGGGGACCACCAAACGAGCACTGGCTTTTCAACACCTAAGACTGTGCTTCCCCTCCCGCCCCCCCCCCCCCCCCCGCCTCTCCCTGCTCCCCACCCCCACCCCCATGCCTGGGGCTTCCCTAAAGCCCAGCACCCTCCTGGTGGTGGTGTGGTTGGTGGTGTGGGGTAAGCATAGCCAAACTCCCCAGCCTCCCCAAGTGGCCGAGTCTTGTGGCAGAGCAGATGCAGGCCTACAACCCTAAACAGATTTGTGAAATAACTATTGAATATTCCATTCAAACACTAAAGAACACACATTCTTCTCAGTAGCCCACTGCCATTTTCTCCTGATATACCACACATAAGCTTAGAAGGAGTAGCCTTTCTGGAGGAAGTAGATGTCACAGGAGGCAGACTCTGAGAGTTCAAAGACTCCTTCCGTCCCCAGTGTTCTCTACTTTCTGCTTGTAGTTTGAGATGTGAGATCCTGACTTGGTCCAATAGCTATGCCTGCCACCTACTGCCACCCTGTCCCAGCCATTATGGATGCTACTCTTCTGGAATTCTAGGCCCTGAGTAAATCTCTCTGTCAATAAATTGCTGTGGCCATGGTATTGTATCACAACCATGGAAAAGTAATACATCCAAGAAACTGGAAAATCCAAAAGAAATGGGAATTTTAAAATATGTATGACCTATAAAAATGAAACCAAAATAGAGCTGATAATTAAATAGACCCACAACAACTAATGAGATAAAGCAATAATTAAAAAACAAATCTCCCAACTAGAAATATAGCAGAACAAGGTGAACACAGCAGAGAACTCTACCAAACCTTCAAATTATTTTATGCCATAGAAAAGGACCACTTCCAAAAAATTATAGTCAGTATTACACTAATACCAAAACCAGACAAAGATCCAACAAAAAGGATAATTATTGGCCAATCTCTTTGATGTATGTAAATACCAATGGTTACAATAAAATGCTGGCAAACTAAATTTATAACAACATCAGAAAGATTATCCATCATGATCAAGTGAGATTCATCCCAAAGATTGCAGAGATGGCTCAATATATATGAATCAATAAATATTATCTGTAATATAAATAGAATATATGACAGAAAGCACATGACATTTCATTGGATTCAGAAAAGACTTTTGCCAAATTTAACATCTATTTATGATAAAAGTTCAGAAGGTAATAGTAATAAAGATAATACATATCATAATAGTTAAGGCAACAATAGCCATATTCATTCAAAATAGAGAAGACCTCAAACTCTTTCCATTAAACTCAGGAACAAAACAGTGGTGTCTACTCTTTGCACTCCTGTCCAACACAGAACTTGAACTTTTTGCTAGAGCAGTAATACAAATAAAGGAGATATATAAATAGGAAAGAGAGAAGTCATTATGTTTATTTTCAGATAATAAAATAAATTATATGCAGACAGGTTAAGCACTCAAAGAGATCCTTAAAAGAAGCCAGCTCACTTTTTTTTTCTCCTACTTCTTTAAGTGACTTGGCCTTAAATCACTTCTATAAACATTCTAATATCTCAACTTGGAATACTAATGCATACACTTAATTTGTAAGAAGTCTCTACTACCTTTTCAGAGAGGGGTACCATAGTCCCTCATACACAGAACAGTTGAGCTTCATTTTGTGCGTGTTGGAAAAGATGAAGGAATGTTCAGCAATAATTATATAATGGGTTAGTGATTCTGAAAGGGGAAAGCATGGATATTCCTCTTATTTCTTTATTTTTCTTTCAATTGTTAGTCACTGAAATTAAGCATTTTTACTTGACATAGAGACAAATAATGATTTCAATGTATCAACTGTCTAGATGGGCTTGGCGAAGAGAAGGAAAAGGCTAGCTCAGAAGGGACAAAACAATTTTTGTTAAATTCTAGGCAATATTGTCTTTAGTGTAGTAGATTTTAATTATCACTCTCCTGCTATACTCTAGGCTAATGTATAATTTAGTAATTATTCTAGTATTTCACTATGCTATGTGCCAGGGGAAATTACTAGGGGTTCATCTTTTATTGGTATATATTTATGTAGCTCAAGCCAGATCCTTCTCATACTGATTTCATACTGTTCAGCAAGACCTCATGTACTAAACAGTGTTTATGGCGTGCATAATAACTATTCACATTCACTACAATATATGACTAAGAAAATAGCAGCCTTTATTTATTTATATAAAGACATTAAAAATATATATAATTTAGAAGCAATGACTCAGGATCTAGAGTGTGGTACAACTCAAACAGCAATTAACCAATAGATCTCATAGAGGAGAATCAATGAGCCAAAAATAGCTATTTATAGGACCTAATGCATACAGTAATAAGGAAGACACTGCAAAGATTAAAAAGATATTTTTAGAGATGACAAACATTGGTTTTTTAATTATCCATACCTCTTTGTATGGATATTTAAGGGTCACTTGGAAGTATCACTTTTCCAATAAGGAAAATGAACCCTCTCTTCTACTTGACTGGCTACAAGCCACATTTCAGTGCCCTAAAATAATAATAATAAAAAAAATCATCTGTCAAACTTCCTGAACGCCATTTCAGGTAAACACACCCCTCCCAGCATGTCCTCATAGTGAAGAGTTCCTGTTATAACCATAATGGTTATAACTTAAGCCAGTTCCCTCTTTTGTTAGGAGACAGAGACACAGGGGCTAATTGGCTCATCATTCCATCTCATGCGCTCATCATGTTGTCTAGACTTGATTATCCATTCAGTCAATATCTGTGAATAAGCAACATTTGACAAATAATATGTATTTGTTAAAAATAATCTCCTATTATACAGTGATGAGTAAAGTTATCAAATAAAATAATATAATGATGGTACTTGACTCTCCAATTATTTTTATTTCAAAAAATTTGCATACAAGCAGAATTCCAAACACAGATCAAGATACACAGACTGAGTCACTGGATTGCAGTCAGCAGACACAGTGCTTAGATACCACACTCCTAAATAATTTAGAAGTCTGAGTTATTTTTAGCGTTAGTTTAGTTACTGACTAGAATGTTGTGATTAATTTTTAAAACTCAGAATAGTACAATTTTATACTTGAATAAAGAAATAGCAAGAAATGAGTAATGAGTGTGTAGAGAAGACAGTGTGTGTAGTGTGGTGAGGAAAGACAAATTACTGCTTTATGAACAATAGAAAATAGAATAGGGAGGAGCCACCAGGATGGTAACTGCTGCGGAAAGTTAATCAAGCATGCTTTCTTTTAGATACCCAGAAGTTTAGGAATGTTAAGTGACCTCAGTAGCAACAAGATTACACAGAACTATTGGATCACTGTTTTTCTAAGAAAAAAAAAAAATAGCAGGGCGAGGTTATATCTCTGGGAAGGACCATTGCAGAAGTGATGCAGGAAAAATTGCTATTCCATTATAGAGTTGCTAAGGAATTCCTGGCTCCACACACTTTCACATATCATGCTTCAGTAGAAATGCAGTCCCATCCCTCTTTCCAAATGAAAGAAATAGTGGGAGGAAAAATTGTTGAGTTACTTGTGAATATGATTCTTGAAGACTCATGTTTCACACAAGTGCCTTATGGTGATTTTGGTTAAACTCTTTGCCACGACTTACTAATGAGAATGCTCCCATACACTTCCAGTATTTTTAAAGAAGGGCTAGGAAAACAGAATCATGCCACCGGGCAATAATCCTATGAAAAGCACTGAAAGACTTTAAACAAAATTACAGAAAGAATAGAACCATACCTATTTTAGTGCTAGTGTTAGTCACAATAAAAATAAGCTTTTTTGACAATTTATGTGCATGGGCTTCTAAACATATTCATACACAATCTAAACCTCACAGTTTAAAAAAGGTTATTGTGAATAGAGAAGAAGGGAGCATGGTTGAGCAAGTGTGCTTGTGGTAGGATGAAGTGTCCTTTGGGTATATGCCCAAGAGGCCTATAACTGCATGTTGAGGTAGAGTCCCATCTTTTAGAGAAGCCATTATACTGATTTCCACAGTGACTGTATAAGTGTACACTCCCATCATAAATGGAAGAGTATTCTCCTTGCTCCAAATCCTTCCCAGAATAAACTATTATTGATCTTAGCCAGTTGTAAGATGAAATCTCAAAGTAGTTTTGATTAGCATTTTTCTGGTGGCTAAGGATGTTGAATATTTCTTGAAGTGGTTTCTCAGCCATTTGAGTTTCCTCTATTGAGAATTCTGTTTAGATCTGTACCCGACTTTTAAATTGGGTTATTTGTTTACTTGATATTTAGTTTTTGAATATTTTAAAATATATTTTGGATAATAGGCCTCTATTGGATGAAAATAGAGAGTTGATGAAAATCTTTTCCCGTTTTGTTGACTGCCACTTTGTATGAATGGCAGTGCCCTTTGCCTTACAGAACTTTCTTAGTTTTATGAGGTTCCATTTACTAATTTTTGATCTTAGTGCCTATGTTAATGGTATTCTGTACAGAAGTCATCTCTAATGCCAATGAACTCAAGTCTTAGTCCCAAATTGCTCTTCTATTAAATTCAATGTGTCTGGTTTTATGCTAATGTCTTAGATGTATTTGAAGTTCAGTTTTGTGCAAGGTAATAAGTATGGATCTATTTGCATTCTTCTACTTTCATCTATTCAGTTTGACAATCATTGATGTCTTTTTCCCAATATGTTTTTCTGACCTTTATATCAAAAACATCAAGTGTTCATAGGTGTCTAGACTTATGTCTAATTCTTCAATCCCATTGATCAATGTGTCTGTTTTTATGCTAACATCATGTGGGTTTTAGTACCAGGGTTTTGTAGTACAGTTTGAGATTGAGAATGGTGAGGCCTCTAGCAGTTCTTTTATTATTCTGATTTGTTTGCACTATCATGGATATTTTGTATTTCCACTTGAAGTTGGGAATTGTCCTTTAAAGAGCTCTGTAGAATTGTGTTGGGATTTTGATGGTGATTTAACTGAATCTGTAAATTGCTTTTGGTAGGATTGTCATTTTTACTAGGTTAATCCTACTGATCTATGAACATGGGAGATTTTTCCATGTTCTTATATTTTCAATTTCTTTCTTCATTGACTTGAAGTTTTAGTTTATACAAGTCTTTCACTTGCTTGGTTAGAGTTCCCTAAGATGTTTTATATTATTTAAGATTATTGTAAAAGGTAAAATTTACCTAATTTTGTCTCCACCCATTTGTCATTTATATATAGAAAGATTACTGATTTTGTGAGTTAATTTTGAATCTAGCTACTTTGCTGAAAGTGTTTATCAGCTGTAGAAACTTCCTAGTGAATATTTTAAGATCATTTATGTATAATATTATATCATATGCAAATAAAGATACTTGGACTTCCTCCTTTCTGATTTTTGTTCTTTTGATCTCCCTCTGTTGTTTCATTGTTATAGGTAACATTCTAAGTACTATATTAAATAGGTATGTAGAGAGTGGTCAACCTTCTTTTGTTCCTGATTGTAGTAGAATTGCTTTGAGTTTCTCTCCATTTAAGTTGATATTGGCTATGGACTTGCTGTGAACTGTCTTTATTATGTTTAGGATGTCTCTTGTATTCTCAGTCTCGCCATGACTTTTATCATGAAAGAGTGTTGGATTTTTTCCAAAGGACTTTTCTGCATCTAACGAGATGATCCCACGGATTTTGTCTTTGAAGTTTTTTGACTGGATATTTTCTTTATTTAAATTTCAAATGTTATCCCCATTCTCAGTTTCCCCTCCAGAAAACCTCTATCCATCCCCCCCTCCCCTTGCTTCTATGAGGGTGTTCCCCTACCCACACACCCACTTCCCCACCCTGGGGGCACTGGGGATTGAGCCTTCACAGGACCAAGTGCCTCCTCCCATTGATGCCTGACAAGGTCATCTTCTGCTACATATGTGGCTGTAGCCGTGGGTCCCTCCATGTTTATTCTTTGGTTGGTGGTTTAGTACCTGGGAGCTCTGGGGAGGTCAGTCTGGTTAGTTAATATTGTAGTTCTTCCTATGGGGTTGCAAACTCCTTCAGCTCCTTCAGTTTTTTCTTTAACTCCTCCTCTGGGGATCCAGTGATCAGTCCAATAGTTGGCAGTGATTATTTGTGAGGCTCTGGCAGGACCTCTCAAGAGACAGCTATATCAGGCTCCTGTCAGCAAGCACTTCTTGCATCCACAATAGTGTCTATGTTTGATGACTGTATATGGGATGGATCCCAAGACGGGACAGTCTCTGGATGCCCTTTCCTTCAGTCTCTGCTTCAGACTTTGGCTCCGTTTTTCCTTCTGTGAGTATTTTGTTCCCCCTTCTAAGAAGGACTGAAGGATGCACACTTTGTTCTTTCTGCTTGAGTTTCATGTGGTCTGTGAATTGTATCTTGGGTATTCCAAGGTCTGGGCTAATATCCACTTATCAGTGAGTGCATATGATGCATGTTCTTTTGTGACTGGGTTACCTCACTCAGAATATTTTCTAGTTCCATCCATTTGCCTAAAAATTTCATGAAGTGATTGTTTTTAATAACGGAGTAGTATTCCATTGTGTAGATGTACCACATTTTCTGTATCCATCCCTCTGTTGAATGACATCTGGATTCTTTCCAGCTTCTGGCTATTATAAAGAAGGCTGCTATGAACATAGTGCAGCATATGTCCTTGTTATATGTTAGACCTTCTGTTGGGTATATGTCCAGGAGTAGCATTGCTGGGTTTTCAGGTAGTACTATGTCCAATTTTTTGAGGAATCTTCAGACTGATTTCCAGAGTGGTTTTACCAGCTTGCAATCCCACCAGCAATGGAGGAGTGTTCCTCTTTCTTCACATCCTTACCAACATCTGTTGTCACATGAGTTTTTGAGCTTAGTCATTCTGACTGGTGTGAGGTGGAATCTCAGGGTTGTTTTGATTTGCATTACCCTGATGACTAAGGATGTCAGACATTTCTTTATGTGCTTATTGGCCATTCGATATTCCTCAGTTGAGAATTCTTTGGTTAGCTCTGTACCCCATTTTTAATAGGGTTATTTGATTCTCTGGAGTCTAACTTCTTGAGTTCTTTGTATATATTAGATATTAGCCCTCTATCAGATGTAGGGTTGGTAAAGATCTTTTCCTAGTCTGTTGGTTGCTATTTTGTCCTATTGATAACGTCCTTTGCCTTACAGAAGCTTTGCAGTTTTCCGAGGTCCCATTTATCAATTGTTGATCTTAGGATCTTGTTCAGGAATTTTTCTTCTGTGCTCATGTGTTTGAGGCTCTTCCCCACTTTCTCTTCTGTTAGTTTCGGTGTACCTGGTTTTATGCGGATATCCTTGATCCACTTGGACTTGAGCTTTGTATAGGGAGATAAGAATGGATCAATTTGCATTCTTCTATATGCTGACCGCCAGTTGAACCAGCACCATTTGTTGAAAATGCTTTCTTTTTTCCTCTGGATTGTTTTAGCTCCTTTCTCAAAGATCAAGTGACCGGAGGTGCATGGGTTCATTTCTGGGTCTCCAATTCTATTTCATCGATCTACCTGCCTGTTTCTATAACAATACCATACAGGTTTTTAATCACTATTACTTTGTAATACAGCTTGAGGCCAGGGATGGTGATTCCTCCAGAAATTCTTTTATTGTTGAGAATAGTTTTCACTATCCTGGGTTTTTTGTTATTCCAAATGAATTGCAGAAGTGCTCTTTCTAAGTCTATGAAGAATTGAGTTGGAATTTTGATGGGGATTGCATTGAATCTGTAGATTGCTTTCGGCAAGATAGCTAGTTTTACTATATTAATTGGGCCAATACATGAGCATGGGACATCTTTCCATCCTTTGAGATTTTCTTTGATTTCTTTCTTCAGAGAGTTGAAGTTCTTGTCATACAGATCTTTCACTTGCTTAGTTAAAGCCACACCAAGGTATTTTATATTATTTGTGACTATTGTGAAGGGTGTCATTCCCATATATTTTTTCTCAGCTTATCTATCCTTTGAGTAGAGGAAGGCTACTGATTTGTTTGAGTTAATTTTATATCCACCAACTTTACTGAAGTTGTTTATCAGCTGTAGGGGTTCTTGGGTGAAATTTTTGGAGTCACTTAAGTATACTATCATATCATTTACAAATAGTGATAATTTGACTTCTTCCTTTCCAATTTTTATCTCTTTGACCTCCTTTTGTTGCCTAATTGCTCTGGCTAGGACTTCAAGTACTATATTGAATAGGTAGGGAAAGAGTGGGCAGCCTTGTCTATCCCTTGATTTAATGGGATTGCTTTAGGTTTCTCTTCATTTAGTTTGATGTTGGCTACAGATTTGCTGTATATTGCTTTTATTATGTTTAGGTATGGGCCTTGAGTTCCTGATCTTTCCAAAACTTTTACCATGAAGAGGTGTTGAATTTTGTCAAATACTTTCTCAGCATCTAATGAGATGATCATGTGGATTTTTTTCTTTGAGTTTATTTATATAGTGGATTACATTGATGGATTTCCATATATTGAACCATTCCTGTATCCCTGGGATGAAGCCTACTTGATTATGATGGATGATTGTTTTGATGTGTCCTTGGATTCAGTTTTTGAGAATTTTATTGATTATTTTTCCATTGATATTTATAAGGGAAATTGCTCTGAAGTTCTCTTTCTTTGTTGGATCTTTGTGTGGTTTAGGTACAAGTATAATTGTGGTTTCATAGAATGAATTGGGTAGTCTTCCTTCTGTTTCTGTTTTGTGGAATAGTTTGAAGAGTGTTGGTATTAGGTATTTTTTAAAGGTCTGACAGACATTTGCACTAAACCCATCTGGTCCTGGGCTTTTTTTAGTTTGGAGACTTTCAATGACTGCTTCTCTTTCTTTAGGGGCTATGGGACACTTGCTCAACCATGTTTATGGCTGTTCTATTCACAATAGGCAGAAATAAGAAGTAACCTAGATATTTCTTAACAAACGAGTGGATAAAAAAATGTGGTACATTTATAGAAGAGAATGCTACTCGGCTGTCAAAAAAATGACATCATGTAATTTGTAGGCAAATAGGTGGAAGTAGGAAAAATCATTCTAAGTGAAGTATCTTAGATACAGAAAGACAAATATATATATATATATATATATATGTATATATGTATATGTATATATATCTTATATATAGATATTAGTTGCTAAGTCAATGATAACCAACTTTATAACTCCAAGGATAAGTATAGATTAAGAAACTAGATGGAACATATAGATCTCTATTGGAAAAGGAAATAGAATAAATAATTATGCATGGTAAGGTGCCTGAAATGGAGGATTCAGAGGGGAGGTTGAGGTGAAAGTTTGTTGTGGGAAGGAATATAGGGAAAGACAGCTAAAATTAAAGGGCATTTGAGGGGTAGTATGAAAACTTAGTAAAGTAGGAACTTTCTAAAATATATGCATATATGAAGGGTATCAAAATGAATAATGGGGGAGACAGAGGTCCAACTTACCATCTCCTGTCACCAAATCAAGCTTCCAGTACTAGAATTTGGTCACATCTAATTGAGTTGTTGGTCAAAGTGGCCTCAAAGTGGGAACAACTATTGGATTTCTGGCCTTTCCACTAAGATACAGCCATTGTTGAATGGACTAGAGGCTGTAACTTAGTATACAAAATCCTGTGTGTGTGTGTGTGTGTGTGTGTGTGTGTGTATGTATGTGTATATGTATGTTTATGTATGTACATATGTATACATGTTTATGTATGTATGTATGCCCATTCTATCAGCAGTTTTTTTCTTTAGAGAACCCTGGCTAATGCAATTTTCTTTGAGCCTATACAGCTGATGGGTAATGTGAATCTTCTGCATTGTCACCACCACCACTGATTATGTCACATTGACAACGGTCGTGTCAAATATAGTTAGCTGGGACTCTGTCTTCCCCCCTAGTTTTCAACTTCATTTAGATTACCTTTATATTTGGATATACACATAATATTTTTTCAATACTTCTCTTTAATGAAGAACATGAAAACATTGCTCTTTTATTGTTATGATATAAGTAAAATATCTTATATAGGTTCACTGGGTCAAGTTTGTGGAACATTTGATTTGCAGAGACTATTTTGCTGATGTACCTCACTGAGGAGCGGGGAACCTTAAAATAGACACTTTTTAATCTATGGCTCTTTGTTTCTTGACCCACCATAAGGAGCCTCAGTCATTATGTCCCTGCCATGGTAGACTGAAACTGTGATCCATAATTAATACTTTCTCCTTAAATAGCTTCTGTCAGCAACAAAGAAAGTAATAGATATGGTTACCATCCTCATTTATGAAAAGGACACCAATGGGGCTCTTCAGATTATTTTTTAAATGTAGATGTCTTGACACAAAGCTAGTGACATACCATCTTTATAAGTAAATTCCAGTAGCTAAAAGTGTACTTCCGAACTCTAGGGAATTTTGTTGTGTAGGTAGGATTATAACTGACAGGCCTAAATAACTTTCCCAAGAAAAGATTAGTAGAAGCAGATTCTTTCCCAAATGAGTTATTGGATTTATAAGGCAGTTCTTAACAATATTTGTCTTACTAGAAATTCAAGTCTATACAATTAAATAACAATCACCTTTGTTGACATAGTTTTTTCCACATTGTTAAACTGTAGTGTGGATTGACTTTTCCACTAATGACCATTTATTTAGAAGTTTATGATTACTGAATTGTTTCCACTAATACTATAGTACTAATGGCATGGGAAAATATAGCCAAATGGTCTCACTATCAATGATAAAAGATTATAAAATAATGTGTAAGTGTCTGACTTTGGGAACTCATAACCAATAGTCAGAAAACACATATAGATTACTGAAAAAAGTTTTATACAGGAGAAGCTGTCTGAACACAGGGAAAGCCAGTAAATAGACTTACACTGATTATAAGCAGGTGACTTTCCAACTCACATATCCACACTAGTTTCCTGAAATTCTTATTAAAGTGTAGTTAGTAATTTAGGACTGCTGGTTTACACTCAGAAATCAATGTTCTCAATCCTTTCTTAGCTCTCATATGATGCAAAAGGTGTTAGGTCTCGAATGTAGGAAAATATAGTACAAGAGCAGCTGTAAAGAGACTCATCCTTACATGGGAAAACCAACAAACAAACAAACAAACACAGCATTGGGAGTGTGAGATAGGGAAAGGTGATCAAGTAAAACTAGAATTAAGCATTGCTTAGAAGGTTTATCAAAATGCCTAGATGGTAGCAATGTGCCGGTGGAAATACTCAGATATTAGATCAAGTGAGTTAACACTAGGGCAACATTGTTGGAACTAGCTGAGACAGGAGGGTGAAATGCTGGATGCTGGTACACTTGTAATGTGAGCCTACGTTGCCAAAGAATGTATCCTATGAAGCAGAGTCTAGCTTAAATGACAGTGAGTTGGTGGTTGCTATGATCACATCCTTTCTGGTGAAGTAATGACCCTGGATCCTGCAAAGCCATGTAGACATGAAGTAAATGGTAATTGGAAGATAATAATATTACTTAGCTAATTACATTTGAGAAAAGGAGACTTAAGAATAATTTTGTGGATAAAATTGAACCTGAAAAGATGAAATAACCAGAGAATAGGCTGGAATTTTAATGAGGTAGGAGCATAATGAAACTATCTCCAGGAACATAGTTTATATTTAGATCTGCAATGGTGCTGAATAGGAATAAATAAAAATTTTATAAATCCACACAGAGTTTCCTGTCCCATTAAGGGTTGTAAAAGCAACATTACTTAGAGAAATAGGGCTCATTTTTTTCACAAAGAAAACTTAGCTTGTGGTTGTGTTAACTTGGTATCTTACAGCTCCTTGTAACACTCAAGGAGAGTCGGTCTCTAAAACATGATTGAAAGATAAATCCAAAAGAGAAATAAAAAACATGAGGACCTTATAATAAGGAAGATACCTACACCATCCAAATGGAGGAAATTGATTATTGTAGAAATAGCATCAAAATAGGCAAAGGTCACCTTCTAGGCCAGCAGGGAGGTGAGATCAGTGGGAACAGATCCTCTGTAACAGTTAATTTTCTGTTACTGTTTTAAAAAAATACCATGACCAAGATTTATAGAAAAGGAATTTATTTTGGTTTATGGTGCCTGAGGGATAAGAGTACATCATGGTGGTGACACATGGCAACTAGAGCAAGAAACTGAAAGACCACATTTTAAACCACGAACACAGAGGAGAAAGAGAACTGGAGGGAGGGTGAGACTATGAACTCTCAAAGCTCACCCTCAGTGATGTACTTCCTCCAGCAAGGCTGAACTGCCTCCACAAACTGCACTACTGACTGAAGACCAGGTGTTCAAATCCATGAGCCTCTGGGTACAATACCCTTTAATCTCACCAGGTCCTCCTGGCTCAGCTCCTGCCAATCATGATCAACAATGGTTGTAAGAGTTCTCTCTCTCTCTCTCTCTCTCTCTCTCTCTCTCTCTCTCTTTCTTTCCTTCTTTCTTTCTAAAAGAAACCAAGATTTTTAATTTTACTAAAAACTGTTCTTTTTAAAAAGAAAATTATCTATTAAATAGAATCTTACTAGCAACCAAGTAAAATTACCCTGGTGAGATGACCACAGACTTGGTGAACTCTAAGCTATAGCTTTGTGCAGTATCAGAGGGACCTCTAGGCTATAATTTTATGCAGTATCAGAGGGACCATGGGTCTGCTTTGCCTTCCTCTTTATCACTTCCAGTCTTTACAAAATGTTGTATACTGATTAATCTAAAATGTTCTAACACCCTTCCCTCAGTAGAATGAAATGCCTACTAAGGCAGAGACCTGTTTGCTTAGAGTTGTATCCTCAGTACATTCCTTGACCATGTGTGGTACAAAGGAAACAGCAAATAAGAAGTTCCTGGGTGAATAATAAATGATGAGTTCATACCTCAGTCCAACTAATCTAAGCTGGGACACAGGATCCTGATTCCAGGGTATGACATCTTATTCTTAGTAGCTCATGACTGTTCAGGACAGTCACCCTCTGGACATTCTAAGAATAGAATACTCCTAAATCTTTTACTTTGCATATCTGGATTTTTTTAAAGAAATCATCATGAGAAAATGGAAAATATATACATATTGATTCATGGTATATATAAAATTATGATTGTGAAAACAGTTGCTTATTGTCTGAAGCAGTGTGTACAAGAAACTACACCGAGGAAGCACAGCTGCACAGGTTAACTCATCAATGACCCTCTGATGCACTGACATGCTGTAGAGTATTAGTGATGCTCAATTCTCTAATAATTATGCACATTGCATATGGATACTAGAGGAAAACAAATACACAAGCAAAACATACAAGAAAACATTTAGTTCTTGCTGACAAAGAGAAAAATGAGCTTAAACTCAACAGGACAGGAAAAGAGGCATCTGCAATATCCTATGGAGATGTAATTCCCCTGCCTGAGCAAGATTACTCACTCTATAGTGCTTACATGAAGCAGTTAGATAACATACACGTTTTATGCCAAATGACTGCCTTGAAAAAATAATCACGCCATGTGCACAGCCTAGTTAGAAATCAACCCTTGAGTTATCCACACAAGTCTCTTCTACATTGCTCTGGTTTTAGACAGAAGTACAGTTTATTTTAAGTGAAAAAATATATGTATATTTATAGTACAGTCCAGGCTTTTTGTAAAAACACTTACTTAGAAAGAAAATGATACATTTTTATATCTCAACAAGAACAGCTTCAAAGAGAGCATGGTATGAAACTATTGAAGGGCTATGGCCTTGACTTTTGCTAGTAGCTCTGGTTCTGTTCCTTTATGAGTGCTGTATCAGAATGATAATCTTAAATAGATACTAGGACAAACTGTAAGCAAGTCAGGAAAAACAAAACAAAACAGTTTGTGCTGAGAATGCTGCTTCCTGTTGGGAAAATACTGGTGGTAGAATTATCTAGAAGTGAGAAAGGAGCCAAGGTTCCCTAGGTGATACAAGGTATAGGGAAAGTGGTAGAGAGTTGCACCTATCACTTGTCAGCAAACAGCCACTAAAGATTCATCTAGGACTATGGTTCTACTTGTGATGTCCTAGCCAGCCAAGAACCAACTCATCTGGCTCCCTGATAGGAAAACTGGACAACACTGTTCATATCCTCTGATCCAGAAAAGTTGAGTTCATGGTGAAATAGAGTGGGGCAGGAAAGGAGATCAATACTCTTTTCAAGGAAGATCTTAAATCAAGTGTAGAGAATTAAGTCTGCAAGCCACTCGAAGAAACAAACATACATTCTATGAGTTCTATTCTTTTAGAGATACCCAACTTATACAATTATATTTCACATTATGCAGGCTTCACATCTGATGTTTGTAGACATTTCCAGTGGGGCTGAAAAGGCTGCTGATACGGCATTGACTTTCTAAAAGAAATGAGCCCAATTTTTTTCTCCTTATTACAACGTGGCAATGGGCCATCATTCATATCAGAGGTGACTCTGAAGATATCTAGAGTCCCAGGATATAGTCTGCTTAGATTCTGCAGAGAAAAATCAAAAGAGCTGACTGAACTATTAAAAACATATTAGTAAAATTTAGACAAGAAACCTCAGAAAAAATGGTCAAAGTTGTCATCCACCATTATCATGAGAATTTGAACCACTCCAAAATCTAATCTGTGGTTTGGCCCTAGTGAGTTACTACAAAGTAACTTTCTTTCCCATACTTGATCTGGTATTAGATTCTGAGACTAATCAAATGACCTCACTACACAATAAACCTAAACCAATTTCAAACAGCTCTGAAGGAATATGGAAACCAGTTTTACCTATCTAATGCTAGGACTCAAAGATTATGGACTCTCAGTTCTGGATCCACATAAAAGAAAAAGAAGAGCAGAGAAGTTGAATTGGGTTTCCCTAAACATCCTCATGTCTTCCACACTGCTGGGAAACCAGACAAATAAGTTCACATATGTTTGTGTTTCTACTGTGTGTCTGTGTGTGTCCATGGAAGACAAAAGAGAATGTCAGGTTCCATGAAGCTGAATTTACAAGTAGTCACCGGCCATACAACTCTTAAACAAACAACAACCCAAATATGGTTCTTCTGGACCTAGCATGGCCATGGCTTTCCTGGTTCTCATCCTTTCTGGGATTACTGGTTGACATCATTGTAAAAATATGTGTCCTCTAAGATATGTGACAATTTGAAACTAAAGTCCTTTAGGGTACATTTGATTCCTAATACAAGAACTCTGATGCCTCCTCTAATCATTAAAACAAGGAGAGTCTTGTTGTACTTCTTAGGCAAAATCCACACCCTTTATCAACTTCAACACAGTTACTAAAGATGGATTGCCTATCAGACTTCTCTCCAGAAGGATTTTAGGGCTTACATCTATGGGGCCAGTTCCGGCAGGAGAAAGGGACTGGAGACTGCAGTGTCAGGATTAACATGTGAAATAAACCAGCTGGGAGAGGAAGACCAGGTTCCCTTCCCCACCTGAACTAAATACAATAGAATGTGCCTGAAAACAACAAAAACCAACCAACCAACAAAAGTGGTGATATACAAATGTGAGCCATTGAGTGTTATGCAAATTACCTATTATATAGGGTAATGACTCTCATGGGCCATTTTTTCCCCTGGTCTTTTTCCACTCTCATCTCACAAATTCTTTCTTTTTTGTAATAACTGTCTCTGTTATTATTTCTAATCATGTGGCCCTGGTCCAGTTCTTAACCTTGAGTCATAAAAGCCTGAAAATTTCATTAGATCTCCTGAGACTCAGATCCACACCTGTATCAATTCAATCTAACGATTTGAGAGATGTTGTTAAAGTGCTATAGTCTGGACTTTAGCTTGTTTCTGCTCTTGGTGCCAATTGTAAAGGAGGCATTTTTTGACAGGCTTGTCATGCTAAGGTTACTTGATAGCATGAGAATTAATTCTAGACTTTGCATAACAAAAGTGAGTGCTGCTTGCCTTTCTGAATAGCCTTGTTTGGAATTCATCTTTAGATTTTTGGGTCGATTTTTATTTCAACATTTTAGGAGTAAAAGCTATTTGAATTTATCTTGGACCACTTTATAGTACCAGTTAACAAGAGAATAGTTGTTGGGGGTGATGCTTTTGTTATGTTAATGAAACAAAGATTCAGAAGCTGGGAATTTAGCTCAGTGGTAGAGAACTAACCTAACATGCATGGTCTTGGGTTAGGTCCCCAGTCCTGAAAAGATAGAGAGACAAACAGACAGACAGACAGACAGATGGTGGTGGGGTTTAAGAATTCCCTACTGTAATGTCTCTGGGAGTGGGAAATATAATTAGTTGCCTTCTAGGGAGAAATTCTACTAACTAGCCCCTTTAAAGTATTAATTCTGGAAAATGAGACTAGAAAGCTCTTGCTGCTGATTTACAAATGAGATTGCAAGCAAGACTGATTTTTTTTAAGGTTTAAAATAAAAACATATGATCTTGTTTTATTATGTCAGAAATACATAGTTCAGATCTGTTTAAAGGCATGATAAATTGATACTGCCTTTTCTTACAAACTTGTGTATTCTTAACTTCTTGAAATCTATTAGATTACATATCTGGGTTAATTAAACATGTCTCATGAAATAGTAAAATGGATTAAATATTACATACCATTAGAAGATACATGATCTTTCAAACATGTAATTTAGAGTGATAGTAAGCATCTAAAAATAGTTTACTAATGCCGGGGCCTAGCAAACACAGAGCTGGATGCTCACGGTCAGCTATTGGATGGATCACAGGGCCCCCAATGGAGGAGCTAGAGAAAGTACCCAAGGAGCTGAAGGGATCTGCAACCCTATAGGTGGAACAACAATATGAACTAACCACTACCCCCCGGAGCTCGTGTCTCTAGCTGCATATGTAGCAGAAGATGGCTTAGTTGGCCATCATTGGAAAGAGAGGCCCATTGGTCTTGCAAACTTTATATTCCCCAGTACAGGGGAACGCCAGGGCCAAGAAGTGGGAGAGGGTGGGTAGGGGAGTGGTGGGGGGGGGAGGGCATGGGGGACTTTTGGGATAGCATTGGAAATGTAAATGAAGAAAATACCTAATTTTAAAAAAAGGAAAAAATAGTTTACTAAAAGTACAGTTTATTTATATAAAACATCATCTGTTGAGTTGTAAGACAAAATATTGTTAAATTACAAGTATACAGTTTGTATAGAGTTTTAATAAGGGTTTTCTTCTAAAATAGTTTCTAAAAAGAAAATAATTATCGTCCTTTGTTTTTCCTGAAAAGTCATAGGTGAAGGAAATAAGAACTTGCAAATCTTAATGGGAGTCACTGACCCTCAACATTCACCAGTATCAGATAATGAACTCGCTGCGAGAAACCTTCCTAACCTCTTAACTGTTCTGCGCATCCTGAGTATGCCCAACAGGAGCTATGCACACACTGAGTAAGAGACATGGCACCCACTTATGCCATGCTGAGTATGCCTAACAGGAGCTTATGCACACACTGAGTAAGAGACATGGCACCCACTTATGCCATGCTGAGTATGCCCAACAGGAGCTTATGCACACACTGAGTAAGAGACATTATGGTACCCACTACTTGAAAACTCCCATGATGAACACAGTGAGTATTTAAGAGACATTTTGGTACCCACTACTTGAAAACTCCCATGGTGAAATACTCTGGTCATAAGCTTAAGTTAGGTAGATAACAGGCAGAGAGACAAACCAACTAACAACACACACACACACACACACACACACACACACACACACACACACACTCACATTCACTTATGTATTGCATACTTGAAAGTCACGTACCACCCACATTCCACAGCAGCTCCCTTGGAAGGACTAATATTTCGTTAGCCTAGAATGCTTTGCTTTCCCGTATTCCTAGGAGATGTACCCTTCTCAGCAGCCACTTTCTTTCTTTGCTTTCTCCTTCCATTTTCCCTGAGACCTATAAGGACTGTAGACTCAGGCATGGAGAGATAGTATTGGTCCTAGTGGTATACATATTTTTCTCCCCTAAAGATGAGGAAAAAACAAACAAGAAAGTCAAAACCCTGCTATAGATATTTTTTCTCCCCTAGACATGAGGAAGAAACAAACAAGGAAAATCAAAATCCTGCCCATTTGCCCTTTTAATGTGTATAGCAATCCAGAAAAAGACCAGAATGTTTGTGAAGGCAGGCTGCTTCTCTGGCAAACCTAACTACATGGGACCTTTTAAGTGTCTTACGAGAAAGAGACATTATTCTATCTACCAAGGTCAAATGACTTCAGAAATGCCTATAGTAAGGATTTGTATCAGAATATTACAGGCTTGGTCTTTGGAGAGACAATGAAAGTGATCAATTCAAACCCAGGATAAATAAGCCCAGAGGACTGGGGTCTCAAAGCAGTGCTCTAACCCTCTTGTGTATTTACGCTCAGTTCAGTAGAGATGCCTGAGCATCACGGAATTGGGGATATATGATATCAGGTAGTTTTGAGAACTTTTCACTGACTAAGAGGAATGATTCCAGAGGCCCCAGTTTCTTATCTCTACCACTTGTACTTCATGCTGCAGTACTGGAGAATTCATGCAGAATTGGAGTTTTATTCTAAAGGGGGAAAAGGTTAATATTTTATTTTGAAATAATCTTGCCGGCTAATGGGAGATTTGGCCAAAGAATAGAAAGAACTATACTTGGTCATACTCTGTATCCATAAAGAAAACCAGGATCTAGGAGGAAATTTAGGAGACACACAAATGGATTAGTTGGTCAAAATCCCATTAACCATTTGTGAAGTATACTGACTGTCCTACATAAGGAACACATTTCTAGTGATTACAATATCTCATCAGGGGACCATAGCTGTGAAGTGATGGAAGAGCGTCTCTCCACATGAATAAAATACTGTATGGTTAACAATACAATAAGAACAAAGAGGTTACTCAAGGAAAGGAAGAAAACTCTGCCCTATTTCTTAATAGGCTAAGTGAGTCCATTAGAAAATGGAGGTTATCTCAGGAGGTCACCTTTTACTTTTTATCACCAAAAAGAGAAAAAAAAATCCACTTATCAGTGAGTACATATCATGTGAGCTCTTTTGTGATTGGGTTACCTCACTCAGGATGATGCCCTGCAGGTCCATCCATTTGCCTAGGAATTTCATAAATTCATTATTTTTAATAGCTGAGTAGTACTCCATTGTGTAAATGTACCACATTTTCTGTATCCATTCCTCTGTTGAGGGGCATGTGGGTTCTTGCCAGCTTCTGGCTATTATAAATAAAACTGCTATGAACATAGTGGAGGATATGTCCTTCTTACCGGTTGGAACATCTTCTGGATATATGCCCAGGAGAGGTATTGCAGGACCCTCTGGTAGTACTATGTCCAAGTTTTTGAGGAACCGCCAGACTGCTTTCCAGAGTGGTTGTACAAGCTCACAATCCCACCAACAATGGAGGAGTGTTCCTCTTTCTCCACATCCTCGCCAGCATCTGCTGTCACCTGAATTTTTGATCTTAGCCATTCTGACTGGTGTGAGGTGGAATCTCAGGGTTGTTTTGATTTGCATTTCCCTGATGATTAAGGATGCTGAACATTTTTTCAGGTGCTTCTCAGCCATTTGGTATTCCTCAGGTAAGAATTTGTTTAGCTCTGAGCCCCATTTTTTAATGGGGTTATTTGATTTTCTGGAGTCCATCTAGAGACTGCCATACCCAGGGATCCATCCCATAATCAGCCTTCAAATGCTGACACCATTGCATACACTAGCAAGATTTTCTGAAAGGACCCTGATATAGCTGTCTCTTGTAAGGCTATTCTTGGGCCTAGCAAACACAGAAGTGGATGCTCACAGTCAGCTATTGGATGGATCACAGGACCCCCAATGGAGGAGCTAGAGAAAATACCCAAGGAGCTAAAGGGATCTGCATCCCTATAGGTGGAACTACAATATGAACTAACCAGTACCCCCCAGAGCTCATATGTATCAGAAGATGGCCTAGTCGGCCATCAGTGGAAAGAGTGGCCCATTGGACATGCAAACTTTATATGCCCCAGTACAGGGGAAGGCCAGGGCCAACAAGTGGAAGTGGGTGGGTAGGGGAGGGGGGTATGGGGGACTTTTGGGATAGCATTGGAAATGTAAATGAAGAAAATACCTAATTAAAAAAAATAAGCCTCTTTTATCTTATTTCGGGGAATTTCTTATATATCAGATACATGCCTTATAAATATATACTCTTCCTTTGGGAAAAAAAAGTGGAAAAAAGGTGGGGGAGACCTTACCTTAAAGGCTATATAAGAAACTTCATATATCAATGTTTTTGCTTCTAAGTGTCTATTTGAACCTGTCAGTTATTAGTTTAGGCTCTATGACTTTAGATCAAAGTTTTCTGTTTTGTTTCTATGAAGTGTCATGTCTTTAGAAGTACAAATTATGGTTTAAGGATTGTTTAATCTGCAAAAGGAATAATCATATCAAGAGTCTAACTAAAAAAAAATGAGGCCTCAGTCTTCATCAGGACCAGAATGCACTAGGACACCAGAGATGACTGGGCAATAAGCCCTCTTAGCCTCTGGGGGACAAAGAGGATAGCACATAGGCAGATGACACCAGCTATTCTGGACTTTGGCCTTAGCAGAACAATATAAATTAAAACTACAAAATCTTTGGTTTCCACATCAATTTTATATATGGCTATATGTATACATGCATTGTCTATATGTGGTGATGTTTTTCTATTTTTTATTTGGTACCTAGTTGCCTTATAAATAAGTGGTCACATAAATTGAAATTGTTAAACTAACTCAGGTTCTTTTTACTTCACAATAGAAGTTTTAAAGTAGCCTCCACAGGTTAAGCTTAGCCAAGCATCCTAATCCTGGGAGCAGCCCTCTCCACACCACCACATACCTAATGATACCAAAACTAAGATGGTGGGAACCAATTTGAATACCGTCTAACAGGGGAAACATGTCAAAGATGCCATTTGGTGCTTTTAAAGGATTCTCTTTGTAGCTTTTTGCAGCCAAAGAAGTGCATAGCTTGGGGTGTGTGTGTGGGGGGGGGAGTAGACTAAAAATATTGGTGTGTTGTGTAATGGCGGAGATTTAGTCAAAGTTAATCTCTTCCTAAAGGAAGGAGTTCTGGGGGAGGAATGCTAAGTGAAGGAGCAGGGATAATGAATATTCTCAATAAGAAAGGAGATGGGTACTTAGAGTTACTATGCTAAGCCTGACCCTGGATGTTTAGTAGTACAGAGTTAAATGCAAATTCAGAGCTTCCTAAACCTAATACATAATATGTTCATTCTATAAATGTGTTAGTCATAGCTTTCTAATGAAGAAGGCAGCCCTGTGTATGAGATAACAGCAATGTTCTTATGGCAGAAGAAAGCTATCTGTGTGCCTCGTATTCCTCCTAGCATCACAAACCAACACACAGTGAACATCAAGGAGCTTTCTTATTCTTTCACAGTTAATTCAAGAACTAGCTAAATATTCAAATGCTGTGCTTAATAAATTTCCACAGCACTATGCAATGTAGGAATTTATATGTTTATTAAATGAAGTTTCACTTAGTGCCTGAGTGTGGAACTATTCCCAAAGCAATTCAAGGACCCAGTAGTTAGGGATTCCTGCTCAGACATGTGGGACATACTTGAAGCTCTGCTTTTCACTCACCAACTGAGACTTTGCAGCATCCATTCCAGCCTGAGAAGCTCAGCTCCTTCTCATATGAAACAGGAACAATCATCTCATTTGCCTTGTAGGAAATAAGCTCACAGGGAAAACGTGCAAATTATGACACAGTAGTGCCTAGAAAGTGTGAGCTGCAGTTCCTGAAAACTAGGGTGAGTTCTACAAGTAAATGGCTATCTAGAGTGACAACCCTCTGAGCCAAGCAACCACTATCTTGGGGGAATTCGGCTGTACCTCTCTGACTTGTAAGAGATCATTCCAGCCATTCTTATTGATGGTTTAAACCTCAGCAGAAATGGGCAGAGTGGGCCACAAAAGTCCCACCTGAATATCCAGCTGTCCCTTATTTGGCAACTCAAGTGACCTAGGAGAGGGCCAGAGTCTATAGAGGCCATAAAGATTAGAGGAGTCAGGTTCCATCTAGGCCGATAAGGGGAGGCTCTCATCTGTGCTGCATAAGGCTTTTCAGGTGCACCCTGTTGGGATGGGGGAAGTGCCCACCCTCCTGTAAATAACTCCTCACCTAAGTTCTGTAAGGAAGCCTTACAAATTCATTGGTTCCTCAGAGTTAAGTTTTGCAAAATCATACTTGAGTTTGTCATTGGGGCCTTAGGAGAAGAGACAAATATTGGTTAGTCTCTCTCTGGGAAGGGAGTTTAGTAACAATGATGTGGAAAAAGGAGGTGGGGGGGGATTTGACAGGGATTCTGAGAGAAGTCAGTTGAAAGCATCTTCCACGAAGACTCCTAAAAAAGGAGAGCAAGAGGGCCATTCTAATTGCCCCATATTCTCCCAGAGTCCCTGACTCCGAGTGAAGAAATTGCATTGTTCTTACCCCAAGACACATAGAAAGTACCCATGTTGACTGTTTCATAATTATCTAAGGCCTAGAGAAGCTCTTGAATATAACTTTCGAAGGACCACCACAGAACAATTGATTCCACATAAAAATTTACTTGTAACGATGGTACATACATATCACACAAGAAGGACTTGACATGCAAATAACATCATTTCAAAAAGGATCACAGTGGGGTTCTTGGGAGATGCAGGGCATGGCAGGGTGAGTGATGGATCTCAAATATTGAGACTGCACTTGAGGAAATTCTGGGCTGGGCAATGTCAATAATTCCTGGGCTCAGGCACATTCCATTATGAGTGGAAGGGATTATAATGGAATGACATGGATGGTTTCTTATAATCAGAAAAGCACACTGACCTTCACACTACACAGGTGCAGCAGCATAATGAACCACCACGTGTATGCGCATCAATTCCTGGGGAAGAGTCCAACGAGGTTAACTTAGCTTGTATCCCAAAAAAAACCCAGTGATGTTACCCGCACAGAGGAACATGCCCCATTCCCACCCACATCCTTTGCTTAGACCAGAAGGGAAAACAGCCACAGAGCAATTGTAATTGTTTTTACTAAATAGGTAAAATGTTACAAATAATATGTCATGCCATAAATAATTTGATTTTTAATTTTAACACTTAACTTTAAGAACTAAAAAAATCATAAATTTTGTTTTCTCTTTCCAATAAAGAGTTGGTCTTGTTGGGGCTTTACAAGAGGTGGAAAGTTTTTTTCTACCTATTCTTTTAATAAAAATACATAAAAGAACCCTCTGAGATGTGCTACTCATAAGTATTCCTTATCACAAAAGAATTGAACATAGGATTAAACTGCTAAATATATCATGGACTTCATCACAATGCCTTTACTTATTTAGGTATCTACTCAGATAGAAAAGATTAAATAGAAAGCACTGTTTATAGGAAGTATTGTTTACAGGGATTTTCCAGTAGAATCCTATTGCTACAAAAGTCCAGTGTCCTAGTTAGTTTTAATTGTTAATTTAACACCTTGAGTCATCTGAGAAGAAATCTTCAATCAAGAAACTGATCAGATTAGACTGATGCCTGTAGGGGATTCTGTGGGTGATTGACATGATTATTAACTTATAAGGAAGATCCCAGCTTATCATGGGTGGTACCATTTCCTGGGCATGGATCCTGGACTGAAAAAAGGATGCTAGTTCTGCAGGAGCCTGTGAGCAAGCCTGCAAGTCCTACTTGAGTTCCTGCCCTGACGGCTCTTAATGATGGACTATGACCTGTAACTGGAATAAACCCATTCCTTCCCTAAGTTGCTGTGGGTTGGAATAGTTTATCAGAGCAACATAAGCAAATTGGAACAACTACTAAGTTATGTAGCCCACTGTGGGCCACGTCATACCCTAGACAGGTGGTCCAAGGCTATGTAAGAAAGCTAGTTAACCTGTGCTTATGAATGAAGCAGCAAGGAATATGCTCTATGTTTTCTGTTTCAAGTTCCTGCTTGAGTTCCTATCATAACTTCCTTACATGACAGAGTGGTTGTTCGAATGAGAATGGCCCCTGTAGGCTCTTATATTTGAATGGTCAGTCATCAGAGAATGGAGGTGTTTGGGAAGGATTAGTAGGTGTGGCAGTGTTGAAGGAGTTGTCCCCGTGGGGGAGATCTTTGAAGTTTCAAGTAGTAGATGCCAGGACCAGTATCATTCACTCTAACTGCCTGCTGCCTGTGAATCAGAGAATAAAACTCTCAGCTTCTGCTCTAACACCATGCTTGTCTGCAATGCTTGACCATCTATGGTGATCATGGAGTAACCCTTTGAAACTGTAAGCAGGCACCCAATTAATGCTTTCTAAGAGTTGCCTTGGTCAGGGCTTCTCTTTACAATAATAGAACTAAGACAGACTATTACCTGTAAAGTGAAATAAACCCATTTTTCTCCTTATTCGCTTTTGGTCAGGTTGTTTATCACAGCAAAAGAAGATAAAACATAATAGAAATTGGTACCAAGAGTGGGGCATTGCTATGACAGACCTGACCAGTTAGTGTATTTTGTCAGAAGATTGTGGAAATATTTGGAATTTTAATCTGGGAAAGCATTTGCGTACCAGTAGAGAGAGAGGGGGCAGAGATGGACTGTGGTAGTGGGAGCTTAGACTATAAGAATTCTGAAAGAAAAGCAAACAATGGAGGCCTGGCATGTGAGGTTTCAGAGGAAGGTAAAGAACCTTATAACTGGACTGGGTGGAACATTATATTATATATTGGTGCAGAATCTATGATCAGCTGTGATAAAAGAATCAGCTTCAATTAATAAGAGATCAACATCATTAAAGTGAAATTTTTTGTGCTTCATTGGGAAAATAGGAAAATTATTCCTCAGTGTTAGTGTACAGAAGTTATGGACTTAGGAGGCCAAGGCTACATTTTGAGCTAGCAGCAGAGCAGTAAATAGTATGAAAGAATTGCCCAGGTGATACTGATTTTAAAGGTATTGAGGAGGTCATGAGGATCAGCTGGAGCCTGGCAAGGTGTGGTAAGGTCAACATTTCTGTGAAGAGGAAAGGGAAGGCCATTAGTAAAGATGCAGCATTAGTTGTAATGGAAAGCAAGGGTATTGGACATCCAGGCTAGTGAGATATCTGCCAAAGGCAGTTGGAAGGCCTCAAGTAGAGCTGGCCTAACCCTATAAGGAGAGCTATGTGTGCTGCAGATGGTAGAGCTGAACTGGGGTTGTACAAGCCCTTTGGAGCCAGGAAACTATACAATGAATCCTAGATGTAGCATTTACACCTCTGAATTTGGGTTTTGCTTTGATCTTATTGCTTTAATGCACCATTTGGAATAAGTATGCAGCTTTTAAAAATTAATCTATAATAATACAGTTAGGAGACTGAATTTTTAAAGAGACCTTAGATGTTTAAAGTGATAGGACCTGAATGACTCCTCTCTGAATACTAGTTTTCATGTTACCAGAAGGTATCATGGACGCTGCCATAGAAGAAAGGCGACTAACAGTCTAACTCAGGTATGATGCTTATGGATTATATTAATTATGAGCATGACACAATAACCCTAAGAGTTCAGTGGTAGCATGCATATCTTGGTGGTAACTACCAACTTTCTAATTGTAATTAAGACCTACTCAACTAGAGGGAAAAAATACCTCATACTGGAAACCTAGCTAACTACTCAGTGCTAGGAAGTCATGGATATTGGAGCTGAACCAACAACCACTACTTTACCATACCCACACAATCCCTAGCAACAATTTATCTTTATATCCACAGGTAAGTGTAATCTTTACCCCTCATAAAGGAAACATCTCTTTGCAAGAGGCATGGACTACTACAGAAAGCCACAACCAATCAAAGTACAGGAATGAGGGCCTCAGTTTTAATGAATCTACACTCTCACACTTCGATCTCAGGGAACATTGTGGAAGTGGGTACAGAGATCAGGGAGTTTGCTCTGAGATTTTTGTCTCCTAGTAATGTCAGAAGATCCATGCAAAAAGTCTCTTCAACATGACTACCAAAATATGAGCTGAGGAAGAATAATACTTACAAACATACCAAAGTGAATGGTGGGGGAAAGCCAATGAGGCCTTCACCATACAAAAAGAAGGACAGGCAACTAAGAAATGCAGGAAACGGGAGAAATAGTCTTCCCTGGGGAAACACACAGCAAGTAGTTGGCCAATACCAAATGGTCAGCCCTAGAAACATACATACAAGTAACAGAATACAGACTAGCAGGTTATATTTAGAAATATATGTGTGTGTGTGTGTATATATATATATATATATATATATGCGTGAAATAACAATTAGTGAAAAAAGAGGCTATGAATTTGAAAGAGAGCAAGGAGAGATATATGGGAATGTTTAGAGAGATGAAAGGGAGAAATGTTGTGATTGTATTATAAGCTCAAAAAATTTAAAAAATAAGAAGAGGAAGAAGAGGAAGAAGAAAAAGGAGAAAGAAGATGAGAAGGAGGAAGAGGAAGCTGCTGCCACAGGAAAGAAGTCACAGCAAGTTTGCAGTTTTGGTGCATTTGTTATGTTCATAACTGTGGCCTGAGCAAATCCAACATGTACGCACTAAGCTATTCTCTATGCCTGACATCACAACAGGTGATACTGGGTTCTCAGTCAAGATGCACACAGTACAGGATCTCTCTTACAGGCCTTTTACACTATCATGGCCACTAGTTTCCTGCTTCATCTCTCAGAAGTCTCCTCTTCACTTATCAGATCACCTTTTTCTAGCATGGAGTCTGTTGGGTCCTTAAAAATTTATACTAGGATTGCATCCTCATGTATATAGTCTTCGAGTTAATTTGCTTTCTATTGCTGTAATAAAACCACATGACCAAAAGCAACTGAGGAAGGAAAGGGTTTATTTGGCTTACATATCTTAAGACACAGTCTATGGAGTGTGGGAAGCCAAGGTAGGAACTGAAGCAGAGGCCAAGGAGGAACACTACTTACAAGCTTGCTCCACATGGCCTGTTCAACCTGGTTTCTTTCACCACCCAGAATCATCAACTTAGAAGTGGTACCTCTCACGTGGCGTCCCCCACATAGTGATCTGGGGCCTCTCACATTCGTCACTAACCAAGAAAATGCCCTGTAGACTTGCCCATAAGCCAATCAGGTAGTGGTACTATCTCAATCGAGTTTCTGTCTTCTCAAATGACTCAACTTGTGTCAAGTTGACAGACAAACAAAACTAACCAGACATACTTCAACATTGTCCAGCACTGACAACTCCTAGATGTCTGTGACAGCCTAAAGCATTTATCTGGAGTTTAAGGTTAGTACCTCCACACTGAACACCTTGGCCAAACCCAGAGTCTTTGTTCTTATGTCTAGTTGTTTTTCTAAAGTCTAGACTTAGGAATGGTTCCTCCATCTACCCAAAGCTTCTTGTCATAAACATGGAAATCCGCATCAATTCCTATATCTACCGCTCTGCACCATAATTTTTTTTTGTCCAAGTGCTAAGATCACCTGATTATACATTTTAATTTTCAGGAGTTCATCTGCTTCTTATCATTTCTGCTGCTTCCAGGACAACCTCTTCTGTGCTTAATCCCAATCTGCCCCAATGGTCTGCATTCTCACCCTTGCCTTAGATATAAACTCTACAATGGGCATAATGACTTATTAAAACCTAGAAGGTAGACTCATTGTGTAACTTCATTCTCTAACGTTTTGCCACTTCTTTAGCCTCACATTCTAAATACCAGCTATAGACTTACTTCATACAAACTGGGAAAATAGATCTAGCCCCACTAAAAGCCCCACTCCTACCATTGCTGTCTGCTTCCTCCTGTGTCTAATCATTCATCCGCATAGGGAATATTATATTGCTAAAAGGCACTTGATCCTTCCTTTGCCTGCATCTGTTTCCATTGGTCCTTCCTTGGTTATAATCTTTGATTCTTAGCCTCATCTGAGGATTTTTCCCCCCTTAACGGAGCACAGAACAATGCCCTATTGTTACTTTGATAGTTTGAAAATTAATTCTAGTGAACTGTTTATGAACAGTTCTGAACTCAGAATTCTGTGGTTTGGGGGCTATCAATTTGAATACCTAGCAAAGAGCCTATTGTAACAGGAGGCCCTGAGATGCCAACAGAAAACACCTGCAACAGGCCAGTCAGAACCCCACTGTGGTATTTCATTGTCTTCCTTTTATAACCAAATTCCTCCCCTCTCCCTTTTGTATTATAAATGGCTTGTGGTAAATTCTGCTGCTTAGGGAAAAGTTTCCACTTCTGGGTCAACTCAGCCATCTCTATTAATCAAGCATAATACAGCCAATCAAAATATATGTCACTTTTGGTTCCAGTGGGTTGAGATAGACAAAAGGTATAAAATGTGTTGTTTAACTAACTTGGGCCTCAGTCTTTAGATGGTCATCTGCTAAGTCTGTGTGAATATATATATATATATATATATATATATATATATATAAAATAAACCAGCTTTCTGGCTAATGTAAGCTTGAGTATTTTATTTCCTGGTCTACTCTTTTGTCATAATATCCATAAGAATGTCATGAAAAGGTAGACATTCGGGGATGTTTAAGTCTTCAAGCAACTCATAGGCTAGATTTTCAAATATTTTACTTTTATTATCGTTTTTAAATGTATGCGTTTGTGCATGCACATGAGTCTAGACACCCATGGAGATGAGCAGAATCTGCTCCTTTGTCCCACCAGTTGCAGATGGTTGTAACACACCTGATACGGGTTCTGGAGACTGAATTCAGGTCCTTTAGAAGAACAGCAGATGTTCTTAAATCCTGAGCCATCTCTCCATTCCCATAGACTAGATTTTAAATTATATAAAAGAAAATGTTTGCTTCACTTTGATCCAGGCAAGCATAGGGAATAGTTTAGCAGTTTGTAACTCTACTTGGCTTGGGCTATGCACACACCCCTGTGACAGCAATGCACAAAGCAACCTAGGACTGTTGACTTGCATTGAATTGCAAATATACCTGATTCTAAACAATGGAATAAGTTCGTCTTCCCCTTGACAATTATCAAACATGGGGAGTTTCTATTCAAATCTTATGTTCATGTATAGCTGGTAGGAAAGTAAAGAAGTTAATCAATCCTGAGCTGGTCTTAGATGCAAATGTAATTAAAATAGCTTCTCTTGGTGAACTTTTAAGGAGAAAAACCTACCATCTTATGCTAGTTATATGCAAAATTAGGTGTAAATATACTATTTTAATTATATTTATTTTAAATAGGCATTGTGGAAAGGGATGTGGACAGTAGAAAAGAAAACCTAATATACCTTAAATGACCATCAAAATAGAGAACCTAACTCACTGTACCCCCTAATTACAAGAACCTTAATTGTTTTGAACACCATAAAAGAAAGTCCCAAACAACAAACTGAGGCCTGGAGGAGTACCCTCACCCAGGTAACCCACTGTCACTCTTGACCATAGATTTCCTAATGATCCTTACTATAATTTTGCTTTTGAATAAAGTTTCCTTGAGATTTTGTATCCTTTGTGTTCCCTTATTTCAAGGACCTGGAGACACCTAGCATAGAGCCCAACCACAGTAACGATTTATCCTAAACAACTATTAATCCAATCATTCCAACATATATAGGAGAGTAACCAGGAGGAAAGGACCGTTCAGACTAAATGCTATCTAGGTTACAGCTCTTACTATTAAGGATTTTGGTATATTTCATATTCAAGTTTTACTAGAAACTGCTCTTTCTAGTTTGATACCTGTTTAGTTGGAAAAGCTGATTCTAGAAGAGGAATGGGGGCATAAATAGAGGGGATGAGGGAGGGCTAAAAACAATATAGCTACATATCTAGAAATCTCATATCCCCTAAAAAGTAGCAACTGGATGGCACCTTCTGTCAAGGGTGAACAGCCTAAGGAAATCAAAAAATTATACCTGAATCAAGTGAGCTGTCCAAGCAAATGGAACCAGCTATGTGTTTTTACTTCTTGCCTCTGCCCCATTGTTGGCTTTACAGAACTGCAGGGTTATTTATTTCTGCTACAAAGGATCTAGTCTGATCACCAACGAATGCAAAGACTTGAAATCCCAAGATATCAAATGACAATGTTGCATGCCTTTATTTATTTTTTTTTAGTAAGTTTTTAAAAGTTTACTCATCCTTAATGGAAAAGGAGCCAACACTCTACTCCATATCACATGGACAACTATATTCTAGAAGAGGGTGTTGAAAAGCTATGAAAGCAGAGCATGAGGTGGAGTGGAGCGTAGGTTTTTTCTCCTGGTGTGATATGACCATGGCCATGACTAAGCAGAGCAGCCGAGGTAAACCGTGGGTGAGTTTATTCACGGTTATGACACTAAAACAACCAGGATAATATAGCTGATATTGCTGTCAGTGGGATGAAGCTTTAATATGCCATCCTGGAAGGACAAAGGAGGGTCTGAGACTCTGACCATCACGTTCTCCTGCCCCAGCTACATGTGGCTCTGGACGTAGGCGTTAGAAGGTTGACTTGTGTTGGGACTCTAAGGTGGTGGAGCTGCCCAAGAACCATCCAAGGTCCCATAAGTAATTCTAACAAACTCATTTATTTATCAAATTGGACTTGACAGAATTTTTCTTTGGTCTGTAACCAAATGGTTCCATGTGTGAAGAATGCTTTATCTGTAAATATCATGAAGATAATGTAATTATCTCTTAAAACCAAAAACAAAACAAAACAAAACAAAAACAAAAAACAAAAAAACCCAACAACAACAAAAAACCAACCAGCCAAACAATAACAACAACAACCAACCAACCAACCAACCAACCAATCAACCAATCAACCAACTATATCCAGTTCCTTGTGTGAACTCAAGTATGTGTGGCCTTGGGAAAATATAGTCAGAGTGCATTTCACAAGACAGCTGTGAAGTCTGATAGGAAAGCTCTGAAGAGACCTGGGACACAGGGAGGGGCAGCCTTACATGATCTACTCCTTCCCAAGCCTGACTACTGACCAATATCCTTGCATCATTTCTAAGAACTCCTGGCACCTCTCTAGTATCTTATAAGTCAGTCATTTGTCTGGCTGGGCCTGTCATTATTTATGAATGCTGGGAGGTACTAATATTGTCTTTGTTGGTCTAGTAATCAGCTGCTACTGCTAGGTCACTTGGAAGAAATAAAATTCTTATAAAAACAATAAAGAAACCAGGTAAAATATTATTCATAGGCAAAATCAATGGAGGATTTTTGAGGAAGACAAGATCATTCATAGGTAAAGACTATATAAAAACTAGAAAACTGGGCATGGGATGTATGTCTTTAATTTAAGTACCTAGGTGGCATAGGCAGGCAGATATCTTGTAAGTTCAAGTCTAGCCTGGTATATATTAAAAAAAAAAAATCAAGAGACACTGTCTTTTAAAAGCTAAAAATATAATACAAAAGACTGAGCATGTAAATGTTTTATGAATTGTTGAAACAATATACATTTTCTGTTTAAAAATCCAAGTCATACAAGTAAAAAAAATATGAGAAATTTTCATAATCCCATCCTTAAAGAAAGCTGCAGTTTCTAGTTTAGAGTGAGTTTCTTTTTCCTAAGGGAAAGAACAATTAGCAATATTTATTAGTTTAAGTTGTCCTAAGTATGGTTAATAGAAATTTAGGGTCTGCTGATTCCCAGTAAGAGAATCAAGTTGCAGTGACCCCAAACCCACCAAGAGTCCCTGCTTTGTTTGTGGTGAAAGACCCTAGCTTAGTATTCATTATCTGATATGCATTTGCTGATGTGTGGACCACCAGATCCAGGAAAGAAGGAATAACCTGTCTATGAATTCTCCCTTATGGGAAACTCCAAATAACAGATGAACCAGACTTGTGAGGAGGAACAGGAACATTAAGGTGCACGATTCTGAATGTGCCTTAGAACTTTTTGTTTCTTTTTCTTGGAGAAGAGAAAACCTCACTGACCATTGTAATAATACTGTTCTTAGAAGTTCCTTTGCCATTTGACACTCTCTTCCGAATTTGATGGACCCTGCTTAGTTTGGGGAACAATTGGTTCTGAAGGTGATGAGTTTATTCTTAGAGGATGGTTCTAGCTCAATAGTCAGGAAACATAATATGGGCACTTGAAGATACAGTTCTCTTTGTCATTACAGTTTATCCCTCAGAATCTAGTCTTGTGCATCTGAGACACAAAATCAAGATGGAGGGTAAAATTGAGCTGATCTTGTGAAGAAAGGGTTGAGTAGCTTCCAAGCAGGCATTCTCCTGGGCCATGAGCATGACCAGGAGCTCTGAATACTCCTTACTACCTCCACCCTGTCAGAGCTGATGCTTTGTTTTCAGTCAGCCCAGGGCTCCTTCCTTTTGTACTTGACTATGCAAAGGACATCTGATGTGAAAATTATCATAATGTAACTCTATGCTTGAATAAGTCAACAACAAAGCTGTCTTCTAAGAATAATAGCCAGTCCTGGAGTACTTTTTTATTGTTATTAAAAACAGATTTCAGTGCCGAACTATCAAAACATTTTCTTTGTACAATGAGTGATATGGTTAGGCAGAATTCTGCAAAGCAGACAGGTTTACCTCTGCCTTCATTTAACTAAAGCCTTTTTTGTACTGATTTCAGCAACGTATTCAACTTTTCTGTCATCAATACAGTAATTTAATACTACCTAGTGATAATAGGCAGTGAAATAGTAGAATCAGTCACAAGATTTTGAAGGTGATTCCCCTGTAGTGCTGTGATGGATTATTTAGTAGGTTTGATGTAGTAAATGCATTTTCTGTTTGCTGTATTTTTTAAGTTTGAATGAATTTACGAGGATATAGTTCTATAGTAACTTCAAAGTATTTAATATAGTCAAAACTTGAGGTTGGAATATAGACCTGGCAGTCATTGACCCAGTTTGTTGAGGATTAGCTAATTTATGTCAACAAGATCAGGTGGAAGGGCCTGCTGTGGTATACCAACTATTATAATATATCACCTGACTTATATTTTTGTTTGTTTTTAACTCTTAGGAATCTTTTCCGTTCAGGACCTTTGGGAGTGTCTGCTATGACAGAACAGACAAGACACACATAATGAACATTACAGAATTTATACCCTAGAGGAAAGAGCTTATGCTTCAGAGGATAGAGCAGTATTTAAATCAGGTAAGTGAAAAATTCACATATTATAGAATGAGGTTGGTTTTTTTTTTTTTTTTTTTTTTTTTTTTTTTTTTTTTGAGATGGGACTTCTCTGTGTAGGTCCGGATGGCCTTGAACTTGTTATTCTCTATCCTTAGTTTTGTGTAAGCCATACGTGCAATAACTCAGTTTCTATTATGCCTAGCTCTTAGAATAGGACATTTCAATAAGAGTTAAAAATCAATATTGTAAGCTGTGAATAGAAGATGAAGTTTCCATGAGTTTCCAGGAGAAGTGTCAAAGATAAGGAGACTTCAAGTAAAGACAAGAAGAGAGGAAAGAAAGGATACATGTCCAAAGGAGAACTCCAGACACTAGGAAGGGCAAGCACAGACATCCTGAGGTAGAATAATAGCACATGAGCATCCTAAGAAGGGGCAGGAAGGCCAGCATAGCCAGACCAGGAAGAAGAAAGGGAAGGACAATGGGGAACAAAGTTAGGATTAAAACCAGAGAAGCGATCATGGCAAGCATAGTTCACTGGAGGGACAGCGGTGGTCACACATAGGTAAGGAATTGTTGAAGATACCTGAGTAAAAAGGTAATGGGATGTGGTTGGCACCAAACATTTATAGTCTGGCTGTTGCTTTAAGAACTCACTGGAAGGAAGGCAAGGAAGAAAGTTGGAGATTCTTGCAGGAATCCAAGCTATAGAGAAAGTACCCAAGGAGCTAAAGTGATCTGCAACCCTATAGGTGGAACAACAATATGAACTAACCAGTACCCCCCAGAGCTCGTGTCTCTAGCTGCATATGTAGCAGAAGATGGCCTAGTCAGCTATCATTGGAAAGAGAGGTCCATTGGTCTTGCAAACTTTATATGCCTCAGTACAGGGGAACACCAGGGCCAAGACATGGGAGTGGATGGGTAGGGGAGTGGGAGGGGGAAGGGTATGGGGGACTTTTGGGATCACATTGGAAATGTAAATGAAGAAAATACCTAATTAAAAAAAAAGGCAGAGATCTGGGCACCTTCCTTGCCAGAGGAGAGGTGTCCGCCCAGCCCAGGAGGGCATTGCCAGAGCATCTGCCGGAGGCATCTTGGTTCCCAGATCCTGCCAAGACTAGTCTGCACAGGTGAGAGTGTGGACTACAGAAGCTAACAACTTCTGGGACAGGCAGGAGCCACAGAGCATCTAAGGCAGGCCCCGTTTCAGGCTCCAGACATCCGGGCACCTTCCCTGCCAGAGGAGACGTGTCCACATCGACCAGGAGGGCTTTGCCTGAGCATCTGTGGCAGCCATCTTTATTCCCGGATCCTGCCAAGACTAGTCTGCACAGGTGAGAGTGTAGACTACAGAAGCTAACAGCTTCTGGGACAGGCCTTGTTTTGGGCCTTCATCTTCTGCCAGGAGGCAGGTCTGAACAACAGATATCTGTGCACCTTCTCTGCAAGAGGAGAGCTTGCCTGCAGAGAGTGCTCTAACCACTGAAACTCAGGAGAGAGCTAGTCTCCCAGATCTGCTGGTAGAGGCTAACAGAATCATGAAAGGAACAAGCTCTAACCAGAGAGAACTATAACAATTGACTCCAGAGATTACCAGATGGCAAAAGGCAGACGTAAGAATCTTACTAACAGAAACCAAGACCACTCACCATCATCAGAACCCAGCACTCCCACCTCAGACAGTTCTGGGTACCCCAACACACCCGAAAAGCTAGACCCAGATTTAAAGGCATATCTCATAATAATGGTAGAGGACATCAAGAAGGACCTTAATAACTCACTTAAAGAAATAAAGGAGAACACTGCTAAAGAGTTATGAGTCCTTAAAGAAAGACAGGAAAACACATCCAAACAGGGGATGGAAATGAACAAAACCATACGAGACCTAGTGGACACAATAAAGAAAACCCAAAGTGAGGCAACACTGGAGATAGAAACCCTAGGAAAGAAATATGGAACCATAGATGCGATCATCAGCAACAGAATACAAGAGATGGAAGAGAGAATCTCAGGTACAGAAGATTCCACAGAGAACATTGGCACAACAATCAAAGAAAATGCAAAAAGATCCTAACTCAAAACATCCATGAAATCCAGGACACAATGAGAAGACCAAACCTAAGGATAATAGGAGTAGATGAGAATGAAGATTTTCAACTTAAAGGGCCAGAAAATATCTTCAACAAAATTATAGAAGAAAACTTCCCAAACCTAAAGAAAGAGATGCCCATGAAGATACAAGAAGCCTACAGAACTCCAAATAGACTGGACCAGAAAAGAAATTCCTCCCAACACATAATAATCAGAACAACAAATGCACCAAATAAAGATAGAATATTAAAAGCAGTAAGGGAAAAAGGTCAAGTAACATATAAAGGCAGGCCTATCAGAATTACACCAGACTTTTCACCAGAGACTATGAAAGCCAGAAGATACTGGACAGATGTTATACAGACACTAAGAGAACACAAATGCCAGCCCAGGCTACTATACCCAGCCAAACTTCAATTACCATAGATGGAGAAACCAAAGTATTCCTTGACAAAACCAAATTCACACATTATCTTTCCACTAATCCAGCCCTTCAAAGAATAATAACAGGAAAAAACCAATACAAGGACTGAAACCACGTCCTAGAAAAAGCAAGAAAGTAATCCTTCAACAACCCTAAAAAAATACAGCCACAAGAACAGAATGCCAACTTTAACAACAAAAATAATAGGGAGCAACAATTACTTTTCCTTAATATCTCTTAATATCAATGGACTCAACTCCTCAATAAAAAGACATAGACTAACAGACTGGCTACACATACAGGACCCAAGATTCTGCTGCTTACAGGAAACCCATCTCAGGGAAAAAGACAGACACTACCTCAGAATGAAAGACTGGAAAACAATTTTCTAAGCAAATGGTCTGAAAAAACAAGCTGGAGTAGCCATTCTAATATCTAATAAAATCGACTTCCAACCCAAGGTTATCAAAAAAGACATGGAGGGGCACTTCATACTCATCAAAGGTAAAATCTTCCAAGAAGAACTCTCAATTCTGAATATCTATGCTCCAAATATAAGGACAGCCACATTCATTAAAGAAACTTTAGTAAAGCTCAAAGCACATATGGCACCTCACACAATAATAGTGGGAGACTTCAACACCCGACTTTCATCAATGGAGAGATCATGGAAACAGAAACTAAACAGGGACACAGTGAAACTAACAGAATTCATGAAACAAATGGATCTAACAGATACCCACAGAACATTTTATCCTAAAACAAAAGGATATACCTTCTTCTCCACACCTCATGGTACCTTCTCCAAAATTGACCATAAAGGAAGGAAAGAATAAAGAAAGAAATTAAGGACTTTTTAGAGTTTAATGAAAATGAAGCCACAACATACCCAAACCTATGGGACACAATGAAAGCATTTCTAAGAGGAAAACTCATAGCTCTGAGTGCCTCCAAAAAGAAAGTAGAGAGAGCACACATTAGCAGCTTGACAACACACCTAAAAGCTCTAGAGAAAAAAGGAAGCAAATTCACCCAAGAAGAGTAGTCGGCAGGAAATAATCAAACTCAGGGGAGAAATCAACCAAGTGGAAACAAGAAGAACTATTCAAAGAATCAACCAAATGGGGAGCTGGTTCTTTGAGAAAATCAACAAGATAGATAAACCCTTAGCCAGACTCACTAAAAGGCACAGGGACAGCATCCTAATTAACAAAATCAGAAATGAAAAGGAAGACATAATTACAGATCCTGAAGAAATCCAAAACACCATCAGATCCTTCTACAAAAGGCTATACTCAACAAAACTGGAAAACCTGGAAGAAGTGAACAAATTTCTAGACACATACCAGCTACCAAAGTTAAATCAGGATCAAGTTAACGATCTAAACAGTCCCATATCCCCTAAAGAAATAGAAGCAGTCATTAATAGTCTCCCAGCCAAAAAAAGCCCAGGACCAGATGAGTTTAGTGCAGAGTTCTATCAGACCTCAAAGAAGATCTAATTCCAGTTTTTCTCAAACTATTCCACAAAATAGAATTAGAAGGTACTCTACCCAACTTATTCTATGAAGCCACAATTACTCTGATACCTAAACCACAGAAAGATCCAACAAAGATAGAGAACTTCAGACCAATTTCCCTTATGAATATCGATGCAAAAATACTCAATAAAATTCTCGCTAACCGAATCCAAGAACACATTAAAGCAATCATCCATCCTGACCAAGTAGGTTTTATTCCAGGGATGCAGGGATGGTTTAACATATGTAAATCCATAAATGTAATCCATTATATAAACAAACTCAAAGACAAAAAACACAGGATCATCTCGTTGTATGCGGAGAAAGCATTTGACAAGAGCCAACACCCATTCATGATAAAAGTCTTGGAAAGATCAGGAATTCAAGGGCCATACCTAAACATGATAAAAGCAATCTACAGCAAACCAGTAGCCAACATCAAAGTAAATGGTGAGAAGCTGGAAGCAATCCCACTAAAATCAGGGACTAGAAAAGGCTGCCCACTTTCTCCCTACCTCTTCAACATGGTACTTGAAGTATTAGCCAGAGCAATTCGACAACAAAAGGAGATCAAGGGGATACAAATTGGAAAAGAGGAAGTCAAAATATCACTATTTGCAGATGATATGATAGTATATATAAGTGACCCTAAAATTTCCACCAGAGAACTCTTAAACCTGATAAACAGCTTCGGTGAAGTAGCTGGATATAAAATTATATCAAACATTGACTCAAACAAGTCAATGGCCTTTTTCTACACAAAGAATAAACAGGCTGAGAAAGAAATTAGGGAAACAACACCCTTCTCAATGGTCACAAATAATATAAAATACCTTGGCGTGACTCTAACTAAGGAAGTGAAAGATCTGTATGATAAGAACTTCAAGTCTCTGAAGAAAGAAATTAAAGAAGATCTCAGAAGATGGAAAGATCTCCCATGCTCATGGATTGGCATGATCAACATTGTAAAAATGGCTATCTTGCCAAAAGCAATCTACAGATTCAATGCAATCCCCATCAAAAGTCCAACTCAATTCTTCAACGAATTAGAAAGAGCAATCTCCAAATTCACCTGGAATAACAAAAAACCTAGGATAGCAAAAACTCTTTTCAAGGATAAAAGAACCTCTGGTGGAATCACCATGCCTGACCTAAAGCTTTACTACAGAGCAATTGTGATAAAAACTGCACGGTACTGGTATGATGACAGACAAGTAGACCAAAGGAATAGAATTGAAGACCCAGAAATGAACCCACAAATCCATGGTCACTTGATCTTCCACAAGGGAGGTAAAACCATCAGGTGGAAGAAAGACTGTATTTTCAACAAATGGTGCTGGCACAACTGGTGGTTATCATGCAGAAGAATGCTAATTGATCCATTCCTATCTCCTTATACTAAGGTCAAATCTAAGTGGATCAAGGAACTTCACATAAAACCAGAGACACTGAAACTTTTAGAGGAGAAAGTGGGGAAAAGTCTCGAAGATATTGTCACAGCGGAAAATTTCCTGAATAGAACAGCAATGGCTTGTGCTGTAAGATCAAGAATTGACAAATTGGACCTCATGAAACTGCAAAGCTTCTGCAAGGCAAAAGACACCGTCAATAAGACAAAAAGGCCACCAACAGATTGGGAAAGGATCTTTACCTATCCTAAATCAGATAGGGGACTAATATCCAATATAAATAAAGAACTCAAGAAGGTGGACTCCAGAAAATCAAATAACCCCATTCAAAAATGGGGCTCAGAGCTAAACAAAGAATTCTCACCTGAGGAATACTGAATGGCTGAGGAGCACCTGAAAAAATGCTCAGCATCCTTAATCATCAGAGAAATGCAAATCAAAACGACCCTGAGATTCCACCTCACAGCAGTCAGAATGGCTAAGATCAAAAATTCAGGTGACAGCAGATGCTGGTGAGGATGTGGAGAAAGAGGAACACTCCTCCATTGTTGGTGGGATATCAAGCTTGTACAACCACTCTGGAAATCAGTCTGGCGGTTCCTCAGAAAATTGGACATAGTACTACAGGAGGATCCCGCAATACCTCTCCTGGGCATATATCCAGAAGATGTCCCAACCGGTAAGAAGGACACATGCTCTGCTATGTTCATAGCAGCCTTATTTATAATAGCCAGAAGCTGGAAAGAACCCAGATGCCCCTCAACAGAGGAATGGATACAAAAAATGTGGTACATTTACACAATGGGGTACTACTCAGCTATTAAAAAGAATGACTTTATGAAATTCCTAGGCAAATGGATGGACCTGGAGGGCATCATCCTGAGTGAGGTAACACAATCACAAAAGAACTCATATGATATGTACTCACTGATAAGTGGATATTAGCCCAGAAACTTAGTATACCCGAGATATAAGATACAATTTGCAAAACACATGAAACTGAAGAAGAACGAAGACGAAAGCCTGGACACTTTGCCCCTTCTTAGAATTGGAAACAATCACCCATGGAAGGAGTTACAGAGACAAAGTTTGGAGCTGAGACAAAAGGATGGACCATCTAGAGACTGTCATATCCAGAGATCCATCCCATAATTAGCCTCCAAACGCTGACACCATTGCATACACTAGCAAGATTTTGCTGAAAGGACCCTGATATAGCTGTCTTTTGTGAGACTAGGCCAGGGCCTAGCAAACATATAAGTAGATGCTCACAGTAATCTATTGGATGGATCACAGGGCCCCCAGTGGAGGAGCTAGAGAAAGCATCCAAGGAGCTAAAGAGATCTGCAACCCTGTAGGTGCAACAACATTATGATCTAACCAGTACCCCGGAGCTCTTGACTCTAGCTGCATATGTATCAAAAGATGGCCTATTCGGCCATCACTGGAAAGAGAGGCCCATTGGACACGCAAACTTTATAAGCCCCAGTACAGGGGAATGCCAGGGCCAAAAAATGAGAATGGGTGGGTAGGGAAGTGGGGGTAGGGTATGGGGGACTTTTGGGATAGCATTCTAAATGCAATTGAGGAAAATACGTAATAATAAAAAATATTAAAAAAAGAAAAAAGAAAAAGAAAAAAGGTAGCATTTTCAACTAATGGTGCTGGCACAACTGGTGGTTATCATGCAGAAGAATGCTAATTGATCCATTCCTATCTCCTGTACTAAGGTCAAATCTAAGTGGATTAAGGAACTTCACATAAAACCAGAGACACTGAAACTTATAGAGGAGAAAGTAGGGAAAAGCCTCGAAGATATTGTCACAGCGGAAAATTTCCTGAATAGAAAAGCAATGGCTTGTGTTATAAGATTGAGAATTGACAAATGGGACCTCATAAAATTGCAAAGCTTCTGTAAGGCAAAAGACACAGTCAATAAGACCAAAAGACCACCAACAGATTGGGAAAGGATCTCTACCTATCCTAAATCAGACAAGGGACTAATATCCAATACATATAAAGAGCTCAAGAAGCTGGACCCCAGAAAATCAAATAACCCCATTCAAAAATGGGGCTCAGAGCTAAACAAAGAATTCTCACCTGAGGAATACTGAATGGCTGAGAAGCACCTGAAAAAAATGTTCAGCATCCTTAATCATCAGGGAAATGCAAATCAAAACTACCCTGAGATTCCACCTCACACCAGTCAGAATGGCCAAGATCAAAAATTCAGGTGACAGCAGATGCTGGTGAGGATGTGGAGAAAGAGGATCACTCCTCCATTGACAAATGGGACCCTCCAGGGTCCTTTCAACTGCCATTGTTGGTGGGATTGCAAGCTGGTACAACCACTCTGGAAATCAGACTGGTGGTTCCTCAAAAAATTGGACAGAGTACTACAGGAGGATTCCGCAATACCTCTCCTGAACATATATCTAGAAGATGTTCCATCCAGTAAGGACACATCCTCCACTATGTTCATAGCAGTTTTATTTATAATAGCCAGAAGCTGGAAAGAACACAGATGCCCCTCAACAGAGGAATGGATACAGAAAATGTGGTACATTTACACAATGGAGTACTACTCAGCTATTAAAAAGAATGAATTTATGAAATTCCTAGGCAAATGGATGGACCTGGAGAGCATCATCCTGAGTGTGGTAACTCAATCACAAAAGAACTCATATGATATGTACTCACTGATAAGTGGATATTAGCTCAGAAACTTAGAATACCCAAGATACAAGATACTATTTGCAAAACACATGTTCGGAAAGAATGAAGACCGAGGTGTGGCTACCTTGCCCCTTCTTGGAATTGGGAGCAAGGCACTCATGGAAGGAGCTATAGAGACAAAGTTTGGAGCTGAGACGAAAGGATGGACCATATAGAGACCTCCCTACCAGGGGATTCATCCCATAATCAGCCTCCAAACGCTGACACCATTGCATACACTAGCAAGATTTTGCTGAAAGGACCCTGATATAGCTGTCTCTTGTGAGACTATGTTTGCCTAGCAAACACAGAAGTGGATGCTCACAGTCAGCTATTGGATGGATCACACGGCCCCCAATGGAGGAGCTAGAGAAAGTACCCAAGGAGCTAAAGGAATCTGCAACCCTATAGGTGGAACAACAATATGAACTAACCAGAACCCCCCTCCCCCCGGAGCTCGTGTCTCTAGCTGCATATGTATCAGAAGATGGCCTAGTCGGCCATCAGTGGAAAGAGAGGCCCATTGGTTGTGCAGACCTTATATGCCTCAGTACAGGGGAACACCAGGGCCAAGAAGTGGTAGTGGGTGGGTGGGGGAGTGGGTGTGGGAGGGTGTGGGGGACTTTTAGGATAGCATTGGAAATGTAAATGAAATAAATACCTAATTAAAAATAAAGACAAAAAATAGAATGTAGTGTTTGGTGATAAATTGGATGGAAATGTGGGCAGCAGAGTGCACTCACTGTTAGCACTGCCTTGTTTGTAATTTGAAAAGCATCTTGCTAACCTTGGCTTATTCAGACATACTTCTATCTGTGCAACTCTGGCTGCCGGGGCGGGGGTGGGGGGCGCTAATTCCATACCACATATATTCTTTTGTTGGTTGCTCAGATTCTGAGACCTCCCAGGGGTCCAAGTTAGTTAGCGAGGATGCTTGTCTGCTCCATTCCTCCTACTCTTCCTACTTGCCATGAAACCTGTTTGTTGATACATCAAGCAGTGTTTCTTGTGCCAGAAACTAGCATATATAACCACATCTCCTTCTAAATTTGTTGTTCCCGTTATGAATATCACAGTTTCGGTTCTGTACATTGTACCACTATATGTATTTCAAACTTTACTATGTTTATGAGAATTAAACTCCTGTGAACCAAAGAAGGCTAAAATGGAAGCTTAGAGGCTACATGAAGGCCTGGAGCTCTCAAGACCAGATGAAACAGGTAATTTCTGAGCAGAGGCACCTTGCTTAAAGCTGAGATAGTTCAGTGGTTAAGATCACTGTCTGTTTTTCCAGAGGTTCTGTGTTCAATCCCCAGCAACCACATGGTGGCTCCAACCATCTGTAATGGGATCTGATGCCCTCTTCAGGCATGAAGCAGATAGAGCTCTCATATACATAAATAAATGTTTTTACAAAAACCCAAAATTATTATAACTGGCCCAACTCTGTTTTGTTTGCACACAGGAGTCTAGCATAACTGTCCTCTGAGAGACTCTACCTAGTAGTAGACTGAAACAGAAGCATATACCCACAACCAAGCATCAGATATGCAGGTCAGGGACACCTATGGAAGAGTTGGGGGGAGGATTGAAGCCCATAAAGTAAATGGGAATCCCATAGGAAGGCCAACAGAGTCAACTAACCTGGACCCCTGGGAGTTCTCAGAATCTGAGTCACCAACCAAAGAACATACATGGGCTAGAATGACCCCCACCCGCAGCACATATGTAGCAGACAGGCAATTCAGTGAAGTACACTCTGCTTCTAATGCAACAGCAATGACACCTTTTATCAAGCCTTTAAGCCAGACTTCATCTCAGACAGTCTGTCACAGTGTATCTATCACAGGCAGAGTGATTCTGTAGGATGGGTGGTCACTAGTGTGCAACAGCCTTCCCGAAACCATCTAGAGCCTCATACAGATAGAATCTTCCACAAGTCCCACTGCCAATGCAGTCATACTCCATGTAAAGATATAAAAATGCTGAACAAGGGATACTACTTTGTACAGATAATCAAATTCAATACCTACAGAGATTCCAGGGATGAAAAACAGCTAAACGCTAAAGCAACTTGGTGAAGCCAAGGGCAAGTCGCAGCAGGTCAAAGCTGAGCAGAGCTTCACATCCAGGGCTCCGGGTTTTCTTGAAGGGAAATGAAATCAGACCCCAGGTTTCCCACTGGAAATCAAAGTCAGAAGCATTAGAGAAAAGAAGCCACAAGCTGCCCATCAGCCACTGAAACAGAAGTTCTAAGAAGGCCAAGAATCTTGGAGCTCTCCTCAAAGATGTGTCCTAGGCCCAAGCTACCAAGAAAGAGTCATAATCAATACCACACTGAGACGGACAGACACATTTGCACAGCCTGTTGAAAATCAACATAAATATTTGACATGGAGTAGTAATTCCCATGGGTTTCAGAAGAGAAAATGAAATGGTCTCTCTGGACAGTACAATTGTCCTGTATTAAGATCAGTTTGTTTCCTGCTCTCAGTTACTCCATACTCTGTAAAATAGTGTCTTCAGACTGTGTCTTGTCCAAGGTAATTCCATCTGATAGCAGCATTTGGTTCCGTTTTTGAGTGCAAGTGGAGAAGATTCTGTACTTTGTTATGCACGTAGACACCTGTCTAACACTAGCTACAGGCACTGATAAATAACTTACTCCTAAAGGTAAAATGCCACCACCTATACATTTATCAAAGTATGAATAGATGGTTATAGTAAAACTGTATCAGATAAAGCAGTCTCTAAACGTATTTAACACAGTAGACCAAGCAAGGGGACCACTCTATCACATAGACACCTTTGAAGAAGAGGACATTTAACAACATGGTGGCCATAGCTCTACCTGACTTGTCATCTAAATACCTAGTATGTTAAGAGATGAACATGGAAAGGACTTTACCAACTGTCCTCTGGGCTGCAGCCTCAGGCTAGTATACCACTGTAATTCAGCTGATTGGAGTTACCATCTGCCTGTCCATCAGGTCCTCTGACAAGAGCTGCTCCTGCATTCAACTCTTCAGTTTGATTTGCCCCTCTGCATCCCCTGCAGCCAGGCTCTGATTCCAGCTGGGTTGTGAACATCTTGGCTAGCCCCTAGAGTGATTCTCCTTGTACTTCTGTTGCTCTATGTCTGTTTCCACAAGGTTTCTATAATCTCTGCTGTGGTCTCATCATCTCTTTTGTTGCCATTCTGTAATGTCCATATGTCCATATAAGGAGATATAATCACTGTGTTATATGTAGTGTATGAGCTGATTAGCAATTAAAATTGGGATAAAAGATCTTGTGTTTGCCAATGGCCAGCTATGAGAAAATATCAGAACTCCTTGGAAAATTGCAGAAAAAAAAAACTTGACATATATTCATAAACTGTGAATTAGTTAATTAGCAAACCCTGATATTGTAGAAATATGCAAATATAGCCTCCACCTTGAGGGATAGCTATATTTCTGACATAGCACACTACTTCACCTGACCATGGACTTCACAGTAAGACAAAGAAATCAGAGACTTTGAACCTCATGACATAAAAGTAATAACAAGCTAGGAAAACATTTCTAGTAAGAGCGTCTCATTAAAATGTCCAGAGGGGTAAAGGATGAAGGAGAAAGAGAGATAAAGGACTTTGGAGAAAAAATATAGATATGATAGAAGAAAGGACTCTGACCCCTAAACATCTGGTCAGTGAATGCTGAAAGTCTAGATGTCAGAGACTTGTCTGTGAAAACGGAGTAGGAGAGAAACAAGAGTGTAGCACTCTGTCTAATGATCTGAAACATACATTAAAAAAAACATGGGGAAAGAACGATAATGTAGAAGAACACTAATGGTTTGTTCAGAAACGGGATAAATGGAAGATGGGTAATGGTTAAGAGAAGATACTCTAGCTATTTCCAAATGTGAGGAACAGTATAAGTCATAAGACTGAGGCAGCACAGTGAGTCCCAGCTAGGAAAGCTTAAGTACATCTTCACATAAACACAGTGTAGTGAATCAGAAGAACACAACCACGACCTCTGTACATCACTGAAGGAGAAGAAGCACTGAAGCATTACCTAAAATGTAACAGCCGTTAGAAGCTCATCTTCACACAGCAGTAAAGCACTTCGGAAGATAATGCAATAATGTATTCAAAGGGAAAACACCACAGATAGTCTAGAACTATGTATTTAGCAAGCCTGTAATTCAAGAGTAAGGGCTGGCTCAAGAATAACAAAATCAGAGATTTTTCTATTCTGCTTAACTTAAAAATTATTTTAGCCAGAGAATATTGAACCTGGGAGTAAGCCGAAATAAAAAGTTGTGTGAAGCCAAGGAACTAGCCAATACTTTTGTTCGTTTTAATACAACTGAAAAAAATTAATGATAAATGACCAGACTTGGGAGTGTCCAGAAAAGAGGAAGTAAGGGAAGCCCACATGTGGGAGGTAGAGAAGGGAAACCAGACATTACAGAGCTCTTGGGGTTCCTAGAGAACAATATAGAGATTAATGACTTTTGTGTTTATAAAATTGCCTGTGCCCCTTAATCAGCTGAGTTAAGGCACATCAGGAGGTCAAGTCAAAGAGGAAATGTGGCTGACCCAATGTGAAGAAAACAGAGTAAAAGCCCCTCCTCGCCCCAAATAAGACATGAGCATGGAGGCTGTGGTCTTCTCAACACTTCCTTCTGCACTGACTTTCTCTCTTCTCTACAAAACCCTGGATTCATGAACATCTTCCTACCTTATCTTGGCTTCACTGAAGATCAACTATCTGCCCCCAGAGTCCACTGAAGTAAGATATCAGATGCTTTTAAAAGCTCTATTAAAAGTTGCAGAATCTTATTAGCAATATTATACCACATGTTTCCCAGGAGGAAGGGAGGATAATTTGCTCTTTAATTTCAAAGAATGTATCTTCTTCTTGTAGTCCGCTCTAAGGAGAAACAAAAACTGACTTCTAGGGAAAAGTGCTAGGAAATGTCAGGTTTCCATGGTTGTGGTCTTCAGGAAAAAAAGATGGGACAGGGTAGGCCAAGCAAATGATTGGACCCTATGGGACAGTTGAGGTGGGCTTGATCTGGGGACTCTCTTATACTCTGTATTATGGCCACAAGCTGTTCAGCAGTCTTGGGCATTTAGAATACTTCCAACACAGTGAGGGGCCATGTATGTCCAGTATCTTGTGTGGGAATAGTGTAGAAGGTGACTGAATGGAAATGAGAAGTAACTGGAGCTGTCTCAATCAGTTGAAGCAGCTGTGACAACTCTACTGCATATCGTCATACAGATTGCACACTACTCAACTCCGAGTTAGCTATTCACGCAGAACAGGAGGCAGTCACCCTGTACAAGGCATGGCGTTCCTTATGTCCCATCACAAAGAAGTGTGTTTCCCTTGCTGTAGTGGACTGGGAGAACTGGTGGCTTTAATTACTTAAGTGTTGAAGAAAGTTTTAACTGTATACAGATCTTGTCAGAGGTCTCACAGCTCTCTCAGCTCCAACGTCTTGCAGGCTCCACCACTACCCAGGCTTCAGTTTCACAGCTTGCCTCAGTGACTGTCTGAAACTACAAAAGGGGACTCCACAACTCCTTCATGTTTGTATCCTCCATGCCTCTAAAGGCAGAAGTAGATGGACGACACTGCCAAGTTTAGCCACTAGCTTGGGACATCCCCAAGCCACTTTGGATCACGTTTGCAGGAGACTTTGTTATTGCTTTCTTTTTTTTTCCCATTTTTTATTAGGTATTTAGCTCATTTACATTTCCAATGCTATACCAAAAGTCCCCCATACCCACCCACCCCCACTCCCCTACCCACCCACTCCCCCTTTTTGGCGCTGGCGTTCCCCTGTACTGGGGCATTGCTTTCTAATAACCCTTTAGGACCTTTTGTAAGTGTGAGGCTGAGATGGGTGGTGTGTGGCCTCTAGGCAGCATTTGTATTGTTTCAGTATGAAGAAGGCTCCTCCTTAACAGCACTCGTCACTTCAACAATCATAGCCTGTCTTCCAGCACAGGCCTTGCCTGCAACGTGAAGCTCACCTGTGTTCCTTTTCTCTTCAGTCTTACATTTTCTATTTCCTTTTGTTCTTTTTTTAATATTTGAAGAATTTTATATATGTGTTTGTTTTCTTTCTTAGTGCTCAAATAAATTCAAATGCAAGATGTGTGCTCTTATTTTAAGAAACCAAATTGTGTTGTTTTAAATGAAGAATGATAAGCATTACCAGCAACAAACACACCACATATTCAACATGATGCAGTCTTGAAACTTCCTTTGTCAATTTCTTTTAAACTTAGCCTCAATCATGTTCTTAGGGTAAGGGCAGAAGTCAGCCAGATTCTTTTGTCAAACATATCACAGGAATGGTATGGCCTCCAGCTAACACAGTCATATTGTTTCTCTCTGAGAGCTCCTGAGCCCAGCTTGCATCTTCCACATTGCCCTGAGCATTACTGTCTTACAGGCTCCTACTAAAATAGCCCTTTAAGCTCTGCTTATAGCATCCCACTGCTTTCCTAGGCCAAAATTCCAAATCTTTCACATTCCTACACCAAACATCAGGATCAGGTTCTCTGAGACAAGAGTCCACTCTCTGGTCTTAACTTCTGTTTAGTTGCTGTGATAAAATGCCATGCCCAGGGCAATTTATCCAAAAACAGAGTTTATTTTGGCTTATAGTTCCAGAAGCTCAGAGGGTATGATAGCAGGACAGCATGACAGCATGACAGCATGACAGCATGACAGCATGACAGCAGGCAGCAGGCAGCAGGCAGCAGGCAGCAGGCAGCCAGAGCATAGAGCTTAGAGATCACACCATTAACGGCAAGCATGAAGCACAGAGAGTGAACTCAAAATAGAGGTTATATATTCTCAAAGCCTGCCCCAGTGAATACTTCCTTCAGCAAAACCATACCTCTTAAAACTCCCCCAAGAGCACCCTCAAGTGGGGATCATGTGTTCCAATGCCCGAGCCTATGGCCTGTGGGGGACATTCCTAATTCTCACTACCACATTGGTTTCTTAAAATGACAGCAGGAATTTTGCATTTGGAGTTGTCTGATTTTTCAGGGGAGAAAATCCTGTATATATAAAATCCTTCAACTAACCTCTGGCCTTCATTTTAATGGGTGAGCACCACCACAATAAGAGATTAAGTACCAATAAAATGCATATTGTTCACCATGCTTTGCTCTTAAACACAATGTAGTGCCATTAAAGCACCATGTACCTCAAGCGAAGGTGCTGTTAGCCTATCAACTCTCCGTTTTCATATTGAAGAGTAAGAGCTCACTTCACCACAATTTCAGTGTGATTGCCTCCGCCCCACCTAAAAGCATAGCTCATTCCAAATGGAGCCACTGGGCGTAGCTGTCAGTCACTTTCCCTCCAGCATCCCATGATGGAAGTTTTCCATTTATTATTTCCTGTGGAAAGCAAGAATCGCGCCCCCCCCCCAAGTGTGTGTGTGTGTTTCCACAATTTTGATGTTTTTTTTTTTTTTCATTTCAGGGGAAAAAAAACAGAGGATGAAGTATTATAGAGAAAATGTCTTCTTTTTGTTTTGGTGAACATGTGAGAGGTTGGACACTTCTAAACGTGGCTGATATTAATAGTCTACATTTTTTTTCTCTAGACACTATTTTGGGGGTTTTGTACATTTGAATCAGGTTCTAACGTTCACAAGAAAGATATTTTCAGGAAGAGTTTCAAAAGGCTACTTCGCATGTGACTTTCCATGTCATGAAGCAGCCCCTTAGGAGGATTCATTTAAAGCACATTGTTAAGTCTTGAAAGTCAGAGTAGGAAGAACAGGGGAATACAGACCCCACAGTTCAAAGCTCAGCCCCTCTGGGCTATGCACTAAGAACTCTGGCACCCTGGAGACATTTATCCCTTGTTATCTTTTTAAAAATGAGGGCAAAATTCAAATTTATGGACTGGGAAATTAGCCCTGGGTTCAATCACAGGCACTGTGTAAATTGGATGTGGTGGTATGTGCCTCTAATTCTAGCACTGGGAAGGTAGAGGGGGCAGGAGGGTCAGAAGTTCAAAGCCAAGCTCAGCAGTACAGGGAGTTCAAGGACAACCTGCACTAGAGACTTTTTAAAAAGCCAAACAAAGAAAAATGAAAGAAGGAAGAAAGGAAAGAAACAAAAAGAAAAGAAAAGGAAAGAAAAGAAAGGAAACGTGTAAGAGAAAGAAAGTATCTGAATCTAAGGGCCAGCGGCGGTCAATCAGCTACTGGATGCCATAGTGACATAAAAACAAAACAAAACACCAAACACTATGTCCTTCCCTGTTGTGAAGGGCGTTAAAACCAAGGTAACATTTGCTGTGTGTATGGAATAATCAGATAATAGCTCTGTCCTCAGAGGCAAAGAAGATAAAACGAAGACATACAAGAGTGACTAAGCATTAAGAACAGATAAAGACATAATGTAACCAGTATTCAGAAGAGTGTGTACACCTTACAGGGAACTAGACAGCAAGAGCATAAGTAGGTTTTCAACTTACCAAGAATGGGAAAATCTGCTGCAGGGGACACACAATGTCTTTGAAACTCTATAAGTTCTTTAACTATGTTAAAAAAAAAACAACCAAAACCCTGTTGTTTTCCAAGTTCTTCATGACTTATATATAATGCACATAAACCTCTCTGAAGTAGGTGTTCTATCATTACAGATGAAGTTACAGCTCATGATTCATTCAATCACTTGTCTAAAGACAAATAGTCAACAGGTAGCAGAGTGAGGGCTAGAGCTCAGGCTTGCCTACATCTGCAATCTGTTTTAAACAAGATGACTAAATGCTAAAGTGCTCACTGGCTGGAAAATGGAGTACAAGCAAGATGATTGTGGGTAATATGTTGAAAAGGTGATGAAGGACCAACTCATACCATATTGTTCCTGTTATCAAGACTCAAAGATCTGGGTCATTAGATAGTAGGGAACATATTGAAATTCCCAGTGAGGTACAACATCACATTGGTATAATACTAAAAACATTTCTGAAAATATCACCACACATGGACCCAGAAATAAGCCAAATATCGCCTTGCCATTCTCCTGGGAGCTGAGTCATTCAGTCCAGGCTGCATGAGGAAGCAGTACTGAGTCTTCCAAGGCTTGAGGCTTCTATTTATTTTCCAGAATAATCAATAGTTCAGAATATCTGTATTGCATATAAAAGAATATCCAGAGAGTGAAAATTATTCTCTTGGAGTGGGTTTGGGTGTGGTGGGATAGAGTGTGGTATGGTAGGGTAAGGTGGGGTTATGTGTAGTGGAGTAGGGTGGGATAGGTTGGGGGGCAGGGTGAATTTCTCTTCCCCAAGTTGTCAGCCACTCCTGACTCCTGTGGGACTCCCATTCTCTACACCATCAAGCCTTGTCAGGTTTCATGGTACTTCCTGGAGCCTCCCTTTCTCTAGACCTCCAGATAGATCTGCTTCTTCCAACTCCAACCCAAGAGGTCTTGGCTTCATAGCTATCATCCATCTATTTGCCTATCATCTCTCTCTCTCTCTCCCTTCCTTCCCTCTCTCTCTCTCTCTCTCTCTCTCTCTCTCTCTCTCTCTCTCTCTCTCTCTCTTTCTTTCTTTCTTTCCATCCATCTATCCATCTATCCTGTTCCTTTAGAGAACTCTCACTAGTACAGATTGTGTTACTAGGAGTAGTTCTAGAGAAACAACGGTAAGGATGATTTTTTAAAGTATCTGTAACAGACTTTCTAATTCACAAACACCTACAGTTACCAAAGGCTATCTTAGAAGCACAGAAAACACTGATAGTCGATAGTATAAATTATTTAGTGAAATTATTTAGATAAATGCATCAGATGATCTTGATTCACCTATAGTGATGAACAAGAAGTTTAATGACTCTATACAGAGCTATTGATAATTTCTAGAAAGATGATGAAAGTAAGGATACTGGTTAGTTGCTTCTTAGTATCAAAGGATAAACTGAAAAGTGGGAAGAATGAGCTCCTAGATAAAATTAAGCAAGTCAAGGCATATCAGGATAAAGTGACAAAGGAAAAGAACAACCTTGGTGATAGAACTGACTGGGTATATAAACTGTTTAAAGGCTTCTAAGTGTTCCCTGGAAGAGAATCTTCTCTCCAGCAGCCAGAAAGCTCAAGTTTCAAAAATAGAACTTAGAGCCCCCACTATAAGATTGGCTTAGTTACAATGAAAATTCAAATTTCAGCCTCAGAGAATGTCCGTGGTTAAAGCAAGGACACTGAATGGTAAGGAATGGGATCTTGTAAGTTGTCATGGAGCTGTGTACGTGAACCCTACTGAGCCAGAGAACTTTTAACCCTCAGATTCTTAAGGGTTTATCTTACTTAAGGAAGTGAATTCTCTACCACTAAAAAGGGATGCAACCCAACCCCTGTCCCCTGTGGTATTGCCCTCACCCATAATTGAGTTACCAGAAGCAGTGCTCTTAAATACAACTGGCTTTCCACCTCCCAGCAGCTGTCAATTATCAATAGTTTCTTGGCTAGGGGTGGATCTTCATTGTTTACTTCCTTTCTCTGAGCTAGGATTTGGTCTTGCTGGGACTTGCACAGGGCTTGTGCATACTATCACAAATACTCTGAGATCATTTGTGCAGCTACCCTGCTGTGTCTGGAAGACACATTCTATGTAGTCATTCACCACTTCAGCTCTTTCTGCCCCATCTTCCACAACGATCCTGGAGCCTTAGAAGAAAGGATGTGACATAAATATACCATTTAGGGCTGAGGTATTTAAGCTTTTAGTCAAACAAAAAGGAGATGACAGCCAGGTGGTTAAGTGTATTGCATGTGAGTTGCATTTAGAAGCATGGCAAAAATGTAAGTTATTCTAAATCACTTAAATCTGATTATAATCCAAAAACAACAAAGAGAAAACCCATTGCTCACTAATATACAAGTAAGTGGTTTGGAAGAAAATGTTTGTGTATTTTGAAAACTGAACCAAAATCCCTGTAAGTATTGTGGTTGTTAGTGGACAGCCTTTTCTTTTACGTTATCAAAGGAGAGAGCTGGGGCTAAGACAAAAGGTCTTGGTTCCTAGATGGGAACCATTAGGAAGTAGAGACGGAATGATGATTATCACTAAGACATTAGAAGATATAAGTTTAATCAAGTTGTAGTATAGTTACAGAAGCACAGGAAGAGACATTTGCACAGTTGGCTGAGATGAGAAAAACACTTAAGACCTGCTATACTTACCCTAGGAAATCTGGGGCAATATATGTATACATTCCTTTATAGGAGTCTTTACTTGGGTCTTCTAGCAAGTCTGATGTTTCCGAAACTGGGACTTTGTCGAGAACGGAGAGCCCGTCCTAAGTAATTATACATTTAAAATACCGTTTTGGTAAAAGGTTTTACATTTTATTTTAAAACTTTTTTTTCTCTCTCTCTCTTTGTTTTTTTTTTGTTTGTTTGTTTGTTTCTTTTTTTATTGAATATTTTCTTTATTTACATTTCAAATGTTATCCCCTTTTGCAGTTCCCTACCCCATGCCCCTAGAAACCTCCTATCCCACCCCCACTTCTATTAGGATGCTCCCCCCACCTGCCCACCCACTCCTGCCTCCCCACTTGGCATTTCCCTACACTGGGGTATCAAGCCTTCATAGGACCAAGGGCCTCTCCACCCATTGATACCCAACAAGGCCATCCCTGATATATATGCAGCTGGAGCCATGGATGCCTCCACATGTCCTCGGTTAGTGGTTTAGTCCCTGGGAGCTCTGGGGGATGGGGGGGGGGGGCTGGCTGGTTGATATTGTTCTTCCTATGGGGTTGAAAACCCCTTTTAGATCCTTTAGTTTTTTCTCTAACTCTTCCATTGGGGACCCCATACTCAGTTCAATGATTGGCTGTGAGCATCTGCCTATGTATTTGTCAGGCTCTGGCAGAGCCTCTCAGGAGACAGCTGTATCAGGCTCCTGTCAACATGCACTTCTTGGCATCCACAATAGTGTCTGTCTTTGGTGACTGTATTTGGCATGAATCCCCAAGAGGGGCCATCTCTGGATGGTCTTTCCTTCAGTCTTTGTTCCACACTTTGTCTCCATATTTGCTCCCAAGTGTATTTTGCTTCCCCTTCTTAGAAGGACTGAAACACCCACACTTTGGTGTTCCTCCTTCTTGAGCTTCACATGGTCTGTGAATTGTATCTTCGGTATTCGGAGCTACTGGGCTAATATCCACTTATCAGTGAGTGCATACCATGTGTGTTCTTTTGTAATTGGGTTACCTCACTCAGAATGATATTTTCTAGTTCCATCCATTTGCCTGCAAATTTCATGAAGTCATTGTTTTAATTACTGAGTCATACTCCATTGTGTAAATGTACCACATTTTCTGTATCCATTCTTCTGTTGAAGGATATTTGGTTGCTTTCCAGCTTCTGGCTATTATAAATAAGGCTACTATGAACATAGTGGAGCATGTGTCCTTGTTATATGCTGGAGCATCTATTGAGTATATTCCCAGGAGTGGTATGACTGGGTCTTCAGGTAATACTATATCCAATTTTTTGAGGAACCACCAAACTGATTTTCAGAGTGGTTGTACCAGCTTGCAACCCCACCAACAATGGAGGAGTGTCCCTCTTTCTCCACATCCTCGCCAGCATCTGCTGTCACCTGAGTATTTGATCTTAGCCATTCTGATGGGTGTGAGGTAGAATCTCAGGGTTGTTTTGATTTGCATTTCCCTGATGACTAAGGATGCTGACTAAGGATTTTGTTGGGTGCTTCTCAGCCATTCAATATTTCTCAGTTGAAAATTCTTTGTATCTTTTCAATAACACCTATCAGATTTTATTTAAAATAATGGACACCTAGGTTATAGTGGCCAGTCATTGGCTCTCTGGGCAAGTAAAATTATTAAGAGTTTTCTGACACATGATAAACAATAGGTGTCCACTGGTGGCAATTTATGGTCACCGTGCCTGAGTGGGGCACAAATAACCTAGTGTAATTCAATTCATGTACTCAGCCCCAAAGAAGCCATCTTCAGAACTTCCATGTACTGTCCCTGAGAAAATTAACCTTTGTTTTCAAGAAACAGCTTTTCTTTTCTGCTCACCCATGCAAAGTGGCCTTTTAATTTTCTTGTCCCCTCCCCCTTTGTCTCAGTTAGGGTTTCTAATGCTGTGATAAAACACGATGACCAAAAGTAATGTGGGGAGGAAAAGGTATATTCCAGCTTGCAGTACATCATCCAGAAATGTCAGGGCAGGAACTCAAGGTGGGAACTGAAGCAGAGCCCATGGAGGAATGCTGGTTGCCAGCTTGCACCTCATAGCTTGCTCAGCATGCTTTATTGTAGCAGTCAGTGGCACCAGCCAAGAGGCAGCACTGCCTAGAGTGATTTGGGCTCTCCTACATCATTTATCAATCAAGAAAATGCACCACGGTGTTGGTCATAGAACAATCTAGTGGGGCCATTTTCTCAGTTGATGTTCCTTTTTCTATAAGGACTTTAGCTTAAGTCAAATTGACATAAAGCCATCAGCACAGCCTTTTAGTCTTTCCTGAATGAAACATAAGAAAATTATGACATTTCTGTATTCTTGAGACACAAGGTTACTCTGTTCTGTCCACTCCACCCATCCTCTAGAGGTGATTCTCTTTTGATCTTTCTCCCTGAGTCCCAATATGTACACTATTCTTCATTAGACACAATGCTTTTATAAGATGCCTTACTTGTCAATACTAAAGATTAAATCCCTGTTGGCCAATTGTTACTATGGTAGTCACTTACATCTGATAGCTAGGGTTAGTGTTCTCTCTCTCTCTCTCCCTCTCTCTCTCCATTCCCCTCAGAGTGTTCAAAAAGATAACATAAAGAATTGAGCTTCAATTTGCAAAACACATGGAACTCAAGAAGAATGAAGACCAAAGTGTGGACACTTTGCCCCTTCTTAGAATTGGGAACAAAACACCCATGTTTTGTTACAGAGACAAAGTTTGGAGCTAAGACGAAAGGATGGACCATGTAGAGATTGCCATACCCGGGGATCCATCCCATAATCAGCCTAAAAAGGCTGACATCATTGCATACACTAGCAAGATTTTGCTGAAAGGACCCAGATATAGCTGTCTCTTGTGAGGCTATGCCGGGGCCTAGCAAACACAGAAGTTGATGCTCACAGTCAGCTATTGGATGGATCACAGGGCCCCCAAGGGAGGAGCTAGAGAAAGTATCCAAGTGCTGAAAGGGTCTGCAACCCTATAGGTGGAACAACAATATGAACTAACCAGTACCCCCCCAGAGCTTGTGCCTCTAGCTGCATATGTATCAGAAGATGGCCTAGTCGGCCATCAGTGGAAAGAGAGGCCCATTGGTCTTGCAAACGTTATATGCTTCAGTCTAGGGGAACGCCAGGGCCAAGAAGTGGGAGTGGGTGGGTAGGGGAGTGGGGGTGGGGTGTGGGAGACTTTTAGGATAGCATTGGAAATGTAAATGAAGAAAATACCTAATTTAAAAAAAAAAGAATTGAGCTTCTCTGGGATATCTGAGCTCTGCAGCTTCTGTGCATATACTATGAGATCATTATTGGGAGAGACTTGGATCTGCAAATCATTACTGGGCTTTTAAAGGCACGATCGATTATATAAGTATTTGATGGAGGCAAACTCAGCCACCCCGTGAGATGTGAGACATCTTGCTTGTTTGTGTCCTTCCAGTTGTACCTTGCTTGTCACAAATTAAAGACGCACCAGTTTCCCTACATCCAGGAGTCTCTTCACTGCTTTTCCCAAGGATTGCATATGCTGCTAGACAGAAAAGCAGAGTGTTTCCAAGACCAGGTATCCCTCAGAGGCTCTTATAATTAGGGCAGAGTTCTAATTGCCACTTGTGTTCCCTGTAGGGATCTATGCCAATTAGGAGGATTCTGAGAGCTGGGAAAGGAAGATAGGCCAGACAAGGCTGAGCTCTGATCTTATGTCTCCTTGAGTTGTTTATTTTCTTCAGTCTTCATGACAATATGCTGTACTGGCTACTACTGTGTTAACTTCTCACAAGCTACGCTCATTTGGGAAGAGGGAACCTCCCCTGAGAAAATGCTCCTGCTAGATTGACTCATGGACAAGCCTGTGGTTCATTCTCTTAATCAGTGATTGATGTGGGAGGGCCCAGACAATTATCAGTGGTGCTGGTGGTCCTGTGTGATATAAGAAGGCAGCTGAACAATTCATGAACAGCAAGCCAGAGGTAGAACTCCTCCATGATCTCTCCATGAGTTCCTGCTTCCAGGTTCTGCCCTGCTGGAGCTCCTGCCCTGGATTCTCTCCACAATAGAGTATGACCTGAAACCTATAAGATAAAATAAACCATTCCTCCTCAAGTTTCTTTTAGTCTTGTCATTTTATCACAGCAATAAATGTCTTAAAACACACATCATATTTGGGTACAAATGGTTCAATTGGTAAACATGAACTTAAATTTGGCCCTATGTATATACATACATATTATATATATGTATGTATATATATATATATATATATATATATATATATATATATGTGTGTGTGTGTGTGTGTGTGTGTGTGTGTGTGTGTGTACTGAATGAATGCAGGTTACTGAGAAAAAAATCTAGTGGTAAAAATGCAATTGGCTGATCTATCCTGTTAGCCATGGCTTACATAGTACCTTGAGTTCCTTTATTTCTGATTTTCTGACCAGAGACCCACAGAATGTTTGAATGTCACCAACAACCAAAAATAGACATTTCCTGGACCCATTCATACCCCTCTCCTTTGTCACTTGGCTTTTCTGGAAAACATCATTGTAAAACCTGAACCCCCATTTATCCAGTCTGGCAGAAATGAAAATATTCTAAATAGACACTTGTGTCTCTCATTCTAACTGTCTGGTTGTTGAAACAATGTACACCATAAGGATGGAAATTTCCCCAGGAATCTCATGCTTGGGAAGGAAAGGGCACCAGCCAGTTTGGGAGCTTGTTTCCCAAACAAGAGTTCACATAGTTCTACCAATGTGTCAGACCATCTTCCAGGATGAGCCTGATGCTCAGACAATGATGGGCCAATGGTGGGCAGGGCCACACCTTTTTGGGAGTTCTGAGATGTGAACACCCTTGGCTCTCCATTTAATTTTTAATATTATCTCAGGACCCTGGAGATGTACTTGAGGATTTTCTTAATTTCTTTGTTTCTCTTCCCAAAATGGCTACATTAAATAATTTGATTAACGAATTTGAGATGGCACTTTCTATCACTCAGAGCTATTGTGGAATTTCTTGGCTGTACAGTTGTAATCTTCATTCCACATAAGAAAGTCAGGCATATTAATTTTTGATGAGCTCACACTTGATTGTTCATTTTTTTACTTTAGATTTAAGCAAAGCAAAAAACTCATATATGAAATACAAAGGTGCTTCCCACCTGTGAACTTTCAGCCAGCCATTCACAGTGTGGCCTCATTGACTTGTAAGGAGCTGAAAACCTACCCCAGGCATAAGGCTATCACTTTGTCTCAATTCAAGGGAAGTGGTTAATTGCTCTTTTGTCTAGCTGGCTAACCTACTGAAAACTTTTTTTCTCACTATATACCAAAAGTCATTTGTACTTAAAATGTACAGCATCCTACATGTTTCATCAGACTTGTTTCTGATCATCTATGAACCTTCTCTGGCCCCAGTGTCACAGTTAGCTGGCTACTTTCCTCTCTCACTGGCCAATGGAGTGTACTTAATAACAGGCCTTTACTATATCCATCCCACTTTTCTGACCTCATGTTTTAGGTCTGCATTATTCATGCATCAAACACTTCTACTTTGGACAAGTTATGTATATATAGTATCTCATCATTGATAAGGTTCTTTAGTTTTGTTACTTTGTGTGTAGAAAGAGATGGTATAGTATTTTGGGTGGGTGTGGTATATACAAAAGAGTGTGGGGTGGTTGCATTGCTATATGCACACAAAGGAAGCTAGAGTAAGACCTCATGTAACTTCCTCTAACCTTCTTGAACTTTACTGTCTTGAGACAAGGTTTCTCACTGAGCCAGAAGCTTAGTTCCCACTAGGCTGACTGGCCAGCAAGCTTTTCAGATCTGCCTATCTTTGCCTTCCAATTCTGAGATTACTGGCACACACTGTTTCAACTGGTTCTTTTTATGTGAGTGCTCATGTTTGTGATGGGGACTCCAGTTTTCAAGCTTGCAAAGCAAGTATGTTTATCTATTGAGCACATTCGCAGTACACTCTATTTGATCATTTTAATTTATATATGATGATTATATGTAGTTATGAAACACCATTTAATCTTCTAGTACATTATACATTGTGTTATGGTGTTCTATTATATTCTGAGTAACAATGGATGTTTTCAATGTAGAATATATTGTTGTAAAACAAATTAGAAGAGAGGATTTTGAATGTGTTCACTACATAGACATGACTGATATGTCTCTTTGAAATGCAGCCCTGTTGACTCCCAGTGAGGAGTTCAGTCCAGTTGAGGGTGAGGAGGAGCCATCCTGTTGAGGAATGTAAAGGTAAAAGATTCAAAGGTGAAAAGTAATAAAATCACTTTTGCTTTTGCCTTCCTGCTCTCCCTCCCTCCCTACTCCCCGCCCCCCTCATGCTCATGGCCAGCCTCTACCTCTCTACTCCTCTTCTCTTTCTCTGCCTTTTTCTGCCTCTACTACCCTTTTAACGCTGTCCCCATATAAACTCTATTCTATAGTATAGAGTCATGTATATGGTCCCTCAGGGGGAAGGGATGCCTCATCATGGGCCCACTGAGGCACTCCCTTCCCCATACCTCATCACACCTCCACAGAACATATCCCCTCTCTCTTTATCTTTTTCTAAACACATCATATGTTGCCATGACTCAGATTTAGAAACTCTACAGGTTTGCATCCCTCACTGCTACTACATGGAGATCTAAGGCTCTCTAGCCTAAACTTCTGAGAACTGAAAAGCCCCCTTCCCCCACTGGTCAGAGTAAATGTTTGTATGGTCCTAGAGATGAACTCTTGAGCTCAGAGCTACCCCTGAGGATGGAGACATTCAGTCTTTTCACTGACCCTTATTCTAGGACTTTCCCCTTGGGTGAGATTTTCCTTTTTCCTCTGAGACAGTTTCTTTCTCACTGCTGAGAAATCCCTGGGCCTCCGAGAACTGCTTTCTGTAGAGCTCTGTCCCTTCTGCCTGGAGAGAGGGGGAGCAAGGGAGCAAGAGTAAGAGCAAGAGAATAGGAGATAAGAGAGAGGAAGGAGCAAGCAGTTCCTTTTATAGTGTGTTGGGCCATCCTGGCTGTTGCCAGGTAACTGTGGGGGTGGAGTCCAGACAGAATAACAGGAGTTTGGGACATTGCACATGTGACTGATGGGCACACACCTCTCTGCAGGGGTGGGGTGTGTGTGGTGGGGGTTGTGAGAGACAGGAGCCAGGGGCCCAGGAGGTGTGGCCAAACACCTGCCTTCCCTTAGGGTCACCAGGGGTCTAGGTCTGTTCTTGACTGGGGACCAGGCTATCTGTGCACAGCTCACTGCTCCACACATCCCCATACCCATTTTCTTAGGTTTCTCAGAGACATGTCACAACCCCAAAGCCAGCAGGAAGTAGTCAAAGATCACGATAACCCTATTCCTGCTTCACCATTACCTCTTTCTATTTTTTTTCCTTTTTAATTAAACCAAATTGAGGAATGTTAGCATTCTGTCTAAGCTCCACCCCAAAGTTACCTGGCAATAGCCAGATATGCCTGACTATAAAAGGAGCTGTTTGCCCCTCATTTTGCCTACCTGCTCCCCCTCCCTCCACATTCCCCTTTCTCTTCACATGCTCATGGCTGGCCTCTACTTCTCTATTCTCTCTCTCTCTCTCTCTCTCTCTCTCTCTCTCTCTCTCTCTCTCTCTCTCTCTCTCTCCACCTCTCTCTGTCTTTCTCTGCCTCTATTACCCTCTCAACTCAACTCCCCATGCCCTGAATAAACTCTATTCTATACTATAAAACAAACAGACAAACAATCAAACAAAGAAAAAATCTTATTTCATCCAAGAATATATAGCTGTGGTCATTTGGATAAAAGAAAATTGCCTATGTGTTAATTGAGTCCATTCTTTTTCCTTTTACTGGGGTGGGCTTGTGGAGTTACAATGCTTCAATTCTTCCTCTGGCTTTGCTGAGACCAGTGGTTTCCAGAGGAGGGGAAGACTCCTCTAAGGGAGTCTGACAATGTCCAGAAACATTCTTATATCACTACTTGAGAAGGTGGTAGATGCCACCAGACCCATTAGTCTGAGGTTGGGGTGCTGCTGAACAGCCAAAGGGTACAGCTCACTTTACACAATAAAGAAGTGTCTCACCTCACCTCACCCTTAGCAGCACATGAGAGAAACACTGCTCTAGTCTCCATATTCTACCTAAGTACTGGTATTTCCTTCATTTCTGGATCCCATCTCATTAATCATCAAAATGCAGTAGAAGGAGGACAACAGAACTAGTAATTAAAGTCCTTTTTTACAGCCACTCATGCAACAATAAGCAGCATATGATTTCTTATAATCCCTAATAATAGACCCAGGGAGAAGATGGGATTTTTTCTCATTAATATTAAATGCAAGTAATATATGAGCACATTCTTCTAAAATAACAGTTTCAATCTCATGGAAAAAAATAAAGTCCTCCTAGCAACCACTCCCTTATTTCGCACAAGCAATTATTTTGGGTTTATTGTCAGCTTGGTATATCCTTCTATAACTAGTAAAGATGAACATGAAGTCTATGCCCTACTTAATCATTTTATTTTACCATTCTGTGTGTTAGCATTTGATCTTCAAGCTATGAATATAAATCACTTTAAAAGCAAACTACTTAGAAATTTACAAAGCACAAAAGAGAAGTACAGATTGCATGTAATGGAGTTCAAAGAAAGGAAGAGTAATATTACTTGTAAGAATAAGAAGATACATATGACACGTAGAATTTAGTGATACAGAGTTTGTGGAATCAAACCTTAGATCTGACAAATATTTCCCGGCAAATCATGTAACCAACAGAAGTCTTTGCTTCATCTTTAATTCAGGGGTAGACTGATAAGAGTCCCACCTACCTCTGAAAACTGGTTAAAATTTGAAAAGATTAGACCCCTTTGCTAGCCATTTCAGGGGAAAGAGTAGCATTTGAACAGGGTCCTAAATGATTAAAATAAAATTCTAGATATTCAAAATGCAAATTTCCTGACAGGATTTTCTGTTAAGAGTCTTGACTCATTTTTACATTTTCTCTCTCATATTTTCTCAAGCACACATTTTCTGAAATCTGACCCAAACTGCTTCATCCCATCCACTCCTTCTCTCTTCTTGGAGATTTCACTGTAATGTTCTGAGGTCCTTCTAAATATAATCCAACCTTACTCCATTCATTATGGATCCACAGACTCATATCCATTGGGCCCCAGAAAATGGAAGTTTATTTGGAAATAAGGTCTTTGCAAGTGCTGATTACTTGCAGTATCTAAACCATAACTAATCATCCTAAATTCTGAGTGGACCTCATATCCAGTGACTTGTGTTCCCAAGAATACAAGTAGAGGACATGGACACATACAATAAAAAGGTTCTGAAAAGGTATGGGCAGAAAATACTTTTGGTATCACAAACCTGGAAATGTAAAACTTAGAGATAGAAAAGACACTTTTTTCTTCCAGTTTGAATCTGCACCCAGGAACAGACCCTGTGCTCCAGTCCCTCACCCCACTCAGCCCAAGCCTTCAAACAGCTTGACTCCCAGAAATTCTGACACCCCCAGGCTCAGAGATCAGGCTCTCCAGACACCTTCCCACACCCAGAAACAGCCTGACCCAAGGAGGCCCAACATAACCAGGCTCACAGGAGGGACAGGCTCCAGTCAGTGACAGCAAGGCCAATTAACACCAAAGATAACCAGATGGTGGGAGCCAAGCACAAGAATATAATCAACAGAAACCTATACCACTTGCCAAAATCAGAACCCAATTCTCCCACCACAGACAGCCCTGGACACCCTAACATACCTGAAAAGCAAGATTCTGATCTAAAATCCCGTCTCATGAAGATAATACAGGAAAAGAAATAAAGGAGAACACAGGTAAACAGGTAGAAGCATTTAAGAGGAAACACATAAATCCCTTCAAGAAATTCAGGAAAACACAATCAAACAGGTGAAGAAATTGAACAAAACTGTCCAGGATCTAATAGTAGAAGTAGAAACAATAAAGAAATCACAAAAGAAAGCAACCCTGGAAAAACCTAGGAAAGCTATCAGGAACCACAGATGTAAGTAGATAGAAGAGAGAATCTCAGGCATAGAAGATACCATAAAAGACATTGACACAACAGTCACAGAAAATACAAAGTGCAAAAAGTTTCTAACACAAAGTGGACAAGAAATTCAGGACACAATGAAAAGACCAAACCTAAGAATAATTGGTATAGAAGAGAGTGAAGAAACACAACTCAAAGGATCAATACATATCTCCAACAAAATCACAGAAGAAAACTTCCTTAACCTAAAGAAAGAGATGCCTATAAATTTACAAGAAGCCTACAGAACTCCAAATAGATTGGCCCAGAAAAGAAGTTCCTCCCATGACATAATAATCAAAACACCAAATGCACAAAACAAAGAAAAATATTAAAAGCAGTAAGGGAAAAAGGCCAAGTAACATATTAAAGGCAGACCTATCAGAATTACACCAAACTCTCAATGGAGACTGTAAAAGCCAGAAAATCTTGGGCAGAAGTCATACACAAACTAAGAGAACTCAAATGCCAGCCCAGGCTAATATACCCAATAAACTCTCAATTGACATAGATAGAGAAACCAAGATATTCCATGACAAAACCAAATTTAAATAAGATCTTTCCACAAATCCAGCTTTACAAAGGATAGTAGGAGGAAAACTCCAACACAAGGAGGGAAACTACACCTAAGGGGGGAAAAAAAAAAAAACAAGAAATTAATCTTCTCACAAAAATACCAAAAGAAGACACACAAAAATAATTCCACCTATAACATCAAAAATAACAAGAAGCAACAATCATTGGTCTTTAATATTTCTCAACATCATTGGACTAAATTCCTCAATAAAAAAGACATAGGATAACAGACTGGATATGCAAGAAGGACCCAGCAGTTTGCTGCATACAAGAAACAAACTTCAGTGACAAAAACAGACCCTACTTCAAAGTAATAGACTGGAAAAAAATCTTCCAAGCAAAAGATCCTAAGAAACAAGCTGGAGTAGAAATTCTAATATCCAAAGAAATAAACTTTTCAACCAAAAGTTATCAAAAGAGATGGGCTAGAACACTTTGTACTCATCAAAGAAAAAATCCACCAGGATGAATGCTCAATTCTGAACATCTATGCCCCAAATGCAAGGGCAACCACATTTGTAAAAGAAACATTATTAAAGCTCAAAGCACACATTGAAACTCACACAATAATGGGACACTTCAATAACCCACTCTCACCAATGGACAGATCATAGAAACAGAAAAAAACAGAGACATAGTTCAACTATCAGAACTCATAAAGTAAACAGGTTCTACAGAAATTTCATCCTAAAAGAAAAGAATAAACCTTCATCTCAGCACCCCATGATATCTTCTCCAAAACTGGCCATATAATCAGACACAAAACAAACCTCAAGCGATACAAAAAGATTGAATTAATCACATGCATTCTATCAGATAACCACAGACTAAGGCTGGTCTTCAATAACAACAAAAACAATGGAAAGCCCACATATTTATTGAAACTGGACAACTCACTACTCAAGGATAACTTGGTCAGGGAAGAAATAAAGAAATTAAAGACTTTTTAGAATTTAATGAATATGAAGGCACAGCATACCCAAACTTAAAGGACACAATGAAAGCACTCCTAAGAGGAAAACTTATAGCTCTGAGTACCTTCGTAAAGAAACTGGAGAGAGCATACACCAGCAGCTAACAGCACATCTACAAGCTCTAGATCAAAAAAAGACACCAATACACCCAAGAGGAATAGACAGCAGGAAATAATCAAACTTAAGGCTAAAATCAACCAAGTAGAAACAAAAAGAACCATACAAAGAATAAAAAACAAAAACAAAAACAAAAACCAAAAACCAAACACCAGGAACTGTTCCTTTGAAAAAATCAACAAGATAGATAAACCCTTAGCCAAACTAACTAGCGGGCTCAGAGACAGTATAGAAATTAACAACGTTAGAAATGAAAAGGGAGACATAACAATAGAAAATGAAGAAATTAAAAAAAAAACAACCAAATTCTACTACAAAAGCCTATATCTAACAAAATTGGAAAATCTAGATGAAATGGATGAATTTCTAGACAGATACCCAGATACCAGGTACCAAAGTTTCATCAGGATAGATAAACCATCTAAACAGTCCAGTGACCCCTAAAGAAATAGAAACAGTCATTAAAAGTATCCCGACCAAAATAGCCCAGGATCAGATTGCTTTAATATAGTATTCTATAAGATCTTCAAAGAAGACCTAATACCAATACTCTTCAAACTATTCCACAAAATAGAAACAGAAGGAACACTACCCAATTCGTTCTATGAAGCCACAATTAGGCTTATACTTAAACTACACAAAGACCCAACAAAGGAAGAGAAACTTCAGAACAATTTCCTTCCTGAATAACAAAGCAAAAATACTTAATAAAATTCTCAAAAATGGAATCCAGGAACACATCAAAACAATCATCCATCATGATCAAGTAAGCTTCATCCCAGGAATGCAGGAATGGTTCAATATATTGGAAATCCATCATCATAATCCACTATATAAACAAACTCAAAAAACAAAACAAAACAAAACAAAACCCACATGATCATCTCATTAGATGCTGAGAAAGCATTTGACAAAATTCAATACCCCTTCATGGTAAAAGTCTTGGAAAGATCAGGAATTCAAGGCCCATCCCTAAACATAGTAAAAGCAATATACAGCAAACCAGTAGCAAACATCAAACTAAATGGAGAGACTCTTGAAGCAATCCCACTAAAACCAGGGACTAGACAAGGCAGCCCACTCTCTCCCTACATGTTCAATATAGTACTCAAAGTCCTAGCCAAAGCAATTAGACAACAAAAGGAGGTCAAAGAGATATAAATTGGAAAGGAAGTAGTCAAAATATCACTATTTGCAGATGATATGATAGTATACTTAAGTGACCCCAAAAATTCTACCAGAGAACTCCTACAACTGATAAACAACTTCAGCAAAGTGGCTGGATATAAAATTAACTCAAACAAATCAGTAGCCTTCCTCTACTCAAAGGATTACTGAGTTGAGAAAGAAATTATGGAAATGACACCTTTCACAATAGTTACAAATAATATAAAATATCTTGGTGTAACTCTAATCAAGTAAGTGAAAGATCTGTATGACAAGAACTTTATGTCTCTGAAGAAAGTAATTGAAGAAGACCTTAGAAGATCGAAAGATCTCCTATTCTCATGGATCTGCAGGATTAACATAGTAAAAATGGCCATTTTACCAAAAGTAATCTACAGATGCAATGCAATCCCAATCAAAATTTCAACTCATTTCTTCAGAGATAGAAAGAGCAATTCTCAAATTCATCTGGAATTTGAGATATAGATCCAAGATAAAGGAAATTATTCTCAACAATAGGAGAACTTCTGAGGGAATCACCATCCTGACTTCAAGCTCTACTATAGAATAGTGCTAAAATCTGCATGGTATTGCAACAGCAGATCAATGGAATAGAATTGAAGACCCAGAGCTAAGCCCACACATTTATGGTCACTTGACCTTTAACGAAGAATCCAAAACCATCTAGTGGGAAAAAGACAGCATTTTCAAAAAAAAAAAAAAAATGGTACTGGTTGAACTGGCAGTCAGCATTTAGAAGAATGCAAATCAATCTATTCTTATTTCCTTGTACAAAGCTCAAGCCCAAGTACATCAAGGACCTTTACATAAAACCAGATACTCTGAATCTAATAGAAGAAAAAGTGGGAAAGAACCCAGAACACATTGGCACAGGGGAAATTTTCATAAGAATACCAATGGCTCAGACTCTAACTAAGGTCAACAATTGACAATTGGGACCTCAAAAAAAAAAGCTTCTGTAACACAAAGCCCAGTGTCAATAGGACAAAACAGCAGCCTAAAGATTTCACAAAGATCTTTACCAACTCTACATCTGATAGAGCTCTAATTTCCAAAATATACATAGAACTCAAGAAAGTCGATTCCAGAGAACCAAGTAACCCTATTTAAAATGGGGTACAGAGCTAAACAAAAAATTCTCAACTGAGAACTTCAAATGGCCAAGAAGCACCTAAAGAATTATTCAACAGGACCCAATGGGGATGACATTAGCTGAAATACCCAACAAAGGGGAGATAGAACCTGTATAGACCACCTCCAGTAGATAGGCACAGCCCCCAGATGAGTGATGGGGCCACCCACGCATCTCAAAAATTTTAACCCAGAATTGTTCCTGCCTAAAGAAAATGCAGGGACAAAAAATGAAGGAGAAACCAAAAGAAAGGCCATCCAGAGACCACCCCACCTTGGGATCCAACCTATCTGCAGACATCACACCCCGAAACTATTGCTGATGTTATGAAATGCTTGCTGACAGGAGCCTGGTATAGGTGTCCTCTGACTAAAACACATGCAGACACTGACATCCAACCATTGGACTGAGGCCAGGGTCACCAATGGAAGAGTTGGGGGAAGGATTGAAGGAGCTGAAGGAGATTGCAAATCCATAGAAAGAACAACAATATCAGCTCATTGGACACCCCCCTCCCCAAACTTCCAGGGACTAAACCACCAACCAAAGAGTATGCATGGATGAACCTATGGCTCCAGCTACATATGTAGCAGAGAACTGGCTTATCTGGCCTCAATGGGAGGGGAGCCCCTGGTCCTGTGGAGGATTGATGCCCCAGTATAGGGGGATGATAGAGCGGTGAGGTGGGAGTAGGTGGGTGGGTGGGGGAGCACCCTCTTAGAGGCAAAGTAGAAGGGGGATGGAATGGGGATTTGCAGAAGAGAGACTAGGAAGAAGGACATTTGAAAAGTAAATAAATTAAAAAACAATTCAAAGAAAAAAGAAAAGACACTCTACTACAGCCCATCGAGGGAACATGGTCCTGATATACTTTGATATAACATTCTAAGACTCAGAACTGTGTAAGAATAAATTTCTGTTATTTTAGATCAACAAAGGTAATTGTTACAGTTCCCTGTTTGCCTCTTGCCTGCCTCCCTCCCTTCAGTGATTATACAATGGCTTGCAGTAGGGCAAACCACTATACCTGTCCCATAGTTTCTTGGAACTCATCATATGAACCTCTCTCACTTGGTCAGCTAAAATCCTGTTCTGCACCCTAAATATCCTAGCTTCTCTCCAAAGCTGTGAAAGCCTCCCACCCACTGTTTATATGAAAAAATTCAAATCACTATTTTGTATCTGATGGACAGAATGACTTAAAATTTCTTGTTCCTCTTTAATGGACAATTACCCCTATTTTAGTTTCTTTCTAGTAACAAATATAATCTGGAGTATAATGTAGACTGTTATATAGAATAATCAAAGCATTCCTCTTATAAAGAGTAATGTATTTGCTCATTCTTTTTTTTTTTTGTAGCTTTTCTTTCTTTCTTTTTTTAAATTAGGTATTTCCCTCATTTACATTTCTCAATGCTATCCCAAAAGTCCCCCATACCCACCCACCCCCACTCCTCTACCCACCCACTCCCCCTTTTAGGCCCTGGCGTTCCCCTGTACTGGGGCATATAAAGTTTGCAAGTCCAATGGGCTTCTTTTTCCAGTGATGGCCAACTAGGCCATCTTCTGATACATATGCAGCTAGAGACATGAGCTCTGGGGTACTGGTTAGTTCATATTGTTGTTCCACCTATAGGGTTGCAGATCCCTTTAGCTCCTTGGGTATTTTCTCTAGCTCCTCCATTGGGGGTCCTGTGATCCATCCAATAGCTGACTGTGAGCATCCACTTCTGTGTTTGCTAGGCCCCGGCATAGTCTCACAAGAGACAGCTATATCTGGGTCCTTTCAGCAAAATCTTGCTAGTGTATGCATGCTCATTCTATTTTATTCTACAAAGAAATACCTAAGGCTAGATTGTACACAAATAGTACATGAAGAATGACAACTTACTTAACTCATAGTTCTGAAGGCGTGAGAATATGGCACCAGTACAGGTTTTGCTCTGGAGAGACTCCTTGGTAGATAGTACCACAGTGGGGGTTTATGCAAGAGGAAAAGATCCCAGTATGGGACGAAGACAGAGGCCAAAGATCTGTAGTCTCACACTTTTATATCCACACTTAAGAGGGAACCGAGTCTCCATGACAATCACTTTGATCTTTGCCAACACTGGTGAGCTGGTTGCTTTGCATCAGGTTCATTGTGTCCCACATCCTCAGTCCTAGATCCAAAATTTTAGGAAGACACACAAACCACACAGACTACATGTAAAACAAAGCAGGAAGCTTTTATTCTTCTACTTTTAAAAAGATTTATTAATTTATTTGTGTGTGTGTGTGTGTGTGTGTGTGTGTGCGCGCGCGCGCGCGCGAGTGTGCTTTCTCTGCATGTATGTCTACACACCAGAAGAGGGCATTGGATCCTGTGAGATTAGAGTTACAGATGAGTGTCAGCTGCCATAGGAATGCTGAGAACTGAACCCAGGACTTCTAGAAGTGCAGCCAGTGCTCTTAACCAATGAGCCATCTCTCTAGCCTAAAACTTTTATTTCTAATGTGACTAACTCTCATCCTTTCTAAAACCTCAATAGTGTGAGAGCTGGCCAGGGGTCAGTCTTCCCCCATCCATCCCTGCTCTGCACTTCTAGATACTGTTAAAACATCAGATAGATTCTGGTTCATTCTTTGTCAAGCTTCTTTACCAGCCTCAAAAGATTTTTGACTTTGTATTTGTGAGCCTCTTTGAGACCAAGCCACTCTCACTTGCTTAAGCCATGTGGTTGCTCATAAACAATGGTTAACTGATGATCTAGAGCAGTGTCTCTCAACCTTCCTAATGTTGTGACCTTTAATATAGTTTCTCATTTTGTAGCAACCCTCAACCATAAAATTTTTGTTGCTACTTCATGACTATAATTTTGCTACTGTTATGAATCATAATGCACATATCTGTGTTTTCTGATGGTGTTAGGTGACCACTGTTAAAGGCTCATTTGACCACCAAGGGAGTCATGATCCATAGGTTGAGAACCACTGATCTCGATGGAATAAGGAATTCGAAAGAAAAACCCCTTATAAGTCTGGTTTGAGACACAGAAACTTAACACCTGCAGACAACTCATATAATATGGTAATACAAAGGTATTATTACTTTTGTTGTATTTGTCTCAACATCGAGTTCATACATGATCAACATGATTTCATGATGGTTGATGTTATTGACTAGTGAGAAAATGATTATAAAAAATCAAATGATTAGAGTTGGTTCATGATGAGTGTCTCTAGATAAAAAGCCTCAGAGAAATTAAAAAGATCTCTATAAAAAAGAGATCTCTATATAAGATTGCTATGTTCTTTTCAAATTCAGAGAGAATATGAAATTCTAATGTACTCAAAGCAATCTGAAGTTAACATATTTTATACCATTACAGTTTGAGTTATTTTTAATAATCTTGATAGTATTCACACACACACACACACACACACACACACACACACACACACACACACACACACACACAGAGAGAGAGAGAGAGAGAGAGAGAGAGAGAGGGAGAGAGGGAGAGAGACAGAGAGACAGAGACAGAGACAGAGACAGAGAGACAGAGAGAGAGAGAGCTGCTTCTCATTTAATTTTCCCTAATTTTTCAAGACCATTATGCATATATATGTATACTTTAACATAACTCACATGTGAAATGTTAAAATAGAAATTTCATACTCATAGGCTACCAGTGTATCTTTAAGAACCTTCAGCTGTGAATATACAAGTTACAGATGAGAAGGAAATAAGGTTATATGTACAATAACCCTACAAAAATTTAAAAATGCATTGATAAAGTTTATGTTAGTAAAAGTGATAATACATTTTAGTAATTTCCTTTTTTCTTTTATTAGTTGACTAAGTCCTTGAAATTAAACTTTATGGAAGTATACTCTGGCATTTCTCTGAAAGTTCAAAGGTTCTGAAGCTATTGAGCATTTATAAATAAAGACAAAGGCAAATTTCCCAACTAGAGCCAAAGACCGAATGATTCTGCTTTTAATCCCAGCCTTTCACTCTTTTCTTTGTTTTTTCACTCTTAATGTACTCCCTGACAGCTAAGTTCAAGCTGTAAGGCCCTGCAAAATAAGACAGTGCTCAGAGTAATATACAACTTCAGTTGAGCTGTGCACTTGACATTTCCTTTCTAGCTGTACCATGAACAGTTCAGCCAAGTCTACTCCAGTTTGGCTCTGTGTACTCCCAGTACATCAAGGGCAGTGCCTAAGCTGCTGGCCCCTGACAAGAGAAGGAAGCAGCAACATGTCTATTCTGTCAGGGGGCACACAGCACAGGTCCCTAGCAGCTCATACCACTTGTAGCCTCAGTCCAGAGAACCTGGCACCCTCTTGGTTCCAAATGCCTCTGAGTCTTCCCAATGGGCACCCCTTGTCATCTTCGCTCAACACATACAAAAAGGAAATGTGTAGCATTGTCTCAAAATACTATGTTTTGTGTATGTTTCATTAGATACTTCACTGTCTTAATTTTTCAAAATTAGACAAAAATAAATTAGAAAAATAAATAGCAAATAACAAGTGGGCATGGTTGAGCTCCGAGGCTTCAAATGGTTGAAGTACTAAATTCCACAGGCGTGAGGTCCTGTGCCTCAGATGCAATGAACTCATACTTTGTAGGCTGTTCTGAAGGAACTAGGCTCAATAACCATTTTATTAGGAAGTAGTCTTTGTTGCTACTTAAGAATTTGGAAGGAAAAGAAAAATGATATTCATTAAAGGTATATGAACTAATGACAGTAAACACTGCAGTTCTAGCAGAGGGTTTTATAGACTAATAAAGAACAGCAGCCATAAACATTCCTGAAGCAAACACATGTAAACTTGGAACTGAGAAAAATGTAATTCTTAAGCCAATGCAGGAGTGATGAATTATTCAGCAAACAGTGCCAGAAAACATACTATAGTTGTCGTTCAGCAAATGAGGGGCTGCTGATTTCTAGACGCATTGGATCACTAAAATCCTTAAACATTCCATTTAGTTCTGTAAAATTGTGTTTGCATACTGTAAAAACAGGGTTTGCACAAATCCTATGTGTATCCTTCCTGGACTATCATCTCTAAATGGTATAATACCCAATACAATGTAAATGCTATTTGAATAGTTACCATCCTATTTTGTTTAGAGAATGATCATAATAAAAACTCAGTGGGTTTACTATTTTCATTTTTGAATATTTTAAGTTCATGGTTGGTTGATTCAAAGACAGTAGAATCTGGAGATACACAAGGTAGAGGAAACTCTTCTGTTATTGTCTAAATGTTAAATATTCCCTTATAGTCTTTTATGTTTGAACACTTGGGCCTCAGATTGTGTGCTGTTTTAGGATGTTGTATCCTACCTAAAGAAACTGGGCTACTCTACAGGGCAGGATTTATGGATAACAGCTCAGTTATTCCCAGCTCATGGTCACTACCTCCGGATTTACCAGTGTAAAGTGCTAGCCACCTGTTTCTTTCTTTCTTTCTTTTTTATTGGTTATTTCACTTATTTACATTTCAAATGTTATCTCCCTTCCCAATTTCCCCTCCGGAAACCCCCTATTCCCTCCCCCCTCCCCCCTGCCTCTACGAGGGTGCTTCCGCACCCAACCACCCACCCAATCCTGCCTAGGTGTCCTAGCATTACTCTACCCTGGGTCATCGAGTCACCACAGGACCAAGGGGCTCCATTCCCATTGATGCCAGATAAGAAAATTCTCTGCTACATGTGCAGCTGGAGCCATAGGTCCCTCCAGGTGTACTCTCTGGTTGGTGGTTTAGTACCTGGAAGTTCTGGAGGGTCTGGTTGGTTGATATTGTTGTTCTTCCTATGGGGTTGCAAACCCCTTCTGCTCCTTCAGTCCTCCCCCTAACACCTCCATTGGGGGTTCCCAAGCTGAGTCTGATGGTTAGCTTCTTGCATCTGTATTGGTCAGGCTCTGGCAAAGCCTCTCAGGGATCAGGTATACCAGGCTCCTGTCAACAAGCACTTCTTGGCATCAGCAATAGTATCTGGGTTTGGTGTCTGCAGAAGGGATGGATCCCTAGGTGGGGCCATCTCTGGATGGCCTTTCCTTCAATCTCTGTTCCACTCTTTGTCCCTGCACTTTCTTTTGACAGGGGCAATTCTGTATTAATATTTTTGAGATGGGGGTGGGGTGGGTGTGGGGTGGTGGTGGCCCCATCCCTCATCTAGGGGCTGTACCTATTCACAGGATATGGTCTCTACAGGTCTATCTTCCCTTTGTTGGGCATTTTGGTTAATGTCATCCCTGTTGGGTCCTTCAAACTTCTTGGGTTCCTGGTATCTAGGACTTTCTAGTGGCTACCCTCAGTTTCCCCTCTCCCACTGCTACGTGCCCCCATTCAAATTCTTTACCCTCTGTACTTTTCCCTCACCTCCTCCACCATCTGATCCTGCCCCCTTTTCCCTCCCTCTCTTTTCTCCCTATCAGATACCTCCCACGCTCCACCTCCTGTGATTATTTTCTTCCACCTCCTGGGTAGGACTGTTTGGTCTTCCTTCTTAGGTTTCATATTGCCTGTGAGTTGTATTATGGGTGTTCTGAAGTTTTTACCTAATATACACTTATCAGTGAGTACATATTGTGTGTGTTGTTTTGTGACCGGGTTACCTCACTCAGGAAGATATTTTCTAATTCCATGAATATGCCTGTGAATTTCACAAAGTCATTGTTTTTAATAGCTGAGTAGTACTCCATTGTATAAATGTACCACATTTTTCTGAATCCATTGTTCTGTTGAGGGACTTCTGGGTTGTTTTCCAGCCTCTGGTTATTATAAATAAGGCTGCTATGAACATAGTGGAGCATGTGTCCATGTTTTATATGTTGGAGCATCTTTTGGGTATATGCCCAGAAGTGATATAGCTGGGTCCTCATGTAGAACTATGTCCAATTTTCTGAGAAAATGCCAGACTGATTTTCATAGTGGTTGTACCAGCTAGCAATGGAAGAGTATTCACCTTTCTCCACATCTTTGCCAGCATCTGCTGTCACCTGAGTATTTAATCTTAGTCATTCTGACTGGTGTAAGGTGGAATCTCAGGGTTTTTACCATTGATGACTAAGAATGTTGAATATTTCTTTATGTGCTTCTCAGCCATTCGAAATTCTTCAGTTGAGAATGCTTTGTTTAGCTCTGTACCCCATTTTTAAATAGGGTTATTTGGTTCTTTGGAGTCTAATTTCTTGAGTTCTTTGTGTATTTTGGATATTAGACCTCTATCAGATGTAGGGTTGGTAAAGATCTTTTCCCAATCTGTTGGTTGCCATTTTGTCCTATTGACGGTATCCTTTGCCTTATAGAAGTTTTCAATTTTATGAGGTCCCATTTGTCAATTGTTGATATTAAAACATGAGCTATTGGTGTTCAGTTCAGGAAATATTTCCATGTGCCAATGTATTTGAGGTTCTTTCTCTTCTATTAGATTCAGAGTATCTGGTTTTATTTGGAGGTCCTTGATGCACGTGGACTTGAGCTTTGTAAAAGGAGATAAGCATTGATCAATTTGCATTCATCTACAAGCTGTCTGCCAATTGAAGGTGGAAAGAACTCAGATGTCCTTCACCAGAGGAATGGATACAGAATATGTGGTACATTTACACAATGGAATACTCCTCAACTATTAAAAACAATGACTTCATGGAATTCTCAGGCAAATGGGTGGAACTAGAAAATATCATCCTGAGTTGAGATAACCCAGTCAAAAAGCACACACTTGTTATGTGGTCACTGATAAGTGGATATTGCCCCAAAAGCTCAGAATACCCACAATACAATTCACAGACCACATGAAGCTCAAGAAGAAGGAACACCAAAGTGTAGATATTTCAGTCCTTCTTAGAAGGGAAAACAAAATACTCACAGGAGGAAATACAGAGACAAAATGTGGAGCAGGACTGAAGGAAAGGCCATCCAGAGGTTGGAGATCCATCCCATATACAGTCACCAAATCCAGGACTATTGTGGATGCCATGAAAAGCTTGCTGACAGGAGCCTGATGTAGTTGTCTCCTGAGAGGCTCTGCCACAGCCTGACAAATACAAAGGCAGATGTTCACAGCCAACCAATGGACTGAGCATGGGGTCCCCAATGAAGGAGTTAGAGAAAGGACTGAAGGAGCTGAAGGGGTTTGCAACCCCATAGGAAGAAAAACAATATCAACCAACCAGACCCTCTAGAACTCTTAGGGACTAAACCACCAACCAGAGTACACATGGAGGGACCCATGGCTCTAGCCACATATGTATCAGAGGATGGCCTTGTTGGGCATCAGTGGGAGGAGAGGCCCTTGATCCTGTGAAGGCTTGATGCCCCAGTGTAAGGGAATGCCAGAGTGGGAAGGCAGGAGTGGGTGGGTGGGTGGGTTGGGGAGCACCCTCATAGAAGCAAGTGGAAGGGGAATGGGGGAAAGGGATAGAGGGTTTCCAGAGTGGAAACTGGGAAAGGGGATAACATTTGAAATGTAAAAAAAAGTCAATAAAGAAAAATAGCAAAAAGAAAGAAAGAAAGTGCTGTGTTTTTTTCCACTGGATGGTTTTGCCATCTTTGTCAAAGATCAAGTGACCATACATATGTGGGTTCATTTCTGGGTCTTCAATTTTATTCCATTGATCTACCTTATTATCTACAGTGGAGAGAGGGTACTTGTAGAGCCCACCTCCAGTAGAAAGACAGGGCATCAAGTGAGGGATGGGGTTGCCATCCCACAGTTAAAAACTTAGTCCCAGAATTGTTCTTGTCTGAAAGAACTGCAGAAACAAAAATGGAGAAGAGCCCAAGGAAAAGGAGGCTCAGTGGTAGACCCAAATTGAGATCCAGTTCAGGGGAGGCCTAAAGGCCTGACACTATTGCTGATGTGCTTATAAACAGGGACCTTATCATGACTACCCTCTGAAAGGCCCAAAAAGCAGCTGAAAAAATCAGATGCAGATATTTACACCTAACCAATGGACAGAAGCTCGTGACCCTTGTGGTTGAATTAGGGAAAAGCTAGAAGAAGCTGCAGAGGAGGCGGCCCCATAGGAACAGCAGTCTCAACTGATGTGGACCCCTGAGATCTCTCAGACACTGGGCCACCAAACAGGTAGCATGCACCAGCTGATATGAGGCCCCAACACATATACAGCAGAGGACTGCCAGATCTGGACTCATTCAGAGAAGATGCACCTAACACTTGAGAGACTTGGAGCCCCATCAAGTGAGAAGGTCTGGTGGGGTTGGGGGAGAACATCCTCTTGGTGATGAGAGGGAGGAGGTGTGGGATGTGGAATAATCAGAGGGTGGACCAGGATGGGGATAAAGTTTGAACTGTAAAAAATGATTAAATAATAAACAAACAAACAAATGCATCTTCCATGTTGTATGCATCACATGCATACATGAAAGATGCTTGAAGGGCATCAAGTATGAACAGCAATTATATCTAGATTGTGATATAATGAGGTTTGCTACTCATGGTTTTTTGGTATACATACATACATACATACATACATACTGTCATTGATATATCCAAATCTAGAATAAGCATAAGCTTTTCAGAAAAATACATTTGCTTAAATAAAATTATGAATATAAGAATCTCAAAGACCATTAGTAAATCAGTGTATTTTCTTGATAGATTAGCTTTGTATTATTTGTGAATATTACCATCTGCATTACTCAACAGTTACTGCTGGAGCAGGTTTGCTATGCTAATACTCCACAGTGGGAGGGCTCAGAAGAATAAGCTTACTGAAGCTATGACACAGATTGGTGAGAGAGGCACCAGCATATTTGAAGAGGTCTTCTATTGCGCTTCTTTGTATGCCAGACCTTAGAATGAGAGAGGCAGCTGCTTGAGTAGGTTAATTAAATGCAATATGTCTAATTGGATTCTAGTGTAGCAAGGGCCAAGTAGCTGCCTTGATTCATAAAAGGCAGATGAGCATACTTAGCACAAGCCAACCACTGTTCATAATGGTCTGATTTCTATAGACCTTACCGTCTGGCTAATTAATCATGGTACTTTCAAAAGTAAAATAGATATGAAGCATACTAAGTCCTGGTTTGTCTGCACATACAGAAAAATTCTAGAATAAATGAATATAAGGTTATCTTGCTTAGAGAATTGCATCCTCTCAACCAGTTTCCAGACCTTAGCCAGCGTACCTATCCAGAACCGCTTCAATACAGGGAGGCCAGGTACATGCAAAGAAAGACCTTGCCAGAATACTGAAAAGTTTTACTATTAATCTTTCTCTCATTTTTCCCCTAAAGTAGACTACAGCCTTATATAGGGATAAGGTTATATATTACCTACATATTAGGGGGAAGAAAAAAAAAAACCAGCTCTTTCAGGACCTAACACCCATTCTAAATTGAGATTGATTCTGGGAGTCTTCAAATGAATTGTAGCTCCCCAGTTAAAGTGGGAGCTTATAAAAGCTAGGTGCTCAATGGAGTTTAGCCAAAGTCCAACTCACAGAGGTCCAATGGGTCCAAGAATTCATCTTGTGAATATTTCCCTACTTCCAGAACATACTGTTTCCCCAGCTTCAGCATGCATTCATTGTTTCTGCTCCTAATTATGGATGTAAAGTGGCCAGCTACTTCAAGTTCCTGTTGTTTTAACTTCCCTATCAGGATGAACTACACTCTTAAACAATGAGACAAAAATAAATCCTTTCTCCTTTAAGTTGCATTGCAAGGTATTTTATCAATGCAACATGAAAAGAAATTATGACATATACCAAAATGTTAATATGTTAGAATTTTTCTTTATATGATGGCATTTTATGCATTAAATTTTTATATGTTTCTTGCATTTGTTTTATTTAAAGAGCTAAGGTTCCAAAGGCCTTTACAGTAGTTGGTTCTTTCCCACTCTAGTTGAATGTTGTTAATCACTGAACTTCAGCTGGTAATCTTTTCCACAGCCATCACAGAAGTAACCTTGGATTTATTGACTTAAACACTCAAACAAAATAAAAAAGATGCATGGAAAATGTAATTCTTTGCCAAGATAAGAGCTTCAGCCATGAATAAACTACTTTTTGAGTCTGTGTGTCTCACATTCATTTATAAGTTCACTAATTGCTACACCTGTGACACTATGCTGGTCATGGAGCTTATGAGTGTCTGAAGAGAGCCAGCCACTGGGCAGCAGGAATTCTGCCATGTCAATTCTATGAAACAGGTGTTCAATGTGGCCCAGGGTAAATATGAGTCAACTTTTATTATCTTGAAGACAATTATTATAGAGAAAGAGAGAACAATGATTTAATATGAAATATGAAAGATAAGTACTTGACAAATCCACCATATTGTGTTTTAAGTAAATCTGCATTTGTCATCACATTATTATTTAGTTAATATTTGTAATTATTTTCCTGAAGCTATATTTAAATCTCCATAGACACTGCATTACCATTTTTAATAAACTCAAGGATATAAGAATATTCCATAACTGCTTTCCACATTTCACTCTTTCTTCTTTTTGTGTTGTACTTCATCCCTATCAAAAATTAAAAATAAAATAGTCTTTGAAGAATTCTCAATGTTTTTGGTCCCAAAGTACAAAGTTTCTTTTAAACTGCCACTTTAGGTACTTTACATACTAGATCTCTATATATGTCCCCTTTATTGTTTCCTTCAGATAATTTTACTCCTCTACGACATTTTTTAATTTGATAGCAATCCATTATATCTTCATGAGGGCATTTACATTTAATGGTGATTTCATAATTTCCAAGAACTTTTTGACATATCCCATTTGATTGAGTAAAACCTATCTACTATTTTGAAGGTTCATCTATCAGTTTGCTGGCCAATCAAATGTGGTGTTTGCTACAGGGGTTGAAAACCAAGGCAAACTCACCAAGTCCTAAGAGCCATGGCCATTTTCTTGCTACCAGTACCCCTTTTGGGGGTCCTAACATAGAACTGACAAATAGGCAGAAGGAACCAGCAGATCCAGCAGAATGAGTTACATTCTAGTTGTGATGCCTTTTCCTTTTTAATACTCAGATGCTTCTCAACTTAGAATGAAGTTATGTCCTGATCAAAGTGCATTGACTACACCCAACCTACTACTGTGTTTGTATAAATACCCCAAAGGCCCACAGGCTAAACGTTTGATCTTCATAAAGGTAATCATACATCATTTCCAAACACAACCCTTGACATCATATCTCATATCTTAGATATGATGTGGGATTTGAGTAGTATTAGAGTCAAGGGGAGATGGACCTTTTAAGTGATCAAAGGCAGCAATTACGGAATTAAAATTAAACATCCTACTCACCTCAACAGTAAGAAGCAGAGGCATTGATGTGGCTTGAATGTTCCTTGAAGGCCCATGCTGAATTTAATTGTCAGTATGACAGAATTAGGTGTAGGACTTCTAAGACTAAGAGGTGATTGGGTCATGTTGCCTTGGTAGTAGATTAGATGTTGTGGGCATGGTCTTGTTATAAAAGTGAGTTCCCTCAGATGCAAGCTGAATCATTGCTGCCCTTCTCCAGTGTACCCTTCCTAAGTGATACCTAATCTGCCATGTCATGGAGTAGCAAGAAAGTCCTTAACAGATACTATCCTTTGGTCTTATATTTCCACCCTCCAGACCTATGACAATGAATACTTTATTTTGCTATAAACTACTCAGTCTGTAGTACTTGCTACTACTGCAGCAGAAAATGGCATAAGATAGGCATAGCCATGTACTGATGAAAGAGTAAATAAGAAACATATTTTTATTTTAGTTTATGTATGTTTCATATGAACCCTTTCTGATTTGAACAAATACACAAAAAAATGTTAATGTTCTATTGGTTCTAAAGGAAATGAGATCATGAAAACTGAGTAAACCATGAGAAGTTAGATATAAACCTGTATCCTTTCTAATTTTATGTATGCCACCTTAACACACACACAAGAGTCATTTTGGAAGAGAGAATCTCTACTGAGAAAATGTCCCCCCAGACTGGCCAGTGGTATATTTTCTCAGAACTAATGGGTTGATTGAATATTTTTTAACTTTCGGTATGCCTCAAAGTGTATTTCTCCTGTGGCTGTACAAATGCTACAAACATTACCTGTCCAAAATAATACAGGCTCACAACCTGGTGAATCTTTGCTTCTCATTGAGTAACTAGCATGCTCACTGATCTATCAGATGAGGCTAATTGTCTCTTCTATATGCTATTGTGGTACAGAGATTTATAGAATCTTTCTCTTTATCCACAAAATTAGGACACATTCTTAGAACATGAATATGTGCACGTGTTTCAATATCATATATGAGCTCAGAAAACCTTTCCATTAGAAACCTCAAGCACAGATTCAGTCCAAATAAACGTTCTTTTACATATCTTTAAAATTTCCCCAATTCCATCTACTCTGGAATCATAGTTAAGGTGTCCATTTCTGTGATAAAATAGTATAAGCAAAACCAACTTGGGGAGGAAAGGGTTTATTCCAGCTTACAAGCAGAACAGGAGCTGGAGGCAAGAGTGAAGCAGAAGCCATGGAGGAGTGTTGTTTGCTTGGCTAACCCATCAGTGGCCTATAGTGAGCTGTGTTTTCTAGTATTGTTGTGGTCTGAATATGCCTGGCACAGGGAGTGACACTATTAGGAGGTGTGACCTTGTTGGGGTATGTGTGACTTTGTTGGAGGAAGTATGCCACTGTGGGGGGGGGGGTGGTGGGCTTTCAGACTCTTTTCCTAGATATGTAGAAGCCAGTAACTATCTGTCTGCCTTTGGGTCAAAATGTAGAACTTTCAGCTCCTCCAGCCCCATATCTACCTGGATGCAGCCATGCTCTTACCTTGAGAATTGATAAAGATGAGCATATATTGGATAGACTATCATTCATAATTCCTAGTTGTTTACACTTTGCTCTGCACTCTGTGCCTCCAGTTAGTTTCTCTATCCCTAATTCAATGATCAATAGTATTTAATGCAATTGTGAAGAGCTTATTCAGCAATCATATTGTGGATTTCCTTTTTCTGTAAGAAATTGTCTTTTTGGCAAAATATCTTTCCCTCAACTACTCTTGAGATTTCTAGTGAAGTATATTTCAATGTTTATTTAAATTGTTAATTCTAGTATATCTTTTCCAGGTAGCCCATGTATTCCTTTATCTGTTTGATCTGTTATTTTTCTTTAAATATCTTCAGTTAAGATTCTTCACTGTCTGTTCATATTTATACAATAAAAAAGCATAGATCGATTGTTTTAATAAGAACAAGTTTTCCTAAGAACTTTTTATAACCAAGCACAGTAACAAATTATATAAGCATTAGGTCATATAAACCTCAAATGAGAACTCTATGAGATAAATGTTCTTCTTCCTGCATGCAGTTATTCTGAGATGAAAGCATAGCTAACTGCCAAGTCATGTTGTCCAGACCACTGAGTTTTTTCAGGTCTTCCAACCTGCTAATCTTCAGGCTGTCTTTGAGGCTTAGGTCCACCCAGTCAGATAAATATATATATAATCAGAAATCAGCAACGAGTACATTAACTGACTTATTTTCCCTTTACTCTCTGTTTCCACAACCACTGTATTGTTGTGTTACCCCAGAGTTAGCAGGAGGCCTAGTAAGGTGTCTTGTCTGGTTTTGTGTGTCAACTTGACACAGCTGGAGTTATCACAGAGAAAGGAGCTTCAGGTAAGGAAATGCCTCCATGAGATCCAGATGTAAGGCATTTTCCCAATCAGTGATCAAGCAGGGAGGGCACATTGTGGGTGGTGCTTTCCCTGGGCTGGTAGTCTTGGGTTCTATAAGAAAGCAAACTGAGCAAGCCAGGGGAAGCAAGCCAAAAAGTAACATCCCTCCATGGTCTCTGCATCAACTTTTGCTTCCTGACCTGATTGAGTTCCAGTCCTGACTTCCTTTGGTCATCAAAAGCAACGTGGAAAGTGGAAACTGAATAAACCCTTATCTCTCCAACTTGCTTCTTGGTCCTGATGTTTGTGCAGGAATAGAAACCCTGACTAAGACAGCAGGAAAGGGTCATCTGTGTTCTACTCACAGCTTTGCTTAGTGAGCACTCCACACCGAGTAAAGCTTCTTGGCTGAGTTAGCCACTCATACAGGGTTCTGGGACCAATGGTGTAACCTGCTGTTACCTTCACAGCCAGCCTATATTCCTTCTTGTTTTTAATTACTCTCTGCAAGGAATTCTTTAGGAGTCACTTGATATCTTCTCTGTACATCCTGCTTTGAGTTGAAGGTCATAAAGCACTGGCCAACTTTTTTTTGTCACTATAATCTAATTCTTAAAACGTTGACTCTTTAATAATACTAGGGAGAGAGAATCAACTGTTATTAAGCTGCATTATAAATAGTATAATCAAAAGCTTAAATAATGATTCAAGTCTTGGCTTCACAAACAAATGACTATGTGAAGTTAAGCATGCTATTATATATATATATAAATATTTTTACATCTATAATGTAGTAACAATAATAGGGTTATTGAGTAAAATTGTGAAATAGGGTACTTAAAATATTCACCATAGTGCCTGATTTGCAATAAATGCAATAAGTGTTAGTTATCATTTTATTAACTAAAACATTTAGATTCAGCAATGCCACATGAAAAGCTAAGAACATGACAATTGTTTACAATTGTCTATTGAACTTTAAATTTAGGTAAAATAAGGGCTTCCTAATAAAATATTCAAATGTAAAACTGTTATTTGCAAATCACATGACACATAATTTAAACAACTCATCTGTATGGGCACGTTTGTACTAAAAAAAAAAACAACAACAACAACTTTGGAACAAGTAAAAAGAAGAGGCTCTGAACAACATTCCCACGGAGATTTTTACTTTAAAAAATTACTTTAACATAACTTAGACTTACAGAAAAGTTGCAAAGGCCATGTATCTTCCACCAAATCTACCTTTATGTTAACATCTGATTACTATGGTATCCTGGCCAAAAATAATAACTGTACAATGCTGTATTCTAAAGACTCTTGTCACATTTTGTTGATGCACATTTTTGTTCCAGGATTTTTCACGGTGTTTGTTTATGCCTCCTTGTTTTCCTTTGAACTCTGGAAATTCCTCAGTCTTTCCTTGACTTCCCAAATTGGAATGAAATTATTTTGTAAATTGTTCCTCAGTCTGGGTTTGTCTTATAGTATTATATCTATTATTATTATAGGATTATATCAGTTATTATTTTTTAGACAGGGGTTTTCTATGTAATGCTGGCTATTCTGGAACTCTCTATGTAGACCACACTAGCTTTGATCTCACAGAGCTTGACATCTCTCTGCTTCCTGAGTGCTGAGATTTAAAGTGTGCACTGATACAATTGGCTTCCAAAAATATTTTAATGTTGACATAAATGCAAGTGACTTAATTTTTTGAGACGACAATATAATTACAACATTTCTCTCTTCCACTTCCTTTCTCCAAACCCTATCATATGCCCCTCCTTTCTCTCTTTCCAATTGATAGCCCTCTTTCACTAATTGTTGTTGCATGTGTGCATGTATATATGTGTATATAACTAACCAATGTGTTCTTTCCTAGGGAAGACTATTTCTCCTACTCTCAGCATTCCTTAGTTGCCTACAGTTCTTTGTAAAGGACTCTCCTGCTCAGTCCACTTTGGTATGTCTAATGGTGTCATCCTTGTTCAGTTCACATTTGGGCAGCCATTTCAGTCAGGCATATGGGTGTAACTTATGACATGATGAGGAGACACAATCTCATAGCAAATTCCTTGATCTTCTGGCTCTTACAATCTTTTTGTCCCTCTTCCACAATGTTCTCCAAGACTTAGATGTGGGAGTGTTTTTTAGACGGTTCCATTGGTACTGCAAATACCACTAGTTTTATTCACTTAGAGAAACATATGAAAATGTCTTTGACATTTTAAACTGTTACTTGTGGGTTTTAGAAATATAGGGTCGTGGCACTAAATGTGCAGAAACCAGGGATGTTGGCAAACACTCTACACAGCACAGGGAAGCCTAGAGTGTCAATACAGAGAAAGAATGATGGGTATTGTTTGAATCTAGAATGTTAACCAGAGGCCCATAGGATAAAGTCCTGGTGTCCATTAACACAACTGGGAGATGTTGAGAAGTTTTAAGTCATGCAGACACACCCTCCAAGAGAATAGTGAGATTCCCATTTCTTCCTCTTTTTTCACTTTCTAGTTGTAATGAGTAAGTGTTCTTGTTCCTCTGTGGATTCCCACCAGCCTACTACAGGCCCCCCAAAAAATGCATTGAATGGACCATAGACTAAAATCTCTATACTTGTGAGCTAAAATCACCCTTTTCTCTGTTAAGTTGATCATCTTAGGTGCTCATTATAGTAATATAAAGATATAAACTAACACACGGCAAAAACCTAAATCCAAACTCAAATAATTAATAGACACAGAAATCAAAGTACAAATGGAAAATAGAAGAGTAAACCCAATCAGAGGTGAATTCTGGATTGTAAATGAGCCACATATTTAGTTCTGAGTCTCCAGTCAGCCATTCCAAAGAGGAAGACATCACATGTTAAAACAGTGGTTCGTAACCTTCTTAATGCTATGACCCTTTAACACAGTTCCTCAGGTTGTGGTGACCCCCAACTGTAAACTTATTCTCATTGTTACTTCCATAACTGTAATTTATGCAATGTTACTGATTTGTAACTTAAATATCTAATATGCAGGATATCTGATATGTGACCCCTGTGAAAGCATTGCTTGACAACCAAAGGAGTCATAACGTACAGGTTGGGAGGTTCTGTGTTAGACTCTGATAGAATCCTAAACACAACCATTCTCGAGAAATTCCTGCTACCCCGAAGTCTGATACAAACTCCTTGTATCAGCATGAGCTGGTGGAAAGGACTGTACACTCTATCTACCCCAAATTCCCAAAGGGAATCCAGGCACAGCTCCTGTGCGGCTACTTCCTTCATTACCACATTACACAGAAGAGGGAACTACAACATTGTTCAGCAAGCATCCTTCCACAAATGACACAAACTGGTAAGTCCAAGTCAATTTTTGCTTTGTTTTCTTTTCTTCTACTCCACCTTGGAGTAACACAGAAAACTCAAGAGTAGTGAGGTGACTGTAAAACTTTCACATACGCTATTCCTGGAAGCCATACTTTGTATAGCATTTGTGCCATGAAATTTTCTTTTGGCAATAAGTTAGAGCAGACATAGTTTTCAAGTAAGTTCTTCAGACTTCTTTAGCAAGAAGACACTCCTACTTTAAGAAACTGTTCATTAAAATATAAAAAAGAGAGCAAGAGCAAAATAACATGGTTTTTAAATGGTGACTCTGTCAATTGGATTAAAAAGTCAAGTAGATTTAGTTCTTACGGCCAATAATCCAGTCAACCAATACCTTATACTAAACGGCAAATAAAAACTACTATAAGTGTTAGGGGCTGGAGAGATGGTTCTGCAGTTAAAAGCACATACTGTGCTTGTATAAGACCCAAATCCAGTTCTCAGCACCCACATTGGTTGTGTCACAACCATCTGAGACTTAAATTCCAATGGGATCCAATGCCTTTGGCTTCTACTGGCACTGTGCACAATGCACATGCCAGAAAGACACACAAACACAAAATTACAAAACAAGTTTTAGAGTGTAAAATGAACCTTATTGAGAAAATTAGTAAATTATTTTGGAACAAATATTCTTTATGCCATATAAAATAAATAATTAAATTGACTCATGAGCAGACTATTATTTCTAAATTCATATAGCCATCCATCATTCTGTCATTAGAAATGAAAGGTATTTTGAGAGTGGAAGAAAAAAAGTAAATGGTTGGTAGATATTTCTATGTAAAATTGAATTCCATGAGATTTGAAACCACAAAATGCCATTAATCTTAGCAGCCGAGTCTTAATGAGTCACCTTGAGAAACCTAGATATATTGCAACAAAAAGAAAGAAATGTCTATCAAAACATTAGAAAGCAAATACACACAGAGAGCCAAAATGTCTAAGAGACATATGAGGCATCAACTGAAAGATCACTCATGGCTAAAGAATGTGAGTGACAAAGCTAAGGGTTAGGCCTCAAAAACATTATGTACACATGAGTACATTCTTATAAAGATAAAAGATGACATATGAATAAAAGAGAAGAATTCCGTGGTTTTTATGCCCTCAAAGAAGCAGATGTAGTCCTCACTTAGTTAAAGCATATCCAGAATAGGAAGTCCCTTCCAAAGAGTGCCAAGCAGAAGAATGTCACAGTGGGCAAACCTATCTGAAACTATAACAGTAACTACATGTGACTAAGGTCACAATAAGTCATACACATATAGCAAATACATTCTACATAATTAATAAACTATATAATAGACACAATGGCAGTTTATCTGTGAAATTCCTCATCTAAATATGGATTTCCAGAATAATTAGGGGGAAAAAAGGAAAACCCAACACAGGAATCTTTTATTGGTACTCTTCAAAACCGTCAAGGTTATCAGAAACCAAGCAAGCCTGAGAAGTCCTTAGAGGAAGCTGAGAAAACAGTGAAAGCTGAGTGCCCTTGGTACACTAGATGGAATTCTAAAATCTGCCAGGGACAGCAAGACTATCCATACACTACAGTGGTAAGAGGCCTCAGTGGGAAGTAATGAGTATGGTCTTAGGAGTCAACGCTGTGTACGAGAGTGCAAAAACAATAGCAATAAAACCTACCTAGATCACTGTAGACTTTGAGCTATGAAAATGCATGGTCTCATTTCACTCCCTCCAAATGGATAATCAAATAAGATAAATAGTTTAGCATTCCTGGTGTGCTTGGAATGGCCACATGCTTGGCAGACTGAACAATTTATACCAGAAAGGTTCTAGTCAGACTTCATGGATAACAGGGGAAGTAGCTACAGAAGCACAGTGGGTCTGGATTCCTACAGTAACAACTACAGGCTCCTTCTGGGGAAGGAGAATCATCACCTCAGACAGCTTTCTGTCCTGCAAACTACAGTAGCCCGGGCAGAGCATCCATCCCCTGAGCAAGCATTAGGTTCCAGCTCATAAACTGTGACACACCCTTCTCATCCTGCGCAGAGTGGCCAAGAGTACAAGTTAAGCCATGATTTCTGTGATTTCTGAGTGTATGCTACAGAAAGCAAGCAGGTGGATGGTGAAGACCTCAAAATTTAGCCTGGTAGAGAACCCAAAAATTGTTGTCAAAGTTCAGTGGTGAAGCTTAATAAATGGCACCGGATGCTTGGAACAATGAAACCAGTGGGCAAGGTAATGGTGGAAGAGTGGAGAGTCACCCTGGAGTCAGCTGGAGCTGAGATAAAAAACGTGAGCAGGCTTTATATGATGAGAAAGCTGAGCCAGAGACAAGCAGTGCTCCCATCAGAGGAGCGCTGCCAGCCGGGACAAGGTGGACAAGTGGGTAAGGTTGGCTAAGGGTTGAGATTCAATGCTTCTAAGGCTAGAGTGCACAATTCAAACTTGTCTTAAAATGCGGAGTTCAGGCCATGTTCACATCATCACTGTCCTAGGACAGAGACTAGAACACAGGGCTCTGTTCTGAACTTGGAATTGTATGTTAATTAACACCCCTCAAATGATTTGGGTACCAGGTTTGCAGCCCTTGTCTCACTTTCCAATCAGACACCAACAGTAGTTCCTCAGAGGTCTTGTTCATCACTGGAAAATCTAGAAATCAGGGAAATGAGTAAACAGAAAGTCTTGTCTATCAGAATAGTCAGATTTTCCGGGAGGATAAAATTCCGAGCTCAATTGCATCTAAATTGAGAGAGCGGAGGACGGGGAGTGGGAGGCGGAATCCTGTTGTTCTGTGGTGACGCTGGATGTGGTCATTCTGGGGCTGGTGTAACTCAGATGTTGGGAACACTACTTCTACTATAAATAACTTTTCTCATTTGGTTCCTTCCAAATGAAAAAAAAATAAAGTTTTGTACAATCCATATCTTTCAGTAAATACGATACCAGAACCCAAGTGAAACGTCTTTCTCTTGGCCTCATTTCAAGCTGTACAAAATAGAAACTACCAGCTCCCAAGGGCAGACATAGCTAGCCTGAAGGCAGGTCCTTGCATCCAGGAGCCAAGGTACCACCCTACAAAGCACCAGCCAGAGAGCTGACTTCTGTGAGATTCTAGGACCATATGGTTGGTGTTTCCTGGCCCTTGGAGAATAATGCCCAAGTGACCACATTTAGACATTCAAGCAAAGGACAGTACAGACAGAGGGTACAAGCTTTTAATTATCAGTGAGCCATGCAAAGTGCAGCCATTCAGCTTTCTCCATCCCAGTGCAGAGGTGGATGGAATATTTGTTGTGCTTCTTTAAAAGCCACAGATTGAGAGTGAGAGAAGGTGAATGAAATACAAAGGCTGGGGTCTCCTATGGCAGAATTAGTCCCCTATGAAGAAACTACAGGGAACCCTTGAACTGCTGGAAGATTAACATTACAAGCAGCCTTATTAGACACTAGGCCCTAAGCTGGATATTTGTCTTTAACGGAGACTAAGAACAGTTCTTCGTCAGTTCCATCTTAAAGGCTTGGAAAGAAACTCAGAATCCTGCCTGAGATCAGGTAGGCACAGGTAAAACTTGTCATCTGTCCCCAAGTCTACCTCCTTAGGGACCATGCTGTCTCTTTTTCCACAGACAATGCCTCAGAGTTAACCATAAAATAAAACTAGTAAGATAAAATTTGAACTAAGAAAGAAAATCAAAGACATGGAAATACAGAGGCAAAGGGGAATAATGAATTTCATAAAAAGGAAAATATTATGAATAAAAAAGATACAGTAAACCAGAAGAAACAAAATGAAAACCACTTAAAAGCCTAGATGATGTTATTAGTTTTATATTAATATATGTTATATATTATACCTTATTAAAGTAATTGTGAAATACTAAGTATTACAAAAGGAAAGGTTACATCAGTAAAATAGAGAAGCAGGAGTCTCAGGCTAGGAAGTAGACTCCTACACTCCACAGCTCAAAAAACTTGTCTCTGAGAATGTCTGAGCCAAACTGGTAGCATTTTAGTAGCTAAACTTTGGCAAACTTTGGTCTTGCCAAGGTTACAGGTTTTCTGACAGACGAGATGGAGGTTTGACACCATAGTCCTCATTTAGACAACACACTTCAAAGATACTTTAAAGAAAAATAGCTTCAAGCCAAAAGCTTCTGACATGCTGTGGTGGCCCCTCTGTGATCCCATTGTTACTGTCTATGGTCTTAATTAGGTTCATTTTCTCTGCCAGTTAAGGAATTAAAAGACAAATTGGGTGCAACAGGGAGTAGTGCAGCTGCAGCAGAGAAATGTCAGACATAGCAGACAGAAGTGAACAGAATCAGCTGGTAAAGAAAGGCTTTTAGTAGGGGTGAGGGAACACACACACACACACACACACACACACACACACACACACACAACCCTCAAAGAGCAAAGTACAGAGCACAAAGAGACTGGAAGACCTCAGCTTGAAGACTGTTTTTTTTTAAGGGTCTTTGAAGTGTTTTCTCCCTAATTTAGAGATAGTCAGAATGAAGACCAAAGGTGGACACTTCACCCCTTCTTAGAATTGGGAACAAAACATCCATGGAAGGAGTTACAGAGACAAAGTTTGGAGCTGAGATGAAAGGATGGACCATCCACATACTGCCCTACCTGGGAGTCCATCCCATAATCAGCCACCAAACCCAGACACTATTGCATACGCCAGCAAGATTTTGCTGAAAGGACCCTGATATTGCTTTCTCTTGTGAGGCTATGCCAGTGCCTGACAAACACAGAAGTGGATGCTCACAGTCAGCTATTGGATGTAACACAGGGCCCCCAATGGAGGAGCTAGAGAAAGTACCCAAGGGGCTGAAGGGGTCTTCCACCCTATAGGTGGAACAACAATATGAACTAATCAGTAACCCCAGAGCTTGTGTCTCTAGCTGCATATGTAGCAGAAGATGGCCTAGTCAAACAGGGACACAGAAGACTTGGGTCTTTCTACACTCAGCCACTCCCTGTGAATAAAAGAATTGGGAGACAAAGGTACAAAGGGCTCCAGACCAGGTAATACATTGATATAAAAAGAGATATATAACCTTTTGATACTTAAAGATGAGAAACACAAAAAAATATCTTTGGGGCTTTATGTGATGATATTTTGAAAGGTTTGACAAGGATAGAGGTAAAGGAAATAGATACCTTATCCTTTACAGGTATTGCAATATTTATTCTCTTGATTTACAGTGTATTCTCAAAGACAGGGCCCTAGATAAAAAATTTCTTGTCTTAAAAAAGAGATTACAAGTAACACTAGAACTTTGTTCAGGATTTTATTGGTCAAAATAAGCAACAGAAAGAGGAGAATGAAGGTTGGAGACAGAAGCTGGAAGAGATGCTAAAACAGAAATTTCAGAAATTCATAGATGAGACTGAGCAACAGAGAAATAAGCTTAAGACTTGGCAACATGGCCTAGAAGAAACACTAGAACTAAAGGTTCAGAATTTTATTGGTCAAAATAAGCAAAAGAAATTTGTTATAGTAAATCTCCAACCCAAATAAGCCCGGGCAAAGAAAACACAACTCAATTAATGTGAATACAAGCTGTGCGCCTAGATTGGGCAGATCTACCGATACACTATTATATTCCCCATCTTGGACCGATGCCACTGTGAAGTGCTGCAGAAAAGAAGCCCATTTCACATTATTTAAACCACCTTAGCTGGCTCAAAATCCTTACTATCACGTCTACACCCCCCTTTACCCCCAATAAGCTCTATTTTCATTTCAAAGCAATTTTATAGAAAACATTGTTCTTAAAATGTTGCTTAAGCTTCTGTATGGTTTCTTCTATGAGAAAGACCTTTACTAAGAAACATACCACAGTCCTCATTGTCCAATTTATTTAAAAACAAATGTTACAGATAGAGATTAGGAAAATGATGATGACGATGCTTTCACGGTGATAAATAGACCATGCAAGCAAGTACATATACAGTTTGGGTTTTGTAATGGTGCCATCAGGACAAGAAATACTGAAGAACATAATAAATGAACTTCCCCAAAATAACCCTCCACTGCTGCCTCTCAGAAGCAAACCACCTGGGGTGCTTCATGGTTAATTTACTGGGGATGTGGGAGAAGATATGCTTTAGGAACCAAAAGAACAAAACAAACACACAACCAATGGCTCAATAAAGAGATATTTAATCATCATTACTATTTACAGCATTTGTCACATTTGGCAAGAAGGAAATGATGTCCCTACCCTGCTTCCTAATAGTCCTGGCACCACCTGGTTAATGCCGACCTGAACAGCAACAATTCCAACTACACAGAAGACAGTATATTCTTGCATTATCTCTTAAAGTCAGAGGCTCATTATTTTGACTCTTCAGATAAAGAAAACACAATGTATTTATTTCATATTCTTACAGGAATAATGTAAGGTGACACTTAAGAAAGGGGTAAAGGAAATCCCCCACCATAAAACCAGGGCCATAGAACAGGCTCTAGGCTTTAGGAATCCTAACACCCATGGAATTCTGAAAAGCAGCCGATCACCATCACACATGCAGGAAGAGCCCAGAGGTTGGAGACACGAGAAAACTAACTTATGTCCCACCTATGAATTTCCAAAAGTGTTTTACTCATGCCCTTCTCATCCATGTGCTTGACTACAAAATCTGTTCTCAGACCTCACACTGTGTTCACCTGTACCTCCGATACCAAGCTGCAGGGTTTGGGGGTGCCAACCTCTCAGACTGATGAAAATATGCTCTTGCCATTTTGAGGTCCAACTGACTTGATTCTTCCATTTTCCTCTATGGACTTATGACTTATTTGGTGCTGAAACCTGGGATGACCTTCCCTCTAGGTTCAGGCAGACGGGAACCTTTCCTTCACCAGGTGCTTTCTCCATAGCTCGTTTCTGGACCCAGTGCCCTAATCTCATCAGGGGCTCGGTTTCTAACAGCATAAGGCTGCTAAACCTTGTGACTGGAGCAGGGGTTTTGTCTCAACTCATATTGGGAGAGTAGAAAGCTCATTCTTTTTCTTATCTTCTAACTAAACTCTCCACACTTGAGAGGACCATCCTTGCAGTTTTGAGAGACATGCACAATGCTGGCCATTCTTCCGAAGCAGGCCAGTAGGTAAAGGCCCAGTGGATGCCCACTCGTGGCTGGAGACTGACTTCATTCCAGACCCTGGGATCTTTCATGTTTCCTGATAGTTCCCTCAGGGAGGTCTGAGGAACTCTTGGGAACTTCATTCTGATGTTATTTCTAAACTGAAGGAAGAACCTAGTCGAACACCAGACCTGACCTATTCAAACCTACAGTAAAGGCAATAGCTCCTCTATTCCTAAAGAACAACTGGGTCTCATCCAATATACACTCAACGAGCAGAACTGCTGGTCTGAATTGATGTGTTTTCTAAAAGGTTTATCTGGAAATTTCCAAAGTCTCATAGTTTACAGTATGCACACAAGTAAGGTTAATTAATTACACTATCATAATTATGTAGTTTAAATTAATGTATTATTATTATTATTATTATTATTAATGATGCATTTCACATCACTTGTCTTTTAAGGCAAAAAACTGACACCTTCATAGGACGATCGTTGTTGGTTAATGAAATATAGTGGCAGCTAGATTTGTTGAGCTTAAGTGTTCCTTCATAGGAAGGAGTAAGGTTGCAGGACTATCGTCCTGGGGTAAATCTAACTGTCTATACTTAACCTGTGGTAGGACAAGAAGTCACGAACCTATGAAATAATTTCTGAATCTGAACATCTTATAATCCATTTGTAATGGCAACAGTGTTTTTTTTTAAGTATCAGGACAATATAAAAAGAATTTAAGCTAAAACTTTGGAAGAGGGTAAAATGTAAATTGATTATAAAGGATGCAGAAAATGTTCTAGGACAAAAGACAAGCAAAACCCAAGTAAGGATGTATTGTGTTGGACACATTGATGAGATCATTATGCACTTTATGGTTAATTGGTAAGTACTATTGGAAAAATAAGGTGGAGTACAACCAAGAAGTTCTGGGGGTTCATTCCTGGCCTGTAAACCTGGTATCACAGGTTGAAGGGAGCAGATATAAATTCTTCAGCAAATAGAAGAACTAAAGTGTTATGTGTAAGAAAAGAAGATAGAATAGGAACTTCAATGGTGTGGAATGACCCATGGGTAAGGTCAGCAACACTCCTTCAGTGATTCTTGTAATCGGCATGGCAGAAATAAAGATATTCTAACAAGTCACTTTTCTCTCTCAATTTGATTTATTAGCCTGCTGAAACAATGAATCTCAAAGAAATGTGAACTTCTCTAAGACTCTCATACTGGGCAAAGGATAAGTTCCCAGTCAGAAGGAGAACTACTGTCTCAGAAAGAGATTCACACATTTCTGACATCTAACCTACAGAATGAAACTGAAGTCTAGACAATGATGTATCAGTGGTGGACATGACCACACCTTGCCTGGGACCACGTGAATCATATCACGAGCCCTGTATTTAAACTCTGATCTCACTTCAGGACCTAAAATATGGACTTGAGGGGTTTGCTGGATCTCTTTGTCCCTTGTGTCAATGTGGTCACCTTGAATAAATCTCCTTTTTCTGCTTTCCACTACTAATTTGACTCCTTTATTGGCATACTAAGGACAGGGGTAGTCAGAACTAATTGGAGCACAGGTTGTGATCCTCAATTTCAATAACAATCTGACATTAACTTTTAAATCTTGAGCAAAGAAAGACATCAATGATTACTGGAAGGTTGGAAAGTGTAATTCTGGAGCAACTTCATGGACATTTATTATCCTCTGTGTGGAGGCTGCTTAACTCCAACCTGTTTACAAGTTTTCAGAAATAGAAGAATCAGAATATGATTACCAGGAAACATCATAAATATGATTTCAAACACAAACTTGAGATGATAAAATTTTCACATGCAACACCTTTTAATCTCAGTGGGTTTAATGTTAAAGCAAGAGAATCCTGGGTGGGAGGACAATTGTAATGTTCCCACTGGGACTGGAAATGTAGAGCCATATTTTGAAGATCTATGAGAAGAATGTTTTAGTTGCTTTGTGGGTGCATTAAATAGCAAACCTCTGATGTGTTGAGTGGGTAATTTTTAAAGAATACAAAGGTGGAAACTGCCATCTGTGGCATGCACTTGTTTCAGATGAGCAACCAAGAAAAGGGTCATTCCTTATCAGAAAGTGGCTACCACTCCCACACAGCCCTCCCATCTTTCTAATTCTCTTTTCTAGGTAGCCTCTTACCACACCTGGTAAGAGTTGCACGAGCATCTTAATCCCAACCTATTTTAAGAAGGAGAACCAGGCAAGGACACTCTCTGTTCTCTGCTCTGAGACTAAACTTAACCTCCCTTGGGAATGGAGAAAGGACCAGTCCTGAAAGTCTTTCATCCTCTCATTTCCAGGCAAAAATGGGGCTACATACAACCTTGTGGAGATTTGTATTTTAAATAAATCTTATTAGTTGTATCTGTTTCTTTTCTACTGCTATGAACAATAGATCCTGAAGTGAGATCAATGTTTAAAAAGAGCGTCAAAAATATGCTCATCTACATGGTCCCAGGCAAGGTGTGGTCATGCCCACCATTGGTGCATTATTGTGTAGGTTTCAATTTCATCCTGTAGGTTAGATGTTAGAAATGTATGCAATTTTCTATTGCATGAAACACAATGATAGAGGCAGGTAACTAATAAAAGAAAGAGTTTAATTGGGTTTATGTTTCCAGAGAGTTAGAATTCAGGGTGGCAGAGTGAAGACATGGCAGCAGGTGGCTGGAACAACAGCTGAGAGATCACATCTCAGTCTGCAAGCAAAAGGCAGAGAATACACTGGGGACCATAGTCTTTTGAAACCTCAATGCCTTCTCCCAGTGGCACACCTCCTCCAACAAGGCCACACCCCTTAATCCTTCCCAAACAATACCACCAACTGAGGACCAAGTCTTCAAGCATATGAGCTGATGGTACTCATTCAAACCACTACACTAGATAAATGGCAAAGGACTGAATTGCTACATTTTGACAGCTCACCCTATCCTCTCATCAATATCAGGCCTCTCTAGTACTGGCAAGGCCACTCTTCAGTGGGTCTAGAGCAGAAGAAATATGTACCCTCTGGTCACCTGCCCAACAGAAACTAGCTTTATTGTCCCGTAAGAGCTCATGGAAGGAAGTGTCATCAATAACAATCAAATAAGTGTACAAAGACAAATATTCAGAAAAATGCAGTTTGGAAAGAGTCTACCCCCAATTTTTTTAACCGTATAAATTATACTTGTATATCTTGAGTAAAATATTATAAATACATAAAAGTGAAACAAGATTTTTAAAAACTGAAGTGAAAATGAACTTAGAGCTATAGAAAAGGAAAAAAAACAACAACCAAAAGCCTGAGAACACAAAGAAAAAGTGATGCATACAGAGGCAATGGCTGCAGACAAGTGCTTTCCCTTTGCCCTTTATCTGAGCAGCTTTCTGTGGGACCAAGCAAAATCCTAGTGTTTACTTACACAAGAGAGGCCATTATTTTTCTTTCTCCTTTAGGACAATGTGAGCTGATAGGGCAGCATGTGATGATGCCATTAGAATCCATCATCTTCCGTGTTTGGCTCTCTTCCTCAGATTACAAAATGGCTCTTAGCAGTCTAGTCACCACAATAAGATTTCATATCTAATATGGTGGAAAAGTTAAGAAGTTCTACAGCTTGCCAGATGAATCAGGTCCCTTACAGATCTTCTTCAGAGGCACCGCCTACTGATTCCCAAATATATCTATGATCTCAGTATGTCGTATAACTATACTTAAAAGGAAGACTAGGACACAAGATTTTAAGATGTAAATATTCCTAAATTCAGGCAGTATTTTAATGGGCGGAAGTAGAGGAAGAAAGGAACAGATATACCATAAAATCCCCGAGATAAATATAATAAAGGTACAGAATTGACACACTAAACGTGTTAGGAAAGTGTGATGGAAATGGGAATTCACATCCAGATAAGGAGGATAGCTGCAACAAATGCCTAGATAACTCAACATAATATTCAAAATCATTGAAAAAAATGTTTAGGCTGTCTTTAGGCTAACCCATGATTAGCAAAGAAAGGCTAATAAATATGAAATCTTGGGGAAATTTGTGCCATAGAATAACAATTGCAGTCAAAATACTATTTATGGAAAAAGAAAAATATCCTCTACCTGTTAAATAATCATTATTTAAAATTTGTAGACACAAACCTTTTCTCTGGTCTTTGTATATGTGTGTATTGTTTAGCTAAAGATGCACATATATATACATATAATAATTCTTTTTTAAATATTTTTATTACGTATTTTCCTCAATTACATTTCCAATGCTATCCCAAAACTTCCCCCATACCCTCCCCCCCACTTCCCTACCCACCCATTCCCTTTTTTGTTTTTGGCCCTGGCGTTCCCCTGTACTGGGGCATATAAAGTTTGTGTATCCAATGGGCCTCTCTTTCCAGTGATGGCCGACTAGGCCATCTTTTGATACATATGCAGCTAGAGTCAAGAGCTCCGGGGTACTGGTTAGTTCATAATGTTGTTCCACCTATAGGATTGCAGATCCCTTTAGCTCCTTGGGTACTTTCTCTAGCTCCTCCATTGGGAGCCCTGTGATCCATCCAATAGCTGACTGTGAGCATCCACTTCTGTGTTTGCTAGGCCCCGGTCTAGTCTCACAAGAGACAGCTATATCTGGGTCCTTTCAGCAAAATCTTGCTAGTGTATGCAATGGTGTCAGCTTTTGGAAGCTGATTATGGGGTGGATCCCTGGATATGGCAGTCTCTAGATGGTCCATCCTTTCGTCTTAGCTCCAAACTTTGTCTCTGTAATTCCTTCCATAGGTGTTTTGTTCCCAATTCTAAGAAGGGGCACAGTGTCCACACTTTGGTCTTCATTCTTCTTGAGTTTCATGCGTTTAGCAAATTGTATCTTATATCTTGGGTATCCTAAGTTTTGGGCTAATATCCACTTATCAGTGAGTACATATTGTGTGAGTTCCTTTGTGATTGTGTTACCTCACTCAGGATGATGACCATATAATAATTCTTAATTAGATTTGTGACCCAGGAATCCCTTGGTCAAATTTATCTTTAGAAGCTTAAAACATCCATAGCATTTACTACATGCATCAATAAAGTATAAGCATATGTAATTATATATAAGCATGTATATATATATATATATATATATACATATATATATACACACACACACATAAATAGCAATATCTTTCTTCTCTCTTGGGAAAAAGATGAAAATAAAAGGTTAATTTCACTATTTTCCCCAAAGATCTTATACCAGGATCTAACATTATGCTTTTAACAAAGATACATTTTACATTATTATAGAAAATATGGAAAATATTTCAAAGTTCCTTTAAGAGATACTGCCTTACCACTGGAAATAATACTTGCTTACATCATTGAACATGGGTTAGTTCAGCTGGTGTCTATCTAGAAGATTTACGCTGGATCGATAGTGGCACACTTGCTATGGGAGTAACCAACTTTCTGATTAAATTAAGGCCCACTCCATAAGATAATACCCATAAGTGACACTGCTAAAGTATCCTAGAACCTGAAACCAGATAGGTCATGGGCCTAGGGAAAAACCTATTACTATTACTCTGCTAAAGAAACTTTTTAGCAGTAAAATTACTCTTAATGCTATGCTGCTTTACCCATAGATCGGGGACTCCCTCAGCACATATCAGAGAAGCATCTTCTTGACTATATCAGGGCTAATACAGCAGCTGGACACTGCAGCAAGTGGGAGACTTTGGAATACTCAGTTCTAAATGAGATATTTTCATCAAACCCCTCATGATTCTGGGATCAATGTGGTAGAGGAAATGGAAGAACTAATTTCCATTTAACTAATGCTTGACTTAAAGGAAGCAGTGTATTCCAGACAAAACAGGCCTGGTGAAAATATGAACTAACTATATTTTTATAGCATATACAAGGCCTGCACTGGCTCAAGCCAGATGAGATCCCAGCACTGAGATGGAGAAGCAGATATAGTTTCCCACCACTTACCAAGAAGCTAACTGTAATTGATACACATTGACAAAGGGAAAATCAGTTTTCTTTAATGAAGTCTCCCTTCACATATCAAGCACACCTCAGGGTATTCTGCCTTCCAGGAGTAGCTGATAACACAAAAAAAACTCAGTGGTATTTTAGGGGGACTTTGTTTCAATTTGCTTTTTTGTTTTGTTTTGTTTTATTGGTTTTTGGTTTGTTTTGATACCCCCCTTTTTCTTTGTTTGTTTCTTGGGTTTATTTTTAGTATTTTTTAAAAATAAAGAGAACATCAAATTGTGTGGGTAAGGATGTGATGAGATTCTGGGTGTAATTGGGGTGAAAATATGATTAAAATATAAAATATAAATATATTTTATATAAAATATATAATATAATATATAAATTTTAATAATAATATATTATATTATATATTTAATAATATATATATTTAATAATAAATATAAAATAAATTATATATATAAAATATAAAATAAAATTCTGGGTGTGATTGGGGTAAAAATATGATTAAAATAAATTGTATGATTTTTCTCAAAACAAATTGTTCTAGCATGCTGTTTTTCTTGTTATTTTTTGATGTTTATATTTACTTTTTGAAAATTCAATACTTTTTTATATTCTTTCCCATGTCCCAGCTTCTCCCACACTTCTTCCTTTACCATTGTTACTAAAGAACACTGCACTGACCTGCTGAAATTGGAACCAGATGATTTTGATGCCAACTGATTCTCACTTTAGAGCTGGAAAGAAGCAGAGACCAGACACGCTGCTTAGGAGAAACAAAGCCTAGCTAAGCCCACTGGAAAGGATGTTTGCTAGCTGTTCAGTTGCCTTCAGGCTGTGCAGTTTGCCCTGAGTTTTCTAGCTTTTTATGAAGTGTGGTGGTGGGATTTGATGATACAGCTGCTCCTATTTTTTTTTTTTTAAGTAATCCCAATAAAACTCATTGGCTTACCAAGTTGGAATCTCTACTTAGGTCTGTTGTAGGCTCCCTTTCTGATCTCAGTAGATACGTGTCTCGAATCTCCCAGGAAAAAAGTCTCACTACACAATAGATGATCTATGGCTATTGGGGAGAGCACTGTCAACAAAAATCTGATAAAAATTTCTACACTGCATATATATATATATATATATGTATATGTATATATATATATACATATATATATATACTAATGTAATATTTTAGATAAACAAGCACTAATATAATACCTTGTGGATTTTCAGACATCCCTCTCCCTCCATCTCTTCCTGTACCAAACCCTGCCCCAAGTAAAATTCACTGTTTTTCTCATATTTTTCCTTCAATACAAAGATGAGCAAGGAATACGTGGAAAGAAAGCTCTACACAAGTGAATTCCGGGCCTAGAACACTCCAGCCTCTCTTTATCAGCAGCCTTTGCAGCACAGCTTAAAACAGCTTTTGTAGAGACAGTTTTGTTTCTTCCGTAGCTCTCATTCTGAGTTCCAGAACCAATCACATTCTGTGATTTGCAGGGGGCACATGTTGTTTTAAAATTGTATGACATAGTGTCCCATATAGCTAGGAAGGCTCATTCCCAGAATCTGATGTAGATAAGGCTGGGAATTAGGGAAGACAATGTCTTTTAGGAGGAAGAAATAGCTGGTAAAACCATCAAGGAAAAACCTCCTGGATTATATCAACACTACTATCACAGTGATACAGGTCTGTCTGTTGTTTTCTCATCTGCTCTATCTGATATAATACTTACATGTGATTTAAAATAGGATTATTATACTTAAGATAATCATGAGCACTGTTTAGGCTGAAGGTAATATGTAAAGGAAATATGCATTTTTTAAACAGCCAAAATTTACACACTTTTTAATAAAAACCTAGTTTAACTATACATTACCCCTGAATTTACAGGTGTTTGTACTATATGAACTACCTTATTTATAGTTAGAATATTTAAATAAATCTACTCTTTTCTTTTTTTATTTTATAATATTTTTATTAGATATTTTCTTTATATATATTTCAAATGCTATCCTGAAAGTTCCCTATACCCTTCCCCCGCCCTGCTCTGTCTTTTTAATTTAGTTTTTTCTTTTGTCAATTTGGACCTCATAGTTATAAGCTCATGTAGAGTGGGTAGCCATAAATTTAGGAAATATTTATCTTCAATAGTTAAATTATTACAGCTCTACTCCATGGATACTGACTTTATTTGTTTTATTATATTGGTATTATACAAGATTTATTTTGTAACAGCAAATGGAAAGCCACATTATAGAACAAATTAGGTAACAATATAGAATTCTTTAAAACCTTCTTTTTAAAACAAGATTGTTGTTTTAGTGGACCAAAATAGTAATAGTAGTGATAGAAACAAGAAATCAAACTTGTTAAAATCAGAATTTTATATCCTTTTAGGCATAACCAAATCATAGCTTTCATTTTAATGATCAGAAACAGAAATTGAGCTCAGAAGGAGTCATTGTACTACTCTATTTCCTTTCATTAGAAATTTACAAATATTCGCCATAGAAGACCCATCTAGTGGTACAAAAGGACACCTTAGACACTAATGTAATGAAGAAACAGTATTTAACACACAAGACATTATGAATGTTGTCAATGGGGGCTGACGTGTTGTGTATAGTTTGGATAAGGTGATTCCACCAACTCTTTGGGTGCCTCTAGGAAGGGTGAATGGAGTCAATGCTAGCTTCTCAAACATAAGAGTGTGCTATAGAACCATTTACAGTTCTGGATTTGTTGTCTTCATAGTAAGAAAAATGGTTAGATCCAGCTTATATGTGCTTATTCATGTATATATTTTAATTTAAATATAATATAGTATATATGTTTTTAATAGGAGAAGTTGGTTTCTTTGGTTGTAAGAAACTGGATTTAAAATATAGGTACCCCAGGTACCCCATATCGTCTTTTGGAAGATTTAAAGTAAACTTTTTGTCAGTTTAAAAACTAGACTTTTGAAAATGATGTATCCAAAGCAGTTTGACATTATTTTTACTTTATTCCTTTGAGCCATCTGTTTATCTTTGTAATATGTATGTAAATCATTGAACAAGCATTGTATCTAAACGTTTGGCTTTTTTTATTTTAAGCTAGAATACAGAAATGGAAAATTGCCCAAACTATATTACTATGATATAAGATTTTAGGAGTATATATAAATTTTAAAATGGCCTGGTTAACCTTGAAGTAGGTTTTTAAAAAATGATCACAGGAAGCAGGGGAGGGGATGTTTAGAGATGTATCTTACCCAGATTTGGTTGAGAAATGAACCTTGTAAGTTTGTTCATTTGTTTGTTTTCAAAGAGGCAATAGTAGTCAAATGTATCCTTAAAATTCTTATAATGTAAAATTATACATACATATATATGTATATACATATTTGCACACACACATACAAAACACACCTAAAAGCACAGAGATAAGCTAACCTCTTGTTCTCTGGAACAAAGAGTTTAGTGTCTCAAAGGAGGTCAATTATCCAATAGAAAAAAAATGCACTGTGGAGCAGAAGTAGCATCTTTTTAAATTAACTTATATTCTCAGGTAATATAAATCATCTTATGGAAGCACAATGAGACAAAGGTCAGAACTGTATTCCCATAATTGGTTTACTGGGCAGGCAATCACCCTTTATCTATGTAGCAGTTGGAGTTGGAGCATGTTCCTTTGAATTTTTACTTTTACAGTGAAACAATAGAAACCTGGTCAATTGAATAACTTTAGTTTATATGAACACTTATGTACAAGACAATATAGTACTTAGTTAATTATATAAAGCAAACACATTTAGACAGTGCATATATATATAAAATCAATCATACATACATGTTTAAAAAACATGAGATTTTTTCCACATTATTATTTGGGGGATTATTTATATCTTTAATAATCCTCATTGTGAAAAGGTAATGTAATACAATGATCTTTAGTATACACACAAATCTATTGTTTTATACATACTCTGGCTTTAATAAAACCTTTTTTACAGTTAATTTTTAAAAAAACATTTATTATTATATGTAAATACATTGCAGCTGTCTTTAGACACACCAGAAGAGGGCATCAGATATCATTACAGATGGTTATGAGCCACCATGTGGTTGCTGGGATTTGAACTCAGGACCTTTGGAAGAGCAGTCAGTGCTCTTAACTGCTGAGCCATCTCTCTAGCCCCTACATTTAAATTTTTAAGAGGATGGTGAACTGGGGGGTAGCAACCAGAAAGTCTCAGATGCCAGGAAAGCAAGAAGCTCCCAGGACCTGATGAGGATGATATTAGCTGAAATACCCAACAAAGAGGAGACAGAAGCTGTAGAGACCATATCCAGAGGTTAGGCATGGACCCCAGTTGAGGGATGGGGCCACCTACCCATCTTCAAAATTTTCACCCAGAATTGATCCTGTCTAAAGAAAATACAGGGACAAAGAATGGAGCAGAGACTGAAGGAAAGGCCATCCGGAGATGGCCCATCCCATATGCAGCCATCAAACCCAGACACTATTAGGGATGACAAGAAGTCCTTCCTGACAGGAGCCTGATATAGCTGTCTCCTGAGAGGCTGTGCCAGAGCCTGATGCAGATGTTTGCAGCCAACAATTGGACTGAGCATGGGACCCTGATAGAGGAGTTAGGGGAAGAATTGAAGGAGTTCAAGGGGTTTTCAACAAAACAAACCAACCAGACACCCCCCCCCTTGCCACAGCTCCCAGGAACTAAACCCCCAACCAAAGAATACACATGGAGGGACACATAGCTCTAGCTGCATATGTAGCAGAGGATGGCCTTATCTGAGGTCAATGGGAGGGGAGGTCCTTAGTCCTGTGAAGGCTTGATGTCTCAGCACAGGGGAATGCTAGGGCAGTGAGGTAGGAGTGTTGGGGGTGGTGGAGCACCCTCATAGAGACAGGGGGATAGGGATGGATAGGGCCTTTGCAGAGGGGAAACTACAGAAGGGGGATAACATTTGAAATATAAATAAGTAAAATAACCAAATTTAAAAAAACAGAATAAGCAGAAAAAGATTTTTTGAAAAAGAAAATATATGATTTTATGTTACCCATGACTATTATTCACGTGTGGAATAAATTTTTAATTAGTGTATTAATTCAGAATCTCTTTTGGAAGGAAAACCTTATCAAATCTATGTATATTACTTTAAATTTTATAGCTTAATAAAATATGTATCTTCTGGCTCTAATGATTATTGTTTTATATTAATAGTAAGTACTTTTCAGTTTTTTGAAATAGTTGATAGACCCAAAGATATGATTTTATAAAGTTTTAAGATATTCAGAGTACCAAGTTTATAAAATGGTATATATTCCTCAAGAATTACTAAAATACCCACATTTTATATATACACACATGCATTTTGATTAGGCATGCCATAAATAATGTTTTGAGCATACCATAAAAATAAATTATAAAAAACTGATATGGTCACAGTTTTAAAAAATTTCTCTTGACACAAACAACGCATTAAAACAGTTATCACAGACACACATGAAACAATTATAATCTAGGTGTACCTAGTTTTAAAAGGTCGACAGTTTATTTAAATTGTTTTATTATTTTGTGTGTACGGGTGTTTTGTATGTGTGCCACATGAATGCAGTGCCCATGGAGGCCAGAATAGGCATCTAGATTTCCAGATGATTTTGAGTTACTATGTGGGTGCTAGGACTCAAACCGGGTCCTATGGAAAAGCCACCAATGCGCTTAACCCATAAACTATCTTTCCAGCTTCTACTTTTAAAAATATTCTCCCATAAAGTTAAACATGCAGAGTTTAAATGTATCTGTTTTGACTGTAACAAATACAGAGGCCAGAGGTCCACCTATTCTTCAGAACATTACAGGAAAAGCAACTGACACACTCCCATCTCCAAATCCATGCTATCATCATTACAGAAGGCACAGGTGATAGTCAGGAAAGCCAAATTATCTATGGTTAAACCTCCCCATTTTCCCCCAAACTCTTGTGGGTTGAAAGTTTGTAATCGTCACGTGCAGAAAGCTGCCTGGGGTACCAGATGGTAGTTTATCTCTAAACACTTCCTCATTCTGGAAACCTTAATGTCCTCTGACCCACCACCCCATTTTCCCCCTTCCTCCTGAAAAGAAAACTTGCAAGCACCTCAATGTTAGCTAGGAATTTCTATTCTGGATCAGAATTGAATTTGTGAATTTGGACCAGAACCCTCCACCCTCTTCCACTGGGCCTTGGGGTTATCCTTTATAAAAACATGAATGTGCTCAAGGTCACTGGGTAATCAAGCCTTATGTGTTTCCAGATAAGTACTAAAGTTCCCTTTGACCCAGAAGAAAGGCATTTTTGGATTTCCCTATGAGGCCATGGCACAGACAACTCTGTTGGGTTACAGGGAACAATGCCTCATATCATTTGTTTCTTTATGGTCAGGCACTCCATCAGTTTCCTAAGATACATGTGAAATAAGCAGGAAAAGCCACATGAAAGGGGGCACAACCAGGGATCAGAATAGTATCAAGAGACAAAGGAAAAATGTAGTAAATCACTCCAAAAGCAAAGAAAACCAAGACACCAAACCAGAAACCAAAATGTCTTCAAAGGTTTAAAATGGAGCATGGCTGAAAATAAGCCAGTAAGAATCCAGAATGACTTTGGAAATCTGAAAGTAAGCAAGCAAACAAACAAGCAAACAAACAATACCAAATGTCTAGACCAAAATGCTTCCAAAGCAAGCAAACAATATACTGTAAACTTTGAAAGCAAACCCAAATCAGAAAGGTATCTATCAAACAGGATCTTTAAATAACCAGCTCAGAATAAACAAATGGACCATCAGCCAACCCCAGGGAGGTTTGAAAAAGCCGTGGATAGAACTCACCAACAATCTACCAGGGAAAAGCACTCCAAGTGGCTTGCACTGAATGGGTCCTTGACAGTACCTTGCTTCTATCTGGGTGACTCCTGTTGTGAGAGGTGCATTATTCCCTCAGAATTCCATACTGGGTACAATAACTGTCTGTGCAAAACCACAGTTGTCACCTTACAGGGAGTTAGAGTTTAGTTTGGAGCCAAATGTGAGTGACCATAGCCACGGATCACAGATTTGGGTTGCCCCCCCCCCCCCGGATTCCCCTCCCCCGCAATTCCTTTTCCAACATGGAAACAGTTTCATGAAGTTTTTATAGTGTCAGGACAAAGAAAGTTATAAATCAAACATTTTTCAGATACATTATGGAAATATAAGAGAGACAGGTTATAGACATGGAAGGAAGGATCAGCTATAGATCTCAGAGCTATCTGACAAAATTCTTAGCCCTCTGATTGATGAAAAATGGGGCTTTATTACATTAATACATTCCAAAAGGTTTTTATATGTTAGTCAGTGGATAGTAGTTTTGGCTTTATCTATTAGTCACAGAATGGCAGATACAACACAGAGGTTGAGTTCTGAACATAAATTTGAATTAGGCTCTGCACCTGAAACATTTCAACATCTCCACATCAGACACAACTCCTTTCCAGAAATTCTTGCTCACAGGGGTGAAGGGGAATGTGGTTATAGCAAAGAAAAACTCAAGTCCTTTGCAGGCCAGTAACCTACTGATCACACTCTGTGGTATTTTCTTGTTTTGTTTTCCCTTGTGATTTTGAGACAGGTTCTCATGTAGCCCGGGATAGCCTGGAACTCCCTATGTAACCAAGACTGACTTTCGTTCCTCCAGTGTCTGCCTCCCACCTCCAAGTACTAAGATTGCAGGCTTTTGTGAGGCCACTCCTGGTTTGTGTAAGGATGAGATGGAACCTAGGACCTCATGAACCCTAGGCAACCACTCTAACACTCTACTAACTAAGCTACAGCAGCCCTCCTCAGTGGCACCTCTGCAGTCATCTCAGCAGGCCTTGGATGACGACGACAAATGATGAATTGTTGATAGGTTTTATCCACCCAAAGCATAGCCTTTTATTTCATCTCTCCATCTTTTTTCCTGCTTAATCCGAATCTCTGCCTTTTAATCATGTATAGGATAAAGATTTCTGTTTTCTTGAACTTCTCTGGCTTAACCTCCCCCCTACCCCCACAAAATAAAAGCAGACAGCATTCTTGCAGTTTGAACAGGTGTTGATTTAAAGACAAAGTGATTGAATTATAATCCCTGGTCATAGAAGTAAATTTTGGTCTTTTTTTTTTCCTTTCACACACATGATACTTCTCTGACATCTGTGCAATACAAATATATCTAGAAAGTGTGAAATGAAAAATCTGTTCCACTAACTACATAAAAGAGACCCCAAATGAAGTTTCCATGATAGTGCTCACCATCATGAGTACAGATGGTATCCTCCTCTAGCTCACCCCTCCCTCCCCTCGATACAGGCTTAAATTTCATCCACTGTATTCATCCAAAAATATCACATGAAAGTAGATAACACCAGCAGGGCCCATCTGCACACAACATTTTTATTTTTCCGTTCTTTGTGCGTTCAACTTCAGGCTGATAATTAAAGAAAAGTATGGTTTTTGGCCAAACAGTGCTCAGATTGCTCATGTCTTGTTGCCACAGAAATTCAGTGACTTAGGAATCTAGTGGTCTTTACAGCATGTCATCAATAAACTATGGTATTATCAACATCTTACACGGATCACTTGTCATTTTCTCCTCCAGTGCCCAAGCCTTAAGACACAATAGCCACTTTCTAATAGCCCCATGTATGTGCATTATGGAATAGGATATATAAAATCATCAATGTGCTGTTCCGGTTCATAAAATATCTAAAAGAGGCTTTTAAGACTCAAATGCCTAGAGCTTATGATTCAGGTAAAGTTGAAAGTCTGTGAAAATATAGAAATATTACAACATCCTTGAAGACTCCAACTGTCTCTCCACCACACCATAGCCTAACTTATACAACATCCTCCAAGACTCCATCTGCCTCTCCACTTCACAGTCTCCTAATTTGGAAAGGTAATGTGTATAAGTAAACCTTGGAAATCAGAAATGGGTAAGACAGATGGGAAGGCATGGGATTCTGATGCCTCCCTTGGTGTAGCCCACAGGATGAGTGGGAATATTACTCTTGGATCTAGCCCACGAGATGGGTGTTAGTATTACTCTGGTGTGCATTTTCAAAATGGGGGAGTTGTTTGTTTCAAGAGAATAGGTTGACAAGAAGTACAGGGGGCAAATGAAAAAGAGAAAAGGGAAAGTTTTGGGTTAACCTCAGTAACACTTCTGATCAGGGAATACTCAGAAAACACCCTCCATGGTGATGAAAGCCAAGCCTTGACTATCAAATCCTGAAATTCTAAATATCTCTGAAATTTTACACCTTTTATTGCTATACTCTAGAAACAAGAAACATAAAGAACATCCTTTCTTTAACAGAATATATTTAGTTATAAAGTTAAGAAAGAATTATTGTAAGTATCTATAGAGAATAGGGTTAACAGAAGGTTCAACCAGATTACAAGAGAAACTGCATGTGCTCCCAAGTGGCCTTAAGTTACTCTACACCGGAACATCATACAATACACATAAATTTAAAATGTTAATTTGATTATCAATTAATTATTTTCACCCTAGAGATTGCACAATGGAATAAAGTAAGTTCAGAATTGTGTTTCCTAAGTGACCTGTAGCATTGTCTGGGTAAATCTCTTACTTTTAAAGAAGAAGAAAGTAAATCCTCTGAGTGGGTGAAAAAGTGGGGGAAGGAGGAGGAAAGAGAAGAAGAAGGAAAAGGAAGAGAAGTAAAAGGAGAAGAAGGAGAAGAGGAAGAAGAAGAAGAAGAAGAAGAAGAAGAAGAAGAAGAAGAAGAAGAAGAAGAAGAAGAAGAAGAAAGTAGGTCACTGAGAGAACAGTCACTTAAAACACTCAGAGCTTTGAGCAGGAAGGGTACACAGAAGTGGGCTTTTCTAGTTTCCCAGGGTGATTTCTCCTGAAGTCTCAATGTCTGTGAGACCTGTCTAAGAATCTTCATACATGAAGATTCCATCAAAGGAAGCTGGCTCAGGAAATGTTGGTCTCTAACTGCTTGGTCATTTCAGAAATACAATGTATGGTTGTTAAATGTGATTTGTACAAATATGGGTCAGTCCATAGTATTTCCTAAACCTGACTGCCATCCTTGCAAGACTAGACAGTAGAATGTAGACTTGAGGAAGAACTGACAGCAATACTCTGGTCTTCTGTTTAAGTACAAGCCAGAGGACAGAGTACTTGGGCCAAACAATTTTCCTTCAAAGCTAGGACAGAACAAAGCAGTGGCCAGATAAATTCCATCAAACTAGAAAGACAAATACAGATCATTCAAAGAAAAAAGAAAAAAAAAAAAGAACTTTTCCCGGCCCTACTGCATTTTGATGTCCTCTCTACACAGTTTTGTTTGTTTTCTTGGGAGGAGGAAAGCCTCCCTCAGAGGCATCTGCTGGAAGGCCCGCATCTGAGTACTTCCTCACCATTTCCATTAAGCATCTTACATAACCCCATCTGATTCTTCCAACTGACTCATGAGGCAGAAGATGCCCACCTTCCTCCTGTCTATACAATTACAGAACATTCCCATGACCTGAAATCCATTCAGTAGACATTCTCCACTACAGATCACATACCAGGCAAAGTGCTAGGTGCTGCGGATGAAAGGTGAGTTTGATAGTGCCCTTGATCTGAGCTTTCAGAACAACATTTAAACTGGAGGCTACAGCATTCACAACTCAGATAACTGCAGTATGATCAGTACTAACCTAGCTGTGTGGGTGAAATGGCTATAGGGAAACAGTAAACTATGCCCAGCACGTATTGCTATTCCAGGATATTATTTTGATCATAACATTTAAGGAAATTAGTGCTCAAATGTGGTGTTTTGTGTAGCTAGGCTAGAGTCAATGGTTAAATGCCTCTTCATGTCTAACTTTTAACAATTACCAAAGTAAACAAAACTCTATTTGCCTGTTTAGAAACACCATTGTCTCAGTCATTATCATCACAGTAGCAAATGTGAGCATGTGAGCATTATGAGCAATACCAAACACTGACAGAGACAGTAAACCTGATGCTATTGCTAATTACTGCACTGGACAAAATTCCTACCTGTGCTCTTTCATTAGAAATAAGCAAACAGAATTCAGTAGCTGGAAACACTAATTCTCAATTATCAGTGAGCAATTAAAGCTGAAAGTAAGAGAACCTGTTACACAATGCACTCCACGGTCTCCACTGCTCCGCGGCTCCCCTCCCCGGGAAGCCTCTTTCTTTAGTGGACTAAAATTGATCTGTTTTAAATCATCAGTTCATTTCACTTATAGGAGAAGTGCTGAAGTTGGAGCTTAAAAATTTTTTTAAGAAATAAACATTATAAGGTCTATAATAAAACCGTGGTTTGCTTCCATTATTTGAGTATAATTGTCTTTCCTGAACTGGCTAACTTTTCTTGCCTCCTTAATCACTTAGCAAAGAAAGCTAGAACTAGAGGGAACTGTAGACTTAACTGGACCAACTCATTTTACACTTGGGGATTGAGACTAAGAGGTTTTTTCTAATGATTACATTTGCCCGTTAAGTATTTGTTCATTAAGAGTCCTATCTAGAGCTGGAAGGCCAAGCCTCACTAGGCTCATCTTTAAAAGGCAAAGTGTGAAGGAGGAAGAGGTGGATGATGCTGTCATATCCATGAACAACAGCAGCTGCATTCCCTCTGCATGATATGCTGCTCCAACTCAGGATGTGGCCTCCTGAACCATGTCAATAATGTCACAATCTGAATAAATTTAGGCAACTGTCTTCGTGAAAATCTGTCCCCCCACAAAAAGAGATCTGTCATTCTGCAAAGAAACCAATTGCACTAGACCAGGATCCTAGTGTGGATCTACCAGAACCTATTTTTTTTAAAAGAAATCCTCCGGACCCGATTTGCCTGTTGGTCTAGGACTTAAAATAGTTCTTCACTTCACCAGTGCCACATTCCAGAGGAGGTAGCAAGCTGAGGGATCAGACAACAGGGAAAACTGCCACAAGCTACGTCTTTACAAACACACACACACACACATTCATATTAGAGTAGGCATGTGGATTGTAATCCCTTCTTAGTGGAAAACACATTTTCAAAATGAATCCCCACGCTAGAGTGAATTACCGTGATAGCCACAGCCGGAGAGTCCCACTGTTGAGAAACTGCAGATCTGGCCACCTGCTTTGAGAAGCTTTGGAACAGCACCGCTGGGGTCTTTTAAAGCTGGTCTTTTCAGGTAGGCACCTACCCTCCTAAACCGCCTTTTAAATTCCAGGAAAAGAGAAGCCACCCCTTATCTTTGAACTATATTGTTCTTCCAGTCTCCACTTCTGCTGAATACAGCATAGTTATCTTTTCAAAGAAAGAAGGAAAACAAGGGAGACTCCCACTGCTGCAGATCCCAGAAGTAAGCCTAAAAAACTACAGCAACGTCAAAAAAAAAAAAAATGTCTTCAGTAGCTAGGAATATCCCGGCATGCTATCTTCTGTTAGCTCAATGCAGACTGAGGCTAGCTGTGGACAGAACCACAGCAAGCTGGGACATCTCTGCAGCCTGTTTTTCTGCCAGCTCCCCACACCCCCTCCCTACCCCCATGTTCTGAATTTGGCAGGGAAGAAGTTACCCTGTCCAGCCTCTGTGCGCAAGATGAACAGACCACACATCCACACTCCCAAAATTAGTCCAGTGCCTGGGAAATTGAGGCTGCAAGGCTGTCAGAAAGCCCTGGAGTGGAGGATGGAGGGCCACTTTGAGCTCTAGGATTTTGCTGCATTGTCATGGCCTGGTAAAGTAGGGAGAATGTGTCGAATCTCCGGCCAAAAATGGACCGGATGCGGCTTTCCCAGCGCCCCCTTGCCTGCCCCCAACCTCCGCCCCTTTCTCTTCCTATGTGCAGGTAACAGTAGGGTAGGCAAAAGGACCAGCTGCTCCCGCTGAAACTCAGGTGGCAGGCCCAGATGAGAGGCACAACGGGCCAGAGATAGGGAGTCGCCTGGGGAACACCCACACCGATCATCTTCCCATCCAGTCACCACCCAGTAGACTGCACCTGGCGGCCGGCTGCAGGAGCCTTTGAGTGAGCACAGAGAGTTCGAGCAGAAACCATGGGATACAATTGTCTAAAAGCCTTGGTTCACAAGGAGTGGGTGTGGGCTGGAAAGGGGGATTACGTAGGTCTCTCCGCCCCCTCCTCTGCCATCTCTTAGCCACTGGGAGGGCGCCCAGGGGCGGAGGAGGCGCTGCGAACCCGTTTGGGGGCTTCTTTGTTTCTCTTCGGGCCCCTATCTGCCGGCTGTACCCAAGCCTTGGGATGCCAGCCCGGCTTGGGCGGCGACCCGCCCCAAGTCAACAATTGAACCTCGCGGGAGAAGAGAGGGTGGGTAAAAGGGTGGATCCCGGCTCTCTGGAGGCAGTGCGCTGCAGGGGCTTCGCAAGGGTGAGGAAGCCGCCCCAGAAAGGGGGTGGGGAGAGGGCAGGGAAGGAGAGGCTGATGGTCTGAGCGTGGCGTCTGCTTACCTTGGCAGCCTCCAACTGGGCACAGATCATGCTCCGGTCCGCACGCAGGTTAGAACCGGGGGTCGCACGTGGCTTGCATAGGTGCCAGGCATTGAGGACCTGGTTTGCTAGTCCTGGGCGATCAGCGTCTTTTGCCTTGCTCTGGCTGCTTCGTATCCTGAGCCAACTATTGTCAGAGCCACCGTCACGGCTGGAGCAGCTCTCGACTGGTGAACCTGTGCGAGCCAGGAGGGGGTCCTCTGGGTCAGAGGCTCGTGGTGTTGCGGCTCAAACAAGGACTCCCAGTGCGTGGCAACGCAGCACACTTTATTGCTTTATCCTTCCTCCCGCATCCCCTCCCTTCCTGCCTGCTCCTCTGTGGGAACCAGACTTGAGAACCAACCAGGAGCCAGGCTTGCTCTCTGTGGCTGTGCTCCGCCCTGCAGCCTCACGCACCCGCACCCTCCTCCTCACCCCTTTAGTATATATATATATATATATGTATGTATATATGTATATATATATATATATATATATATATATATATATATATATATTCTTGTTACTATAGGCCCTATCCTTCCAACACTTAGCACGCGTCCGCGAGGCTTATCTGGAACCAGCCACGGTTCATCAGTTCCTTTGTGTACATGCAAATGTTGTGTTCAGAAAGGATGAGTACCTTCTAGGTAGGTACACTGTGTCAGGTGTTCTCACCTCAATTTCCTTACTTGTCCATTTCACAGATGCAGATACATTGCACAGCATCCTCCAGTATTTTCGCAGCAAGTTCCCCCAAAACAACGTTATGATCACAAATGCCATGCTTGTAAATCGCCCTAGGTATCTATTGTTGATAAGCTTAGCTTTCCAAGCAGGTTTAGTATTAAGCAGTACACATTGTCAAAATAGTAAAATGGAAGTAGGAAAAATGCAAATCTTTATTTGACCAGCCGACCAAGATGCAAAAGAAAGTGAAATGCTGGCCACTGATTTGGTCTAATTTGGGCTTGCTACGTTCACAAAGTGCGAAGGTTCTGAGCACACAACCCCCATAATCCGCAACTCTGTGTTTTTTACAATGCCTTTTTATTTCTACCTATTTTCCTGCCCGGCACTCCCCAGGCAAACTATTTTTCACATCTTAGAGGTGTACCTTTTCCCTTACCCAGGGAACACCCTAGTATTCTTACTATACTTAGTAATGCCTGGTAATTCCTCTTAGTCACCCTGGTAATACCTCTAGCTCCAGAACCTTTTCTTGAAGAGCTGATTGGATATATCTCCATTTATAACAATAAGACAGATGGCTTCTCACTGGTGTTCTTCTTGTTGACCCACCTCTTGCCACTGATTACACTCTTGCAGCAGAACTTTACAGAAGAGGAAACCACGGGAAACCAAGTGAAGCCTCAATTCCCACCCTCCTCCCTCCCCCGGGAGCACCTCCCTTCCAGCCTGCGCTCGTCACTTCAGGTGCCCAGTGATTTCTCAATGGACATTTCCCTCTGTCTGGCAGGAATCTGATTTTCCCACCAGATGAGTTCAACGCTGTCTGTTTTTCAAACCATATCTCAAAAGCCACACAGAACCCTGAGCACACATTTCACCAGATTTGACAGATGAGCTTTGGTATGAAGAAAACCTCCAAGAATGGACTTGGCTGAGGTGCAACAATAAACACCAGAATCAACCAAATGATAATACCAACCAGAAATTTGGAAGAAAAACAAGTAAATCAACAAAAGTCTCTTGTATAAACTAATATTAAAGATTTCTGAAGACACAATTCCAACAAACTGCCACAAAGAATGCTTATTCACCTCAATTAATTGTTAAGTTGTTCAGTCTGATTTTCAGTGTTGCTGCATCTATTTGGCTCAAAGAGATTTTCTTCCTGTTATGTCATGAGGATAGCTTGATAAGTCAGCATCTCTCAGTGTGTTGGTGCAACAATCCTGAGGTATGCTTTATTTTCCTCTAGGCACTTTCTTCTTTTCTATTTCTTTTTCTACCAAAGGAAAAGGGCACAAGTTTCACACCTTTTGTAATTTTAGAATTTTTAATTAATTAAAATATAATTATATCACCCACCTCCTTTCCCTCCAACCCCTCTCATTCATACCTCCTATTTCCTTGAAATTTCTTTATCACACGCACTCAGTCTGTTTAGTGTTACTAGTGTGTTTTACTGGGACTGGATACTCATTTAGGGGTTCATCCCTGGAAAGGATTCATTCTTTCAGCAGCCTTTAATTGCCTGTAGCTCTTCATCTTCATCTAGTGTTGGTTTACTGCACAATATCCCCACCTATGTTAGCTTGTCACCTGGTCCTGTCATTTTTGGGGTCTTATTTAAGCAGCCACATTGTTAAACGTCATGTGTGTGGCTTCCTGGCCATCTTTAGAAAACACTATCTTGCAGTGGATTGATTTCCTGGTCTCCCTATTCCTACAATCTTTCTACATTTTCTTCCCTGGTGTTCCCTGAGCCTCAGATGTAGCTTGTGTTGTAGATACAACTGAGGCGGGGCAGCCCACAGTCCAGATCTGCTGTGCATTTTGACTAGGTGTGACTCTAGTAATGAACTCTGGAAAAGAAGCTCATTTGATAACTGGTGAGAGCTACACTTATCTGCGAGTACAGGGATAGCATCACAGCTTAACAGGTAGAACAAATAGCCAGAGTCAGTATCTTTGTTTTCTATGAAAAGGAAAAGGTGATGCAGGACAGAACATTTCTATAGCTCTAGGTCATCATCTTTAGCCGTTCTTTCCCTGGCCTTCATATGACATTCCAGGGGGAACAATGCCCTCTTCTGCCCTTTGAGGGTGCAAGACACTGGTATTGTTAATGTAGTCAGATACAGGCAAATACTCATAGACAAATAATAAAAATAATTAAATCTTATTTTAAAACAAAAATAGGATTGATAGTTTTATTCAGTGCAGACATGGATAAAAATAAATGGATGTCTGTATTTTTTCTTGGGATTTGACTTAATACTGTTTTTTTAGTCTTAGGAATCTTATGCAGAGATTTCCTGAATTGTCAATATAAGCAGTTATATTTGCTGTGACCTGAGGGACCTTTATTTACCGCTTTCAATATTTCCTCTTTATCTTATTGGCTGTCTTACTTCTTGTGTATATATTTATTTTATTTATTAACAAAATAATTTATTATTTAACATCTTATGATAGACAATCTAAACTTGTTAAATATTTATGCTAATATTAAATTTAAGAAAATGTGGTATAATTACTATCATATTGTCAAGGGTGTGTTGTCAGTGTGATAGAAACAATTACACTAACTGGGGAAACTAGAAAGATCTATGAAAATACACGTTTGTAGAGAGAAGCTTATTGAAAACCCAATATTTTTAGAATATTAAGATATGCTCATAATGGAAGAGTTAGATTAGGATGTCAGCTGGTTAATTTTCCTTTACTTTCTCATCAAAATACTTATTAAAAAGTACAAGACAAAAGCAACAGGAAATTATGAACTAAGAAATCCATCACCCGCAAAAAGGAGTCCTCACAAAGCTAAGGTACAACTAAGTAAAACTTAAAAGTGTTTTTGAGAAAAGCTAGATATTAAATATATATAAGGAAGGGTGCAATATTCATATTCCATTTAAGGCCGAACATTTCAGTCTCTTATTCCATGCATTTTGGCCAGCTGTGTGTCTCTGTGTTAAATCTTCCTCTATGCAAATTTAAGCTTCTCTGATGAGGGTTGAGAGACAATTTCATCTCTGGGTATACTAAGTCATAAGGAGTCAGTTTAATGCCTATTAAACATATATTTAAGCCGGGCTGGTGGCGCATGCCTTTAATCCCAGCACTTGGGAGGCAGAGGCAGGCGGATTTCTGAGTTCGAGGCCAGCCTGGTCTACAAAGTGAGTTCCAGGACAGCCAGGGCTACACAGAGAAACCCTATCTCAAAACAAAACAAAACAAAACAAAACAAAAAACAAAACAAACAAAAAAATCTATTTAACAGCACAATAGTAGTATGCTCTCCTTTGGGGCCTGTGACCTGCCTAGCCATAGGTTCTTTTTTTTTTTTTTTAATATTACTTCTTTTTTTTTTTTTTTTTTTTTTTTATTATATGTAAGTACACTGTAGCTGTCTTCCGACACTCCAGAAGAGAGAGTCAGATCTCATTACAGGTGGTTGTGAGCCACCATGTGGTTGCTGGGATTTGAACTCCGGACCTTCAGAAGAGCAGTCGGGTGCTCTTACCCACTGAGCCATCTCACCAGCCCCTAGCCATAGGTTCTTGACCCAAAAATGGTGCCAGGTATGAGTTACATCCTGTGTATGAGGAAATCTAATCAGAATATTTTTAGTTACTCCTATGATGCTCATACCACTATTACACCAATACACATGTTGTGTTGTGCCCGTCATTATTGCAGCTATTGGAGTTCACAGCTATCTCACCAATCATCAAAAAAGAAAGGCCTGAAAGAATGGTAGATGGTAGATGACCGAAAGGAAAAAGAATCCTTTCGACATCACAGACAGCTGCATGTGTGAACTCACAGAAGTTGGGACAACTTGAACAAGATTTGAGTAATGGTTAAGGATGAGGGACAGGAAGAGAGGGGGGAAATATAAGAGAGAAGGGGTGCTTCTGAGAGAGGTCTCAAATCTAGCACTTTGTCACTTTCATTTGTTGGCTAAAGCCAGTGAAGATTCAAGTGTAAAGAAATTCAAACTCTTGACTGGACTAGTTGAAAGGTCATAACACAAAGGGCTCTGGGTGCTGAGATAACTGGAGAACTGGCTAAAGAATAATGGTATTATTGGAAACAAAGAGACACGATGATGAAGGTTATTGGGCAGTAGTCTAATGAATGCAGCTCTTATAGAAAGGGGTGAGATGTGTGCTCTTGGGATATCATACATGTACCAACCTCTAGAATCTAGCATAGGTCTTACAACCTCAAATAAGGGAGAATAAACTTAAACTTTTTTTTGTGTGTGTGTTACAATATTTTTTATTAGGTATTTTCCTCATTTACATTTTCAATGCTATCCCAAAGGTCCCCCATACCCACCCCCCCAATCCCCTACCCACCCACTCCCCCTTTTTGGCCCTGGCATTCCCCTGTACTGGGGCATATAAAGTTTGCAAGTCCAATGGGCCTCTCTTTGCAGTGATGGCCGACTAGGCCATCTTTTGATACATATGCAGCTAGAGTCAAGAGCTCCCGGGTACTGGTTAGTTCATATTGTTGTTCCACCTATAGGGTTGCAGTTCCCTATAGCTCCTTGGGTAATTTCTCTAGCTCCTCCATTAGGGGCCGTGTGACCCATCCAATAGCTGACTGTGATCATCCACTTCTGTGTTTGCTAGGCCCCGGCATAGTCTCACAAGAGAGAGCTATAACTGGGTCCTTTCAGCGAAATCTTGCTAGTGTATGCAATGGTGTCAGCATTTGGAAGCTGATTATGGGATGGATCCCTGCATATGGCAGTCACTAGATGGTCCATCTTTTCGTCACAGCTCCAAATTTTGTCTCTGTAACTCCTTCTATGGGTGTTTTGTTCCCATTTCTAAGAAAGGGTAAAGTGTCCACACTTTGGTCTTCGTTCTTCTTGAATTTCATGCATTTGGCAAGTTGTAACTTATATCTTGGGATAGCATAGGTCTTACAACCTCAAATAAGGGAGAATAAACTTAAACTTTCTATTTACCCCATTTTCTGTGAAAAATTCTTAGCCATTAAGTGAAGCCCACCAGACACATCTGCATTCTAGTTTACCTAAAGAAAGCCTCAAAACTACTCCTCTCTACATTCAACAAGTTGTGTGGGTGTTGTTCTCTGCAATGGGGCACCACTGTCAGTTTTCAGAGAGTGGCCCTCTGTCCTAGGATCAAACTGAGTTGTTTAGACATTCGAAACAGGACTTCCTCAGCCAGCAATTCAACTGAATGCAACCCAGTCCTACCACAGGAAGCCTTGTCTGGCTACAAAAGATGACCAATCCAGACTTCCTAAACATCATTACTAGGAGTCCTCACTGGGGTTGCCCTCACAGAGTCCAGGAAGTTTCTACTGTATTAGGTTTCCACACTGCAACCAACATACCCCCCAGTTTCAGCTGCCTCATCCCACACTCTCCGTCTCCATCCACCCCACCTGATCACTCCCTCTCCAGTCCCCACAAACCCTGAGTCCACCCAGAAAATCTACTCTATTTCCCCTTCCCAAGAATATCCATATGCCATGCCCCTGACCCCCAGAATCCTCCTCTTTACATAACTTCTCTGGGTCTGTGAATTGTAGCTTGATTATCATCTACCTAACAGCTAATACCCACTTATAAGTGAATACACATCATATTTCTGTTTCTAGGTCTAGGTTCCTTTACTCAGATGAAGTATGCCCTGAGAGAGCATCTTCTCTCCAGCAGCCACAAAGATCATGTTATAGAAAACCAAATCTATGCCGATCTACAGTGAAAATTCAGGTTTCATCCTTGGAGAGTGTCAGGGGTTAAAATAAAGGCATTGATTGGTGAGTAGTGGGATCCTGAAACTTGGGATCAAGATCTGTAGGAGGGCTCTTAAGAGTTCGAAGAAAGATCTAGAGGCCTCCAATTCTAAAGACTTTATCTTACCTGACAAATAGTCTCTCCACCCTTAGCAGAGGATGCATTGCTACCCCTACCCACTGCAATAATTCCTGTTCACTTTTGCATGGAAAAATTATTTACTCATTGTCTCTGGAACCGACAGTGACAGCCTGATGAAGATTTTAGGAAGAGCAATAGTGATATAGCTCAGGGCCCAAAGTTGTCTCTAGATCCATTATTTAAAGAACAGGGAAATTGTAATTCTAGAGTGGATGTGCTCTGCAAAGCCTAATCCTCCAGGAAGGCCCAGAGGACATACCCTTCACTAATGCTCTAAGTCACAAAATGGTGAGAGAGGCACCAGCACACTTGAAGAGCTTGGTCATTGCTTCTTTCCTTGTGCCAAACCTTAGGGTCAGAGATGTTGCTTCTCAGTTGGATGACTTAAATGCAATGTGTTTAATTGGGCCAAAGAGTAGCAGGGGCCAGGTGGCAGCACTGAATTGCCAAAGGCAAGGTGAACATAGTTATCCTAAAGGGCAGCACAGGCAAAGTGATGTCTACAATGGCCTGACCCATAATAGGCAGCATAGGCAAATGATTTTTAGGGAGGCAGGACTTGTACATTTTTGTGAATAATTGATCTGCTATTTTCAGGGCTGAAATAGATATAAAGCCTGCTACATTTTTGTTTGATCTGTATCAGCAGGAAAAAAATAATCTCAAACAAATGAGAGAGGGGATAAATTGGATCATAGCAAGGAGAAATTTTGGCTTGTGAACCATTTTCTCGACATAAGCCGATTTGCAGACCCAGATTACCACTTGAATGAAGGGAAGGCCAGCTACCCCTGAGGAAGGGATTCATGAAGGTTTTGCTGAAGGCTAAAATACAGTGGGTCCAATGAGTACAGGGACTTATTCTATGATTATTTCTCTGCCTCCATAAAATATAATTGGAATAAAAGTTAGTTTGTGTAGCAAGAGATATTATGGGTGAAAATGGCATGTGAAAGTCATTAGAGTTGCCTCTTCATAAAAAAATGGTGAACCCAAACCAATATGGCATCTCTGGAGGAATTACAGAAATCAGTGCCACCACCAAGAATGTAATGACGCAGCAGTGGTAGTTCCTATCACATCTTTCTTTAATTCCTTTCTGGCCTCTGAAAAAGATGGGTGGATCACAGAGAATGACAGTTGACTACTGAAAACTTTATCAAGCAGTGACTTTGATTTCAGCTATCATATTAGATATAGTATCAAGAGTTGAGCATATTGTCATTGTTCTACCAAATCCACCTCCCCTTTGACATTTGTCCATAAGAATCACCAGAAACAATTTTCTTTCAGCTGACCTATCTAGTAGTCTAACTGAATAGTTTTACAACAAGGATCTATGAACTCTCCAGCCCTGTATCAAAATTTAGTTTGAAGAATTATAATTATCTGTCTCTTTTATGTAATAACCTACTGGCCTACTATGTTGATGGCATTCTGCTGACTAGACCAAGTGAGCAAGAGGTACCAATCACTTTGTGCTTATTGGTAACAATAGATTTCTATAGAGAGATACGCATCAGAGGATGGGAAATAAATTTTAACCAAAATTCAGAGGCCTTCTCCCACAGTGAAAATTTTAGGTTAGTGGTGTAGGACATATAAAAATATTCCTCTAAGATAAAGGATGAATTATCAGACATGGCCTGCTTTAACACCAAGAAAGAAGCACAATATTTAGTGGGCCCATTTGGATTCTGGAAATAATATATCCCTTACTTGAATGTATTAACTCCAGTCCATATCTCATGTAACTTGGAAAGCCGATAGTGCTGAGTGAGACCTAGAACAGGAAAAGGTTCTATAAAAGGCTCAGAATGTTCTGCAGGCTATTCTACCACTTGGATCATATGATTCAGTAGACCCTATAGTACTTGAGGTGTTAGTGGTAGATATGGATGTTGTTTGGAACTTTTGGAAGGCTCATTTAGGTGAATTACAGATGAGACTCTTGTGATTTTAGAGCAAATCTCTACCATCACCATCAACTAGGTAAGGACAACTATTCTCCTTTTGAGAAGCAGCTCTTGGTATGCTATTGGGCATATAATATAAAGTGAATATTGGGTAATTTGCCACCAATTTAACATGTTACCTGAGGTGCCCATGATAAGCACTGTATTATCTGACCCACCAAGATGGATGTGCACAGTAGAAATTCACTATAAAATGGAAGTTTTATACCACTTGCCCACACGTCTATAGTTTCTAATGCTGTTAAAAGACTAGGGCCTTGTTTACTAATGGTTCAGCATGCTATACAGACACCACATGCAAGTTGACAGCTGCATCATAACGATCCTTTTCAGAGAAAGCCTTGAAAGACACTGATTAAGGGAAGTCTCCATTGTGGGAAGAACTTTAAGTAGTGCGTTAAATGTACTTGGAAGGATGAGAAATCGTTTACTGTAGCCAACCGTTGGGTCGATGGTCAGGAACTCAGAAAGAGCATAATTAGAAAATTGTTGAGAAGGTGATAAAGTCATTTGAGAAAGGAGTATAAGCATAGATTTCTCCAAATATGTAAAGAACATGAAGATACTTGTGTCCCATATAAATGCTCCACAAAAAGTGTCTTCAGAGAGTTCAATGATCAAGTAGATAAGATGGCCCATTCTATGCACAGATGCCTCTTTCTCTCACTATCCCTTCCCTGTCATTAGTCTATCTGGCCCATGAACAAATGGTCATGGTAGCAAAAATAAAATTTATGCATGGGATTGACAGTATGGACTCCCACTCACTAAAGCTAACCTGGCTACAGCTATTGTTGAGCGCCAGATCCACCAGCAGCAGAAATGAACACAGAGCCCTACCGAATAATACATTTCTCTGGTGTCAAAAGTCCTAAGCAGAAAGTAGGAAGAGACTGAGGGGAATGTGGAAACCACAAGAGCAAAGCCCTCTTTAAAAACTGAGAAACGCTCAAATGAACTCACAGAGACTAAAGCAGCACTCCCAGGGCCTGCATGGGTCTGCACCAGGTCCTCTGTGCTCACAGGGTCTGCATGGGTCTGCACCAGGTCCTCTGTGCTCACAGGGTCTGCATGGGTCTGCACCAGGTCCTATGTGCTCACAGTGCCTGCATGGGTCTGCACAAGGTCCTCTGTGCTCACAGGGCCTGCATGGGTCTGCACCAGGTCCTCTGTGCTCACAGGGCCTGCATGGGTCTGCACCAGGTCCTCTGTGCTCACAGGGCCTGCATGGGTCTGCACCAGGTCCTATGTGCTCACAGGGTCTGCATGGGTCTGCACAAGGTCCTCTGTGCTCCCAGGGCCTGCATGGGTCTGCACCAAGTCCTCTATGCTCACAGGGCCTGCATGGGTCTGCACCAGGTCCTCTGTGCTCACAGGGCCTGCATGGGTCTGCACCAGGTCCTATGTGTAGGTATCATAGCTTCCAGTTTGCTACTTTTATGAGCTCCTGAATGTGTAACTGAGTGGGTCTCTGATTTTTGTGCCTTTTCTTGGGGCTATTTTATTTTTCTGTTTACTTGTATTTTTCAATTTCACTATAATAATTTTTATTTCATCTTATATTTCATTTTGTTCTGTTTTGCTGTTATCTCTTAGAAGCCTGATTTTTGCAACTTTTTCTATTAGATATTTTCTTTATATACATTTCAAATTTCAAATGCTATCTTGAAAGTTCCCGATACACTCCCCCCACCCTGCTCCCCTCCCCACCCACTCCCACTTCTTGGCCCTGGCGTTCCGCTGTACTGGGGCATGTAAAGTTTGCAATACCAAGGGGCCTCTCTTCCCAGTGATGGCGGACTAGGCCATCTTCTGCTACATATGAAGCTAGAGACATGAGCTCTTGGGGGACTGATTAGTTCATATTGTTGTTTCACCTATAGGGTTGCAGACCCCTTCAGCTCCTTGGGCGCTTTCTCTAGCTTCTCTTTTGAGGGCCCTGTGTTCCATCTTGTAGATGACTGTGAGCACCCACTTCTGTATTTGCCAGGCACTGGCATAGCCTCATACTAGACAGCTATACTAGAGTCCCTTCAGCAAAATCTTGCTGGCATATGCAATAGTGTCTGGGTTTGGTGGCTGATTATGGGATGGGTTCCCCGGTGGGGGTACTCTCTGGATAGTCCATCCTTTCATCTTTTTTATTTTCTTTCTTTATTTATTTTTTATTTATTTATTGGTTTTTCAAGACAGGGTTTCTCTGTACAGCCCTGGCTGTCCTGGAACTCAATTTGTAGACCAGGCTGGCCTCCAACTCAGAAATCTGCCTGCCTCTGCCTCCCAAGTGCTGGGAATAAAGGTGTGTGCCACAACGCCCAGCTCCATCCTTTCGTCTCAGCTCCAAACTTTGTCTCTGTAACTACTTTTATGGGTATTTTGTTCCCTATTCTAAGAAGGAATGAAGTATCCACACATTGGTCTTCCCACTTCTTGATTTTCTGGTGTTTTGCAAATTGTATCTTGGGTGTTGTATGTTTCTGGGCTAATATCCACTTTTCAGTGAGTGCATATATAATGACTTTTTTGTGATTGGGTTACCTCACTAAGGATGATATCCTCCAGATACATCCATTTGTCCAAGAATTTCATAAATTCCTTGTTTTTAATAGCTGAGTAGTACTGCATTGTGTAAATGTACCACATTTTCTGTATCCATACTTCTGTTGAGGGACATCTGGGGTTTTTCCAGCTTCTGGATATTATAAATAAGGCTGCTATGAATATAGTGGAGCATGTGTTCTTACTACCAGTTGGAACTTCTTCTTGGTATATGCTGGAACTTCCGGTAGTATTATGTCCAATTTTCTGAGGAACCTCCAGACTGACTTCCAGAGTGGTTGTACAAGCTTGGAATCCCACCAGCAATGTAGGAGTGTTCCTCTTTCTCCACATCCTCAACAGCATCTGCTTTCACCTAAATTTTTGATCTTAGCCATTCTGATTGGTGTGAGGTGGAATCTCAAGGTTGTTTTGATTTGCATTTCCCTGATGATTAAGGATGTTGAACATTTTTTCAGGTGTTTCTCAGCCAATCAGTATTCCTCAGTTGAGAATTCTTTGTTTAGCTGGGTACCCATTTTTAATGGGGTTATTTGAATTTCTGGAGTCCAGCTTCTTGCCTCTTTGTATATATTGGATATTAGTCCCCTATCAGATTTAGGATAGGTAAAGATCCTTTCCCAATCTGTTGGTGGCCTTTTTGTCTTATTGACAGTGTCTTTTGCCATACAGAAGCTTTGCAATTTTATGAGGTCCCATTTGTCAATTCCTGATCTTACAGAACAAGCCATTGCTGTTCTGTTCAGGAATTTTTCCCATGTGCCCTTATCTTGGAGGCTTTTCCCCACATTCTCCTCTATTAACTTCAGTGTCTCTGGTTTTGGAGGTCTTTGATAAACTTAGATTTGAGCTTTGTATAAAGAGATAAGAATAGATCCGTTCACATTCTTCTACATGGTAACTGCCACTGGTGGCAGCACCATTTGTTGAAATGCTGTCTTTTTTCCCCTGGATGGTTTTAGCTCCCTTGTCAAAGATCAAGTGACCATAGGTATGTGGATTCATTTCTGGGTCTTCAATTCTATTCCATTGATCTACCTGTCTGTCATTGTACCAGTACCATGCAGTTTTTATCATAATTGCTCTGTAGTACAGGTTAATGTCAGGCATGAGGATTCCACCAGAGGTTCTTTTATCCTTGAGAAGAGTTTTGGCTATACTAGGTTTTTTGTTATTCCAGATGAATTTTCAAATTGCCCTTTCTATTTCAGTGAAGAATTGAGTTGGAATTTTGATGGGGATTGCATTGAATCTGTGGATTGCTTTCGGCAGGATAGCCATTTTTACTATATTAATCCTGCCAATCCTTGAGCATGGGAGATCTTTCCATCTTCTGAGATCTTCTTCAATTTCTTTCTTCAGAGACTTGAAGTTCTTATCATACAGATCTTTCACTTCCTTAGAGTCACACCAAGGTTATTTGTGACTATTGTGAAGGGTGTTGTTTCCATAATTTCTTTCTCAGTCCATTTATCCTTTGTGTGGAGAAAGGCCATTGATTTGTTTGAGTTAATTTTATATCCAGCTACTGCACTGAAGCTGTTTATGAGGTTTAGGAGTTCTCTGGTGGAATTTTGGAGGTCACTTATATATACTATCTTATCATCTGCAAATAGTGATAGTTTGACTTCTTCCTTTCCAATTTGTATCCTCTTGATGTCCTTTCGTTGTCTAAATGTTCTGGCTAGAACTTCAAGTACTACATTGAATAGGTAGGGAGAAAGTGGACAGTCTTGTCTAGTCCCTGATTTGAGTGGGATTGCTTTGAGTTTCTCTCCATTTAGTTTGATATTGGCTACTGGTTTGCTGTAGATTGTTTATATTATGTTTAGGTATGGGCCTTGAATTCCTGATCTTTCCAAACCTTTTATCATGAAGGGGTGTTAGATTTTGTCAAATGCTTTCTCAGCATCTAAGGAGATGATCATGTGATTTTTGTGTTTGAGTTGGTTTATGTAGTAGATTACATTGATGGATTTCTCTATACTAAACCATCCCTGCATCCCTGGGATGAAGTCTACTTGGTCATTATGGATGATCGTTTTGATGTGTTCTTGAATTCAGTATGCGAGGATTTTATTGCGTATTTTTGCATCAATATTCATAAGGGAAATAGGTTTGAAGTTCTCTTTCTTTGTTGGATCTTTGTGTGGTTGAAGTATCAGAGTAATTGTGGCTTCATAGAATGAATTGTGTAGCGCACCTTCTGCTTCTATTTTGTGGAATAGTTTGAGAAGTGTTGGAATTAGGTTTTCTTTGAAGGTCTTACAAAACTCTGCACTAAACCCATCTGGTCCTGGGCTTTTTTCTCCCATCTGGTTGGGAGACTATTGATGACTGCTTCTATTTCTTTAGGGAAAATGGGACTGTTTAGATCGTTAATCTGATCCTGATTTAACTTTGGTACTTGGTATCTGTCTAGGAAGTTGTCCATTTCACCCAGGTTTTTCAGTTTTGTTGAATATAACCTTTTGTAGTAGGATCTGATGATGTTTTGGATTTCCTCAGGTTCTGTTGTTATGTCTCCCTTTTCATTTTTGATTTTGTTAATTAGGATACTGTCCCTGTGCCCTCTAGTTAGTCTGGCTAAGGGTTTATCTATCTTGTTGATTTTCTCAAAGAACCAGCTCCTGGTTTGGTTGATTCTTTGAATAGTTCTTCTTGTTTCAACTTGGTTGATTTCACCCCTGAGTTTGATTATTTCCTGCTGTCTAAACCTCTTGGGTGAATTTGCTTCCTTTAGTTCTAGAGCTTTTAGGTGTGCTGTCAGGTGCTAGGGTGTGCTCTCTCTAGTTTCTTTTTGGAGGCACTCAGGGCTATGAGTTTTCATCTTAGGACTGCTGTCATTATATTCCATAAGTTTGGATATGTTGTGGCTTCATTTCCATTAAACTCTAAAATGTCTTTAATTTCTTTCTTTATTTCATCCTTGACCAAGGAAACATTGAGTAGAGTGTTGTTCAGTTTCCACGTGAATATTGACTTTCTATTATTTATGTTGTTATTGACGATCAGCCTTAGTCTGTGGTGATCAGATAGGATGCATGGGAAAATTTCAATATCTTTGTATCTGTGGAGGCCTGTTTTGTGACCAATTATATGGTCAGTTTTGGAGGAAGTACAATGTGGCGCTGAGAAGAAGGTACATCCTTTTGTTTTAGGATAAAATGTTCTGTAGAAATCTATTAAATCCTTTTGTTTAATAACTTTGGTTAGTGTCCATGTGTCTCTGTTAAGTTTCTATTTCCAGGATCTGTCAATTGGTGAGAGTGGGGTGTTGAAGTCTCCCACTATTTTTGTGTGAGGTACTATGTGTGCTTTGAGCTTTACTAAAGTTTCTTTAATGAATGTGGCTGCCCTTGCATTTAGAGCATAGATATTCAGAATTGGGAGTTCATCTTGGTAGATTTTACCTTTGATGAATATGAAGTGCCCCTCCTTGTCTTTTTTATAACTTTGGGTCGGAAGTTGATTTTATTAGAATGGCTACTCCAGCTTGTTTCTTCCAACCATTTGTTTTTCCAAGCCTTTCACTCTGAGGTAGTGTCTGTCCTTTTCCCTGAGGTGGGTTTCCTGTAAGCAACAAAGTGTTGGGTCCTATTTGTGTAGCCAGTCTATTAGTCTATGTCTTTTTATTGGGGAATTGAGTCCATTGATGTTAAGAGAAATTAAAGAAAAGTAATTGTTGCTCCCTGTTATTTTTGTTGTTAAAGTTGGGATTCTGTTCTTGTGGCTGTCTTCTTTTTGGTTTGTTGAAGGATTACTTTCTTGCTTTTTCTAGGGTGTAGTTTCTGTCCTTGTGTTGGTGTTTTCCCTTTATTATCCTTTGAAGGTCTGGATTCATGTAAAGATATTGTGTGAATTTGGTTTTATCATGGAATACTTTGGCTTCTTCATCTGTGGTAATTGAGAGTTTTGCTGGGTATAGTAGCCTGGGCTGGCATTGGTGTTCTCTTTAGGGTCTGCATATCTGTCCAGTATCTTCTGGCTTTCATAGTCTCTGGTGAGAAGTCTGGTGTAATTCTAAAAGGCCTTCCTTTATATGTTACTTGACCTTTTTCCCTTACTGCTTTTAATATTCTATCTTTATTTAGTGCATTTGTTGTTCTGCTTATTATGTGTCAGGAGGAATTTCTTTTCTGGTCCAGTCTATTTGGAGTTCTGTAGGCTTCTTGTATGTTCATGGGCATCTCTTTCTTTATGTTTGGGAAGTTTTCTTCTATAATTTTGTTGAAGATATTTGCTGGCCCTTTAAGTTGAAAAGCTTCATTCTCATCTACTCCTATTATCCCTAGGTTTGGTCTTCTCATTGTGCCCTGGATTTCCTGGATGTTTTGAGTTAGGATCTTTTTGCATTTTGCATTTTCTTTGATTGTTGTGCCAATGTTCTCTATGGAACCTTATGCACCTTAGATTCTCTCTTCCATCTCTTATATTTTGTTGCTGATGCTCTCATCTATGATTCCAGATTTCTTTCCTAGGTTTTCTATCTCCAGCGTTGTCTCACTTTGGGTTTTCTTTATTGTTTCTACTTCCCTTTTCAGATCTTGGATGGTTTTGTTCAATTCCATCACCTGTTTGGTTATGTTTTCTTGTATTTCATTAAGGACTTCTACCTCTTTAGCAACATTCTGCTGTATTTCTTTATTGAGTTATTAAAGCCCTTCTTGATATCCTCTACCAGCATCATGAGATATGATTTTAGATTTGAGTCTTGCTTTTCGGGTGTGTCGGGGTATCCAGAACTAGCTGAGGTGGGAGTGCTGGGTTCTGATGATGGTGAGTGGTCTTGGTTTCTTTTAGTAAAATTCTTACATTTGCCTTTCATCATCTGGAAATCTCTGGAGTTAGTTGTTATAGTTGTCTCTGTTCGGAGCGTGTTCCTCCTGTGATTCTGTTAGCCTCTGTCAGCAGACCTGGGAGTCTAGCTCTCTCTTCATTCTCAGTGGTCATAGTACTCTCTGCAGGCAAGCTCTCCTCTTGCAGGGAAGGTGCACAAATATCTGGCATTCAGACCTGACTCCTGGCTGAAGATGAAGGCCTGAAACAGGGCCTTTCCCAGAGGATGTGTTGCCTCTGCAGTCTGCACACTCACCTGTACAGACTGGTCTCCAAGGGACATGGGACACAAGATGGCTTTCTCACCTGCTCTGGTGGTCAGGCCCCTCCCTGGCAGACACCTCTCCTCTGGCGGGGAAGGTACCTGGATGTCTGTAGCTTTAAATGGGGTCTGTCCCAGAAGCTGTGTAGCTTCTGCCTGTCCCAGAAACTGTGTTGCTTCTGTAGTCTGCTAGCTCACCCTTTGCAGTCTGTGAGCTGATTGCACAGACTGGTCTCTGAGGAACCCAGGACCCAAGATGGCTCCCCCAGGTGCTCTGGCAAAGCCCTCCTGGGCAAGGCGGACTGGAAGGGAAGGTTCCCAGATGTCTGGAGCCCGAAAAGAGGTCTGTCCCAGAAGCTGTGTTGCTTCTGCCTGTCCCAGAAGCTGTTTCACTTCTGTGGTCTGCACTCTCACCTGCGCAGACTAGTTTCTGAAGGGTCCGGGTCCCAAGATTGCTCCCTCACCTGCTCAGGCAGAGACCTCCTGGGCAGACACCTCTCCTCTGGCAAGGAAGGTGCCCGGATGTCTGGAGCCCGAAAGGGGGTCTGTCCCAGAAGCTGTGTAGCTTCTGCCTGTCCCAGAAGCTTTGTTGCTTCTGCAGTCCACTTGCTCACCCTTAGCAGTCTGTGAGCTTACCTGCGCAGACTGGTCTCTGAGTGATCCGGGACCCAAGATGGCTCCCTCACCTGCTCTAAGGCTGTTCTTTTTAAATGAAAGACAGAAGGGGAGTGGATCCAGATGAGACAGGAGGTGGGGAAAAACTGGGAGAAATAGAGGGAGAAGAAACTGTGTTCAAATTATATTGTATTAGAAAAAAACCCTATGTTTAACAAAGGGGAAAAAAACCTGCATTAAAAAAAGAACCCTTTCTTTTCCACTTGATGAATTAAAAATCCACTTCTAGAATAAAAAGGAATTTTAATTGAGCACTCACTGACTTGCATTCTCAATTATAGATTGTAGTTATTTGTAATCATTTCATTTTATAGACAATGAATTCATGCATCTTAAGATCCATTTTATTGTTTATGGTCATACAATTAAGAAGTGGCAAAGATGCAGTCTAAACCCAGGGAACCTGGCTTTAGCTCCCTTATTCTGAACCTTCTCTGAGTTCATTAAGTCAGGACTACTACTGATGGGCATTAACACTAGATCCAAAAGGTGGATTTTATCTTTCCAGTTGAAAGAAATTAAACTAAATGTTTGCCTTTTTTTAAAAGCAATTCTCTTACAAAAACTAAAATAAATCTTATTATTTGCTTTTCTTTAATCTTTCAATGTAATATTAACCAGCAAATAACATTTGTTCTGTGCCTTTAAAATGTCAATTATATTTCAAATGGTATTTAGTTTAATATGCATGTTTCTAAAAAAGAAAGAAGAAAATTAAAGGTTACAAAGAGGTAAAGAAGTTAAATTATGTATATTATTTGCAGATGATATGATATTATTCAAGAGACACCTAGAAACAATCAACTTTCAGAAAAGTGGCAGGATACAAAATTGGCCATGAAAAATCAGTAGTTTTCCTTCACACCAGCAACAGTCATGCTGAGTAAGAAATCATGGACACATTCCTACTCACAATAGCTTCAAAGACTATAGAATATCTTGGAATAAAAGTAACCAGGGAAGTGAAAGACCACTACCATGAAAACTTCAAATCTCTGAAGAAAAAGACACTAGAAAATGGAAAGAGATCCTATCTTCAAAGAGTGATAGAATTAATACTGTGAAAATGACTAATCTCCAAAGGCAATTTACAGACTTAATGCATTCCCAATCAAATAACCATGGTGTTTTTAATAAAAATAGAAAAAATCATAAAACTCATTTGAAACCACATAAAACCCTGACTACACAAAGCAATCTGCCATTCCAGATTTTAAGACACTATATAGCTGTAATAACACCAATATGCTACTGGCACAAAAACGGATATTTAAACTAATAAAAGTCTCAAGCATAAGTATACATAACTAAAGCCATCTGATAGTTTTAAAAGATACTCAATGGAGAAATAACAGCATCGACAAGTGGTGCAGGGGTAACTGGGTGGCTACACACAGAGAGGTGAAATTAGACCAGTCCCTATCACTCTGAATGAGATTGATTCCACGTGGATTCATAGCCTCAATTTGAAAGTTAAAACTGAAAAAAGAAAGCATAAACAGTACCCTACGAGCTACATACAGGAGTACACATCTGTACACAGGTGTAGGACAGAACTTTCTTAACAGGACTCCATTTGCCCAGAACTTAAGGTCAAAAATTGACAAGTATAACCTCCCAAAATTCAAAAGCATCTGCACAGCTAAGGAAACAATCAACTGAGCGATGAGGAAGCCGACAGAGTAGGAGAGACTCTCTGCAGCTAACATCTGTAAAATGATTAATATCCAAAATATACAAAGAACTTTTAAAAAGTTAAGAAAACAAATTACCAATATTTAAATTTAAAAAATGGTAAGGTTTTGGATCTCCATGATGTTGCAAATATTAATATATCAACATGTTTTCCTTTTTCCAATGTGAGGCTCACCAGGGATGCAGGAGTATCCTCAGGTAGGAGGATGAGGAGTTCAAGGCCTGTCTCACTTCTCTTATGGTTTATAAATTAATAAATGGTATTTAATTCTGCACCTAAGCTCACAGCAAGTGTGGACATTTGGAGTGAATGACACAATGATATGTTTAAGGTCAAAGACTAAAACAGTTAAAATGGCAACTCAGTGGCTAGAGTTCTCAGAGCTCAGTGGCTGGGGTGCCCTTAGCATACATGAAGCCTTGGGTTCCACCATCATCACTGCATAAACTGAGTGTGGTGCTGAGGTAGGAGGATGAGGAGTTCAAGGTCATCCTTGGCTACATAGTAAATATGAGATCAGTCTGAGCTACATGAAACCCTGTCTCAAAAACAAGCAAAACAGAATTGACCTTCAGGACTTTATGCTTGACAATTTACCTTGGCCTTGGCTTGTTCAAAGTCACAGCACTCCCATTGACTCCTCACAGTCACTTCTCTAGGTCTCATCCCATCCCCTGCCTCTCTGCTAGGGTTCATATTCGAGAATTTGTATTGCTGTCTCCACACACCCTTTGAAGTGGCCTGCTGAAAACACTGACTCTGACTCAACTCCTTCATTTTCCAGAAGGAGGAACTGATCCTCAGAAGACTTGAGGATCTAATAGTGAACAAGAAGACTTGTTCACTATTAGAACACTTTTTTCTGGGAGCCTGGCTATACAGCCCAGGCTAGCTAGCCTATGGCTCATCCTTCAGTACTGAGGAGCAGCAAGAGCTGCCACACCAGTTTTAGTGGGAATTTTGTAAGCACCTTATTTTAAACCATTTATTCTATGGGAAAGTCAAACTCTTTGACAAAGAACACAAGCCAAATGTGCTGGGGTAGGGAAGTAGTTGACACTTGTTTCTTGTGTGCTGGGAGGACTCTAGGCAGTGGAGTCTTCAAGACCAGACCCCCAGGCCCAAAGGAAAATGATGTGCTCCTGTTTGTTTATTGTCAGTGTCTTGAGACTTCCATGCTATGGACATGTGGAAATAATTGTTGATTAGCATTCACAAATACAGTGGTATCTGGGAGTGGGGGTTAGTAGTGGCACTAAAGAACTTTTGCTGTGAGAATTCAAACTATACAGCTACTCTGGAAATCAATATGGGCAATCCCCTAAAACTAAAAATAAATCTACCATATAACCCAGCTATAACACCCCTTGGTGTTTGCCTAAAAGAGTTGACACCCTACTGAAAGACCTAAGCAGAGGCCCAGAAAGGTAAGTTTAAACAAAGAACCGGGTCCCAGAGTGAAACAGATCCAGCCAGCTGCAGCTGCTGGGAGTCACCGGTCCTGCTGCCTTCTTTTCTGCACTCAAGAGATACCATGTCTTAGCAACCCTCCAGCTCAAATGGCTCCTGGGAGTCACATAGCACTGTTCCTAGAAATACCACAAAGTATTCTAATCACTCCTCTTCCATAGCAGCCGTTAATCAACAGTCAACCGACATTGCTCATGCCCAGATGCCCTCCAGATGGTTGGGCCAGAGTCATTTGCAGCCTTGGTGCCTAAAACAAACCAATCGATTTAAAAGCCAACTTCCCTATAAACCTTTTATCCAATCATGTAATGCCAAGGCTGAGCAGCAATCCCTGCTTGCATTTTTTCCTGTAAAAACTCCAAGCCACTGGACCTCGGCACACACTCTCCTAACCTGCTACATCAGGAAGGTTTGCCTCCTGAGCTCGACCTCATGCTGAATAAACCCTCCTGTGAATTATATCAGAGTTGAGTTCTGGTGGTCTTTGGGGGTCTCATGATCCGGTCATAACACTACACCACAGACATTTGCTCAGCAATGTTCATTGCTGCCTTAGACAGGAAATGGAAACAACCTAAATTCCCTTCAACAGATGAACACATAATGAAAATGTGGTACACATACACAATGGGATACTATTCATCTGCTAAGAAAAATGAAATCTTCAAGTAAATTTATGGAACTAGATAGATTGCGTGGAGTGAAGTAACATAGCCCTAGAAAGACAAATACCAAGTGTTCTCTCTCATTTGCAGTTTCAAGCTCCAAATCTTCATATGTGAGAAACAGACAGAATAACTGAAGAAATCAGGAAATAACAAAGGGACCTTGATGTTGAGATGGACTTGAGAGGGGTGGAGCAAGATACATGTAATATGAAGAGAGAAATGAGGGAAATGGGGAGGGGCCACCCTAGGGAAGGGAGGAGAGAAGTAAATATAGAGTAAGGAGAGAGGGCAATTGTTTATATTTACCTAAAACTAGTTACAATACATATAAGTTTATGTACACACACACACACAAGAAAGCCTATGTGGACATTCCAAGACAATGAAGAGGTTGTTTGGGTCATTGCTGAAACACTGAAAAGTGGATTATTCATCAAATTCCTTAAATCCTCATAGAAATATCATCATCACTTGCTGAACTGATATTTTTGTTTTAAACACAGAAATGTTATGGGAATATGTTTTTGTTTTAACCCCAAGTGTAAGATATGGGCTACCTTAGACTGCCCACAGCAGAAGCCTGTGATTTGCTTCAGACCCTATCAGGGTCATGATTTTGCCAGCTACAGATAGTTTCTGCAAGTGTATGACATTGGAATTCTAGGGACTTTTGAAAGGGCATGTAAATGCTAAAGCCCCATAGAGGTGTTTGGTGTGCAGACTGGTGGTTGGATGCTGTTGGTTGTGGTTTGTCAAGTGGTTGTGCACAAAGAGATGAGAAGAAAAAATTGTATATTCTGATGGCAAAGGTCAAACTTGAACCAATGAACTCAATGTACCTAATCATCAGGAAGTAGTCTAACAATATGGACACTCCCTCTCTTCTAGCTTGCCTTCGTTCTTACTCAGTGTTGGAGTCAAGAGTTAGAAGGATAGTACAAAAAGGAACCCATAAGGTAGTCAAAAGTCAGGCTACAACTTGCAGCCTCCTTTTTATAGACATGCCTTGGTAGGATATTTCTTGTGTCAAGGTCTGCTCAAACTCACTTCAGTTCTTGTATGTATGTTTCCTTGATAAGTTGTTTGGACTGACCATCTTAGAGTTATTATGTCTTCCTTTGAAGTCCCAGAAAACTATCTTGGGATAGTCCCTTGGGAAACCCCCTTGGCACTTTGTTTGAGGGCAATTCTAACTTCAGAGCTAGCTGGATAGAACAAATGCTGTTTTCCACTTATACAAAAACAATTTTTAGAAAGAAGATCAAAAGCTACTTACAAAGATATGGCTAAATTTTAGAAAGCATGTTGTCAAGGCCAGGGTATGGCCAGGTATGGCATTGAAGTCACTCACTGCCCTGACATTTGATTATCAGCTGTTAAACACTTTTTGATCACCCTCTCCCTAGATAGTTGCTTCATTTGCTGGTTCTGTGGTTCCCACCATTTCTTATTTCTTCACATCAAGATTGCTACAGAAGCCAAGGATATTTTTCCTACTTCCATATATAGAGAGCAATTCAGCTTGCTAACACCTACTCTGCTCCTAAACTTACCTACACAAATGCTTCGGCCCAGTTGAGGATGATTTAGCTGGTCAATGTTGTTACAGGTTATAAACTATAACATTTGGTTTTTTTTCACACTTTTTTAACTTCAGGACACACCATCATCTGCTAGAAGACCCAGATAAGCAACTACAAAGTTGGTGCAGCGAACTCTTTTACACAGAGGCAGGAACACTTTTACACCATGTGAAGACTACTCCCTGGGGCCGTACTCTGACCTACTGCTTTACACATCTCTGAAGCCGGTTTCCTTCCAGATTATCCCAAATAGTATTACTAGCCAAAGTCTTCAATACAGGAAACCTTAATGGGGACATTTCACTATAACCTTATATAAACTAGAATGTTTATATATGGATCTCAAAAGACTCATGCAAATTTATTCTGTAAAATGCATCTAATTCACCTTCAAGACTTCCTTGAATGTTTTGGGTTTTTTGTTGTTGTTTGGGTTTTCATTTGTTTGTTTGTTTCTTTGTTTTGGTTGGTTGGTTAGTTTGGTTTCCTTCCTTCCTTTTTTGTTTGATGTTTTGTTTTGCCTTGTTTTGTTTTGCCTTGTTTTGTTTTGTTTTGTTTTGTTTTGTTTTGTTTTGTTTTGTAAGGCAGGGTTCTCTGTGTAACACTGCTGGCTGTTTTGGATCTCTCTTTATAGACCAGACAAAGATCCAGAGTTCTGGGATTAAAGGCATACACCACCCTATTGGCTTCCCTTCATAACAGAGCCAGTATTGTTCAAACATTCCTCTGAAGCTCAAGGAAAACTTAGCTCCGAGTCCTTAGTAAAGCCAAAATCATGTCTTGTGTTCCCAAGATACAATGGCATAAAATAAATATCCCTATTCCAAAAGGGAGGGGTTAGGTCATAGGAAGAGCAGATGGGATCAGAGAAAGACCAAAATCTAATCAGGTAGACATGAAATTCTGAAGCTCTATGTCTGACATGTTAGAATTGTTGGCATGACAGAGCTCTAGCCTGGGAAGACCTGCACCTGCAGTCTTGCACTTCACAAAACCTCTCTCCTGGGTGGGCTTTGCTCACTGCTTGTAACTTTCCTTGGTCAATGTTCCATATTCCTAGCATCTCTCTTTTCCTGGGGTCATTGGCTTCACCCTGCAGGAATTCTAACCATGTGACTTTTTTTTTCTGTTTTTCTAGGCCTTCATTGGAAACCAAGACAGAAATTTCTATGCTCCACAAATCTTGCATTCTGCATGATGCTAATATCTGTCGTCAGCATGAGCAGTATTTCAATTGCCTCAGATCATATCTTTAATGATCTATGAGTATCTTAATAATTGACAGTATAAAAACACTTCTCTACACAGCTCTGTAGGGGCAAGACAACCTGAATTTGTCTTTTGAAGGGAAATCTTTTAAATGAATCAAAACGTTTATACTCTTGAGCTTGTCACGGAGGTTGAGGCATGAGCAAGTTCTGAGATACCCTCAAGGTATTACTTTGTTGGTATTTATTGAGACAGGATATCATTTTGCAACCCAGGCTGGGCTAGAACTTCGGGCAATTATCCTGCCTTAGGTACAAGTGCTGAATATAGGCTTGTTGTACTACCATACCTGGTAAGGTGTTTTTCCTTTTGTCCTGATGCAAAGTACTTTACTCCTTCCTCTTTCTCCTTTCTCTTCCTCTGCCTTATCCTCCTCCTTGTCCTCCTCCTCCTCCTTTCTTATTTCTTTTTCTTCTTCAGTACTGGGATTGAACCTAGAGCCTCAGTCTTGACAGGTAAGGGCTCTACCACTGAGCTCCATTCCCAGCCAAATACTTTGATCTTTGTCATGTACATGTACAAGACTTTGAGTTCTATTACCATACAAACAATAATGACAACAAATAAAGAACAAGAGAGAAACTAATGTCAACCTTCTACAAACCTTTGAATGAGATCATTTTTAGGTAAAACTGCATGTCTTTTGAATTGTTTAGCTTTTATTTCTGATTCTTACTATAAACCTAGTTCAAAGCAATTAACGTAAAAATAATGCTGTAGCTTAAACACTGCGCTGTTTTGAAATTCCCTTTACCATATTATCTCAGTTGTCACTTTAAAAACCAGTGATACATGAAGGCTGAAGACAGGGAAAAGGTATGAATATTCATTGCTTAAAGGTGCCTGTCCTCTAGTCAAATTCCCAGTAGAGTTCTCCTTTGCACCTAAAACCTTTTGGGCACAGAAATGTCCCTATTTCTATGGATGTTCTGAACCTCTAAGCTCCAAACCAGAATCAAGAGTTTGCTTAGGGCATTCTAAGTTTTCTCTAATTCACTCCCCCAAACTTTTCCAAATTCCCTGTGCAAACTAATCCCAAAGACTTAATAAGCACCATCTTAATAAACACAACCACATTACTCATGCCAACTATTTTAATGTCCTAACTAGATTTTTTTTTGTGTAATTCACAAAATAATTGACAGAACAATATTGATGTGGAAAGATGTGTTTTGTGTCAGAGGTTCCAGTCTATAGCCCTTACTTCCATTCATTTTGGAACTTGGTCAAGCAGGACATCATGGTGGATTGGAATATGTGCCAAAAGTTATACATTTCATAGCAGACAGGAAGTGAGGGTGGTAAGACAAGATATATTTTCAAATTGCATACCTGCAGAAATCCACTTCCTTGTAGAGATGCTTAGGTCTCAATTCAAGATCTGTTGGGCAAGGCTTAGCCTGGAAGTTGAGTGTAGCATGGAAGTGATGAAATCAGCTGATCACAGGGGCCTGGGCTGGCAACCAGAAAGGCCCAAGCCTGGAGTTTTGGGTCAGCATAGTAGTTTCTATTTTAGCAGGGCTGCCTGATCCTGCTTTGTCCACAAACTCCTTGATCCTCAGGCTTAGGACGGTTTCCACAGCTGGTGCCTCAGCCACATCTGATGAGCCCTGTCTGCACAGTCTCAAATCTCCACGCTTGGACCAGGATGTACTCCTGCTCTCCAAGAAAGAGGCTAGAGCTTCAGAAGACCGATTGGTATTCTCTGGTCACAGGCAAACCATGACTCCGAGGGCGAGATCTCTCCACATTGTAAAAGGCAAGATTTGAATTTTGTTTTGAATAAGATTTTAATAGAATTTTTGATGATTTTATTACATTTAAATGTGCCGGTGTCTGTTTAATATGTCTTACTTGAATACTTTTATGGGACTTATAAAAAAGGATACCACCAGCTTCATAAAAGTTGCTCTGAGTAAAGTTCCTGTCCTATTGAATTCCTTGAATTCATTTTCCTACTTAAGTGTAAATCTTTTATCTTATATAGAAACTCTGGGGCCAGTGAAGTGGCTCAGCAGGTGAAGCACTTGTTCTATTCTGCAAGTTTAATGACCTGTGTTTGATTCCTGGGAGCCATAAAAAGTTGAAGGGTAAAAACCAACTCCACCAAACTATCTTATGACTCCCATGTACCACGGCATGCACATGTACACAACATGCATACACTGCATACAACGCATACAGTTCTTTCAAAGAAAAATTCTTCAAACCTTCAAACTGATTGATTACTGCTCTTGAAGTAATCAGACCAGCCAATGTTTTAGTTTTTGTGTTTTTACATCTTAAGTCTTATAGTTTTCTGTTCATCATATGTATTTTAATGTTTTTATTAATAGTTATCTTTTGGTATACATCTTAGAAACATGTTTAGTTTACAATGTTGAACAGAAAAGATCATGTATCAAATCACCTTTCATTTCTTACATTCTTTCTTCCACTTTAACCAAACACATATTTGTGTTTCAGATTTTAAATAGTGTTATTTTCATATTTAATTACTTATTATAATTGAACTTATATGACATGAAATAATATGTAACCCTTTCTTCTAAAATATAACTAGATTTTATAAGTTTTATATATATATATATGTAGTTATAACTAAGTCATCTCCCTTCACCCCCTATCCCACTCCTTTTCTTGCTCTCTCTTCCCCTCTCCCCCTGGATCTCCTTTTTGCTCCATCGTTTTGAGAGCGTGAGTACCTATTTTTCCCTGATTGGCCCCAGATTATTAACCTTAACCAATCTTCCTGTGTCCCCCTGCTGACAGTTGGGACTATGAGCAATGGAAGCTGACACTTCCCTAGCCTTATTAGGTAACATTTTCTGTTAAAGCATGACACATAGTGAACATGTGCTTACATAATAAACATCCAATTAAATGCACTTCCCCATAGGAAAACATTCATGAAGCACCATCCAGCTCAAAGAAGAGAACATTGTTAGCACATGGAAGCTTCACACTGGCCTTTTCTCAGTCACAATCTTTTCCCTTCCCCGAAGATGTCTTCCATGTGGAAATAGTCACGCAAAGTACCTCTTTGGTGATATGCCTTCTTTCATCTAATATTATGCTTATGAGATCTATCTACATTGCCATTTTAACATATGGTTTTGTTGCATAATGGTCTATCATATGAGTATACCACAATTTTACTTGTTCATTATACTTTTAATATACAATTTGCTTAGCTGCAACCCTAACAACCGTAACAAAACAAGAAAGAAAAGAATAGCCTAAAAAGGACTATTAGTAGATCCATCATGATGTTTATTAGTTCTCACTGTCTGACATGTTTGCACATCTAGAGGTAATTCAAAGGGAATGCAATGATCTATTAAGTGCAGGCCATGTTTTCAGTCCTAGAGACAGGAAAGTCAATGATCCCTGGAAACACTGGACATTGAGGAATTCTCTCAAGGGAATGAATCTGAGATGATTTTGCTAGATGGGAACATGAAGTACCTGAGAAGGACATTAAGGATAATCGTTAAGTACAACTAATTCCTACTCGATCTCTTAAGACAAAGTATCCATAATCTCACCAACAGGGAAATTTATGGCAGGATTTTAATGGAACTAAAACTATGGAGATCATATGGCACTCTGACCATGATAGAATGGAGTTTGATGCAAAGAATGAGTAAAGCAGGTGACAATTTCTTTCAGCAGGTTGTTAGGCAAGAAAGGAGGAGTTCCAATTTTTAAAAACTGAGTAAGAGTCCAATTCTTAGAGTGGGCCTAACTTAGCTCTTTTTCACAGTCCCTGTCAGCCTTCACCTTGTAACTTACCTCCAGTACTTTATGTTTGTGCCTCTGGTCTACAAAAATACTTTCTACCAGGACCGCAGTGGCTCCACTGGGCTGGGACTCAATTTTTATATACTTTCAGTCCTCAATTTTACTCTCCCCAGACTTATTCTTAGTCCTGTAGCATCTTATTGATAGAAGCCCCTCCTTTCATCCTGTATCCATTCTCTGTGAACTCCAACTCTTGAGGCAAACACAGACTCTCCCTAGCTCTTTCATCCCTGTCTCTCCAGACATATTTTTGACCTACTTCAGCCTCTTTTCAGGAGCCCCCTTTCTTACTTTACCTCCATTCCTTGTGGAGTTTAACTCTTTGTATGCACCCTGATCTCCCCTAGCTCTTTCCTGGGGTCCCTCTTAGTTCATCTCTATTCATTTCTATCACCCACCAACCAGCAGATGCACTCTCTACCATGGATGGATCTCATACACACCATACTTGCTTAGGACCCAGAGAGGGCAAAAACCAAAGAATGGAATACCTCATTACCACTAGCAGCAACAAAGAAAGATGGGATATTGACATCAAGGAATACTTCAAGCATCATAATTTCAGATACTTAGAAAAGCCATAAACAAACATAAATAGACAAAGCAATATGTCTCCATCAGAAGCCAATATCTCTACTAGAGTAGACCCTGAGAAATTCAATGCAGCTGAAGCATAAAACAAGGATTTCAAAATAGCAATTATGGATATGTTCATAAACCTTAAAATGAATATGAATAAATCCATTAATAAAGTCCATGAAAACACAAACAATTGAATACAATAGAGGAAGGAGAAGAAATCCAGCACAAAGGCAGAGAAACAAGAAGTCACACTGGTGCTGAAATAGAAGTTTTACTGGTACTGACTAGCCTTCATGGTACTGAAAGGTACTGTAAATGCCACCAGAGGAGAGGTATAATCATCAATATTCCTCAAACACAAACTGCAGACTATAACAGCAATCATCTGCAAGGTACATTCATGCAACTGTGGCACAAACATTATGGGAGTAACCAACCACTTTCTAATGGATTTAAGGCTCATTCCATAAGAGGAAAACAATACCTAACATTGCTACAGTGGCCAAGAACCTGAGACTAGGTGGTCCATGGCCTTGGGGGAAACTTAATACTATTGTTCTGCTGAAGGAGCATAGCAATAAACTATATATTTCTATATAAATAGACCAGTGCCTTGCTCCTCCCTGAAGCTTCTTATTACAATAGATGGTAACTAACAGATTCACAACTGAGAAATGTTTAGAGAAAGAGAGAGAAACACAGAGAGAGAGAGAGAGAGAGAGAGAGAGAGAGAGAGAGAGAGAAACTTGGAGTACTGAGTCTTAAATGTCTTCATCAAAGCCCTACTTCTAGGCTCAGAGTTCTATGCAGAAGAGGGAATGGATAGATAATAAAAGCAAGAGGTTATGTTTGACTCTAAGGAAACAGTGGCTTCCAGAAATATTAGGATTGATAAATATGTGAACTCCTTGAGATTGTGGCAGCATGCACAGGGTCTGCACATGTTCAAGCCAGATGGAGTCCCAGAGCTGAGATGCAGAACTGGACATAGACTCTAATCCCTATAAAAAAAAAGTTATCTACAATTAAAAACCACTTGCAAAGAAAAACCTTAGTTTTTCCAGGAGAGTCTCACTGGATACCTTAGCTCCACTTCAGGACAAGCACAATGTCTAGAAGTTGCTGGCCAACACAAAATGAACTCAATAGTATTTTTGTAGACTTTTTGTTTCATTTTACTTTGGGTATTTTTGTCTTATTGGTATTCCTGTTTATTTTGATTTTCATTTTTGTGGGTTTTTAAAGGGGAGGTTGTATATTCCTTCTTCCTTTTGTTTGGTTTGTTTTTAAGAGGAGACAAAAACATAAACTTGGATGGGTAGGGAGGTAGGAGAGGATCTGGGAATAATTGGGGGAGAGGAAACATGATCACAACATATTGTATGAAAAAAAAACAAGTAAAATGAATAAATTATTTAATGGAAGATTTCAGCCCTTCCCTGAGACTTCTTTTCCAAGAGCATTTGTAAACACTATTTTTGTCCTTGCTTTTTGCAGATTTAAATATTCATTTCCTATGGGGATAAATTTGTAGATGATGAAAATGTCAGGTGTTTACTATACTGAGTCTCATCCATAAAAATTACCATGTGTCCCACTAAGCCAAAGACCTCTCAATTCTTCTTAGTACAGAGTTGATGTAGAGATGTCTCAAGCTATGGTGACTGGGGTAGCTGAGGAGCAGCACAGTAAGCTGTTTCCTGAATTCTTTCTTTGGCCATGAAAGCAACCTCCCAAGCTTCTAGTTTCATGTTTAATTCCTGAAAATTATGAACAAAATTGCATCGGGGTACAAGGAAATGCAATTTCAGAATATCACAGAACAAGGCAGAGAGGTGGGTATGCAATGTAACTAGCTGACATGTATGAAAATATCTAAAGAGATACTCCCTTTGACTGTCAGACTCTTACCCACCCTAAGGAATTGGAATCTCCTGCCGGATTCTCATGGTGGGAGAATGAAAATGCAGGATTCTGGTGCCATCCAGAGGGCACCAGGATTTGTTCTTCTGGAAAGCAAATCTCACAGAGTGCTGACAGCTTGTCAGACTACCTTGACTGGAGCTAGGACAGTGATGAGTGGGACTACAACCTGACTGGAACTGCTGTACCATGCATAACTTTAGCCCTTTTCTTGAACCCAAACCTCATGCTAATTCCTGGACAGTGAAGTTGCATCTCACTAGATCTCTTTATCCTTCTTCTCGATGAGCCCATGCTGAATATGCCTCCTTTCTCTGCTTTTAGTATGGTTAATTTTAACTCATTGAAGGATGGGGGAGGGGATAAACCTGAAATTCTAGGGCTGTCGGGAATCAGCCCTAGATCCTTTGTTAAATCACCTTGTCACCTCTAGTGACAAAGGGAATGTGTTCCAAGAGCAAGTAAAATCCCTGGTTTTAGCTAAGATGTAACAAACAGAAAAAAAAATTGCAGGTGGGGGACTGGTAAGGTGGCTCAGGCTATAAAGGCCACCAAGCCCGAGGACCGAATTTGAGCCCTAGACACACACATGGTGGAAGCAGAGAAACCCCCCAACAAGTGGCTCTTTGACCTTTACAAACATGCCCTTGTGATTAGGCATAAATAAACATGATTTTTACATTACAGAGAGAAAAATAAAAATAAATTGTGAAGAGGGAGCTCTGCTTCACTAGGCTTGTATTTGCTGGGTTTTGATAGCCAGTGTAAATAAATCTGTGCTGATGCACCTTCCTACCTTTCTCCTAATCTTGTTAGCCTGGGCTTTTCATATGAGCTCTAAATTCCAGGGCATACATTCATACCTTCTCCTCTTTTTATTTATGACTATTATTCATTTGCAAAATTAGTGTGTTTACAGCAACACAGGTAGTTGTCCTTGAAGACAAATTTCAAAGTAAAAGAAAGAGCAAGTATCTGCGGTATAATTCCTTGACCATATGGGAGATCAAATAACTTTTCCCAAGTTCAGAAACTAATGTCTGCAGGCACAAGAATCTTCCACCTACAAAAACTCCTGAGAGAGCTTCCCTTTAGAAAATGAGGAGTGAATTTTGAAATGTATTATTCTTATCATCATCATGATGTATGTGAGTGTCCTATGTGATGTGAATGTGTGAATGTGGGTGTTCATGTAGAAGTCATAGGACAAATTCATTTCTTTCTACTGTGGGTCCTGGGGTTTGAACTCAGGTCATCAGGCTGCTGCTGCTACAAGCACTTTTACCCACTGCACCATCTCACTGGCACTATGAGTCTCTTCTATGCAGTAGTTTTCAACCTTCCTAATGCTGGAACCCTTTAACACACCATGTTGTAGTGAGTCCCAACCAAAAAATTATTCCATTACTACTTTATAGCTGTAATTTTGCTACTGTTATGAATTGTAATATAAATACTTTATATGTAGGATATCTGATACCTGGCCCAGGGAGTCATGACCCACAGGTTGAGAACCACTGCTTTTATTAATGTATGCAGTGACTACATCATAATACAGTAACTGGATATATTTACACATGCATTACTAGGCTTGCCTTTGCAAGTAATTGGGAGGCAGAGGTTGTTGGCTCTCTGAATTTGAGGCCAACCTGGCCTCCATATAGAGTTCCAGAATACCCAGGGTTACATAAAGACACCCTGTCTCAAAGTAAGAATAATAATAACAACAAAACTAATAATATACCACATACTTTCAACTAATAATTTCTATTTCCTTTTTGTTTAATTATTTTTCCTTTATGTAGTCTCATAGTTGGGAAACTTGAAAATCTCCTATTAATCACCATGATATCACAAAAATCTTCAGTTTCGGCGTTCAGGGTTACATCCTCTTTCCTGATGAAAAATACATTTTGTTTGTTTGTTTGTTTTACCATAACTGTTGTAGAATCTTCACAAAGGATAAGAGCTCAGGCCACCCCGGAAGGTGAAGAAGACTAGTCCTGATGGCCAGCACATTACTAATCTCTGAAAGGTGCCCCTCCCTGTCTGCAGGGTCTTACATTTCACTTTGTTTCAAATTGCTCTCTTTCTTAATTGCTCTTTATTTTCTAGCACTTTTGCAAAACAATCAACACAATCAAAGTAAAGTGCTAATGGCTCTTATATTAGAATTTTCAGCATTTCTCAATATCAGGGTTTAGACAGAAACTAACTTTTAAATTCCATCCCAAAAGATCAATCTAGATTGAAACCATTCTTCTAAAGAAAACTTAATTTTTAAAGTTGACATACAGATAACAGGTTATTTGAGTCAAGTAAGTTCAAATGTGCCTAACAAACAGATATCAACAGCAGAAAAGTTGATGAAACAGCTAAGAGCTTTCCAGTTCTCATGTGTGGCATCCAGCAGCAACAATAATGAACCTGTTCCCATTTTAGGCCACTCAGCACAATAGGATGAATTACAACTTGCATATGCTGTCGTTTGCTAATTTATGCACAGTTTGGCAACTTTTCACTTTCATTTTCTACTAAGCACATGATGAGAAACTTAATTTGTCCCCTGGGCACTGTGTACAGTATATCCTATTTGGAGATGGGGAATTGGGGATCACTGTTCTCTTCTGCATACGTAGCTAAAATTAAATTCCATTTCCACTTTGGTCATTAATAATAAAATCCATTTTCTTTTAAAGTTAAAGTTGAGTAAACATACATTGAAAGAATTAGCTATAGTGTTGAACTTATTTTTCAATTGAAAATAGATGCAAAAAAGGGAGCCACATGTTTGGCTAGGAGTATCATTAGAATAGTGTTGTTATTGTTGTGTTGTTGTTGTTTTGTCTTGAGCTTCTCAATAGACCCTTATTGTTCCAGGGTCTATTGTTACCTTTTATGTGTGTGTAAGTGTTACAGTAAAGAAAAACGGAATCGACCTAACCATTGTCTTCTCACTTAGTTGGTACAATTGGGCAGGTCAATCACCTGGCTAAGGAACCACTTCTCAGGCTAATGACTTCATAACAGAAGTCCCAGTCCCTCCTGCAGACAAGTCAACTCCAGATCCTCCATGAGGGTCTGTTGGGCCTGTGTAATTTTCAGTTGTTCTTACTCTTATCTCTGTTTTGTTTTGTTTTGTTTTGTTTTGGTTTGGTTTGGTTTGGTTTGGTTTGGTTTGGTTTGGTTTGGTTTGGTTTGGTTTGGTTTGGTTGGGGGCACTGGCCAAAGCCTAAAAAGGCTTTCCCTAGCACTTGGTGCTTCATTTTTTCTCTAAAGCCCCCCTCTCTTCTTGAGGCTGCTTGTTTGCCTTGTGGTCAGGGTCCAGCCTCAACACAGGATCAGAGTTCTCAACTAGAAGCAGGGATATCTGGAAGGCACATAATAAATAAACACAGACTACTTTTGGGGTACAAGCTGACAGGCAATTTCTCAAGGCTTAAAGTTTCTCTCTCTCTTCTCTCTCACTCTCTGCTCTCTTTCTCGATCGCTAACTCGCAGCTTGAGGCTGCACACCCTCTGCATTCTCCTGCATGCTCTGCTTTTCCCCTGTGTGATTTTCTTTTCTCAAACTCCCACACTCCTACACACCTCTGTGCATTTCCTTTTCACTCTCACACACACTCTTCATACACATCTCACATACACCTCACACACACATCACACACACCACATGCACTCTCACACACACTCTCTCTATATACACACACCTCACACTCTCTCCTCAGTCACTCTTCACATGCTCTTCTCATGCTCACTCACCTTTTTCTTGCCCCAGTCTTTTACTCCAAAAGCAGGTTAAAAAAAAAAAAAGACATTGTATCATCATTGTCGCAGTAAATCTCCAAGCCAAAAAAACCTGGTCAAAGAAATCACAACTCAATTAATAGGAATCCAAGCACCATGCCTAGATTGGGCAGATCTACCACTATTACACAACTCTATTTCCCATCTATGAGATTCCTTATAACTTGTGGTTTCTCCAAGCCATGTGCTTCTGCTTCATCTTCCTTCTACCTCCTCCCTTGTCCTCTCTCTCATCCTCTCTCCCTTCTCCCCCAAACTTTTCAGCTCCACCTTCCCTCCTACTGCCTAATCACTGGCTCTAGCCTTTATTTGAAAAGCTAAGTTGGGGAGAAGGTTCGCAAGGCACCTGCATACTCAATTCACTCCTCATCTGCAACCTCTCCCAGCAAAATGGAATTAACATCAAAATACAAGACCAGGGCTATCCACAACAAATCATTGTCAAATCAAATTAAAAATAATAATGACATCTCACAAAAAATCAAGATTTACAATTGTTCCCCAAAATTTCAAGCTTCTCTATCCCCAGGCCTATAGCCAAAATAATAATAATTGTAAACTTATCATTATTTAAACTTTAACTTTTAACTTATTGTACTTCAGAGCTCTGGGGCCCGCTACTAGTATTTACTTGTGGAGCCCTAATGCCAGGCAATGGCCAGAAAGAATCAAGTTAACCCTTAACTCAGTAGTTCTGCTAGCTTTCTGCTTCTGTTCCTTGCACACAATGACTCTCCTAAGAGTCCCAATGTTTTGTTTGGCTTAGTTTTACTAGTGCAAAATTTTACATATTCTATACTTGCTTATCCAGGGTCCACTCTTAAATGTTGTGCAAAACTTATTTCATAACTTCAATAGATTTTTTTCTTTCTTAGGGTCCCAATGTTGGCTCTATTTCATTTTCTAATAATTTCTTCAAACTTTCTTTGCAAGTCAAGCATTAACCTGTAACTATCATTGTGCAGTTATTACATTGTTTCCAAGATGAGAGCACACAGCATGCACCTGGGCCTTTAGGACTGTGCTGTGCTGTGCTGTGCTGTGCTGTGCTGTGCTGTGCTGTGCTGTGCTGTGCTGTGCTGTGCTGTGCTGTGTGTGCTGTGTGTGTTGTGCTGTGTTGTGCTGTGCTGTGCTGTGCTGTTCTGTGCTGTGTGTGCTGTGTGTGCTGTGCTGTGCTGTGCTGTGTGTGCTGTGTGTGTTGTGCTGTGTTGTGCTGTGCTGTGCTGTGCTGTGCTGTGCTGTGCTGTGTGTGCTGTGCTGTGCTGTGCTGTGCTGTGCTGTGCTGTGCTGTGCTGTGCTGTGTGTGCTGTGCTGTGCTGTGTGTGCTGTGCTTTGCTGTGCTGTGCTGTGCTGTGCCCCATGCCTCAAGTTTTAGTTGTTTAAAAATCATTGCATCAAGGAACATCTAGTTTCACAGAATTCACCAGAGCAGAAGGAGAAAGGAGTAAGAAAGTCAGACACAATGCAAAAAGGCCAACTGAAAAGCAGTCACGCACAAATGAAATCTATACAGTTGTAGTCCAGGGTTAGGAGAAATGGGAGCAACTGTTTTTTTACCAAGAGCTGCTGCGGGCTAGTGAGATGTCTCCATCTCAGCCTGCTGCAGGCAGTCCCTGTATTGTATGCTGTCCCCAGCAGCCTTGTGCCTCTAAACCAGCCTAACTCAAATGGCTTGGCTTTCTCTACCCAAGCCCCCTCTCTTCTTGGCCCCTCAATCCCACATCCTTTGCTGTCATACCAAAGAACCTCTAAAAACTATTCCAACTCTTCAGTATCTTTTTGATGTAAGGATTGGTCCTCAAAAATAACTTATAAAACTAAAATTTTAATGCCCCTTGGGAACCTAAAAATGACTACTACTAACCTTCACAAAGATGGTTAAATAAATTAAGAAATAAATTTGTCTTTTATGTACAACATAAATATTAGGTCTTGGGCAGTACATACGTCTAGAAATGAGTTCTAGCTGTAATATAGAAGGATTTCTGGTGATTTGATAAAGAGATAAAAGCAATCATTTCTTAGGAACTTATGAAACAGGTTTCTGTCACCCCAAAAGGTTGTATACCAAAGCCCATGTTAGCCTCCAGGCTTCTCAGCTCCAATTCATAAGAACTTGTGCATTTCAAAGCCTCTACTCTGGCATCCAGGCCCTTCCCACATTCTTCTCTACCAGCTCCTCAGCTTCCTTCCCCACAGCTATTCATCCTACTTATAACCTGGCTACAGCTACTATTGCTATTATTCTCTCTCTTGCTGCTATCCTTTTGCTTTCTTGCTGTCTCACTGTGATTCTTCATCTCCTGCTTTTCTAGCCATGGCCATGCCTGATCTCTCTCTCTCTCTCTCTCTCTCTCTCTCTCTCTCTCCTCCAGACTCTTTCAGATGCCTCTGGACATCTACTCTCTCTGATTTACTATAAAAACCTTTCCCCTAACAGAACAGCCATTTTAGTGGTTTCTCTGGTGTGCCTGCTTGCACATAATATCAATAAAATAACTGAAAGTAGAATCTAAGTTTAGAGATGCCAAGTATCCCTGTCATGCTTTTGCTGAAAAGGCTGTGAACAAGAAAGAATTCCAGGGTGAGTGGACTGATCCAGCTCCTGAGTTCACTGATGTTCAACCAGAGGTGGTCAACTGGTCTGAGGGTGGGCAGGCACCTTTTGTACCCAGCCAGCATTTCACAACTGAAGACTGGAATGCCCAGCTATGCACTGAAGACTGGTCAGCAGCATCTCACTGACAGGGTTGGAACCTCCATTGAGTACTTCTGAGCTCTCTGCAGAAATATGAGCAAAGAGGAAAAAAAGGTAGAAGGAAAATAAGTCCTTAAAAGCTGAGGGGAAAGGAGTTAAACAATAGAAATGCTATATAGCCCAGATATACTTTTTCAGGGAGTGCATTCAAAGGGCTCTGTATCCTACTATAGATGTAGTTGCACATCCATATCCATTGTTGCTCTAGTTATGATGGTAAGGTGCTCTACATGTCTGTCAACAGACAGATGGATAATTCAAATATGGTACATGCCATAAACATAATGGAATTTTATTCATTTCCAAAGAAAAATTAAAAAGTTCAGGAAGACAAATGGATCTGAAAAGTATATTACATGAGGCAATCCACATTCAGAAATCAAATTGCATTTTTTTGCTCATGTGCAGATTATAGCCTATAAAAGTTCTTTACAATACTACATGTTGTTATCCATATAATGTGGTATACTTAGAAATGGTTGTAAATGAGGGTGAAGCCTAAAATGCTAGAAAGGAGACCAAGAGAGTGAAAACAGGTGATGTGGAAGAAAATACAGTGAGCAAAAGGTCACATGAGACACAAACTAGGGAAAGAGACTAGGATGTGGGAGTTACAGGGAGGACCAGAGTGGGCAGGGTAGGGAATGAAAGTGAAGAAGACTTTATCAACACATTGTTTGAAAGTACTATAATATTTAACTTAGTATGATAATTAAATTTATTATCCAGTTGTTTTTATGTGTATCCTGTTGAAATTTGTTCATATTATAAGGAAAAGGTCTAATGTAGTAGACTGATTTATTGGCTCAACTCTTCACTTTCTGGCTATAGTTGGTATATATCTAATTATTATTGGCACATGTGGATTTAGCCTATTGGTCAATATGTGGCAAATGTCATACAAAAGCCTTAAAATGCATTGAGAGGCTGTACTGTCCTCGTGCACATGTGCCCATCACATGTATACTTAGCTTACTGTTTCTTGAACCCAGTGGTTGACCTGGTACTAAGCTAGTCACATCCTGAACAACTCATAGAAGGGCAGACATTTGGTTGTTGGAAGGGGCTGGATAAAATTCAAGGTGCCTTACAGGACACAAGATGTATCAATGTAGCTTGAATTAAAAACTCAAAACAATTCAGACTGTGGATTTTCTATATTTTCAAAACTACCCGTGAACGTCAGTTTTCATTTTGAAGAGCATTTTATTCATTAGTAACATATTTCTAGTTTGGATAATGACCAGAGGAGGCAGTAAGGAAAAAGGAGACATGAGCAGAGCCACACCTTCTTCAAGAGGAGCCTTGAAAAAGAAACTGAGCCAGGAAGCAGAGCACACAATTGCAGTCAGGGCACACGGGAGGAAACCGTGCCTTGGAGACATTTCGGACAGCTTCAAAGGCACTCAAAAAGTTCTTTCTAGGTCCATGAGGAAGAAAGTGAAGGCTCTAGAGAAGAGAATGCATTATTCAAGACATGCTTTCAAAAGACTAATCCGATTTTAGCCTTCCTCGTTTTCCTAACCACATGTTTAAGAGTCCTCATTGCAAAATCCAAGAAAATCAATCTAGTGGAGGAAAAAAATAAGTAAAATGAAGGGGAGGAAACAGAGTTCTCTTAGTGAAGTCAGCCATTTGTAGCAGGGTGACTATTGTTCATTTTGGACATATGGGTCTAAAATAAATATGTCCTTTGGGAAACTTGTGCTGAGAATAGAAAAGAATCTAAGGACCACAGAGCTCCAGACTTCATTTAGTTTTGAAAGTCATTGTCCTGCAGCATAAACAAGCATATGAGAGAGAGAGAGAGAGAGAGAGAGAGAGAGAGAGAGAGAGAGAGAGAGTTCCTAAAATAGGACTGCCTATTTCATCTTTTTTTCCAGTCAGGGTTGAACTAATCTGGGACACATTCAACAGTCAGGTTCAGTTAGCCTGGGATTCCCTCACTAGCCCACATCTCTCTGGGCAGTTCATTATGTTCACAGGTTTGGCAAACATCAGATCCTACACTGAACAGAAAATACCTGGAGACAGCAGAACCATCTTTACCCTGGGTATTGGCCCAGTCCTTTCTAGTTTTCTAGGCATAAACAAGGAGGTGACTATGATTTAATCCTTAGCCTCAGGCCCTCTCCTGGCTGGGCAGTACAGGCCCCTAGGGAAACAGTGGTATGCAGTTATCTGAGCAATGGTCCTGCCACTTTAGTCAGAGTCTCTCTGAGCAGAATAGAAATGTACATTCTCTGGTATGTATTAACATCTGGTACATAGGCCATCAGATGGTCTGGCACCTGCATAAGATATTTTGGCCACATTCACGGGCTGCCTTTATGACTAAGCCTGGGGTAGCTACTTCTATTCTATATACTTCCTAGCAATAGAAAAGATGAAGGTAGACCAGGAGATAGTTGGCAGATTACAGGACTGTATTGGGTGACTAGTTTTTTTTTTTGTTTTTTTTCCCCCCCTAAAGTGAGCCCTCTTATGGTCGGCTGGGAGCAACCTAATGACCATATTCAAATATTAATTCCAGGCTCTAGAGAAACCTTTTTTGTTGTTGTAATTTTTTTTTCTTTTTGGTTGTTGTTGTTTTGAACCACATCTTCTCCATGTGTTTAAAAGAATAAAAAGAATTAGATTTTTTTTTCTCTCAGATTTCATCTGAGGTATGGTTAGGTCTCAAACCCACGACAAATGGCTGACTAATGTTCCTATCTAACATATCTAAGCGGATCTGGCCACTAGGTTCTCCCAGCAACTCTCAGTCCCTACCTGTTACAGGATATGGCTGGCATACCTCACTCCCTGCTGTGAAGTTCTCCAGGCCAGGGACTGGACTGCCCTTTCCTATATAATCCAGCCATTCTGGACTACCCTTCACCCTCCTAGTCTCCTGGTTCTCCCCTTCCTCCTCCTCTCACATGGCCAGGCTCGGGTCATGTTAACTCTGGACTCTCCCAGATGTCCCTGACTCTGGTTATGCTCCTCCTTTTAACTACGATAAACTTCTTTTTCACCATACCTAGGAGCAGTCATGTCCTTTCTTTCTTATTTTTTGTTTTCATTCAGATACCAGAGGAGTTTGAACATGAGAAGTTTCATATTGCATGTCTGAGTGTTGTAAATAATAATAATAATAATAATAATAATAATAATAATAATATATAATAATGATGCTGCATTGAAATCTTGCTAGTCATGTCTTGGGGCCCAGCCTGCTGTAATACAGGTTTGACACTGAAGGAAGAGGCTCAAGTGGCAAATGCCCTGAAGTTGAAGACACATTAATAATTCAGGAGCAAGTGCATTAGGAGCATTGGAAACAGCAGCCCTACCAGCTACAATTAAAGAGCTGCACAAGGAACAGGCTTTTCATAATTCATGGGACAATTTCACTTTCTATTGTAAGAGAATTCTATCAGACGTAATTTGTTCTTGTGAGTGAGTAAATTGCTAGGAAGACCAATTATGTATTTAGTACATGAATAGTTTTAATTACTTTGTAAAAATGTGTAGTTGATTAAAAAAACTGATTTTTGGCATCTTTTAACAATATTGTTTTACAATAGCACCAGTCTTGTGAAATGTGGTTAGATACAAAGCAAAGGGTCTTAGAGATTTCTGGTTTCATATATCTATAAGGCAAACTGTTCACCAAACAAACACCAGTACTAACTTGATAAAAGAAAAGCAACCGTTATTTTTTATCCATTGTTTATGTTCTATTGACCAAAAATAAATTTCCAGATAATTCTGTAGAGGAAAATAGATGGCTTCAGTTACATCAGTTTTTAGTGTGAATGAAAGTTCTCGGGAAGAAGCTAAACACACCTTCCACGGACTCTCCTGTTGGGCTAATTAGCTAATCAGAACATACTGTGCAATATTCAGCATGTTAAAGGGCCACATACAAATTATCTTGTACTCTCTCTAGCCACTTTAATACCAGCTTATTGTCTTCCCCTATTTGTAAGCTTACATCTTTATGATCACCCTATTTAAAAAAAAATCAGTGTAATGCCATGTGTGTACAGATGCACTGAAAGGCCAGAAGAGAGTGGAGGATTCCCTGGAGATGAATTTACAGGTGCTGTGAGCCACCCAGCATGGATACCAGGAATCAAACTCAAGATCCTCCTAAAGAGGAGCAGAGGATCTAACTGCTGAGCATCTCCCAAGACCAGGTAAATCCTTTTGAATGTATAAACAGACCCCTAGCTCTACCAGTCAAAAGGGTTAGGATCCTCTGAGCGAGTATCTGAGGCAGGGAGCAGAGGTTGCTCAAATTTACTTCTACTGAGCTAGCAGTTGTTTCTAGCAATGTGTTCTTAAAGTTTCTTGTTTTATAGCTTTCTTTGTTGCTTCTATGAAAGCATAATCAAATTGTAATCACTTTGGTATATAGCATTTACTGTAGCCAAAATCTTTCTTTCTAGACCATCATCGCTCATATTTGGCTCCAGAATAAACTGTCTTATCCTCTTGGTGGTGAGCGTCGTGGTTTTGTGTCAACACTAAGTATTTAAAAATCTTGAAAGGAAATCAGAAATGAAAAGGGAGACATAACAACAGATCCTGAAGAAATCCAAAACACCATCAGATCCTTCTACAAAAGGCTATCCTCAACAAAACTGGAAAACCTGGACGAAGCGGACAAATTTCTGGACAGATACCAGGTACCAAAGTTGAATCAGGATCAAGTTGACCATCTAAACAGTCCCATATCCCCTAAAGAAATAGAAGCAGTTATTAATAGTCTCCCAGCCAAAAAAAGCCCAGGACCAGACGGGTTTAGTGGAGAGTTCTATCAGACCTTCAAAGAAGATCTAATTCCAGTTCTGCACAAACTTTTTCACAAAATAGAAGTAGAAGGTACTCTACCCAACTCATTTTATGAAGCCACTATTACTCTGATACCTAAACCACAGAAAGACCCAACAAAGATAGAGAACTTCAGACCATATTCTCTTATGAATATCGATGCAAAAATTCTCAATAAAATTCTCCCTAACCGAATCCAAGAACACATTAAAGCAATCATCCATCCTGACCAAGTAGGTTTTATTCCAGGGATGTAGGGATGGTTTAATATATGAATATCCATCAATGTAATCCATTATATAAACAAACTCAAAGACAAAAACCACATGATCATCTTGTTAGATGCAGAAAAAGCATTTGACAAGATCCAACACCCATTCATGATAAAAGTCTTGGAAAGATCAGGAATTCAAGGCCCATACCTAAACATGATAAAAGCAATCTACAGCAAACCAGTAGCCAACATCAAAGTAAATGGAGAGAAGCTGGAAGCAATCCCACTAAAATCAGGGACTAGACAAGGCTGCCCACTTTCTCCCTACCTTTTCAACATAGTACTTGAAGTATTAGCCAGAGCAATTCGACAACAAAAGGAAATCAAGGGGATACAAATTGGAAAAGAGGACAAGCCCCTTCAGCTCCACTCGAGCCCCGGGCTACCTTGCCAGCGGAGTCTCGCCCAACACCCGCAAGGGCCCACACAGGACTCCCAACGGGATCCTAAGACCCCTGGTGAGTGAAACACAGCGCCTGCCCCAATCCAATTGCGCGGAACCTGAGACTGCAGTACATAGGGAAGCAGGCTACCCGGGCCTGATCTGGGGCACAAGCACCTTCCGCTCCACTCGAGCTCCGGGCTACCTTGCCAGCGGAGTCAACTGACACCCGCAAGGGCCCACACAGGATTCCCCACGGGATCCTAAGACCCCTGGTGAGTGGAACACAGCGCCTGCCCCAATCCAATCACGTGGAACCTGAGACTGCGGTACATAGGGAAGCAGACTATGGGGGCCTGACCTGGGGCACAAGCCCCTTCAGCTCCACTCGAGCCCCCGGCTACCTTGCCAGCGGAGTCGCCTGACACCTGCAAGGGCCCACACAGGATTCCACACGGGATCCTAAGACCTCTAGTGAGTGGAACACAACTTCTGCCAGGAGTCTGGTTCGAACACCAGATATCTGGGTACCTTCCCTGCAAGAAGAGAGCTTGCCTGCAGAGAATACTCTGCCCACTGAAACTAAGGAGAGTGCTACCCTCCAGGTCTACTTATAGAGGCTAACAGTGTCACCTGAAGAACAAGCTCTTAACAGTGACAACTAAAACAGCTAGCTTCAGAGATTACCAGATGGTGAAAGGCAAACGTAAGAATCCTACTAACAGAAATCAAGACCACTCACCATCATCAGAACGCAGCACTCCCACCCCACCTAGTCCTGGGCACCCCAACACAACCGAAAATCTAGACACACATTTAAAAACATTTCTCATGATGATAATAGAGGACATCAAGAAGGACTTTCATAAGTCACTTAAAGAATTACAGGAGAGCACTGCTAAAGAGTTACAGGCCCTTTAAGAAAAGCAGGAAAACACAGCCAAACAGGTAGAAGTCATTAAAGAAAAACAGGAAAACACATCCAAACAGATAATGGAAATGAACAAAACCATACTAGAACTAAAAAGGGAAGTAGACACAATAAAGAAAACCCAAAGCGAGGCAACGCTGGAGATAGAAACCCTAGGAAAGAGATCTGGAACCATAGATGCGAGCATCAGCAACAGAATACAAGAAATGGAAGAGAGAATCTCAGGTGCAGAAGATTCCATAGAGAACATCGACACAACAGTCAAAGAAAATACAAAATGCAAAAGGATCCTAACTCAAAACATCCAGGTAATCCAGGACACAATGAGAAGACCAAACCTACGGATAATAGGAATTGATGAGAATGAAGATTTTCAACTTAAAGGGCCAGCTAATATGTTCAACAAAATAATAGAAGAAAACTTCCCAAACATAAAGAAAGAGATGCCCATGATCATACAAGAAGCCTACAGAACTCCAAATAGACTGGACCAGAAAAGAAATTCCTCCCGACACATAATAATCAGAACAACAAATACACTAAATAAAGATAGAATATTAAAAGCAGTAAGGGAGAAAGGTCAAGTAACATATAAAGGAAGGCCTATCAGAATTACACCAGACTTTTCACCAGAGACTATGAAAGCCAGAAGAGCCTGGACAGATGTTATACAGACACTAAGAGAACACAAATGCCAGCCCAGGCTACTATACCCGGCCAAACTCTCAATTACCATAGATGGAGAAACCAAAGTATTCCACGACAAAACCAAATTCACACAATATCTTTCCACGAATCCAGCCCTTCAAAGGATAATAACATAAAAGAAGCAATACAAGGACGGAAATCACGCCCTAGAACAAGCAAGAAAGTAATCACTCAACAAACCAAAAAGAAGACAGCCACAAGAACAGAATGCCAACTCTAACAACAAAAATAAAAGGAAGCAACAATTACTTTTCCTTAATATCTCTTAATATCAATGGACTCAATTCCCCAATAAAAAGACATAGACTAACAGACTGGCTACACAAACAGGACCCAACATTCTGCTGCTTACAGGAAACCATCTCAGGGAAAAAGACAGACACTACCTCAGAGTGAAAGGCTGGAAAACAATTTTCCAAGCAAATGGACTGAAGAAACAAGCTGGAGTAGCCATTTTAATATCGGATAAAATCGACTTCCAACCTAAAGTTATCAAAAAAGACAAGGAGGGACACTTCATACTCATCAAAGGTAAAATCCTCCAAGAGGAACTCTCAATTCTGAATATCTACGCTCCAAATGCAAGGGCAGCCACATTCATTAAAGACAGTTTAGTAAAGCTCAAAGCACACATTGCACCTCACACAATAATAGTGGAAGACTTCAACACACCACTTTCATCAATGGACATATCGTGGAAACAGAAACTAAACAGGGACACAGTGAAACTAACAGAAGTTATGAAACAAATGGACCTGACAGATATCTACAGAACATTTTATCCTAAAACAAAAGGATATACCTTCTTCTCAGCACCTCACGGGACCTTCTCCAAAATTGACCATATAATTGGTCACAAAACAGGCCTCAACAGATACAAAAATATTGAAATTGTCCCATGTATCCTATCAGACCACCATGGCCTAAGACTGATCTTCAATAACAACATAAATAATGGAAAGCCAACATTCACGTGGAAACTGAATAACACTATTCTCAATGATACCTTGGTCAAGGAAGGAATAAAGAAAGAAATTAAAGACTTTTTAGAGTTTAATGAAAATGAAGCCACAACGTACACAAACCTATGGGACACAATGAAAGCATTTCTAAGAGGGAAACTCATAGCTCTGAGTGCCTCCAAGAAGAAACGGGAGAGAGCACATACTAGCAGCTTGAAAACACATCTAAAAGCTCTAGAAAAAAAGGAAGCAAATTCACCCAAGAGGAGTAGACGGCAGGAAATAATCAAACTCAGGGGTGAAATCAACCAAGTGGAAACAAGAAGAACTATTCAAAGAATTAACCAAACGAGGAGTTGGTTCTTTGAGAAAATCAACAAGATAGATAAACCCTTAGCTAGACTCACTAAAGGGCACAGGGACAAAATCCTAATTAACAAAATCAGAAATGAAAAGGGAGACATAACAACAGATCCTGAAGAAATCCAAAACACCATCAGATCCTTCTACAAAAGGCTATACTCAACAAAACTGGAAAACCTGGACGAAGCGGACAAATTTCTGGACAGATACCAGGTACCAAAGTTGAATCAGGATCAAGTTGACCATCTAAACAGTCCCATATCCCCTAAAGAAATAGAAGCAGTTATTAATAGTCTCCCAGCCAAAAAAAGCCCAGGACCAGACGGGTTTAGTGGAGAGTTCTATCAGACCTTCAAAGAAGATCTAATTCCAGTTCTGCACAAACTATTTCACAAAATAGAAGTAGAAGGTACTCTACCCAACTCATTTTATGAAGCCACTATTACTCTGATACCTAAACCACAGAAAGACCAAACAAAGATAGAGAACTTCAGACCAATTTCTCTTATGAATATCGATGCAAAAATCCTCAATAAAATTCTAGCTAACTGAATCCAAGAACACATTAAAGCAATCATCCATCCTGACCAAGTAGGTTTTATTCCAGGGATGCAGGGATAGTTTAATATATGAAAATCCATCAATGTAATCCATTATATAAAAAAACTCAAAGACAAAAACCACATGATCATCTCATTAGATGCAGAAAAAGCATTTGACAAGATCCAACACCCATTCATGATAAAAGTTTTGGAAAGATCAGGAATTCAAGGCCCATAACTAAACATGATAAAAGCAATCTACAGCAAACCAGTAGCCAACATCAAAGTAAATGGAGAGAAGCTGGAAGCAATCCCACTAAAATCAGGGACTAGACAAGGTTGCCCACTTTCTCCCTACCTTTTCAACATAGTACTTGAAGTATTAGCCAGAGCAATTCGACAACAAAAGGAGATCAAGGGGATACAAATTGGAAAAGAGGAAGTCAAAATATCAGTTTTTGCAGATGATATGATAGTATATATAAGTGACCCTAAAAATTCTACCAGAGAACTCCTAAACCTGATAAACAGCTTCGGTGAAGTAGCTGGATATAAAATAAACTCAAACAAGTCAATGGCCTTTCTCTATACAAATAATAAACAGGCTGAGAAAGAAATTAGGGAAACAACACCCTTCTCAATAGTAACAAATAATATAAAATATCTTGGCGTGACTTTAACTAAGGAGGTGAAAGATCTGTATGATAAAAACTTCAAATCTCTGAAGAAAGAAATTAAAGAAGATCTCAGAAGATGGAAAGATCTCCCATGCTCATGGATTGGCAGGATCAACATTGTAAAAATGGCTATGTTGCCAAAAGCAATCTACAGATTCAATGCAATCCCCATCAAAATTCCAACTCAATTCTTCAACGAATTAGAAGGAGCAATTTGCAAATTCATCTGGAATAACAAAAAACCTAGGGTTGCAAAAAGTCTTCTCAAGAATAAAAGAACCTCTGGTGGAATCACCATGCCTGACCTAAAGCTTTACTACAGAGCAATTGTGATAAAAACTGCATGGTACTGGTATAGAGACAGACAAGTAGACCAATGGAATAGAATTGAAGACCCAGAAATGAACCCACACACCTATGGTCACTTGATCTTCGACAAGGGAGCTAAAACCATCCAGTGGAAGAAAGACAGCATTTTCAACAATTGGTGCTGGCACAACTGGTTGTTTTCATGTAGAAGAATGCGAATCGATCCATACCTATCTCCTTGTACTAAGGTCAAATCTAAGTGGATCAAGGAACTTCACATAAAACCAGAGATACTGAAACTTATAGAGGAGAAAGTGGGGAAAAGCCTTGAAGATATGGACACAGGGGAAAAATTCCTGAACAGAACAGCAATGGCTTGTGCTGTAAGATCGAGAATTGACAAATGGGACCTAATGAAACTCCAAAGTTTCTGCAAGGCAAAAGACACCGTCAATAAGACAAAAAGACCACCAACAGATTGGGAAAGGATCTTTACCTATCCTAAATCAGATAGGGGACTAATATCCAACATATATAAAGAACTCAAGAAGGTGGACTTCAGAAAATCAAATAACCCCATTAAAAAATGGGGCTCAGAACTGAACAAAGAATTCTCACCTGAGGAATACCGAATGGCAGAGAAGCACCTGAAAAAATGTTCAACATCCTTAATCATCAGGGAAATGCAAATCAAAACAACCCTGAGATTCCACCTCACACCAGTCAGAATGGCTAAGATCAAAAATTCAGGTGACAGCAGATGCTGGCGTGGATGTGGAGAAAGAGGAACACTCCTCCATTGTTGGTGGGATTGCAGGCTTGTACAACCACTCTGGAAATCAGTCTGGTGGTTCCTCAGAAAATTAGACATAGTACTACAGGAGGATCCAGCAATACCTCTCCTGGGCATATATCCAGAAGATGCCCCAACTGGTAAGAAGGACACATGCTCCACTATGTTCATAGCAGCCTTATTTATAATAGCCAGAAGCTGGAAAGAACCCAGATGTCCCTCAACAGAGGAATGGATACAGAAAATGTGGTACATCTACACAATGGAGTACTACTCAGCTATTAAAAAGAATGAATTTTTGAAATTCCTAGCCAAATGGATGGACCTGGAGGGCATCATCCTGAGTGAGGTAACACATTCACAAAGGAACTCACACAATATGTACTCACTGATAAGTGGATATTAGCCCAAAACCTAGGGTACCCAAGATATAAGATACAATTTCCTAAACACATGAAACTCAAGAAAAATGAAGACTGAAGTGTGGACACTATGCGCCTCCTTAGAAGTGGGAACAAAACACCCTTGGAAGGAGTTACAGAGACAAAGTTTGGAGCTGAGATGAAAGGATGGACCATGTAGAGACTGCCATATCCAGGGATCCACCCCATAATCAGCATCCAAACGCTGACACCATTGCATACACTAGCAAGATTTTATTGAAAGGACCCAGATGTAGCTGTCTCTTGTGAGACTATGCCGGGGCCTAGCAATCACAGAAGTGGATGCTCACAGTCTGCTAATGGATGGATCACAGGGCTCCCAATGGAGGAGCTAGAGAAAGTACCCAAGGAGCTAAAGGGATCTGCAACCCTATAGGTGGAACAACATTATGAACTAACCAGTACCCCTGAGCTCTTGACTCTAGCTGCATATGTATCAAAAGATGGCCTAGTTGGCCATCACTGGAAAGAGAGGCCCATTGGACATGCAAAGTTTATATGCCCCAGTACAGGGGAACACCAGGGCCAAAAAGGGGGAGTGGGTGGGTAGGGGAGTGGGGGTGGGTGGGTATGGGGGACTTTTGGTATAGCATTGGAAATGTAAATGAGGTAAATACCTAGTAAAAAATGGAAAAAAAATAAAAATCTTGAAAGGTATTCAGATTTGGATTTCTTATTCATAAGTATGTTTAATGAGTCTGTTAAAAGTACTCAGCATTATTATGTCCTACTTACTACAAAAAGTTACTGATGCTTATATTTCTATCTGGTGAAATCTAGCCCAAAGCTCGCTGCAACTATCAGATACATGGTTCACAACTAAATAAGTCAAGAAAGTAGAATAAAAAATGGAAAGGAATAAAAACTATTTGATCTTTGAGATTAGAAAAACCACATATTTTGTCTAGTCTGAAAGGCCAATTATTATATAACGGGGGATTCATTCTTTCTTTCAATGTATAAATAATAGTAGTAAATTAAAAATGACCCTAGAAAGAAATTCGTAGGGAAAAGAACTTGGTCTTCAACCAATTTTCCCTAAGATTTTATATTTGGGAAAATCTAACTAGGGGTTGGTTTTTTGTTTTGAAGGACAAGTTGTAGATTTTGGAATTCTACTTTTGGAACTGACGTGAAGATCAATAAATATAACAAAAAGGCACCGGGCAGCTGAGATCTCTAAGATTCATAAATGCTTAAAGTCGAAGACCATGCTTACAGCTTTCAGGGATGGTTTGGGCCATGGATTCCCCTTGGGCTAACCAGCAATGGTGAGCTGGAAATTTCTCTAACCAGTGATCTGTACATTTATGAAATAATCCCTCAAGTAAATTATACCCATATTCTTTTTACCAATGATGTTAAAGTAGCCAATATTCTGGGATTTTGCAAAAGCAGATGTCAGCGTCCAGATTAAAAACTGAATGATCCTCATAGGTCTCCAAATGTAAATGTTTAACTAAATATGTCATAAAAGTCCAAAAGACAAGTGAAAAAACTTTCACATAATATATACATGACCTAGGCTGATTTCTCTTGTTGTGATAAAACACTATGACCAAAAGCAACTTAGGGTGAAAAGAACATCTTGGTTTACATGGCCTCAGCACAGTATGTCATTGAGGGAAGCCAAGGCCAGAACCCAAGTAGAAAATGCAGGCAGGAACTGAAGCAGAGTCCATGGAAGGATATCCCTGACTAGTTTGCTATATGTGGTTTACTCAGATTGTTTTTTTTTTTTTTTTAATGTAACCCAAGACTACCTACCCAGTGGTGGCTTCACCCATAGTAGGACTGGATTCTCTCACATCCATTACTAATCAAGAAAATATCCCACAGATTTACCTACAAGCCAGTGTGATGGGGGTATTTCTCAATTGAGATTCCTTCCTTCCAGATAACTCAACCTTATGTCAGGTTATTTTAAAAACTAAATAGCACCAAACACAAAAACACACACACACACGACTCTGTGTTGATAAAATACTATGTATTTTTCTCAATTCTTGGCAAACCTAATTTAATTAAAACCCTTTTCATCTATCAGACCATTAGAAAAATGTACTTACAAGACTTCTTCTGAGCTTATTTCTATACTCCCAATAGTGGAAAAGTATGGTTATAATTGTTCGGGGTCTCTTTTGGTCTTGTAAAACATAGTTCAAATTCTTTCATATGAGATGAACTATTGTACTCCTGCCCTTAGTACATTCCCAGAGATAACTTTCTATTGACATGCTTAATGTCTTCATCCATCTTTCCTAAAATAGCTATTTCATATATTCCTACTTTGAGGTCAGCTGATTTGGTTATACTTGTTTCCAAGCCTCCGATGAAGGTATTCACTCACCCCCCCAGCCCCAGAGTTTCCTTGTTGTCTGTCATACAGAATTGCCTATATTAAGTTTTTTTTTTTTGCATTAGCATTTTATAAGTCTCAGTTATTTGGAGGTAGCAACCACAGCTAACAGTTAACTTTCCAATGATATTCCTAAGGTGCTTGACAGATTTAAAGTCTTCATTAGATCTTTGTTAATTGAATGATTAAGTTGCATCTAGGCAAAATCATTGTACTGGTATTTAGATGGCTTTTATTAGGACCTAGGACCTGTCAGGAATGGTTGGGTTATTGAAAGCAATATGCCAATCATGGGATTCTGGTACTTTCTTTTGTCAAAAATATTGACAAAATTTTTTAAATATGGAAACTGTGTTAGTTTTTCATTGTGGAAAAATAAATACCTAAGAGAATAATAAATGGAAGGTAGAACTACTTTAGCTATCTTCCAAAAATGTCAGTCTATAATCCTGTGGCTCTTTTAATTCTGTGTCCTTGGTAAAAGAGAACATCCTGTACGAAAAGCATGTGATGAACAGCAGGCTGAGAGCAATTAAGAGGCCCAGGCATGTCCCATAGGTTTCACTTTCTCCAGCAGGCTGACTTCCCAAAGTTTCCACAGTCTCTCCCAATAGTGATACCATCCAGTAAGCAAGGCACTTCATATTCAATTGTAAGAGACAATGCAAAACAAAGCAATAAAACTCAACTCTTGTTCTTGGTTCTTCAGACTTCTTACTCTCTTGAGTCTTTCACACTTGGTGAAATCATCTTTAAGTCTCCTCTCAGCATCATCTCCTTTATCATTTCTTTGCCCTGTTAAGGTCAACTCACATCTCTCAGCTTGGGTGCTTTAGGCTCTACTTGTATGCCAACCTCTTCAAAGAAGGCTCTCGGATACCTCAAACATGTCCTTTAAAGGTACATTTTAACTGGGCATAGTAGCTCATACCTTTAATCACAGGACTCAGAGGGTAGAAGCAGACAAATCTCTATAAGCGTTGGGTAAGCCTGGCTTACATAGCAAGTTTCAGGTCAGCCAAAACTCCATAACTCCTCCTGGTCTACACCTACTTGGGGGCAGATCAGCCTGTCTCCTCCTCTCTCTCTCAACACTGCACAGTCTGCAGGACTCTCAGGAGGATCTCCTGCAGGCAACAGGTAGGATAGCCACCTCAATAACTGCAGCAGCTAGGACCTCCCCTGCCCCCCTGGTGCCCAGCAGATGCAGGACTCCTTCCCTATGCAAAAAAGCCAACTCCCTTTTGGTCTGCACCTGTTTAGGGGCAGATCAGCCTGTATCCTCCTCTCTCACAATACCACACAGTCTGTAGGACACTCAGGAGATCTGCTGCAGCCAGGGCAACAGTTTACAGGGCTCCCAGGAGAATTGCTGCAGCCAAGGCAACAGTCTGCAGGCTCCCAGAAGATCTGCTGCATCCAGGGCAACAGTATGCAAGTCTCTAAGGAGATTGGCTGCAGTTAGGTCTACATATCCCCCAGAAGATCTGAGGCAACCCAGGGACCCAGGAGGCAGGCTCCACACAGTCACCTAGGCCAGCTAGCACCAGAGATAGCCAGATGGTAAGAGGCAAGCATAAGATCATAAGCAACAGAAGCCAATGTACTTTGACATCATCAGCACCCAACTCCCCCATCACAGCAAGCCATAAATACCCCAATACACTGGAAAAGAAGGATACTGACCTAAAATTCCATCTCATGAAGATAATAGAGAACTTTAAAGAGGATATAAATAACTCACTTAAAGAAATACAGGAAAACACAGTTAAATAGGTAGAAGCCCTTAATGAGGAAACAAATTCCTCCAGGAAATACAGGAAAATGCAATCAAACAGGTGAAAGAATTAAACAAAAACAGTCCAAGACCTAAAAATAGAAGTAGAAACAATCACAAATAGAGGCCACCCTCAAAATGGAAAACCTAGGAAAGATGTCAGGAGCTATAGATGCAAGCATCACCAACAGAATATAAGAGATAAGAGCGAGAATCTCAGGCATAGAAGATACCATAGAAGATATTGACACAAAGGTCAAAGAAAATACAAAGCATAAAAAACTCCTAACCCAAAACATCCAGGAAATCCAGGACAAAATAAAAAGACCAAACCTAAGAATAAAAGGAATAGAAGAGAGCAAAGATGCCCAGCTCAAAGGACCAGAAAATATCTTCAATAGATTCATACAAGAAAACTTCCCCAACCTAAAGAAAGAAATGGCCATAATGTACAAAAAGTGTGCAGAATACCAAGTAGATTGGACCAGAAAAGAAAATCCTCCTGTCATATAATAATCAAAACACTGAATGCACAGAACAAAAAAATAATAAATATTAAAAGCTGTAAGGGAAAGGGCCCAGTAACATATTGAAGCAGAGCTACAGAATTACACCAGAATTCTCAACAGAGACTCTAAAAGCTAGAGGAGTTTGTGCAGATGCCATGCAGACCCTCAGAGAACAGTAATCCCAGCCCAGGCTACTATACCCTGCAAAATATTAATCCAGCCCTACAGAGGATTCTTGAGGGAAAACTCCAACACAAGGACCTTATCTATACCAAAGAAAAAACAAGAAATTATCTTACAACAAACCTAAAAGGAGAGAATCACATAATTCCACTTCCAATGACAAACACAAGAACTAACAATCATATGTCTTTAATATCTCCCAAAATCAGTGGACTCCATTCCCCAGTAAAAAGACATAAGCTAACATACTGGATGTACAAGCAGGATTTAGCATTTTGTTGTGTTCAAGAAACACACCTCAATGACAAAGACAGACACTACCTCAGAGCAAAAGACTAGAAAAAAAGTTTTCCAAGCAAATGGTTCCAAGAAACCAGCAGGAATTGCCATTTTAATATCCGATACAATAGACTTTCAACCATAAGTTATCAGAAGAGAAAGGGAGGGGCACTTCATAATTTTGAAAGGAAATATCCACCAAGATGATATCTCAGTTCTGAACGTCTATGTCTGAAATGCAATGGCACCCACATTCATAAAAGAAACTTTACTAAATCTCAAAATACACATGGAACCCCACAAAATAATAATGAGGGACTTCAACACTCCACTCTCAACAATGGACAGGTCATTGAATTAGAAACTAAACAGAGACACAGTGAAGCTAATAGAAGTTATGAACCAAATGGATTTAACACACACACACACACACACACACACACACACACACGCACGCAAAACATTTCACCATAAAACAAAAGAATATATCTTCTTCGCAGCACCCCCACAGTACTTTCTCCAAAATTGGCCATATAATCATTAACAAAATAAGCCTCAATAGATGCAAGAAGATTGACATAATCCCATCCATCCTATCAGATCATGGTGGACAAAGGCTAGACATCAATAACAACAAAAACAACAGAAAGCCCACAAACTCATGGAAACAGAACAATTCTCTACTCAATAAAAACTTGGTCAAGAAAGAAATAAAAAAATAAATTAAAGACTTTTTAGAATTCGATGAAAACAAAGACACAGCATACTCAAACAAATTGGAAACAATGAAAGCAGTGCTAAGAGGAAAATTCATAGCAACACGTGCCCTTGTAAAGAAAATGGAGAGATCCTACACTAGCAACTTAACAGTATACCTGAAATCCCTACAGGAAAAAAAAAAAAGCAAACATACCCAAGAGGAGTAGATGGCAGGAAATAATCAAGCTCAGGGCTGAAATCAAGTAAGTAGAAACAATGAAAACTATACAAAGAATCAACCAAACTACGAGCTGGTTCTTAGAGAAAAATCAACAAGACAGATAAACTCTTAGCCAGACTAACCAGAGAGCACAGAGACAGTATTCAAATTAACAAAATCAGAAATGAAAAGGGAGACAATAACAGAAACTGGCCAGGCGTAGTGGCGTACGCCTTTAATCCCAGCACTCAGGAGGAAGAGGCAGGTGGATTTCTGAGTTTGAGGCCAGCCTGGTCTACAAAGTGAGTTTCAGGACAGCTAGGGCTATATAAAGAAATCCTGTCTTGAAAAACGAACAAACAACAACCACTCTGGAAATCAGTCTGGCGGTTCCTCAGAAAATTGGACATAGTACTACAGGAGGATCCCACAATACCTCTCCTGGGCATATATCCAGAAGATGTTCTAACTAGTAAGAAGGACACATGCTCCACTATGTTCATAGCAGCCTTATTTATAATAGCCAGAAGCTGGAAAGAACCCAGATGTCCCTCAACAGAGGAATGGATACAGAAAATGTGTACATTTACACAATGGAGTACTACTCAGCTATTTAAAAGAATGAATTTATGAAATTCCTAGGCAAATAGATGGATCTGGAGGGCATCATCCTGAGTGAGGTAAACCAATCACAAAAGAACTCACATGATATGTACTCACTGATAAGTGGATATTAGCCCAGAAACTTAGAATACCCAAGATACAAGATACAATTTGCAAAACACATGAAACTCAAGAAGAATGAAGACCAAAGTGTGGACACTTTGCTCCTTCTTAGAATTGGGAACAAAACACCCATGGAAGGAGTTACAGAGACAAAGTTTGGAGCTGAGACGAAAGGATGGACCATCTAGAGACTGCCATACCCAGGGTTCCATCCCATAATCAGCCTCCAAACGCTGACACCATTGCATACACCAGCAAGATTTTGCTGAAAGGACCCTGATATAAATGTCTCTTGTGAGGCTATGTCAGGGCCTGGCAAACACAGAAGTGGATGCTCACAGTGAGCTATTGGATGGAACACAGGGACCCCCAATGGAGGAGCTAGAAAAAGTACCCAAGGAGCTAAAGGGGTCTGCAACCCTATAGGTGGTACAACAGTATGAAGTAACCAGTACCCCCAGAGCTCGCGTCTCTAGCTGCATATGTATCAGAAGATGGCCTGGTCGGCCATCATTGGGAAGAGAGGCCCCTTGGTCTTGCAAACTTTATATGCCCCAGTACAGGGGAACGCCAGGGCCAAGAAGTGGGATTGGGTGGGTAGGGGAGTGGGGGGGGGAGGGTCTGGGGGACTTTTGGGATAGCATTTGAAATGTAAATGAAGAAAATACCTAATAAAAAAGAAAAACAAGCAAACAAAAAACCAAAAACTGAAGAAATTAAAAAAAAAAATCATCAGATCTTACTACAAAAGCCTATACTCAACAAAACTGTAAAATCTAGATGAAATGGAAGACTTTTTAGACAGATACCACGTACCAAAATTAAATCAAGTGCAGGTAAATTATCTAAACAGGCCCATATTCCCTAAAGAAATAGAAGTCATTTAAAAGCCTCCCAACCAAAAAAAAGCCCAGGCAAGTTATCTTTAGTGCAGAATTCTACCAGACCTTCAAAGAAGAGCTAATACCAATACTCCTCAAACTATTCCATATAATAGCAACAGAAGAAACACTACCTAATTCCTTCTAAGAAGTCACAGTTACTCTAATATCTAAACCACACAAAGACCCAACAAAGAAAGAGAACTTCAGACCAATTTTACTAATGAATATCAATGCAAAAATACTCAATAAAATTCTTGCAAACAGAATCCAAGAACACATCAAAACCATCATTCACCACAAGATGAAGGTAGGCTTCATCTCAGGGATGCAAGGATGGTTCAATATACGAAAAAAAATCCATTAATGTAATCCACTATATAAACAAACTCAAAGACAAAAATCACATGATCATCTCATTAGATGCTGAAAAAGCATTTGACAAAATAAAACACCCTTATGTTAAAAGTATTAGAGAAATCAGGAATCCAAGGCCCCTACCTGTGTTAGTCAGGGATTCTATTCCTGCACAAACATCATGACCAAGAAGTAAGTTGGGGAGGAAGGGGTTTATTCGGCTTACACTTCCAAACCACTGTTCATCACTAAAGGAAGTTAGGACTGGAACTCAAGCAGGGCAGGAAGCAGGAGCTGATGCAGAGGTCATGGAGGGATGTTTCTTACTGGCTTGCTTCCCCTGGCTTGCTCAGCTTGCTTTCTTATAGAACCCAAGACTACCAGCCCAGAGATGGTACCATCCACAAGGGACCCTCCCCACCCCTTGATCACTAATTGAGAAAATGCTCCACATCTGGATCTCATGAAAGCACTTCCCCAACTGAAACTCCTTTCTCTGTGATATCTCCAGCTTGTGTCAAGTTGACACACAAAACCAGCCAGTACACCTACCTAAACATAATAAAATCAATATAAAGCAAACCATCAGCCAATATCAAATTAAATGGAGAGATACTTGAAGCAATCCCACTAAAATTAGGGACAAGATAAGGCTGCCCATTCTTTCTGTATCTATCCAATATAGTACTCAAAATTCTAGCTAAAGCAATTAGACATCAAAAGAATATTAATGGAATACAAATTAGAAAACAAGAAGTCAAGATATCACTAATTGCAGATGACATGTTAGCATACATAAGCGACCCCAAAAATTCTACCAGAGAGCTCCTACAGCTGATAAACAATAGCCTTCCTTTATACAAATGATAAACAGGCTGAAAAAGACAATAGGGAAACAACACTCTTCAAATAGCCACAAATAGTATAAATTATCTTGGGGTACCAAGCAAGTGAAAGATCTGTATGACAGGAACTTCAAATCTCTGAAAAAAGGAATTAAAGAACTTAGAAGATGGAAAGATCTCTCATGCTCATGTTGGTAGGATTAACATAGTGAAAATGGTCATCTTACCAAAAGCAATCTACAGGTTCAATGCAATCCCCATCAAGACTCCAACACAGTTCTTCACAGACATGGAAAGAGCAATTCTCAATTTCATATGAAAAATAAAAAAGCAGGATAGTGAAAATAATTCCTTACAATAAAAGAACTTCTGGGGGAAACAACATCCTTGACCTCAAACTGTACTACAGAGCAATAATGATAAAAAACCATGTGGTATCGGTACAGAGACAGATAGGTAGATCAATTGAATAGAATTGAAGACACAGAAATAAGTCCACTTGATCACTTATAGACACTTGATCTTTGACAAAGAAGCCAAAAGTATGCAAAGGAAAAAATAAAAGCATCTTTAATAAATGGTGCTGGTCCAACTGGCAGTCTGTATGTAGTGAAGGCAAGAGGAAAGACATCTCTTTCCTTCATAGTGAAGGTAAGAGGAAAGACAATTAGTGTCTATGTATAATAGGTGACAATTCCCCTACTAGACATCACAGTCTCAAAAGTAAAAAGCCTGATGCCAAAAAAGTTATTTCATATGTAGTTGTTGACTAGTGTAGTCCATAGATCTCCAGACATTGTAGGCTATTGTAAATGCTTTTGGTTACCCTCCAGCACTTGAGAATAAGACCTTTCTGAGGACACCACATACCTGAGTCTTTGACTGAGACTAATTTACTGATTTAAAAGGCAAAAGGAAGAAAGAGGAGACAAATCTGAGTGAGTAGAGAAGGGACTGGTGGGTCTGGGAAGAGCTTGAGGGCTATAAACAAGATCAAAAGAGACTGAGTTAAAATCTCACTGAATTAATAAACATGTTTTTCTATAAAAGAAAGGAAATTTCTATTTCTACTGAGCACTGGTTACGCAGTAGGCACGGGTTGAAATATATTAGTGAATTTGCCTCCATTTGTTACTGCTATGCTCTTTTAACTAGTAAGTGAGAAGTTGGGGGATGGATTCAAACTGTCCCTTCTGTTGCTATGGAGTTGTTTCTCACCGCTATCAAAGCCTTCTGGTTGGCAAATCACATGACTTTTGCCTGCAAAGTCTATTTGTGGCTGCTTCTTGAGCAGAATGCCTGAAATTTAGAAGCCACTGTCCAGTTTGTCTATTTTCTAGACTCTGCCTTTTTCTTTTGCCTGCTTCTGGAGTTGGTTCAACCTATTTGCTCCTTTATGTAACCTTTGCCTAGAGAAAAGGAAAATTCTGAGGTTGATATGATTGTTCATTAGAAGGCCTGGAGAGATGTTGTGACAGAGGGCACTTATTTAGCCTAGCTTTATAGAACATTTTCTGATTTCATGGATCCTTGGAATTTCCATTATAAAAGGAGCTGAAAGATGATCTACATTCATTTATTTGTTCCTGTTTTCAATTAGAGTCAAAAGTAAGTATATTAGATATACTTTATTGGTTTCTAGGAAAAAGACCTACTATTGTATATCATGCCTTGCAATTATTTATGTCATTGTAATTTATAAAAGGAAAAAACAGATGTAATATCTATAATGTTTTCCCTTTTAGCAAAGAACCTCAAGAGGTACAAACAATCCATTATTGCAAGGCTAATCCCTTCCAATATTGGTTAAAAATTATTATTCCTCCACCAAAACTTGCAAAGGCAAAGGACCTAGCAGTGCTGAGTATTTAAGAGCTTGGAGTAACCTTCGGACCATTGTGTAATGGACATAGGGTCTATGAAAACATTTACAGCCATTTTACCACCTACCTTTTAAAAATCTTACTAAACACAGGGAAGAAAGGGTTTTGCTATGAGGTTCTGATTCCTAGAAATGGCAGAAGTTAAGTCTCATCAACATGGCTATCTAGACATGAGCTAAACAAGAACAACAGCAATTGTCATACTAACAGGAAGAGCTCAGGAGGTCTCAGTCCTACACAAAGAGCTAAATATTCTTCCCCAGAGAACACACAATTTGGTTATATGCTACTAAGTGATCAGCCTTGTAATCATATATACATAAAAGTAACATTATACAGACTGAGCAGGTTATATTCATGTATTTTGGAATAGTACATATACAGTCATATATACATATATACATATGTGTGTGTATGTGTGTGTGTGTATACACATATACAACTGAAGGAAAAAAAAGGTCATGAATTTGAGTGAAAGCTATGGGGGGGGTGGTACATGGGAGGCTTTGGAGGAAAGAAATGAAAGAGTGAAATGACATAATCTCAAAAAAATAAAGAAAAGTATTTTTAAACCCCTACTATAAAAAGTATCCTTCATGGCTCCTCCCAGGCTTGCGTGCTATTATCTGAGCCCATGCTCCCTCTTCCTTTACTGCCCCTAAGACATTCTGAATGAAATTACAGAAAATAAAAGGCTATGCGAGAGAGTTATTTTGATGTTGTTGTGTAAATATTTACTTTGATTGAATGTGCACTTCTGGGTGGGAAGAAGAGATGCCTGTAACTCAAGAAGCTAAGAAAACCTAACAATCTCAAAAAGCTTCGGAAACTTACAAAACTCAAAAAGGTTGGAAAACAAAGAACTCAGAACGTTCAGAAAGTTACAAGGTCAGAAAGTTACAAGGTCAGAAAGTTACAAGGTCACAACGCCACATTCAAGATAATAGGCAGTAAACCATTTCTATGGGAAAGGTTATTGGTGGAGATGCTATTGAGTTAGGCAGGGAACTCCATGGATGCAGCTTTAACAGTCATCTTTGCTGAATAGGGTTTCCATGATGCAGCTGCACTGTCACCCATATACCTATAAATAATCCAAGAATCTACTCGATTCACCTAGCTAGACTTGGGCAGAATCATTTCTTTGGTCTGGTATCTATGCCCAATCCGGGCTGAAAACACTTTAGTTTGGATTTCTCCAGGAGTGGTTAAACAACAAGTGGTTAGACAATAAATGTTTTCTTCCATTTCCCCTCCCTTCCCCTGGGGAGTAGACGAAGGCAAGGTATCTGTTTGCAAGCCTTGTTGGCAGATTCTCTGTAGATGAGGAGAGGAAAGAGGGAAGGATACTTCTAAGAACTGTGGAGACAGAGTTGGTTCAATGTACTTTGTATCACTGAATGAGAAGCCTAAAGAGTGAGAACCAGAGGGTGTGAGGAAGAAACAAGAGTTTTCTTGATTCCTACCCTCAACAATAGTTAATCAGTATATTGTTATTCTCATAGGCTTGCCTCCATGGAAACACAGATCTGGGGTTGCATGTGGTCCCTGGACTTGAAATCCTCCTTTATTAGATATTAGATCAGAAGAAATGACTTCACTTCTCTGCAATTGTTTCCATAATTTGTAAAGTATTGGTGAAAATTAAGTAGCTTTATACTTACAACATGATGATAAAAGTGCTGATCTTAGAATAGGTGCTTAGTGATCTATCTGCACTGGGAATTTACTTATCTTTGAACTGGAAAGAATATATAGCCTAAGAAACTGAGGGTCTGCAAAAGAATAAAACAAAACAAAATATTGTGACTCTTAACATAGATTCAGCCATGGTAGGGCCCCTGTCAGCTTCCATCAGAAAAATAACTCCTTTTGGCATAGTAGTCATGCATGATAAATTATTCAAAATGTGAGGTTTTAAAATAATAAATATTTATTACCTCATATTATTGGTAAGCTGGGAATCTAGGAGCATTTACCTGTGAGGTTGTAGCTTATAAGCCCTCCACGAGTATGAGCAGAGATGGTGGCCAGGTGTGTGATGACGGCTGGGACTATATGAACTGCATCCAGAAAGGTTCCCTCACACTTCCTTTGGCAGGTGTGGTATGGGAGACATTTCCTGGGAAGATACAACACACATGTCTACTCATTACAAAAATGGAGCTCACAGCAGACTAAAGTGATGATTTCACCAAAGTCCAATTTGGTCAAACAAAGAGATTTTATTGAAGTTTCTAACAGTATTATGCGTAAAGTGTGATTACAGGAGAGAGGATAATTCAAAGGTGTAGTTGTATGACCAAAAAAAAAAAAAATCTGACCCCACACAAGTGATGACAGCAGAAAGCTGCAACCCTGGAGCTTTGCACAGCTTGCTGCAGCTCAGCATCTCGGATAAGTCTCTCCTCTCTGTCACTCCAGTGGTCCACCTCCATACCACGACTGCCCCAATCTGAAGAAGTTGTTTATTCCTTCTATAAATCTGGGAAGGGGGCTTGGGAATTTTTGCAAGTTTCTGATTTCCCAGATATGTGACCTTTAATTTACGTCTTAAGTCTCAAAAGCCTCTTCTGCCTCGTGTAGAGAATGTGTCAGTTCAGAGGAAACTACTGTAAAAGAGCCTAAGAAGTCAGTTTCTCCCCACACTTCTTTCTCCAGGCCTCCCGGAGCCTCCTCATGGCATGACACCCAGTTCTTTTCAGAATTAACTGTTTGGGAGGGTGAGCCAAAAGTCACAAAGCACTGTGTGAAGAGACAGTCACAAAACACCTCGTAAGGAAAAAGCCAGAGTGCACCACGGGATTGATCTCAGAGTCTTTTACTGTAACATTTGTCACATGTCACTTATTAGAAGTAAAGTTCTAATTCTTATCCACACTGAATCAAAACAGGATGTGCTGTCAGGTGTATATAATCCAATTACTTGAGAGGTTAATGCAGGAATGCTAACTGAAATTGGGAGGCAGGGAGGTCACAAGCTGTAGCAGCCACCTGTCTTCAATAAACCAAGAAAAAGAGTCAACTTGAAATAGCTTATCTAGAAAAACAATGTACTTTCCCCACTCTGGCCTTAATGAAATCCTGCCCTTCTCTAATCCCTAAACTTGGTAAGAAAACTCTGCCCCAACCCTGCACTGCAGGCTTCCCTGGCTCCACTGGCCACAGTGCACCAGGTCTTGAGATATTTCTCTGATTATCAAAGTTGGGGATCACAACTTAAGCAAGTGCAATTAAAAATCAAAAACAAAACAAGAAGTGAATGAATTAACAAATAAAGCCATTGTCCTTTGCTGACACCATTAACAGGTCTCCAACTTATGCCTGGGATAAAACTTGATGTTTGCTTGCAATCAGTTTCTCATATTTTCAGGCCTTCTTGCTTCTGTCTCAGCAGCAGATATGATGGGACTATTTGAAGAGGTCACAGGACATTCTATAGTTGCTAACAAACAGGAGTGGCTCCTTGTCATTCTAAAAGCAGTAGCTGAGCTTATGATTTTATATAGACTTGATCATATGAACAATCCCCGAGGAAACCTAGCTGATGAAAAGCAGTGAGATCTGCAGACCTTCCAATATCAGAGAAACTTGGAGGGGAAATGTTCCCACCCATTTCTCCTAACCCTGGACAATGGCTGTATAGATTTCATTTGTGCGTGACTGCTTTTCAGTTGGCCTTGGTGCATTGTGTCTGACTTTCTTACTTCTTTCTCCTTCTGCTTTGGTGAATTCTGTGAAACTAGATGTTCCCTGATGTGATGATTCTTAAACAATTAAAATTGAGGCATTGGGGCACAGCACAGCACAGCACAGCACAGCACAGCACAGCACAGCACAGCACAGCACACACAGCACAGCACAGCACAGCACAGCACACACAGCACACACAGCACAGCACAGCACACACAGCACACACAGCACAGCACAGCACAGCACACACAGCACAGCACAGCACAGCACAGCACACACAGCACACACAGCACAGCACAGCACACACAGCACACACAGCACAGCACAGCACAGCACAGCACAGCACAGCACAGCACAGCACAGCACAGTCCTAGTGGCCCAGGTGCATGCTGTGTGCTCTCACCTTGAAAACAATGTAACAACTGCACAATGGTAGTTCCAGGTTAACACTTGACTTGCAAAGAAAGTTTGAAGAAATTATTAGAAAGTGAAATAGAGCCAACATTGGGACCCTAAGAAAGGGAAAAAAACTATTGAAATTATGAAATAAGTTTTACACAACATTTAAGAGTGGTTCCTGGATAAGCAAGTATGTAAAATCTTATACTAGTAAAACTAAGTCAAAACACTAAGATTCTTAGGAGAGTCACTGTGTACAATGTACAGAAGCAGAAAGCTAGCAGAACTACTGAGTTAAGGGTTAACTTGATTCTTTCTGGCCACTACCTGGCAGCTTTGCCCATGTCATTTATCATTAGATCTTCACAAGAAAATACAAGTAGCTGGCCTCAGAGCTCTGAGCTCTGAAGTATAATAAGTCGAAAATTAAAGTTTAAATAATGATTAGTTTACACTTATTATTACTTTGGCTGTAGGCCTGGGAATAGGGAAGCTTGAAACTTTGGGGAACAGTTATAATTCTTGATTCTTTGTGGGATATGCTTATTCTTTTGAATTTGATTTGGCAATGATTATACAATGTCCTTTTTTTTTTTCCTACCTACTTTTGGAGTATCAATAAAAGCCTGAGGCAAGAAAAAGGACCACAAAAAGAATGAGTGAGGAGAGAATGTGAAGAGTGAGTGAAGAGACAATGTGAGGTGTGTGTGGAGAGAGTGTGTGTGATGAGTGTGTGTGAGAGTGAAAGGGGAATGCACAGAGGTAGTTCAAGAAAAGAAAAGTGCACAGGAGAAAAGCCAAGTGTACAGAATGAAGAGTGTGTGCAGCCTCAAGCTGCGAGCAAACAAGCAAGAGAGAAAGAGCGGAGAGTGAGAGAGAACAGAGAGAAGCTTTAAGCCTTGAGAAATTGCGTGGGCCTGGTGAGATGGCTCAGTGGTTAAGAGCACTAACTGCTCTTCAGAAGGTTTTGGGTTCAAATCCCAGAAACCACATGATGGCTCACAACCATCCGTAATGAGATGATGCCCTCTTCTGGTGTGTCTGAAGACAGCCACAGTATATTTAGATATAATAATAAATAAAGGCCTGAGCGAGCAGGGCCAACCAGAGTGAACAACCTTCATTCCCAGCAACCATATGATGTCTCATAACCATCAGTACAGATACAGTGTACTCATATACATAAAATAAATAAAATAAATCTAAAAAAAAAAGAAAAAGAGAAAGAAAAATTGCCTGTCAGTTTGTACCCAAAAAGTAGTCTGTATATATTTATTATGCACCTTCCAGATATCCCTGCTTCCAGTTGAGAACTCTGATCCTATGTCGAGCCCCAACAGTTAGTTGTTGTTGGATTTTTAATAACTGTTCTTATTATAACCCAGCCAGCTCCCCCTCAATAATCAAGACAGAGTCCTATCGATTTATTTAATCAGCTTTAGCACAATTACTGGGTGATTACCCCTAAATTATTTTTCTACACTAGATTGGCTATTTACAAGCTGTGTTCCCCAAGTTACTTGCCAATCATTGCCCTGTCTCTCTCCCCCCCCCCTCCCGCTCCCTCTCCCTCTCCCTTTCATTCCCCTCCCTACCTCCCACCTACTCTCTCCACCTTGTGGTCCCTACCTTCAACATCTAGAAGCTTGTCCTACCTCTATCCTCCCCAGTATTTGTCAGATGATATAGGTGAGCAAAGTTTACACATCATTTGAATTATGTGAGAATGTGCTTGTCTGGTCTGCAACCAGATCTTGGGGGCCAAGATTTGTCACTTGAAGACATATCAGCACCAGAGCAACCCCTAAGAGTTAGTCATTTCAAAAGTCTTCTTATAGTAGTATTTCTCAATACTCTCTATAAATTGTTATAACTATCAACAATTCAGCAGACAATGATGCTGTTTTGACCCATCTCTTCATTTGCTTAGAATCGAAAATAACTGTATTTTCTGCATTCTTTCATGCTTTCTGTGTCATGTGACTTATTCTAGACAATAGAATACAGGTAGAAGTAACATGGCTATCTCTCAGGTGCTCAGTGTTTTCTGTTCTCTTCCAAGATTGCTTTCCATTTTCTCTCTCTTTTTTTTCTGATCTCTCTAGTATCAATATAAACTAATATCTGTGAGCACATGGCAGAAGGATACAGACACCTCAAAATTTATTCTGGTTGATCAAAACCATTGGATATTAATTCTCGTCACTGCATGTGTGAAAATAAACCCTTGCACTTTGCCACAGGGACTTTTGTAGGTTGTAGTTCAGTGACGAGAATTAATATTCTCAATCAATATAGGCCATCACCAAAAGAATTGTTTGCTCAGATAAGAAAATAGTTACTGTTTATTTGTTTGTGTTTGTTTGTTGTCTCTGTGATCAAAATGCCTGACACAGATGGCTGTAAATAAGGAAGGATTTATTTTGACTTGTGGTTTTAATCCACAGTCACTTAGCCCCATGTGCTTGGGCAGAGCAGCATAGTGCAGGAGTGTGCTACAAGAAAAGCTACTCAGTTCCTGGTCAGCTGAGAAGCAGGCAAAAGAATGGGGAGCTCAGCTGGTTTTCTCCTCCCCCTTCTAGTCTATCTGAGCCCCTGACCATGGTTGGCATCTTCCATATTCACAGTGGGTCTGCTATACTCTCATAACCCTCTCTAGAAACACCCAGACAGACAGACAGACACACAGGTATATTGATCTCCTAGTGATTTTAAATCAGTCAGTTTCATAATAGAGAAACCCGTTATTTTTAATGTCATTTTAATAGGCTTTAAGAAAAGAGGACAGGAAGTTGGATGGGTAGGGACAGGAAGTTGGATGGGTAGGGACAGGAAGTTGGATGGGTAGGGAAGGAAGTTGGATGGGTAGGGACAGGAAGTTGGATGGGTAGGGACAGGAAGTTGGATGGGTAGGGACAGGAAGTTGAATGGGTAGGGACAGGAAGTTGGATGAGTAGGGACAGGAAGTTGAATGGGTAGGGACAGGAAGTTGGATGGGTAGGGAAGGATGGTTGTAAGTGAGAAGAATTGGGAGGCGAGGTGAATATGATCAAATCACATCACACGAAATACCCATTAATTAAATAATAAAGGAGGAAGCTTAAGCATCCTAGATACTGTTCAAAATAAAACTTATATGAGGATAATTTAATGTAAGTGTTTATATTAAGTATTTGTGGCTGTCTTAGGGTTTCCATTGCTTTGAAGAGACACAAAGGCCTAGGCAACCCTTAAAAGGGCAACATTTAGCTATGGCTGACTTACAGTGTCAGAGGTTCAGTCCATTACCATCATGACGGTAAGCATGGCAGTATGCAGGCAGACATGGTGATAGAGAAGGGAGTTCTTGATCCAAAGGCAGACAGATTGAGTCTCTGTTCTGCAGACAGCTAGAAGGAGGGCCTTCCCTCCCCCTCTTGCTCCCCCCCTCTTCCCACACTGGGCAGAGCTTAAGCATAGGTTCTCAAAGCCCATGCCTACAGTGTTGCACTTCTTTTAACAAAGACACACCTCCTCCAATAATGCCACACCTCCTAATAATGCATTTTTCCCATGGGCTGAACGTATTCAAACCACCACAGTGCCCTAAGCTTTTACTTTGGGAGAATTAAACCAACCAGTGTATACGTGTATGTGCATGAGTATTTGTGACTATGTGTATGTATCCTGTCTAAAATTATCTACTTTGGCCCACTTTCAGATCTCAGCTTATATCACATTTCTGTAAAGAACTTTTTTTTTTTTGGCATGGGTTCCTCATAATTTTTTTCATTAAATGTAATTCATCTCCCTTCATACCACTCATTACAATTTTTAACAATGGATATTTTTATGGGTGAATTTTTAATTCTGTGCTAGGCAGCAGCCTCTATGAAAATGTTCCTCACTAATCATAGAACATGATTCATATTAGAAAAATAACACTTTTACACAAGTTTGCAGATTAAAAAAAAAAAGTGGATGAATGAATGCATGACTGATTTGGTGGCTAGCATTCCCGATTCATCAATGATTAATAGTAAAGCTTAAAAGGACATGTGCCATGATACATTCTTTGAAATAAAAGAGAAACCAGTCTTAAACAACTGCCGATGGACAAAAAATGGGAATACATGATAATATAATAAAATATTCAAACTATAAACAAATATCTAAGAATCAATTCAAATATAAAAATATTCTAATAGACAAATAAATGAGAACAAAAGGCAAATATTACACCGAATATTTTCAAATGCCTTAAGTAGATACTCACTTAACCCTTCAAGGAAGTGAGCCTACTGTTGCCCCTGTGCCTTAAGAAGATATCTACTCAATAAATATCAAGCCAATTGGCCTGCCACTGACCCATGCTTTAAGTAGATACTTAACCTTCAAGGAAGTGGACCTAGTACTTTCCCTTGGGTTATGCATTGCTTGGGATTTTTTTTCTTTTTCTGAGAATAGAGAATGTAAGAGTCTCATGTTATACTGACTGAGCCAGCCATGTGGTCATGAGAATGTCAGTAAGTAAACAAATTTACTGTGAATAAGCCTGGCAAAACTGCTTCAGAGAGGTGATAGGCTAAGGTAGAAAACAACTCACTTACCACACACACCCTTGACATGAAAGGTCCCAAAGCACATGACTCCAATCAGACAGTGAGAAAAACATTACGTAGAACCAGACTGAGGAGTGTCAGAAACAGAGAAAATCTTGGAAACTGTCATAGTCAACAAGAGTTTCCCCAGGAAAAAAACCTGTGTTTGTGTATGTGTGTGTTTATATGTGTGTTTATATTTGCACTCATGTGTAAATATGGGTGCATGTACATATTTGTATGTGCATGTTTATATGAGTATATGTGAGAGTGTATGTGTGTGTATGTGTTTGCACATGTGTGTGCATGTGTATGTTTGAATGTGTATGTGCATGAGTATTTGTAAGTGTGTGCATGTATGTGTATGTGCTAATTTATGTGGAAATATCTTTCTGTGTGTGCAAGTTTATGTGTAAATGTCTGTGTGTGTATATATATATATATATGTATGTATATATATGTGTGTGTGTGTGTGTGTGTGTGTGTGTGTGTGTGCAGGTGTAATTGTTTGTATATGTATGTGTTCTTGTATATTTATGTGTGTAAGGACATGTGTTTGTGTATGCCTCTGTGTATTAACATATATAGTGTACGTGTAGATGATCCATGTGTGTTTTTGCATGTATATATGTGAGTACATGTAATGGTGGAGATCAAACCCAGGGATTTATGTATGCTAACCATGTATTCTATCAATTGAGCTACTTCCCTATCCAAAGGGTTTTCCTGGTTTTATTTATATTTGTTTTTATCTCTATAATTCTAATTCATGGGCTTGCAATGATATCAAGTTCTCTATTACTGTGCTAGTCTCATTCTTTGAGACTTATTTTGTTTGGCCAGAAATTCATAAATTACCCACTTCAAAACAAACCTTGTGGACCTGTATCTCTAGCCAGAGACATCCTCTGAAGTACTTCATGTGTATTTGTCAAGGCTTTCTAGGAGTTTTCTCAAAGAGTAAGAGAAATATGAAGCATGTCTTATAAATAAACTTAGAAAACAAACGACACTGCAATGAATAATAATAAAAAACCCCCAGGAACTACTACTTAAAATAAAAAATATCAAAATATTTTGAGATTAAAAATGAAAGAATATACAAAGATCCATTACCAAAATAGGAAATGACTCATATTCAACTTATTTTTGTTAATATTTATTAATAATGGCATTAGTACAGAACAAATGCTAACAATCCAGAGTCCATCCTGTAGCCACAGTTTGTGTGTCATGGCCTAACTACAAGAGGGCAGTCCTTTCTCTGTGCCTTTAGCCCAAAAGGTGATGTTGCTGTGATGATCACGGTGTGCTGCTGCTGCTGTGATGATGCCTTCAGGACAGTCACTGTAATAGTGGGTATCTCATCAGACAATGCGGAAGTGCACTTTTCTGAAATGGGATAGGAAGAAAACAAAATGTTTTGACTGACCCTTAGGCATTCAGTTGTCTACTTTTGACTCAAAAACATGAATGGCAAATGGTTCAGCACTCAAAGTAATTCTGCTGGGATCCTCTAATACAACTCAATCCTGACTCTCTGGAGACAACATCAGATGCTACAGGATGTGGGATTAGTTTCAGAAGTCTCTCCCTTAAGACACTTCAGGTGACAGTCAGGAATTGTTAGGTTCTTACGTATAATTCTACCGACTGAAGTTCCAGGAGTCATGGAGGAGTTACATCAAACATTTCACAGGGCTAATTGACTGACTGATATGTCAATACTTGTAGAGAGTTGGGATATTAAAAGTTAGGAAACAGACTTGTCTTAGACTATCTTTAGCTCCCTTAATAGCCATTGATTTTCTGTCTCTGTGTTTGACCCAGCACCCTAGTGACTATTAGGTAAAACCTTTTGGAATGTACAGATACCTATTTTCTACCAGTGCACAAGTTAAGGAAGACAAGATGGAATCTGAGGTCTACAGCTGAGACTTCACTATTTGATGGAACTGGTTTACCTGACAGATCCACCAATATGTTTGAAAAGTGTCCTGATATATAACTTTATTTGTTCTAGGACCATAAAAACTTCATATCACCATATCAAAATCCAGTATTTAGGGCAACTGAATTTGTGTTCCCAGGCCTTGTTCACTCATAGTCGATTTTAGAATTAAGTGTGTCTTACTTTCTTTGAGGTGAGAACTTTGGTTTTGCATTGGAGCTCTGACTTATAAATGGGGATCAGGGATTGGAAACCGGTCAGATAGGACACATACCCAAAAGGAGCAGTGCCAAGAATGTCCTTGTGGGAGTCCAGGAAAGCCAGATAGAGTTGTGGTGCCTTGCTCCTTGCTATTTCTTAGCCCTGTTCCAAAATTATATGAGTGTTACAAGATATTTGAACCTGTTTCTAGCCAGAGTGAGGTTTAGTCCTTAGCACATAACTTTAATCTCAAACAATGAAGGTAAAATTAGTTTGTAAAAGGAAGCACACAGGTTTGAAAGTTATGTCTATTGAGTGGCAAAATTTATGATAAATTAGAGAAAGATTTGACAGAATAGGATATGTCAACTCTCATGAGAAGAGAGAGGAAAGAGAATCTCCCTGAGAGACAGACAGTACAGGAAGGAGAAAGTGCAGTGCAGCAGCATCCGAGGAGAGAAGCACAGTAGAGTTGAGAGGCAGCATTGCAGAGAGGGAGAAAGAGGCAGCTTTACCAGAAGAGTTTTACAGAGACAGATTGGAGAGAGAACAAGCTAGACACCGGTAAACACAGAACAAGCAAAAGAATGAGAAGGAGCCAGAAGATTAGAAAAAAAATGCTAAAGTTAATTTGAGGCCAAGCACAGAAATTCAGAGGTCAAGAGAAAAGCCAGATTGACTAAGTCAGCTGGGAGGAGTTTTGAGCCAGAACAATTGAATTGAACCAGCCAGCCAGAGCTTAGAAAGATCTAAGAAAGGGTGAGCTTATTTCTCAGCAAATCTCAGAGGCTGGAAAATTCTAGGCCTAGATAAGATTGTGTGGGGGTTAGAACCTTCCAGGATTATGTCTAGGACAGCAGAGAGAGACAGCAAGCCTCCCAGACAGCAATTACTACAGGAGAATAAAAGTTACTTTTACATATGAAGACCCAACTGCAAGAGAGAGAAGGGATATACATACCTTATGGTTGGACCAACTGGGCTGGCTAAGTCATTTTCTCTCCAACTTGTTCCAGTCTCCTCCACACATCCTTACAAAAGGTCCCAGACTAGCACTTTAATGGTATCATCTTTCCAGGGACCCTCTTTCTTTCTCTGAAGCCTCCTATAATAAACTTTCTAAAACTTACCTTCTGCTCTTTGAATTTCTTTCTCTGAATTTGGGAAACAAAAACTGGAAAGCCATTGGTTTGGGAAGGGTTTGGTGACTGTTGAGTTTTCTGGGACCCTAGTACGCAAACTAACCTCACTAAGAGCTGAGAAATAGTCTATTGAACTCAAAGATACCTCCTAATTTTTCTGTGTCACTGCTATACCATTTATTAATTTGAGATTTATTAAGTTGCTAGAGTGGCTTACAGACCTAATGAATATAAATTTTTGATCATAAAGTGTATTAGAGCAAATACATATAGAGCTGGGCTGGGTGGCAAAGGCCTGTAATTCTAACTACCTTTGAGGGAGAAGCAAGAAGATTCCAAATGAAAAAAAAATGAAAGGTGTACTTTTGCTACAGAGTGAGTTCAAGGAAAGTCTGGACAATTTTGTAGTTTGTAATTATTAAAAAAAAAAAAAAACAATCTATGCTATGTCTGGCTATGCACTTGCAATGATGGTCTCACCCACCCCTATGGTTCCTGTGGTTAGCCAGCTGCCAAGCAGCCCCATCTCTCATCTTCCTAGGCCAACCGCCCCATGTGGCCACTTGGCAGAAAGCCCAAATCCCAGTAACCCCAAAAGTAAAGAAAACTCCAGAGACTTACAATTTATCAGCCAGATTTATAACAGTAAATCCTCAACCCCCAAAATGCCCACACAGAGAACTCAGCACTCAACTAATATAGATACAAGCTGTACACTTGGACAAATGTGTCTTACATTACTCAATTGTCTAAGAAATTGGTAGTTACTCATGGCTCCTAGGACCACCTGGCTCTGGCTCATCATCCTCTCCTTCAGCACCATCTCCTGCCTCTGCTTCTGCCCTGCCCCTGCCCCTGCCCCTGCCCCTGCCCCTGCCCCTCCACTTCCCTCCATCTCTATCTCTATCTCTGTCCCTTCTCTAAAACTTTCAGCTCCTTTCCCTTCCACTCCCCAGTCATCACAGGCTCTAGCCTTATCTGACTAATTAAGATTTCACCTAATCTCACCTGAGTACAGGCACAGGGTACAGGGCAGAAAGAACAGACAGCAATCCAGAACACAATTTAGTAGGACCGGGTCACAAAACAAACAGTAAAATCAGGACTATGGATATAACTTTTTGGTAGAGTACCTGCCTAGGATCAACAAGGCTCTGAATTTGGTTCCCAGTACTGCCACCAGCCCCACAATACAGATGAATCATTGATTGCCTCTGTAAGATCAGCTATTCTGGAAGCCGGTTCTGTCCTATTACTTTGTTTTCAGGTTTGCTTGGAGGCTTTGTAATATAGATAAGATTGGTTAAGGGAAGAAGATAGCTCATAGAAGGAGCAATACAGAGGAGCTTTGAGGTGTTCCAGACCTGGCCTGTGGCATGGCTTTGATGAAGCTGATAGGATGCTTGATATGGGTTTTGAACCCCAAATAAGGAAAATTGTGGCTCAAATAAGACCCGAAAGGCAAACACTAATGTGGAGTGCAACTTGGCCAAAAGAAGTAAGACAGGTTGTTGAAGATTTCCTGAAAGAGTACATTCATCTCAATATTGGTGCACTGGAACTAAGTGCAAACCATAACATTCCTCAGGTTCTGGACACATCATAATGTCGAAAAGAATGGAAAACTTACTTGTCTGATGGAAGAGGTCATGAGTGAGAAGGAGAGCAAAACTATTGTTTTTGTTGAAACCAAAAGAAGATGTGATGAACTTACCAGAACAATGAGGAGAGGTGGGTGACCTGTCGTGGGCATCCATGGTGACTAGAGTCAGCAGGAATGTGACTGGGTTCGAAGTAAATTCAAACAGGAAAAAGCTTCTATTTTGATTGCTACCGATGTGGTCTCCACAGTACCACAACAGGCACTTTCTTTACACCTAACAACACAAAGCAAGTGAGCAACCTTATCTCTGTGCTTTGAGAAGCTAAGCAAGCAATTCATCCCAAGTTGCTTCAGTTGGTTGAAGACAAAGGTTCAGGTTGTTCCAGGGGTAGAGGAATCGTGAAGGATGATTGTTAAGACATACTGTAAAGGAAAAGGGGGTGGATTTAATACCTTTAGAGATGGGGAAGATGATGACAAAGACTAGTCTGCTTAAGAGACATGTCGGGGATAAAACCCAGAATGGTGTTTACAGTGCTGCAAATGGAAGTTTTGGAAACAATTTTGTATCTGATGGTATACAGACCATTTTGGGGACTGTTAATCCAACAGGGTCTTACCAGGACAGTTATGATAGCACTCAGCAATATGGAAGTAATGTTGCAAGTATTCACAATGGTATGAACCAACAGGCATAGGCATATCCTGCTACAGCAGTTGCTGTGCCTATAATTGGCTATCCAATGCCAACAGGATATTCTCAGTAAGACTTTAGAAGTATATGTAAATGTCTGTTTTTCATAATTGTTCTTTATATTGTGTGTTATCAGACAAGATAGTTATGTAAGAAACATGGGAAATGCAGAAATGACTACGGTGCAACAGTAATTATGGTGCACATTTTCCGCTATTTAATTTGGATATTTTTCTACAGTCCTGAAACAATTTTTAGGCTTTTTTTTTCTTTTTGTACTAGAAAATGCAGGCAGTGTTTTCACAAAAGTAACTATACAGTGATTTCAAATACAATAAATGAAGGCAATGCATGGCCTTCCAATAGAAGATATTTGAAGTCTGAGAAAGAAAAAAACAAAACAAAACAAAACAAAACAAAACAAAACAAAACAAAACAAGATTAAAGGCTTGTGCATCCATGCCCTGGCTTTAACTTGGAAGGTTTTGATCCTGAATGAAGCCCAGGTACGCGAGAGTTTCCAGTCTTTCCCCTGCTGATTCCTTTCAGACATTAATCTATGGACTCACTTACTTCAGCCTTTTCTTTATGCCCCTGCCAGTCAGCTAGGAGCTGTTGTGAGCTGTTTTCTTCCTGACTTTGGGCTCCACTGAACAAACTCTGAAAATGTTCTAATAAGAGGCTCTCTCTTCCTCCTAATAACTCACATTTTATTAGCAAAAGCAGAATTCAGCAGGGCAGATATGCATATACTCTTTTTCCATGTTTCCTGGGCTACAGAGAGTCCTCTGAGTGAAAATGGCACGTTAGGGAAGTGCTGTGGCTCCGAAGTAGATTCAAGATTGAGGCTGATAACTAAAAAGACCTTCATCTCTACTCTTCACCCCAAAAAGCAGGAAAGAAAGGGGACCACTGTACAAGATATGGAACTTCCAGTCATCCTAGGCCCAAGTTTTAAATGCCACTGATGGTTCTGCTACTGTTCCCAAGTCTACCTCCCACAGTGGCTTCATACTACTTGGATCCTTGAATAATGCATCTGGGTCAGACACATAGTAAAGCAGCAATTATCCAGGTATCCACTTAAAAAAATCTGTCAACGATTGAAGGTTTGGAGGGTCTTCCTAGTGGGCAGATACAGGTTTTGGTGTTAGAGTAGAATTTAAAAGAATAGAGTAGAGTCTGGCCATGAATCTCTGATCTGGGTGGAAATCTAGCATTCAAGTTTGGCTGCTGCGTCAGTCACTTTGGCTAACGGACCACCCCTTGACAGGTGGGTTTAGGGTAAACTAGACTTGGATTTTAACTCTCAAAGTTTACCTCCTGTGACATATTTTCTCCAACCTCCTGAACCTCTCGAATAATGCCAAGCATTTAAATGCCCAAGATTACAGAGGACATCTCATTTAAACCAACCCAAGCCTCTTCCATGGGGAATGACTGGGGCACAGAAACAAACTTAGTCTACTTCTGTTCATCTAACAATGTCCCTCATTCTCCCTTCCTCTCAGCCAAAGGCCTATTTTACCTTTCCCTTGAGACGGAGAAGCCCAGCTACTGAGCAAACTCATGGTTAACCCAGTTTTCCAAAACCTTTTCTCCTAAAACAGTTTCCCACTGCTGATGCTCCATACTTTATATAATGAACTTAGTTGTTGATTCTCTATTCTTCTCTCTCATCCCCCTCCCTCTTCCAAGCTCTTCCATCCTCCAACTCTCAGGTCTGTTTCTAGTTGTGGTGTGGCTTAGCCTTAGCACACACATTTAGTCCCTTTGGCTAGAAAATAAACATGCCTTTCTTAATATACAACATACCTTTAATCCTAAATAATGAAGGAAGAGTTAGTTTGTAGAAGGAAGCATTCATGTTTGAAAGTGACTTCTAATTGTGTGGCACAAAAAATGATGAATCAGAGAAAGATTTAACAGAACAGAATATGCCCAACTCTTATGAGAAAAGAGAGGGAATAGAAGCTGCTTAAAGGGCAGTGCAGAGGTGGAAGGAGAGAAAGGAGGCAGTTTTATTGGGACAGTTATAGAGGAACAGGTGACTGAGAGAGAGAGAACAAGCTAGACACAGGTGAAAGCAGAATGAGCCAGGGAATGAGAAGGAGCCAGGAGATTAGAACAGATTGCTAGAGTTAAGTTTGAGGTCAAGCAGAGCAATTTAGGAGAAGCAGAGAGAAGCCTAATTGAATCAGTCAGCTTGGAGAGGGGTTTGAGCCAGAACAGAATTAAAACAAACAACAAAATTCAGAAAGATCAAGAAAGTGTGATCTTATGTAGCAGCAAGACTTAAAGGCTGAAACATTTTACAAAGGTTAGAAGCTTCCAGGACTAGCCCTAGTTTAGCAGACTGAGGTAGTAAGCTTTGGAGGCAACAGTTACTACAGGCAAATAAAAATTACTTTTATACATTCTTCTTTTTTCCCTCTCTAAGAAAATGAGTAAAATGCACTGACTTTCTGAATTAAATGAAAGATAAAAGATATAAAGAAATATCAAAGAAAATGCCAAGATGCTATATTATGCTGCATAAGCTTAGTAAATAAACTATGTAAAATGCTTATCATTGTGCCTGAATTATACAAACACTGAATTAACAGCACAATGATTTTTACTGTCTTCCCCACTGGTGTTATTTTAAGGATTAGTCACAATATATGTAAAATGCTTGACACACAATAGGTATTCAGGAAAAAACTTATTTAACTCAGTGTAAGAAACATATGTACTAATAAATAGATTTAACATATTAAATAGTGACATATGATAGGAAAGATGGTATTTTAGATGAGAAAATTTACTACACATACTAGTTTTTTCAAAACTTTAAAAATGTGTCCTCTTATTTTTTATTTTATTTTTTTAAAGTTTGATGTTCTATTTATTTACATTTCAAGTGTTATCTCTTTTCCCAGTCTCCCCTCGGCAAAACCCCTATTCCATCCCCTCTTACCCTGCTTCTATGAGGGTGCTCCCCCATCCACCCACCCACTCCTGCCTCACTGCCCTAGCATTCCTCTACACTGGGGCATCAAGCCTTCACAAGACCAAGGGCCTTCTCTATCATTGATGCCAGATAAGGCCCCTTCAGCTCCTTCAGTCCTTCCCTTAACTCCTCCATTGAGGTCCCTGTGCTCAGTCCTATGGTCTATATAGGATCTGACAGAGTCTCTCAGGAGACAGCTATATCAGGCTCCTGTCAGCAAGCATTGCTTGACATCCACAATAGTGTCTGGGTTTGGTGTCTGCAAGTGGGATGAATCCCCAGGTGGAGAAGTCTCTGGATGGCCTTTCCTTCAGTCTCTGCTTCACCCTTTGTCCCCGTGTTTCCTTAGCACAGGATCACTTCTGGGTTAAAATTTTGGAGATGGGTGGGTGGCCCCATCCCGCAACTGGAGGCCCATGCCTAACAGACGTATATGGTCTCAACAGGTTCTCCCTCCCATTGGTGGGGTATTTCAGCTAATGTCATCCCTGTGGGGTCCTGGGAGGCTCTTGCTTTCCTGGCATCTGGAACTTTCTGGTTGCTACCCCCAGCTCCCCATCACCCATTCCTACATAACCCTGTTCAATTTTCTGACCCTCTCTGCATATCTCCCTCCATCTCCTCCCATATCTGATTCTGCCCCTCCTTTTCCCCCTCTCCCTCATCTCTTCCTTTCAAATCCTTCCCATCCTCTACTTCCCTTCATTATTTTGTTCCCCACTCTAGGTAAGACTGAAACATCCACTCTTTGGTCTTCCTTCCTCTTGAGCTTCATGTGATCCATGAGTTGTATCATGGGTGTGGGTATTCCAGGCTCGTTGCCAGGCTTTATCAGTGAGTGCATACCATGTGTGTTCTTTGCGACTGAGTTACTCACTCAGGATGATATTTTCTAAATCCATCATTTGCCTGTGAATTTCATGAAGTCTTTTTTTTTTAGTAGCTGAGTAGTACTCCATTGTGTAAATGTACCACATTTTCTGTATCCATTCCTCTGTTGAGGGACATCTGGGTTCTTTCCAGCTTCTGGCTATTATAAATATGGCTGTGGTGAGCATAGTGGAACATATGTCCTTATTACATGTTGGAGCATCTTCTGGGTATATGCCCAAGAGTGGTATAGCTGGATCCTCAGGCAGTACTATGTCCAGCTTTCTGAGGAACTGCCAGACTGATTTACAGAGTGGTTGTACCAGCTTGCAATTCCACCAGCAATGGAGGAGTATTCTTCTTTCTCCACATCATCTGCTGCCACCTGAGTTTTTTGTTTTTTTTTAAAAATTTTTTATTAGGTATTTTCCTCATTTACATTTCCAATGCTATCCAAAAATTCCCCAATACACTCCCCCCCCCACTCCCCTACCCACTCACTCCCACTTTTTGGCCCTGGTGTTCCCCTGTACTGGGGCATATAAAGTTTGCAAGTCCAGTGGGCCTCTCTTTCCAGTGATGGCCGACTAGGCCATCTTTTGATACATATGCAGCTAGAGTCAAGAGCTCCGGGGTACTGGTTAGTTCATAATGTTGTTCCACCTATAGGGTTGCAGATCCCTTTAGCTCCTTGGGTACTTTCTCTAGCTCCTCCATTGGGAGCCCTGTGATCCATCCATTAGCTGACTGTGAGCATCCACTTCTGTGTTTGCTAGGCCCCGGCATTGTCTCACAAAAGACAGCTATATCTGGGTCCTTTCAGCAAAATCTTGCTAGTGTATGCAATGGTGTCAGCGTTTGGACACTGATTATGGGATGGATCCCTGTATATGGCAGTCTTTAGATGGTCCATCATTTCTTCACAGCTCCAAACTTTATCTTTGTAACTCTTTCCATGGGTGTTTTGTTCCCAATTCTAAGAAGGGGCACAGTGTCCACACTTTGGTCATCGTTATTCTTGAGTTTCATGTGTTTAACAAATTATATCTTATATCTTGGGGCCACCTGAGTTTTTAATGTTAGCCATTCTGACTGGTGTGAGGTGGAATCTCAGGGTCATTTTGATTAGCATTTCCCTGATGGCTAAGGATGTGGAACATTTTTTTTAGGTGCTTCTTGGCCATTTGAGTTTTCTCAGTTGTAAAATCTCTGTTTAGCTATGTTCCTCACTTTTTAAACAGGGTTATTTGGTTCTCTGGAGCCTGACTTTTTGAGTTCTTTGTATATATTAGATATTAGCCCTCTATTGGATATAGGATTGCTAAAGATCTTTCCCCAACCTGTTGGTTGCCGTTTTGTCCTATTGACAGTGTTCTTTGCTTTACAGAAGCTTTGCAATTTTTATGAGGTCTCATTTGTCAATTGTTGATCTTAGAGCATAAGCCATTGGTGTTTTGTTCAGGAACTTTCCCCCTGTGTCCATGTGTTCAAGGCTTTCCCCCACTTTCTCTTCTATTAGATTCAGTATATCTGGTTTTATGTGGAGGTCCTTGATCCACTTGGACTTGAGCTTTGTATAGGGAGATAAGAATGGATCAATTTGCATTCTTCTACATGTTGACCACCAGTTGAACCAGCACCGTTTGTTGAAAATGCTCTTTTGTCAAAGATCAAATGACCATAGCTGTGTGGGTTCATTTTTGGGTCTTCAATTCTATTCCATTGATCTACCTGTCTGTCGCTGCACCAGTACCATGCAGTTTTCATCACAATTACTCTGCAGTACAGGGTGAGGTCAGGGATGGTGATTCCTCCAGATGTTCTTTTATTGTTGAGAATAGTTTTGGATATCCTGGATTGTTTTGCTATTCCAGATGAATTTGAGAATTGCTCTTTCTAACTCTGTGAAGAACTGAGTTGGAATTTTGATGGGGATTGCATTGAATCTATAGATTGCTTTTAGCAAGATGGCCATTTTTAGTATATTAATCCTGCCAATCCATGAGCATGGGAGATCTTTCCACCTTCTGAGGTCTTCTTCAATTTCTTTCTTAAGAGACTTGAAGTTCTTGTCTTACAGATTTTCACTTGTTTGGTTAGAGTCACACCAAAGTATTTTATATTGTTGGGAATTTTGTGATGAGTGTCAGTTCCCTAATTTAATTCTCAGCCTGTTTATCCTTTGAGTAGAGGAAGGCTACTGATTTTTTTTTAAGATTTATTTATTCATTTATATGTAAACAGACTGTAGCTGTCTTCAGACACTCCAGAAGAGGGCATCAGATCTCATTACAGATGGTGTGAACCACTATGTGGTTGCTGGGGTTTGAACTCAGGACCTTCAGAAGAGCATTCAGTGCCCTTAACCACTGAGCCATCTCTCCATTCCCTGATTATTATTTTTTTTATTCAGCCACTTTGCTGAAGTTGTTTATCAGTTGTAGGAGTTCTCTGGTGGAAGTTTTGGGGTCACTTAAATATACTATCCTATCATCTGCAAACAAAAGGAGGTCAAGGGGATACAAATTGGAAAAGAAGTCACAATGTGTCTTCTCTATTGATAATTTTTATCCCCTGTAAAACACATTCTTTTCTAATTTAAAGTATACCTTTTTGTGGTCCTGGCCTTCATACCATGTCAACAAAAATATCAATTTGAGTCTTTTGGAGAACACATGGCATATGGCACTGGCCATTAGGTCATTAATACATCACATTGGATAGAATTACTTGCTTTGTCTAAATATGCTAGCAGTGGCAGGGGAGAAAAAGAAAAATGGGGCTTCAGTGAGGACAAATTCAGAGATATGGGCTTTTACACCTGTTCCCCAAAAGAATAATAGTGAGTCAGACTTTTCAGAAGAGAAACATTTCTTTCAGCTTCTTTCTGTTGGCCTAGATCTTTTAGTCTGACCTTCAGGCGTTACATCAGAGGACCAAGTTCTTCTTGCAAGGAGAGCAAGTGTAGCAAATTTCATTGTGCTAGAGAGGATGGGGGCTGTTCCTCTGACTTTTTTCTTCCATCTACCTTTGACTCTTGCTGCCAATCATCATCACTATATCTATGTTTTCTCTGTTTACAGAAAAATCCCCACCAATAATAATACTTGTTGAGCTCTCTGGGACACACACATGTTCTCCTTCTTGTTTGCCATCACTATCTTTGTACCTATGCTTTCTTTTTAGAAGATAATCGCTGTCAACAATAAAATGCATTGATATATGTCCCCCTCTCCTTCTCTATTCTTTTTTTTTAAAGATTTATTTATTTATTTATTATATGTAAGTACACTGTAGCTGTCTTCAGACACTCCAGAAGAGGGCGTCGGATCTTGTTACAGATGGTTGTGAGCCACCATGTGGTTGTTGGGATTTGAACTCCAGACCTTCGGAAGAGCAGTCGGGTGCTCTTACCCACTGAGCCATCTCACCAGCCCTTCTCTATTCTTCCTTTCCTCTAGATTCTATTTCATTTCTTCACTCCCTGGGAGAGGAAAATCCTATGGAAAGTTCTCTCTAGGAATGCTGCCTCTACCAACTGAGCAAACATTTATTCTTCAGCCCACTCCCATCTGTCATCTGCCACCAACACTGAAAGAAAATGCTTTTGTCACTGTCACAAACTAATTCCATTTGCTACAACCACTAGGTGCTTTTTAAAAATACATATTTTTGATTATATGTTGGGAGATGGGAGAGGGAGAGGATACATGTACATGAGTGCCCATGACCTTGGAGCCAATGGATCCTCCTGGAACTTGAGTTATAAGCAATGGTGAGCTGTGTTGTGAGTTATGATGAGTTCAACTCAAAAATGCTCTGAAAGAACATTAAGTGCTCGTAACTGCTGAGCCAAACTCCACTAGGTGCTTTTAAAATCCTGTTACTCCTCTTTGTAGAAGCCCCTGAACATGTGGAATTTCTCCAGAGAAGCACTGCCGCAGTCCAGGGTGATATCCTCCCACTGATCTCCCCTCCCAAGTCTGCCTGCAGAATGTTATCTTCTTCTTAAGCCTCCTGTATAGGTAATCTTATTCATTCCCGTGGAGTTAAGCTTCCTCCATTAGCTCGCCCAAAGCAAGACACTCAGCTTAGTTGGATGGCTTGTTGAAAGTGTGAATCTACCCTCTCCTCCCATAACCTGCCTTCATCTCACCCAGGCTTCCTCATTATGTTCCCTAAACTAAAAAGCCAGGTTTTCAAGACAGGGTAGGAAGATAGGGAAAACCAAGGAGGGAAAGCCAGGGGAAAAAGAGAGACAGCCCTTCACCCTGGGATCTGATTGTCTTTCCTGCTGAGTCCAGAAACCTAAACACAACTGGTAAAGCTAAAACTGTCTACAGATGTAATATGTGTTTTCTAAAGATACCTCAAACAAGGATGCTAAAAGCAAGTGAATTATTTTTAATCAGGGCCAGATTGTTTATAGCCTTGATTCTGAAAACACTCTACACTTACCCCTAAATCTAAACAGAGTGTGTCAAACAACCATTGGGGAGTTTCATTTATAAAAAAAAAGTTTAAAAAATTGCCTTATTCTTGCTTTCACTCCTCTGTATAACACACACACACACACACACACACACACACACACACACACACACCTCCCATTTCCCTCTTCGAACTCTAATATCTTCCCTGTCCTTGTCCTGGTTTGCTTCTCTATTGTAATAAACAATATCCAGAGACAGATAGCCCTGGATGAAGTAGGACAACAGGCTGAGTAAGCCATGCAGAGTAAGCCAGAAAGCAGCTTTCCTGCACCGTCTTTGCTTTGGTTTCTGCTTTCAGGTCCCTGTCCTGAGTACCTGCATTCGCTACCCTCAACAATAGATGGGTGAGATGAAATAAATCCTATCTTCCTCAAGTTACTTTTGGCCGTAGCAATCAAGAAGCCAAACAGGATGGAAATTGGTACCAGGATCATGGGATATTGGTGTGGTAGACTGGTCATGTTGATTTGGGGAATGTTTAAAACTTTGGGCTAGAAAAGGCCTTTGGATACTTAGAGTTTAGGCTGTTGTGGGAGCTTAGAAAATAGGAATGTTGAAAGAGATGCAGACTGTTAAAGCCTATTAAAAAGACCAGCCTTACTGTGCTAGTTTTAGCCTAATAGACTCCATTTTGTACCTAGACTCCATCTTATGTTTAGCTTGCCCCTAGTTTGATCTCAGTTACTAGAAAAAAACATAATTTGTTCCTAGAACCACTCCACCCTTAGTCACCACCCTAGTAACAGCCATTCCACCCTAATAACAACCAATTAGTATCAAGCAAGACAAAATCTAACATTACACGAGATTACTCAAGCTGACCCTCACTGTTCATAGCCAGTCAAAAGTATTACTAGCCAATAAAATTGCACCAAGCTTATAACCTTTAAATGTTAGCCAATTATGTAACTGCCAAGTTGGAAAGCCCCTTACCCTACTTATAACCATGATAAAAAGACTTGATTTTATCAGCTTGGGGCCTTCCCCCACCCATCCACTGTGTTAGAGAGGTTTAGAGGTCTGAGTTTGAGCTTAAATAAAGACTCTTTGCTTTTGCATACAAGTTAGACTCTTGGTGGTCTTTGGAGGAACTTACAATCTGGGCATATCAGAGCTGTTTCTGTGGTACTTTGAAGGCTATGTGGTTTCTGGTAGGCAAGTCTGTAGGTTATTTTCTTGATTAATAACTGAGTATTAGTTAACACCTGACTTGAATTTGGGACAGTGGGACCCTGACTATTTATTTCCCCAGTGCCTAAATGTATAATTGAGATTTACTTAGAAGTTAAAAGAATTGCCTCATTAGTTCCCTGAGCTGTAGAGCCAAGGCTATTATGGTCGGGAAGGTCAAATGGAAGCCATCAAAGTTGCCTTTATCATGGAAAATAGTGAATCCGAAACAATATTGCATTTCTGGAGGGATTCTAGAAGTTAGTACCACCATTAAAAACTCGAAAGATTCAGGAGTAGTGTTTTCCATTATACCTCTTCTTGACCTGTGCAGATCAATGAATTATGGAAAATGGCAGTGACTGTTGAAAATTAACTACTCTGTGAACTGAGCAACTACCTCCCCGCCTATCCCCTAGTGAGAGACAGCTGTTGTGAGGCCAGTCTGACTGGTGAGGCACACAACCTCCAGGACCAAGTAAGAATCAAGTTCTCAGCTCTCAGGTTGATTCTGCTGTTGTCACTGCATAGCCCTGGCTGGTCTGCAACTTGCTGTAGGCTGACCTCAGACTTACATAAGTCTGCATTCTTGTTTCCCATGTGCTGGGATTAAAGGCATGCATTTCCATTCCCCACTTAAAACACGAAGTGTTCAGTATTGGTATATGTGCATGGGTGGGGTCATTTAAGAAATTCAGTCTATTTTTAAACTTTAATTTTTAAATTGTGTCAGTCTTTACTGTGTCAATATAACATTAAATTTGCAGGGAGGAATCTATCTTTCATGTATCCATCATCTAAATTTGATACCTAAGCACATCTCTCTTCCATTTGTGCTTAAACTTGTATTTTCCCTAATTCTTTATTTTGTTTTGAGGTAGCATTTCTCTCTATGTAGTCCTGGCTATCCTGAGTCTTACTTTATACATCAGGCTGGCTTCCAGCTCGCAGACATCCCTCTGCCTCTGTCTCCTGAATGCTGAGACTAAAGGTGTAGACTGACATGCTTGGCTTTATTTTCCCTGATTTTTAGTGATCTTAAGACTTTTGCTGCAGCTAGCATCATACTAAAATTCTTTTCTGTGTTTCACTCAAGAACTTGCCTTCATTTCATCTTATTACTAATTTATTTATTTAGATCACACATGTGTATTTTCTAAGTCACATGTGTGGGTGTCAGAGAGTTTCTGAACTTGGGCTTACAGTTTATTATGACTCAAGAAGCTTGGTTCAGCAACCCATTCTTGAAAAATAAACTAAAACAGCCAAATTAAGAGTAAAATGAATAGAGATTTATTCAATGTGGGATTATTCATATTGGGAAGAAGGCCCAAGAGATTCAGGGAGACTCTCCAGTCCATCTGCAGGGTAAATAGAGGGTCAGGGATGGATTTTTAGCAGTCTCAATCAAGTTGTGGCCTGCCATCTGGAGGTCATACTTAATCTGCAAGGCAGTCTGTTAACAACTTGTTAGCATCGTGGGAAATTTCTTTTCTTTCTTTCTTTTTTTTTTTTTTATCATTTTGTGAAGTCAGTAACTTATCATTCAAGAATGTTATGGAAATTGTATACATAAAAGAAAATCCTGTGCTTCAGCCAATTAATACATTTATACTTTTTCCCCCATTTTTAAATTAGGTATTTAGCTCTTTTACATTTCCAATGCTATACCAAAAGTCCCCCATACCCACCCACCCCCACTCCCCTATCCACCCACTCCCCCTTTGTGGCCCTGGTGTTCCCCTGTACTGGGGCATATAAAGTTTGCAAGTCCAATGGGCCTCTCTTTCCAGTGATGGCCGACTAGGCCATCTTTTGATACATATGCAGCTAGAGTCAAGAGCTCTGGGGTACTGGTTAGTTCATAATGTTGTTCCACCTATAGGGTTGCAGATCCCTTTAGCTCCTTGGGTACTTTCTCTAGCTCCTCCATTGGGAGCCCTGTGATCCATCCATTAGCTGACTGTGAGCATCCACTTCTGTGTTTGCTAGGCCCCCGCATAGTCTCACAAGAGACAGCTATATCAGGGTCCTTTCGATAAAATCTTGCTAGTGTATGCAATGGTGTCAGCGTTTGGATGCTGATTATGGGGTGGATCCCTGGATATGGCAGGAAATTTCTTTTCTGGAAGACAAGACTGGCATTAAGTTTCAGAGTTTCTTCTCCCAAGAAATCACTAGGAGAAACTTCAATTTCTTGGTGTCTGTTGTCCTAAAAGTCTGGCAGCTAAACTGTCTTTAGGCTATTTTTTGTTTCTGCCAGGTCAGTAATAAGAACGTCTGAGAGATGGCTCTTTCCTTCCACCATGTGCTTCTCTGAGACCGAACTCGGATTCCCTCCCTGAGCCATCTGGCCTGACCCGAGAACCTAGTTTTCCTTGAGTGTAGACCCCTAGAGGAAAGGGAGCCCCCTAGCCTGCTGGCAGCAGCACTGGGCTGACTCCCACTGCCTTACATTCGCACCTTCTGGACTCGGCACCACAAAACAATCACCAAACCTAGCTTGTCCTGTTTCTGAAACGTGGCAATATCTGTTTATTCTCTCTATATCCTTGGCCGTCACCATCATGGTCTGTACATCACTTGTACAGGTAACAGCCAGACCCACAGTCTGTCTCTTTTAAGTACTTTCTTGGCCCACTCCAGTGCACTCTCTTCACCTCACCCTTCCTGTCTAAATTAAGTGCCTCTTTGGAGACAGGATAGAGTCAAGGTATTGCTCAATGCTGTGCTTAAGAAAAGCATTGTAATGAGTAGAGTTTTGCTGAAGTAAATTGACTGTTTACACAGTGGTGAAGTAGGGTACAGATTTAGCTGGCAGGGGTGGGTGTGACTAGCAAGGGAAGATGTGGGTGTGACTAGCAGTACTTTAAATGTTCTAATCTCAAAATATTAGGCTACCAGAGAAGCAAAAGTCTCTAAAGAGACTGGAAATGTTGAGTCTATGATGTGTTGAAGGTTTAAGTGATATTTTATTATACAACTTGTATTATTTGTATTTTTGAGCCTAGAGACAAAAGGAAAATTAGACTTGTAGGCACAGACATAAAAGTTATCACCAAGTTTAAGATATGGAAAATATAGGATGACACAGGGGAGACCTGCTAGAAAAAATTGTCACATTAAAAACTCAAAATAGAATTTTACTTAATATTAATTTTATTGATAAGGCAAAATGAGGAGTCTTGTTCCTGACTTCCACTCAACAGAATCCAGTAGCTCCTGCCCTCAACAGTTATAACAACCCACAATGTCTATAGATATTGTCAAATATCATGTGGAAGCAGAAAGGAAGTTATTCCTGATTAGAACCATGGAACTCAAATAGTATCAAGGTCAGTATTTCTTGTTAGCCACTAGAATCTTGATATTAGAGAAACAGTACGAATATCATCCTAAGCCCATTTATCCTGAAAAACAAAACCCCAAAGCATTCTGCAAGTACCCAAGAGGTCGGGAGAAAAAGGCTGGGAGAGTGTCACCTGACTCCCAGGTGGGAGAGAGAAGCCCTGAACACAGGGATGCTCGACTTAGTTCTATCTGCAGCTAGCGGGCTGCATTCAACACTGCACACTGCTCTCTTCCCCTGGAGTAACCTTGCCCTCTAGCCACAGGCTGGTGGCTTTGATAGGAGGCAAATGTCTATAGTATGGCTAGGTCTGATAGTTTATTACTTAAGAAAAGTCTGCAACTAACTGTTGCCCTACAGTTGGGCTGCATAGTGATGTTTACCTGAACTACGGCAGTTCCTAATGTGGTTCAAAGGTAGAAACTGTAAAGCTAGCTCTGAGTTTAACTGCCTGAGTCTAGGAGACTCAAATATGTTGGCCCTCTAGTTTTCTTCACATTCTCTTCTAAACTGTACCTTTAACTCTCACTAGTGACTTCACGAACTTGGAAAAGATGAATGAATACACAGGTCAATGGGGATACATGAGAAACAAAGGCAGGTAACACAAAACTTCTAAGGACTGTTTTAAATGAAGTGAAGAGATACTCGAATAGTGGACTATGGTGTCCCATGGGCATCAGGTTGATCCAGATGCCCTTTGTTGTAGAATTCGGTAAGAAAAGCAGTTAGAAAAGACACTTCTGTCACTGAGATAGATGAAGTTGTTATTCATAACACAGTCCCTAAAATGATACTGCTACCTAAGAATTATAGCTGAAAAATTGTTGCAGTCTATTCATTTAATATAACAACAAATGATAATCAAAGGCAGTAGAGTTCCTTAGCACCAATTTAAAACCATTGAGAGACAAAACTTATGTTATCAAATTCAGAGGACCCCTGATGGCTACCAGCATTGTCGGCAGGTGGAAGACACCCAGATGTTTGACCAGTGTGCGAGAGCTGGCCTGCTGCAGCACTGGGGAGAGTGACCAGCACCTGGACCATCAAATAAAATAGAGCAGGGGGCTTGGTAAGAATGGTCCTGGTGACATGGGCACAGGAGCTGGCCCTGAAGGCATGGGTATGAGAGTTGGCCTCAGTGGTGTAAGGGCATGAGAGCTGGTGGGCTAACCAACTCAGCTATCATCCAGGCCCAGATTCAGGGCTTTAAGTTGGCCCACCCCAACCACCACCCCATCTATGAACTGTTAATGCACATGATGAGGCCAGTCCTGCAGACCCAATCTGAAAGAAATACCAGTAAGAATCCAGCATTGATAGGTTGCTAGGGTTGAGGACAGGGAGATGAGTGGGACTGAGGTGCATTGAAATTCACACACACACACACACACACACACACAATCACTAAAAAATATATTTAAAAAATGTTATCAATTGCATATAGAAGGAGGGACAGGTGGGGTGTAGACATTGGAAATAAATTTGACAGGATATATACATTTTCAACAACTGGTACTTTAAAGGCCCTACTCTGGGTATTTATTTGAAAGGTTTATCTTGGGTTTGCTTTCTCACAAGCATCTACGACGACAATGGAATGTGATTATTTCTATTATTTAAGTAAATTAGCACACTTTGTTCCATAAAAAGTAAATTGTTCTAAAGCACCAACAAAGAAGAAAGAACTTCGTTTTGTTTTGTTTTTGTTTTTGTTTTTTTTTTTTTTTGAGACAGAATCTCACTTTGTATCCTGGCTGGCCTGAAATTCAAGATATCCTCCTGCTTCTACTCCTGAATACAAATGAGTGTACCACATACCTGTTCTAAATTCTTTTCTCACTGACACAACTGCTTAATTAAAACCCAACAGCATTATAGAAATACACAAATTAATCCATTGAGCCTTTACATAAATATGCTGAGTTTATTCATGATACAGTCTTCAAATTACCTCATTTAAAAGTAACAACTAACAAAATCCATTTTAAAATACATTGATAATTTGAAAACAGGCACAACATGAAAATGAAGACTCCTGATTTTAAATAAGTGCCTAACTATGAAATTATCTTTTTAACATTTTTTAGTTCAATTCTGGGTGAACCAAGATGGCCTCTTTATGTTTCTTTCAACAATCCTCTTGCCCTGATCCTTTTCTGATGGTTTCTCTCCTGTGTACAGCACCATAGTCTCAACGGAAGGAGCTCTGAAAGGACCTCCTTCTTGAGCCCCTATTTGTTGTCTGATTTTTGTCGTCTCCTGGCGTACTTTCTCATAGCAATATCCACAAAGGACATGTTTCTGCTTCAGGTGACCACATTCAGGGCAAATGTCTATATTGTTCTTTAAAACAAAGAAAAACATATTAATAACAAGCAATATAATACATAATCACCAGCAAGAACTCTAACATGCTGACATTGTAGCTTTCTGAGAATGTTCGTGCTACATAAGACTATATACTAGCTAGTTCAACAATATATTTTAACAGGAAAACCAAAAAAAAAAAAAAAAAAAAATAGCAACACTGAGTTCAAATTAGTAAGAAAATTAGGACTAAAACTCAAGTTTACCAATCTGGTATATTTTTATTCGTATAGCCTATGGGTAAACTATTCTCAAATTCTTTTGTCTAATCTCCAGCTTGAGTAGAATATTTTCATTATATGAGTGTAGTGAATTCCACATTAACAATTAAAAGCATAGTCAAGAAGTTTGGAGATTTTTTTCAGAATTGTTTGTAATGATCTCATTTGACTTTTGAATTAAGAGCTCTATCAGTCCTCTAACTTCAAATAATAACCAACAAGGAGCCCATCTAAGCAATGGGATGATTCATTAAGAGTATCTTAAAACATTAAGGAAGAATTAGATTACGTATCTATCCATGATGAGCCAAACAAGATGCTAAGACTATTATAAGGCTGGTTTTCTCTGCTACACAAATACAATACCGGGCTATTCAGTGTTAGACTTGTGGAAGAGAGTGTGTATGTGCACACACCTACACCCGTTCACACATTACCTTAATTTTAATAAGCTTTTGAGGGTTTCTTCTCCTACATCGGTTAACTTCGATGGTGCGTCTGTTTTTGGGAGCTGCCATCCAAAAGATACTATCTAAAAAGCTGGAATTCTCTTTATTTTCACAAGTATCATGTGCTAGCTCTGTGAGGATGGATGGTCTCTGGACGGCTAATGCTGGTGCTATAAAACAAAACAGAGATGCCGAATCAACTCGGAGTTCCTAAATGAATACAGCCACTATTTCCTTTAACAGTCAACATGTGTAGTGTCACTAAATATACACACCTATAAATTATATGTGTTTGTGAGTATATGTGCACATGTAAGGTCAGAGGACAGCTTTCAGAGTTAGTTCTCTCCTTACGTCATACTGGCCATGGGGCTAGGACCCAGGTCCTGAGACTTAGCAACAAGGTCCTTTACTACTGAGCCATATGGCTGGCCTGACATAAATAGTTTTGAATGTTAAACACAACAAACATTAGTAATAATCCCCAGCTATTAAAATATACTAAAGCTCATATAAAAGGCAATTTAAAATACTTCAACTGGAATGCTTTCTTATTGCAAGCTACCAAAGCAGCCAGGCTACTCTACTAAGCATTTCCTCCGTATATAATCCGGGACACTGCAGTTCAGTAATAAGTAGTGTACAAGTAATCTAATCCCGAGACTCCCTACATTCACTCACATCACTGAGATGACTACAATGGTCATCTGTACCACACTATCCTGATCCAGTTAGGTCCTTTTTCTTTAAACCTGGTAGGTTCCTAAAGCCATTAAATTTTTCCTTAATATTTAATCTTAACCTGTGTTCTAAGAAAAGATTTATTATTTATGAGATTATCAAGTGTTTCACCTTTGTTTTTCTAAATTGCTTAGATCACTTCTTTACCCTTTCTTATGTTCTTCAGACTTGCGAACGTTCGTTCAATTCTTAGGACTTCTTACCACTACATAAACTGTCCAAGCACAGGCCTATTAGACAACGAATGGACTGAAATGATTATCTCAGGTAGAACATGGAGACAATTATTTATTATGCTGCGCTTGAGATATAATAAAATATATCTCTGTTCAGACTGGGCATTATCACTTTTGCGATACACTGTAAATAATACAGCAATCTCAAATTTAACGCCCAAGATACCAGGAGCTCGAAGCTAGCCTGGGCTACACAGTGAGTTCTAGACCACCCTGGCTACGGTGACAGTTTCAATAAATAAATAAATAAATAAATAAATACGAAGCTAGCCTGGGCTATACAGTGAGTTCTAGACCACCCTGGCTACGGTGACAGTTTCAATAAATAAATAAATAAATAAATAAATAAATAAATAAATAAATAAATAACCAATAAACAAACAAACAAATAAAATAACGAACCAATCAACCAACCAAAAACCACGCTACAACCCGGAAGCCCTCACCAACCCTCTTTCCACGAACTCTCTCCTTACGGACCCCACGGAGGACTGACAAAGCGACTCCAGCTCTGCTGCAGTTGCCGTTGTAGCAGCTCCCAGCACCTCTGGAGCGGTCCGGGACGCACCGGCCATGGTAGTGAAAGCAGCAGCAACGAAGGAGCCATGATCTTCTCAAGACAGAGCGGGACGCGGGCTGAGCGCATGCGTTAAGTCCGCCCACTTCCCCGCCTCCTCGCTCAGAGCATGCGCAGGCCCCTCTTGCGCATGCGCAAGGGTCAAAGACCGCTGTGATCCAAAAACTCCAACTCCCAGCTACCCCTAGGTGACTCTCCTCCAATCAGAGCAAAGAAGAAAAAAAAAATTAAAGGAAGCATACTTACTGCGCATGTGCGTGGCTGTGTTCCGACTTTCCGGGTAAAGATGGCAGAGCGCGGTTACAGCTTCTCGCTGACTACATTCAGGTATTCGGGGGACCCGCAGGTTCCATGCGTCGCAGATCACAGGAGCGCCCCAGACATGGTCCCGTGTGTCGGACCTGGCTGGTGTTTGCGTAGGAGTGCACGGTGACGGAGCTGGACTCGTAGCTTTGCAGAGTCATGTTCCGTGCCAGGCCTGGGCCCTGGCTGAGGCCGGCCGTGTTGCGGGCCGAGGGACGGGAGGCCCCAAGCCAAGCACTAAGCACTGGCTCTCCTTCTAGACTAGGAGAAGGGTGCTTTGAGATAGTCTGTTTTCAGCTGCTCTCTTCAGGTCCAGGATTTCTTTACTGGCCCGGCTAGGCCTGAGCGAGAGCTTTGTAAACCCAGACTCCTTATGGGACGTGTGAGACGTCCTTTTTCTTTTGGGAGATCCTTATTTGCTGTTAAATCTTAGTTTTAGTCTCTGTTTAGCAGCGATGTGCTTTGAAGCTCACACTGCTTTCGGTTTCGCCTGTGCTCCTGTAGAAGCTTAAGAAGTATAAAATGAAGGCGCTGATTTCCTGTCAAGTTTTTGTGGCACATGCAAACTGATAACCTCTGTATTTTGCTTGATCCACTAACAAATTGCTTTAAAACGATTTTAGACCCTTATGTTTTGGGAGAAAGAATTAAAGAGTTATATATATTTTCTCAAAGTGCAGTTAAGGGGAACTATTGTTCCCTGTTTAAGAAAAAACCATCATGGATGAACTTAGACAAAGGACTGTGTTTTGACCATTTTCTTTCTTTTTTTTTTTTTTTCTTTCCATTTTTTTATTAGGTATTTAGCTCATTCACACTTCCAATGCTATACCAAAAGTCCCCCATACCCACCCACCCCCACTCCCCTACCCGCCCACTCCCCCTCCTTGGCCCTGGCGTTCCCCTGTTCTGGGGCATATAAAGTTTGTGTGTCCAATGGGCCTCTCTTTCCAGTGATGGCCGACTAGGCCATCTTTTGATACATATGCAGCTAGAGTCAAGAGCTCCGGGGTACTGGTTAGTTCATAATGTTGTTCCACCTATAGGGTTGCAGATCCCTTTAGCTCCTTGGCTACTTTCTCTAGCTCCTCCATTGGGAGCCCTGTGATCCATCCATTAGCTGACTGTGAGCATCCACTTCTGTGTTTGCTAGGCCCTGGCATAGTCTCACAAGAGACAGCTACATCTGGGTCCTTTCGATAAAATCTTGCTAGTGTATGCAATGGTGTCAGCGTTTGGATGCTGATTATGGGGTGGATCCCTGGATAAGGCAGTCTCTACATGGTCCATCCTTTCATCTCAGCTCCAAACTTTCTCTCTGTAACTCCTTCCAAGGGTGTTTTGTTCCCACTTCTAAGGAGGGGCATAGTGTCCACACTTCAGTCTTCATTTTTCTTGAGTTTCATGTGTTTAGCAAATTGTATCTTATATCTTGGGTATCCTAGGTTTTGGGCTAATATCCACTTATCAGTGAGTACATATTGTGTGAGTTCCTTTGTGAATGTGTTACCTCACTCAGGATGATGCCCTCCAGTTGACCATTTTCTTAAGGACTGACAGCTGAAGGCAGCCAGGATCTACTTGTTGAATATAACAGTAACTAGTAGTGGTTTTTCCATTACCACCTATGTATAATGAGTTATAGATGAACCTGGACAATTGAACTTTTTCAAGGTTGTCCACAAATAGGTAAATCAGGACTCAAACCTTGTTGGTTTTGAAAACAATTAATAGACTTTTTGTTACAATATATTATCTTTTGAGAATTGCCCTTTACAGTTTCACATAAGAAGTGAGTTAATGTTATTATTTTGAAATCTTTAAATGAATTCCATTAAATTCCTTAGCAAATGATTTCATTATATAATTGACAGAGACTAAATTTTGCATGGTAGTCGCTTATATTTGTAAACAAAACAAATACGGTCGGTCCTAAGTGGTTTCATTATAGCTGAGACAAATGGACATAGATCGTGAGGGACTGAGTTTTTAAGTTATTAGTTATTTAATTTCTTTTTGTGTCAGAATTATTGGTGACCCAGGCTGGCTTCAAATGGCCAGTAACTAAGGATGCCTTTCAGCTTATCCTTCTGCCCCCACTTGCTCTGTGACGGGATTTTAGTAATGCACGCCCATACCTTATTTATGCTGTGTCATGCATTCTAGACAAGCACTCTGCCATAGGAGCTACATCCTCAGTCCTTGAGTCTTTTATATAACAAACATCTCAATGTTTTCACAAACAGATTTCTTTATTATAACAGTCCTTTAAAAAAAATGATAAGGTTTAGCTAGCAGCTTACATTTGGTGAAGAATGGTAAATGAAAGAAAGAAATTGGCGTGGACTGGTTTGCGTTCTACCAAACGTGTTCGTGGGGATTTTGTTGAAAGAGGCAGTGGGCTACTGGGACTCATGAGCACAGCAGCTGCCTGAGTTCTCGGTACACTTGCCTGCAGTGGGGAACAGAGGGAGTGGGAATGCTTTGCTAACCAGAGATGGGGAAAACAACAGCAACAGAACACAGGAAGAGAATTTGTGCCCATTCGAGACTTGGACTAACTCCGTAGTCTGGTAAGCTTAGCTTCCAAACACCTTCAGGGTAGATTTCAAAGGCCAGAAGGTTTGATTAGTGAGGCTTGGCCTCTGTTTTCCTTCTGTCAGGTGTCCTGTACTATTTTGAATGTGTGAACAGAGGGAATGTCTCTGTTTCTTTTCCAGCCCATCTGGTAAGCTTGTCCAGATTGAATATGCCTTGGCTGCGGTAGCTGGAGGGGCCCCGTCAGTGGGGATTAAAGGTAACTCAGTGTTTCCTTCTCTTCAGATGCTTGTTAATAGTTAGCTGAAGTAGGTGTATGTGCATAAGCCTTAACAGTCTTTGTTAGAGAACTTTGAAGTTAAAAGAAATAACATTCTGAAATAGATGTTAAGTCATAATTCTTAGTGATCTTTGTGTTAGATTAAGGAATTTTGAAGTTTTAAGAAAGTAGCATTCAGCACAGTAATTTAAAATTTACAGCAAATATAGCATTTTAATCTATTGTGATAATTCATAAGTTGACTTTCATTCAGGAAACTATTGTTTTCATTGGTTCTATTTTTCTATGGAGTTTTATCTTCTTTATCAAGGGCTAATTATAAAACATCTGAAGATAAAATTATTGTATGTTCTAGTATCCTTATAGAGAAATTTCTTATTATTTGTATTAGAAGGCTTAACTAGATTAAAGCCAATAAACCTGAAAATATTGAGAGAGACTGGGTAATGCCTGCAGCTATGGGGATTTTACTTTTTTATTTTTTATTTTATTTTTTGGTGTTGTGTAAGGATCCAGAAAAAGGTTTTACAGTCTAGAGAAGGCAACAAGTTTGAGTTTAATGCATCTGTAAGTAGAAGGCTAATGAAGGATACATTGTAGTATTAATCTTTTTTTCTTCTTTTTAAGCTGCAAATGGCGTAGTATTAGCAACCGAGAAAAAGCAGAAATCCATCCTGTATGATGAAAGGAGTGTTCACAAGGTGGAGCCCATTACCAAGCACATCGGTTTGGTGTACAGTGGCATGGGCCCCGATTACAGGTATGTGTACTGTTTGTGATGTTTTCTCATCACGTCGTCCTAATTCTTCTTTGGTTTCAGAGTCATGGCAGCCTGACGACAGCTAAGTTTTGTTTGCCTGCAAGGGTTACTTTATGGAGGTTGGTCTTGTGATGCATGGTTGTAAAACAGGTGACTAGTGACATGCCTTTCTTACCTGGCTTTCTCATCACTCTCTCATTCCCTCCATCCAAGGACTCGGTAGGAAGGGCTTTGGTGTTTTAAAGCACCTTAAAAATGATTGAATGCATTCATGCTATAATGTATTGTTACAGTGGTTTAGGCAACAAGAAAAAGCAGGGCCATGTAGAGTTAACATCATTCTGTTTATATCTGCTTTTCTCAAAGGGATAACTGTCTCTAAGGTCACTGAAGGCTTCTGGATGGCCAGGCAGGACTCAGGCATATAGAATTGCTTCCTCTGAATTCCACTGGAAAAGAGAGTAACACTTGTTACATTGAGGTCCCAGTAAGTTGAAAGAAATTAGCAGCTTTTTACCATGTACAATTAAAATGAAAATTAATTTTAGAGGACAAGGTAGAGCCCCGGAGTTATTGAAAGAAAGATGAAATTTCAAGACCTATAAGTCGTACAAAGTACTCAGAAATTGCTATTTGTTTGTGAGCCTAGAGGCTGCCTGGGGCTGAGAAAAAAGAAAAACAAACCTGGGCATGCCCCGTAGTTAAAACCTTCCTGGGAACAGCTTAACCTTAAAGATAAAGAGGAATGTGAAGACATAACAGGGCTATCTGAACTGAGTCAACAACTCACAGAACTCTGACACCCTGCACGTACATGTAATTTTTCTGCTGATGTTTGAATAAGCCAATAGTGTGTCTAGTGTGTTGCTATGCTGAATTCCACACCACCTAAGCCCCTTACCCCATAAAAACCCCTAGCTTCCGAGCCTCGTGGCCGACATCTGTTATCTCCTGTGTGGGATGCATGTCAGTCCGGAGCTCCGTAATTAAACGACCTCATGTAATTACATCAAGGTGGTCCTTTGTGATTTTTTTGGGTGCACGCCGAATCGGGAATGGAGTGGGGGTTTCCCCACTAGATTCTAACATTATCAAAACATGATTTGCTTTCCTGCCCTGGAAAGTTCTGTACCACTGTGTAGAATGGACACTGCAGAGGACTATTGATGAGAAAATAAACTTACGGGAAGGCTTGAGTGTCAGTGATAAAGTGCATGCTTCAGATAGAGTAGCGCATGAGCAGGTGGGCTAAATCCTTTTCCTATATTTGATTGCTATATAGTTAGATTAGTCAGGTGATTTGTGTGTGTGTGTCTTTGTCGTATTAGACTAGTTTACAGGTAGCCTGGGCAGTCCAACATTGGCTGTCTGCTGGCAGAAAGGCTGAGAATACAGAAGTCGTTCAGTACAGAAGGCTACATGTCTCAGCAGACCCAGTCTAATCCTGGAGTCCTGAGGGATTCCTGCAGGAGGCTGCTGTTGTCTTCAGCCTGTATTGGAGTCCTGATAAAGGTTTGTTAATATAGACGGCAGCAACAGCATAGACACTGTCCAGCTAGAGTAAGGCAAGGAGCCTAAAGGAGTTTCCTTCCTTCTATGACCTTTTTATCTGGGTTGCCATCAGAAAGTATAGCCCAGATTTAGTGTGGATCTTCCTGCTTCAAATAATCTGATTTTTAAAAGTTCCTTACAGATGCTTGTATCTCTGTTAATTCCAGTTATAGTTATGTTGACAACCAGGATTAACCATCACAATTGAAGGATTTCATGCCTTGTTTAAACAGTAGTTTCTTAATTTTTTTTTAAAAAGCTTTGAAATCTATTCTGAATTGTAGACAAAAAAAAGGTAGATTACAGGAAAGACAGAGAATGTGACAAAAATGCCCAGACTTATATGTGTATATTCATATGCATCTCTGTTTGGGATGGCTGTAGTGTGGTATAAATAGACTGCCTGCCCTCAAGACAGGGGGCAGTCTGGAAGATGTCACAGAGGGAGACACAAAGCTCTCACTTTGTTCAATAAATCGGTTACCTTAATACAGTGTTTCACCTGCATGCCTATCTGCATCATATGCATGCAGTGCCCCCAGTGGCCAGAAGAGGTATTGCATTCACTGAAAATAGAGTCAAGATAGTTGTGAACCACCGTGTGGGTGCTAGGTGTTGAATCTGGGTCCTCTGTGCACTTAATGGTTAACCTGTCTCTCCAGGTCCCTTAAATCTCTTACTAACTCTAGTCCCTGCTTCTCTTTCTGTCGTTTCCTACTGTGATTCTCTAATGAATCTTTTCTAAAGTGAGGCTAACTCTGAGCTGATGACTGCTAAAGAGAGACAAGTGCTATGTTTGTATCATATGTTCTTTTAGAGGAAAGTTGTGGGGGAGTTAGTAGTGTGTCAAAATTTTAATTGTTTTTTTTCTGTTGCCTTAGAGTACTTGTACACAGAGCTCGGAAACTTGCTCAGCAATACTACCTTGTTTACCAAGAACCCATTCCCACAGCCCAGCTGGTACAGAGAGTAGCCTCTGTGATGCAGGAGTACACGCAGTCAGGGTGAGTCACTGTTAGTACTTGAAGAAATGCATTATGAATTTGAGGAAGAAAAAATTGTGTGAAAGAAATCAGGTACATAGAAGTCGTCTTATTCTTTCTGTATTTAAAGCTGAACAAATGAAGAAAATCACTGATAACAATTGTTTCTGGATTTGACTTGAAATAATTTCTTAAGGTAAAATGTGGCAATATGGTGATATACCTGTAAACCTAGTATTCGGAACACTGAGGAAGGTAGATGGCAAATTCAGGGCAAATTTAGGTTGCATAGTTAGATACTGTCTCAAAATGGAGGAAAAAGGGGAAACTGTTCTTACCCAACAACAGACATCAGCATCTTGATTTTAACAAAGTCCTTTGCCTGTGTTCTTTGTCAGCTTTAGTGCTGACACTAAATTAAATTAGCTTTTTAATCTGAAGTGATGGTGAAGCATGAAGACAGCAATAACATTTTAATTCCAATATTCTTTTGTTGTTTAAGATTTATTTATGTATGTATTTTATGTATATGGGTATTTTGTCTTCATGTGTGTCTATATACCAGAAGAGGGCATTAATTCCATGATGATCATATGAGGACTGCAGTTAGAGATGGTTGTGAGCTATCATGTGGGTGCTGGGAATTGAACTCAGTACCTCAGGAGAGCAGCCGGGACTTTTAACCTCTAAGCATTTCTCCAGCCACCCAATATTCTTAAATCATACCGTGACTGAAATAGTGTAAAGGTGACTGCTGATACATAAGCCTAGTAGGAAGGAGGCATTTATGAAATGTTAGTACCGGCTTCCCCATGCTTAGATAGGAATACCATATATAATCCCAAAGTGTGTGCTTAGCCACTTTGTGTTGAGCTAACAAAATACCTGAGCCAGGTTTATTTAGTTCAGAAGACTGCAGGTCCAAGGACATGGTTCATAGTTATTACATGGCCAGAGGCCCACAGTAAGAGGCCCACTCCATAGAAACTAATTCACTTCTACAAGATCAAACCTACTCTGAGAAAAAACATTAACCCTTATCTAGGATGGAATCGGTGACCTAGTGTCTTCCACCATGCATCATTTCTTGAAGGTGTAATTTTGTAATTATGTAGCACTGAGAAATAATTTCTGGTGAACTTTTAGGAACTAAACCACTTGATTTGGATTTACTACTGTTATTAACAGTAATAAGGACAATTCATTTCATATTGGTTCATTTAGAAGTTAAGTCTAACTCAGTTTATTTGGTAATTACTTTTCTTGTGAATATATTTAAATTCTTATATTATTCCAAATCATTTTTGTTTTTTTCCTATAGTGGTGTTCGTCCATTTGGTGTTTCTTTACTCATTTGTGGGTGGAATGAGGGACGACCATATTTATTTCAGTCAGATCCATCTGTAAGTATCATTACATATATTTGAAATATTTATTAGAATTGTTTTTTATACATGTAATAAAAGTAGAAACCATAAAACTTTAATATTTAGCAGTATTTTCCTTCTTTTTCTCTTGTTTTTAAAGGTTTGGTTTTACCTTGAATTAATGTGTATTCTTGTGTGTCTGCGGGTGTATGCATGCGACTGACTGCAGGTACTTGAGGAGTCAGATCCCACTAAGGCTGGAGTTAAGGTCCGGGGCCGGCACTCAAGTCCGCTCTGAGAGCAGGATGGGCTCCTCTCTCTCCCTCAGCCATTTCTCAAGCTGCTTTTTTTTTCTTTCTTTTTCTTTTTCTTTCTTTTTTCTTTTTAAAGACAGTATAAGGTAGTACATATTTGTTTGCTCATTCATCATTTTTATAGTGCTGTCTTTGATAAGCTATATGATACACTAGATTTCACCATTTTTTGGTCATGTTCTTTAGCATGTACTAGAATGCACATGTACTAGTTTTTGTAGTTATCAAATTTCATTAGGCCTCTTGAACTCTGTTACTTTGTGACTCTGTTCCCTTGGCAAACACTTGAGTCGGATGTATAACAGGAGGCCAGTGTTATAATGTTTGTCATCAATTTGATGACAGCTGGGATTTACAAGGCGTCTTGATCGCTCTGTCTTTTCTTTTTTAAAAAAATACTATTTATGTCTTTATTTTATTTATATGAGTACACTGTAGCTGTCTCAGACACACCAAAAGAGTGCATGGGATCCCATTACAGATGGTTGTGAGCCACCATGTGGATGCTGGGAATTGAACTCAGGACCTCTGGAAGAGCAGTCAAGTGCTCTTAACCACAGAGCCATCTCTCCAGCCCTGAGCTGTTTTTTCCAAAGCAGAAAGTGATATCTGGATCTGGGTTTATTCTACCCAGGTTTATTGTTGCATTTGCTGTGAGGAGAAGCCCAAGAAAAAGTTCAAGGTTAAGCAGTGAAGTTTTGTTTATTAGATAAGTACAAGTCCTCCTGATGCAAGCCTTATAAATATCTTACAAATTAAAATGGCAAAACAAAAGTAACCGAATTTTGAGTCCATCTGTGAGCTTCTGAAGCTAAATGTCTGGTCTGTGGTCTGGCCTTCCTGGCCAGCTGAGGGCAGTCCCTTGGGACTGTGTTCACACTTTGCTGTCCTTTTCTGTACTGTATACTATACTCTAACAAGATATACCCCCGATAAGCTTTCCTCTCATTTTTACATTCATGTTTGCTTTTCCCAGATGTGGCTGTTACACATAGGGCTTCTCAAACATTCTACTTGCCCCCCTTTTCACCTGGGAAAGTAATTGTAACCATGGTAAATATAAAATACGCAAGTAAATACACAAGTAAAATATAAAAAATAAAATAAATACACAATGCACTGGCAGTGAGTCACAGACCTCGCTGAGAACAGTTCTTTGATATATATATATATATGTATATATGTGTATATATATGTATGTGTGTGTGTATGTATATATATATATATGTATATATATATATATATACACATATATATTTAGCTTTTTATTTAAAGCAGAAGCAAGTTTGCATAGTAATGAGATGGATGAGCTTGTTTATTTTTACAGAAAGAATTAAGTCTTTAGAGAATATTCGAATCTGCAGGGACTTGGAGCTTCAACATTTTTTCCGAGTTGATACTTTGATTTTATATTTGTCAGTGCTAAGGATACCACTTTACATAAATACTTGCTGCAGAAATGTTAGGAAAATGCCTAGGGTCATTTAAAAAATGATTGCAAATTCTAACCCCAATCCAAAATCCATTTAATAAATCTTTTTATGAAACTCAAGTCAACAACCCAATAATAACTTTAAAGTTAAAAACAGAAAATTCTAACAGTGGCATCTGTGCTGAGGAATGATGATAGGACAACCAATCCCTGACCTATAGTAGTCTCCAGTCAATGTTGGCTGGTGCTGTGTAGCATGTTGGCGTAAACAGTAGAGTGCATGTGCACATTCTGAGGCAAGGCTCTGGGGACATAGTGTGGGAGAGGGCTGCCTTAAAACACCTTGGATTCCTATTTTTGGTTTTTTTTTTTGTTTTTGTTTTTGTTTTTTGAGACAGGGTTTCTCTGTGTAGCCCTGGCTGTCCTGGAACTCACTCTGTAGACCAGGCTGGCCTCAAACTCAGAAATCCGCCTGCCTCTGCTTCCCGAGTGCTGGGATTAAAGGCGTGCGCCACCACTGCCTGGCAACACCTTGATTTTGAGCTAAATTTTAGTTGTTAAATATTTAGGAACCTTTCACTGTTGCCAAACTTTTCATGGCCCCATTAAAATATTCAAAGGTTTTGATACTTTTAATAAAAGTCCATCTCTATTCAGTAAAGATGATAAGGGTCCCTAGGTTTATAATGTGATACAGTTTAGATGCATTCACTCCATTAAGCTATCGTTTTTGATATTTTACTTTAATTCCTACTTCCGTTTATCTTGCTTTAAAAGTATATAATAATTGCACTAATTCATTGTTATCTGTTTGATGAGTTTTGATATGTGTATATGTATGTGTGTGTATATATGTGTAAATACCAAACTAAACCATTACCACAGTCATTAACCTAAGTTTATTCATGATTCTTGTTTTTTGTTCTATAGCCTTTAAACAAAACTTATTCTATGAAATTGCCATTCAGTTTCAATAAATAATCATGACCTTAGAAGTTAGAGACCAACTAGAGTTAAACACAGATACCAAAGTCATAGAGTTGTGTGAATGTTTTAAAATGTCTTTGTCTCTCCTGATTAGGGAGCTTACTTTGCCTGGAAGGCCACAGCAATGGGAAAGAACTATGTGAACGGGAAAACTTTCCTTGAGAAAAGGTAGGCTTCCCAGGGTCAGACCTCAGGGCAGACGGATCATATGAGGGCCAGAACTCTTGGCACCACTGCTGGCAACACCTTGGATTCTTTACACATTGATTTTGAGCTAAATTTTAATTGTTAAATATTTAGAAACCTTTCACTGTTGCTAAACTTTGTTGAACTAACTCTGTAAACCAGGCTGGCCTCAAACTCAGAAATCCGCCTGCCTCTGCCTCCCAAGTGCTGGGATTAAAGGCATGCGCCACCACGCCCGGCTTTGAATGAATTAAAAAAAATTTTTTTTTAAAGATTTGTTTATTATATCTAAGTACACTGTAGTACTGTAGTCTTCAGATGCATGAGAAGAGGGCATCAGATCTCATTAGGGATGATTGTGAGCCACCATGTGGTTGCTGGGATTTGAACTCGGGACCTTTGGAAGAGCAGTCAGTGCTCTACTGAGCCATTTCTCCAGCCCCTCTTTGAATGATTAATCTCCCGGATCTAGCAAGTTCATTGTATCACTATGTATTTGGGTTTTGCTAGAGATAAAAGAGAAAACATCCTAATAATCTTGTTTTCTTAGTATTCAGTGAAGTTAGTGGTAATATTATTTATCTCTTAAGGATATTGTTCTACCTTGTTTCATTTCTTTTTAAAAAATATTTATTTGGGTTGTGGGAATAGTTGACAGAATTTGTCCATGTACCTGGCTCTTAAACTCACCATGCTGACCACGCTGGTGTCTAACTCACAAAGTTCTACCTGCTTCTGCTTGCTCATGCTTGCAATTCCAGCAATTGTAATGATAAGGCAGGAGGATTGCTATAAGTTAAGTCCAGCCTGGGCTACAGAGTGGGCTCTGGTTTGGGCTGTGCTACAAAATTAGAACCTGTCTCAAACAAAACAAAAATTGTGAGACCAAGAGTTGGTATTGAGCAGATCACATGTGTGTATTTGCTAAAGTAAGAATGAAGCACTGTGTAACATTTGCTGTCAGTGTGGACCATAAGCCACTCTGATTTATTTGTGATATTCTGAATTCAGTGTGTTCACTGTACTCCAGACGTCTCTGATATTTTGGACAGAGTGTTTTATACCAGGGGTGTAACACATGAGGCTTCTCTGTATGATTCTCGTTTAATATTCATGTTAAGGTTATTAAAGATCTTAGACTTTTAATCAGTTTGTAACCTCAATCTTGATGAAGCACATTAACTTTCACCTCTTTGAGTCTTCAGCATGATGAGTTATAACTTACAGTATCACGATTTTAGCAACAGTTTGGCTTTTATTGTAGTATTGCTAAAACATAAAGTGCATTTTTATAATGAAGTTTTTCATGGTGTTAGAAGTTCAGTAGCAAGTGTCACATTATTTGGGGACAGCAGTCTCATTGAGGTGGTTAGGGGATACTTTTACAAATTAGAGTTTTTTAGAAGGGTTAGATTTTTTAAAAAGATTTCATGTTTTTTTTTCTGCCCTTTTATTTAAAATAACCATGAAGAATCTAAACAGTGCTACACTATTTTTCAATCTTTTTCTTTAGATATAATGAAGACCTAGAACTGGAGGATGCCATTCATACAGCCATCTTAACCCTAAAGGTAGCTCAATATCCACCAACGAGATTTCAAATGGTTTTTCTAATGAACTGCTTGTGAAAGTGACCATTTTCCTTCCTTTCTAAATTAGGAAAGCTTTGAAGGGCAGATGACAGAAGATAACATAGAAGTTGGGATCTGCAATGAGGCTGGCTTTAGGAGGCTCACTCCAACTGAAGTGAGGGATTACCTGGCTGCCATAGCGTGATGAAGATGTGCTCACACACTCGACTTTTTCATGTTTAAAGTATGTTTTGTTTGTGCAGACTTATTTCTACATGGTTTAGTGGATTCACATTTTAAAAATAATCATAATAAACTGTTAAAACCAATTTTAGTTTTTAAGAGTAAAGTTTGCATATACTTCTTTCTTGCTTTCTCATAGTTGACTTTTGGAAATTAAATGGTAAAATCACTCTGATTTTCATATATTTTCTTTAGTATATCTCATTGCCCCCTTTACTAACAAATATACCTATGTTTCCTTGAAAGACAGTTTTAGTTTTTAATATAGGTTATGGCTTTTGGAACTGGAAGAATCTGTACTTTGATAAATTCCTGAAAAGAGCGTGGTTGGATTCATGAATGGATGTGGTTCAGCAGGGCCTGGGAGCATTCTGTAGTTGTACTGTAGCAATGGAGTGTCAAACAAAATTGGTCTCCTAGGAGACAAGTGAGTAAGTAAATCATGGTGTGTTAGATCCTGTGTGTTTCTGCATCTCATGCAGGTAAACTAATTCGCTAGATTATGGTAGAACTCCTCTTAACTTAAGGTTAAATATAAATAGTGGTAATATAACTAAGGTCAGAGCTGCATCTCCCTCATTAATGAGAGAAGAGCCTTCACTGTAAGTCCTTAGAGCAAACAAGTACTTGGGGCATTTAAACCCATTTCCTTTGTGGAAGTATGATGCATGATTTTAATTGGATTTTCCCTAGGCATCGTAGGATAAAAGACACTTAGGATAATAGACTGTTTGTGAATGTCCTTATCATTATGAAGAAGTAGGCAGTTCTATGGTTTAAATGTAATTGAAAAGATTTTGATCAACATTACATAAAATTTAGAAATAGCTTTATTTTAGAATATTTGTTGACATGCTGTACTGTTTCTCTACTTACTGTCACAATACATCCGTAGCTTACTAAGGAGACAGTAACATTTTAAGACATGGGAAGGTGACACCTTGGTCTAGAGTTACTCGTGTATTTATTGTATATCTGTGGTGTGGGTATGAGCACGTGTGTTTATTGGGTACCAGTGATGTATCACTTGAACCCAGAGCTTGCCTGTTGACTAACTAGTCTAGCTAGTTTGCTCTGGAAATCCTGTGTCTACCTTCTGAGTGCTGGGACTAAAAGCTGCCCCACATTTGTGTGGGTGTTCTGTGTCCATCCTCCAGGTCTCACATTTGCACTACAGGTGCTTTAGCTGCTGAGCCTTACCCCCTGCAGTGCCCTTCTATTTAAGACGTGTGTTGAGGAACTAGAGAGATGGCTCATTGGTTGAGACCAGTTGTTGCTCTTGCAGAGAATTTGGGATTAGTTCCAAATACCCACACGGTAGCTCATAATCATCTACAGCTCCAATTTCAGAGGAGCTGAAACCCTCTTAACCTTTGCGGGCATTAGGTAAGCACATATGGACAACATACAAGCAGATAAAACACAAAATATTAAAAAAATTACTAAAGGTCTTGAGTATTATTAATAATCTCTCTAGATTCGCCTTGATGTATTTGAGTCCAGCACAGTATTAATCATAAGGCTTTGTTTGGTTTTTTTTCGGGTTTTTTTTTTTGTTGTTGGTTTTTTTTGTTTTTTGTTTTTAATTATCTGACTGCAAAGAAATTAGAACAGTGGTTTTCAATCTGTAGGTTGCAACCCCCTTGGGAATTTAAATGACTCTTTCATAGGGGTCTTCTGAGTTTTGGGAAAACATATTTACATTATGATTCACAACAGCAAAATTAAAGTTGGGGCTGGAGAGATGGCTCAGCGGTTAAGAGCTCTGACTGTTCTTTCAGTGGTCATGAGTTCAAATCCCAGCAACCACATGGTGGCTCACAATTATCTGTAATGGAATCTGATGCCCTCTTCTGGTGTGTTTGAAGGCAGCTACAGTGTACTCGAATAAATAAAATAAATCTTAAAAAAAAACCAATGCAGTATTTAAAAAAAAATACAGCTAAGGTAGCAACAAAAATAATTAGGAAGACTGACAACCACTAAATTAAAAGGTTTCTCCCTTACATTGGTGAGTGTGTGTGTGTGTGTGTGTAAGTAAATTTGATATTGTTGGAAAGGTAGGATTTCTGTTAGCTGCTGTTTAATTTGTTTAAACCTGATGTCCAATATTAAAAAAAACAAAACACAACAGAATGCTGAGTGGTGGTTGCACAAGCCTTTATTTCCAGCACTTGAGAAACAGGTAAGTGGATCTGAAGTCAGTGCCAGCCTGATCTGCAGAGTTCCAGGACAACAAGGGCTACATAGAAGAAACACTGGCTCTCAAAACAAGAACCCCAGAAGAATGTCAACATGTATCAATCAAAGAGGAAAGTAGAGGTATATAAATTTAAGACGAGGAAAGTGCAGATAGTGCAGCGGAAGGAAACATTAGATTCAGGGTCAGCTATATTCTGCCTCCGCAAATGGAAAGCTGCCTGCAACCCCATCCCCTTTGTTCACAAGGCTGAACAGAACTCTTCATTGACCTTGAAACTCATCTGTTCCCCTTTTGTTCTAGTTGCTTCAGAAACTCATTCGTTGATGTAGGGGCTCATTGTACACCGAAACATTCTTAAATCATTTAGGCTTCTGGATGTTAGTTTCTTTTCATCTTGTGTATTATAGTGTTCCCAGTGTTCATAGCTTCTCCCAACATTTGGTTGTATCTGGAAAGCTTTGGCAGCAAATTCCTTACCATAAATCTTGCTTTGCAAAGTTACTAGCTGAGCAACGTGACTGTTCTTGACGTTTACATATACTGGGGAAGGGGAAGTAGAAGGGAAGAGTGAGGAAGATTCTGCTTTTTAATGGAGCACTGAGCTCTTTTACCATTTTTTGCATTTTCAGTTGATTGTCATACACAGGAGTTCCTGACTCTTGGTACTTAAGCTCACCTGCTTTCCAGTCAGTTTCCAAGCTTTTCAACTCTCCAGCCCTAACCTTTGCCTCGATGTAAAGAAGAGTAAAAACATACTCAGTGGGAGGGGTCGGTACTTCTCTAGGATTAGAATTTTAAGTTCCTGGCAACCAGTGCAATGGCCCCTTTATTAGCTATAGTTTGTGTCTGTGACAAAATACTTCCCTCTCTGTGGCCTTTGGGATTGTCTTTTGTTCCACAATTATTTGCCTTTTGATGAGTTTTTACTTCCCAAATGTGTGTGCCATCCTCTTGTAGGGGCCATGTTAATGTTCTCTGGATCACTTGGGTTTTAGTTTAAAATGTGCTGCCAAAGGAAGGACATTTGATAAGTTTCTTAATGGTTATTAGACCGAATGCCCAAGTAGGTCCTTATTAAAATTTTTTTTGTAAATTTTTTAGTATATTTACATTTTTCCTTTTACTTTTCTTGATTATGGACCTAAAATTTCTGTTAACTGAATATCTGATTCTTGCTCTTTGCTGTGTTTCAATTCCTTACTGTACTTTCTAGTCCACTGATGTTTAGAATATGCCTTTACTTCGAAGAGCTGTTTCCTATCTGTGCCTTCAGCCCTTAAATGAAGAGAAGCTTATTTGAGGGCCAAAGTAATCAGGTAGCTGAAGGTTCCAGTTACAAGGTACTTCTTAAGGAAACGTGCTGTTGTATGTGCCTTCTCTGTCCTCCAAATCCAAGCCGGAGAAGGTTGGGGAGTGTTGAGTTTGTGAATGAGTCTTCTTGTAGATTGTGATTGTCAGATTTCTTTGGAAGTTTTTACGTATTTACTGTTTGAAGGGAAAAGGTGTAGGGGGTGGGAGCATTGGAGGAGCAAGGAGGCTAGGGGCAACATTTAATCAGGAAAATTTCCCATTTTCTAATGGTGCCTATTTTTTGTTGGGCTTCTTTCTATCTTGACACCTGTTTACTTACATCACAATAAACTTATTTCTGAGGGAGGAATGGGCTGGCTGCCCTGGATGGGAGAAAGAACTCTGGTATGTTATTAATGGAGTCTTTTTAAAGAATGGTTTTAATTCTTGCCCCCCCCCCCCCCCCCCATTTAGACACACCTGAAGTTCCAAAGCCCTCTGGAATTTGTGCTTGATAAACCCTGGCAGGCTTTGCTGAAGGCATTTACAGCGTTGTTTGTGCCTCAGGGGCAAAATACATCTATTTACCCTTTAGTTTAGAACTAAATAAATTCGTGTGTAATGTATTTGGAATAGCGCTGGCTACAGAGCTTTTTTTTTTTTTTTTTTTTTTTTTTTTTAGTATATTTAAAGCACCGAATGAGATATTGCTCCTGTCTTAAGATTTTGGTAGTGTGTCTGATCTGAGTTACTTCTATCCTTAAAGTAGTACTTGGGACAAGGAAAACACAATTGAAATCTAATACTTAAAATAATACTTAAAAAAATACTTAAAATTAGTTTTGCTTTCTCAAACTCCCCCTCACCTCGGATAACTTTGAACTAAATATCCACAGCCCCTGAAGCTATGCAGTTCTCTGCCCTGTTCGGAAGGACAGCACATTTAAAGGTTCCTTCTATGTAAAGGCCAGGATGATGCAACTAAAAATGCTTCCGAGTGGCGTTTGGAACCTCATGGTTCTCGATTTTTATTTTGCTAAAAATATCCAAATCTGAGACCCAAATAAGTTTTAGCATTCAGGACTCAGTGAGATTGAGACCCAACCCTTGACCCGCCCCTGCTGGCTGGGAGCTCAGGTTTCCGTCGCTTTGGTAGCAGAAGCCGGTTGCCCTCAACAAATATGGTCGCTGCGGTGCCGCCTGGGACTCAAGCTCAAGCTCACCGGGCCGGAACCACGTAATGCCAGAGGCGGGACTCGGCAGGCGGAGTGCCTCTCAGCAGAACAAGGTGAGGACTGACTGGTGAGCTGTCTCTGCAGACTGCCTCTGTGTTCCCTCGCCATGTGCGCATGGTGTCTGGCGCTGCTGGTGAGGATCCGGGGACCAAGGGAGTGAGTGGGGAATAGAGGGAGGTGGAGAGGGAGGGCATGGGCCGGGTCTCGGGGCAGGAAGGGTCAGTACTGCGTCTTCCCTACTCTGGCCTCTAAGCACTAGGCCAGCTGGAGCCTGTTTGATCCGGACTTGTTGGATCAGGCCCAGCGGTGCAGGTGGACATACCAGAATGGGAACCACACTCACGCAGAAACACTTCACCCCAGGCTCTCGCACCTTGTCATAGTCCAACAGCCAGGCTGGCCACCTGGTGTGGTGTTCTGGGTCCTTCCATCTTTTCCTTCAGAATGGGAACAGGAGGCCAGTTGGTTATCCCCTTTGTTCTATTGAAACATTGCTAAGTTGACATCACATGCAGAAATCAGACAGTCTTGATTGCTTGATATTCTAAACCCTGTGGAAATCAAGAGGCAACTCCTTAAAAGACTGTATCCGGGAGTGGCAGCGCACACCTTTAATCCCAGTATTTGGGAGGCAGAGAAAGGTGGATTTCTGTGAGCTCAAGGCCAGCCTGGTCTACATATTAAGTTCCAGAACAAGCAGGGTTATGTGGAGAAACACTGTCTCAAAACACAAACAACAATCCCCCCTCCACCACCACCCCCCCAAAAAAATCCAACAAGCCCCAAGAAAACAAAAATCATCTATTGAAGGAGTAAGAGGTGAGAGATCCTAGGATGACTAGTTTAGGAGAGCCTCTTGTTTGGACAGTTTGTGGATTTTTAATATTAAGCAGTTGTTTTTACATTAAAAAAATCAGTTCTTTGAGAATTTCATATCATGTGTTTGGTTCATATCCACCATGGATGACTCAACCAATCCCATACTCCACCCCTCCTTCAAGACTGCTTTGTACTACCCAAATAGTCTAGGATGTGTGGTCTTCCACTGAAGGGTGGGAGGGAGGCTACACTCCTAGAGAAAACTGTCTCTCCCTCTCCCAGCCGCTCAGAATTGCCAGCAGTTGCCATGCTGGCTTAGGCTTGCGCAGGGTTGGTGCATGCTGTGTCCAGAGGAGGTTTCATTGCAGGTCTTACCTTTTTTCCTTTCACAATGATCCCTGAGCCTTGTGAGAGTAACATATGAGTGTTACATATGTCCCTTTTAGGAATAAGAGTTATATGTAGTCTTTTAGTCTCTGCACCTTGGCCAGTTGTGAGTATTAACAACTGTGTTAATAACTATCTACTGCAATAGAAGCCTCTTAGATGAGGGTTGAAAATACATTCATTTATGGGTATAATAATAAGTCAGTTTACACTATCTAGCAGCATAAAGTGGTAAGTTTTCCCCTAGGGCCTATGACTTCCCTAGCATAGGTTCGTAGCCTAATAATGATGCCAAGTATGGGTTTCATCCTATGGAGTGGCACTTAAATCCTATATATATATATGTGTGTGTGTGTGTGTGTGTGTGTGTGTGTGTGTGTGAATGTTTGGTGGATGTGTAGTCAGTATGGGGGAAGGGGATGCCTCCGTGGGCCCATACTGAGGTCCCCCTGAGGGGCCAGCCACAAGACCACAGTATAGTATAGAATAGTTTATTCAGGGAATGGGGAGGGGAGTTGACAGGGTAGGAGAGACAGAAAAAGGGGCGGGGGGGGGGGAGGAGAAGGGAGGGGAGCGGAGGAGAGGAGAAGATGGCCATGAGCACGTGGAGAGGAATGGGGAGAGAGGGGGACTAGATGACAGAGGGAGAGCAAGAAGGCAAGAGCAAGAGAGAGTGAGGGGTCGAGCAGCTCCTTTTATAGTGAGCCAGGCATATCTGGCTGTAGCCAGGTAACTGTGGGGTGGAGCTTAGACAAAATGTTAATACCAACCGTAAAGTGGCTGGTTACTCCCATAGTATTTGTGCTGCTGTTGTACTGATGGGCATGTCTTGCCAGGCCAGTCATAATTGTAACTCCAAGGATTCACAGATACTATTGAAGATTGCTTTTCTCCTCTGTTAGCCTGCATAACACCTTGCAGAACTATGAAAATTAGCCAGGACAGCTGAAGCTTCTAGGTGTGTACGAGCTCCATTTCGCCATGTCCTATGACTCAAATTGGTGTTTTTAGCAATACGGTCTTAGCCATCAAGTTCTAGATGGATTGGCAATACCACGTTATGTTTGGGTATCTATGAAGCGTCCCTGGCCAGCAACTCCAAAAGATAATCCATTTCTGGGATTTTTATTTGTTAGCCTTATATCTAGTAGAGACATTGTTTTGCTCTGCTGTAAGGTAGTTCCATCTTAGTTTTTTTTGTGTGTGTTTGTGTGTGTGTTGAGAGGTCCTTCGTGTTATTTTTCCTTCCTACATTTTCTCCTCTACCAGACAGTTCACTGTCATCTCAGTTAACCATTCCTGTTCCATTTTCCATTTAACCCTTTCCACCAGTGTGTTCTCTTTCCTCCCTTAAAAGCCCCTCTCTGTGGACCCTTAGTAATGTTCTGATCTCTATGGATATGTTTTCAGTTCTTTATACATTCTAGCCTCTAACCCTCTGTCAAGTGTATAGACGGTAAATGTTTTCCCTATGCTGTGGGCTGCCTCTCTACTCAAGTAATGGCATTTTTTGCTATGTAGAAACTTTTATATTTTCAGGTTTCACTTGTTAATTATTGTTCTTAACCTCTGCACTATAAAGGTCTTTTTCAGAAAGTCATTTCCTATGCCAATGGCTTCTAGTATGTTTTATACTTTTTTTTCCACCTCTATCAGAGTTAGGATATCAGGTCTTAGGTTGAGGTCCTTGATCCAGTTGGAGTTGAGTTATGTGTAAGGTGAGAAATGAGGATCCCGTTTCTTTCTCCTACGTTAGCTGTTAGTTTGACCAGGACTATTTAGCTGTTTTATTTTCTCCAGTGTGTATTGTTGACTTCTTTGTCAAAAATCAAAAGTCAAATGGCTTGAGGAGTTCATATATGGGTCTTTATTTTCCATTGATCAATGAGGCTTTTGTTGTTGTTGTTTGTTTATTTTATTTTAGATAATACTATATTGTCATTATTACTATTGGTGTTATCCTAGTTAGGGTTTTAGTGCTGTGAACAGACACCATGACCAAGGTAACTTTTATGAGGACAACATTTAATTGGTGCCGGTTTACAAGTTCAGAGGTTCAGTCCATTATCATCAAGACAGGAACATGGCAGCATCCAGGCAGGCATGGTGCAAGAGAAGCTGAGAGCTCTACATCTTCATCTGAAGGCTGCTAGCAAAATACTGGCTTTCAGGCAGCTAGAATGAGAATCTTACAACCCACACCCACAGTGACACACCTACTCCAACCTTCTAATATTGCCATTTCCTGGGCCAAGCATATACAAACTATCACTTCCACTCCCTGGCCCCCATAGGCTTGTCCAAACATAAGAGTCTATGGGGGCCATACCTAAAATAACGTAATGCAAAACCACATTTATTCCAACTTCAAATCTTCTCAAAGTCTATAGCAGTCTCAACAGTGTTAAAAGTCCAAAGTTCAGGGTCTCTTCTGAGATTCATCCACTCACCTAACTGTAGTCCCCAAATCCAGACCAGCTGGGCAAACTCCAAATCCTGCATCTCCATGGCTGATGTCAAAGCAGTCTTCAGATCTCCACTCCATTAATTACCTTTGTTGACTGTAACAAACTTCTTTCTCCTGGGCTGGTTCTACTCCTTGTTAGCAAGCAGCTTTCCACAGCAGATAGACCATGGCTCTGGAATCTTGAAGTCTATGATGGGTGTTTCTGAGACTTCCTATGTCAATGCAGTGATTCTGAGTGTCTTCACCTTAGTCTCAGGCAGATCCTTCAGACAAGGGCAAAAACTAGCCAGGTTCTTAACCAGTACCACAAAAAACTGTCTCTAGGCCACATATTGACATTCTCCACTGAAACCTCTTGGGCCAGGTCCACCCAATTCAAACCACTCTCAGGAACAAAGTTTTCCATATTCCTACTAGGATAGCCCATTAAGTCCCATTTAAAGCATTCCACTGCTTTCCAAATCCAAAGTCCCCAAATCTATATTTTTCCAAATAAAATCATGGTCTGGCCTATCATAGCAATACCCCAGTCGTTGGTACCAACTTCTGTCCTAGTTAGGGTTTTACTGCTGTGAACAGACACCATGACCAAGGCAACTTTTATGAGAACAGCATTTAATTGCGGCCGGCTTACAGGTTCAGAGGTTCAGTCCATTATCATCAAGGCAGGAAGATGGCAGCATTCAGGCTGGCACAGTACAAGAGGAGCTAAGAGTTCTACATCTTCATCTGAAGGCTGTTAGCAAAATACTAGATTTTAGGCATCTAGAATGAGACTCTTATAACCCACATCCACAGTGACACAACTACTCCAACAGGGCCACACCTTCTAATATTGCCATTCACTGGGCCAAGTATATATAAACCATCACAGGTCTGTAGAATAACTTATTGAAATCTGAGATGTATCTTCAGTCATTCTTTGTTGTTTAGGATTGTTTTGCTATCCTGGTCTTTTTGCAGTTCCATATGAAATTTAAGATTGTTTTATCAAGTTTTGTAAAGAATTGTTTTGGCTAGATGTTGGGGAGTGTGTTGAGTGAATATAAGTAGTTTGCTGTTGGCAGGATAGTCATTTTCACAATATTAATCCCACCAACCCTTGATCGTCTTTCCAACTTCTGGTATCTTCAATATCTTTTTTCATTGTTGAAAAAGTTTTTTATTTATTTAATTAAAAATATTTTTCATACAGTATATTTTCACCGTAGTCGTTCCCCTCGCAGATATGCCTTCCCTCCACTCCCATCTAACTTCATGGTCTCTCAAAACGACAAAAACAAAGCACACAGAAAACATGGTGTGTGTTTTGTGTTGGTCAACTCTTCCTGAGCTTGCCTTGGAGTTTGATATACAAAGTGTCACTCCATTGAAGAAAACAGATATTCCCTCTCTCAGCAGAAACAAATTGCAAATAGCTTCTTGCTAACGGAGTTAGCTCACGCCTCGTTCTTCATGCAGGGTTTCTTTTCTTTTCTTTTTTCCGGATTTGATTTATGTAGGTCTTGTGCATATTGTCACAGTCTTTGTACTGATAGAGGATAGGATTAGAGATACAGTGAACCTCCTCTAGGAGGTACTCAGTACTTTTCCTCAGGCAGTAAGTGCTGGTGGAATTGGTAGTGTGAGTCTTGGATCCCTCTCCCAAGAGGGGCCCAGAAGACAGGGATTCATGGTCCTTAGATGAGTCTCAGGAGTAGTTAAGTTCTTGGTTTGGGTCTAATGCCCCTCCCTAGAGAGAGGTGGTCATGTTGTGGGGATGGGAGTAGTTGGAGGCATGAGTCTGGTGTCTGCCTAGAGGAGAGACCAGGTGTGTAAATCAGAGATCTGTAGGGCTTGTTAGGGTAGGCATAGTTGAGCTGGTGGGAGAAATCTGGGCTATCCAGGGAGGAATGGAAGGGAGGGCTTTCAGGGGGAGTGGATGGGGTTAGGGACAGGAGTTGCAGGCTCCCTACATGAAAGAGGTATATGAGACAAGGTGCTGGAAGGCAGGTAGGACACTTGCTCCTCAGGCAAGTTGCAGGAATGGATGGAGTTGTTGACATGGGTCCTTGGGTAGTGGGTTTTTTTGCTTATAGTTGGAGGTACCATCTGATGTCTGCCTGCAGAAGAGACCAGATGTAGGCAATAGTGTGAGTGGAGTTGGCTGGAGTGGGTGGAATTGAGTTGAGGGGGGGGGCAGTCTAGGCTCCTGGGGCCAAGGACTTTTGGCAGGGATGGATGTTGGGGTTCCCCAGTTGAAGGTGTGTATGGGCAGCTATTTTAAAACTTTAATCTTGATGTTTGGAATCTTAAAATTCTCAATAGTTGAATAGTAAGACTAATTATTGATAGAAATACAAAACACATTGCCAAAACTCCTGTTTTGTTTTGTTTTGTTTTTTTCCCGACATAGGACATGCTGTGGATTCCACAGTTTACAGAGGTGAAGGTGTAAACGAGTGTCGGAATCCAGCACACTGCAGGAGGAGCTCAAATGTACAGCTTTGCTTAGCTGTCAGAAGGAAGGAGGCTCTCCCAGAATCCCATGCCCTGAAGCCCAGGGTCATATCCTCTATCTTCACAAAACATTGTTGCTAGATTGGACTTTCTAATCATCTTAATAGTGGCAACTACTGAAATTTGCCTCGTTTCTTATCTAAGGAATAATGCTGTCAGCATGTCTGCATACTCCATGCTCTCCGACAGAATTGTCATGGCCAAGGAACTGATCAAAAGAGCAGAATCACTTTCTCGGTCCCGAAAAGGTGGCATAGAAGGTGGCGCAAAGCTGTGCAGCAAACTGAAGGCAGAACTCAAATTCTTGCAGAAAATAGAGGCTGGGAAGGTAGCTATTAAAGAATCCCATTTACAGAGCACTAATCTAACACACCTGAAAGCCATCGTGGAATCGGCAGAGAACCTGGAAGAGGTTGTCAGTGTTCTGCGTGTCTTCGGCTACACAGACACCTTGGGAGAAAAGCAGACTCTAGTGGTGGACGTTGTAGCAAATGGAGGTCATACTTGGGTCAAAGCCATCGGTCGAAAGGCTGAAGCGCTGCATAACATCTGGCTGGGCAGGGGCCAGTACGGTGACAAAAGCATCATTGAGCAGGCTGAAGACTTCCTCCAGGCCAGTCGACAGCAACCGGTGCAGTACAGCAACCCTCACATTGTCTTTGCATTTTACAACAGTGTCTCCAGCCCCATGGCAGACAAGCTGAAAGATATGGGCATATCTGTGAGAGGAGACATTGTAGCCGTCAACTCTCTATTAAATCACCCCGAAGAGTTCCAGCTGAGCGAGAGTGAGTCAGATGACGAGGGCCAAGAACTTCTGCAGGTGACAAGAGTCGACAGAGACAATGTCCTGGCACGCGTTGCCTTTCCAACAGAGATCAAGGTCGATGTGTGCAAAAAAGTCAACCTGGACATTACTACTTTAATCACCTACGTGTCTGCCATGAGTTACGGAGGCTGCCACTTTGTCTTCAAAGAAAAAGTGCTCACAGAGCAAGCAGAGCAAGAGAGGAAGGAGCGGGTTCTACCTCAACTGGAAGCATTTATGAAGGACAAGGAGTTGTTTGCCTGTGAATCTGCTGTCAAGGACTTTCAGTCTATTCTAGATACCTTAGGGGGACCGGGAGAGAGAGAGAGGGCCGATGTGCTAATTAAACGAATCAGTGTGGTGCCGGACCAGCCTTCTGAGCGTGCCTTGAGACTAGTGGCAAGTTCAAAAATTAATAGCCGTTCCTTAACAATTTTTGGGACAGGAGACACCCTGAAAGCCATCACAATGACTGCCAATAGTGGTTTTGTCAGAGCTGCCAACAATCAGGGTGTTAAATTCAGTGTGTTCATTCATCAGCCTAGAGCACTTACTGAGAGCAAAGAGGCCTTCGCCGTGCCCTTACCAAAAGACCTCACCGATGATAGTGCGCACTAATGCTATCCTTTAAGTATTGTCATGGAAATACATTATTTATACTAAAGGCTGGCCTTCCCATATATATTGGGAGAAAAAAGTTTATAGGAAACATAATATTTAGACCTGTTTAAGTAGAAGTTCTTTGTGTTTCATCTATTTAAGGTCTATAAATTAGAAAAAAAAAAAAAACCCAATTGACAGTCTTATGTATCCCTGCATTCCATCACAGACTACATTGTAGCAGGTAAGAACAGAAAGACATTTGCATAAGGCTTTTAGCTACCTTGTGATGCATTTGCCTCAGTAGGGCTGCAGCCTCCAGTACAGGTAATCACATTTCATGGAACATGGCTACATGATTCTTGAATTCATTAAATATCTGGAGAAAATTCTGAGGCCTGTTTTTCATTGTGTTATATTTGTCAGTCTACTAAAGGTGAGAGATATTAGTTATTTCAAACCCTAAAATCACTGCTTGTTATTAATGGAAAGAAAGTCCTAAAAACAAGTAAAACTAAAACTAATGCTATTAATTTTAGAAATTAAACTAAAGCTAAAATTCTTACAGAAAATAGAGAAAAATTTTTAAATTTCAAAAATTTAAAAACAATTGCTTTGTGTCAGACAGAGTCTGGTGGGTATTTTATAGAGATTAGAATTCATATGGAACAAAAGGGAACTTTGGTCTGTTGGGTCTCATTTATTTATCAATATACCACTTGTCTTAGCTGGGATTACAGGTGCAGTAAGGTGGAAAGGAAAAGAGGATCTCTTTGTCTTGCATATCCTGAGCCACAGTTGATTGAGGGAAGCCAAGGCAGGAACTCAGGTTGTGTGGAACCCAGAGGCAGGAGCTAAAGCAGAAGCCATGGAAGGGGGTGCAGCTTACTGGCTTGTTCTTTCTGGCTTGTTCAGCCTGGTTTCTTTTAGACTCTAGGACCACCAGCCCAGCGATGGCACCACTCACAATGGACTGAGTCCTTCCCCATCAGCTACTACTGAAGTGCTCCACAGGTGCTGTTGCCCAGTCCTTTGGAGGCATTTTCTCCATTGAGGTTCCCTTCTCTCAGATGATGTTAGGTTGTGTCAAGTTGACATAAAACTAGCCAGCACAGCACTTTGAAGGAGAAACAGTGTTCCTAAGCTCAGCCTAGAACTCTGAAGGTAAACATTAGTTTGAACAAGTAGAAAATGTAGTTTTCTAAAACTCAGATTTTACATTTAAGTCCAAAACAAACCATTATTACAAGTATTTGAATTATTAAAAACTACCTTTCTTATTCTGTAAGCCGCTAGCAAGTGAAAATTAATGGCATCACTCATGAAACGGTGATGGAGATAGTGAATGAGAGCTGCATGCAATTAAAGGTAAGTTCTACGACTACAGTGTACTCCATACCTTATCATTTACAAGAAAACAAATTCACAAAGTGAGTATATATTTTTCTAAAAGCTGGGAATTTGAGAGTTGCCTTGTCTTTCCTAAGGAGTTACTATTGGGATTTGAGTATTAGCAGCCTGAAACTCTGCCAGCTTTGCTTAAGTTACAAAAAGGGAAACTCAGTTTTAAGCAACAACTTTGAGATGAAGTTTGGTTGTCAGGATCTAGGAACACAAAAATGAATGCAAAATTAAATGTAGAGTGGCGCTTCTCGGGGAAGAGGTCACTAAACATATTTCCCACAGGGAGAGCTGAATTAGGCTTCAAGTTTAATGTGGGGGAAGTCTTATCTAGTTGTAGAAATGAAATTTCCAAATATGAGCAGCTATTTAAGGCAGTGGCTCTCAGCCTTTGGGTTGTGACTTCTTTGAGGTAGGGGTTGAACCACCCTTCCACGGGGGTTGCCTAAGAAGATTAGACACACAGATTTACAAAAGTGGCAAAATTATACTTATGAAGTAGCAATGAAAATAATGTTATGGTTGGGGCTCACCACAGCATGAACTGTAATAAGGGATTGTAGCATTAGGAGGATTGAGAATTACTGATTAAGGGTGTTAAAATATTTAGTGCTATTTAGTACCAAACATGATTAGAATATTTCGCTATGAAACAGCGGGTAATTATGAGGAACACTTAGTCCCAATGGAGGTAAAAATCAAAATATAATGTATTAAATTATATTCAAAATGCTTTGAGTACACAGTAAGGGAGTAACTCTTGATCTGGGTCAGAGGTCAAAAGGGCTTGTTGCTTTCACGGGTGAAACCTTATAAAGTGTGTAAGTGAAAACAAGTGTGGGCAGAGGGCATGAATTTGCAGGCCTGGTAGCAAACCAGGCCAGAGAAATGGAAGTTTTTTTAAAGGTAGTCAAGATAGACTTAAGGTCATATCAGATCTCTTTTAAGGAAGCAATAACTGTGGTTTGATGAAATATGTTTTAAGGAAGATGTGGCAATAACTGTGGCCAGAGTAAGAATATTGGGACATATAGATGCATGTTGTGTTAATAGCATCACTGATGTATTAATATCATTTAGTATCTTTTGAGGGTCTGCCATCTGCTACCTGGCACAGAGGAGGGCTAGACTATTAAAAAGGCTTGTTTTCAAGAAGGGAGCTTGCTGTTGCTGTCTTCTGGGAACCAGTTCCTAGGAACTTGGACTCCTTGCCAACTAGAAAGTTACCAACCATGGCATTCTGAAGAAACTGCTGTCTGAAGTGGCTGTATCCGTGGCCCTACCAAACACCACTGTCTCCAGGCATCCAGAATTACAGTTTTAACAATAAAATAGATGCAAGAAATAGATGTGGTTTTTTAGTGAGGCACTGGGTCCTGGAATGTAACAAATTGCTCTCTCTGGAACTGTTCTCTGCAGCCTACCCCATACACCAAAGGCTTACTTAAGTTGGCTGAAGAGATCAATTCAAAGGTAAAAAAAGGATGGCAATTGCAACAGGAATGTCCAGTTAAGTAGCCAGTTAAAAACTGTCAAGACATGTTAGAAAGTAAAGCAAATGTCTAAAGCATTGTGAAGGTGAAGATAAACAAAAATAACCCACAGTTGTACTGGGCAAGGTGGTAGTGTTGCCAAGATCCTGGAACAAGCACTCAGTGAGCGGTGGTAAATTGGATGCCGGATCCAGGTTGTATTTTCATTTTATACTCTAAATCAGTGCTTCTCAACCTTCCTGACGCTGTCACCCTTTAATACATTTTCTTAGGTTGTGGTGACCCCCAGCCATAAAATTGTCTTCGTTGCTACTTCATAACTGTAATTTAGGTGATTTAACAGTTATGAATTGTAATATAAATATCTGATATGCAGGATATCAGATATAAACTATTGTGGATAGCCCTGGTGCTGTTTGTATTTTGATGCTAATTCTGCTTCCCCAAGAGGGGCTGCCTGGGACTGGGAGTGAATCAGGTGCCTCTTACTTCACTCTCTGTGAACCTTCTCATAATGAATGAAGATTTCTAGGAACCTATCACTGGTCGAGGAGTAGGCGGACTTACGGGTCAGAGAGGGGAGGAGGAGAGGCAGAAAGAAGTGTCTTGCTTTTGGACAGGGAAAGCTTGGAGGACAATATGTAGCTAACAAGAGGCCCCCCCGAATTTGATGGCAGATCCGCCAGAATCTCCTCTGCTCTACAGGAGGAGTTAAGCTTAGAACGACTTGTAAATTAGGATGCTAGTTGCTGAGTCCAGTGATTGAATTACCTGTTAATTCTGAACTGAGTTTGTGTTGTGTTTTACTTCATGTGGTGCCTCAACTGGGTTCCAGAGAGAAAGGTGCTGTGGCAAAGCATGGGTTTGCACCCCAAAAGGCCATGGGAATTTGGAAGCGTGGGACTGGCGTGGTAGCAACCTGCCAGTGGGAACTTAGCAAGCTGGGCTGGGAGATTTCGGAGTTCCGGGTCCGGGTCAGAGAGTCTCCAAAAGAACAGGCCAGTGCCTTGCCTGCGCTAGCATGGATTGCTTTTGGGTTTGTTCAACCCTCAAAGGAGTCATGACCCACAAGTTGAGAATTGCTGTTCTAAAAGCAAAAGGCACAGTGGCAGTCAGCGGGTTGTGAAGAACAGTGACACGTTGTTTCAGCTGTTTCTCTAGGTCATTCTGATGTAGGTAACAAAGTCATGCTTAGCAAATAGGCAGTGCTTTAAGTAAATCACTAAATCAATCAATCACTGTCTAATAATTGATCTTTTCTACCTTGGTCTTCAGTAGGCAAAAGTAAAAGTATGTTTAGAAAAGCACATTCTCTGAAAAGATAACCTAAAAATATTTTGGAAAACTAAAGCAACTTAGTTTTAAGTATTAAGAAATGTAACTTGAGGCTGACGAGTGGGAATTGGGGGGTCAGCAGGTAAAAGTGTTAGCTGTGCATGCCTGATACAGTTTGATCTAAGAACCTACATAAGCCAGAGGCTGCTGTACATGCCTCTAATTACAGCCTTTCTACAGAAAGATGAGAGGGAGACGGGAAAATCACAGAAGCTCACAGGCTACTAAGCTTGGAGAACAGCTCAGTAACAGGCAATAGGAGACCCATTGACTCAACGAGGTAGGAGGTGATAACTCATTCCTATGACCACTACACTTGCACAGTGACATGTTTTTACGCACACACACACATACACAATTAAACAAACAAACAAACAAACAAACAAACAAACAAAGTGTGGGCAGTGGTGGCTCATGTCTTTAATCCCAGAGGCATTGAATTACTTGGGAGGCAGAGGCAGGTGGATTTCTGAGTTTGAGGCCAGTCTGGTCTACAGAGTGAGTTCCAGGACAGCCAGGGCTACACAGAGAAACCCTGTCTCAGGGGGTGGGGTGTAAACATATAAGTGTAACCCCTACAGTAAATGAAGAAGAAACTAATTCCAAATGAGGTATGAGGAAAGAGAATAATGTAGTACACATAGGAAAAAGTCAAAAGAATTCCTTAAGATGCCTACAGACCAAAGAGCAAGAGGAAAGAGATTCTTACTGTGAGACCTACAGAGAAGATTAATGCTGGGTGAATACACTATTTTAGTATTGAACAGGACTATTCTCCAAGCCAAATCACTGCCATCAAGAGTTCTCATCCCAGCTAGGCTTCATGATTGCTGATGTTTTCTCATAGGAGGAAGGAGCAAGATAGGTCATGGGACTCTCACCCGAGTATCCATCCACACCTCCCAGCCAGTTGTGTGCAATTCATGCATGCCCTGATTGAATCTAGTCTTGGAGTCTCTGAGAGAGACTGGGGGAGGGGACTTTCTCTATACAGCCATAAGGAAGGCATCATTCTTGGTGGGTACAGGCCTTCTAACGTTGCTGCTTTAAGATCATCCAAAGCCACTGCCCATCACTCCTCACTCATTGCTCTGTGAGTAAGTAAGCCTAATGAACTCATTGGTTTTCCAACGTAAACTGTGGTAGAATCTGAGTTAAGTTTGTCATTGGAACCTTGGTGTGTGTGTCTGTGTCTGTGTGTAGGGGATAAGGGGCATCTTTTTAGTCTTCCTCAAAGTGAAAACTCTTGAAGCATATTAAAACATGATTTTCTTAGGAATATGAATTAGAATCAAGGAAGAAATATAAAACCAAAAGAAATAACTGAAATCATTTTTAAAGTAGCTAAGCACTTTTCCCCCCAAATGACCTGGTTTAGTTAGCTTCATCAAGTAAGTTTTAAGTTTTAAATATCAAGTGAGTTCTGTTTTAAAAGTGATATGGTGCACATCTTTTTGTTTGTTTGTTTTTGTTTTTGTTTTTTGTTTGCTTTTTTTCAATTTTTATTAGATATTTTCTTCCTTTACATTTCAAATGCTATCCCAAAAGTCCCCTAATCCCTCCCCCCACTCTGTTCCCCTACCCACCCACTCCCACTTCTTGGTCCTGGTGTTCCCCTGTACTGGGGCATATAAGTTTGTAAGACCAAGGGGTCTCTCTTCCCAATGATGGCTGACTAGGCCATCTTCTGCTACATATGCAGCTAGAGACACGAGCTCTGGGGGGGTACTGATTAGTTCATATTGTTGTTCCACCTATAGGGTTGCAGACCCCTTTAGTTCCTTGGGTACTTTCTCTAGCTCCTCCATTGGGGGCCCCGTGTTCCATCGACTAGATAACTGTGAGCATCCACTTCTGTATTTGCCAGGCACTGGCATAGCCTCACAAGACACAGCTTTTTCAGGGTCCTTTCAGCAAAATCTTGCTGGTATATGCAATAGTGTCTGCGTTTGGTGGCTGATTATGGGATGGATGAGGCTACAGTAGCTAATATAGAGAGAAGAGGATCTTGAGAGGCACCTGTGCTGCTTCTCTGAGCATCACTGTACTGGGAATGTTTTCAGATTTATTTTCCAGAATATGAACATAGGTTTTATACCTAACTCTGGGAACATAGTATAAAACAAAATGTAACACACTATCATTTGATGATATAAATCTCAGAATAAAAAAAAAAAAAAAACTTCACCAGGAGAAATCTTGTTCCCAGGAGAAAAATAGGGCAGAGTATCCATCCTTAACAATTGGCTAATCCTAACAATCAGAATTGGCCTTCATCATGAGATAGAATAAGAGTAGGCTTGTTTATGCGGAAAATCCCATATAGGGAACAAAGGAAATTCTGAGTGTGTGGATTCCTGAGTAGCTGTGTGTTGTTGACTTGGCCACAGCCTTTTCAGGACCCTGGCCTCAGTCCTCCCCACTTAGAGGCACAAGTGTGGATGCTGATAGTGTGGTCAGAAAATGTCCAACATGGCTCCCCTCTGTCAATATTTACAACCTGAAGACTGTTCCCATACAGAAACTGCTCCTATGGAGATTAGCTAAACCTGTCCCCTTGTTCCAGATGACCACTGTAAACCCTGCCTCCTTGTTTTTTGTTTTGTTTTGTTGTTGTTTAATTTATTTTTTACACTCCAGATTTTATTCCTCTCCCATCCACCCTCTGACTGTCCCACATCCCATAACTCCTCCTCACCCCCATATCTCCATAAGGATTCTCCCCCAACCCTACAACTGACATCTAAACTCCCTGGGGTCTCCAGTCTCTTGAGGGTTAGGTACATTATCTTTTATTGAACACAGACCAGGCAGTCCTCTGCTGTATATATGTTGGGGGCCTCATATCAGCTAGGCTAATGTTACCTGTTTGGTGGTCCAGTGTTTGAGAGATCTTGGAGATCCAGATTAATTGAGATTGCTGGTCCTCCTACAGGGTTGCCCTGCTCCTCAGCTTCCTTCAACCACAGAGTTCAGCAGCTTCTGTCCATTGCTTGGGTGCAAATATCTGCATCTGACTCTTTCAGCTGCTTGTTGGGTCTTCCAGAGTGCAGTCATGATAGATCCCTTTGTGTGAGTGCTCCATAGCCTCAGTAGTAGTGTCAGGACTTGGGACCTCCTCGTGAGCTGTATCCCACTTTGGGCCTGTCGATGGACCTTCTTTTCCTCAGACTCCTCTCCATTTCCATCCCTGCAGCAATTTCAGACAGAAATAATTATGGGTCAGAGTATTGACTAGGATGGCAACCCCATCCCTCACTTGATGTCCTGTCTTCCTGCTTGGTGTGGGCTTTGTAAGTTCCCTCTCCCTACTGTCAGGCATTTCATCTAAGTCTTTTGAGTCCTGAGAGTCTCTCACCTCCCAGGTCTCTGGTGCAGTCTGGATGGTCCTCCCAACCTTCTACCTCTCAAGGTTGCCTGTATCCATTCTTTCTGCTGGCCCTCACCCAATACTAGATTAGGTTCCCCTCTCCTCCCCCACTCCCCATCCACTTCCCCTCCCAAGTCCCTCTCTCTATCCCCACTTGTAATTGGTTTCTTCTCCCTCCCAAGTGGGGCTGTGGGACCCTTCAGCTTGTTGACCTTTTTGAGTTCTGTGGACTCTATCTTAGGTATTCTGTACTTTTTTTGTTGTTGTTGTTCTTTTTGGCTAATATCCACTTATTAGTGAGTACATACCATGCATGTTCTTTTGGGTCTGAGTTACCTAATTCAGGATGATATTTTCTAGTTCCATTCATTTGCCTGTAAAACTAAGGGTGTCCTCATTCTTTTTTTTTTTTTAAATTGGATATTTTCTTTATTTACATTTCAAATATTATTCCTTTTCCAGTTTCCCCCCCTCTTGGGAACCCCCATCAAATCACCCCTCCTCCTGCTTCAATGAGGGTATTTCTCTACCCACACACCCACTCTTGCCTCCCCCACCCTCAATTCTCCCATACTGGGGCATCTATCAAGACTTCATAGGACCAAGGACCTCTCCTCCCATTGATGCCTGAAAAGTCCATGCTCTGCTGTATATGCAGCTGGAGCCATGTGTACTCCCTGGTTGGTGGCTTAGTTCCTGGGAGCTATGGGGGTGGGGTGGGGGTTCTGGTTGGTTGATATAGTTGTTCTTCTTATGGGGTTATAAACACCTTCAGCCCCTTTAGTCCTTTCTCTAACTCCTCTACTGGGGACCCCACCCTCAGTCAAATGGTTGGCTACATGTATGTGGGCTTTGTAATGTTTATGTTGTTATTGAAGGCCAGCCTTAGTCCATGGTGAACTGTTAGGATGCATGGGATTATTTCAGTCTTCTTATATATGTTGAGGCCTGTTTTGTGACCAATTATATGGTCAATTTTGGAGAAGGTAGAATGAGGTCCTGAGAAGAAGGTATATTCTTTTGTTTTAGGGTGAAATGTTCTGTAGATATCTGTTAAATCCATTTGGTTCATGACTTCTGTTAGTTTCACTGTGTCTCTGTTTAGCTTTTGTTTCCATGATCTGTCCATTGATGAGAATGGGGTGTTGAAGTCTCCCACTATTATTGCGTGAGGTGCAATGTGTGTTTTGAGCTTTAGTAAAGTTTCTTTTATGAATGGGGTGCCCATTAAGAGCATAGGTGTTCAGAATTGAGAGTTCTTCTTGGTAGATTTTTCCTTTTATGAGTATGAAGTGTCCTTCCTTATCCTTTTTGATAACTTGGGTTGTAAGTTGAATTTATTCAATATCAGAATGTCTACTCTAGCTTGTTTCTTGGGACCATTTTCTTGGAGAGCTGTTTTCCAGCCTTTTACTCGAGGTAGTGTCTACTTTTGTCCCTGAGGAGGGTTTCCTGTATACAGCAAAATGTTGGGTCCTGTTTATGCATCCAGTCTGTTAGTCTATGTCTTTCATTGGGGAATTGAGTCCATTGATATTAAGAAATATTAAGGAAAAATGATTGTCGCTTCCTGTTATTTTTGTTGTTAGATGTGGAATTATGTTTCTGTGGTTATCTTCTTTTTGGTTCATTAAAAGAAGATTATTTTCTTGATTTTTTTTTTTAGGGTGTAATTTCCTTCCTTGTGTTGGAGTTTTCCATTCATTGCCCTTTGAAGGGTTGGATTTGTGGAAAGATATTGTGTAAATTGGTTTTGTCATGGAATATCTTGGTTTCTCCACCTAAAGTAGTTGAGAGTTTTGCTGAATATAGTAGAATGGGCTGACATTTGTGCCCTCTTAGGGTTTGTATAACATCTGCCTAGGATCTTCTGGCTTTATAGTCTCTGGTGAGAAATCTGGTGTAATTCCGATAGGTCTGCCTTTATATGTTACTTGACATTTTTCCCTTACTGCTTTTAATATTCTTTCTTTGTTTTGTTCATTTGGTGTTTTTACTATTATGTGACAGGAGGAATTTCTTTTCTGGTACAGTCTATTTGGAGTCCTGTAGGCTTCTTGTATGTTCATGGGCATCTTTTTCTTTAGGTTAGGGAAGTTTTCTTCTATAATTTTGTTGAAGATATTTACTGGCCCTTTATGTTGGGAATCTTTGTTCTCTTCTATACCTGTTATCCTTAGGTTTGGTCTTCTCATTGTTTCCTGGGTTTCCTGGATGTTTTGGGTTAGGACCTTTTTGCATTTTGCATTTTCTTTGAATGTTGTTTCAATGTTTTCTATGGTATCTTCTGTACCTGAGATTCTCTCTTCTATTTCTTGTATTCTACTGGTGATGCTTCCATTTATGACTCTTGACCTCTTTCCTAGGTTTTCTATCTCCAGAGTTGTCTCCCTGTATGTTTTCTTTATTGTTTCTACTTCCATTTTTAGATCCTGGATGCTTATGTTCAATTCCTTCACCTGTATGCTTGTGTTTTCTTGTAATTCTTTAAGGGATTTTTGTGTTTTCTCTTTAAGGGCTTCTAGCGTTTACCTGTGTTCTCCTGTATTTCTTTAAGGGAGTTATTTATGTCCTTCTTAAAATCCCCTATCAGCATCATGAGATATGATTTTTAAACCCAAATCTTGCTTTTCCATTGTGTTGGTGTACCCAGGACTTGCTGTGGTGGGAGAACTGGGTTCTGATTATACCAAGTAGCTTTGGTTTCTGTTGGGGAGGTTCTTGTGCTTGCCTTTTGCCATCTAGTTATGTCTGGTGTTAGCTGGTCTTGCTGTCTCTGACTGGAGCTTGTCCCTCCTGTGGACCTGTCATTCTATGTCAGCACTTCTGGCAAGACCAGGGTTTGGTTGTGGAGATCTGTGGAACAGCCTTAGCTCCTGGGTGCAGATGGAGACTGGAAGGATCCTATTCCTGTGCCCTGTGCACACCTGGCTGGTCCCACTTTAGACAGTTATTGGAATGAAAATGGAGATCTCACCTCTGAGCTTAGGAGTGAGAGCACTCCTGAAAGACCAGCTCTCTCCTGGTGGAACCTGTGTACAAAGGGCTGTGGAACAGCCTTAGCTCCTGGGTGCAGATGGGGACCAGAAGGATCCCAATCTGGCTTTTATTCCTTTCGTTCATTGTCACCTACTGTAGTGGTTGTATGTGTGTCACTGAGTCTATATCTATCCTCATGAATTCTGCAATTTGACAAATATAATGTATAAAACCATGAGCATAATTTATTCATTCACTTTGGAGACACTGTTATTGAGGATTACTTGGTTGGTTGTTATTCTTTTTTAAAATGATGTCTTGGGAAATTTATTCTTTATTATCATTAAGAAAGAAGGATTTAGTTAACCTGTGAGTGTGAGATTCAGCCATGAATGGTCTTGAAAAACACTAGACATTTGGAATTAGCCACTTTTGTAGTTAGAAACCTTCTTCTTAGAATTGGAAACAATCACCCATGGAAGGAGTTACAGAGACAAAGTTTGGAGCTGAGACAAAAGGATGGACCATCTAGAGACTGCCATATCCAGGGATCCATCCCATAATCAGCCTCCAAACGATGACACCATTGCATACACTAGCAAGCGTTTGCTGAAAGGACCCTGATATAGCTGTCTCTAGTGAGACTAGGCCGGGGCCTAGCAAACACAGAAGTGGATGCTCACAGTCAACTATTGGATGGGTCACACGGCCCCCAATGGAGGAGCTAGAGAAAGTACCCAAGGAGCTAAAGGGATCTGCAACCCTGTAGGTGCAACAACATTATGAACTAACCAGTACCCCGGAGCTCTTGACTCTAGCTGCATATGTATCAAAAGATGGCCTAGTTGGCCATCACTGGAAAGAGAGGTCCATTGGACACACAAACTTTATATGCCCCAGTACAGAGGAATGCCAGGGCCAAGAAGTGGGAATGGGTGGGTAGGGGAGTGGGGGGAGGGTATGGGGGACTTTTGGGATAGCAATGGAAATGTAATTGAGAAAAATACGTAATAAAAAAAATATTTAAAAAAAAAAAAAGAAACCTTATCTTTGTCTTAACCTACACTGACCACATGGGGGTGCTCTAAGCCTTCCATATATAGTAGTAGTATGAATACATGTTTCTCCCTAGCATGTATTATAGCATTTATGCCAGAGTCATTGCTTCATTTTTGCCAATAGCCCTATTTTAACAGCATCACCAAAGCTGGTTGTCTGAGGTAGAGCTTGTCACTAAAATCTCTGTCAATTTAGAGTAGGGGAACATTGCAAGATTATCTTGTGAAAACTGTAACTGGTTATCTTTATAACTAAAGAAAAGACCAAATTTGCAAAAATTTAAAAAAGCCATGAATGTTGTATGTTCTATTTTACAACATCAGTTAATATAGTTGCTTTATTAGGGCAATCTGTTTTTCTAGGTCCCCTTCTTGCCCAGGATCTAAGGAGCTGTTGTTTTTCTTTTGAACATTCTCTGTCCTTTATGTATATGTGTGTTTTGTCTGCATGTTTGTCTGTGTATATCATTGGTGCCTGATACCCTTGGAGATCAGAAGATGTCAGATCTCTAGTAACTGGAGTTATAGATGGCTATGAGCCACCACATGAGTGCTGCAAATGGAAACTGGGCCCTCTGAAAGAATAGCTTACGTTCTTAACCACTGAGCCATCTCTTCAGCCTGAACTTTTAGAGGGTTTTGAGTACTTTGATTTTTTAAAAATTGATGAGAATTTCAACTGTCTACAGAGAAAATGCTTCAGAGAATCTGCTTATTCATGTACACCATCAACAATATTACTCAAGTATATAATATGTTCAAGAATAGGTCTTACTGACAAGTTCTGGAGGGTAACTAACAGTATTATAGTCAATACCCTGATTGTTTGGGGGTGGGATTCTATGGAACCCTATTTGCCAACAATCCAGAAATAGTTAATCCTTTCCTAGCACTAGGCTTTTTATTTAGTAGTGTACAAGGCCTAATTGTGTATTTTTATTTATTTATTTATTTCTATTGGTTATTTAATTCTTTATATTTTAAATGTTATTCCCCTTTCTGGTTTCCCCTCTGAAAACCTCTGTCCCATCCCCCCTGCCCCTGCTTCTATGAAAGTGCTCCCCTACCCATACACCCACTCCTGCCTCACTGCCCTAGCATTCCCCTATGCTGGGGCATCAAGCCTCCACAGGACCAAGGGCTTCCCCTTGAGTTGATGCCAGATAAGGCAATTACATATGCAGCTGGAGCCATGGGTCCCTCCATGTGTACGTCTTGGATGATGGCTTAGTCCCTGGGAGCTCTGGGGGGGGGGTGGTCTGGCTGGTTGATATTGTTGTTCTTCCTATGGGGTTAGAAACCCCTTCAACTCCTTCAGTCCTTTCTCTAACTCCTCCATTGGGGACCCTGTGCTCAGTCTAAAGGTTGCCTGTGAGTATTTCCATCTGTATTGGCTAGGCTCTGGCAGAGCATCTCAGGGGACAGCTATACCAGGCTCCTGTCAGCAAGTGCTTCTTGGCATTAGCAATAGTGTCTGGGTTTGGTGTTTGCACATGGGATTGGTTCCTGGGTGGGGTGGTCTCTGGATGGCCTTTCCTTCAGTCTTTGCTCCACTCTTGGTTCCTGCATTTCCTTTAGACAGGATCAATTCTGGGTTAATATTTTTGAGATGGATGCGTGGCCCCATCCCTCATTCAGGGACTGGAACTAACATCTGAATGTAGTCTCTACCGGTTCTCTCTCCCCTTTGTTGGGTATTTCAGCTAATGTCATCCCTGTTATAATCTGGGAGCCTCTTACTTTCTTGGCATCTGGAACTTTCTAGTGGATACCCCCAGTTTCCCATCCCTCACTGCTACATACCTCCATTAAAATTCATGACACTTGGTATTTCTCCCCCAACTACTCCCACACCCAATCCTGCTCCCCTTTCCCTCTCCCTTCTCTTTCCGTCCCATGTCCCTTACTCCCTCTACCTCCCATGGTTATTTTGTTCCTCCTTCCAAGTAGAACTGAAGCATTCCACATTTTGATCTTCCTTCTTATTGAACTTCATATGGTCTGTGAGTTGTCTTGTGGGTATTCTGAGCTGTTTTCCTAATATCCACTTATCATTGAATACATACCATGTATGTTCTTTTGTGACTGGGTTACCTCATTCAGAGTGTTATTTTCAGATTCTATCCATTTGCCTGTGACTTTCATGAAGTCATTGTTTTTAATAGCTGAGTAGTACTCCATTATGTAAATGTACCACATTTTCTGTATCCATTCTTCTGTTGAGGGACTTCTGGGTTCTTTCCAGCTTCTGGCTATTATAAATAAGGTTGCTATGAACATAGAGGAACATGTGTCCTTGTTATATGTTGGAGCATATTCTGGGTATATGCCCAGGAGTAGTATGGCTGGCTCCTTAGGTAGTACTATTTCCAATTTTCTGAGGAACTGCCAGACTGATTTCCAGAGTGGTTGTACCAGCTTGCAATCCCACCAGCAATGGAGGAGTGTTTTTTCTTTCTCCACATCATCTGATGTTGCTTGAGTTTTTGATCTTAGCCATTCTCACTGGTGTGAGGTAGAATTTTAGGGTCATTTTGATTTATATTTCCCTGATGACTAAGGACATTGAACATTTCTTTAGGTTCTTCTCAGCCATTTGGTATTTCTCAATTGAAAATTCTTTGTTTAGTTCTGTACCCCATCTTTTAATAGGGTTATTTGATTCTCTGGAGTCTAATTTCTTGAGTTCTTTGTATATATCAGATATTAGCCCTCTATCAGATGTAGAATTGGTAAAAATCTTTTCCTAGTCTGTTGGTTGCCTTATTGTCCTATTGACAGTGTCCTTTGCCTTACAGAAGCTTTGCAATTTTATGAGGTCCCATTTCTTGATTCTTGATCAGCATACACCATTGGCATTCTGTTCAGGAATTTCTCTCCTGTGCCCTTATCGAGGCTCTACCCTACTTTCCCCTCTATAGGTTTCAGTGTCTCTCAGTTTATGTGGAGGTCCTTGATCCACTTTCACTTGTGCTTTGTACAAGGAGATAAGAATGGGTCAATTTGCATTTTTTCTACATGCTGACCACCAGTTGAATCAGCACCATTTGTTAAAATGCTGTCTTCTTTTCTTTGGATTGTTTTAGCTCTTTTGTCAAAGATCAAGTGACCATATGTGTGTAGGTTCATTTCTGAGTCTTCAATTCTATTCTATTGATCTTCCTTCCTGTCTCTGTACTAAGACCATACAGTTTTTATTACTATTGCTCTGTAATACAGCTTGAGGTCAGGTATGCTGATTCCCCCAGAAGGTATTTTATTGTTGAGAATTGTTTTCGCTATCCTGGTTTTTGTTTTTGTTTTGTTTTGTTTTGTTTTTGTTATTCCAAATAAATTTACAAATTGTTCTTTCTAAGTCTATGAAGAATTGGTTTGGAATTTTGATGGGGATTGCATTGAGTCTGTAGAATGCTTTCAGAAAGATGGCCATTTTTACTATATTAATCCTGCTGATCCACTGAGCAGTTGGGAGATCTTTCCATCTTCTGAGTTTTTCTTTGATTTCTTTCTTCAGAGACTTGAAGTTCTTGTCATACCAATCTTTGACTTGCTTGGTTAGAGTCACATCAAGGTATGTGATACTATTTGTGACTATTGTGAAGGGTGTTGTTTCCTTAATTTCTTTCTCAGCCTGTTTATCCTTTGAGTAGAGGAAGGCTACTGATTTGTTTGAGTTATTTTTATGTCCATTCACTTTGTTGAAGTTGTTTTTCAGCTTTAGGAGTTCTCTGGTGGAATTTTAGGTGTCATTTAAGTATATGATCATATCATCTGCAAATAGTGATATTTTGACTTCTTCCTTTCCATTTTGTATCCCTTTGATATCCTTTTTGTTGTCTAATTGCCCTAGCTAGAACTTTAAATACTATGTTGAATAAGTAAGGAGAGAGTGGGCAGCCTTGTCTAGTCCCTGATTTTAGTGGGATTGCTTCAAGTTTCTCTCCATTTAGTTTGATGTTGGCTATTGGTTTGCTGTGTATTGCTTTTACTATGTTTAGGTATGGGCCTTGAATTCCTGATTTTTACAAGACTTTTACTTTTGGTTGTTGTAATTTTTCAAACGCTTTTTCAGCACCCAATGAAATGATTATGTCTTTTTTCCTTTGAGTTTGTTTATGTAGAAGATTGTTTTGATGGATTTTCATATATTGAACCATCCCTGCATCCCTGGGATGAAGCTTACTTGATCATGGTGAATGATCGTTTTGATGTGTTCATGGATTTGGTTTGCCAGAATTTTTTATGAGTACTTTTACATTGATACTCATACAGGATATAGGTCTGAAGTTCTCTGTCTTCGTGTGATTTTGGTATCAGCTTAACTGTGGCTTCATAGAATGATTTAAGTTGTGTTTCTTCTGTTTCTACTTTGTGGAACAATTTGAAGAGTATTGGTATTAGATTTTCTTTGAAGGTCTGATAGAATTCTGCACTAAATCCATCTGGTCTTGGGATTTTTTTGGTTGGGAGACTTTTAATAACTACTTCTATTTCTTTAGGGGTTATGGGACTGTTTAGAAAGTTTATGTATGCTTGATTTAACTTTGGTACCTGCTATCTGTCTAGAAAAATCATCCATTTCATCTAGATTTTCCAGTTGGTTTGAGTATGTAGTAGGATCTAGTGATTTTTTTTTTGAATTTCCTTAATTTCTGTTGTTATGTCTCCCTTTTCATTTCAGATTTTGTTAGTTTGGATACTGTCTCTGTGCCCTCTAATTATTCTGGCTAAGGGTTTATCAATCTTGTTGATTTTTCTCAAAGAACCCAGCTCCTGGTTTTGTTGATTCTTTGTATAGTTGTTTTTGTTTCTACTTGGTTGATTTCAGTCTGCGTTTGATCATTTCTTGCCGGTCTACTCCTCTTGTGTGTATTCGCTTCTTTTTTGGTATAGTGCTTTCAGATGTGCTCTTAAGCTGCTAGTGTATCTTTTCTCCAGTTTCTATGGAAGCACTCAGAGCTATGAGTTTTCCTCTTAACTCTGCTTTCACTTTGTCACATAAGTTTGGGTATGCAGTGCCTTCATTTTCATTAAATTATAAGTCTTTAATTTCTTTCTTTATTTCTTCCCTAACCAAGTAATCATCGAGTACAGAATCGTTTGGCTTCAATGTTTATGTGGTTTTCTGTTTTTTTGTTTGTTTTTTGTTTTTTTAATGTTGTTATTGAAGACCATCCTTAGTCCTTGATGGTCTGATAGGATGCATGGGATATATTTCAATCCTTTTGTATCTGTTGAGGCCTGTTTTGTGAAAAAAATTATATGGTTAGTTTTGGAGAAGTACTATGAGGTGCTGAGAAGAAGGTATATTCTTTTGTTTTAGGATGCAATGTCCTACAGATATCTGTTAAATCCATTTGGTTCATAACTTCTGTTAGTTTCACTGTTTCTGTTTAGTTTTTGTTTCCATGACCTGTCCATTGATGAGAGTGGGGTGTTGAAGTCTCCCACTATTATTGTGTGAGGTGCAATGTGTGTTTTGAGCTTTAGTAAAGTTTCTTTTATGAATGTGGGTGCCCTTGCATTAAGAGCATAGGTGTTCAGAATTGAGAGTTCATCTTGGTAGAATTTTCCCTTGATAGATATGAAGTGTCCTTCCTTTCCCTTTTTGATAACTTAGGTTGAAAACTGATTTTATTCAATATTAGAATGGCTACACCAGCTTGTTTTTTGGGAACATTCCCTTGAAAAATTTTTTCTTGCCTTTTACTCAGAGGTAGTGCCTGTCTTTGTCTCTGAGTTGTGTTTCCTGTATGCAGCAAAATGCTGGATTCTGTTTACATATCTAGTTTATTAGTCTATGTCTTTTTATTTGGGAATTGAGTCTAATAATTAGGTTTTTATGGCTCTCTTCTTTTGGGTTTGTTGTAAAAAGATTAATTTCTTGCTTTTTCTTGGGTATAGTTTCCTGCCTTGTGTTGGAGTTTTCTATCTATTATCCCTTATAGTGATATATTTGTGGAAAGATATTGTTTAAATTTGGTCTTGTCACAGAATATCTTGGTTTCTCCATCTATGGTAATTGAGAGTTTTGCTGCTTATAGTAGTCTGGGCTGACATTTTTATCTCTTAGGGTGTGTATGATATCTACCCAGGATCTCTTAGGGTTGCTGTTGAGAAGTCTGGTGTAATTCTGGTAGGTTTATCCTTATGTTACTTGATCCTTATCACTTTCAATATTTTTTTCTTTGTTTTGGGCATTTGGCATTTTGGTTATTATGTGATGGGAGGAATTTCTTTTCTGGTCCATTCTATTTGGAGTTCTGTAGGCTTCTTGTATGTTTATTGGCATCTTTTTCTTTAGGTTAGGTAAGTTTATCCTTAATTTTATTGAAGATGTTTACTGCCCCTTTGAGTTGGGAATCTCCACTCTTTTGTATACCTATTATTCTTATGTTTGGCCTTTTCATTGTGTTCTGGATTTTCTGGATGTTTTGGGTTAAGAGCTTTTTGCTTTTTTACATTTTCTTTGACTGTTGTGTCAATGTCTTCTATGTTTTCTTCTACATCTGAGATTTTGTGTTGGAGACACCGCACATTAAGCTTGAGATGCCTGGTACCCCTGATGACAAGGAAGAAAATCCTGCCAGGGGTACTGTGATTCAGAGCACAAGACAATGGTCTCTTGTGGGCCCCAGTATGAGTACTGTGAGGCCCCAGGGTCTGCTTCTTTGGTGCAAGCAATTCATAATGTCATTTCCACAATTATTCTTAGTACTTACTATTTTCTTTATTTACTATTCTCTTTCTTTCTTTCTTTCTTTCTTCCTTCCTTGATTAAACCAATATTTAGTGACCTGGCAAGGTCTAGTAGGAGCCCACTTGATATCCAGAAATTAGATGTTACCAATAATATTAAAGTGAAGGCCATTCATGAATTCAAGAGAAATGTATGTTATAGTCAATCACTCTAGGTAGAAATGATAGTAACCTAGAGCTTCAGGCAGAGATGAATAATTCTGCAGCTGTTCCCACACTCTTAGTCTCAATCCTGTGTAATAAAAATAGGACATTTTTATTATAAAATTGAGGATGGAATAATATATAGATATTTCCCAGAAAGTTAGCAATGGGTTCCTTGCATTTAGGGACGATGGTGGCTGCCCCCTAGGAATTTTCCATACAGGTTAGATGAGGGTGTTTTTTAGATAGGCAGATGGGGTCTAAAAATTATAAAGACTGCAGGGTTTAGTTTCCTTTTTTTCTGTTCTAAATCTGTATTACTCTGTGTCACAATAAAATGTTGGCACAGGAAAATAGAGACGCACTTACCCACCCCCTTATGAATTTTGTAACTCAATTTCCTTGTATGATTTCAATAAAAGACTGGGTGTGAGTCAAGTCTAGATGAGCACGCTGACTCGTGAGTTCAAGAGCTCACATGCCAATACACCAGACTGTCATCATTGTATCTCAATTGTGTGTTTTCTTATTTGCCTACCAATTTTCCCTAGTCCTTGAAGACCCCTGACTCTTGTTGAGGCTGGATCCCAGCAATTTTCTATTCTATCTCTTGTATTCTGTTGGTGATGCTTATATCTATGATTTCTGATTTTTTTCCTAGGTTTTCTATCTCTACAGTTGTCTCCCTTTGTTATTTCTTTTTTGATTCTATTTCCATTTCTAGATCCTAGATGTTTTAGTTCAATTCCTTCACTTATTTCATTGTATTTTCCTGCATTTCTTTAAGGGATTTATGCATTTCCTCTTTAAAGGCACTCAGTAAACACCTGTTTACTTGTGTTCTCCCTATTTCTTTAAGAGGGTTATTTTTTCCTTCCTAAAGTCCTCTATTGTGATCATGAGATGTGATTTTAGACCAGAATCTTGCTTTTTATGGGGTATCCAGGGTTTACTGTGGTTGGAGAACTGGGTTCTGATGATGCCAAGTAGCCTTGGCTTCTGTTGCTTATGTTCTTATGCTTGCCTCTTGATATCTGTTTATCTCTGGTGTTTGCTGGACTTGCTGTCTCAAACTGGAACTTGTCCCTCCTGTGAGACTGGGAGCCTGGGAGGGTCAGCAGTCCTGGGGTTCAAGCTGTTAGCTTGGGTGTGTCAATAGTCCTGGGGGACAAGCTTCCCCTGGGCAGGATTGGGGTATGGAGGGCTGTAGCATACCCCAATGCACTCAGCTCCCATGCAATGATGAAAACTAGATTGTGTTCTTGGCTGCACTGAGGTTCTTTTGTCCACTGGACCCCAGGCAGGTCCAACTTTGACCAGTTATTAGGGCGGTAGTGGTGGTCTCACCTGTGATCTTGGGTGTGTCAACACTTTTGGAGGACAAGCTTTCTCTGGGTGGGCTTGGGGTGTGGAGGGCTGTTGTACAGGGTCAGCTCCTGGGCACAGATCAAAACTGGAAGTATTGTGTTCCTGGCCGTATGGAGGTTCATGTGTCCACTGGGCTGGATAACTTTAAACTTTAATATATACTATATATTATATAATATAACCTGTTATTCACATATGTAATGTACTGTATGTAAATATATTATATATTATATTATATATTATATATTATATATTATATATTATATATAAAATCACATTATATATGATAAATATGGAAACTTTTACAGTAGTAGGCTGCACATGGATATTTCAAAAAGTCTTTATTTTTTTTTAATCCCACAATCCTTCTCTTGCCCTCTTTTATTGCCTCTACCATTTAATTCTTCCTGATTATGTCCAACTATGTGGGACTATGAAAGGCAGTCTGTTTTCTGGTTGAGCTAGGTTTAAACCCCAGAGACCCGGCAGGTGTTCCTGCAAGAAATGGAAGGTGTTTGCCATGCCCCAAGACATCAGGCTCCTGACACAAGTCCTTCACTCTCCATAATTCTGTGACCATCACTCACATAGGGCAATACCCTAAGCCCCTGGTATTCTGTCTGGACTCTACCCTCACAGTTACCTGGCAGCAGCCAGGTAGGCCCAGCCCACTATTAAAGGGGCTGCTTGCCCCCTCCTCCCTCTCTTACTCTTGCCTCTCTCTCTTGCTGTCTTGCTCCCCCTCTCTCCACATTCCTTTCCCCCATCTCTCCATGTGGCCATGGCCAGCCTCTACTTCTCTACTTTCTTCCTCTCTCTGCCTTTCTCTGCCTCTACTAACCTCCTAGCTCCCCTTCCCAGACACTCCACCAGCAAAAGGTATTTAACCTCAGGCCCACCTTGAGAATGTGGGGTAAGGTTTCACTCATCACATCTCTGCCATGACAATAAATTCCTTAAAACCATGGACTCCTTCTTCTCATTGGGACTCACTGTGGGGAACAATGGAGCAGGTCTTCCTCCAAAGAGCCACATGTCTAATCTCCCACAGGAGGCCTCTCTGTGTTCTCAGCCATGGTCTCCACCAAGCCAAGCTGCCCAAGCAAGCCAAAGACTTTCCTTCCTGAGGGAACCAGCTGGAGCTCTCCTTCCCCTCTTTTCCCTTTGGCCCAGTAACACCCCCTTGCTAATGTGGTCACACCTTCCCAAGCTCTGCCACTTACTGGGGACCATGCATTCGAACATGAGCACATGGAGGCCTTCTAATTTAAACTACACAACATTTATGCCATCCTCACCAGTGTCTGCAAATTGAAATCTAAATTTGTATTGCCCTGATAGCAAAGAGAACATTTCCCCCCTTTTTTCTTTCTTTCTTTCTTTCTTTCTTTCTTTCTTTCTTTCTTTCTTTCTTTCTTTCTTTCTTTCCTTCCTTCCTTCCTTCCTTCCTTCCTTCCTTCCTTCCTTCTTTCTTTCTTCCTTCCTTTCTTTCTTTCTTTTTTTAAATTTAGGTATTTTCTTCATTTACATTTCCAGTGCTAGCCCAAAAGTTCCCCATACCCTCCCACGCCACTCCCCTACCCACCCACTCCCACTTCTTGGACCTGGCGTTCCCCTATACTGAGGCATATAAAGTTTGCACGACCAATGGGCCTCTCTTTCCACTGATGGCCAACTAGGCCATCTTCTGATACATATGCAGCTAGAGACATAAGCTCCGTGGATCCATCCCATAATCAGCCTCCAAACGCTGACACTATTGCATACACTAGCAAGATTTTGCTGAAAGGACCCTGATATAGCTGTCTCTTGTGAGACTATGTCGGGGCCTAGCAAACACAGAAGTGGATACTCACAGTTAGCTATTAGATGGATCACAGGGCCCCCAATGGAGGAGCTAGAGAAAGTAACCAAGGAGCTAAAGGGATCTGCAACAATATGAACTAACCAAAGAGAACATTTTAAAAGCACTTTTTTTAGCCACTGTGTTTCATATTTTGAGAACTCTCAACTTAGTCCCATAGCCCATTTTTCAATTTATATTTTTTTCTTAGTGTATTGTTTGTTTGTTTGATTACTTTATATATTCTATATGCCAACTCTCTGTCATATGTTTGACTGGTAAATCTTTTTTCCATTATAGATGCTGCCTATTTACTCAAACAATATATTCTTTGTTGTACAGAAGCTTTGAATTTTACAGGTTCGTGCAGTTCCCCATTCAGAAAGCCCTTTTGTTGCTTATAAGTTCAAGTGTATTCAATAATTTATCCTTCATCAGATTCAGCATATATTCTGTTTTATGGTGAGGTTCTTGATCCATTTAGGATTTTTTTTTCCAGGATGTTGGACATGGATTCAGTTTCATTCTTTGACTTGTACATATCTAGTTAGACCAGCGCCATTTGTCAAAAATTCTGTACTTTCTCAAATGTGTATTTGTTGACCTCTTTGTGTGAGTAGGTATGGACTTATGTCTGAATCTTCAAATCTATTTCATTGTTCAGTGATTGTGCTTTGTGGCGCTACCATGTTGTTTTATTACTTTAGCTCTGTGTTATAATTTAAAATCATGAATGAGGATGTCTCATTCCAGCAGTGATTTTATTGCTATTAGGTGTCTTGCTGATTTTGTGTTTTCTTATGAAATTTAAGATTATTTTTTCAATTTCCATGAAGAATTGCACTGGAATTTTGGTAAGGATTTCACTGAATATTTAGATGGGTTTAGATAGAATGGACATTTTCCCAGTATGATTTATGTTCATAGACTGATGTCAATGTCTCACTTGGGGTTAGATTCCCCGTGATCTGTTGATCTCTGTGTTGTGTCTACTCGTAGTTTTCTGTGATCTTCTCCATTTGCTGTGAAGAGAGGGTTCTTTGACTAGATGTTGTGATTTCCACTACCTGTGGGTATAAGGGTAATATAAATTTAGAATATAGTGAGGAATTATGCTAGTCGAACAATTGGCAGTAGTAGATTCTTTTCTAGGGATCGTGACTAAACTAGACCCAGGAGGCTGGTGAGGTTTCCAGCACCAAGAATGATTTCCCTTCTGTTGAATGGGCCTTCCATCCAATTAGACAGCTGTTGGTTGCCTCCAACACATGAGTGCCACTTCTTACATCTTTATGTTTATTTTGCTATGCTGATGATTGTTGTAGTTCATGGGGTTTTGCTGCTGCATGGGACAGCTTAGTTGTTTCCCTCTCTTTACAGCTTGCATTAGTACTTTTTGGAACAATGAAAGCTAGATCACAGGAAAAAAAGCTTCCATGTCAAGTGTGACCCAAGTCATCTGAGTCCTGTGTCCTAAGTGTCTTCAACCAAACGCAGCTCACTTTCAACCTGAAAGACAACCAAGGGCTACATCAATAATCTGTAGTTTGGGGAATCACTTGGACTATACTGACCAACTATTTGAAAGACAGTTACTTGAACCTGGTGCTGAGTTCCTTTTGTTAATTAAATGTTTCTTGTTGGGAGCACTGTCAGTCCCAATGGCTTATATTCCATTCACCTCTGTACTGATCAGTTTCCCTCCTATCTAGGTGGAGCCTCTTCTCCATTACTCCTTTTGTCACTTCATATCATCTGTATCTTGCTATTTCCCTCTCTATTCCCCTTCCCTGGTTCCTTTATATTTTTCTGGTTTCTGTAGTTACTTCATGATCCGAGGGTTTGGATCTAGGAAATGAAGTTGAGAAAGAACATGCAGTGTTTATCTTTCTGATAAACACTGATAAATTATATCATTCGATATAATTGTTTTCAATTCATTGACCTGAAAATTTAATGAGTTCACTTTTCCTTATGCCTAAATACTATTCCATGTGTATATATACCACATTTTCATTAGTCATTTGTTTGTTGAAGGACCTTTAGATTGTATGATCGCCATCAACATTGCTGAGCAAGTATCTGAGCATATGCCAATCAGTAATACAACTGGGACATATGGTAGATTTATTTTTAGGTTTTTGAGTATCCTCCATACTTATTTGTAGCATTACTACAACAATTTACATTCCCACCAATACTGAGAACCTGGACAGAAGTGGTTTTCTATTGTTTTGTTAATTTTAGCCATTCTGAATGGGATGAGATTAAGAAAATATCAAAATTGTTTTAATTTTCATTTCTCTAATTGCTAAAGGTGAACACTTTCTGAGACATTTCTCGGCCATTTTTATTTCTTTTGAGAACTTGGTTTAGATTCCATAATCCATTTGTATGAAGAGTAACAAAAAGCCTTAGCAGTAGCCTGTGATGTTTGAGGGGGCCCATGGGGCCCCTTTGGTGAACAATTTAATAAGAATGGTGAGTTTGGCTACACTGCTCTGGCTCTTGGAGGGTCATACACACACACTTGCCCAGAAGCTTTCTGGATTTGTGAATGGAAAACATACATACACGCACACACACACACACACACACACACACACACACACACACACCAGTTAACTTTAAAATGCCTTGGCTGGTTCAAAGACTGGGCAGTTTTAATCCTCTGCCTGCTACCCCAGGCCCAACTGGGGAAGTGGCCAATGGCCACTCACTAGAAATCTCACATGGTTGGTTGGCTCTATCTCCTACAGCTCCTATGTCTATCCATATCTCACCAATTCATAGCAATTTTCCTCCTCTTCCCCCCTGGGTCCTAGCCAGGTCAACTCTAAGGGTCCTGCCCTGTCTCCCTTTGCCCAGCTATTGTCTACTGGCTTCTTTATTGATCAATAAAAAACCAATTGGGGACAAGGACCTTTAGTGTTTGGACACAAAGATTTCTGATTGAATCAAAGCATTGGAACCAATCTCCAACACTATCTAGCCTCAGATTCTTGGTTACTTTATTAGTGTCAGGCATGGGTTCCATTTCATGGAGTGAGACTTTAATCCAATAAAAGCACGGTTGGTTACTCTTGTACCATGAACTCTAGTCACTTGGGATGAAGCTTCTAGTTAGGAATGAGCTCTATTTCTCTGTGTTTGATGACATAAGCAAGTTGTATCTATAACAATTAAGGCCTTACCATCAGTTTGTGGAGAGTAACAAAAAGCTTTAGCAATAGCCTGTGTTGTTTTGAGGGGGTCCATGGGACTCCTTTGGTGAACAACTTAGTAAGATTCCTGGAACTATAGGTTTGTTTCATATATGTATTTTAGTTTTTAAATTATTATTATTTTATTGGTTATTTTGTTTATTTGCACTACAAATGTTATCCTCCCTCCAAATGTCTCCCCCCAAAACACCCCACTATACTTCGCTTCCTCCTTCCTCCACGAGGGTGCTTCCCCACCTACCCACTCGGCCCCACCACCTTATCATTCCCCTATGAGGGGCATCAAGCCTTCACAGGGACCCAGGGCTTCCCCTCCCATTGACAAGACCATTCCTGCCACATATACAGCTAGAATCATAGGTCCATCCGTGTGTATTCTTTGGTTGGTGTTTTAGTCCCTGGAACCTCTGGGAAGTCTGTTTGGTTAATATTGTTGTTCCTCCCATGGGGTGTATTTTAGGAAGCTTCTGTGGTAGTAGGTTTCCCAAATGTCCTTTAGTGTTAATGTCCCTCCTTATATTTCCTTCTTTACTCTTTTTTCCCACCACCTTAGAGCAAAAAGATGGGGAAAAAGTATTCTAGACAAATCAAATTAAGAAACAAGCAGATGTAGCTATTTTGATATCTGACAAAATAGACCTCAAACCAAAGCTAATCAGAAGATAAAAAGTACACTATACTTATTAAGGAAAAATACCAAACAACAGGATATATAATCTTAAAAATACATATACCCAAGCTAGAAGCATTTTCATGAAAGAAACATGATCAGATTTAAAACCACAGACAATGTGTGATTTTAATACCTGATTTTAACCAATAGACAGTTTATCTAGAAAAACTAAACAAAACTGTGTAGTTAAACCCACATGAACCTAAGATTTTATGTGTGTGTGTATATTATATATATTATATATACACATATATTATATATATATATATATTCATGTATAAAGCCACACCCAAACTCTATAGAATTCTTCTAAGAAGTCCATGAAACAATTTTCACAAAAGACCACAATTTGGGCACAAAACAAGCCTCAAAAATATAAGCAACTTGAAGTCACATTCTACATTCTGTACACTGTGGATTACAGGTAGACATCAACAATAACTGTAAAAATGACAGAAAGCTCACAAATTTATAGATGTAAACTATATACTACTGAATCAAAATTGGGTGAAAGAAGGAATCAAGAAAATAATTTTAAATGCTTTGAGTTGAATGAAAATAACACACATCATACCAAAAATCTATGTCATACAGTGAAGACATATAGCTCCATGTGTCCACATAGAAAAACCAGAGACATGTCAAATTAATCACTTAAAATGTACCAGAAGACCTTAGAAAAACAATCAGTGACAAACAATACACATGAGTCAGTAATTTAAATTAAATAAATATTGAAATGAATAAACTAGAAAGGAAAAACAATACAAAGAATCAAGGAAACCAATAGATAGTATTTTGAGAAGATTAACACGATTAACAGACCTGTAACCAAAGTAATTTAGAGACCATTCAAATTAATGAAAAAAGAGACATTGCAACAGATACAGAAAAACATTTTAAAAAAGTGCTCTTCATTTTCCAGATGAAATTTTCTATATCTATCTAAAATATACAAATGCTGTTATTTTTTTGTTTGTGTGGGACTAGAGGTTTTTTTCACCTTTCCTTCATCCATGAGAAAAACTGTGAAACAGTCTTCAAAATCACCCCTTTGCAGCTAGTATTGCCTTAGGCTTATTGTTGAATCCCTGTAGGGATAATTTAGTGATTTGGATCCACAGCCTATGCTTGGTCTGGAAAGGAGCAAAATTGCTAAGAAACACTGTACTTGGAGGACATAGGCCAGAAGCATGGTCTATGTGCATATTGTTCATGTCTGTGTTTGTATGGGTGGCATGCTGGGGACATTTCTGCAGAGCAAGAATCTCTATCACCACAGCTACCACTGGGCTCTAAATAGCTTTTGGGCACAGTGAATCAGTAAAGAGTGTAATGAGTCACATTATGAAAGGTCCATAGAGTTTCTTTAAGTGGCATCTTTCTAGGAACTTGTTTGCAGATCATTAAATAGTTAATTGAGGGAGAATGCAAAATAACTTGTGTTTCAGTCCACTGGCCTCTAAATGGAAACCATTACATAACAAAGCAAATCAGAAGTTACACTGATCTATGTCTGATATTGAATATTTACATTTGGTGTGGCAGAGCTAAATGTATAAAGTCAGGCAGTTCCCAGGCATTCATAACTGTAGAATTATATCCCCCGGGGACTTGCACCTGCTATGATACCTGTACAGTGCATTTCAGGGAACACAGCCGTCTCCTGGTTGGTTGATCTTAACAGTATGATTTCTCATTTCACAGCTCTGAGGGTGGGACTAGAATGCCTTTATTTTCTCAAGTGGTGTTGGCTTCTGAACCATATTTAAGTGGTGAGAGTCTAGAGACTCTTTTCAAAGGCCCATAAGAGACTTTCTTGTGTTAGGGGCATTGTTTCCTCAGGCAGAGAACAGTCCTGAGCCTTTAGAATCACTCACTCTAATGATCTGAATGCTTTTGGCCTGATAGCTAACCATATAACATAAATCTTACATCCCAGGAAGTTATTGTGCTTACTATAAAGTGCTCATGATCTCCTTCAAACGTCATTTTCTTGTTATTACTTCAACTCATGGTGTTAAATGTATTTGTTCACAGAGTTAAACAAAGAGCCTCTGTGAATAGATTTGAGCCCGTGTACTTGATTATAGCACTTAATTAATCTTGCCACTATTGACATTTCTGATCTGGATGATTCCTTTTGTGGAGGCTCTCCTTTGGATTGTAGCATCCCTGACTTCACAGATACCTGTAGAATCATCATTTTCACCAATAAGGCACCTATTAAATGGAGTGCAAACCATTGTCAAACCCTAGTTTCAAAGGAATCAAGAATACCAGAAAAGCTTTCTACCTTTGGTAAAGATGGAGTGCAGATGGGAGGAGTGTCAATGAGTTTTGTAGGCAAACGCCTGTGAATTTACTCTAAATCTATCCCCCAAATCTCACTTACCAGTATTTCTAGTAGCAGCTAAGTCTGGAGAAACCAGCTTTGGGTAAATTCACCAATAAACTCAGCAAAGCTGTTTTGACCTTTTTTTTTTTTTTTTGTCTTACTGGGGTTTTTGTTTTGTTTTGTTTTAGTTTGTTTTGAATTTATTTATTTTGAGAGAGAGGAAGGAAATTAAGTTGCCTGAATAGGGAGGTTGGGGTGGACCTGGGAGGAGTTGGAGGAGGGGAAAGAGTATGATCCAATTATATTGCATGAAAAAAATTAAGTAAAAGTAAGTTAATTTTAAAAACTATAGTTTAGTAAGATCAAAAGTAAGAGGCAAACCATGCAAGATCTAAGCTATGAGGGTTAAAAATGGGGTCCCACGTCTGACCCCACACTGCTGGGCAGGTGTTGTGCTCTGAGAAGCGGCAGGACCCCGCTCCGGGGGGTAGGGAAGGCTCAGTCAGGGGTCCCTGCAGACTGGTGCTGCCTGGTGCTGGCTCTGGGGTCCTGGCCCACTCAGAGGCCAAGACCCGCAGGTTCTCACTCTTAGGCACTATAGCCACTCTGTCCCAGGGCAGAAGGGAAAAGGTCAGGAAGAGGGCTCCAGCTGGTTACCACAGGGTTAAGAGCCCTTGGCTTAGCTGGGCAACTTGGCTTGGGTTGGCTGGCAGCTGTGGCTGCAGAGCAGAGAGGCCTCCCTGTGGGAGGTTAGATGTGTGGCTCTTTAGAGGAAAGACCTGCTCCATTGCTCCAGCAAGGCAGATCCGGAGAAGAGGCAGTCTATGGTTTATTATCTATCTATCTATCTATCTATCTATCTATCTATCTATCTATCTATCTATCTATCTATCTATCTATCTATCTATCTGGTTTTCTGAGACAGGGTTTCTCTGTGTAGCCCTAGCTGTCCTGGAACTCACTCTGTAGACCAGGCTGGCCTTGAACTCAGAAGTCCACCTGCCTCTGCCTCCCAAGTGCTGGGATTAAAAGTGTGTGCCACCACTGCCTGGCTACAGTCCATGGTTTTAAGGCATTTATTGTAGAAAGGCAAAGAGAGGGAGAAGAGTAGGGAAGTAGAGGCCAGCCATTGCCATGTGGGGGAGAGGAAGGGAAGGCAGAGATAGGGAGAGCAAGAGGGAGAAGCAAGAGAATAAGAGAAAGAGGGTAAGAGCAAGAGAGAGAGGAGGGGGCAAGCAGCTGCTTTTATAGTGGGCTGGGCCTACCTGGCTGTTGCCAGGTAACTGTGGGGAGGAGCATACCTGGCTGTTGCCAGGTAGTAATAGGGATGGAGTCCAGACAGAATATCAGGAGCTTGGGGTATTGCCTCTGTAACTGATGGTCACAAACCTCTCTGCATGGGGGGCTGGGTGGGTGGGGGTAGGGACTGTGGGAGGCTGTAGCTGCAACAGGAGCCAGGGGCCAAGGGGTCATGGCTGAACACCTGCCTTCCTTCATAGGCAGAAGTTACCACCTACCGGATCACTGGGGTTCAAGGTCTGTGCTCGACCCTGTCTATGCACAGTTCACTGCCCCACAAAGTTAGACTTCCTTTAATTTTTGTTGGTTTATTTATTTACTTACTTGTTTATGCATTTATTGTGGGGCATGCCATGGCGCATGTGTCAAGGTCAGAGGACAACTTGAAGGAATCGGCTCTCTTCTACCATGTGGGATAACTGGGTTTGATTGATGATGAGTTGTGCTTCCTGGCAGCAGCAAAAGAGAGTCTGTTTTCTAATCCAATATACTAGTCTGTGTCTTTTTTTATGGGGGAGGAGATGGTTAATATTGGGGCTTATTGTTGAAATGTGTTATATTGCAATCATGTTGTTTTCTTAGACCTCTTTTGATTAACTCTTCTCAGATTATTTCTTCTATGATATTGATTTTGTTGAAAATAGTCTCCATGCCTGTGATGTGTATTTTTTATCATTCTCTTATACTTATTAGTAGATTTGGTCTTCTTTACAGTATCCAACATTTCTTGGATATCGTGTTCCTTTTTTAAAATTATTTAACATTTCTTTGACTGAACAATCTATTTTTTCTACCTTATCTTCGATACTTGATAATTCTCTCTTCTACTTGATCCAGTCTGCTGGCTGTGTTTCCTGTGCATTTTTTGCATTGATACCCTGGATTTTTATTTTAAGTTTTATTTCAGTTTTGCGTTTTTCTTTTGAGATTCCATCTCTTTATTAAATTTATTTTCATATCTTGAATTGTCATGATTCCACTCAAGTGTTGAGTTGTGTGTGTGTGTTTTCATGATCTTTATTCAGACATTTATTCATAGCCTTCTTTGAGTTTCTTGAAACATTTATAGTTGGTATTTTTAAAGTTTATTTCTTGTAAGTCAGCTAAGTTGCTTTACTCAGGGAATATTAGATAGGGGGGCTAGTTTGTAAAGAAAGTGTCTTCGTTAAAGAAAACCATTTAATTGGGGCTTGCTTCAAATAGATGCCTCTTTTAGGCCAGTCCTATGGAGGGGTTACTAGTTAAAAAAAAAAGACATGAGTAGAACTGAGCCTCAATAGGTATTGGAGGTGAATTGTAAATCAAAAGAGCTTTTGTAATTTTATCTTGCTTACCATTTATGGGGTGGCATCTATTCTAGCCTTTAGATTGATCAGCCTAAGTAGTTCTAGGTTACCCCACTGTCTTCACCAGGGCAAGTCTTCAGAAAATGCTTGTAAAGAGGGGATGCTCATCTGCAGTTAACTCACCCTGATCTGTGGTAAGGTAGACAGGAAAAATCCAGGTAGACACAACTTAAGACATAATTGGATCTCTGAGTTGTTCCTGGGGTAACTGACTTACTCAATTTCTATGATCATGTTTCTGCATGACCTTTATTACTTTTGTTCCCACTTTCTGCCTTTAAATGATATCCTGTGTTGTTTAGAATTTATTTATCAAACAGGTCCACAGTGATCTGAAACCCACTCTGTTATCCGACCTCCTACCTTAGCTTTCCAAGTGTTAGAAATACAGATTTCATTCACCTGGCTAAAATCTTCCCATTCTTACACTTCTCTTTTTACCAGTTCTTCTGATTACGAATTAAAACAGCCTGGCAGTGTCTCCATAGACTTTTCTTTCTTAAAAATATAAGATATCTATTATTTATTCTTTGAGAATTTGAAACTCGTAAACAATGCATTTTGATTATATGCATCCAAACTTCTCTCTCCCCTCTTCCAGGCATGCCCAGCAGGTTTCCTTTTCATTTTTCTTCATGTCCTCTCTTTATTTGATCTATCTATCTATCTATCTATCTATCTATCTATCTATCTATCTATCTATCTATCTACCTACCTACCTACCTACCTACCTACCTACCTATCACTCCTGAGCCCAGTGAACGCTGCACATTGGAATGTTGTCTGAACTTTTTGTATTGACTTTGTGCTTGTGTTGTGCAGGTAACCATGGTTGCACTGAGCTAATGAATGCAATGGTCATGTCATGTTCAGAAAACATCATGTCACAGCACTCCTACCCACTCTCCTTTCATTTTTTCTACCTTCTTTTCCATAATGTTTCTTGAGCTGTGATGGGTGTATGTGATAATGATGTCCTATTTTGGACCGAACATAGACTAATTATTAAATGCAACTATGAGTTTATTTTTAGTAACACTGAGAACTGAACCTAAGGCCTTGCACCTACTAGGCAAGCTCTCTATCTCTTAACTATAACTCTAGCCCTCTTACTTCTAATTTTTTATTGAAGCATAGTATTTTTAAATCTTTACACAATAAAAAGATGTTTGTTTTTTGTGTATGATGTGTTCATGAGTTTTCAAGTATGTGTGATGATGGTAATTATGACTGCTTAAAATGTGTGATAAGTGAGTAGGAGTGTGTGAGTAGTATGAATGAATATGTGTTTGTGTGTGCATATAACAGATGAAAGAGATGTATCTATGTATGGTATATGGGTAACTATATATAAATATATAGCAGAACCATGGATTTTATATGATCACATGTGTTGTTATATATATTAATATCTAATATAATTTAATGAAATATATGGATATTGGCCATATGTCTGTGGCAACCATTATGATTGTGTGTGCATATGTCTGTGGTATAGATGCAGTTATATGATTGTGTATGTGTAATATCTATTTCAGATCCATAAGGTATGCATGTGCAATATTTACATGTTCTTTGACTTTGATGAAAAATCCACTCAAATGATAGAAGTCTCCTGTACAGACACAGAACATACACCCCCCCCCCCAGTCCCCATTTCCCTGGAAATTGTTACAGCTCTGACCCGGAGCTGTATATCCATAATGGAAAGGGAATTCATTCCAAATAAACAATGTCTATAGGGCTGAGAAATTCTTGAGAAAAAACTCAGTTTGGGTTCCTATTCACTCTAAGACATTTAGATGTAATATTTGCTGATATGCTTTGGTTATGAAATACTTTGGTTAAAAGATGAAGGAGGTAATTTAAGTTAACTGCAGCTATTATATGTCCTTTTTCTGGATCTATTTTTGAGGATTGTCTTAATCTATGTCACAAGTGCTGTCCTCTCTGGTCAAAGGCCACTTGCTTCTTTGTCCTTTGGCTTTTCAAACTGTCACCCATTGTTCCAAGTGTTAATAACCAAGAACACACATGTCCTGATTTCAGCTCTTAGCCTGGTTTCTGCATTGCAGTGCAATTGGTTAATGCTGTTAAGATTCGGATATGCTGCAGCCACCAGAGGGAGTATTCTGTCTGAATTGGAATTGCCTTTAAATTCACTGTACATTCATGTTTTCTCCTTGTAAAACGTTAAAAAGGACATGTCAGACAGCCTGATCTGTGCATTTGATTACATATAGTGTCATGTCTAGAACATGCCTATCATCCTGCCCAACAGGATCTTCCAATTCTTCCAAATCTCCCTATGCCTTTGATAGGGGAAGTCCATGCCTCTCTTCATCATTGATCTCAAGGGAGCCTTGTAAACTCTGCATCCCATTCCTGCCATCACTGTAAAATCATGGTATGAGGTTGTACTTCAACAAAGTTTCCTTTTTGTTCCTTCATTTATAAAGTGAGATAACTAACAATGTTGAAGAAGAAACAAAGTCTCAGCAATATAAATTAACTCAGTGCTAAAGTTAAATCCACAACCAGAGATTAGCATCTAAGTCTTGAGGAGGGACATGGACAGGGAATGCTTGATCTAGGTCTCCATCCAAGGGGGCAGAAACATTTCCAGGATAGGTGGGTTCTTTTCACACGAACAACATACAAACTTTAGGATTGCTGTCCATTGTTGTCCAATATGTTGGCCGTCTGCAGCCTTGTTTGTATGAGGCTGAGGGACCTCACTTTTTAAGTCCAGGAAAATAAACAATTGGTAATTTTCTGTGGCTTCTGCATGAACCTCACATCTTTCCAGGAAACAGGGTCATTTTAATAAGAAGAGCAATAGATAAGCATTCTATGATTCTATTCCTTCTTGATTAACCAGTGTTCTTGTGGTCCTTTATTCCACCACTGCTTTTTTGAGTTCTTGTGTGACAGATACTGAGTTATCTTGTATAAACTTAACCACAAGACAAATACTTAATCGCCACAGCTTATAAGCAGTACGAGGCTAGGTACAACTTGGCCTTTTTATTTTATATAACTTTATTTTTATGTGTGCATATGTTATTTTATATGATGTGCATATGTGTGCATAGGTGTGTGGGCATACATGCTCACCCACTTGCAGACAGAAGTAGATACAGACTGTTCTTGTCTATCACTTGTAGCCTTATTTCCTTGATAAAGGGTCTCTTGATGAACCAGGAGCTTCCAATTTTTGGTTTTGTTGCTTGACCAAATCCTCAGACATTCTTTTGTCTCTGCCCTTTTGCTGACTGTGACAGGTACAGATGTCTGCAGTTGTATCCAGCTTTTATGAGGACGCAGGGATCTGGTTCTCATGTTTGCTAGCAAATAGTCTTACTCACTAAGCCACCTTCCCATCCCAGTTTGATATTCTTACATGTACACCACTTTGTAATTCCATAGGTCTGGTGATATGAAATCTCACATTTCCCCCCTTGATGCCTTCAGGGTTATTCCTTTATTTATTATTAAGTCTAACTCAATATCTCCAGATCTCTGTCTTGCCTGCCTATAGGAAGTTTATATTTCCTGGCCATTTGTGATAGACTAGAACTGTGTGACTAGTTCTGGTCAATGACATAGGAATGTCTGGTATTTCACTTCTAGGCCAGAGCATCAATACCAGTTCTACACTAGGGACAACAAGCTCCAGAGAGAAATTTCTGCTTTAGTGTAGACAGGGAGAGTTTTTAAATATGTGGGTCATGGATATCCAAAATGCTAAGCTCTGGATTATATTTAGAACTCAAATTTGTAATTACTAGGTATAATAGAGCTTATTAGTTGGTATTTTAGAAAACTAGCTAGCTATGTAGTATAAATCTTTGGACCTATTTCTAGAGCACTGATTGCCCTAGATGTTAATGAACATATAGATGCTCATCTCCTACCACATTTTTCTGATAACTTCACTCAAAAGTTCAAGTTACTCATAACTGTTCTGTTCAGGAGCTACCCTAGATTTCAAATTCCCACACAAGCATCCACTTGGTTAGGTTTCATAGTAGTTTTATTCATTGGAAAAATGTTGAATATTTGCTATTTCTTTTCTTTTAGCTTTTTTATTTTAATTGTTGAATTTTATTTTATATGTACTTGTGTGGGGATGTCAGATGCCCTGGAACTGGAGCTAAAGACAGTTGTTATAGACCGCCATGCTGAAAATTGAACCCAGATCCTTTGGAAGAGCAGTTAGAGTTCTTAACCACTGAGTCATCTCTCCAGCTCCACACTTATTCTTTTGAGAGGTGTTGATTAAGAAATGAGGAAAACTTGGGAACATTTCTAGGGCTTCAACTTCTAGACAGTGCTTTCCTGCTTCTTGGATGCTGTGAGACCACCTGCAGGTGTGGTATACTTGTTAATTTAGATGAGGAATACTAAAAGGTCCTAAGTGAAGTCAGTGCTTGTTGTCATTATGCTAATGCAGTATCGAATATTATTATTTAATGTCCTGAAAACAGCTGGGTGAAGAATGAAAGTCTCCTACCACAGCCAGTCGATTCTTCATATAAAAATGCAGGTTCTTTTATTTTATTAGGGGACAAAAGTACTTCAAGCAGATGAAAATCAAGTGTGTACCAAAAAAGAGACCTTGTTTTCAAACTATAAAATTTCAGTGGTCTATGACTTTAGATCTAGAGCAAAGAAGAGTCAAGTTTCTCTCCATTGTACCTTCAGAGGTAACTTAAATACATGCCTGTTGAGAACCTGTTAGTGTCTTTGTATTCAACAAATTATATATTAAAGTAGCTTTAAATATTCTGAATAAAATAATTTCAGAGATAGGCTGAAATATTAAAAAAGTATGACAATAAGTACTAAGTACTTAGTATGAAAGTTAATTTTCCTTTATGAATAGAGACTATCTTTATTTTAAGAATTTCCAGATGTATATATCTCTGATTTCCAAAATTTTGGTAAGCAAGGTTCTATGAACGAATATCTTGCTCATAAATGCTAATGGAATTCAATGTCTAAACTTGCTCCTTTCTTCTTATATCAAGATCTATCTGGACAATCCTGGAGATAGAAAACCCAGGAAAGAGATGAGGAGTCATAGATGCAAGCATCACTATCAGAATACAAGAGATAGAAGAGAGAATTTCAGGTGCAGAAGATACCATAGCAAACACTGACACAACAGTCAAAGAAAATGTAAAATGCAAAAAGCTCCTAACCCAAAACATCCAGGAAATCCAGGACACAATGAGAAGACCAAACTTAAGGATAATAAGTATAGAAGAGAGGGAATATTCCTAAATTAAAGGGTCAGTAAATATCTTCAACAAAATTATACAGGAAAACTTCCCTAACCTAAAGAAAAAGATGCCCATAAACATAAAAGAAGTCCACAGAACTCCAAATAGACTGGACTAGAAAAGAAATTCCTCCTGTCTCATAATAGTCAAAACACCAAATGCACAAAACAAAGAAACAATATTAAAAGCAGTAAGGGAAAAAGGTTGAAGAGGTCAGCTCAGAGCCATTGGAAAATTCCACCAGACCCCTTCCCTCCTGGAAGAGACAGGTCAGAGAGCCCATAGGCCAGAGGGAGAGGCTGAGTAAGCCCCTACATCCTCATTCCCCGAAGACCAATCAGTTTAAAGGGCTCACTGTTCCACTAATCATATTGTGCCTAGTTGCTGATGCTCTATTTGGCCCCTGGAAAACATATAAAAACTCGCAGAAAGGCTATTGCGGCATCTCCTTCAGGTCTGGGACGACCCCAGTGCAGTAGAACAATAAAGTCCTCTTACTTTTTGCATTGATTCCTGGCTCCAAGTGGTTCATTCAGGTGATCTCTGGTAAGCTAAGGCTCACCAGTCTTACTTTTAGTGCATTGGCTGGGAATCTGACTCCTAGTGGGAACACACTGGAGCATTGAATTGGAGGTCTTGAGCTTTTACCAGGGTTCCTGTTTGTCTTACTGTTTGTCAAAGTCTGAGTCTGTAAGTCTGTTTGAACTTTTGCTTGCAAGTGTTGTGAGGCTCAGATTACCTATGTTGTCTGGTGCAGTGCAGTCAATTGCAGCATGTAGATCTGCCTTAACGTCTTAACTGCAGGATGGGGCAAGGGTGGTGGTGGTGGTGTGACTGAAGGATGCTTCATTGGAGCCAGGAAGGCTTTGCTCTTTCTGGAAACAGCAAGACAGTATCGGCGGGAGCCATGTCTTGCTTTAACCTGGTTTATCTGGCTCCTGCTGTATGGGCAGAGGCACCTGGTTTGTTTCCCCACAGCTGGAGCAAACTGTGTGTTGATTGTCTTTCTCTGTGTTCTTGGACCTGGATGCCCACTTGTGGCAGGGTCTGTGTGTTGATTGTTTTTCTCTGTATTTGTTGGTATCTCATTCTGTGTTCTTGTACTTTGATGACAGATTTTGGACATTGGACAAACTGAAAGACAAGTTAATAACTCTATGCTTCTCTGCATGACCCACTCCTAGGGACTTTTGACTTGCAGGTGATCAAAGCAGTACACGAGAGAGTATTTAGATCAGGAGCCTTCAGGCACCCGGACCAAGGGCCCAGTATAGTTACCTAGGAGAATCTATTGGAGGACCCCTGTTCTCCCTCATAGATAAAAGACTTTCTTTCCCAAGACCCACCACACAGGTTCTGACAGGAAGAAGGAAGGGTAGGAGGAGGTATCTGGACCTGAGAAACTTTTCATCCTCCAAGACCCTTCAACACTGCATCTGTTACTCCAAGACACTCCTCTTCCAAATCTCTCTACACTTCCTCCAATGGCTCCACCAGTGCCCGTACAGGTTCTGGATCCTTAGCCCATACAAGACTGGGGCCATTTTCCTCCCCTTTACTGGAGGGAGGAGGGGGAGGAGACCTGAGATCCACCTCCCCTGATACCACAGTGACTCTCCCACTAAGGGCACATGGGCCTCTGAAAAAGGGCAGTCACGCTATGTAATATTGGACTTCTCTTTGTCTGACTTGTACAACTGGAAGGATCAACTGCCACCCCATTTTTCCCAAAGGGCTGGTTAATCTCTTTGAGACTGTTTTATTTATAATGCAGGAAGCCAGAATCCAGAATCCAGAAAGAATACCCCCTTAGACATGGGAGCACCATCAATTGACCAGGCTGTTGTAGACAGCAGGCTTCCTCTGACTAGATCTGATATGGCAAAAGGTAAGGGGCACCTGAAGGTCTACCACCAGACTCCACTGGCAGGTCTCAAGGGGGCTACATGATGACCCACAAATTTGACCAAGATTTGTGAGGTTAAGCAGAGACCCATAGCCTTTCTAGAGCAGCTCATGGAGGCATTCCACCAATATACACCCTATGATCCCAGCAGCAAAGAACATAACACTACTGTGACAATGGCTTTTATAGACCAGGCTAGTAGAGATATCAGGAAAAGGCTTCAGAGGCTAGAAAGACAGGATAAGCCATTGAGGGATTTAGTGCAGGTTGCTGAGAAAGTCTACCATTCCAGGGAGACAGAGGAGGAGAAGGTGCAGAGAAAGAGGAAGAAAGAAAAGTGACAGGGAAGGAATCTATAGAGAGTCCAGGCTACAGTAGCTACAGTAGCTAGGGAAAGCAGAGAAGAGATACTCCAACCAAAGAGTATCAGAAAACCCCTTGAAAAGGATCAGTGGGCATACTGCAAGGAGAGAGGCCACTGGGCTCGAGAGTGCCCTAACAAATGGAAACTGGGATGAGGAAGTCCCAGGCCTTGGGAAAAGCACCCCCAAAAGACAAAGGATAAAGCCCTGGGTAAAGATATTGATTAGCGGAGAGAGGATTAGGACCCCTATTCCCAAACCCACAGTAACTCTGAGAGTAGGGGGGATACCCATTCAATTCTTGGTGGACACAGGGGCTCAACACTTGGTCCTCCAAGCCAATGGCTCCATTTCCAAGAAAAGATCTTGGGTCCAAGAAGCTACTGGCACCAAAATGTATTCATGGACTATGCGAAGAACAGGGGACCTAAAGATGGGCCGGGTATCCCATTCATTTAGGGTCACCCCAGACTGTCCCTACACTCTGTTGGGATGAGACATACTCTCCAAAATGGGGGCCCTGATACACTTCCTGCTGATCCAAAAAGAAAGACCCCTGATGAAAGCTGAGGCTACCTGGTTTACAGACAGGAGCATGAGTCTCCTCATGCTCAGAGACAAGCAGGTGCTGCTGTGGTGAATGGCACAAATGTCATCTGGGCAGAACCTCTACCCCCTGGCACCTCTACCCCTGGCACATCAGTGGAGAAAGTGGAGCTAGTTGCCCTTACCAAGGCCTTGGAACTTGGAGCCAGCAAGAAAATTAACATCCACACAGATAGCAGGTATGCCTTTGCCACAACCCATGTCCACAGGACTATATGCCAAGAGAAAAGACTGTTCACATAAGAGGAAATAAACAGGAAATCTTGGGCCACATGAATGCCCTAATGAAGCCAGCAACTGTGAGTATTATTCACTGCCCAGGACATCAGAAGAGACTCAATGGCCTGGGACAATAACCAGACAGATCAAGTAGCTCTGCAGGAACCTATCCTGGTTATGGGCCTGCAAGAAATACCTGCTGGGAAATGGGGCTGGACTTGGGGATGGCTTCACTTAAAAATATATAGAAGAAGAAATGACTCAGGTTGCTAGCCACTCTACCATCTATTACTAAGAGAAGGAAGGACAATGCTACACACAAGGGAGAAATATACTCCCCAGAAAGCAAGCAAAAGACTTACTAGGCTAAATGCACAGATAGACTCATTTAGGGGATAAAAGGCTTGTCCAAGCAGTTAAGGGTACACACACACACACACACACACACACACACACACACACACACACATATATATATATATATATATATATATATATACATATATTCATATTCTCAGGTTCTGAGCCAGAAAGATGATAGAACAGTGTAAGGTATACCAGCAAGTACATACTTATGCAGCCAAGAGTAAAAAGGGCAAAAGAACTAGTGGAAAACAGCCTGTAGGTAGGTTGATTTTATAGAAGTTAAGCCAGGAAAATATGGTTACAGATACCTACTAGTGTTTGTAGATGCTTTCTCTGGATGGGTCAAGACATTCCCCACCAAGCAAGAAACAGCTACTGTGGTAGCTAAGAAGATATTAGAAGAAATTTTTCCATAGGTTCTGAGTGCCCAAAGTAATTGGATTGGACAATGGTCCTGCTTTTGTCTCTTAAGGTAAGTTAGGGATTGGCAGAGATATTGGTGACTAATTGGAAGCCCCATTGTGTTACTATCCAGAGAGCTCAGGGCAGGTAGAGAAAATAAACAGAACCCTATAAGAGATCTTGACTAAATGGACCTTGGAGACTGGCTTGGACTGGTTGATGCCCCTCCCCTTGGCCCTGAACACCCTCTATCATTTTAACCTGACCCCTTTTGAGATCCTGAATGGGACACCCACTCCCTTGACCCCAGCTCTTGATCACTCCAAGAGTGACTTTTCAGGCTGACAAGGATTTATGGCTCGATTGCAAGCTTTCCAGATCAGCCACCTGTAATTGTGGCCTAAACTTAGTGTCCTGTATAACGTAGGTACCCCAGAGGTTCCACACAAGTACCAAGTTGGAGATTGGGTATATGTTAAGAGACATTGTGCTGAATCCTTGGAAGCAAAATGAAGAGGGCTATTCCTGGTATTGTTGACCATCCCAATGTCCATTAAGGTGAATGGAGTAACTGCCTGGGTTCACTTCAGATCAGCACTTGTGCCTGATGCCAACTAGGTAGCAGCCAGACACCAAAGCAACCCCCTTCAGCAAGGTCAGAGAAACCATGAGACGGCTATGGTGTATCCTCTGGTGCTGACCCTTGGCAGCTCCCACAACCCTACCAGGGTGACTTGGCAGTTGCTCTCAGCCACTGGTAATGTGGCTTAGTCCACTATCTGCATTGTGTCTTGTGGCTAGACCCTGTCTTTGGTCTCTGTGATTTAGTGATGGGCCTTGACTTCTGGGGTGTTGTTGCACTGGAGAAACAGAGGGAGGGATTGCCTGAATGTGGGGGATGAGGGACTTGTAAATCTAAATTGTGTCCCGGAAGTGGCCTTGGAGGGAGGGACTTAGGGTGCAGACAGTGTCCTGCAAAAACCCCCATATATATGTGTCTCTGAGATGGGAGAAGCCAGTAGCAGGCCCATCAGTGTTAGGGGGCCAACCATTTCTTCTATGATACCTGGGGGTGTGAAACATAGAGAAGCACATACTGGAGACCATTCTAGGTGTAGTTAAAGATTCAATGGCCAAGGTGAGAGAAGGGTTAGCCAAGAGGAAGGGAGAGAGAATAGAGTCAGGGCAGGGCTGATTCAAGTCTTGGTTTAACTCCTTGTCTTGGTTAACCACCTTCATATGCACATTGTTAGGACCCCTAATAGTTCTCCTGCTATTGTTGACTTTTGGCCCCTACATTTTGAACTGCTTGATTGCATTTGTTAAGGAGTGCATAGGTACAGTACAACTAATGATCTTAAAGCAGAAGATACAAAGAACTAGATACGGAAGACTAGGAATATGAGGTATCAGAATACTAGCAATAGCTTCAGGATTGAATCTTGCACAAAGAAAAGGGGGGAATGAAGAGAAATTCCACCAGACTCCTTCTCTCCTGGAAGAGACAGGTCAGAGAGCATGTAGGCCAGAAGGGAGAGGCTAAGTAAGCCCCTACTACCTCATTCCCTAAAGACCAATCAGTTTAAAGGGTCCACTGTTCTGCCAATCATATTGTGCCTAGATGCTAATGCTATGTTTGGCCCCTGGAAAACATAAAAACTCACAGAGCAGGCTGCTGGGTGTGTGTGTGTGTGTGTGTGTTGCGCTTCTCTTTCGTGTCTAGGATGACCCCAGAACAATAAATCCCTCTTGCTTTTTGCATTGATTCATGGCTCCATGTGGTTCACTCAGGAAGTCCCTGGTAAGCTAAGGCTCACCAGAGACTTAGAAGGTAAAGTAACATATAAAGGCAGACCTATCAGAATTATGCCAGACTTCTCACCAGATATTATGAAAGCTAGAAGATTCTAGGCAGATGCCATACAGACAGACCATAAGAGAACACAAATGACAGCCTAGCAAAACTCTCAATTACTCTAGATGAAGAAACCAAGATATTCTGGGACAAAACCAAATTTACACAATATCTTTCCACAAATCCAGCCCTACAAAGGATAATAGGTGGAAAACTTCAACACAAGGAGGGAAACTACACCCTAGAAAAGGCAAGAAAGTAATCTTTCAACAAACCCAAAAGAAGTTAGCCACACAAAAACAATTCCACCTCTAACAACAAAAATAACAAGAAGCAACAATCACTACTCTGTAATATCTCTTTACATCAATAGACTAAATTCTCCAATAAAAAGACATAGACTAACAGACTGGATACATAAACAGGACCCAGTATTTTGCTACATACAGGAAATGCACATCAGTGACAAAGACAGACGCTACCTCAGAGTAAAGGGCTGGAAAAAAATTTTCCAAGCAAATGGTCCCAAGAAACAAGCTGGAGTACCCAGTATAATATTGAATAAATTTGACTTTCAACTAAAAGCTATCAAAAAAGATAAGGAAGGACACTTCATACTCATCAAAGGAAAAATCCTCCAAGATGAACTCTCAATTCTGAATTTCTATGCTCCAAATGCAAGGACGCCCACATTCATAAAAGAAACTTTGGTAATGCTCAAAGCACACATTGCACCTCACACAATAAGAGAGACTTCAACACCACATTCTCATCAATGGGCAAATCATGGAAACAGAAACTAAACAGAGACACAGTGAAACTAACATAAGTCAAGAAACCAAATGGCTTTAACCTATAGAACATTTCATCCTAAAACAAAAGAATATACCTTCTTCTCAGCACCTCATGGTACCTTCTCCAAAATTGACCATAAAATTTTTCACAAAACAGGCCTCAACAGATACAAGAAGACTGAAATAATCCCATTCATCCTATCAGATCACCACAGACTAAGGCTGGTCTCCAATAACAACAAAAACAATGGAAAGCCCACATTATACATGTAAGCTGAAGAACACGCTACTCAATGATACCTTGGTCAAGGAAGAAATAAAGAAATAAAAGACTTTTTGGAATTTAATGAGAATGAAGGCACAACATAGCCAAACTTATGAGACACAATGAAAACAGTGCTAAGAGGAAAACTCATAGCTCTGTGAGTGCCTCCACAAAGAACTCGGAGAGCGCATACACTAACAGCTTGAAAGCACACCTGATAGCTCTAGAACAAAATAAGGAAATACAGCCAAGAGAAGTAGACAGCAGGAAATAATCAAACTCAGGGCTGAAATCAACCATGTTAAAAAACAAAACAACACCAAAAAAACCAACTACACAAAGAATCAACAAAACCAGGAGCTGGTTCTTTGAGAAAATCAACAAGAGAGATAAACCCTTAGCCAGACTAACCAGAGGGGACAGAGACAGTAGCCAAATTATCAAAATCAAAAATGAAAAGGGAGACATAATAACAGAAACTGAGGTAATTCAAAACAATCAACAGATACTAATACAAGAGCCAATACTCAACAAAACTGGGAAATCTGGATGAAATGGAAAGGTTTTTGGACAGATATCAGGTATCAAATTTAAATCAAGAGTAGAGAAACTTTCTAAACAGTTTCATAACCCCTAAAGCAAAAGAAGGAGTCATTATAAGTCTTCCAACAAAAAAACAGCTCAGGACCAGATGGGCTTATTGCAGAATTCTACCAGACCTTCAAAGGAGACTAAATACCAATACTCTTCAAACTTTTCCGCAAAGTAGAAAAAGAAGTAGCACTATCCAAGCCATCCTATGAAACCACAACTGGGCTCATACCTAAACCTCACAAAGACCCAACAATGAAAGAGAACATCAGACCAATTTCACTTATGAATATTGATGCAAAAATACTGAATAAAATTTTCAGAAACTGAATCCAAGAGCAAATCAAAATAATCATCTATCATAATCAAGCAGGCTTCATCCCAGGGATGCAGGGATGGTTCAATATATGGAAATCCATGAATGTAATCCACTATATAAGCAAACTAAAAGAAAAAAAAAACCATGATCATCTCGTTAGATGCGGAGAAAGCATTTGACAAAATTCAACACCTGTTCATGGTTAAAGTCTTGGAAAGATCAGGAATCCAAGACCCATGCCTAATCATAGTAAAAGCAATATACAGCAAACCAGTAGGCAACATCAAACTAAATGAAGAGAACCTTGAAACAATCCCACTAAAATCAGGGACTAGACAAGGCTGCCCATTCTCTCCCTTCCTATTCAATATAGTACTCATAATTCTAGCCAGAACAATTAGACAACACAAAGAGGTTAAAGGGATACAATTTGGAAAGGAAGAAGTCAAAATATCAATATTTGATAGTGATAGTATACTTGAGTGATCCCAAAAATTCCACCAGAGAACTACTAAACCTGATAAACAACTTTAGCAAAATGGCTGGATATAATATTAATTCAAACCAATCAGTAGCTTTCCTCTACTCAAAGGATAAATAGGCTGAGAAAGAAATTAGGGAAATAACACCCTTCACAGTAGTCTCAAATAACATAAAATACCTTGGAGTGACTCTAACCAATCAAGTGAGAGTTCTGTATGACAAGTGTCTGAAGAAAGAAATCAAAGAAGACCCCAGAAGATTTAAAGATCTTCCATGCTCATGGATTGGCAGGATTAATATGGTAAAAACGGCAATCTATAGATTCAATGCAGTCCCCATCAAAATTCCAACCCAGTTCTGCATAGAGTTAGGAAGAGCAATTCTCAAATTCATCTGGGATATCAAAAAAACCCAGAATAGCAAAAATTATTCTCAAGAATAAAAGAACTTCTCTGGGAATCACATTTGCATGCTCATTGTCACATGTGTATGTGGAATGACAAGTTCAAATCAGATTGTTCAAAAATTTCCCCTTTAAGATTGCAAAAATGGTATTTAATAATAAATATTTTGAAGAACATATCTTTAAGTGCCTTGTTAATTATCCCTGGAGTGTTTCTTCTTTTGTATATGATTCTACTCAGTTCCTTGGTAAAATAGGTTACTGTGATAAGCACTATGTAGCCAAGAGTGAAGAAAGTGAGTGTCAGAGCACACCTGGTCAAATGATAACAGAATGCTTCTCTAGACTCTGCATTGAGTAGACCTGGCCAAACTATAATAGAATGTTCCCTAGTCTGTGCATTTTGTAGACTTCACATGACCCATTTTTCACATTCATCTTAATAAAAGCTAAAAGATGTGCCAAAGAGTAGATTTGTGTTACACTTGAAATTGATGTTTTGTTGTGACCATTAAAGCATTAATTTTGATTACAAGGAAAACTCCACTCATTGGGAAGCAGAATCTATAGTGACATTTGGTGAGGGGTTTCAAATGCACAGATGTGGTGTTTGAATGATGGAAAATCAAATGAACTAAAATTGGACCAAACCAGATGCAGATCCTCTGAGCTCAACCAAATGAATTGTAAGACAGTTGGTCTGCTTATCCAAACGTTGTACATCCACCACTGATTTAATGAGACCAGCCCTGCCCATATCACACATCATCTTGAGGCTATTCCTTTCTAAAGATGAGTTTCAAAGAATAGTTTTAATGAGATGCAATGATGAGGACAATCTATCACAGCCTGAGAAATGGAGTATGTAAAGTGGTACAAATTTTGGAGGATTCTCAAACACTCCACGTATCATTTCATCCAAGGGCAGTGCATATTGAAGAGAAATGATCTATGCTATCTACCAACACTTAAAACAGAAAGATAACAGTTTGATAATTGAATCCATTCTCCCGTCTTGGTGTTTATGTACCAAGGAACCAACTTCATTTTCAAAGGACTGCTTAGTAAGTGTTAGATTGGATTAAAAACTTCTTGGAAACTGACTTACAAAGAGTCTTATGAATTAATTGCTTACTGATTTGTCATAGGATATAGCTTTCTAGAAAAATCTCAGAAGCTTCAGAACACACCATTTTTCACCTGACCTAAACTGTAATAGCATTGACATAATTTTATATGTTCATAGTGTGCATGAATATAGCTTCATGACCCTGTTTGTTCTTATAACCTTAGACCGTTTTTCTCAGTTAATAGCCTTAGACTGCCACCAAGACTATCTAAGTCCTCTTCCCTGTGTGCATGATAAATATGGTAAAGTTCTGGTTGTTGCATACTTGGTGTCTGTAAAAGCAACTTATTAGCCAGATGTAACTGTTATCTCACAGGCTTACAGTTGAATAAGTTCAGCCTTTTTAGCTCTTTCTGAACTCTGGCTGGCTCATTCAATTCAGCTGTTCTGGTCTAAACTCGTCTCCAGGCTGACTAACTCAATCTGGTGTCTTTCAGGTTCTGACTGAACTGTTCTGCTTGGTCTCATACTAACTTTGGCTATATATTCTAATCTTCTGGCTCCTCATTATCTGGCTGGTTCTGTCTTCACCTGCAACCTGTATCTGTAAAACTGTTCTAGTAAAACTGCCTCCCCTTCCTGGAATCATTTTGTCAAATCTCTCTTTGATTCATCACTCTTTCTGCCCTTAGCTATCACTTTCGAACGTAGGTGCTTCCTTCTACAAACTAACTTAATCTCATTGTTTGGGATTCAAAGTGTGTGGTATGTACTAAGTGTGTGTGTGTGTGTGTGTGTGTGTGTGTGCGTGTGTGTGTATACTCCAGTTAGAGGGATTAAGGGTGTGTGGTATGTATGTGTTCCATTTGTATCACACAGACCTGGAAGGTCTTTGGATCTGATCCCTTGTCAGAACAGATAAGGGTAAGCACAGCCAATTGATTACACCTGTCAGTATATGTGGTATCTGTTTTTCTGTCCCTTCTTTATTCCCTATTCACTAAAGACAAATTTCCAGGACCAAGCCAGCCTGAACATACTCTGATGATATTCAGGCCACTTTACACCTGTGGACGTGTCTTATCAAGCCAATTATTATTGTAGTTTGCAAAATTACAGCTGGATATGACTGATGATCATTTTTCCCCGGTAGCATTATGAAAATTCCAGCATTATGAAATCTAGCCAATGAGAAACTTCCATGTCAGTAGCAGTGTGCTGTCTCCATGTTTTATAATTCAGATATATGATGTCTTCAGCAATAGGGTCTAAGGTAAAGGTTTTTTTCCAATTCCGTGGTCTGCCTCTTTCTTCACTTAAAAGATGGTGTTCTTCATTGCATAGAAATATTTTAGTTTCATGATGTTCTATTTATTACTTGTTGGTCTGAATGCCTGAACAATAGGTCCAATTCAGAAAGCCCTTCCTATGCCGATGAGTTCAGCATATACTGTTCACCTGTTAGATTTAGGGTACCAGGCCTTATGTCTAGAATGCCTTAATTCATTTGGAGTTGAGTTTTATACATGCTGATAAATGAGTTGGGTTTATTTAGTTTGATTGCATCATTTCTTGAAGATTCTGTCTTTTCTCCTGTGGGTATTTATTTATCCATTTATTTATTTATTTTTGCATCTTCAAAAAGGAAACAAAAGGAAGAAAGAAAAAAAGAAGAGAAAGAAAGGAAAGAAAGAAGGAAAAGAAAAGAAATTGTTCATAGGTGGATTGATTTGTATCCATGTCCTCAATTCCATGCGATTAGTTCTTGTTTTTAGTTCTTATGTGTTTTTCCATATGAAATTTCAGATTATCTTCTCATTTTTTGTAAAAATACATTGAAATTTTGATAGAGGTCGCATTGAATCTGTAAATGACTTTTAGTTGGATTCCCATTTTCACAACCTGTGAGCAAGAGAGCCGGGGCGGTCCTTCCATCATTTATTATCTTCAATTTCTCTCTCTCTCTCTCTCTCTCTCTCTCTTTCATTATTTAAAGTTATCATTGTATAAATCTTCAATTTTCTTGATTAGACTTATTCCAAGGTATTTCATTATTTTGAGGCTTTTGTGAATAAATTTTTTCTTGATTTCTTTCGTTGTGTGTGTTTTATATTTGTATGGAAAGGATAATAATTTAGTGTGTTTGTATCTTGCTAGTTTACTCAAAGTGTTTCAGCTTGAGGACATTTCTAGTGGAGGCTTTGGGGTCTTTTATGCATAATCATACCATGTTCAAAGAAGGATCCCTTGACTTCTTCCCGTCCTATTTGTATCATCTTGATCTTCTTTGGTTGTCTTATTGCTCTAGCTAAGAGTTCAGGTGCTATATTGAATAGTTATATATACAGAGAACAACCTTGTTTTGTTTCTGATTTTATTGGAAACTTTTTTTTTCAGTTTAGAAAGCTGTCGAGTGTGATCTTAGTGTGTGTTGCCTTTATTATATTTATATATGCCTCCTATATCTCTATCTTTCCTATTATATTTATATATGCCTCCTATATCTCTATCTTTCCAGGACTTTTATCATAAAGGGATTTAGGTTTTTTTCAAAGGCATTATATTTATGTAATGAAAAATCATGTCTTTTCTTTTAATGTATAGCTTACAGAATGTATTATGTCTATTGATTTACATATATTGATCCATATCTCCATCTCTGAAAGGAAGCTGACTTGATTACTGTGGATAATTTTTTGAAGTGTTTTTGAGTTGGGTTTATCAGTATTATGTTGAATTTTTAACATCTATGTTCATTAGAAAAATTGACATATAATTTCTTTTTTTATATATCCTTGTTTGGCTCTGGCATCAGGATAATACTGACTTTGAAAAAGAAGTTGGAATTTTTCTTTTATTTTCTATTTAATGGTGTCTCTGTTGGACAGGTTTTATCGTCAACTTTACATAAGCTAAAGTCTCCTGAGAGGAGAGGACCTCAATTTAAAAAATGTTTCCATAAGATTGGGCTGTAGGCAAGCCTGTAAAGAATTTTCTTATTTAGTGAGTAATGAGGGCCCAGCCCATTATGGGTTGTGCCATCCCTGGGCTGATGATTCTGGGTTTTATAAGGAAAACAGGCTGTCTACGCTGTTGAGAGCAAGCCAGTAAGCAGCACCCTTTCATGGCCTCTGCATCAACTCCTGCTTCCAGGTCCTTGCTCTGTTTGAGTTCCTACAGTAATGAACAGAGATATGGTACTGAGTCACCCCCCCCCCCAACTTGCTTTGGCCATGGTCTCTCTTCATAGCAATAGTAACTCAAACTAGGGCAATGTCATTTTAGGAGTTTTGCTTTTATTGATTTTTTGAAAATATGATAGAATTTTATACTGAAAGCAATTGGGTCTGCCCCCCCTCCACTAATTTATTTATTTTTATTCACTTTACATCCTGATCACAGGCACGCCTTCCTCTTCTTCACAGTTTTAAGTCCCTCCTCCCATTACCTCTCTTCTCCTCAATGACAGGGGTAGCACCCCGTCCTGTGACATCTAGTCCAGCAGGACTAGGCACATCCTTTCCCACTGAGGCCCAACCAGGCAGTCAAGCTAGGGAAGAGGAAGCAATGTTAGAGCACCCACATGAAGACTTAGCTTCACATTAGCTACACATGAGTGGGGGGCCTAGGTACTGCCCCTGCACGCTCCCTGGTTGGTGGAAATCTGGGCTTTTTAAAGATGACAGATTGTTTTTTTGTCCTTTTATTGAAAATAGACTTTTTTCTTCACATTATATATACTGATTGCAGTTCCCACCCCTCTACTCTTCTAGTATCTCACCACTTCTCATCCAGATTCCCTCCTTTTCTGTCTCTCATTAGTAAAAAAGCAAGCTTCTAAGGGATTAATATTAAAATATAAGAATGTAAAACAAAACCAATACATTGTAATTGGAAAAACAAAGAGAAGGAAAAGAGCCCAAGGGAAGTCATGAGAAATAGAGACCCATTTGTCTGTACACTCAGGAGTCTCATAAAAGTACTGAACTCGATGTCAAAACACATACCCAAGGACTGTGTACAGGCCCATGCAGGCCCTGCACAGGCTGTTTCAGTGTGTGTGAGTTTGTATGTGTTTTGGCCATGTTGATTTAAAGGGCCTTGCTTCTTTGGTGGCCTCTACCCCCTCTGGTTCTTATACTTTTCCTGCCTCCACTGTCACAGGATTGATTCACTCAGCCCTGAAGGGAGAGATTTAAAAGAGAACACCTATTTCAGGCTGAATGGTCCAAGATGTCTTGTTCTTTGCATAATATCTGGCTGTGGGTCTCTGTATTTGTTCCTATCTGCTGTAGGAGAAAGCTAATCAAGGCACTGAGTTTTGAATATAGCAGAATGTTATTAGAAATCATTTCATTGCTACTTTTTCTTCTTAGAACATTTAGTATTCAGTTTTTCCTGGGTCACTGGACTATCAGGATTTTTGGTCACCCAATCAGTGTCAGGTATGGATTACAAATCATGGAGTGGCTATAAGTCAAATCAGATATTGGTTGGTTACTCTCCCACAGGTTTTATACCACCATCATACTAGTATATCTTATATATAGGACACCATTGTAGATCAAAAGTTTTTGTGACTGCCTAGGTGTTTATTTTTCTCTTTTAATAGCATGCAGAGTATATTCCTATACCAAAGTTGCTGGAATAGAGGAGTGATGGTTTTATATAGGCACCAGCTCATCTTCTCAATGTTACATGAGTTGAGTAGGCATTATCTTTGGCAATGGGGCCTTTTAATCAGTTTGTGGAGAGCAACCTATATATAGTCTTTGTAGCAGCTGGGTTTTGGGGGAATCCCAGTGAGCCCCCTTCAGCTATCAACTCAATTATTTGTAACTCAATCCTGGTACTAAAAGCTTTATTTAGTGACAAGAAAAAAAGCCAATTAGTGTCCTGTCTCCATAATTATTTGGTGGTTTCATTTGGATGGTCTCTGTATATGCATATTTATGCATATATATACACATATATATGCATTTTAAGAACTTTCTATAGTACTAGAGTTCCATGCTACCCTCAAGTGACTCTTAATTTTAGCTGTCTCTACCCATATTCCATCATTTTTACTTCCTCCTTTCCCCCTACCCACTTGATCTTCCCATTCCAGACCCAGCCATCCAACCATAACTATCTATTGTATTTCCCTTTCTTAGTGAAATCTGTCACCACTAGTCTCTTAGTCTATACCTAACCTCAGGAATTCTACCCATTGTAGCTTAGTTATACTTATATATAAACAAGTATATACCATATTTGCTTTTTGAGTCTAGATTATCTCACTCAGAATGATATTCTCTAGTTCCATCTATTTACCTGTGAATTTTGTTATGTTTGAAACTGCTGAGTAATACTCACATATGTATATGTACCATATTTTCTTTATATATTCTTCTGTTGAGGGTCATCTAGTTTGTTTCCTGTTCCTGGCTATTATGAGTAGAGCATCAATGAACGTGGTTGAGCAAGTGTCTCTGTGGTAGGATGAAGCATCATTTGGGCATATGCCCAAGAGTAGTATAGCTATATCTTGAGGTAGATTGAATCTCATCTTCCTTAGGAACTGCCACACTGACTTCCACAGAGGTTTTACAAGTTTACACTCCTACCAGCAGTGGACAAGTGTTCCCTTTACCTCATGACCTTGATAGCATGAGCTGTCACTTTTCTTGGCCTATTTTGATAGGTATAAAATGAAATCTCAAAGTAGTTGGGGCTTTTTAGTTAATTTATTTTGATGTGTGTAAGCACACTGTCGCTGTCTTCAGATATACCAGCAGAGGGCATCAGATGTCCTTACCGTTTTGAGCCACCATGTGGTTGCTGGGACTTGAACTCAGTACCTCTGGAAGAGCGGTCAGTGCTCTTAACCACTGAATCATCTCTCCAGCCCCATCAAAGCAGATTTGATTTGTATTTCCCTGAAGGCTAAGGAAGTTGAACATTTCAACTCTTTCTCAGCCATTTGAGTTTCCTCTTCTGAGAATTCTGTTTAGATCTGTAAAGCCCTTTTAAATTAGGTTATTTATTTTCTTAATATCTAGTTTTTGAGCTTTTCATATGTTAGATATTATTTCACTATTGGATGTGGAGTTGTTAAACTGCGGCTTTGTCAGAATGATGGTGTCTTTCCCATGCAGAAGCTTTTCTGTTCCAAGTAGTCACATTTATTAATTGTTCTCAGTGCCTATGTTAATAATGTTCCACTCAGAAAGTCAACTCCTGTGGAAATGCATTCAAGGCTACTCCTCACGTTATCTTCTGTCAGATTCAGTGTACTTTGTTTTATGTTGAGGTCTTTGGTGCATTTGAACTTGAATTTGGACAGGGTAGTAAATATGGATCTATCTGCATTCTTCTACATAAGGCCGTCCAGCTTAACCAGAACTGTTTGTTGAGGATTTTCCCCAGTGTGTGTTTCTTGCTTCTTTATAAAAAATAATCGGGGTGTAGATTCATCTTTGGGTTTTCAAATTAATTGCACTAATCAATATGTTTGTTTCTGTGCAAGTACCATACTATTTTATTTATTAAAGCTCTGTAGTAAAATTCGATGTCAGGTGTCAGGGATGGTGATACCTCTAGCAGTTATTTTATTATTCAGGTTTTATTTTTTAGTTATTCTGGTGTGTGTGTCCATTTAAAGATAACATTGTCTTTTCAAGTTCTGTGAGGAATTGTTTGGGAATTTTGGTGGGGATTACACTGAATCTGTAGTTTGGTTATTGTGCAATGGCCATTTTTTCCTCCATTTCTTTATTTTATTTTATTTTTTATTAGGTATTTATTTCATTTACATTTCCAATGCTATCCCAAAAGCCCCCCACACGCTCTCCACTCACTCCCCCACCTACCCACTCCCACTTCTTGGCCCTGGCGTTCGCCTGTACTGAGGCAGATAAAGTTTGCACGACCAATGGGCCTCTCTTCCCACTGATGGCCGGCAATGGCCATTTTTACTATACTAATCCCACCAATCCATGAGGGAAGGAGACAGATCTTTCCATCTTCTAATATATTATTCAATTTCCTTCTTCTGTATCTTCTTTTTCTATCATATAAGCCTTTTACATGATTGAGTACAGTGACCTCAAGACATTTTATATGATTTTTAGGCTATTTTGGAAACTATTGTTTCCCTGATTTTTTTTTCCATTTTTTATTAGGTATTTCGCTCATTTACATTTGCAATGCTATACCAAAAGTCCCCCATAGCCACCCACCCCCTCTCCCCTACCCACCCACTCCCCTTTTATGGCCCTGGCGTTCCCCTGTACTGGGGCATATAAAGTTTGCGTGTCCAATGGGCCTCTCTTTCCAGTGATGGCCGACTAGGCCATCTTTTGATGCATGTGCAGCTAGAGTCAAGAGCTCCGGGGTACTGGTTAGTTCATAATGTTGTTCCACCTATAGGGTTGGAGATTCCTTTAGCTTCTTTGGTACTTTCTCTAGCTCCTTCATTGGGGGCCATGTGATCCATCCAATAGCCGACTGTGAGCATCCACTTCTATGTTTGCTAGGCCCAGGCATACTCTGACAAGAGACAGCTATATCAGGGTCCTTTCAGCATAATCTTGCTAGTGTATGCAATGGTGTCAGCATTTGGAAGCTGATTATGGGATGGATGCCCGGATATGCTAGTGTCTACATGGTCCATCCTTTTATCTCAGCTCCAAACTTTGTCTCTGTAACTCCTTCCAAGGGTGTTTTGTTCCCTCTTCTAAGGAGGGGCATAGTGTTCACACTTCAGTCTTCATTTTTCTTGAGTTTCATGTGTTTTGGAAATTGTATCTTATATCTTGGGTATCTTAGGTTTTGGGCTAATATCCACTTATCAGTGAGTACATATTGTGTGAGTTCCTTTGTGAATGTGTTACCTCACTCAGGATGATGCCCTCCAGGTCGATCCATTTGGCTAGGAATTTCATAAATTCATTCTTTTTAATAGCTGAGTAGTACTCCATTGTGTAGATGTACCACATTTTCTGTATCCATTCCTCTGTTGAGGGGCATCTGGGTTCCTTCCAGCTTCTGGCTATTATAAATAAGGCTGCTATGAACATAGTGGAGCATGTGTCCTTCTTACCAGTTGGGGCATCTTCTGGATATATGCCCAGGAGAGGTATTGCTGGATCCTCCGGTAGTACTATATCCAGTTTTCTGAGGAACCGCCAGACTGATTTCCATAGTGGTTGTACAAGCCTGCAATCCCACCAACAATGGAGGAGTGTTCCTCTTTCTCCACATCCACGCTAGCATCTGCTGTCACCTGAATTTTTGATCTTAGCCATTCTGACTGGTGTGAGGTGGAATCTCAGGGTTGTTTTGATTTGCATTTCCCTGATGATTAAGGATGTTGAACATTTTTTCAGGTGCTTCTCTGCCATTCGGTATTCCTCAGGTGAGAATTCTTTGTTCAGTTCTGAGCCCCATTTTTTAATGGGGTTATTTGATTTTCTGAAGTCCACCTTCTTGAGTTCTTTATATATGTTGGATATTAGTCCCCTATCTGATTTAGGATAGGTAAAGATCCTTTCCCAATCTGTTGGTGGTCTTTTTGTCTTATTGACGGTGTCTTTTGCCTTGCAGAAACTTTGGAGTTTCATTAGGTCCCATTTGTCAATTCTCGATCTTACAGAGCAAGCCATTGCTGTTCTGTTCAGGAATTTTTCCCCTGTACCCATATCTTCAAGGCTTTTCCCCACTTTCTCCTCTATAAGTTTCAGTGTCTCTGGTTTTATGTGAAGTTCCTTGATCCACTTAGATTTGACCTTAGTACAAGGAGATAAGTATGGATCGATTCGCATTCTTCTACATGATAACAACCAGTTGTGCCAGCACCAATTGTTGAAAATGCTGTCTTTCTTCCACTGGATGGTTTTAGCTCCCTTGTCGAAGATCAAGTGACCATAGGTGTGTGGGTTCATTTCTGGGTCTTCAATTCTATTCCATTGGTCTACTTGTCTGTCTCTATACCAGTACCATGCAGTTTTTATCACAATTGCCCTGTAGTAAAGCTTTAGGTCGGGCATGGTGATTCCACCAGAGGTTCTTTTATCCTTGAGAAGAGTTTTTGCTATCCTAGGTTTTTTGTTATTCCAGATGAATTTGCAAATTGCTCCTTCTAATTCGTTGAAGAATTGAGTTGGAATTTTGATGGGGATTGCATTGAATCTGTAGATTGCTTTTGGCAAGATAGCCATTTTTACAATGTTGATCCTGCCAATCCATGAGCATGGGAGATCTTTCCATCTTCTGAGATCTTCTTTAATTTCTTTCTTCAGAGACTTGAAGTTTTTATCATACAGATCTTTTACTTCCTTAGTTAGAGTCACGCCGAGATATTTTATATTATTTGTGACTATTGAGAAGGGTGTTGTTTCCCTAATTTCTTTCTCAGCCTGTTTATTCTTTGTGTAGAGAAAGGCCATTGACTTGTTTGAGTTAATTTTATATCCAGCTACTTCACCAAAGCTGTTTATCAGGTTTAGGAGTTCTCTGGTGGAATTTTTCGGGTCACTTATATATACTATCATATCATCTGCAAAAAGTGATATTTTGACTTCCTCTTTTCCAATTTGTATCCCCTTGATCTCCTTTTGTTGTCGAATTGCTCTGGCTAATATTTCAAGTACTATGTTGAAAAGGTAGGGAGAAAGTGGGCAGCCTTGTCTAGTCCCTGATTTTAGTGGGATTGCTTCCAGCTTCTCTCCATTTACTTTGATGTTGGCTACTGGTTTGCTGTAGATTGCTTTTATTATGTTTAGGTATGGGCCTTGAATTCCTGATCTTTCCAAAACTTTTATCATGAATGGGTGTTGGATCTTGTCAAATGCTTTTTCTGCATCTAACGAGATGATCATGTGGTTTTTGTCTTTGAGTTTGTTTATATAATGGATTACATTGATGGATTTTTGTATATTAAACCATCCCTGCATCCCTGGAATAAAACCTACTTGGTCAGGATGGATGATTTCTTTAATGTGTTCTTGGATTCGGTTAGCGAGAATTTTATTAAGGATTTTTGCATCGATATTCATAAGAGAAATTGGTCTGAAGTTCTCTATCTTTGTTGGATCTTTCTGTGGTTTAGGTATCAGAGTAATAGTGGCTTCATAAAATGAGTTGGGTAGAGTACCTTCTACTTCTATCTTGTGAAATAGTTTGTGCAGAACTGGAATTAGATCTTCTTTGAAGGTCTGATAGAACTCTGCACTAAACCCATCTGGTCCTGGGCTTTTTTTGGCTGGGAGACTATTAATAACTGCTTCTATTTCTTTAGGGGATATGGGACTGTTTAGAAGGTCAACTTGATCCTGATTCAACTTTGGTACCTGGTATCTGTCCAGAAATTTGTCCATTTCGTCCAGGTTTTCCAGTTTTGTTGAGTATAAGCTTTTGTAGAAGGATCTGATGGTGCTTTGGATTTCTTCAGGATCTGTTGTTATGTCTCCCTTTTCATTTCTGATTTTGTTGATTAGGATTTTGTCCCTTTGCCCTCTAGTGAGTCTAGCTAAGGGCTTATCTATCTTGTTGATTTTCTCAAAGAACCAACTCCTCGTTTGGTTAATTCTTTGAATAGTTCTTCTTGTTTCCACTTGGTTAATTTCACCCCTGAGTTTGATTATTTCCTGCCGTCTACTCCTCTTGGGTGAATTTGCTTCCTTTTTTTCTAGAGCTTTTAGATGTGTTGTCAAGCTGCTAGTATGTGCTCTCTCCCGTTTCTTCTTGGAGGTACTCAGAGCTATGAGTTTCCCTCTTAGAAATGCTTTCATTGTGTCCCAAAGGTTTGGGTACGTTGTGGCTTCATTTTCATTAAACTCTAAAAAGTCTTTAATTTCTTTCTTTATTCCTTCCTTGACCAAGGTATCATTGAGAAAAGTGTTGTTCAGTTTCCACGTGAATGTTGGCTTTCCATTCTTAATGTTGTTATTGAAGATCAGTCTTAGGCCATGGTGGTCTGATAGGATACATGGGACAATTTCAATATTTTTGTATCTGTTGAGGCCTATTTTGTGACCAATTAAATGGTCAATTTTGGAGAAGGTCCCGTGAGGTGCTGAGAAGAAGGTATATCCTTTTGTTTTAGGATTAAATATTCTGTAGATATCTGTCAGGTCCATTTGTTTCATAACTTCTGTTAGTTTCACTGTGTCCCTGTTTAGTTTCTGTTTCCACGATCTGTCCATTGATGAAAGTGGTGTGTTGAGGTCTCCCACTATTATTGTGTGAGGTGCAATGTGTGCTTTGAGCTTTACTAAAGTGTCTTTAATGAATGTGGCTGCCCTTGCATTTGGAGCGTAGATATTCAGAATTGAGAGTTCCTCTTGGAGGATTTTACCTTTGATGAGTATGAAGTGTCCCTCCTTGTCTTTTTTGATAACTTTGGGTTGGAAATCGATTTTATCCGATATTAGAATGGCTACTCCAGCCTGTTTCTTCAGACCATTTGCTTGGAAAATTGTTTTCCAGCCTTTCACTCTGAGGTAGTGTCTGTCTTTTTCCCTGAGATGGGTTTCCTGTAAGCAGCAGAATGTTGGGTCCTGTTTGTGTAGCCAGTCTGTTAGTCTATGTCTTTTTATTGGGGAATTGAGTCCATTGATATTAAGAGATATTAAGGAAAGGTAATTGTTGCTTCCTGTTATTTTTGTTGTTAAAGTTGGCATTCTGTTCTTGTGGCTGTCTTCTTTTAGGTTTGTTGAGGGATTATCTTCTTGTTTTTTCTAGGGCGTGGTTCCCGTCCTTGTATTGGTTTTTTTCTGTTATTATCCTTTGAAGGGCTGGATTCGTGGAGAGATAATGGGTGAATTTAGTTTTGTCGTGGAATACTTTGGTTTCTCCATCTATGGTAATTGAGAGTTTGGCTGGGTATAGTAGCCTGGGCTGGCATTTGTGTTCTCTTAGTGTCTGTATAACATCTGTCCAGGCTCTTCTGGCTTTCATAGTCTCTGGTGAAAAATCTGGTGTAATTCTGATAGGCTTGTCTTTATATGTTACTTGACCTTTTTCCCTTACTGCTTTTAGTATTCTATCTTTATTTAGTGCATTTGGTGTTCTGATTATTATGTGTCGGGAGGAATTTCTTTTCTGGTCCAGTCTATTTGGAGTTCTGTAGGCTTCTTGTATGTTCATGGGCATCTCTTTCTTTAGATTTGGGAAGTTTTCTTCAATAATTTTGTTGAAGATGTTTGCTGGTCCTTTGAGTTGAAAATCTTCATTCTCATCCACTCCTATTATCCGTAGGTTTGGTCTTCTCATTGTGTCCTGGATTTCCTGGATGTTTTGAGTTAGGATCTTTTTGCATTTTCCATTTTCTTTGATTGTTGTGCCGATGTTCTCTATGGAGTCTTCTGCACCTGAGATTCTCTCTTCCATCTCTTGTATTCTGTTGCTGATGCTGGCATCTATGGTTCCAGATTTCTTTCCTAGGGTTTCTATCTCCAGCGTCGCCTCACTTTGGGTTTTCTTTATTGTGTCTACTTCCCTTTTTAGGTCTAGTATGGTTTTGTTCATTTCCATCACCTGTTTGGATGTGTTTTCCTGTTTTTCTATAAGGACTTCTACCTGTTTGGTTGTGTTTTCCTGTTTTTCTTTAAGGACTTGTAACTCTTTAGCAGTGTTTTCCTGTTTTTCTTTAAGGACTTGTAACTCTTTAGCAGTGTTCTCCTGTATTTCTTTAAGTGAGTTATTTAATTCCTTCTTTATGTCCTCTACCATCATCATGAGATATGCTTTTAAATCCAGGTCTACCTTTTCAGGTGTGTTAGGGTGTCCTGGATTGGGCGAAGTGGGCGTTCTGGGTTCTGATGATGGTGAGTGGTCCTGGCTTCTGTTAGTAGGATTCTTACGTTTACCTTTCGCCATCTGGCAATCTCTGGAGTTAGTTGTTATAGTTGTCTTTGTTAAGAGATTGTTCCTCTGTTGATTTTGTTACCCTCTATCAGCAGGCGTGGGAGACAAGCCTGAGTTTCAGTGGTCAGAGCAGTCTCTGAGGCAAGCTCTCCTCTTTCAGGGAAGGTGTACAGCTATCTGGTGTTTGGACCTCCTCCTGGCTGAAGGTGAAGGCCCAAAACAGGATCTTTCCCAGAAGCTGTGTTGCTTTGGCCAGGAAGGTGGCCAGTTGTCTGGAGTTGAAGATGTCGCCGCCTGAGAAGCTCTGTGGCTCTTGTCCGGAAGGAGGCCGGCCGTCTGGAGCTGAGGATGGCGCTGCCTCAGAAGCTCTGTGGCTCTTGCCGGGAAGGTGGCTGGTTGTCTGGAGCTGAAGATGGCGCCGCCCAGAAGCTCTGCGACTCTCGCCCGTCCCGGAGCCAAGAAGGCTCCCGCCGGCGCCTGTGCCACAAACCTCTCAGGCCAGGCAGACCCCCGTGCTCTCACCAGGAAGGTGGCCGGCTGTCTGGAGCTGAAGATGGCGCCGCCCAGAAGCTCTGCGACTCTCGCCCGTCCCAGAAACGGCTGGCACTCTGTATTCCACACGGTCACCCGTGCAGCCTGCCCTCCGCGGAGTCCCGGAGCCAAGAAGGCTCCCGCCGGCGCCTGTGCCACAAACCTCCCCCTGATTTTTTTCTCAGCTTATTTATCATTGGTATATAGAAAGGCTGTTGACTTTTGTGAGTTAATTTTTTATCCAGATAACTTTGCTAAAAGTGTTTTCCAGCTCTAGGACTTTCCCGATGGAATTTTAGGGCCACTTATATACATTATCATATCATTTCCAAATAAATATATTTTAACATTTTTCCTTTTGTATTTGTATCCCTTTGATCTCCTCCTGTCATTTTATTGTTCTGGCTAAGACTTCAAGTACTGTGCTGAACAGGTATGGAGAGAGTGGACAACCTTAATCTTGTTCCTGATTTTAATGGAGTCACTTGGCCTTTCTTTCCATTTAAGCTATTTTGGCTATAGGTTTCATGTAAACTGCCTTTATTTCAGGTGTGCTATTAAGTTACTAGTATGAGATATATTCATTTTTTGAAATGTAGGCATTTAGTGCTATGAACTTGCTTGTTAGAATTACCTTTATTGTGTCCTGTAAATTTGGGTATTGGTGTATTCATTTTCATTTAGTTCTAGAAAGTCTCTAATTTCCTTTTTTATTTCTGTCTTGACTGATTTTTTTCACTCAGTAGAGAGTTGTTCAGTTTCCATGAGTTTACAAACTTTGTCTTGTTTCTTTTGTTATTGATATCCAGCTTTAATCTGTGGTGGTCAGATAGGGTGATGAGATGTCATTTCAATTTTCTTGTAGAGACTTGCTTTGTGTCCAGATATGTGGTCAATTTTGAAGAACGTTCCATGATGTGCAGAGAAGAAAATACATTATTGTGTGATTGGGTGAAATGGTCTATAATTGTCGGTACATCCATTTGGTTTATGTCAGCTAGCTCCAATATTTCCCTGTTCAATTTTTGTCTGAATGATCAATTTATGAAAGTGGCATATTGACGTCTCTCAATATGAGTGTGTGGGGTCAAATTATTATTTTATCTGTAGTAGTGTTTCTTTTAAGGACTTGGGTGCCCTTGTGTTTGAGAAATAGATGTTAAGCAATGCCCTCTTGATGGACTTTTTCTATGGTTATGTAGAGTCATTTTTTATCTCTTCTGTTTAGTTTTGGTTTAGAGTCTATTTTGTCAGATATTAAAATGGATATACCAGCTTGTAATATTTTTCCATCGTTTTACCCTGAAGTAATGTCTATCCTTTGAATTAAGGTATAGTTCTTGGATATAGCATAAATAATAGATTGATCATGTTTTCATATCCATCCACTAGTCTGATTCTTTTTATTGGGGAATTGAGTCCTGTGATGTTTGATTTTTTTTTTGTTGTTGTTGTTAGTTAATGGTGGTGGTGGTAGTGGTGGTGGTGGTGTGTGTGTGTTTCTACTCTTTTGATTTGCTGGTCTGGGTTTGTTTATTCCATTTATTTGGGGGGGGTATGGTTAATCTCCTTAGAATGGAGTTTTACTTCCAGAACCATCTGCAGGGCTGGATTTGTAGATAGATGTTGCTTAAATTTGGTTTTATCTTGCAATGTCTTATTTTCTCCATCAATCGGGATTGAAAGTTTTGCTGGGTATAGTAGTCTGGGCTGATATCTGTAGTCTCTTAGAATCTCTAGAATGTATGTCCTGTTTCTAACTTTTAAAGTCTCCATTGAGAAGTCAGGTATTATTATAATAGGTCTGCCTTTACATGTTACTTACTCTTTTGCCCTTGTAGCTTTTAGTACTCTTTCTTTGTTCTGTATGTTTTCTGTTTTGATTATTATGTAGAAAGGGAACTTTCTTTTTCTGGTCTTTTTCCATTGGTGTTCTATATCCTTCTTGTACCTTGATAGGCATCCCCTTCTTCAAGTTAGGAAAAATTTTCTTCTATGATTTTGTCAAAAATATTTTCTGTGCCTTTGACCTGGTTTTCTCCTCCTTCCTGTATTCCTTTTAGTCTTAGATTTGATATTTTCTTAGTGTCCCCAATTTTCTGGATGTTCATTAACATTTTCTTTGATCAAGTTATCTATTTTTTTTATCTTCAATGCCTGAAATTCTCTTTTCCATCTCTTATTCTTGTATTTTATTGGTGAGTCTTGCCACTGATGTTCCTGTTCTAGATACTGAATTTTTCATTCCCAGATTTTTCACAGTTGGGGTTTTCTTATTGATTTTTTTTCACTTTCACATCTTGAAATGTTTTGTTCCTTTTCTTCTAGTTTGTGTTTCCATAGATTTCTTTAAGGGATTTGTTAATTTCATTTTGAAGGACATCGATCATTTTTATCAAGGGTATTTTAAGGTCTTTTTCTTGTGTTTCAGTTATGTTGCAATACTCATGGTTTGCTGTGGTAATGTTGCTTGGCTTTTGTGGAGACATAGTGCTCTGGCTGGTATTGTAATTTTTACATTGGTGTCTGGGCATCTGAATTTGGGGAGATTATAATTCTAGGCGCTGGTATCTGGTCTTGTATTTGTTGGGTGGGTGTTTTTCCTTTGGTTTCTCTTGCCCTCTTTGGTTCTTAGGGAAGTTTGGTACATGTTTGGTTTTGGTGGGAAATTTATCTGGGATCCTAGATAAAATGTGTTTCTAGGTGTTGAGGACTGGCAATTAGGAATGGGGATGGGCTAAAAGAGGAGCCTATGGGTCCACAGGAGAAAGAAAAACAGATGTTACACTAGGATTTACTTAGTCTCCTGGGGATGGTGGCAGAGTGTGAGAGAGTCCTCATCAGGTGGTCTGCTACAGAGCTGGGAATTAGTCTGGGCAATTGAACTTGGAGGAATGCATGGAGAGATGAAGATCTGCAGTTAGCCTACCTATTTCCCTGGGCATAATGGCTGTGGATTCCCAGGGATTGCCTGCTGGAGTTGTGGACTGGGATAAAACAACAAGCTGGGGGAAGGAAGTTTGGAGGGGAAGATCTAGTGATCCACTGTAGAGGAGAGTGCAGAGAGGGAGCACTGAAGAGGGTGTTATGCTGTCAAGCTGGGGATGAGATTGCGAAAGTGGTTTTGGAGAAGCTGAGGGAGAGTTGAATGAAGATCTGCAGTTAGCCCACCTGCTTCCCTGGCTGGTGTGGCCTGTCCACTCACTAGAAAAATTCAGGGAGTGCCTGTTGGATTTGGCGGCTAGGATAAAGTAATATATGTAGGGAAGGAAGTCAGAAGAGAAAGATTTGTGTGATGCACTGGAGATGAAGGCAGGATATAGGAAGGGAGGATGCAGTAAGTGGTCTGCTGTAGAGCTGGGAAGGAGGCTGGGGAATTCCATTTGTAGGAGCTAAAAAAATAGAAAGGTAACGATCTGCAGCTAGCCTACTTACTTCCCTGGCCAGAATCAGGCCCCACTTTTTCACACACCATCATGATTACTTTTTAGACTAGTATTCAAAGTAGTTTTAAAAATTACTTCATTTCATTATTCATATGGGTGTACTTTGACACTTTGACAATATTTGTCGAATTTTCCATATTCACAGGCATTTCTGAACATAACATTTTCATTAAGAATTATTCTGAGGATCTGATCAAAGTGCCTGTTTACTGTTACATTGCAAGGCTTCTCCTCACTGTATGATTTATGACTTCTCAGATATATCCCATGTCTCTAGGCTTTGTATTTAAACTGGATTTTGGGTTAAATCTTTTTTTTTTTTTTTTTCTGCCAGCTGGTTGAGAACTAGAAGCAACTGTTTGCAAAGCAAGAGTAAGCTTCCCACTGCACCTGTTTGCAGTCTTCTGACTGAGCTACTGGGATCTGATACTTAGATTGTGTGGTGTCATTCTGCTCTTTAGAAGAATTCCGTTAAAAATGATCTCAGGTCCACTTTCCTCTTGTGAATGTTGTGTGCGATCTTTTCACCTTGGGCATTTTTGAAGAGACATTTCTCTCTTTTCAAATCTTTGCATAGGTAGATGTTTTCATTTGTCTTTTGTGAACATGCAGTAGCAGAAAGGGCTGGGACATATTTGAAAATGATAGTGCATAAGAATTTTCAGTTCATCTATATCCCATGACCACTTGTTATGATGTCTTTTTAGTCTGAACTATTCTGATAGATGCCCAGTGTTATAACATTATGATTTTAATTTTTCATTTCCTTGATGATACATTTCCTTGATGTGGATTTTTGCCATTGTTGTTAAAGCTACAGTTGATAGGTTAAGGTTTCAGGAGTCTTGTGTGCCCTGCTTGATAGTGGAAGCACAGGAGTGCACATAGATGTATGGAATAGGAATATCAGGACCAGGAGGCAGAAGAAGGGAACTGTAGTCATAAAGGTCATAATAGCAACTGCAGATTCCTTCAAAGATCAGTACAGGTCATGGACATTAGATAAGAAGATTGAAGATATGAGGATTCAGAGAGGTCCAAGTGTATAGAGACAGTAAATATGCCTGCTAATCCCTTTACTTGTGGCCCAGGAATGTTCCACGGCTTACATTATTCTGTTTTTTTATCTGCATCTTTGATGATGCTATATGAATAGTATGAACTAAAGTATGCAATATTTATTGGCCATAGAGGTGTGCTTGTGAACAGATGATGACTAGTCCTTTCAAATTTTTGTGATGTAAATAGTTGCATCATTACTGATTTGAGGATACACTGTACTGTTACAAGATGCACATAATCTGCTGTTGTGAGACTCATGGCAGTCATATATTGGTTCTTTCCACTAAAGTATTGCAGTGTCCTATAAGAAACATGAATATTACTTTAATATCTCCATCCAAATAATGGCTAATACTTTTATTGAAATAAGTGACAATAAATTGCTTGTAGATGGGTACAGGAGAGCTGGCACTGGTGGTGTAAGTGCAAGAAAGCTTGCTCCAGCACTTGCCTGGGTAGTGCAGGCGTGCTGGCCCCAGTGGCTAGTGTAGGTGCAGGAAAATTGGCAGGTTGACCAATTTCAGCTACCATCCACCTCCAGATCCAGGGCTTTGAGTTGACCCATCCCAACATCTACTCCTATGTTGAGAATGAACTTCTGGAGCACAGAAGGGGATGATCCTGCAAAATCAAAGCTGCAGGATCTCCATGATTCAGGGCAACAGCAGGCTATCAGAAAGAAGTCTCGATGAGGATCCAGCATTGACTGTGTAGCAGAATCCAGAGGCCTTGAATCAGACCAATGACTCATTGCAATGAACATTTGCAAGTAAAGCTGTTTGATACATCGTGATACACTGCAGCTTCCATAGCAAATTTTTAAACATAATCAAGGGGGTAGATTACAAAGGTGGAGGAGGGATATGGAAGGACTGGGAAATTAGTGAAATTGGGGTGCATGATGTGAACATTATAAAAATCAATTAAAAATATGTTAAAAATTAAACATTGAAAGTGACATAAAACAGTGTCAGAAGTGGTTAAGAAGTTAGATTTTGAGTTACAAGCTCCTAGATTCTGCTGGTGGTGGTCTAAGAACAGCATATTGAGAATAATTAATCCAATTCCAGAGCTCTGCTCTTTGCCTGGCATCCACTGTCTATATGATCTGACCCCTACTCATGTGTACTGATGGATGTTTAAAGTTAGACCATGTGGAATTTCATTTCAAGTTCTGCTTTTTACCTGCACACACACTGTGTCTGCTTTTGTCAGTCCCTCATGGTCAGCTTCCAAGCATAGACACTGCTATGCTGTGCTCCATGTCAGTTCTCTTCATGCTGAATATCCACTTCTTTACACCTCTGAGAGAGGATAATTGTGTCTTCTCAGAGTCCACTCAGTATGATTGTTCAGAAACTCTGTTAAGATAACATTTATTTTATGTAAAGGCATGATTTTTTAAAAAAATATTTTTATTACGTATTTTCCTCAATTACACTTCCAATGCTATCCCAAAAGTCCCCGATACCACCCCCCACTCTCCTACCCACCCATTCCCACTTTTTGGCTCTGGAGTTCCCCTGTACTGGGGCATATAAAGTTTGCGTGTCCAATGGGCCTCTCTTTCCAGTGATGGCCGACTAGGCCAGGCATGATTGTTTTTAATAATTATTGTGGCATGGTAGAACTTAAGAATGAATGACTTCATTATCTTCATGAGATAGGATTTTAGGTCAGCTTCCTGATTTTCAGGTGTGTTGGTGTATCCAGAGCATCCTGTGGTGGGAGAACTGGGTTCTGATGATGCCAAAGTATATTGGTTCTGTTGCTTATGATCTTATGCTTGCCTCTTGCCATATGGTTATCCCTGGTGTTTGCTGGTCTGGGTGACTCTCTCTGGAGCCTGCCTCTTGAGTCCTGAGGTTGCTTCAGGTCTCCTGGTAGGCCTGAATGCATGACTATAGCAGACCTCCTGTGGGACATTCAGATTGTGGGGTCTTTAGAGGGGTATGTATGCTGGTGACCTGTTGCCATGGCCACAGTGCCTTTCCTGGAAGGCTTTGAGACTGTGGGATCTTAAGCTATACTACAGAGCAATAGTGATGAAAACTGCATGGTATTCGTACAGATACAGACACATTAACCAATGGAATAGAATTGAAGGCCCAGAAATAAAACCACACACTTATGGACACATGATCTTTGACAAAGAAGTGAAAAATATACAGTGGAAAAAATAAAGCATCTTCAATAAATGGTGCTAGTCTAACTGGAAGTATGTATGTAGGAAAATGAAAATAGATCCACATTTGTCACCTTGCACAAAGCTCAAGTCTAAGTGGATCAAGGACCTCAGCATAAAACCAGATACACTGAATCTAATAGAAGATAAACCGGGAAAGAACCTTGAACTCATTGGCACAGGGGAAATTTCCTAAACAGAAATCCAATGGCTCAGGCTCTAAGATCAAGAATTGATAAATGGGACTTCATTAAATTGGAAAGCTTCTGTAAGGCAAAGGACATAGTCGATAGGACAAACCGGCAACCTACAGATTGGGAAAAAAAATCTTCACTGACACCACATTCTTTAGAGGGCTAATATCCAAAATATATAAAGAAGTCAAGAGGCTAACTACCAAGAAACCAAACAACCCAATTTAAAAAAATCGGTTATAGAACTAAACAGGGAATTCACAACAGAGGAATCTTGAATGGCTGAGGAGCACTTAAAGAAATGTTCAAAGTCCTTAATCAGCAGGGAAATGCAAATCAAAACAGCCCCAAGATTCCACCTTACACCAATCAGAATGGCTAAGATCAAAAACTCAGGTGACAGCACATGTTGGCAAGGATATGGAGAAAGAGGAACACTCCTCCATTGCTGGTAGGATTGCAAACTGGTACAACAACTCTGAAAATCTGGAGGTTCCTCAGAAAATTGGAAGTAGATCTACTTGCAGACCCAACTATACCCTCTTTTGGACATATACCAAAAGGATGCCCCACCATGTCACAGGGCATGTGTTCCACTATGTTCATAGTGGGCAAATTTGTGGTAGCCAGAAGCTGGAAACAACCCAGATGTTCCACAACAGAAGAATGGATACAGAAAATGTTGTTCATTTATATAATGGAATACTACTCAGCTATTAAGAATGAGGGAATCATGAGTTTTGCAGGCAAATGGGTGAAACTAGCAAATATCATCCTGAGTGAGGTAACTCAGTCCCAAAAGGACATGCATGGTATATACTCACTAATAAGTCGATATTAGTAAAAAAAAAAAAAAAAGTACAGAATACCCAGAATAAAATTCATAGACTCCAAGAAGGGTTAACAAGCCAAAGAGTCCAAGTGAGAATGCCTCAATCTCATTTGGGAGGGAGAAGACATCATTGGGGCTGGGAGGGAGGGAGTTACCTGTGTGGGAAAGGGGATGGGGGGAAGAGGGGAATGTGTTCATGTATTGGGGATTGGAACAGGACTGAAGCCTTGAGGGCCAGCAGAAAGAGTGGAAAAGGGTAACCTTGGGAGGTAGGAGGTTGGGTGACCCTCTAGAATGTACCAGAGACCTGGGATGTGAGAGACCCTCATGAATCAAAGTGAGGGGACCTTAGATGAAATGCCGTACAGTGGGAACAGGGAACTTGTAGTGTTCACCTCCAGTAGAAAGACGGTATCAATGGATGGGGTTGCCATTCCAGTCCAAAGCTCTGACACAGAATTGTTCTTGTCTAAAAGAACTACAGGGTCAAAAATTGAGAAGAGCCCTAGGGAAAGGAAGTTCGGTTATTGGCCCAAATTGGGATCCAGCTCAAGGGGAGGTCCAAAGACCTGACAGGAGCCTAGCATGACTGCCCTTTGAAAGGCCCAACAAGCAGCTGAAGGAGTCAGATGCAGATATTTGCACCCAACCAATGGACAGAAGCAGCTGACCCCTGTTGTTGTATTAGGGAAGGCTGAAAAAAGCTGAGGAGAAGGGTGATCCTGTAGGAAGACCAGCAGTCTCAATCTGGACCCCCAAGTTCTCTCAAACACTGGACCAACAACCAGGTAGCATACACTACCTGATATGAGGCCCCCAACACATATACAGCAGAGGACTTCTGGGTCTTGAGAGAAGATGCGCCTAACTGACAAGAGAGTTGAGGCCCCAGAGAGTGGGGAGGTTTGTTGGGGTCGGTGTGGGATGGGTGGGGACATCCTCGTGGATGGATAACATCAAGGATGGTAATTCAATTTCTGGCTTCCCCATGTACACACACACACACACACACACACACACACACACACACACACAAAATATATTCAGATCTAAAGCTATTGCCATTAGGTATACTACGGAATGAGTTAACCTTATAAATAATGCTTTCATTTATTTTATGTGTATAAGTATTTTGCCTTCATAATGTCTGTGTACCAAGTGTCTAGATAGGATATAAAAGAGCATTAGATCTCTTGGAACTGTAATTACAGGTGATTTTGAGCCACCACTTTTGGGTATGGGAAACTAAACCTAGGTCCTCAGGAAGAACAGTGGAGTGCTCTCAGGAGCAGAATCATTTGTTCCAATCCTGAGTGAGATAAACTTTGCAAAGTACACTGGAATCAGGGAAAAGTCCATCAGCATTTGCAGATTTGATTTTTAGGTTTCCTGAGTATGACTGTTTATAAGGTTGGAAGGTACTGTGAAATGAGAATGTGGTGAAAAAAATTAAAGAGCAAATACTTAGAGCTTAGGTCAGTTTTTGGGCAACTTGGAGTATGCCTATGCAATGTTGTGCACAGTGTGTGTTTCTGTGTGTATCTATTTATATGTATATTATATGTAGACTGTGCTGTATATGCAAGATGTGGGTTAGGGTAGAGGTAGAAAGGAAAAGAGGTTGCTTGAGGTTTCTCCCTTAAGGGATTGTGCACTCCTACATAAAATCCAAATATAATGAATTTTGGAATGCAAGCAGAGATTATCCATCAAGTTGCAGAGGTGGAAGGCTGCCTTCAGACATGGAATATGACAGATAATTATCCAGTCTTTTGACAGCATGTCTGCTACCCAATAATTCAAACTACTGGTATGAACTAAAAAGCTAAAAATCCCGATGAAGTTGGAAAAGAAGCTTAAGAATTTGTCTTTACCACATGTTCTGGAGTCTATTCTCTCATTTTTAGCTGGGAAAAAGTGAGAGGTAGCCAAGCCTGGAACAGATGTTTGCTTAGGAGAGCCTCAGCTTGGTCCCCCAGTTTATTGTGGTTCTTTCATTTTCTATAAATGTTAAGTTAAAGTAAAATTCTGAAGAGTAATTGAATAGTTGAATTCCTTATATATGCACAGTGCTTCAGCAGTTCAAAATGACTTTATATTCCATAGGGAAATAACATGATCATCATTTTTTTTTGTTTCATTAATTTTTAATTTTAATTTTATTTGTATGGATATTTTGCATGTTTATGTATCAGTTTACCACATGTCTTCAGTGTCTGTGGAGGCCAAAGAGGATGTTAGGTCCTGTGGTACTAAAGTTACAGATGATTGTGAGCAATCATGTGTGTGCTAGGAATTAAACCTGAGTCCTTTGGAAGAGCAGTCAGTATTCTTGATCAATGAGCCATCTCTTCAGCCCTGTTCTTGATGGGTTTTTGTACATATACAGTAATACAAAATGGAACTGACAATGTAGCTCAGTGGTTGAATTCATACCTAGCATGTACAAGGCCCTGGGTTTACTCCAAGTACCAAAAAAAGTCCATACAAAGTAGTTAATATGGTAGGTAGTGGTAACACACTATTTTAATCCTTTGTCAGCATATTTGATTTTTAAATTCAAATATGGTATTATTATTACATGAATAGAGTTAGGCTTTTGATTTGGGGTACTTTGAAGTGTCAAAAAATTTTATTTGAACTAATGTAATAAGTGTAGGCATTTTCACAAATGCCTCTTTCATTACAAAAGAGTTTTCAAGAAAGTAATTATATAGACATATAGGAGGCCCTCTTCCAAGCTCACCTTCATCCCCTAAAGAACCTCTTGGTTCAGAACCAGGCTTCTCTAACTCTCTACTGTTGCCTCTTTCAACCTTCATTCTAGCCCAGCTCTATTTCTTTGTGATGCATACCTACTTGTAGAACCACTATGTACCAGGGTATCCCCAAAGCCACACTAGCTGTGATCCTGGTAGGTGATTTTATTATCCCTCTTGTCCTGTATTGCCTTGTGTCTTAGTCAGGGTTTCTATTCCTGCACAAACATCATGACCAAGAAGCAAGTTGGGGAGGAAAGGGTTTATTCGGCTTACATTTCCATACTGCTGTTGATCACCAAAGGATGCAGGACTGGAACTCAAGCAGGTCAGAAAGCAGGAGCTGATGCAGAGGCCATGGAGGGATGTTCTTTACTGGCTTGCTCAGCCTGCTCTCTTATAGAACCCAAGACAACCAGCCCAGAGATGGTCCCACCCACAAGGGGCCTTGCCCCCTTGATCACTAATTGAGAAAATGCCTTACAGTTGGATCTCATGGAGGCATTTCCTCAACTGAAGCTCCTTTCTCTGTGATAACTCCAGCTGTGTCAAGTTGACACAAAACTAGCCAATACAGCTGACCCCTTGTCAACTTGACACACAAACACATCACTAGTAAGCCTCAACCCTTACATTCTTATTCATCCCCAAGGTCTAAATAACTTTAAATGTCCCACAGTCTTTACATATTCTTAAAATTTCAATCTCTTTAAAATATCCATCTCTTTTAAAAATCCAAAGTCTTTTTAAATTAAAAGTCTCTTAACTGTGGGCATCACTAAAACAGTTTCTTCCTTCAAGAGGGAAAATATCAGGGCACAGTCACAATCAAAAGCAAAAATCAATCTCCAACCGTCCAATGTCTGGGATCCAACTCACGATCTTCTGGGCTCCTCCAAGGGCTTGGGTCACTTCTCCAGCCATGCCCTTTGTAGCACACGCGTCATCCTCTAGGCTCCAGATGCCTCTACTCCACTGCTGCTGCTGCTCTTGGTGGTCATCTCATGGTACTGGCATCTCCAAAACACTGCATGACCCCTTCAGTCCTGGGCCATCAATTGCAACTGAGGCTGCACTTTCACCAATGGCCTTCCATGGCCTCTCACAGTGCCAAGCCTCAGCTGCTCTGCTCAACTCCTTCATGCCTTCAAAACCAGTACCACCTGGGTGACCCTTACACGTTACCAAGTCCAGCCAGAGCACAAGGTACAACTTTGGCTATATCTGGAACGCAGCCACTGTGCTCTCAGAAAACACTTCCCAGAAGATGTCACCTCAATGATGCTGGTCTCTTCTTAATCACCGCTAATTTCTTAGCTCCAGCTAACCAGCATCAAAAGTCCCAGTAATGCAAAGTTTTTGCTTTAGTAGTTCTGGTATCTTGTTAATCACAGCTGATTCTTCAGCCCCAGCTAACCAGAACTACAGAATCTTCACAATCAAAACAGCAATGGCCCTGAAAAGAGTCTTTAATTTTCCCTCTGAAATTTCACAAACCAGACCTCCATCTTCTGCAGTGTTCTCAACATTATCTTCCAAGCTCCTACACAACATCTGACAGAGCTCTTAACAATGGATGGATCTTCAAGCCCAAAGTTCCAAAGTCCTTCCACAGTCCTCCCCAGAACATGGTCAGGTTGTCACAGGAATACCCCACTCTGCTGGTACCAATTTGTCTTAGTCAGGGTTTCTATTCCTGCACAAACATCATGACCAAGAAGCAAGTTGGGGAGGAAAGGGTTTATTCGGCTTACATTTCCATACTGCTGTTGATCACCAAAGGATGCAGGACTGGAACTCAAGCAGGTCAGAAAGCAGGAGCTGATGCAGAGGCCATGGAGGGATGTTCTTTACTGGCTTGCTCAGCCTGCTCTCTTATAGAACCCAAGACAACCAGCCCAGAGATGGTCCCACCCACAAGGGGCCTTGCCCCCTTGATCACTAATTGAGAAAATGCCTTACAGTTGGATCTCATGGAGGCATTTCCTCAACTGAAGCTCCTTTCTCTGTGATAACTCCAGCTGTGTCAAGTTGACACAAAACTAGCCAATACACCTTGTCTTGTCTCTCTGTACTTATTCCTAGTCCTGCTGCAGCCTGATGTCAGGACCCTCTGCCATGCTGAACTCTGGGACTCCACTTCCTGGTACAAAGCTCCCCTAGTGCCTTCCTGCAGCCCCTTCAGCCTTTCTTTCTAGCCCATCTTCATTTCTTTGCAACACCAACCAATGCACAGAAATGCTTTCTACCTGGGAACCCAGAACCATCACATTTGCTTAGGCCACAGACTCAGCAACAGCAGCCAGAGAAAAGAATACCCACCCAACAGAGATAAGACCAGATATCTACACCAGGAAACACACCAAATATCTTAACTTTGTATGCCTATATCCCAGAGCCAAAACACAAACATGAACAACCAAGACAATATGCTTCCTGTAGAAGCCACCAGTGCTATTACAATAGGTCCTGAAAAATACAATTTAGCTGAAACACAAGACATGCACTTCCAAAGAGCAATTATGAATATGTCCAAGGACTTTAAAGAGGGTGTAGAATTAATGCCTAATAGAAGCTGTGAAAATACAAATAGTTGAATGAAAGAATGGAAACAATTCAAGACATGAAAGTAGAACTTAACAAAGAAATAGAATCATTAAAATAAACCCAATATGAAATTAAATTAGAAATCAAAACTTTAGGATGTCAAATAAAAATTTCAGAGGTCAGCCTCACCAACATATTAAATGACATGGAAGAGAGATATCAGATCTTGAAGAGTGAGAAGAAGAAAAGATAGCTCAGCCAAAGAGAATGTTAAATTTAAAAAATATCCAGATACAAAATATCTAGGAAAACTGGGACACTGAAAAATATATATAAATAATAGTGCACTGGATAGTTTTATTTCAACTTGACACAAACTACAGTTATCTTAAAGGAGGAAATTCAATTAAGAAAATGCCTTCATGCCAGGTGGTGGTGGTGCACGTCTTTAATCCCAGCACATGGGAGGTAGAGGCAGGCAGATTTCTGAGTTCGAGGCCAGGCTGGTCTTCAGAGTGAGTTCCAAGACATCCAGGGCTACACAGAGAAACCCTGTATTGAAAACCAAAAAAAAAAAAGCCTCCATAAATTCTGGTTGTTGGGAATTGATGGAGGAGGGCCCAATACATTGTTGATGGACCTATTCCTGGTTTGAGCAAGCCATGAGCAAGACAGTGAATAGCACTCCCTCAATGGGCTCTGTATCAGCTCCTGCATCCAGGTTCCTGCCTTGCTTGACTTCCTGTTCTCAATTCTCTCAGTGATGGACTATTATATGGAAGTATAAGCCAAACACACCCTTTTCTTCTTGAGTTCATTTTGGTTATGGTGTTTCATTATAGCAATAGAAATCCTAAGACAAATAGGGATAGAAGAAGGAAAAGAAACCCTGGTGAAAGGCACAGAAAAATATTTTAACAAAATCATAGAAGAAAAACTTCCCAACCTAAGAAAAATATATTTATTAGGAGTCAAGAAACATACAGTATATCAAGTAGATAGAATCATAAAATATATTGTCCACAACATGTAATAATAAAAACAGTAAATATACAAAACAAAGAAAGAACATTAAAAGCTGCAGGGGAAAAATACAAAGTCACATGCAAATGCATACCCATTATATTAAGATCTGACTGTTCAATAGAGATTTTGAAGGCCAAAAAGTCCAGGATAAATTAACTTAGAGATCATAGATGCCAGCATAGACTACAATACCCACCAAAACTATCAATTACAGTCAATGGTGAAAGAAGAAACAATCTATGATTTAAAAAATATTAGGTGGGCTAGAGAGATGATTCAGTGGTTAAGAGCACTGACTGCTCTTCCAGAGGTCCTGAGTTCAATTCCCAGCAACCACACGATGGCTCACAACCATCAGTAATGGGATTTGATGCCCTCTTCTGGTATGTCTGAAGACAGCTGCAGTGTACTCATAAAACCAAATAAGAAAGAATAAAAACAGGCAACTTTGGGAGGTAGGAGGTTGGGGGAAACCCTCCAGAATGTACCAGAGACCTGAGAGGTGAGAGACTCTCAGAACTCATAGGGAGGGACTTTAGATGAAATGCCCTATAGTAGCAAGAGGGAACTTATAGAGCCACCTCCATCAGAAAGACATGGCATCAAGTAAGGGATGGGGTTGCCATCCCACAGTCAAAACTCTGACCCACAATTGTTCCTGTCTGAAAGAACTGCAGGGATGGAAATGGAGAGAAGTCTGAGGAAAGGAAGGTCCAACGCGGGCCAAAAGTGGGATCCAGCTCAAGGGGAGGCGCCAAGGCCTGACACTGAGACTATGGAGCACTCACACAAAGGGACCTATCATGACTGTGCTACATCCACTCCAGTAGTGACAAGTATAACCAAAACCTGGGCACTGTCCTGAGGCAAAAAGTTCACAGAAACTTAGTCTCCTGGAAGCGTGGCATCCTGTATAACAAATGCTCCAATGTTCTTGCTTTAAAGTCTGTTTTGTCAGATATAACTATACCTGCCCCATTTTTTCTTCATTTTCTTGGAATGCATTTTCTATAATTTTACCCTGTGCTGATATATACCCTTGATGGCTACATCTTGATGCAGTAGAAAGTTGAATCCTGTTTTCTAATCCAATCTGTAAATCTCTGTCATATAATTGGGAAATTGCAGCCACTAATATTGGGAATTATTAATGAGCATTATTTATTGGCTTTTGTGATCTAAGGAGGAACCAGAGTAAATACTTAGAACTATAGATAGCTGAGTTACACCCCTACATAAGTATTTACAATGGCCTAGGGGGAAGGTGGACTATACAATAGACTAGAATAGGAACTATGGCCAGGGCATGAAACCCTTGCCCCTGGCTTCTAAATTTAAACTGACTTTAGGTGGGGCTGTTTTTGATCCCAGTAGTTAACATTGAATTGTATCCCAGTTGGTTCCTGCCAGTCCTTCTGTGTTTGCATTCCTCTGTTTTATGTAAGAATCCAGTAACCTCATTGTACCTTGCTGGTGTGTCACCTAACTTCCCTATTTTCTTCTGTATAAAAAGTTTAATGCTGGATTTGACATTACATTCAGATCCACACTCCCTTGTGTCGAGTCTGTTTGTCACCCCACTTTCGCCAACTCCTTTGCCTACCTACAACCAGAACCCATTCCGTGCAGATAGGAGACCCAGAAGGGGTAAGTCTGTGGCATGACTGCCCTCAGAAAGACCCAACAAACAGCTGGAAGAGTCAGATGAAGATATTTGCAAACAACCAATGGATAGAAGCTGCTGACTACCTGTGACTGAATTAGGGAAAAGCTGAATGAAGCAGAAGAGGAAGACAACCCTATAGGAGGACTAGCAGTCTCAGTTAACTTGGACTCCCGAGATCTCTCAAACACTGAACCACCAACAGGCAGCATACATCAGCTGGTATGAGGCCAATGCACATACAGCAGAGGATTGCTGAGTCTGGGTTCAGTCAAAGAAGATTCACCTAACCCTCAAGAGACTGGAGGCCCTAGGAAGTTTAGAGGTCTTGGGGGTGAGGAGGGTAGAGGGTTGGTAGGGACATCCTTATGGAGGCAGGGGGTGGGAAGGAGGTATGGGATGTGAAACAGTTGGAGGGTGGACCAGGAGGAGAATGAAATCGGGAATGTAAAAAAAATAAATAAAATGTAAAAACAAAACAAAACAACCAACTAGGTAATGTCTGTCCAATATGCCAGCTTTCCAGAGGTACTAGATGGAAAGTTCAGCCTGAAGAGAAGGTTCACTATACATGAGAACATAATGCATACGTAATCCTAAAACAGTAAATTAAAAGAGGCAAATGAAGCAAATCAAAAACAAAACAAAATAAAACCCCAAAACGAAAACCAAAAACCCCTTACCACCAAAATAAAGTAACAGGAACCAATAAATAATGCTCATTAATAATTCCCAATATTAGTGGCTGCAATTTCCCAATTATATGACAGAGATTTACAGATTGGATTAGAAAACAGGATTCAACTTTCTACTGCATCAAGATGTAGCCATCAAGGGTATATATCAGCACAGTGTAAAATTATAGAAAATGCATTCCAAGAAAATGAAGAAAAAAATGGGGCAGGTATAGTTATATCTGACAAAACAGACTTTAAACAAAATCTAAACAGAACAGATAGTAAAGTATATGATGTACTTATGAAGGAAAAATCCACAAAGGACTCTGTAATTCTAAACATTTATGCACTGAACACAAGAACACTCAAGGACATAAATGTAACATTACTATAGCTACAGTCACACATTGACCTTGCCATAGTGATAGTAGGTGACTTTAACACCACTATTTTTCTCATACACAGGTCATTCAAACAAAAACTAAACAGAACTTCTGAAGTTAAATAGCATCAAAAGTCAAACGGACCTAATAGATATCACCAGACCACAAAAGAATGTACTTTTCTCCCATAAGCTCATGGAATTTTCTTCAAAACTAATAATGTATCAGTATGCAAAGCTAGTCTCAACATATATAAAACAATTGGAATAACAACTATAACTACTTGACTACCTTGGATTAAAGCTGGATAGATAGCAGCAGCAACAGAAGAAGTAAAAAGTATACTAACTCATGGAAAATAAACAACTCATTCCTGAATAAAAATTGAGTCAAAACAAATCAAGAAAGAAATTAAAACCTTTTTATAATTGAAAGAAAATAAAACCACAAAATACCCAAGCTTATGAGACACAATGAAAACAGCTCTAAGAGGCGAGTTCATGGCACCAAGTGCCTACTTAAATAAATTGGAGGGTTCTCATATTAACAACTTAATGACACACTTGGAAACTCAAGTTGGCTTCATTCCAGAGATGCAAGGAAAGTTCAACATATATAAGCCAATAAGTGAGACATATCACATAAACAGACTGAAAAAAAATCACATAATCATCTCATCAGATGCAGAAAAGAACATTGGCAACATGGCAAAATCCAACATTCTTTCACTGTAAAAGTTCTGGAGACATCAGGGATACAATGGATATACCTCAATGTAACATAGGCAGTTTGCTGTCAGCCCATAGCCAATGTCAACCTAAATGGAGAGAAATTAAAAGAATTTCCACTAAAATCAGGAACAACACAAGGATGAACATCTTCATACCTGTTCTTGAACTCTTATTGCCAGAGCAATAAGAAAACTGAAGGAAGCCAAGAGAATATAACTAGAAAAGGAAGAAATGAAAGTATCTTTATTTGTGTATACTTTTATAATTAAGAGACCTAAAGACTCTACCAGGAAACATCTACAGATGATAAACACTTTCAGAAAAAGTAGCAGTACACAAAATTAACAGACAAAATTCAGTCACCTTGCTATAAACAAATGACAAACATACTGAGGAAGAAATAAAGGAAACAGTACCTTTAACAATAGCCTCAGATATAGATTGTGATAATGCAACCAAGTAAGTGATAAAGTACTATAAAATTTTTATGGGATTAAAGAAGGCTCTTGAATACTGTAGAATCAGTAGGATTAATATTGTGAAAACAGTCATTCTACCAAAAGCAATCCACAGATTCAATGTAATTCCCATCAAAATTCTAATACAATTCTTCACAGAAATAAAAAAAAAGTCTTCATTTTTATACAAAATCACAAAATACCCAGTATAGCTAAACAATTATAAATAATAAAAGAACTTATTGCAGTATCACCATTGTAGATTTCAAGTTGTAGAATGATAATAGCATAAAATAATAATATCACAAATAAAATAAAAATATCATAAATAAAGACACACACACACACATACATACATTTGAATGAAAATTTCCCATCTTGACTGATAATCTACCTCCAAGAGTCAAAGATGATCTAACAAAAGTTCCAACACTAAGGGACTCCCAATGTTTTACATATTATAACTATACTGTTGAATTGTCCCCCAGAGGTAGAAAGTAAGTACTTATTGCTGAAGATACCATTCATTTCAGACATGGGGCTCAGAGGCTCCTAAGCTGGAATTGACCTGAATGTTTCCTCTATGTAGACTAACTCTCATGGTACCAGAAGATTCCATGTAACCTTCCAAAGGATGGAAGCAGCTAATAGCCCTATCTTATCTATGATGGCTATGAACTACAGCAATGACCAAAGTGGTATGATAACTGTACAGCTGTGCTACTGGCACACATACCTTTGTGATAACAATAGCTTTCTAACTGGGGCATAACCTCTGCTAAACAAGAGGGAAATCAAGCCTGGTACCTGAAACCTAGCTAACTACGCAGGGCTAGTAAAGCCACAGACCTTGGAGTAAGACCTACAACTTAGTCTTTCCTAAACCAGAGTAATCCACGACTATATTCTGGATGTCTGTTCTTATAACATGTAATTAATTCCTCACCCTGCATCAAAGAAACTTCCATTTGGAATAGAAGGAGATCATTATAAAAGACAAGAACTAACTAAAATGCAGAAGTGTTGAGCCCAGACCCAACTGATACATCTTTAATACATCTACCACTCTTAAGGCTCAGGGATCATTGAGAAAAAGGGAAAAGGACTGTAAGAGACAGTAGATCAGAGTTTTGTGGGATTTTGTCTCCTAGGAATGTCAAATACTTCCCTCAATAAGGTCTCTCCCACATGTCCACCTAAACATGAGCCAATCAAGACAACAATGGACATGCTAAAGTTGACAGGAAACAAGCCCACAAGTCCTCAACTGTACACACACACACACACACACAAAAATAGATACAACTGAGAAATATCAAGTGTGGGAAAAATGCACTTCCCAGAGACGATCACAATGATTGGCTATCCAATACCAATGGTCAGTCCTGAAAGCACACATATAAGTACTATTATTCAGACTAAGTACATAAATGTGTGTGTGTGTATGTATGTGTGCATATATATGTATGTATAATGATAATTAATAAAAAGACCATAAAGTTGAATGTGAACAAGGATAGGTATTGGAGGGAAGAAAGAGAAGGGGAAATTTTATATTTTTATTATAATCTCCCCCCAAAATAATAATTAAAAAATAAACCTTCCTAAATATTGGCATCTGAGCCCTCTGAAGAACTTTTTAGAAGTTGGTTTTTGCCCCAAAAGAACTAGAGCATTTTTCTTCATGGCTATGTAAACCACAGGGCCTCTGAAACATGAGTGAAAAAGCATTGAATAGCCACCTCAAATATTTCAGAAGAAAATATCTTCTGTTGAAACTATATAGATACTCTTCATAAAATAAACTTAGTATATAATTACTACTCCTTCTTACAGTAAATAATAATAATAATAAATATAATAATAAATCTAAAAATGAAGAGACCAGTACCACTGAGGTCACATCTAAAAAATGTTTCTTCAGGTTCTGCACACAGAAATTGTGCTCCACATGCTGGCAGCTAAATTTGGTAATATGTAAGATTTTCCCAGGTAGTACTAGTAATGAAGTCATGGAGAGCAGTAGTAGAGGCTTAGCACTATGAGAGGCCAGGAGGGTCATTGTAAATGTGCAGCCTTAGTTAAAGTAGAAGCTAAAGGATTGAAGGGGACATGGAGAGAATTTGAGGCTTAGCACCATGTGGCAGTGTCAGAGTCCCCAAAGAAAGCCCAGGCGGCCATTGGTGAAGGGGCAGCCCAGTTTCAGTGGAGAACCCAACCTTCAGAAGATGCCAGTTCCCTGGGATGACTGACAAGGAAAGCAGCAGCCTTGGAGTGAAGCCAACTGGAGCTTAGAAGACAAACTGTGTGTTGTGGATGTCAGTGCCAGAGAAGTGCCACGGCCAAGTTCCTTTGGAGTCTAGAAAATTGTGACTGGGTCATGTACATCAAGCATTAAACTTTTTATGCTGTTGAAATTCAGTTTTGCTTTGCTTTGATTGTGACTCTGACCTGGATGTCCTCTCTTGAAGTAGGAAAGTTTTAACTTGTTTTTCTGATTTTGCAGTAACCAGTTATGTGATATTTGATAGTTTAGAAAGGCCTTGGATACTATAGAGAGACTTCAGCATTTTTCAGAGACATTAGAGTATCAGAAATACCTTAACTGTTTTAGAGAGATTAAACTTTTAAATAAAAGACTGAATTTTTAAAGCATTCAAACTTTTAAAGAAGTTTTAAAGAAGTTTTAAAAGTTTGAATATTTTATATTTGTGATATTAATATTCATATGAAACATTGAGGATCGACTAGGAAGGAAAGGTTATGGTTTACAGTGATGCATTTTTATGTCAAGTTGACAAGAGGTCAATTGTGCTGCTTAATTTTATTTCAACTTGACACAAGTGAGAGTTATTTTGGAAGGCAGACTCTCAGTTGAGAAAATGATCCTACCAGAATCACCATGGGCAGTGCCACCTTGGGCTGGTGGGTCCTGATTATACAAAGAAGCAAGCCGTCCAAGTCCTGCAGAACAAGCTAGTAAGAAGCACCCCTCCATGGCATCTGCATCAGCTCCTGCCTCCAGGTTACTGCCCTGCTTGAGTTCCTGTCCTGATTTCCTTTGTTGATGGACTATGGTGTGCAAGTATAATTCTAATAAACCCCGTTCTCCCAAGTTGCTTTTGGTCATTGTATTTTATCAGCAACAGAAACCCTAAATAAGTCACTGTGTATTCACTCCTTCCATTCCGTCATGCAGTGAACACAGCTTTCAAATTCTGTAATGCTGCTCTCCTAATGAATGATGTAATGGAAGCAGGGCATGTAGACTTCTCTTTTGGCTGGGTAAATTCTGCTTTTTCTCCCACTCACTGCAGGTGTTTCAACTCATGCAAGAAAAATCAGATTTTCCGTGCTTAGACCAACCTTCTCAAATTTCTCACCAGCAGGGCACAAGGTCCTAATTACTTCATGGGTACCAGCTAATTAATTAAAAAATTATTTTTCGCAGCCTTTAAAGTGAGTTCAGCCAGACACTATTTGGGCTAGAAATGTCATTTTCATGTCTCTGCTCTGTTGACAAAATGATAGGATGATAATTTAGCTGAGAAGAATGAAATGAATGGGCTGGTCATTTCCTCTGTGATTCAAAGTAATCGCAGGCAGAACCTTGCAGAGATTCCAAATTTGCTCTAGGTCACTCTGATTTGCACTCCATACTCTTGCCATAAGGTTTCTTTCTTTCTTTTTTTTTTATCCAAGTACTGTTTTCTTTTCTTTTCTCTTTCTCAAAGATTCAATTTGAAATGATCAGATGAATGTAGTGATTCTAAGAAAACTAAATGAGTTTTTCCTATTGTGATATCTTTATTTTAAAATGCACTTTTAAGGCAATACTACTCTATGGCCTTACAATCAGCTCCTGATTCTAGGTTCAAGTTCCTGCCTTGGCTTTCCTCAAGTATTTAAAAAGATACCTTCATACTTGAGCTTCATTTAAAAACAAAATTAATTTCTAGATAGTTCTTCATAAATTTTTCATACTTCCATTTTATTATTTTGTATAAAAGACCATAAGGACACACTACTTATCATCATACATATAGGAGGCAGCTGGAAAAATATTTATACAGTAGCTCTAAGATTTAATAGAGAGCAGTTGATTTTTTCATGTTTTTGTTAAGCATGAGTTAGTCACTATGTGTGGTGTTGCATGACTGTAATCTATGATGTGATGTGGTGGAAACTGAAGAATGACAAGATCAAGACCAGCCTGAACTATACAGCATAACCCTGTCTCAGAAAAGGGAAGAAAGAAATGATCATTTGTGTTTGTGCTTCATAATTGTCTATATCAGTCTGTTAGTTTTGAAGGTGTAATTAGTGCTCATCTGGTTTGATGGTCTTATCTTAGAGAAGAAGAAATCAATATAAAGAAGAATGAAACTGACATCTGGAATTGGCTCAATAGTGATTAAATCCAGTATGGCCACTCAACAACTCAAATAAGAAAATAGACATCAGTTTTCTTGCTGGGCACAGACAGGTATGAAAACCTCTTGTTTGCATGGCCTGATGGTTCACTTAGCAATAACCTGTGGGAGAGGAGTTCAGTGCATAAAAGAACTTGAGGCCTTCAACAATTCAAGTGATCTTCAGGTTTTCTGTAGAGGTCTGACTCTTCCTTTAATAATAAGATACTTAAAATGATATGCAAAGTCCTCTGGTTATGTATTTAGGACTAGTATAGCTGAATCATAGGATAGTTCTATTTTTTAGCTTTTTGAAAGATTCACATATTGATTTCCAAAGTACAGTTCATTCTTACCAAGGCTCCCTCTTTCCCCATATTCACACCAGCATTTGCTGTCATTTTTATTATTCATTCTGACTAGGGTGAGACTATCTTAAAGAAGTATTGTTCAATCTGTATTTTTCTGATGGCTAAGGATGGTGAGCAATTTTTAAAGTCATTACTAGTTATTTGTAAATCTTGGTTTGAGATTTTTCTCTTAAGTTACATGGTTCATGTTTAATTGAGTTTTTAAAAAATGTTTCTGTTTGTTTTTTAAACATTAAAAATCCCATTCTAGTCTATTTCCTCTGCCTGATGAGTTCTCTGGGGCACACCCAGCTGCCCCAAGTGGCCTACATTCTCCCTGGACCTCCGTTGTTCAGCACCTTCATCAGACCTGATGATCTGGAACCGCACAGGTTATATGTCTTTTCTATACCCATTTCCTCTGCCTGCCAAGTCCTTGGGGGCACACTCAGCTGCCCAGAGTGTCCTGGTAGACTCCAGGATTTCCATTTCCCAGGACCTCTCTGCCCACCTTCATCAGACCTGCTGATTAAAACCATCCAGGGGTACATCTGGCTGCTGGAAGACTTGCACCACTGCTGAGTTCCATTTTTCTGCCCAAAGATACACACCAGAGACCCGCCACACAAGAATCATTGAAATTAGACTCTCTCTCAATACCTGTTATAACAGGAACACCCAAGGACACTCAGATGGCTAAAGGCTTACAAAAGAGCACAATTTAAAAAAAAAGTGATGGAAATATGACACCTTGGGAGCTATCCTACTACAGCAAGCCCTGGATATCCTAATACAACTGAAACACAAGAAAATGATCTGGAATCCAATGTTATGAAGACAATAGGAGCCTTCAAAGAGGATATGAATAAATCCCTTAAAGAAATACATAAAAATATAATCAAACAGGTAAAGGAAATAAGTAAAATTGTTCAAATAGAAAGCAATAGGGAAATAGAAGCAATGAGGTTATCCTGGAGATGGAAAACCTAGGGAAGAGAACACATACAACAGATATAAGCATCACCAACAGAATAAAAGAAATGGAAGAAAAGAATCTCAGGCATAGAAGATATGGTAGAAGTAATTGATACATCAATCAAAAACAATGTGAAATCTAAAAGATTCCTGACACAAAACATCTGAGAAATTTGGGATACCATGAAATGACCTAACCTAAGAATAGTAGGAATAGAAGAAGGTGAAAATATTTTCAACAAAACCATAGAAAAAAAATGTTCCCAACCTAATGAAAGAGATGCCTTTAAACATACGAGAAGCATTCAGAACATCAATTAGACTTGACCAGAAAAAATTCCTCCCACCATATAAAAATCAAATTACTAAATCTACAGAACAAAGAAAAAATACTAAAAGATGCAAGGGGAAAAGGTCAGGTATCATACAAAGGCAGACTTACCAGAATTACACCTGACTTCTTAACACAGACTGTAAGAGCTAGAAGGGCCTGAATAACCTCTAAATACCCACAAATGCCAACATAGACTGCTATACCCAGAAAACTCCCTAAAACCTTAGATGGAGAAAACAAGTTATTTCAAGATAAAACCAAATTTAAACAATACCTATCCACAAATTTAGCCCTACAGAAAATACTAGAAGAGAGACTCCAACCAAAGAGGATAACTACACCCCCAAAAACACAGAAAATAAGTAATAATAGTTAATTCCATACCAGCACACACACACACACACACACACACACACACACACACACACACACACACACAACCAACATCAAAATAACAGGACGTAACAATCACTGATAATTACACCAGTGACTCTCAACATCAATGGACTCAATTCCCAATAAAAAGACACAAGCTAACAGAATGGATGTGAAAACATGATCCGCTATTCTGCTGGATACAAGAAACATCTCAGTAATAGATAGACATTACCTCAGAGTAAAGGAAAAATTTTCCAAGCAAATGGACCCAAGAAATAAGGTGGAGTAGTCAATTTGATATCTAAAAACAACATATGCTTTCAATCAAAAATGATCAAAGGAGACAGGGAAGGAAACTTTATACTCATGAAAAGAAAAGAAAAGAAAAGAAAAGAAAGGAAAGGAAAGGAAAGGAAAGGAAAGGAAAGGAAGTCTACCAAGATAATATCTCAATTTTGAATATCTTATGTCCCAAACACAAGGGCATCTGCATTTATAAAATAAATATTGCTAAAGCTTAAGTCACACATTGAACCCCATACATTAATAGTGAGAGATTTCAACACCCTACTCTCACCAAACAACAGGTCATCGAGACAAAAACTAAAGAGAGAAATAATGAAATTAACCAATGGTATTGGAAATCATATTGTATTTTGATTAATCTACAGAATCTACAGACAGCTACAGTATACTACTTCCAAACACAAAAGAAAAGATCATCTTTCAGTACCTCATGGATCCTTCTCCAAAATTGACCATATACTAGGTCACAAAGCAAGCTTCAACAGATATAAAAAAATGTAAATAAGTCCTTGTATCTTAACATACTACTATGGATTAAAGCTGGACTTCTGCAGCAACAGAAATAAGAGAAAGCCTACATAGGCATGGAAACTGAACAACTCTCTACTCAATGATCTCTCTGTCAGGGAAGAAATAAGGAAAGAAATTAAAGTCTTTCTAGAATTCAATGAAAATAAGCGTACAGCATAACCAAACTTATGGGACACTGTGACAACAGTGTTAAGAGGGAAACTCATAGATCTGAGTGCCTCCTTAAACAATTTAGAAATTTATCCAGCAATTTAAAACTACAGTTGAATGTACTAGAAAAAAAAAAGAAGAAGCAAACACACTGAAGAGGTGTAGAAGGCAAGAGATATTCAAACTCAGGGCTGAAGTCAATCAATTAGAAACAAAGAGAATAATGCAAAGAGTCAAGGAAACCAAGAGCTGGTTCTTTGAGAAAATCAACAAGATAGACAAACCTTTAGTCAAACTAACTAAAAGGAAGATAGACAATATCCAAATACATAAAATCAGAAATGAAAGGAAGACATAACTTCAGACACTGAGGAAATGCAAAGAATTATTATCTATGCTCCAAATGCAAGGGCAGCCACATTCATTAAAGACACTTTAGTAAAGCTCAGAGCACACATTGCACCTCACACAAAAATAGTGGGAGACTTCAACACACCACTTTCATCAATGGACAGATTGTGAAAACAGAAACTAAACAGGGACAGAGTGAAACTAACAGAAGTGATGAAACAAACGGACTTAACAGATATCTACAGAACATTTTATCCTAAAACAAAAGGATATACCTTCTTCTCAGCACCTCACGGGACCTTCTCCAAAATTGACCATATAATTGGTCACAAAACAGGCCTCAACAGATACAAAAATATTGAGATCGTCCCATGCATCCTATCAGACCACCATGGACTAAGGCTGATCTTCAATAACAACATAAATAATGGAAAGCCAACATTCACGTGGAAAATGAAAAACACTCTTCTCAATGATACCTTGGTCAAGGAAGGAATAAAGAAAGAAATTAAAGACTTTTTAGAGTTTAATGAAAATGAAGCCACAACATACCCAAACTTATGGGACACTATGAAAGCATTTCTAAGAGGGAAACAAATAGCTCTGAGTGCCTCCAAAAAGAAACTAGAGAGAGCACACACTAGCAGCTTGACAACACACCTAAAAGCCCTAGAAAAAAAGGAAGCAAATTCAACCAAGAGGAGTAGAAGGCAGGAAATAATCAAACTCAGGGGCAAAATCAGCCAACTGGAAACAAGAAGAACTATTCAAAGAATCAACCAAAGGAGGAGCTGGTTCTTTGAGAAAATCAACAAGATAGATAAACCCTTAGCCAGACTCACTAGAGGGCACAGGGACAGCATCCTAATTAACAAAATCAGAAATGAAAAGGGAGACATAACAACAGATCCTGAAGAAATCCAAAACACCATCAGATCCTTCTACAAAAGGCTATAATCAACAAAACTGGAAAACCGGGACGAAATGGACAAATTTCTAGACAGATACCAGGTACCAAAGTTAAACCAGGATCAAGTTAACGATCTAAACAGTTCCATATCCCCTAAAGAAATAGAAGCAATCATTAATAGCCTCCCAACCAAAAAAAGCCCAGGACCAGATGGGTTTAGTGCAGAGTTCTATCAGACCTTCAAAGAAGATCTAATTCCAGTTCTGCACAAACTATTCCACAAAATAGAAATAGAGGGAACTCTACCCAACTAATTCTATGAAGCCACAATTACTCTGATACCTAAACCACAGAAAGATCCAACAAAGATAGAGAACTTCAGATCAATTTCCCTTATGAATATCCATGCAAAAATACTCAATAAAATTTTCGCTATCCGAATCCAAGAACACATTAAAGCAACCATCCATCCTAACCAAGTAGGTTTTATTCCAGGGATGCAGGGATGGTTTAATATACGAAAATCCATCAATGTAATCCATTATATAAACAAACTCAAAGCCAAAAACCACATGAACATCTCGTTAGATGTGGAGAAAGCATTTGACAAAATCCAACACCCAATCATGATAAAAGTCTTGGAAAGATCAGGAATTCAAGGCCCATACCTAACTATGATAAAAGCAATCTACAGCAAACCAGTAGCCAACATCAAAGTAAATAGTGAGAAGCTTGAAGCAATCCCACTAAAATCAGGGACTAGACAAGGCTGCCCACTTTCTCCCTACCTATTCAACATAGTACTTGAAGTCCTATCCAGAGCAATTCTACAGCAAAAGGAGACCAAAGGGATAGAAATTGGAAAAGAAGAAGTCAAAATATCACTTTTTGCAGATGATATGATAGTAGATATAAGTGACCCTAAAAATTTCACCTGAGAACTCCTAAACCTGATAAACAACTTCAGTGAAGTAGCTGGATATAAAATTAACTCAAACAAGTCAATGGCCTTTCTCTACACAAAGAATAACCAGGCTGAGAAAGAAATTAGGGAAACAACACCCTTCTCAATAGTCACAAATAATATAAAATACCTTGGCGTGACTCTAACTAAGGAAGTGAAAGATCTGTATGATAAGAACTTCAAGTCTCTGAGGAAAGAAATTAAAGAAGATCTCAGAAGATGGAAAAATCTCCCATGCTCATGGATTGGCAGGATCAACATTGTAAAAATGGCTATCTTGCCAAAAGCAATCTACAGATTCAATGCAATCCCCATCAAAATTCTAACTCAATTCTTCAACGAATTAGAAAGAGCAATCTGCAAATTCATCTGGAATAACAAAAAACCTAGGATAGCAAAAACTCTTCTCAAGGATAAAAGAACCTCTGGTGGAATCACCATGCCTGACCTAAAGCTTTACTACAGAGCAATTGTGATAAAAACTGCATGGTACTGGTATAGTGACAGACAAGTACACCAATGGAATAGAATTGAAGATCCAGAAATGAACCCACGCATCTATGGTCACTTGATCTTTGACAAGGGAGCTAAAACCATCCAGTGGAAAAAAGACAGCATTTTCAACAAATGGTGCTGGCACAACCGGTGGCTATCATGTAGAAAAGTGTGAATTGATCCATTCCTATCTCCTTGAACTAAGGTCAAATCTAAGTGGATCAAGGAACTCCACATAAAACCAGAGACACTGAAACTTATAGAGGAGAAAGTGGGGAAAAGCCTCGAAGATATTGGCACGGGGAAAAATTCCTGAATAGAACAGCAAAGGCTTGTGCTGTAAGATTGAGAATTGACAAATGGGACCTCGTGAAACTGCAAAGCTTCTGTAAGGCAAAAGACACTGTCAATAAGACAAAAAGGCCACCAACAGATTGGGAAAGGATCTTTACCTACCCTAAATCAGATAGAGGACTAATATCCAATATATATAAAGAACTCAAGAAGGTGGACTCCAGAAAAATCAAATATCCCCATTAAAAAATGGGGCTCAGAGCTAAAGAAAAAATTCTCACCTGAGGACTACAAAATGGCTGAGAAACACCTGAAAAAATGTTGAGCATCCTTAATCATCAGGGAAATGCAAATCAAAACAACCCTGAGATTCCATCTCACACCAGTCAGAATGGGTAAGATCAAAAATTCAGGTGACAGCAGATGCTGGCATGGATGTGGAGAAAGAGGAACACTCCTCCATTGTTGGTGGAATTGCAGGCTTGTGCAACCACTCTGGAAATCAGTCTGGCGTTTCCTCAGAAAATTGGACATAGTACTACCGGAGGATCCAGCAATACCTCTCCTGGGCATATATCCAGAAGATGCCCCAACTGGTAAGAAGGACACATGCTCCACTATGTTCATAGCAGCCTCATTTATAATAGCCAGAAGCTGGAAAGAACCCAGATGCCCCTCAACAGAGGAATGGATACAGAAAATGTGGTACATCTACACAATGGAGTACTACTCAGCTATTAAAAAGAATGAATTTATGAAATTCCTAGGCAAATGGTTGGATCTGGAGGGCATTATCCTGAGTGAGGTAACACAATCACAGAAGAACTCAAATGATATGCACTCACTGATAAGTGGATATTAGCCCAGAAACTCAGAATACCCGAGATACAAGTTACAATTTGCAAAACACATGAAACTCAGGAAGAATGAAGATCAAAGTGTGGACACTTTGCTCTTTCTTAGAATTGGGAACAAAACACCCATGGAAGGAGTTACAGAGACAAAATGTGGAGCTGTGATGAAAGGATGGACCATCTAGAGATTGCCACATCCAGGGATCCATCCCATAATCAGCTTCCAAATGCTGACACCATTGCATACACTAGCAAGATTTTGCTGAAAGGACCCTGATATAGCTGTCTCTTGTGAGACTATGCCGGGGCCTAGCAAACACCGAAGTGGATGCTCATAGTCAGCTAATGGATGGATCACAGGGCTCCCAATGGAGGAGCTAGAGAAAACACCCAAGGAGCTAAAGGGATCTGCAACCCTATAGGTAGAACAACATTATGAACTAACCAGTACCCTGGAGCTCTTGACTCTAGCTGCATGTGTATCAAAAGATAGCCTAGTCGGCCATCACTGGAAAGAGAGGCCCATTGGAATTGCAAACTTTATATGCCCCAGTACAGGGGAACGCCAGGGCCAAAAAGTGGGAGTGGGTGAGTATGGGAGTGGGGGAGAGGGTTTGGGGGACTTTTGGGATAGCATTGGAAATGTAAATAAGGAACATACCTAATTAAAAAAAAGAAAAGAAAAGGCATGCTCTTATCAATTAATTATCCCTGTCTTTTTTCCACATCCTTGGCCACCCTCCTGTAGTGGAGGCTGCTATCCCTAGCTGTCCCGATGCCTTGCATTGTCCCTTTTTCTTCAAGGCATGGCAGAAAAAGCCCCTCTATCCCTGTGTTTGCCTTTTTTTCCTTGAGACCTAGAAGTCCCAACTGTACCTTTCGTCCAGCAATTGACTCCCAGCCTTCTTTATTGACAAAATCAAGAACCAATTAGCGAACTAGATCTTAGTACTTAGTATTTTTAACCACCTTTCTCCTTCAGGGATGGTTAAATACATAAACACCCATCAATGTAATCCACCATATAAACAAACTAAAAAAAAAACCCAACTATATGATTATTTCATTAGATGCTAAAAAAGCCTTTGACAAAATCCAACACCCTTTCATGTTAAAAGTCTTAGAGAGATCACAGATATAAGGTATATACCTAAACATAATAAAAGCAATATACAGTAAGCTAATAGTCAACATAAAATTAAATGGAGAGAAACTTAAAGCAAGTCTACTAAAATCAGGGATGAGATAAAGGCTGCTCAGTGTCTCCCTATCTATTCAATATAATATTTGAAGCAATAAGATAATATTTAGTAGCAATAAGGCTACTAAAGGGGATCAAGAGGATACAAGTTGGAACGGATGAAGTCAAAGTATCTTTACTCACAGATGATGTGATAGCATATTTAAGTGAAACCAAAAATTCTACCAGAGAACTCCTACACCTGGTAAGCACCTTCAGCAAAGTGGCTTGATACAAAATTAACTAAAAAAAATCAGTAGCCCTTCTGAAAAGAACAATAATGGCTCAGGCTCTAAGAACAACAATTGATAAGTGGAACCTGATAAAATTGAAAAGCTTCTGTAAGGCAAATTGGATGTTAGCCATAAAGTACAGGATACACACGCTACAGTCCACAGATCCAAAGATGCTAATGTAAAAGGAAGCCCAAGTGAGGATGCTTAAATATCTCTTAGATGTGGGAAGTAGATGGAGGGAGGGGAATGAGTAGGAGAACATATTGGGGAGGGGGAATTTCAGGATCAGGTGTATGGAGAGAGAGGAGAGAGGGCCAGAGGGCCAGGAGAATGAACGAAAATCCGAAGCTGGAAGAGTTTGAGGGAGGGGGCGGTGGGCCAAAGCTCAATGAGTAGAACTTGCTAGAGACCTGCTATGGGAGAAGCTCCCAGGAATCAGGCAGGATGATATTAGCGGAGACTCACAGCAGTGGGGTTAGGGAACCTGAAGAGATCTCCTGTAGCCAGACAGGAATTCCAGTGGAGTGATAGGGATACCAACCCACCCACAAAGCTTTCAGCACAGAATTTACCCTGTGTAGAAGGGAAGGGGATTGACCAGAGGTCTAGAAGAGATGCAGGAAAGGGGATTGAGCGGAGGTTGAGGGAATGGGCAAACACTAACCAGCCCAACTTGAGACCCATCCTATAGGCGTGAACCAATCAATCCCTGACCCCAGTAATGATTCTTTGTTGTTTTTGCAGACAGGAGCCTAGCAAGGCTGTCCTCTGAGAGGCCCACAGAGCAGCTGACTGAAACGGATGTAGAGACCCACAGCCAAACATTGAACCAAACTCAGAGATTCCTATGGAAGAGTTGGGGAAAGGATGGGGCTCCAAGGAGGATAGGAATTCTACTGAAAGACTAACAAAGTCCACTAACCTGTACCCTTAGGGGCTCTCAGAAACTGAACTAGCAACCAAAGAGTATACACAGGTTGGACCTAGGCCCACCCTGAATATATGCAGCAGATGTGCAGCCTGATCTTCATGTAAGTTCCCCAATAACTAGAGCGAGGGTCATCCCTAAAGCTGTTGTCTGTCTGGTATATGTTCCCCTAACTGGGCTGCCCTGACTGGCCTCAGTGGGAGAGGATGCACCTAGCCCTGCAAAGACTATGTGTGTAAGAGAGTGGTTACACAGGGGCCTCGGCCCTTTCAGAGGAAAGGGGAGAGGAGGTAGGGAGAGGGACTGTGTGAAGGGAGGATTCGAGGGGTAGGAATCAGTATGTAAAGTGAATAAATAAGATTTTAAAAAGAAAATTAAAAATTTCTAGTCATTCATATATATATATATGAATGGAAAGTATTTTCTCCTATTCTGTGGGCTACCTCTTCACTTGATTGAAGTTTCTGTTAGTATGAAGAAGCCTTTGAATTTCATGAGATAGGAGTGCTTTAACAGAAAGATTTTGTACTTGCTACTTAAACCTGGTCAAAAACATAGAACTAGGATGATGATAGGCTCTAGAAGTTTTGCTAAACAATGATGCTGTCGATTTGCTTTCAAATTTTTATGTTTTTACACAGATTTTTTGTTGTTCTCAATTTTGGTCAGAGAAGTTTGACCAAACCAATGTTTGGTTGACTACTGGGTAGCGGTTAATACAGAGATTCTTTTTTTTTCCATTTTTATTAGGTATTTAGCTCATTTACATTTCCAATGCTATACCAAAAGTCCCCCATACCCACCCACCCCCACTCCCCTACCCACCCACTCCCCCTTTTTGGCCCTGGCATTCCCCTGTACTGGGGCATATAAAGTTTGCAAGTCCAATGGGCCTCTCTTTCCAGTGATGGCCGACTAGGCCATCTTTTGATACATATGCAGCTAGATTCAAGAGCTCCGGGGTACTGGTTAGTTCATAATGTTGTTCCACCTATAGGGTTGCAGATCCCTTTAGCTCCTTGGGTACTTTCTCTAGCTCCTCCATTGGGAGCCCTGTGATCCATCCATTAGCTGACTATGAGCATCCACTTCTGTGTTTGCTAGGCCCCGGCATAGTCTCACAAGAGACAGCTACATCTGGGTCCTTTCGATAAAATCTTGCTAGTGTATGCAATGGTGTCAGCGTTTGGATGCTGATTATGGGGTGGATCCCTGGATATGGCAGTCTCTACATGGTCCATCCTTTCGTCTCAGCTCCAAACTTTGTCTCTGTAACTCCTTCCATGGGTGTTTTGTTCCCACTTCTAAGGAGGGGCATAGTGTCCACACTTCAGTCTTCATTTTTCTTGAGTTTCGTGTGTTTAGGAAATTGTATCTTATATCTTGGGTATCCTAGGTTTTGGGCTAATATCCACTTATCAGTGAGTACATATTGTGTGAGTTCCTTTGTGAATGTGTTACCTCACTCAGGATGATGCCCTCCAGGTCCATCCATTTGACTAGGAATTTCATAAATTCATTCTTTTTAATAGCTGAGTAGTACTCCATTGTGTAGATGTACCACATTTTCTGTATCCATTCCTCTGTTGAGGGGCATCTGGGTTCTTTCCAGCTTCTGGCTATTATAAATGAGGCTGCTATGAACATAGTGGAGCATGTGTCCTTCTTACCAGTTGGGGCATCTTCTGGATATATGCCCAGGAGAGGTATTGCTGGATCCTCCGGTAGTACTATGTCCAATTTTCTGAGGAACTGCCAGACTGATTTCCAGAGTGGTTGTACAAGCCTGCAATCCCACCAACAATGGAGGAGTGTTCCTCTTTCTCCACATCCACGCCAGCATCTGCTGTCACCTAAATTTTTGATCTTAGCCATTCTGACTGGTGTGAGGTGGAATCTCAGGGTTGTTTTGATTTGCATTTCCCTGATGATTAAGGATGTTGAACATTTTTTCAGGTGCTTCTCTGCCATTCAGTATTCCTCAGGTGAGAATTCTTTGTTCAGTTTTGAGCCCCATTTTTTAATGGGGTTATTTGATTTTCTGAAGTCCACCTTCTTGAGTTCTTTATATATGTTGGATATTATTCCCCTATCTGATTTAGGATAGGTAAAGATCCTTTCCCAATCAATACAGAGATTCTTAAGTGGTCAAATTTCCAATGGTTACTAAGTGCTCAGCCGTGGATGGGCCATTTATATCATCCAATGATCAAAGGAATATCACTCAGAAGAGGAAAAGAAAGCACATAAGAGCTGGCAGATGAGAAGAACTCTGATATGCTGGCTTCTGGGATGGCATGGCTGCTGCACGCATTGGCTCATAGTACTGGTGCTTATCTGCACAAGACCTACACAAGATGAACCCAGTTAAAGTTCCAGCATGACGGGGGTGGGATGAAACACCTGTGGGATTTGGCAGTTGATGTCCAAGCAAGGAAGGAGTGCATTGTGATCCTTTGGGAATATGGCCACTGGTCGGTTGTGTCATATTCAAGCACACATGGGCAGTACTGATTGAAGTCTGGAGGTTACTAGTGATAATAATGAAAATAAAAGAGGATAGGTAGGCAGGGAGATGGGATGAGGTGAACTAGGGATAGTTGGAGAAAGGTCCTGGTGGGTGGATAAGGTCAAAGTACATTGCACAAATATTTGAAAATTCCAAATAATGAAAATATTATTTAAAAAATGACAAGAATATACATCCAAGGCATTTTAAAACTGGTTTCTAGCTAATGTTCAAAGAATAGGTGCACCCATGCTGCTGTTTTGGTCTGAGAAGGTGAGTGAATGGTCCATTTTTTTTCCTTTATGTGAATTGACATGTATCTTCAGAAGCACAGTCAATTCCTTCTGGTTTAACAAAAACACTATGAAGCTTTCTATAAAAGCAAGTTAGTTTACTTTCTCTATGTGGGATATTATTTATGCTGATCTCAAATGTTGCTGGTAATGAGGTGACAGAAACGGGTAAATGTTTTTCCTCTAACTTTTAATTGCAGACACCTTTACTCTTTGAAAGATTATGACACATGACATTGCTTTGGTTGTAGTATAAAAATGAAGACATATACTTAAATTATCCAGGTGGGATCTTAATTCTAATATAGTGGCTAAAATTGAGGCATCAACATACTCATAAACTCTACTGCATGAATAAGTTAATAGGTAGAATCAGGTCTGGCTTGTTTCTCTGATGCATGGCTACTTCTTGCATTACTTATGATGTTACTTTCTTTACTTGTGCCCTGGCTAAAAGTGGAGGTACTGCTAAGAGTCCAAAATTCCAAAACAACCCAAGCAGTCACAAGAGTTCAGCAAAGTAAGATCTTTATTTAATTAAGGCAGCAAGAACTGATCAGCCAGGGACAACAGCAAAGACTTGGGAGCTGACTGCATCCTTAAACATTCATCTCAGTAAGTACTTAAGCAGATGCCTTTTTTTTTTTTTTGTACTCAGGTTGCTACCAATCAATCAGGACTATAGAGCAGACTAGAGCATACTTGGGAGCTGAACTGTGACCCCCAAGCCAAAATGCTATAGAGTTTTTAAGCCTGCAATCCACAAACATCTGTACCAGGTTATCCCACCAATCAGGATTCAGGGATAGGGAAATATGTCTTTGTGGTATACTTATCTTGTTCCCATTGATTGTGTTATTCAACTGTTGTAGGCTGACTCATGTCTCAACTTGCCAACCAGAATGTCAGTTACCCCCAGGGAGGTCTTGGGGACTTAAACTACATTTGACTGTATTCACAATGGAAGTTTGGGCTGCCTTGTTTAGCCTCAATAGAAACATAGAGTCCTACTGCAACTTGATATGCCAAGGCAGGTTGATATCTTTTGGAGGCCTTCCCTTCTCTGAGGAGAAATGGAAGGGAGGATAGGGGAAGAGAAGGTGAAAAGGTGGAACTGGGAGGAGAGGAGGGAGAGGAAGCTGCAATCTGGATGTAAAGAAATTAATTAATGAATGAAAAGAAAAAAAAACAAATTGGAAGTTTTATTCCTTCTTACAATACATAGTTTTCTCTTTACTGAACTTCTAGTGTTCACATTTTATAATGGACTATTTAATGGAATAACTTGTTTGGAACTTCTAAATGAAACATAAAAAGTTTCAATGCTATGTTAAGGAGTTATTCTGTATTAATAATAACTTTAGGAAGACATTAATATTCTAGAAATTAATACTATTAGAATAAGAATAATGAGCTGGCATCGATGTGTTAGGCAGTGATTATCCTGTGTTAACTGCATCTGACATTGAAATACAGGGCCCTTGCCTGGTTCAAGTTAATATGATGCAATAAGAATTCAAGGGAATTTCCATTTAGTAGTGCATGCCTTTAATCCTAGCACTCTAAAGGTAGACAGATAAATCTCTGTGAGCTCAAGGCTAGCCTGGTCTACATAGTAAGTTCCAGGACAGCCAGAACTATATAGTTCTGTATCAAAAACAAACAAACAAACAAACAAACAAACAAACAAACAGAGGAAAAAAAATCCCTAAAACCGAGCAAAGTAAAACTCAAAGAAAGAAACAAACAGAATCCATAATGGTCTAACAGTTCCTTGTCAGGATGACAAGTGCTTTTAATAGTAGTGATTTTCAGACGATTCTCTCCACTGAAAGGAGACACATGGGTGGAACACATGTCCTAAAGTTTGACTCCTGGAATTCATTTCCCTTAAAAGCAGGTCAACTCTATTTTCCCTAGGAAGTCTGCTAAGCAAAGGACCCCTCCTTCACTATTTTGGAACAAATGGACTGCAAAGAGAAGCAACCTCTGTCTTTGCGACTCCCTTTGGGGTGATTCTGAATTTCTTTTCCTCCGTGTCAGGGTTCAGAAATACGTTTTGTATTCTGGGAAACTTAATCTCAAGTTTGTCACCTCTCTGGGTCTTTGGCTTTAGAAACTCCTGACCAAAGACCCCAGAGAGTAGGCTTACTGGTCTTTTTACTTTTTTTTTTAACTAAAATGGTAGAAGGTAAACTCTGCCTCCTTTCCTTCAGGCTTTGCTTTTGTCTTAGTTCTTTTAAAAGATTTCACATTATTGTTGAAATTTATGGCAATTGGTGAGAAAATGAAATAATTAGTACTCATGTTGATAAAAAAGAAATGTGTTATAAGACTCTCAGAAATGAAAAGATGTTGATGGAAAATATTGCTTAGTTAAATCAATTATTTTTTTTTACTATAACAAAAACTTGCCTTACCTCATGCTTTGCAAGTTGCTACAAAATAGAATTATGTTCCAATTTGATTACTTACAGAATTAAAGGACATGTGCCTTATTCAAATTGGTCAAAGACCTTAATATTTATGCTTTCAAACCAGATGAAAGAAGCTTTTTACTTAAAACAGTAGCTGCACTACTCAGCTTGTGTCCAAACACCAGTGACTGGGGTCTTGGGAAGGAAGAGAGAAATATTCTAAAAATCTTTTGGTCTGTTTTTTGCACTTTGTTTACCAGGAAGAGGAGGCCCACTACCAGGCTTTGGAAGCTTGGTGTGGCTGTACAAGATGTTTTTCAGGGATCATTAATAACAGGTTTTTAAATTTTTTTTTTAGCTTAGGACTCTAAATATAGACCAGAATATGAAATGGCATAAATGCCACAATATTCACCAAAATGCTAATTCAATAAAACAGCTCTACAGTTGTTCATACCAAACCAGTGTAGTTATGTATTAACCAGACTGTAAGTCATAGTTTTGCTTCCAACATATGACACATAGAAAATATAACATGTTCAAGTATGTGTAGAATAGCATAGCATAGCATAGCATAGCATAGCATAGCATAGAATAACGGAAAAGAAATCTTACAGTAACCTACAAAGTGAATTTAGTAAGATGATAAGCACAGATGGTAAGCAAAGGCTTAATTGGCATATCTGAGTTGGAGGTTCTTTTTTTTTTTAAATTAGTTATTCTCTTTATTTACATTTTAAATGTTATCCCCTTTCCTAGTTTCTCCTCCAAAAATCCCCTATCCCCTTCCCCTTGCTCTCCAACCCACCCACTCCCACTTCCTGGCCCTGGCACTCTACTATACTGGGGCATAGAGCCTTACAGAACCATGGGCCTTGAGTTGGAGCTTCTTGAATATCAGAGAAGGCATTTCCTTTCCCTGTATCTTCTAGTAAAAAAAAAGAAAAGAAAAGAAAAGAAAAGAAAAGAAAAGAAAAGAATAATGAAAAGGATCCTTGGATCCAACATTACATTTGTTGAATAGAAAGATATTTGACAGTAGTTGCACCAACACAAAATTCCTTGCTTTCACAGACCATTTTTTCTAGTGGATAAAGTGGACCAGATAAGTTATCCAGTACAGAAGAAGGAGCAAACAGAATGAAACAATAATAATAAAAAAGCAAGTGGGGAGATAGAGATGGAACATAACAAGATTTATAGAGCAAGGTATGTCAAGGAAACCTGACTGCTTGAGTAACAAATGACCAGGCACAGAGGAAAATTAGCCAGGGAGACAGCTACGAAATAGATAGGAAGGAGCAGCTGATGCAAAGGACCTGAGGTTGACTCACTTGGGTAGTTGAGGGGCAGGAAAAGGAAAAGGGCAAGTGGTATGTTTATGTATGTGGTGTCTTAAGTAGTCGAGTCTTATAAAATTTCATAGTCAACCAAGAATGGTGCAATAAATAGTCGAGATTTGTTTGGACACTCCTGGCCATCTAACTATGCAAGGTTGGGTGTCTCATATCCGGTACTTGGCTTTTTGTTTGGCAAGGTTTCCTGAAGGAGCACTAGCTCCTGAGTAAGGTAACTTCTGTCTGTCTGTCTGTCTGTTCATCTATGCTTCAGTCCTTCCCTCTGCCTTTTCCTTTCTCTCCCCTTCTCTCCATTCCTCCCTCTCTCTTTCATCAATTGTAAAATGGTTCAATATGGCTTTAAAAACTATTTTTAGTGTTACTTTCCCTCTATCAATCTCTTCTCCCCTCTTGCCCTCTTCCTCTCCCCTCAAAACTTCTTTACTACACCCCAGTTCCCCTTTCAGTCACCTGTGTTATTCCATGCCCCATTTCAAAAGATGTCTTGGCCGGGCATGGTGGCGCACGCCTTTAATCCTAGCACCCGGGAGGCAGAGGCAGGCAGATTTCTGAGTTGGAGGCCAGCCTGGCCTACAAAGTGAGTTCCAGGACAGCCAGGGCTATAAAGAGAAACCCTGTCTCAAAAAATCACACCCCCCCTAAAAAAAGATGTCTTTCTGTCCCTATGGAACAGTTTCCTGGCTTTTACATGTGCTCCAAGTTAAACATACATATGACATTTGTTGTTCTGGATATGGACTATATCATCCAGTATAATATTTGCCAGCATCTTTATTTACTTTAATATTTTACAACTTCATTTTTCTTTACTATATAAATTCCATTATATATACATACCACATTTTTATTGTCTGTTCATCAGTCAATAGACATCTAAGTTATTTTCAAGTACTAACTCCTGTGAATAAAGCAATAGCAAACATGGGTGAGCATGTGTTTCTATAGCAGCAATTGTTTTAAAATGTTTTAGTAATTCTTTGAGGATTTTGTAAAACGTATTTTGATCATACTCACATGCCTCCTCTAACTTTTCTCAGACCTATCCCCACCTTTCACTTTTGTTTTATATCTCATCAGGTCCAATTTGTGTTGTCCAAATATTTTTGAGTGTGAGACCTGCCCTGAAACATGGCTAACCTATTAGGGGCTACATTTCTAAAAACAGGAAGAAGGAAGAAAGAAAGAAACAGAGACAGAGACAGAGAAGGACAGAAGGAAGGAAGGAAGGAAGGAAGGAAGGAAGGAAGGAAGGAAGGAAGGAAGGGAGGGAGGGAGGGAGGGAGGGAGGGAGGGAGGGAGGGAGGGAGGAAGGAAGGAAGGAAGGAAGGAAGGGATGGAGGAAGGGAGAAAGAAAAGAGAACATAACAACTAGAAAAACCCTATCTCTTCCTCTCCCAGAAGTTTTCATTTGCCAATAGCTTATCACTGAGTGATGACACATTGACCCCCGCCCCTCCTACTCTCCTTTCCCCCCACACTAAGATTTTCTTTTTTTACATTTTGAGTTTGTGCTGCTCTAGTACATGCTATCACAATCTCTGTGAGATTATATGTGCACATGCCCTGTTATGTCTGGAAAAACCCTTTCTTTGTAGACATATACTGTAGGGGTTAAATGGGGTCAGGACTCAGGCTGCTCAGGGAGACAGGACAGAGGAGTTTTGATTGTGATTACCCAACACTGGCGCTGGGTGGGTGGGTGTTGGGCTATGAGGAAGCAGCAGAACACTGCTCTGGGGCTGGGGGAGTGGAGTTTGAGGTCCCGGGGACGCTGGAGCTAGCTCGGGGGGGGGGGGTGGTCCCTGAGCCTGCAGGGAGGCCAGGGCCATCTGGGTCTCAGGCTCTCGGGCACTCAGGCGGAGCTGGGAGTCGCGGAAGAGCTGAGAATGAAGTGGGGGTCCACAGGCTGGATCTGGCTTGGGACAGAGGGGAGCTCCAGCTGGGTCCTGAGGGGAGGACACAGTCCTTGGCTTGTTGGCAGGCAGCTGGCTTGGCTTGGTGGTCGTGGCAGGGAGCACAGAGAGGCCATGTATGGGAGATTAGAAGTGCTCTATAGGCGGTGAAGGCCTTCTCTATGCCTCCCCACAGAGGATCCTAGTGAAAAGAGACAGTCCATGGTTTTAAGGAATTTATTGTCATGGCGGACAAAACCAAACCCCATTTCTCAGGGCGGGCCTGAGATTAAGTACCTTTTTCAAGGAAGAATGTCTGGGAAGGGGAGTTTATTGGCTAAGCCTCCAGGCCTTTTAGGTACCTCATTTAAATGGAGATCTGTCTTGAGGCTACATGACCACAGGTCACTGTCCTCTGCCAGTGGAGGGGCTTGGGGCATTGCCCTTACATGACCGATGGCCACAAATCTATGTAGAGCGGCGGCTTGTGTCAAGAGCCTAGAGTCCGAGAACCTTAGCTTAACCAGGAACCAGGCTACCTTTCACGGTCCTACAATCTACCACATCTGACTTGTAATTTTCCTACCCTTTCTTCTGTCATGATCCCCGAGGCTTTGGGGGAGGGTGTGATAGGAATGTCACATTTAAGGCTGAGAACTCCACGGCCTCTCTGATTACCTATATGTTGATCATTATGGATCTCTTTGTTAATTATCATCTACTGCAAGAAGAAACTTCTCTGGTAAGGAATGTGAGATGCACTAATCTGGGGGTGGGGCAGTAAGTTACTAAGAGTTGTTTTAATATTACTACTGTTTACTGGAATAATAGTTATAGGTTCTCCCCTAGGACCTATGATCTATCTAAGGACAGGGCTTGACTCTGATAACTGTTCCAGGCATAGGCTGTAAACTCAGAGGCCCAAAATGGAGGGCATACCTGTGAGGTATCTATGCGTAATTTGAAGTGGGAAGATCTACTCCTAATTCAGATCTTTAAGGTAGGAAGACAGGCCTTTAATACAGATCTAATCTGGGCCATGCCTTCTGGCAGTAGCCTATATAAGGACATGGAAGAAGGAAACTGTTGCCCTTTGCCTGCATGCTCTTGCCTCATTAGCAAGTACCTTAATTGGCATTAGAACCTTCTTCTTCAGGATTCCAGTGTATACTAAAGACCAGCTGAGACATCCAGCCTTACGGTCTGAGAAACTACTGGATTCTTGGACTTTCTATTTATAGCCAGCTTTATTGGATTGGCTAGGCCACAGCTTGTAAATCATTTGAAGAAATTCCTTTCCTATACAGAGAGATTCATTTTATACATTCTTTTACTCAAGAGAACCCTGACAGATACTGATATACTCTCATAACATTCATGCCCTCCTTGTATTAGTAGATATATCTTGTCAGGGCAGTCATTGTTGTAGTTAATAGCATTCTCAAGTGGATATGGCCAATGATCCCTCTTCTACTTGCCATACATAAAACCTTCCGGCTTTATGAACTGACTAGTAGACATGAAGCTTCCAGATCAGCACTGACTTGATTTTTTTTTTTGTTTGTTCTATGATTTAAGAATGTTATGTTTTCAGCAATAGTGTCTTATCATCATCATATGACATCAAGTAGGGGCATTGTCACCCAATTTTAGGGTAGCCTGATTTAAACTCTTTTGTATACACATATATTTTAAGAAGCTGCTACATTAATAGGCTTCCATATGAGTATTCCAAAGGCCTTTAGCGTTAGCTGTGTCCCTCTACCCTATTTTATCACCTCTATTCAGCCTTCCAGTTTCCCCATTTCATTCAACCCTTCCTCCTCCATTTTAATCCTTCCCTCTTTGTAAAACTACATTCTATTTCCCATCCTTTGAGAGACTTCTTCCTTGCCATGGCTTTCTACTACATACCTAACTCCTGTGGTTATTTCAAATGAATTGCACAAAGGCTAACAATGACAAATGAAAGGAAACATGACGTATTTGTCTTTCTGAGTTTGAACTATTTTACTCAGGATAATTGCTTCTATTCCTACCCTTTTTGCTTCTTATTTCACAATTTCATTTTTCTTAACAGCTACTAATTCATTGTGTAAATCTACTGTATGTTCCTCATAGGTTCATGAGTTGATGGACATCTAAACTACTTAAATTTCATAGCTGTTGAGAATAGAACAGAAGTGACTTAGATGAGCAATCATCTCAAGATACAAACTCCTTCAGCTATATACCTAAGAATGGTATAGCTGGTCCCTGTGGTAGATATATTTTTAGCTTTCTGAGGAACTGCCACATTGACATTCACAGTCACTGTACCAGTTATTCCTCCCACCAGCAGTCAATAATTTTTTTCTCCCTTTTTCAGGAATATGCAATAACAACAACAACAACAACAACAACAACAACAACAACAACAATGATATGATGATGATAATAATAATACCAACAACAACAATTACAACAAAAAATATTTTAGCCATTTTGATTTTGATAGGATGAAATCTCAAAGCAGTTTCAACTCACATTTTCCTTATGTTTCAGGATGGTGAACATTAAAAAAAAATGGTTTGCAGCCATTTGTGTTTCATCATTTAAGACTTATTTGGTTCTATGCCATGTTTTCTTAAAAATTAGATTGTTTGTTTATGTTTAGTTTTTGAGTTATTTGTAATTTTAGATACTAGCCCTCTGTGAGATATGTAACTGGTCAGGACTTTATACAATATGTAGGCTCCCTCTTCATTTAAGTGATGGCACCTGCCTATCAGCTGCCCCACCCACCACTCCTGTCTTGTGGAGTCCAGCAACCTTGAATACCAAGTAGGGACCCACCAAAACCAGTCTTCCTATCTGTCTGACTATCAGCTGCCCCATCCAGCGTTCCATTCCTTACCACATGGAGTTCAGGGATCCAGAACTCTGGATAGGGACCCCAGAGCCAGTCCACCCACCAGTTTACAAGAAATCCTACTCATTGTGTGGTTCCAGGGCAACATGATATCTTCTGACCTGGACCTTATGTAGGAACCCCAATGCCATGTCTTTTTGCCTACAAGTTATTCCACCTACAAATCATCCAGGAGACCATGTGGTATCCTATGACAACAACTCCAGGTAAGGATTTCTAGAGCCAGAAATCATACCACCTACCAAAACAGCCCACAGCCATATAGCATCCTATAGTCCTGAACACAGATAAGTATTACCCATTCCAGGCTCCATGCCTCCCACCTCCACCTCAGTATTATCTGACATCCTTTTCCTTACTCTCAAGGATCACATCCCACTTCCACTATGACTCAGCCCCTAATAACCAAGGACCAGCTATAGAACTGGATATCCCCTTTAGATCTTTAGTGTGTATCTTATAAGCCTATATAAGGTTTTTTCTTGGATTCAGAAGTTGCATCTATCTCTAGCTGAGCTGAGACTACTGCTGAAACCTCATGTGTACATCAATATAAGAGTGGTCCCAAGACTAAACCCCATATATTCTTAAGCTGCCAAATATGGTAACAACAAAGGCCAAAACACCCACTCAACAGTGGTGAGATCAGATATCTATATCAAGAAACAACACCAGTGGCCTAGGTCCTATTATGAAAAACAACAAGAATAACCAAGAGAGCAAAAATTCCTAAGATTACAGTTTCATATGACCTTGTAGCTCAGGTGGCCACAATTAATTGACTCAAATAAGAGTCACATAAACAACATGTTGAATCTCTAGGAATTTGTCTGACCATTATATCCCAAACCCTCAGGCCATGCCTCATTTCTATAACTTATATGCTGGATGAATTTGAGGAAGCCTTAAATCTCATATCAGACACATAACCAAAGAAAAAAGGTGACATACCCAGGTCTTACCATAAAAACACAAACAATATGAAAGGTCGAGAGAGTATATCCACCCCCACCCTCCAAGTCCACCTGTTGTGTGGGAATGTTCTCTAATTAGAATTAATTTTATGTACTTTGGGAGACAAAACTTAAAAGAATAATAATAATTTCAGAAAAGAACTCAAGAAGCGTAAAGAAAATACAATGAAACACCTTAGTGAACTAAAGAGTAACAACAAATTGTTTAGAGATACCCAAGAAAACATAATCCTATGGTGGAATGAAAAGACAAAGATAATATTGTACTTGAAAACTGACTTTAATAAAGACATAGAAACATTGAAAAGAACTCAGGCTGACGTGAAGATAGAATTGAAAAATTCAAGAACTCAGAACATTCAGCAGAGTGCCTTACTAGTAGAATGGACCAGGTGAAACAATGAGTATCAGGACTCGAAAATAAAGTAAAAGCATTAGATCACGTAAACAATATGAAAAAAAAAAAAAAAACAAACCCACGAGCATGCAGAAACTGTGGAATGCCATGAAAAAAAGCAAATCTTTTAATTATAGTTGTAAGTGAGGTAAAAGAATTCCAGGTCAATTGTATAGACCAAGTCTTGAATGTGATTATAGAAGATAAACATGTATTTAGACACAAGAAGAATACAGAGTACCAAAGAGAGAAGACCAGAAAAAATAGCTCCATCACATGCTATACTTAAAACACTAACTATGCAGAAAAAAAGGAGAATCTTGAAAGTTTCTAGGTAAAATTTACAGAGGTCATTTGTGAAGAAAAACTTATCAGAATAGCAGCCAGTTTCTATGTGGAAACTCCAGGAGCCTAAAGAGCCACAAATGCCAAATGAAACTGTGGTACTCAGTAAACTATGTTGAAAGATAAAGAAAATCTTTCCTAAGATACAAACAGGCATAAAGAATTTATGTCTACCAAATGTACCCTTAATAGAATAGTAGAAGTCATTGCCATGGACAAAAGAGGGATAAGCAGAGTAAAGAAACTATAGAAAGCCTCAGCAGCAGCGGTCGCCATCTTGTTCCGGGACCCGCCGAACTTAGGAAATTAGTCTGAACAGGCGAGAGGGTGCGCCAGAGAACCGGACAGCTTCTGGGAAAGGCGGAAGCACAGAGCCGCTGAAGCAGCACCCTTTGCGGGCAGCAGACAGCCGGCCACCCTCCGGACGGGAGGACAGGTGTCTGCCTGGCTCGGGAGGAGCCTCAGCCTCAGGAGCAGCGGTCGCCATCTTGGTTCCGGGACTCCAAGGAACTTAGGAATTTAGTCTGCACAGGTGAGAGTCTGCACCACAGAAGCTGACAGCTTCGGGGAACTGCCAAAGCAACACAGCTTCTGAGAAAGGTCCTGTTTTGGGCCTTCTTCTTTGGCCAGGAGGAGGTCCAAATACAAGATATCTGCGCACCTTCCCTGTAAGAGAGCTTGACAGCAGAGAGTGCTCTGAGCACTGAAACTCAGAGGAGAGAATCTGTCTCCCAGGTCTGCTGATAGACGGTAACAGAATCACCAGAAGAACAATCTCTAAACAGAGTCAACTATAACTACTAACTCCAGAGATTACCAGATGGCGAAAGGTAAACGGAGGAATCTTACTAACAGGAACCAAGACCACTCACCATCATCAGAACCCAGCACTCCCACTTCGCCCAGTCCAGGGAACCCCAACACACCCGAAAACCTAGACCTAGATTTAAAAGCATATCTCACGATGATGGTAGAGGACATCAAGAAGGACTTTAATAAATCACTTAAAGAAATACAGGAGAACACTGCTAAAGAGTTACAAGTCCTTAAAGAAAAACAGGAAAACACAATCAAACAGGTAGAAATCCTTACAGAAAAAGAGGAAAAAACATACAAACAGGTGATGGAAATGAACAAAACCATACTAGACCTAAAAAGGGAAGTAGACACAATAAAGAAAACTCAAAGTGAGGCAACACTGGAGATAGAAACCATAGGAAAGAAATCTGGAACCATAGATTTGAGCATCAGCAATAGAATACAAGAGATGGAAGAGAGAATCTCAGGTGCAGAAGATTCCATAGAGAACATCGGCATAACAATCAAGGAAAATGGAAAAAGCAAAAAGTTCCTAACTCAAAATATCCAGGAAATCCAGGACACAATAAGAAGACCAAACCTACGGATAATAGGAGTGGATGAGAATGAAGATTTTCAACTCAAAGGTCCAGCAAACATCTTCAACAAAATTATTGAAGAAAACTTCCCAAATCTAAAGAATGAGATGCCTATGAACATACAAGAAGCCTACAGAACTCCAAATAGACTGGACCAGAAAAGAAATTCCTCCCGACACATAATAATCAGAACAACAAATGCACTAAATAAAGATAGAATACTAAAAGCAGTAAGGGAGAAAGGTCAAGTAACATATAAAGGCAAGCCTATCAGAATTACACCAGATTTTTCACCAGAGACTATGAAAGCCAGAAGAGCCTGGACAGATGTTATACAGACACTAAGAGAACACAAATTCCAGCCCAGGCTACTATACCCAGCCAAACTCTCAATTATCATAGATGGAGAAACCAAAGTATTCCACGACAAAACCAAATTCACACATTATCTCTCCACGAATCCAGACCTTCAAAGGATAATAACAGAAAAAAACCAATACAAGAACGGGAACAACGCCCTAGAAAAAACAAGAAGGTAATCCCTCAACAAACCTAAAAGAAGACAGCCACAAGAACAGAATGCCAACTTTAACAACAAAAATAACAGGAAGCAACAATTACTTTTCCTTAATATCTCTTAACATCAATGGTCTCAACTCGCCATAAAAAGACATAGACTAACAAACTGGCTACACAAACAAGACCCAACATTTTGCTGCTTACAGGAAACGCATCTCAGAGAAAAAGATAGACACTACCTCAGAATTAAAGGCTGGAAAACAATTTTCCAAGCAAATGGTTTGAAGAAACAAGCTGGAGTAGCCATCCTAATATCTAATAAGATTGACTTCCAACCCAAAGTCATCAAAAAAGACAAGAAGGGACACTTCATTCTCATCAAAGGTAAAATCCTCCAAGAGGAACTCTCAATTCTGAATATCTATGCTCCAAATACAAGAGCAGCCACATTCACTAAAGAAACTTTAGTAAAGCTCAAAGCACACATTGCACCTCACACAATAATAGTGGGAGACTTCAACACACCACTTTCACCAATGGACAGATCATGGAAACAGAAACTAAACAGCGACACACTGAAACTAACAGAAGTGATGAAACAAATGGACCTGACAGATATCTACAGAACATTTTATCCTAAAACAAAAGGATATACCTTCTTCTCAGCACCTCATGGTACCTTCTCCAAAATTGACCCCATAATTGGTCACAAAACAAGCCTCAACATATACAAAAATATTGAAATTGTCCCATGCATCCTATCAGATCACCATGCACTAAGGCTGATCTTCAATAACAAAATAAATAACAGAAAGCCAACATTCATGTGGAAACTGAACAACACTCTTCTCAATGATACCTTGGTCAAGGAAGGAATAAAGAAAGAAATTAAAGACTTTTTAGAGTTTAATGAAAATGAAGCCACAACGTACCCAAACCTTTGGGACACAATGAAAGCATTTCTAAGAGGGAAACTCATAGCTCTGAGTGCCTCCAAGAAGAAACGGGAGAGAGCACATACTAGCAGCTTGACAACACATCTAAAAGCTCTAGAAAAAAAGGAAGCAAATTCACCCAAGAGGAGTAGACGGCAGGAAATAATCAAACTCAGGGGTGAAATCAACCAAGTGGAAACAAGAAGAACTATTCAAAGAATTAACCAAACGAGGAGTTGGTTCTTTGAGAAAATCAACAAGATAGATAAACCCTTAGCTAGACTCACTAAAGGGCACAGGGACAAAATCCTAATTAACAAAATCAGAAATGAAAAGGGAGACATAACAACAGATCCTGAAGAAATCCAAAACACTATCAGATCCTTCTACAAAAGGCTATACTCAACAAAACTGGAAAACCTGGACGAAATGGAAAAATTTCTGGACAGATACCAGGTACCAAAGTTGAATCAGGATCAAGTTGACCTTCTAAACAGCCCCATATCCCCTAAAGAAATAGAAGCAGTTATTAATAGTCTCCCAGCCAAAAAAAGCCCAGGACTAGACGGGTTTAGTGCAGAGTTCTATCAGACCTTCAAAGAAGATCTAATTCCGGTTCTGCACAAACTTTTTCACAAGATAGAAGTAGAAGGTACTCTACCCAACTCATTTTATGAAGCCACTATTACTCTGATACCTAAACCACAGAAAGATCCAACAAAGATAGAGAACTTCAGACCAATTTCTCTTATGAACATCGATGCAAAAATCCTTAATAAAATCCTCGCTAACCGAATCCAAGAACACATTAGAGCAATCATCCATCCTGACCAAGTAGGTTTTATTCCAGGGATGCAGGGATGGTTTAATATACGAAAATCCATCAATGTAATCCATTATATAAACAAACTCAAAGACAAAAACCACATGATCATCTCGTTAGATTCAGAAAAAGCATTTGACAAGATCCAACACCCATTCATGATAAAAGTTCTGGAAAGATCAGGAATTCAAGGCCAATACCTAAACATGATAAAAGCAATCTACAGCAAACCAGTAGCCAACATCAAAGTAAATGGAGAGAAGCTGGAAGCAATCCCACTAAAATCAGGGACTAGACAAGGCTGCCCACTTTCTCCCTACCTTTTCAACATAGTACTTGAAGTCCTAGCCAGAGCAATTCGACAACAAAAGGAGATCAAGGGGATACAAATTGGAAAAGAGGAAGTCAAAATATCACTTTTTGCAGATGATATGATAGTATATATAAGTGACCCTAAAAATTCCACCAGAGAACTCCTAAACCTGATAAACAGCTTCGGTGAAGTAGCTGGATATAAAATTAACTCAAACAAGTCAATGGCCTTTCTCTACACAAAGAATAAACAGGCTGAGAAAGAAATTAGGGAAACAACACCCTTCTCAATAGTCACAAATAATATAAAATATCTTGGCGTGACTCTAACAAAGGAAGTGAAAGATCTGTATGATAAAAACTTCAAGTCCCTGAAGAAAGAAATTAAAGAAGATCTCAGAAGATGGAAAGATCTCCCATGCTCATGGATTGGCAGGATCAACATTGTCAAAATGGCTATCTTGCCAAAAGCAATCTACAGATTCAATGCAATCCCCATCAAAATTCCAACTCAATTCTTCAACGAATTAGAAGGAGCAATTTACAAATTCATCTGGAATAACAAAAAACCGAGGATAGCAAAAACTCTTCTCAAGGATAAAAGAACCTCTGGTGGAATCACCATGCCTGACCTAAAGCTTTACTACAGAGCAATTGTGATAAAAACTGCATGGTACTGGTATAGAGATAGACAAGTGGACCAATGGAATAGAATTGAAGACCCAGAAATGCACCCACACACCTATGGTCACTTGATCTTTGACAAGGGAGCCAAAACCATCCAGTGGAAAAAAGACAGCATTTTCAACAATTGGTGCTGGCACAACTGGTTGTTATCATGTAGAAGAATGCAAATCGATCCATACTTATCTCCTTGTACTAAGGTCAAATCTAAGTGGATCAAGGAACTTCACATAAAACCAGAGACACTGAAACTTATAGAGGAGAAAGTGGGGAAAAGCCTTGAAGACATGGGCACAGGGGAAAAATTCCTGAACAGAACAGCAATGGCTTGTGCTGTAAGATCGAGAATTGACAAATGGGACCTAATGAAACTCCAAAGTTTCTGCAAGGCAAAAGACACCGTCAATAAGACAAAAAGACCACCAACAGATTGGGAAAGGATCTTCACCTATCCTAAATCAGATAGGGGACTAATATCCAACATATATAAAGAACTCAAGAAGGTGGACTTCAGAAAATCAAATAACCCCATTAAAAAATGGGGCTCAGAACTGAACAAAGAATTCTCACCTGAGGAATACTGAATGGCAGAGAAGCACCTGAAAAAAATGTTCAACATCCTTAATCATCAGGGAAATGCAAATCAAAACAACCCTGAGATTCCACCTCACACCAGTCAGAATGGCTAAGATCAAAAATTTAGGTGACAGCAGATGCTGGCGTGGATGTGGAGAAAGAGGAACACTCCTCTATTGTTGGTGGGATTGCAGGCTTGTACAACCACTCTGGAAATCAGTCTGGCGGTTCCTCAGAAAATTGGACATAGTACTACCGGAGGATCCAGCAATACCTCTCCTGGGCATATATCCAGAAGAAGCCCCAACTGGTAAGAAGGACACATGCTCCACTATGTTCATAGCAGCCTTATTTATAATAGCCAGAAACTGGAAAGAACCCAGATGCCCCTCAACAGAGGAATGGATACAGAAAATGTGGTACATCTACACAATGGAGTACTACTCAGCTATTAAAAAGAATGAATTTATGAACTTCCTAGCCAAATGGATGGACCTGGAGGGCATCATCCTGAGTGAGGTAACACATTCACAAAGGAACTCACACAATATGTACTCACTGATAAGTGGATATTAGCCCAAAACCTAGGATACCCAAGATATAAGATACAATTTCCTAAACACATGAAACTCAAGAAAAATGAAGACTGAAGTGTGGACACTATGCCCCCCCTTAGAAGTGGGAACAAAACATCCTTGGAAGGTGTTACAGAGACAAAGTTTGGAGCTTGGATGAAAGAATGGACCATGTAGAGACTGCCATATCCAGGGATCCACCCCATAATCAGCTTCCAAACGCTGACACCATTGCATACACTAGCAAGATTTTGCTGAAAGGACCCAGATATAGCTGTCTCATGGGAGACTATGCTGGGGCCTAGCAAACACAGAAGTGGATGCTCACACATGGATGGATCACTGGGCTCCCAATGGAGGAGCTAGAGAAAGTACCCAAGGAGCTAAAGGGATCTGCAACCCTATAGGTGGAACAACATTATGAACTAACCAGTACCCCGGAGCTCTTGACTCTAGCTGCATATGTATCAAAAGATGGCCTAGTCGGCCATCACTGGCAAGAGAGGCCCATTGGACATGCAAACTTTATATGCCCCAGTACAGGGGAATGCCAGGGCCAAAAAGGGGGAGTGGGTGGGTAGGGGAGTGGGGGTGGGTGGGTATGGGGGACTTTTGGTATAGCATTGGAAATGTAAATGAGCTAAATACCTAATAAAAAATGAAAAAAAAAACCAACACACACACGAACATACATATGTATATATATATAATTTGTATTACACCTCTCAAATTAATAACAGCCTAAATAAAACTCTAAGTTCTGAGACTTTAAAAAAAAAATAGTCACACTCAATCTTCTCTCTACTTCATAACCCTCCATTTGTTGGAGTTTCTGAGTTGTCTCCCACCTCCAAAAGTTTGACCTTTGAGGATGTTACGTAAGTGAAATCAAATAGTATGGGATTACATCATACTAGCTTTATGTTTTTATCTTTTTATGTCCTTGAGAACCATCCAAGTTGTTTGTAATAGAGGTTTACTTCTCTTGTTTTGATGAGAAGTGTAGTGCAACAAGAAACACTGTAGTTTATTGGATACTTTTTACATTGACTATGGGACACTGTTTTTTAAAAATTTGTTGAGCCAAGCATTGCCTGAACCTGCCTTTTCCTTCCAGTTGCTGGGGTTATAGGTGTGCACTGTAGCATGCTTCATTGAGAGACATTTTGCTCCTAAGATTTGCAAATAATGAATAAAGTTGCTATGAATATGTGTGTGTGTGTGTGTGTGTGTGTTTATAAATCTAGGTTCATGTATCTGGGATAAATGCAGGGCATCAATTGCCAAATTGTGTGAAAAGTATATGTTTTTCTTTTAGGGAGGTTGTTAAAAAAAAAAAAAGAAAAAAAGAAACTATAGAAAAACATGCAATTATAATCACTGACCCACTGTACAACAGGAACTAATGATACCATTTAACTACAATTCAGTAATTGTAGGTGATTTACACACACCACTTTCTCCAATAGAGAGGTCATCTGGACAAAAAAAAAAATAAACAGAGAAACATTAGTATTGATGGCATTATACATTAAATGGACCTAACTGTTATTTACAGACTATTCTTCCTAAATACCAATGAATACACATTCTCTTTAGCAGCCTATGGAAGCATCTCTAAAATAGACCACATCTAGAAGCACTAAACAAATCTTAACAAATTCAGAAAAATTGAAATGACTCTGTATATACTTCCTGACTACAATATCATAAAGCTTAAAAACAATAGCAAATACATCTGTAGTTATTACACAAATTAATGAAGACCAGATAATACATTTCTGAATGATCCTTTGGAAAAGAAAAAAAAATCTCCTGTAATTAAAAGGGCAACACAATGTATCAAAATTCTACTACACCACTCAAAGCAGTCCCAAGGGAAATGTATATCTCTAAGTGTCTGCTTTAAACAAATTAGAAAGAGCATAAATAAATATTCTCATGATGCAACTTAAGTATTTGTGAAAACACAAACAAATCAAAATCCAGTGGACAAGAAGACACTTAAAACATTCACTGAAACAGAAATGAATGAAAAGAAATTTAAGAAAATAATACAGTAAATTAACAATTCTAAAAGCTGGTTCTTGGGAAAGATAACCAAAATCAATAGCACTTTGGACCAATTAACCAAACAGAGAGACTCAAATTAACAAAATGAATGATAAAAGGGAAACAGATTATAATGAAATCCAGGATTCCATAAGGGAATAACTTAATGCCTATAGTCCATTAAGTTATTAAACATGAAAGAAATAGGCAAATTTCTTGATTCACTGTAATCACTAAAGATAAGCCAAGAAGATATCAACCACTTAGACAGACCCATGACAAATATAACCAAAATAGTGATAAAATGTCTTTTGACAAAAAAAGCCCAGATCAAGATGGATTCACAGAATAACTTTACAAGATTTATGAACATTTCTTAAATAACTCAAAAGTACAACAGAAACATTTCCAAAGAAAGAAAACTACAAACCTATAACCCTTATGAATGCATATGCAAAATTCTCAATAATTTTATTGATAACTGAATATAGGGATATTTGAAAAATAAAATCCACCATGACAATGGTGACTTAGTTCAATAGATATATTAAGCTGTCTTTATTTGCAGATGATCTGGGTGATCTGATAGTACACATATCTAACCCTACAAATGCACCAGGAAACTTCTACAGTTAATAAACACTTTCAGAAAAGTAGCTGGATACAAAATTAACTCACAAAAATCTGTAGCCCTCCTATAAACAAATGAAAAATCGACTTAGAAGAAAGTCATGGAAATAATGCTGTTTATAGCAGCCTCAAGCCCTATAAAATATCTTGGGGGTATATTTTACCAAGTAACTGAGAAACTGGTATGATATAAAATTTCAAGTCATTGAAGAAAGAAATGGAAGAAGATATCAAAATATGGAAAGACCTCTTGTGCTTCTGCAGAGTGGAGGGATTAATATAGCAAAAATGGCCATCTTACCAAAAGCAATATATAGATTCAATGCAATTCCCATAAAAATTTCAACATATTTTTTCAGAGATCTTGAAAGAACAATTTTCAGCTTCAAATGGAAACTGAAAATTCCTTGGATAGTTAAAACAACTCTGAATGAAAAAACAGTTGGAGGTAATGCCACCATTGATTTCATGTTGTATTATAAAGGTATAATACTAAAAAAAAGTATGATATGGCACAAAGTCAGACATGTTGATTAATGGAATCAAATACAAAACCCAGGTATAAACTACATACATCTGGACATCTGATTTTTGGTAAAGAAGCCAGGACTACACACTGGGGGAAAAAGATAGCATTTTCAACAAATGTTAGTGGTCAAACTGGATGTTTCCTTGTAGAAGAATGTAAATAGAGCCATCCATATTATTCTGTACAAAACTCAATTCCAAATGAATCAAAAACTGCAATATAAAACCAGATAAACTGAACCTGATATAAGAGAAAGTATGGTGGTTTCTCTAGAAGATGTGATTCGATCTACTTGTAGATCCATCTATACCACTCTTAGGCATATAACCAAAGGATGTTCCATCTTACCACAGAGATATTTGCTTAACCATGCTCATTACTGGTCTATTCATAATAGCCAGAAATCAGGAATAATTTAGAAGCTCCTCAACAGAAGATATAGAAAATGTGGAACATTTACACTATGACATATTAGTCAGCTGTTAAAATGACACCATGAAATTTGCAGGCAAATACATGGAACTACAAATTAAAATCCATCCTAAGCAAGGTATCCAGACTCATAAAAAGAAATGTGGTATAAATTTGCTTATATGTGGATATTATCGGTTAAGTCAATGATAACTAAGCTATAATCCATAGAATTGCAGAGGGTAGGTAAAGAGTAAAGGACTAGACAGAACAGATAGATGTCACTAGAAAAGGGAAGTAGAATGATATTTATGGATGTGTGGGAACATCTGGAATGGGAGAATAAAGTGAGGAGGCAAGAGGGGTTAGTGTCAGGGAATATGGAAAAGGACAGCTAAAATTTAGGGCTATTGTATGGAAAACTAATACATCAGAAACCTCTTAAAATATATAAATATATGAATATGATCTAAGTAAAAATCATCGAATAATCAGGAAAATTGTCACCAAAGAACCTTCATGTACTGGGTTTGAATTACATCCAATTGAGTTGCTGCCCAAAGGAGCCTCATAGGGTTCCCCCTATAACCCAAGCTGTTGCCAAGACTATAGGTTGCTATCTACAAACTGATAGCAAGACCTCTAAGATGAAGACAACATCAACATAAGTCTAAGAACATAGAGATATCAAGTTAGTGGCTTTATTCCTGTGTCCCAGCATCTTTGGTAAAAGAAGTTACTCTGCATGCTATAAAATAGAGATGTATACAACACTCCATTCACAAACCCTTTATCTATAATTGTGTGTTACATACAAGTATGCTGGGGCAATGGTGGCACAAAGCTTGTGGGAGTAATCAACCAATAACAGGTCTTATTTGCAACCCTGATCAAGCCAGCTCAGTCAGTCCACAGGGTCTCAAGGGAGGGAGTGAGAACTGAAAAGAAAAAGGCAGACATTATAACATGGCTCCAGCCAGTGCTGAGGCTGAAGCGGGTTTATTTTTTCCCAGTCAGCTTTTATACCATTCTAGGTACTTGCAGAGAATAGGGTCTGTTCTTAGATCAAAGACAAAGTAATCAAACAAGGTAATAAAGAGATCAAACAAAGCAATAAACAAACCTCCCTGGTCACGGTTTCTAGGAGTGAAACCAAATAATACTGTTTTTGCTTACTTTTTTAAAAGGAAAAAAAATGTAGTGATAAAATGATACCCAATGATATTCTTCTTTATTCATAGATCAGTGAGTACCTTGTTCAGCCAACATCAGAGAAGTTTCCTCCTTCAGCAGATGGGAACACTTATAGAGTCCCACAGCCAGATATTATGAGAGAGTGAGATCTTGAAACAGCCCTAAATGAGATGTCTCTATCAAATCCCTGCACTTAGAGCTCCGAGAAGCCCACGGAAGAGGAGGTAGAAAGAATGTGAGAGCCAGAGGGGACAGAGAACACCAAGGAAACAAAGTCCCTCTAAATCAACAGGAACAAAGCTCTTGCAGGCTCACAGAGACTGAAAGAGCAAGCACAGGGCCTGCATGAGTGCACCAGGTCCTCTGCATTTATAGTACGGTAATCTAGTTCATTGTTTTTATGTGATTCCCGAGTGTTCTAATGAGTGGATTCTATGAATTCATTCTATTCTAATGAAAAGAATCTTTTTGTTCTGTTGTTTCTTCTCCAACTGCAATGTGGTACTTTTTGTTTAATCTTATGTTTTATTTTGTTATAGTTTACAGAAGAATGAATGAATGAATGAATGAATGAAAATTTAGCCAATAGTACAAAGATTAATAACTGAACTGTCATTTACACCTGTTGGGAGAAGGAAAATCAGTTTTTTCCAAAGGAATGATATTGGGTATATCAGCTACTCCAGGGAAGGGGTCATATTCAGAGTCGGTGACCAACAGATAATGAACGCCTCAGTTGTTTTGTGTGCCTTTCTTTGGTTACAGTTTAGTGCTTTGTTGTTGTTGTTGTTGTTTTGGGTGTTGTATTTTGTTTTGAGGTTTTGTTGTATTGGATTTTTGCTTTGTTTTTTGAGAAAGAGGTTAGGGAGGAAGAGAAGATCTGCAAGGATTCTAGGGAGTAGAGAAATATGGTAAAATATATTTAAAATTTTAGTTTATTTTAAATAATAAAAATGTAATAAAGATTTAAATTTTAGGATTCTTTAAAAAATAAAATTATAATAAAGAAAAGTGGCTAAGAAATTATCTGGAAAAGTGTTCAATATTCTAAGCAATTGGGGAAATTAAAATTGAAAACTATTTTGAGATTTTATGTTACCTCAATCAGAATAGCTAAGATAACAACAAACATACAAACAAAACCCAATTGACAGCAAATGCTGATGAGGATGTGGGGAAAAAGAAAGCCTCATTGTTGGTGAAATACTAGTGAGTTCAGCCACTCTGAAAGTCAGTGTGTGGAAATGTCAAAGCTAAACCATATGCTTACCACAGCATCCTAGCATATCAGTGCTGAATATGTGTGCTAAGGACTAGATGTCTTACTCTACAGATTCTCCATCAGTCTTGTTCACTGTTATTCTATTCACAATAGATAGGAAGTGGGAAAAAAAACTAGTTGTCTTCCAGCAGATAAATAGATAGAAATAATAGATAAGTAGAAAATCTGGGACCTACATATACACATACATGCATATAAAATAGAAATGGATGGAAGTGTAAAATAATACAAGTAAAATGATGTAGACCCAGAAACACAAAAGCAACATTTTCTCTGACTTTGTGAATCCTAAGTCTGAATCTTCAAATGTGATTATATGTTTTGGAGTAATCATAAAGCCTAAGAGAGTTAAAAACAGGGACTGTGGTGTGGAGGAGGGTCGGGGGGAAGGAGGTCTAGAGGGAAGAATAGTGGGACACAGATGCTGTGAATATAGACATGGCTTTATGTATGTAGGATACTTAACTTGGGAACAAGGAAGTAGGACAACAGAAGGAGTTGGAGAGACAACGGATAAATAATACTGAGAGTGTTTGAAAAGTCATAGGGAACCATATTATTTAGTGTTTACTTAAAATTGCATCACACACACATATGAGCTATACTAAATAAACTCATCAGATTGTGTTTTTAAATGTGTATGTGAATACACACACACACACACACACACACACACACACACACATATAAATTAAAGAATACGAACAAAAGTTGGAAGAAGTAGACAGAAATACTTGAGGAGTTGGAGAGAGGACAGGGAGGAAAACTGATATAAATATAGTACTCATAAAATTCACAAAATACCTAAAAGTTATTTAAAAGGTCCTCTTTTACAATAAGTTCTTCCTTAACATGTACAAATATAAAAACACTTCTCCTCTGAGGGGTTAAAGAACTCTTTTCCCTCTGGAACTATTAGCCACAATAAACCCTTCTGTCCTATAATTTGGTCATTGTAGTGATTTGAATGGAATGGCCCTCAGAGGCTCACACATTTGAACACTTGGTCCCTCGTTAGTAAAACTTTGGGAAAGGATTAGGAGTTGTCATCTTATTGAACAAAGTATGATACAGAGGCAGACTTTGAGGTTTCAAAACCTCACCCCTATCCTTAATTAGCTCTCTCTGCCTTGTGGTTGCATCTGAAGATAGGAGGTCTTAACTACTGCTCCAGCACCGTGTCTGTTTGCCAGATGCCATGGTCCCTGCTATGATAATCATAGTCTCTGACCCCCTGAGATTGTAAGCCCCAAATAAACTCTTCCTTATATAAGTTGCTTGGTCACAATGTTATATTGCAGTAATAGAAAAGGAGCTAAGAAAGTGGTACCAGGGAGTGGGCTGTCGTGGCCTGACCACGTGGGGCTTTTTTGGAGGAATGTATAAGACTTTGGGACTTTGTACTAAGAATGCTGTTGGGCATTGTAAGTGAAGCATACTGAGCCACCCTAGAACCTAGAAGACAGTTGTACTGAGAGCACTGTGGATTAAGGGACAGTCATAATGACAATGTGGAATAGAGTATTTCTATAGCTCTGGCCTATGTGTATTGAACTAGCCCCTGTAAAACAACTACATTTCTTGAAGTTTTGAGGATATCTTTGATGCCTTTGGTATGTCCTCATGGCTACCACACAGTCTATCATTTCCTTCCTGATGTTTTGTGAATGGTTCTCAGGTTCTCTGATTCTTGTTAAGAAAACCACACCCAGCAGAAACTGTGGACACCAAAAAATCTATCAGATATTAGAGCTCCTGGTAGGATTCTTGCATGCTGAATTCCTCTGATGCTTGTTCTTCATGTACTGATATCTGTCTACCTGTCTCCTGGCATACTAGGAGCTTAAAAGGCATAGAAACCTAAAGTGTCTGGCTCTACATTCTTTTTACTACAAGTCTCCAATGCAAAGTTTCCCAATGTTCCCAGTCTTCCACAGGGAAGTGAATCAACTCCTCCCAATTTTGCTCACAGGACCAATTCTAATATCTTGCAGAGAAGTCTTTGGAGACTTGGCTAAATACTTATGCAGTGGCTCTCAGATCACTTCTCCTCCCAGTGAGGTAATGTTCTTACCTAAACCTTCTACATATTAAGGTTTTTACTGTGCAATTGTTCAGATCCTCAATCAAGCATCTTCTTTGAAACCTCCTGAACCCCTCCAACTGCCTTTTTTCTTTTTGTTTATAGAGGAGACTTTTGCTTTTTGATTGGGAGCATAAGTTCCATTCTAGTATCTTTCTACTATGAAGTTATCAGAGTTACCATTTATTGGATGTTTATCTTTTTTTCCTTATTAAAGGGAAAAAGTTTTTACTATGCCTGAAAATTCAGTCTGGGGAGTTTTGTGGTTAGTGTATGACTGGGCTAAAGGAACAAAAGGCACCTTTTCAATTAAAGCTAAGACGGGGATAACTTCAGACACAAAGGGAGAAAAAAGACACTTAAAGAGTCATGGTGAGTTCAAAAGGAAAGTGTTGAGGTGGAAGCACAAAGCATCATGGGAAGTGCTATTCAAGCTCCTGTGTCAAAAAGGCTGGTCAACAGCAGTTCCAAGTCAGCCTCATCACCAGGGAGTCTCACTGATAAAATTATTTCCCTCCGAGAATTCCCCTGAACTGAATAGATGCTTTGCTTCTGAAAAGGATTCATGAAAAGCATGAATGGCAGTGGCAAGAATAAAATTCCGTATCCATTGACCAACCAGAAATGACACTGTTTATCTGGACTCCACCCCTTAAAAGAATAGATATTTATGTTTGCATTATGTCATGAGACTGTCAGTATTTTAGCTCTCTCTCTCTTTCTCTCTCTGTTCCTATCTATCTATCTATCTATCTATCTATCTATCTATCTATCTATCAATCATCTTTCTATCCAATAGCATTCTAATGTAATAAAATAGTTATGCATAATGTTTATATTATTCTCATTTTAAAGTTAATTTTGGCAAATATCATGGCAAATCCTGCTATCATTATATTTTTCTGAAATGTGGTAAATCAACATCAGTTTAAAGTTTTGTATCACAAATTGTTTTTTTTTCCTTTAAAATATCTTTATATTACCTTACTTTTTGAAAAAATACTGTTTTTTTTAATTAAACAAGCAAATAGTGTGCTCTGTACATAAGAAATGGTTCTATCAGATAAAAGTTATGTAGAGTCAGGAAAAAAGAATGTTTGTGTGCAATGTAGGAGGCCATTACTTACTGAGAATTCTGTGTTCCTAAATACCATAGACATGTCATCACTGTGATGAAATAATAATGAGACTTTTGTGAATACACAGTGATTACCATAGCAACAAATCATGATATTATATGTACATGTAATAGATGTTTTGACAGCATTTTAATAATTAATAAGGAATTTATATATATTTGACTGTAATAGCTAATATATAATTTAAAAATCAAACAAAACTATTTAGAACAGTGATGATAATTAGTAGTTGTGTGTAGAATAACAAAACCTCACATTTATGTCATATATGAAATCTCTCTATGATATAGTACCATCTTACATACAAAGAAATTTTACCCCAAAATTCAAGTCAACAGTTCCAAGTTGTTTGGTCAGACATCTATATTTAGAGATTGTCTAGAAAAAGAGATGAAAATGTTATAGAGAACCCGAGACGATTTCTGTGACAGGAGAAAATGGAGCATATGATCTTCAGTCATTAGGGAATTTTTCAGGAGTCAGGAACTAGAAATCCTGGATGAAACTGACAACTTTCTAGACAGATACCAGGTACCAAAGTTAAATCAAGATCAGATTAACAATCTAAACAGTCCCATTTTCCCTAAAGAAATAGAAGCAGTCATTAATAGACTCCCAACCAAAAAAAAAACAAAAAACCCAGGACAAGATGGGTTTAGTGCAGAGTTCTATCAGACCTTCAAAGAAGACCTAATTCCAACTCTTCTCAAACTATTCCACAAAATAGAAACAAAAGGTACTCTACCCAATTCATTCTATGAAGCCACAGTTACTCTGATACCTAAACCACACAAAGATCCAACAAAGATAGAGAACTTCAGACCAATTTCCCTTATGAATATCAATGCAAAAATACTCAATAAAAATCCTCACAAACCGAATCCAAGAACACATCAAAACGATCATCCTTCATTACTAAGTAGGCTTCATCCCAGGGATGCAGGGATTGTTTAATATATGGAAATATATCGACATAATCCACTCAAAGACAAAAACCACATGATCATCTCGTTAGATGCTGAGAAAGCATTTGACAAAATCCAACAACCCTTCATGATAAAAGTCTTGGAAAGATCAGGAATTCAAGGCCCATACCTAAACATAATAAAAGCAATCTACAGCAAACCAGTAGCCAACATCAAACTAAATGGAGAGAAGCTGGAAGCAATTCCACTAAAATCAGGTACTAGACAAGGCTGCCCACTTTCTCCCTACCTATTCAATACAGTACTTGAAGTTCTGGCCAGAGCAATTTGACAACAAAAGGAGATCACAGAGATACAAATTGGAAAGGAAGAAGTGAAAATATCACTATTTGCAGATGATATGATAGTATACTTAAGAGACCCCAAAAATTCCACCAGAGAACTCCTAAACCTGATAAACAACTTCAGCAAAGTGGCTGGATATAAAATTAACTCAAGCAAATCAATGGCCTTCCTCTTCTCAAAGGATTAACAGGCTGATAAAGAAATTAGGGAAATATCACCTTTCACAATAGTCACAAATATTATAAAATATCTTGGTGTGACTCTAACCAAGCAAATGAAAGATCTATATGACAAAAACTTCAAGTCTCTGAAGAAAGAAATCAAAGAAGACCTCAGAATATCAAAAGATCTCCCATGCTCGTGGATTGGCAGGATTAATATAGTAAAAATGGTAACCTTGCCAAAACCTATCTACAGATTCAATGCAATCCCCATAAAAATTCCACATCAATTCTTCATAGGGTTAGAAAGGACAATTTGCAAATTCAAGTGGAATAACAAAAAGCCCAGGATAGCAAAAATTATTCTCAACAATAAAAGAACTTCTATGGGAATCACTATCCCTGACCTCAAGCTGTACTATAGAACAATTGTGATAAAAACTGCATGGTACTATTACAATGACAGGAAGGTAGATCAGTGCAATAGAATTGGAGACCCAGAAATGAACCCACACACCTATGTTCACTTGATCTTTGACAAAGGAGCTGAAACAATCCAGCATTTTCAACAAATGGTGCTGGTTCAACTGGTCATTAGCATGTAGAAAAATGCAAATCAAATTGTTCTTACCTCCTTGTACAAAGTTCAAGTCCAAGTTGATCAAGGAACTCCACATAAAACCAGATACACTGAATCTAATAGAAGAGAAAGTGGGGAAAAGCCTCAAAGATATGGGCACAGGGGAAAATTCCTGAACACAACACCAGTAGCTTATACTTCAAAATCAAGAATTGACAGATGGGACTTCATAAAATTGCAAAGCTTCTGTAAGGCAAAGGACACTGTCAATAGGACAAAACAGCAACCTGCAGATTGGGAAAAGATCTTTACCAACCCTACATCTAATAGAGGGCTAATATCCAATCTATACAAAGAAGTTAGACTCCAGAAAAACAAATAATCCTCTTAAAAATGGGGTACAGAGCTAAACAAAGAGTTCACAAATGAGGAGACTCAAATGGCTAAGAAGCACCTAAAGAAATGCTCAACACATTTAGTCATCAGGGAAATGAAAATCAAAACAACCCTGAGATTCTTCCTCACACCAGTCAGAATGGCCAAGTCTAAAACTCAGGTGACAGCAGATGCTGGTGAGGATGTAGAGAAAGAGGAACACTCATCCATTGCTTGTGGGATTCTAATCTCCTACAAACATTCTGGAAATAAGTCTGGTGGTTCCTCAGAAAATTGGACATAGTAATACCTGAGAAACCAGCTATACCACTCCTGGGCATATACCCAGAAGATACTCCAACATATACTAAGGACACATGCTCCACTGTGTTCATAGCAGCCTTATTTATAATAGGCAGATGCTGGAAATAACCCAGATGTCCCTCAACAGAGGAATGGATACAGAAAATGTAGTTCATTTATATAATGGAGTACTACTCAGATATTAAAAAACAAATTTATGAAATTCTTAGGCAAATGGATGGCACTAGAAGATATCATCTTGAGTAACATAACCCAATCACAAAAGAACACACAGGTATGTACTTACTGATAAGTGGATATTAGCCCAGAAGCCTGGAATACCCAAGGTACAATTCACAGACCACATCAAGCTCAAGAAGAAGGAAGACCAAAGTGTGGATACTTTGGTCCTTCTTAGAAGGGGTAACAATATGCCCATGGGAGGAGATACAAAGACAAATTGTGGAGCAGATACTGAAGGAAATGCCATCCAGAGACTTCCCCAGCTGGGGATCCATCCCATGTACAGTGACCAAACCCAGACACTTTTGTGAATGCCAACAAGTGCTTGCTGACAGGAGCCTGATATAGCTGTCTCCTGAGAGGTTTTGCCAGTGCCTGACAAATACAGAGGTGGATGCTCTCAGCTAACCATTAGACTGAACACATGGTCCCCATTGGAGGTGCTAGAGAAAGGACCCATGAGCTGAAGGGGTTTGAAGTCCCATAGGAGAAATAACAATATGAACCAACCAGTACCCCCAGAGTTCCCAGGCACTAAACCACCAACCAAAGAGTACACATGGAGGGATTCATGGCTTCAGTTGCTATATATATCAGAGGATAGCCTTGTCAGTCATAAATGGGAGGAGAGGCCCTTGGTCCTGTGAAGGCTTGAAGTCCCGTTGTAGGGAATTGGCAGGACCAGTAAGTGGGAGTGGTTTGGTTGGTGAGCAGGGGCAAGGGGTGGGGATAGGTGGTTTTCGGAGGGGAAAACAGGAAAGGGGCTAACATTTTAAATGTAAATAAATAAGACCTCTAACAAAAGTTTGGGGTTTTTTTTTTAATCCTTAAAAACAGTAACTTGTAAAATCCAAATGTTTATCCAGAAATGTGACATTATAGTACTTGGAAGACAAATTTATACTTCAAAATTATTAAAGTAAATGTAATTTTCAGACTATCTATATCCACAACTGGTTGGTTAAGTTTAAAACAAACCAAGTAGATAAGTAACATATCCATTTTACAACATGTGTTTAACATTGAGTAGAAACTTGGAGATTTAGATTCACTTTAAAATTGTCCACCCGTTCATATCTCAGATTCAAAAATCCAGTAGATACAGACAGGATAACAACTTACTAAATTTTGCTTGGAACCATTATTGACTGGTATATCATTTACTAGGCTTGCCACATCTACTTATAGTGATAGAATTTAATTCTAATTACAAATATTCACTGATTCAATTACATATAAATTGTGCTGCTCAGGCCACTGTTGAGAAATGAAAGAAAGCTGGAGAGCTAGTTCAATGAGTAAAGTTCTTGCCAGGCAAACAATGAGACCTAGAATATGGATTCCCGGAGCCCACACAAAACTAGGCACAGTGGCACACAACTATTGTTAGGGGCCTGGGGAAAGAGTTGACAGAGATGCCAGTCTAGCCAAATGGGTGAGATCAGGTTCAGTGAGAGACCTTGTCTTAAGAAAGGTGGAGAGCAATTAAGGAAGACATTACTAACCTTTTCCCTCAATACGTACACACTCACATTAATACATATTTACTCATATGTGCATGCACTCGCACAGAATCACACTCATAAGGACACACGTATCCCTCTCAGCTATATGTAGAGAAAGAGAGACGTAAAGAAATGTAAGCATTGTTCTAATTCAGTAATCTAACATAAAACAAGTCACATTCATATTGTGGAGATAAAACCATTGCAACATGCTGTTCAGATTCCAGAGGCAATACACAGAAAGCTTAGGACCTTTTCAATATTGTTTGATGCACTTTGTTAAAATTTAAGTTATGGGAATATGACTTACATCTCTGCCTGCATTGTGAATATATTTGTATACGTGCAATTCTTTGAACCCAGTAGTGAGCATAAATTGCCATTCATGTAGGACACTGCTTATTATCTAATTAGCTTGGAAAACAAGATAAATTTTGTTTTAGAAACTTTTTCTCGGGATCTCAGAACTTGCTCTGGAAATAAACTCAAAGCAGATGCTGCAGTTTTCTTGAACTACAATTAGAGTAAGATCAAATGTATGGCAGGTTTTGAATGCCTTGTTTCAGCCTTGGTCCATAGTTTATGTTGCTCTGTCACTGTAAATCTTTCCACTTGCTTGTGGGCCTTTCCTGTGTTAGATCTAGTCTTCAACATGGGTACACAGCTTCTGCAGAAAAGCAGTCAATTTTGGAAGTTTCCATGAACTTGTGGGTCTTATCATGTGTCCTATCTTGTCTACACCATGGGTCCAGAAATCTTCTCTTTTATAAAGATATAGAAGTATATACTAAATTATATTAAATATATTAACAGATTATATAATTATATATAATATATACATAATATATACAGATATTAAGTTTAAAATTTTAATTTATGCAAATAGAAGACCTAATGCTGTGAAATTAGATTCAAGATGCATTCCACCCAAATGAAGTAGCTTAAATGGACTCAAATAATACTTATCTGTGTGTTATGATATTGAGTTGAACAATGAGACAATATGGTTTAGATATATGTGCTCTACAGGGATACTTTGCATTATTTATGTCTATATCACTTTTATCAAGTAAATGAACCTGCAGCATTGATTAAGAACAAATTAAGTTACGAGGTCATAATTTGATTATATCACTAAGAGGATAGATTTATTAGAGTAGCAATACTGAGAGTGTAAATAGAATCAGTCCATAGAAAATGCATTATTGTAATACTTTTCCAGCTACAGAGATTGAATACCTCTTGGCTTGAGAGAAATGGCGGGAGTCTGAAGAACAAGTTTGAGAACGATTGTAATATATTTAAAATAGCTACATCAGTGGTGATTTTAGTTGTGATTTAGCACATACAACACAAGTGTAGAAACATCCCGTGACTAACTTATTGAGCTGCAAGGAAATCTAGACTATGTTGTATTAGCTTATGACTGACAAAATAAAGTTGGGGCCTCAGTCTTAACAGAAATTTTCCAAATATCATTACACATTAATCTAAAGAACTCCAGAAGCACAGTTTTAAAATACTGCTCTAAGTGAGATTGGTCTGAAATTTTCTTTCATTGTTGGGTCTTTGTGTGTTTTAGGTATCAGAGTCCACCTCCAGTACATAGATAGGGACTCAAGTGGTAGAACAGGATTACTAACCTACAGTCAAAATTCCTGACCCAGAATTGTTCCTGTCTAAAAGAACTACAGGGCCAAAATGGAGAAGAGACTGAAGGAAAGGAGGTTCAATGACTGGCACAACCTGGGATTCATCTAATGGAGGGGCACCAAGACCTGACACTATTACTAATGCTATAGTGCGCTTACAGAGGGGCGCCTGCCATGGCAGTCCTCTGAGAGGCCCTACCAGCAGCTGACTGAGCCAGACCTAGATACTTACACTCAACCATTGGACTGAAGTCAGGGACCCAATGGCTGAATTAGGGGGAGGATTGAAGAAGCTGAAAGGGAGAGCGACCCCACAGGAAGACCATCACTCTCAACTAATCCAGACTCCATGGAGCTCCCAGAGAATGAGCCACCAACCAGAAGCATACACGAGCTGATCCAAGGCCCCTGGCACATATGTAGCAGAGGTCTACCTGGTCTGGCTTCAGTGGGAGAAGATGTACTTAATCCTCGAGAACCTTGATGCTCCAGGGAAGGAAGCAGCCTGGTGGGCAGAGGGGGAGAGCACCCTCTTGGAGGCAAGGGGAAGGAGGAATGGGATGAAGAACTGAGGGAGAGGGTGTTGGTGGGGCAATGACCAAAATGTAAATATACTGCTCTAGAATGACTTTGAAACCATATTCGTTGGGTTGTTGTTCTCTTTTTTCCATTTCCCCTCTCATGGGACTACTGTATTGACAAGGCTAGTTCTTCTCCTAAGGAAATGTATTCCTTTTCATTTGTTTGTTTGGTGTTTTTCCTTTTATAGAAAATAGAATTTGGATCTTGGTCCGAGACCCGCCGAAATTAGGAAATTAGTCTGAACAGGTGAGAGGGTGCGCCAGAGAACCTGACAGCTTCTGGAACAGGCAGAAGCACAGAGGCGCTGAGGCAGCACCCTGTGTGGGCCGGGGACAGCCGGCCACCTTCCGGACCGGAGGACAGGTGCCCACCCGGCAGGGGAGGCGGCCTAAGCCACAGCAGCAGCGGTCGCCATCTTGGTCCCGGGACTCCAAGGAACTTAGGAATTTAGTCTGCTTAGGTGAGAGTCTGTACCACCTGGGAACTGCCAAAGCAACACAGTGTCTGAGAAAGGTCCTGTTTTGGGCCTTCTTCTTCGGCCAGGAGGAGGTCCAAATACAAGATATCTGCGCACCTTCCCTGTAAGAGAGCTTGCCAGCAGAGAGTGCTCTGAGCACTGAAACTCAGAGGAGAGAATCTGTCTCCCAGGTCTGCTGATAGACGGTAACAGAATCACCAGAAGAACAATCTCTAAACAGAGTCAACTATAACTACTAACTCCAGAGATTACCAGATGGCGAAAGGTAAACGGAGGAATCTTACTAACAGGAACCAAGACCACTCACCATCACCAGAACCCAGCACACCCACTTCGTCCAGTCCAGGGAACCCCAACACACCTGAGAACCTAGACCTAGATTTAAAAGCATATCTCATGATGATGGTAGAGGACATCAAGAAGGACTTTAATAAATCACTTAAAGAAATACAGGAGAACACTGCTAAAGAGTTACAAGTCCTTAAAGAAAAACAGGAAAACACAATCAAACAGGTAGAAGTCCTTACAGAAAAAGAGGAAAAAACATACAAACAGGTGATGGAAATGAACAAAACCATACTAGACCTAAAAAGGGAAGTAGACACTATAAAGAAAACTCAAAGCGAGGCAACACTAGAGATAGAAACCCTAGGAAAGAAATCTGGAACCATAGATTTGAGCATCAGCAACAGAATACAAGAGATGGAAGAGAGAATCTCAGGTGCAGAAGATTCCATAGAGAACATCGGCACAACAATCAAAGAAAATGGAAAATGCAAAAAGATCCTAACTCAAAATATCCAGGAAATCCAGGACACAATAAGAAGACCAAACGTACGGATAATAGGAGTGGATGAGAATGAAGATTTTCAACTCAAAGGTTCAGCAAACATCTTCAACAAAATTATTGAAGAAAACTTCCCAAATCTAAAGAATGAGATGCATATGAACATACAAGAAGCCTACAGAACTCCAAATAGACTGGACCAGAAAAGAAATTCCTCCCGACACATAATAATCAGAACATCAAATGCACTAAATAAAGATAGAATACTAAAAGCAGTAAGGGAAAAAGGTCAAGTAACATATAAAGGCAAGCCTATCAGAATTACACCAGATTTTTCACCAGAGACTATGAAAGCCAGAAGAGCCTGGACAGATGTTATACAGATACTAAGAGAACACAAACTGCAGCCCAGGCTACTATACCCAGCCAAACTCTCAATTATCATAGAGGGAGAAACCAAAGTATTCCACGACAAAACCAAATTCACGCATTATATCTCCACGAATCCAGCCCTTCAAAGGATAATAACAGAAAAAAACCAATACAAGAACGGGAACAACGCCCTAGAAAAAACAAGAAGGTAATCCCTCAACAAACCTAAAAGAAGACAGCCACAAGAACAGAATGCCACCTTTAACAACTAAAATAACAGGAAGCAACAATTACTTTTCCTTAATATCTCTTAACATCAATGGTCTCAACTCGCCAATAAAAAGACATAGACTAACAAACTGGCTACACAAACAAGACCCAACATTTTGCTGCTTACAGGAAACTCATCTCAGAGAAAAAGATAGACACTACCTCAGAATGAAAGGCTGGAAAACAATTTTCCAAGCAAATGGTATGAAGAAACAAGCAGGAGTAGCCATCTAAATATCTGATAAGATTGACTTCCAACCCAAAGTCATCAAAAAAGACAAGGAGGGACACTTCATTCTCATCAAAGGTAAAATCCTCCAAGAGGAACTCTCAATTCTGAATATCTATGCTCCAAATACAAGAGCAGCCACATTCACTAAAGAAACTTTAGTAAAGCTCAAAGCACACATTGCGCCTCACACAATAATAGTGGGAGACTTCAACACACCACTTTCACCAATGGACAGATCATGGAAACAGAAACTAAACAGGGACACACTGAAACTAACAGAAGTGATGAAACAAATGGATCTGACAGATATCTACAGAACATTTTACCCTAAAACAAAAGGATATACCTTCTTCTCAGCACCTCATGGTACCTTCTCCAAAATTGACCACATAATAGGTCACAAATCAGGCCTCAACAGATTCAAAAATATTGAAATTGTCCCATGTATCCTATCAGATCACAATGCACTAAGGCTGATCTTCAATAACAAAATAAATAACAGAAAGCCAACATTCACATGGAAACTGAACAACACTCTTCTCAATGATACCTTGGTCAAGGAAGGAATAAAGAAAGAAATTAAAGACTTTTTAGAGTTTAATGAAAATGAAGCCACAACGTACCCAAACCTTTGGGACACAATGAAAGCATTTCTAAGAGGGAAACTCATAGCTATGAGTGCCTTCAAGAAAAAACGGGAGAGAGCACATACTAGCAGCTTGACAACACATCTAAAAGCTCTAGAAAAAAAGGAAGCAAATTCACCCAAGAGGAGTAGACGGCAGGAAATAATCAAACTCAGGGGTGAAATCAACCAAGTGGAAACAAGAAGAACTATTCAAAGAATTAACCAAACGAGGAGTTGGTTCTTTGAGAAAATCAACAAGATAGATAAACCCTTAGCTAGACTCACTAAAGGGCACAGGGACAAAATCCTAATTAACAAAATCAGAAATGAAAAGGGAGACATAACAACAGATCCTGAAGAAATCCAAAACACCATCAGATCCTTCTACAAAAGGCTATACTCAACAAAACTGGAAAACCTGGACGAAATGGACAAATTTCTGGACAGATACCAGGTACCAAAGTTGAATCAGGATCAAGTTGACCTTCTAAACAGTCCCATATCCCCTAAAGAAATAGAAGCAGTTATTAATAGTCTCCCAGCCAAAAAAAGCCCAGGACCAGACGGGTTTAGTGCAGAGTTCTATCAGACCTTCAAAGAAGATCTAACTCCAGTTCTGCACAAACTTTTTCACAAGATAGAAGTAGAAGGTACTCTACCCAACTCATTTTATGAAGCCACTATTACTCTGATACCTAAACCACAGAAAGATCCAACAAAGATAGAGAACTTCAGACCAATTTCTCTTATGAACATCGATGCAAAAATCCTTAATAAAATTCTCGCTAACCGAATCCAAGAACACATTAAAGCAATCATCCATCCTGACCAAGTAGGTTTTATTCCAGGGATGCAGGGATGGTTTAATATATGAAAATCCATCAATGTAATCCATTATATAAACAAACTCAAAGACAAAAACCACATGATCATCTGGTTAGATGCAGAAAAAGCATTTGACAAGATCCAACACCCATTCATGATAAAAGTTCTGGAAAGATCAGGAATTCAAGGCCAATACCTAAACATGATAAAAGCAATCTACAGCAAACCAGTAGCCAACATCAAAGTAAATGGAGAGAAGCTGGAAGCAATCCCACTAAAATCAGGGACTAGACAAGGCTGCCCACTTTCTCCCTACCTTTTCAACATAGTACTTGAAGTATTAGCCAGAGCAATTCGACAACAAAAGGAGATCAAGGGGATACAAATTGGAAAAGAGGAAGTCAAAATATCACTTTTTGCAGATGATATGATAGTATATATAAGTGACCCTAAAAATTCCACCAGAGAACTCCTAAACCTGATAAACAGCTTCGGTGAAGTAGCTGGATATAAAATTAACTCAAACAAGTCAATGGCCTTTCTCTACACAAAGAATAAACAGGCTGAGAAAGAAATTAGGGAAACAACACCCTTCTCAATAGCCACAAATAATATAAAATATCTCGGCGTGACTCTAACGAAGGAAGTGAAAGATCTGTATGATAAAAACTTCAAGTCCCTGAAGAAAGAAATTAAAGAAGATCTCAGAAGATGGAAAGATCTCCCATGCTCATGGATTGGCAGGACCAACATTGTAAAAATGGCTATCTTGCCAAAAGCAATCTACAGATTCAATGCAATCCCCATTAAAATTCCAACTCAATTCTTCAACGAATTAGAAGGAGCAATTTGCAAATTCATCTGGAATAACAAAAAACCGAGGATAGCAAAAACTCTTCTCAAGGATAAAAGAACCTCTGGTGGAATCACCATGCCTGACCTAAAGCTTTACTACAGAGCAATTGTGATAAAAACTGCATGGTACTGGTATAGAGACAGACAAGTGGACCAATGGAATAGAATTGAAGACCCAGAAATGAACCCACACACCTATGGTCACTTGATCTTCGACAAGGGAGCCAAAACCATCCAGTGGAAGAAAGACAGCATTTTCAACAATTGGTGCTGGCACAACTGGTTGTTATCATGTAGAAGAATGCGAATCGATCCATACTTATCTCCTTGTACTAAGGTCAAATCTAAGTGGATCAAGGAACTTCACATAAAACCAGAGACACTGAAACTTATAGAGGAGAAAGTGGGGAAAAGCCTTGAAGATATGGGCACAGGGGAAAAATTCCTGAACAGAACAGCAATGGCTTGTGCTGTAAGATCGAGAATTGACAAATGGGACCTAATGAAACTCCAAAGTTTCTGCAAGGCAAAAGACACTGTCTATAAGACAAAAAGACCACCAACAGACTGGGAAAGGATCTTTACCTATCCTAAATCAGATAGGGGACTAATATCCAACATATATAAAGAACTCAAGAAGGTGGACCTCAGAAAATCAAATAACCCCCTTAAAAAATGGGGCTCAGAACTGAACAAAGAATTCTCACCTGAGGAATACCGAATGGCAGAGAAGCACCTGAAAAAATGTTCAACATCCTTAATCATCAGGGAAATGCAAATCAAAACAACCCTGAGATTCCACCTCACACCAGTGAGAATGGCTAAGATCAAAAATTCAGGTGACAGCAGATGCTGGCGAGGATGTGGAGAAAGAGGAACACTCCTCCATTGTTGGTGGGATTGCAGGCTTGTACAACCACTCTGGAAATCAGTCTGGCGGTTCCTCAGAAAATTGGACATAGTACTACCGGAGGATCCAGCAATACCTCTCCTGGGCATATATCCAGAAGAAGCCCCAACTGGTAAGAAGGACACATGCTCCACTATGTTCATAGCAGCCTTATTTATAATAGCCAGAAACTGGAAAGAACCCAGATGCCCCTCAACAGAGGAATGGATACAGAAAATGTGGTACATCTACACAATGGAGTACTACTCAGCTATTAAAAAGAATGAATTTATGAAATTCCTAGCCAAATGGATGGACCTGGAGAGCATCATCCTGAGTGAGGTAACACAATCACAAAGGAACTCACACAATATGTACTCACTGATAAGTGGATACTAGCCCAAAACCTAGGATACCCACGATATAAGATACAATTTCCTAAACACATGAAACTCAAGAAAAATGAAGACTGAAGTGTGGACACTATGCCCCTCCTTAGAAGTGGGAACAAAACACCCATGGAAGGAGTTACAGAAACAAAGTTTGGAGCTGAGATGAAAGGATGGACCATGTAGAGACTGCCATATCCAGGGATCCACCCCATAATCAGCATCCAAACGCTGACACCATTGCATATACTAGCAAGATTTTATCGAAAGGACCCAGATGTAGCTGTCTCTTGTGAGACTATGCCGGGGCCTAGCAAACACAGAAGTGGATGCTCACAGTCAGCTAATGGATGGATCACAGGGCTCCCAATGGAGGAGCTAGAGAAAGTACCCAAGGAGCTAAAGGGATCTTCAACCCTATAGGTGGAACAACATTATGAACTAACCAGTACCCCTGAGCTCTTGACTCTAGCTGCATATGTATCAAAAGATGGCCTAGTCGGCCATCACTGGAAAGAGAGGCCCATTGGACACGCAGACTTTGTGTGCCCCGGTACAGGGGAACGCCAGGGCCAAAGGGGGGGGAGTGGGTGGGTAGGGGAGTGGGGGTGGGTGGGTAAGGGGGACTTTTGGTATAGCATTGGAAATGTAAATGAGCTAAATACCTAATAAAAAATGGAAAAAAAAAAAGAAAATAGAATTTGTCTTTCTTAATTAACATACCCAATTATGGTTTCTGCTCCCTCTCCTCATCCCATTTCCTGCCCCATCCCCTCTGTCCAGATTCACCCCCTTTTTGTCACTCAGGCTCCTAAATCAACAAGATCAAAGCTTATGTGAACTCACAAAGACTGATGCAGTATGCACAAGGCCTGCATGAGTCTACATTAGGTTCTTTGTATAAATATTATGGCTTATAGTTTAGTGTTTTTAATAAAGTCCTGAGTGTGTGAAGGAGTGGGTCTTCATTTCTTGTGTCTTCTCTTGGGCTTTTTGCCTCCTGTTTGTTTATTTCACTCAATTCTAATCTGTTAATTTTTATATTATATTATTTTATTTTATTATTATCCCTTAGACGTTCGCTTCTTTTTCTAACTAGAGACACAAAGAACTGGGAGGAGCAGAGGGAGAGGAGACTGTAATCAGGATATATTCTGGGAGGGAAAAATAAGCTATTTTCAATATAAAACAAAACAAACAGGCTTCTAAGGGAATATAATATAATAATATAGTACAATACAATATAAAGATAAAACAAAATCTAAGTCATCAGAATAGGACACAACAAACAGAAGGAGAGAGTACAGCAAAGGGACAAGAAGTAGCTATAGATGCAGAGACTCACAGCTTCCCACTCAGCACTCCTATAAAAGCACTAAATTGGAAGCCAAAGTATATAGAGAAAGGCTCTATAGGGTTAAAAAATGAAAAAATATATACAAATAAAATTTTAGGAGGCACAGAAGTTCTTGTGCTTACTGATAAGCCTTAGGGGAACCAGGAATGTTAAGCATCAGGATGGTCTCTTCAAAGGGAGATTGTTTTCTGCCCAGCAGGCTGGGAGAAGATGTGCTTAATAGCCTGGTGATCATTGCTCTGTGTTGCTGAGACCAGAGATCCTCCTCAGACCCTTATCTTTAGCTAGTTCTTCTCATTTAATCTATAGAACCTATCTTTATGGGAGATATCACTTGTGCTTTACAAAAGAGCTTCTATGTAGTCATGTGTTAACCTTCGGTGTATACACAGGATTGATTTAATTATCACCAGTAATTGTTCACCAAATTGTGCTGTACTTAAAAATGCCTAAAATGAACTACTTGAAGACATAGCCTTGCCGGTTAAACCAACACCAGCTATTGGGTTGTGTTGAGCTGAACTAATTTAATGACTGCCTTGTACCATTACTTTGCTGGCCACGGTGGTTTCAGAGACCCCTAGATAAAATAAAATAAAATTTAAAATAAGATAGATTAAAATAAAAAAGTAAAAGTCCTGACAGGAAGGACACTATGAATCAAGGAACCTCCAAAGTTGCTGTTGACTTTGCCTTCCCTTGTCCATACACTCCTGGGCATGCAGCTCACATTGCAGAGTTGTTTGGTTTCCCAGTGAGACTCCATTGGAAGCAGAATATTTTCATTTGTTTTTGTTAAAATTTAAATACAGCTTAAAGTATTTTTATTAAATGATAAGTATACATTTAATACCATTAAAAGCTTTATAACCAAGAAGAAAATGCTTTAACATAAGGTGTCAATAACATTATTTAACACTCTACTTCTTTTTCTTTTATTCCTTAATATACTCTGTGTAAAGTAGATGAAAAATTTCATTCTATTATTTTCTGTTGAAGTTACTGGTATTAAACTAAAGTAATTGAGACAACCGCCACCTTCCTGGTGAGAGCACAGGGGTCCGCCCGGCCCGAGAGGTTTGTGCCTCAGGCCCCTGCGGGAGCCTCCTTGGCTCCGGGACTCCGCGGAGGGCAGGCTGCACAGGTGACGGTGTGGAATACAGAGGCCAGCAGTTTCTGTGACAGGCGAGAGCCACAGAGCTTCTGAGGCAGCGCCATCTTCGGCTCCAGACAACCGGCCACCTTCCTGGCCAGAGCAACACAGCTTCTGGGAAAGATCCTGTTTTGGGCCTTCATCTTCAGCCAGGAGGGGGTCCAAACACCAGATAACTGTGCACCTTCCCTGAAAGAGGAGAGCTTGCCTGGAGAGACTGCTCTGACCACTGAAACTCAGAGGAGAGAGCTAGTCTTCCACATCTGCTGATAAAGGGTAACAAAATCAACAGAGGAACAATCTCTAAACAAAGACAACTATAACAACTAACTCCAGAGATTGCCAGATGGCAAAGGTAAACGTAAGAATCCTACTAACAGAAACCAGGACCACTCACCATCATCAGAACCCAGAACGCTCACTTCGCCCAGTCCAGGGCACCCTAACACACCTGAAAAGGTAGACCTGGATTTAAAAGCATATCTCATGATGATGGTAGAGGACATAAAGAAGGAATTTAATAACTCACTTAAAGAAATACAGGAGAACACTGCTAAGGAGTTACAAATCCTTAAAGAAAAAAAGGAAAACACAACCAAACAGGTAGAAGTCCTTATAGAAAAACAGGAAAACACATCCAAACAGGTGATGGAAATGAACAAAAGCATACTAGACCTAAAAAGGGAAGTAGACACAATAAAGAAAACCCAAAGTGAGGCAACGCTGGAGATAGAAACCCTAGGAAAGAAATCTGGAACCATAGATTTGAGCATCAGCAACAGAATACAGGAGATGGAAGAGAGAATCTCAGGTGCAGAAGATTCCATAGAGAACATCGGCACAACAATCAAAGAAAATGGAAAATGCAAAAAGATCCTAACTCAAAACATCCAGGAAATCCAGGACACAATGAGAAGACCAAACCTACGCATAATAGGAGTGGATGAGAATGAAGATTTTCAACTTAAAGGGCCAGCAAACATCTTCAACAAAATTATTGAAGAAAACTTCCCAAATCTAAAGAAAGAGATGCCCATGAACATACAAGAAGCCTACAGAACTCCAAATAGACTGGACCAGAAAAGAAATTTCTCCCGACACATAATAATCAGAACATCAAATGCACTAAATAAAGATAGAATACTAAAAGCCGTAAGGGAAAAAGATCAAGTAACATATAAAGGCAAGCCTATCAGAATTACACCAGATTTTTCACCAGAGACTATGAAAGCCAGAAGAGCCTGGACAGATGTTATACAGACACTAAAAGAACACAAATTCCAGCCCAGGCTACTATACCCAGCCAAACTCTCAATTACCATAGATGGAGAAACCAAAGTATTCCACGACAAAACTAAATTCACCCATTATCTCTCCACGACTCCAGCCCTTCAAAGGATAATAACAGAAAAAAACCAATACCAGGACGGGAACCACGCCCTAGAAAAAACAAGAAGATAATCCCTCAACAAAACTAAAAGAAGACAGCCACAAGAACAGAATGCCAACTTTAACAACAAAAATAACAGGAAGCAACAATTACTTTTCCTTAATATATCTTAATATCAATGGTCTCAACTCCCCAAGAAAAAGACATAGACTAACAAACTGGCTACACAAACAAGACCCAACATTTTGCTGCTTACAGGAAACTCATCTCAGAGAAAAAGATAGACACTACCTCAGAATGAAAGGCTGGAAAACAATTTTCCAAGCAAATGGTATGGAGAAACAAGCTGGAGTAGCCATCCTAATATCTGATAAGATTGACTTCCAACCCAAAGTCATCAAAAAAGACAAGGAGGGGCACTTCATTCTCATCAAAGGTAAAATCCTCGAAGAGGAACTCTCAATTCTGAATATCTATGCTCCAAATACAAGGGCAGCCACATTCATTAAAGAAACTTTAGTAAGCTCAAAGCACACATTGCACCTCACACAATAATAGTGGGAGACTTCAACACACCACTTTCACCAATGGACAGATCATGGAAACAGAAACTAAACAGGAACACAGTGAAACTAACAGAAGTGATGAAACAAATGAACTTAACAGATATCTACAGAACATTTTATCCTAAAACAAAAGGATATACCTTCTTCTCAGCACCTCATGGTACCTTCTCCAAAATTGACCCCATAATTGGTCAAAAAACAAGCCTCAACATATACAAAAATATTGAAATTGTCCCATGCATCCTATCAGATCACCATGGACTAAGGCTGATCTTCAATAACAAAATAAATAATAGAAAGCCAACATTCACGTGGAAACTGAACAACACACTTCTCAATGATACCTTGGTCAAGGAAGGAATAAAGAAAGAAATTAAGGACTTTTTGGAGTTTAATGAAAATGAAGCCAAAACATACCCAAACTTATGGGACACAATGAAAGCATTCCTGAGAGGAAAACTTATAGCTCTGAGTGCCTCCAAAAAGAAACTAGAGAGAGCACACACTAGCAGCTTGACAACACACCTAAAATGTCTAGAAGAAAAGGAAGCAAATTCACCCAAGAGGAGTAGAAGGCAGGAAATAATCAAACTCAGGGGTGATATCAACCAAGTGGAAACAAGAAGAAATATTCAAAGAATAAACCAAACAAGGAGTTGGTTCTTTGAGAAAATCAACAAGATAGATAAACCCTTAGCTAGACTCACTAGAGGGCACAGAGACAAAATCCTAATTAGCAAAGTCAGAAATGAAAAGGGAGACATAACAACAGATTTTGAAGAAGTCCAAAACACCATCAGATCCTTCTACAAAGGGCTATACTCAACAAAACTGGAATACCTGGACGAAATGGAAAAATTTCTGGACAGATGCCAGGTACCAAAGTTGAATCAGGATCAAGTTGACCATCTAGACAGTCCCATATCCCCTAAAGAAATAGAAGCAGTTATTAATAGTCTCCCAGCCAAAAAAAGCCCAGGACCAGATGGGTTTAGTGCAGAGTTCTATCAGACCGTCAAAGAAGACCTAATTCCAGTTCTGCACAAACTATTCCACAAAATAGAAACGGAAGGTACTCTACCCAACTTATTCTATGAAGCCACAATTACTCTGATACCTAAACCACACAAAGATCCAACAAAGATAGAGAACTTCAGACCAATTTCCCTTATGAATATCGATGCAAAAATCCTCAATAAAGTTCTTGCTAACTGAGTCCAAGAACACATCAATACAATCATCCATCCTGACCAAGTAGGATTCATCCCAGGGATGCAGGGATGGTTTAATATATGGAAATCCATCAATGTAATGCAGTATATAAACAAACACAAAGACAAAAACCACATGATCATCTCGTTAGATGCTGAGAAAGCATTTGACAAAATCCAACACCCATTTATGATAAAAGTCTTGGAAAGATCAGGAATTCAAGGCCCATACCTAAACATGATAAAAGCAATCTACAGCAACCCAGTAGCCAACATCAAAGTAAATGGAGAGAAGCTGGAAGCAATCCCACTAAAATCAGGTACTAGACAAGGCTGTCCACTTTCTCCCTACCTATTCAACATTGTACTTGAAGTCCTAGCCAGAGCAATTAAACAACAAAAGGAGATCAAGTGGATACAAATTGGAAAGGAAGAAGTCAAAATATCACTTTTTGCAGATGATATGATAGTATATATAAGTGACCCTAAAAATTCCACCAGAGAACTCCTAAGCCTGATAAACAGCTTCAATGAAGTAGCTGGATATAAAATTAACTCAAACAAGTCAATGGCCTTTCTGTACACAAAGGATAAACAGGCTGAGAAAGAAATTAGGGAAACAACACCCTTCTCAATAGTCACAAATAATATAAAATACCTTGGCATGATTCTAACTAAGGAAGTGAAAGATCTGTATGATAAGAACTTCAAGTCTCTAAAGAAAGAAATTAAAGAAGATCTCAGAAGATGGAAAGATCTCCCATGCTCATGGATTGGCAGGATCATCATTGTAAAAATGGCTATCTTGCCAAAAGCAATCTACAGATTCAATGCAATCCCCATCAAAATTCCAATTCAATTCTTCAACGAATTAGAAATGGCAATCGGCAGATTCATCTGGAATAACAAAAAAACGAGGATAGCAAAAACTCTTCTCAAGTATAAAAGAACCTCTGGTGGAATCACCATGCCGGACCTAAAACTGTACTAAAGAGCAATTGTGATCAAAACTGCATGGTACTGGTATAGTGACAGACAAGTAGACCAATTTAACAGAATTGAAGACCCAGAGATGAACCCACACACCTATGGTCACTTGATCTATGACAAGGAAGCTAAAACCATCCAGTGGAAAAAAGACAGCATTTTCAACAAATGGTGCTGGCACAACTGGCGGTTATCATGTAGAAGAATGCGAATTGATCCATTTCTATCTCCTTGTACTAAGGTCAAATCTAAGTGGATTAAGGAACTCCATGTAAAACCAGAGACACTGAAACTTATAGAGGAGAAAGTAGGGAAAAGCCTCGAAGATATGGGTACAGGGGGAAAATTCCTGGATAGAACAGCAATGGCTTGTGCTGTAAGATCAAGAATCGATAAATGGGACCCCATAAAATTGCAAAGCTTCTGCAAAGCAAAAGACACCGTCAATAAGACAAAAAGGCCACCAACAGATTGGGAAAGGATCTTTATCTATCCCAAATCGAATAGGGGACTAATATCCAATATATATAAAGAACTCAAGAAGGTAGACTCCAGAAAATCAAATAACCCCATTAAAAAATGGGGCTCAGAGCTGAACAAAGAATTCTCACCTGAGGAATACCGAATGGCAGAGAAGCACCTGATAAAATGTTCAACATCCTTAATCATCAGGGAAATGCAAATCAAAACAACACTGAGATTCCACTTCACTCCAGTCAGAATGGCAAAGATCAAAAACTCAGGTGACAGCAGATGCTGGCGAGGATGTGGAGAAAGGGGAACACTGCTCCATTGTTGGAGGGATTGTAAGCTTGTACAACCACTCTGGAAATCAGTCTGGCGGTTCCTCAGAAAATTGGACATAGTACTACCGGAGGATCCCGCAACACCTCTCCTGGGCATATATCCAGAAGATGTCCCAACCGGTAAGAAGGACACATGCTCCACTATGTTCATAGCAGCCTTATTTATAATAGCCAGAAGCTGGAAAGAACCCAGATGCCCCTCAACAGAGGAATAGATACAAAAAATGTGGTACATTTACACAATGGAATACTACTCAGCTATTAAAAAAATGAATTTATGAAATTCCTAGGCAAATGGATGGACCTGGAGGGCATCATCCTGAGTGAGGCAACACAATCACAAAGGATCTCACACAATATGTACTCACTGATAAGTGGATATTAGCCCAGAAACTTAGGATACCCAAGATATAAGATACAACTTGCCAAACGCATGAAATTCAAGAAGAACGAAGACCAAAGTGTGGACACTTTACCCTTTCTTAGAAATGGGAATAAAACACCCATAGAAGAAGTTACAGAGACAAAATTTGGAGCTGTGACGAAAGGATGGACCATCTAGTGATTGCCATATGCAGCGATCCATCCCATAATCAGCTTCCAAATGCTGACACCATTGCATACACTAGCAAGATTTCGCTGAAAAGACCCAGATATAGCTCTCTCTTGTGAGACTATGCCGGGGCCTAGCAAACACAGAAGTGGATGATCACAGTCAGCTATTGGATGGGTCACACTGCCCCTAATGGAGGAGCTAGAGAAATTACCCAAGGAGCTAAAGGGAACTGCAACCCTATAGGTGGAACAACAATATAAACTAACCAGTACCTGGGAGCTCTTGTCTTTAGCTGCATATGTATCAAAAGATGGCCTAGTCGGCCATCACTGCAAAGAGAGGCCCACTGGACTTACAAACTTTATATGCCCCAGTACAGGGGAACGCCAGGGCCAAAAAGGGGGAGTGGGTGGGTAGGGGATTGTTGGGGTGGGTATGGGGCTCCTTTGGGATAGCATTGAAAATGTAAACGAGGAAAATACCTAATTAAAAAAAAAACAATAATAAAAGGAAGGGCAGTCACTAAAAATAAATAAATAAATAAAGTAATTGCTGGTGGTTTCTGCTTTAAGTTTTACTTCTTCTATAGACATTGTCAGTTCTGAGCCATAAAATAATTTCCTGTTCCTTATAATTAAAAATATCTTCAATTTTCTCTCATATTTTAACTCATAAACATTTTGTCAAAACTTTTAGACATGTCTAAATGCCTTACAAGGGCCAGTGTCCATTGAAATAGGCTTCTATTTACTACATCCTCCATGAGGAATAAACAATATTTGTCTTTACTTTTCGACATGAATTTTGCACACATTCAAAACATGCCATTGTGTCCCTGTTCTCCATACCCCAAAATTCATGTTTGCAATATAGCTTTCTATCCACAAAGACTTGATGCATTCTACTGACAGCTTTAAAAAATTTTTTTAATATCCAACACAATATTTTTATTGATCATTTGGGATTTTTACATAATTTATTCCATTCCATTCACTTCCCAGTCCTCTCAGGCCCGCCTCCCAATCCTTGACACCGCCACCACCACCCTCCCCAGAATAAAAAGAAAGATAGAAAAAAGTACCAAGTCTATTTTGGCTGCCCATATTTTCACTGGAGCATAGTCAGACTCCCAGTGGCCAGCCCCCTATAATTTTAACACTGAGTCCTTCTCCATGCCCACCAGAAACCATCAACTGCGAAGGGCTAACTTCAGCATCTCTATCACAATTTTTAAGAGTTCTCTAAAATAGCTTCCTCTCTAGATTATTTCTTTTGGAGAGGTGAGAGAGGTGGTGAAGAGATTGTCACAGAAACCTATGGCTCTCAGTCTCAACTGTGAGTCTGCTGTCATCACTACCACTGCAGAAGAAGCTTCCCTGCCTTTTACAGTCACCAGCAGCACAGATCATGAATTTCACATGGTTTCTGGTGACAGCATGGACAATGGACATCCACATGGCTTCCAGTGGCAGTACAGACCATGGATATCCACATGGCCCATGACCTATGGTCACAGCATAGACCACAGACACTATCATGTCCCTCCATGGCAACACAGGTTACAGGCATCAACATGGCTTCAGCAGAGATCAAGGGCATCTATGTGGCCTTCAGTGGTAACAAGGACCACAGTCATCAACAGAGTTCTCCTTATTCAGTAATGCCATGTTCTTTGTCCGAGGCCACGATCCTGTGTTGCTTTCATACCCTTCATTGCCTAGTCTGTTTTCTTGCCACTCACCTCTGCTCTTTACAGTTTCATATGTCCACTTTTTAAAAGCATCTTCCCATAGGATCTACTATTTTTCAGTTGTCCAAGGGTTCTTCAGCCTCTGCAGAGTCCTGTTCTGGCACCTAGCCTCCCTTCAAAGCCTTGATGGGTCTCCAAGCTCCTTGGAGCTGCTCAGCAATCTCTCAGAGGATGCCAGGGGCCACCACCATCTTCGATCACAGCCATGCATCAAATTTCATCTTCAATAGCAATGGCATGCTCCCAGATCACTGGGAGTGCTCCAGACACTCAAGTAGCTACTAGATGGAGTAGACAATGGGGTGGACTTACTCAAAGCATTGGATCTTGGCCAGATTGGTCAATTGCTGCTGGTGATTCATGGTGCAGGTGCAGCACCCACGCTCAGAGCTGTGCAGCACCCCTGATTTAAACAGCTTAAGTATCTCAATCAGATATAGTTGAGAACCAAGGTGTAGTTCATTCTGTAATACATTTTTACCAGTTGTGAGGATGGCAGCTCACAACCTTCTGTTTCTCCAGTTGCCCTCTTCTGGCCCTTGTGGCCACCACACACATCATACACGAAAGGATGGACCATCTAGAGACTGCCATATCCAGGGATCCACCCCATAATCACCTTCCAAATGCTGACACCATTGCATACACTAGCAAGATTTCGCTGAAAGGACCCAGATATAGCTGTTTCTTGTGAGACTAGGTCGGGGCCTAGCAAACACAGAAGTGGATGCTCACAGTCAGCTATTGGATGGATCACAGGGCTCCCAATGGAGGAGCTAGAGAAAGTACCCAACGAGCTAAAGGGATCTGCAACCTTATAGGTGGAACAACATTATGAACTAACCAGTACCCCGGAGCTCTTGACTCTAGCTGCATATGTATCAAAAGATGGCCTAGTCGGCCATCACTGGAAAGAGAGGCCCATTGGACTTGCAAACTTTATATGCCCCAGTACAGGGGAACGCCAGGGCCAAAAAAATGGGAATGGGTGGGTAGGGAAGTGGGGGGGAGGGCATGGGGGACTTTTGGTATAGCATTGGAAATGTAATTGAGGAAAATACGTAATAAAAAATATTAAAAATTCAAAAAATTCTGATTCTTCCGATGGCGAATACTTGCCGATCTACCATGATAGCAGGAAATTCTAGCAGTTTTATCTTAGCCCTTCTGTCCCCATTCCAAATAGCATATTTTCATTTTCAAGTGGTTATTAATTGGAGACAACTTCTAGGTCAGGGATGGGGAGTGTGTCCACTTCTCCTTTCAGCTCCAGGACTCCACAAGTGCACCCTGTGCAGAATGTGTGGATGTTGGCTCAGTCTCTGTGGATTTTAATGAACTTTGATCATGTTGATTTAGAGGGTTTGTTTTCTTGGTGTCTTCTATCTCTTCTGACTCTTTCTGCCTTCTCCTTCATGGAGGTCCATGAACCCCAAGTGGAGGAATTGGATGGAGACAACTTGTTTAGGGCTAAAAATTCCAAGGTTTCTTACTCAGCGCAAAATGTCTCTATGTGGGTCTCTGTGTTTGTTCCCATTTGCTGAAGGAGTAAGCTGCTCTCATGATGGCTGAGCAAGGCACTTATCTTTGAGTATAGAAGGATGTCATTAGAAGTCATTTTATTGCTACTTTTTTTGGGCGCTGTAGTGATTGGTTTATCCTAGGTCCCAAGGCTATCTAGTCTCAGGTTCTTGATCATCTAAGAAGCAGTGTCTAGTGTAGATTCTATCTTGTGGAGTGGGCATTTCTTGCGCACGCTCAACTGGCCAAAAGAACGATGCTGCAACAGGATCCTTCTGCACACGTTTATTCAGTCCTGTTTCTTCTTGTTTATATCTCCCTTGTTTATATCTCCCTTGTTTATATCTCCCCTGAACCCTGGGCCTCTCACTCTTTTATACTCTCAGTTCCCATCCACTCACAGCAGGCCACGCCACCTCACCAGGCACACAGTTTCAGCTAATCAGGGCAGCAGGGGCATATCTCCATCAAAATGCATTCACCTGTATCCTGGTACACCTGCGCAGCTCTCAAGATGTTTGTGGCTTTTATGAGGAAGTCAGGTGCAAGTCATATGACTTAGCTGCAGTCCCTGGTGCCTTTGGGACTGCCGCCACACCTGCTCCTCACATCTCCCCCTTTTTTCTTTTCTTTTTTTTTTTTTTTGGCAGAGAGAATGTCTGTAGATAGCCCCCTGCAGCCATGCCCCTTACCCATCCTTGGGAGACAAACAGCATTGGTTTGATCCCTGTCTTAGGTTGGTGACATGCCCAGGGAGTCTTATCACTGACTACCTCTCTATCATGCCAAGCCACACCTGGGGAGATTGTGTTTTGCTTGCGGCAGGTGCATCAAAAGGCCAGGATGTTGATTAATCTATGGCCAGATCTTAATTGCTGCAAGCAAGCCTCATGGGTGAAGGTAGAGGTCTGATCCCCAGTGTGCAAGCATAGGGGCCCTACACAAAACCATCCCTTGGGCTCATCACCCAGAGAGGTCTTGGCCAGCTCCCGTGTCGTTTTTCCTGGGGGAAGGGAACTAGGACACTGAACCTTCATGCAATCAGACATGCCTTCCACAGGATGCCAACAGCAAGCTATCCTCTGTGCAGTGCTTAGCCTCGCACCCCACGGCATAACACAGCATTATTTCTTTTAGAGCAGCAAACCGAATCTGAGGAGATTGTCCTGCCTCCACTGCAGCAAAAGCCTACGCTACCATGGCGAAAGTGCGGGCCCGCATACTCTGCACCTAACACATGTGCCAAACACAACACACACACTATAACAAGCATACATTCCAGGGCTCTCATCCCCACTCATCTTCCCTGAAGCAAGGGATAGATAGCCAGAGGTGCTATCTCTTTAAGGGGAATTCAGGGATCAAAAAGGCATGGGAAAATTTGAATGTCATGTCGAGCTGGTATTGGCTTCTGGAACACCAAAAGGATCTCCCATCTCGGCTCCATCGTTTGTGCTTGTGGGACCATCCACCACATCCACAGGGGCAACTGGATCAGGGGCCTTATTCTTGCAGCGTCTCACCAACCTCTCCGGTACCCAAAGAGGTTCTGTCTGGTCTTGTGGAAACACACAAACAGACCCTCTCTCCCAAACCAATTGAGAGCGCTCCTCTCTTACCTGATTCAGCACCTAATTGCCTCTCTGGAGTTCTGCAACACCATCAACACCGGTAGGCAATGATTTCCACACCCTTATGGCAATCTGATTCACCTGCTCAAACACCTGCAGTGGATATCCTGTTTGTTGTTGTGCAAATTGACCTTGACCAAGCAGCATATCCCTATCCCATGCTGGATTTCCTGCAGCAACGTTAGCCACTGCCTGTTCATTTGTAAATTCAATAAGGAAGGCTTTCCAATCTAAATACTGCCCAGGTGAAAGGCATGCCTTCACCAAGCCTGTCCAATCGGATGGCGTCATGCAGTCTCTATTCAAGGCCTCTACTTGAGCCACACTATAGGAAGCACTTAGGCCGTATGTCCGCACGGACTCAGCCAAATTCCTGATTACTTTGAAATCTAGAGGCTCATGATATCTCTGCCCTGCTTGGTTGGTGAAAATAGGACATCCCAGCAAGGAGAGTCTAACCTTTCTCCAAACCTCTGGACAGAAGGTCCACCTATAGGCGGCTGCTGAGGAGGCATAGGGAGAGGATGCAGAAGCTAATTTGCCTTCCTCCTCTGCCTTGGCTCTTTTATTTTGTCCTTTCTGTCCACCTGATAACACTGTCTCTACTTTCTTCTTCCTTTTTCTTTTTAAGCCCTTCTCCTCTTTGACATACTCTCTTGTTGCTCTATAAGGATTTTCTGACCTGTCTTGACTGCCTCTACACACAGTTTCAAACAGTAACAGAGTCCATATATCAGAACAAACAAGACCAAAACTATCAGACCTACCCACAAAGGGTCAATGGGAGAAAAAAAGCATAACTACACAGCGAGGATCTCTTGATCACTACACTGAGGTTATCATAGTTCCTTAACTTGTCCCAAAGCCGGGAACCTTATCGTTACTTTGTGCCTGCTTCCTGGAAACTTTATACTTGCCTCTATTTTATCCGAGGTCCTTCCCAAACTCCTGGGGTCACAAGTTTCACTTACCTTGAACTTACCCTGCCGGCAACCACTGACTGCTGAAAGTTCTGAACTCGGTGGGGGAGTCGGTCCCCCATACGGGCCACCAATTGTCGCGTCCACTCTCGACCAGTAAGAACGACGCGACCACCAGTCCTTCTAACAGCAGTTTATTTAGTCCTCATCTCTCTTCTTTCTCTTTGTTTATACCGTTCCCCAGCTGAAGAGTTCTGAATCCACGCCGGATCCTTCTCAACAGTCTGTTTTACAGGAACCTTTATTAACCACTCCTTCCCTGTGATGCAGTTCTGAATCCTCCCTGTAGCAGGGGGTTTTCGCTCGTGCCTGAAGATGTTTCTTGTCCCGGGTTTCGGCACCACTTCTTGCGTGCACTCAACTGGCCAGGAAGAACGACGCTGCAACAGGATCCTTCTGCACACGTTTATTCAGTCCTGTTTCTTCTTGTTTATATCTCCCTTGTTTATATCTCCCCTGAACCCTGGGCCTCTCACTCTTTTATACTCTCAGTTCCCATCCACTCACAGCAGGCCACGCCACCTCACCAGGCACACAGTTTCACCTAATCAGGGCAGCAGGGGCATATCTCCATCAAAATGCATTCACCTGTATCCTGGTACACCTGCGCAGCTCTCAAGATGTTTGTGGCTTTTATGAGGAAGTCAGGTGCAAGTCATATGACTTAGCTGCAGTCCCTGGTGCCTTTGGGACTGCCGCCAAACCTGCTCCTCACAGGCATTAAGTCAAATCAGATATTGGTTGGTTACTCCCACAAGCTTTGTGCCACCATTGCATTAGCATATCTAGCAGACAGGAAAAGGGTTTGTGGCTCAGTTGGTGTTTCCATACCTCTTTTGGTGGTGTGCAGTCTACCTTCTTGTATGAAAGGCACTAGCATGTAGGAGTCAAGGCTCTATGTAAGCACAAGTTTGAGTGTGCTCCACATTGAATGAGTTCTGTAAGTGTTGTTCTTGGTAATGGGGTCTTGCCATCAGTTTATGGAGAGCAACCTATAGTCTCTACAACAGACTGACTGGTTTGGAGATTTCCATGAGACATCTTTGGCTAACAACTCAATTAGAGCTCTGTCTATCCCATTATTTGGCAACTTAATTTAGATTCTCTCTCTCTCTCTCTCTCTCCCTCTCTCTCTCTCTCCACACACACATTTTAGGATGCTTCTACTGTATTAGGTTTCTATACTACTTCTCAAATGGCCTTTAATTTTTGTGGTTTTTCTGTGTATTTCCTATGCACTTGATCCTCCCATTCAAGACCCTCCCACAAATATTTATTCTATTTCTTGTTCCTCATGAGGTCAATCTGTCCTTCCTACTCCATTAGTCTATACGTAACCTCTGGGATTCTACAGATTGTAGCTTGGCTATCATGAACTAATAATACATAGCATATTTCTCTGGGATATGATTTATTTGTAGTTCTATCCACTTATCTGTGATCTTTTTAATGGCTGAGTAATACTCCACTGTACAAATGTACCACATTATGCATTCTTTTGTTAAGAAACATCAAGGTTGTTTCCAATTTCTAGCTATTGTGGAGAGAACAGCAGTGAAAAGGGTTGAACAAGTATCTCTGTAATAGGTTGAAGTGACCTTTGTATATGTGCCCAAGAGTAGAATAGGTAGATTGAAGCCCATCTTTCTGAGGAACTGCCACACTGACTTTCGTAACAGCTCTACAGGTTTGCACCCCCACTAGCAATCAATGACTCTTTCCGTTACTCAGCCTCCTTGCTAGCATGAGCTGTCACTTGTGGTGTTGATCTTAGCCATTCTGACAGGTGTAAGATGAAATCTCAAAGTAGTTTTGATTTTCCTGATGGCTAATGAGCTGAGCATTTCTTTAAGTGTTTCAGAACCATTTGAGATTCCTCTTTTGTGAATTCTGGTTGTATCTGTTCCCCATTTTTAATTCATTTATTTTCTTGATACCTAGTTTTGTTTGTTTGTTTTTGAGTTCTTTGTATACTTTGGATTTTAGCTCTCTAGTGGATGTTTAATTGGAAAAAAAAATTCCCATCCTAAGGCTTTCTTTAGCCAAATGAAGGTTTTTATTTTTTATTTTTTTATTTTACTTTTTGACATGTGAGAGTTTTTCATTCTTTAAGATACAGTTTATTACTTGATGTTATGTCTAGAAAATCTTTTCCTGTGCCAATGAGTTTAAGACTATTCCCCACTTTCTCTTCTATCAAGTTCAGTATATATATTATGTTGTTGAGGTCTTTGATCATTTGGAGTTTAGTTCTGTGTAGTATAATAAGTATGGATCCATTTGCATTTTTCTATATGTAGCCATCCAGTTTGACCAGCACCATTTGGTCAAGATGCTGTCTTTCTTCCAATGTATACTTCTGGCTTCTTTATTTAAAAAAATCAAGTGTCCATATGTATGTGGATTATGACTGAGTCTTAAATTTGATTCCATTGATCAACATTTATGCAAATACCATACTGTTTTTATTACTATAGCTCTGTAGAATAATTTGGGATTAGGGCTGGCCATATCTCCAGTGGTTCTTTTATTATTCATAATTGTTTCTGTGTGTGTATCTTTTTTTGTATAAGGCTGAAAAGTATCCTTTCATGTTCTGTAAAGATGTTGGAATTTTGAGGGATATTGTACTGGATCTGTCAACTGCTTTTGGTAGAATGTACGTTTTTATGATGTTAATGTTGTATAAGTATGAGGGATTTTTCCATCTTCTGATATCTTCTTCTGTGAATTGAAGTTTTTATCACACAACTTTTTTGAATGCTTGGTAAAAGGTACTCCAAGGTATTTTATATTATTTGAGGCCTTTGTGAAAGATGATGTTTCCCTGATTTCTTTTTCAGTCTATTTGTCATTTGTATTTAGAAAGACTACAGACTTTTATAAGTTAATTTTGTATCCAGCTACTTTGCTGAAAGTGTTTATCAGTTGTAGAAATTCTGGTGGAAATTTTAGGGTCACTTATATTTATTATCATAACATCTGCAAATAGATATTTTGATCTCCTTCTATGTTTGATTGTTCTAGTTAAGAATTCAAGTGCTATGTTGAATAGACATTGGACAGCCTTGTCTTCTTTATAATTTCAGTGGAGTCACTTAGAGTTTCCCAGCATTTAAATTTATGTTGGTTGTGGACTTGCTGTAAACTGCTTTTTTTTTTTTTTTTTTTTTTTTTTTTTTTACTTTTTTGAGGTATATCTTTGTATCCCTAATTTCTCTAGGATGTTTATCATGAAGAGATGTTTTATTTCATCAAAGACATTTTCTGCATCTCGTGAAATGATCATGTGGATTTGTCCTTTAGTTTGTTTATATAATGGATTACATTTTTTGACTTATTATATTGAGCCATCTGCAGGTAGATGCCTACTTGATCCTGGCAGATGATCTTTTTGATGTGTTCTTGGATTCAGTTTGTAGTATTTTATTGAGAATATGCATGTATGTGCATAAAGGAAATTGGTCAGTAGTTTTGTTGCTGTTGTTGGGTTTTCATATAGTTTGTGTACTGAGATAAATGGCCTTATAAAGTAAATTAGACAATGTTTCTCCTTTTTCTATTTTATGGAGTAGTTTGAGGAGTATTGTCATTAACTCTTATTTGAAAGTCCAGTTAAAATTTGTGTTAAAAACTGGAATTTTTTCGTTGTTGGTAGACTCTTAATTACTTCTTCTATTTCACTAGGAGTTATAGGTCTATTTAAATTACTCATCTGATCTTGATTTAACTTTGATAAATAGTATGTATCAAGAAAACTATCCATTTCTTTTAAATTTTCTAATTTAGTAGAGTATAAGTTGTTGAAATATGTCCTTATGATTCTCTGGATTTCCTTGGTGTCAGATCTTCTTTCTCACTTTTCCTTTGTAATTTTGTTAATTTGGATATTCTCTCTTTGGCTTTAAATTAAGTCAGATAAAGATTTGTTAATATTATTGAGTTGTTTTCAAAGAACCAACTTTTTGTTTCATTGATTCTCTGTTGTTTTGTTGTTGTTTGTTTCTATTATATTGATTTCAGCCCCAAGTTTGATTATCTCTTTCTGTCTTCCTCTAACAGTGTGAGATATAATATATATATTCTACTCCTGACTTCTGATACTCAACTTTTAAAGGCCCTGCTGGGGAAAGCTCAAGAAAAATATAAATGAATAATTTATGATAGATCTATCCCACAGTATGAAGAAAGACAAATTCTCTTGCATTTTCCTTTTCATTTCTTGTACTGATCAATCTTGAAAGGTCAACTTGAATGTTTCTGATACCTCAAGCCTACTTATACAGACATCAGAATAGACAGTTTTTCTTGATTAAGCACCAATGTGACATTTTAAAGGGAATGTGTTGGTATGTATTTCTGTGTATGTAAATAGTGGGCTTTAAAATGTTGTAGTAGTGGAATACACTGAAAATCCTGGTGATATTCCCCATTGTAAATGAAGTGAGTGGCTCTGTCTATAGTTGTAATTTCCTCACATAGTGGTCATGGCAGCATGTCGTTTTTTTCCCCTTATATTCCTACCATGAAAAGTATTTTCTTTTTCTCTAATTTTTAATCTCCAAGTTTTAATAGTAGCTTGGTTTTCTAACAAGCCAGAAAAGTTTAGTGGCTAGTCATTGTCATTTTTATACAGTGTGGGCTGATTGAGGGATGTTTAAATGGCTTGGCTGAGAGATAGAGGGCCTGAAATTTCAGCCGGGATTATCATTTAAGATAAGAAAGCCTCTGAAATACTGGAAATCACTTCAAGTTAAAATTTCTATTACAAAAATATGTAGTTGCAAAATCACAGTATCTTTGTTTCATACTTCAAGTCAATGAATATTTAGATATTCTCTATGAAACAACCTATGTGTATAACTATGTGAAAAAATCTGAATTTATAAGAGATTTCCTAATATATGCATTTCATTTTCCTTCATAATTTTGTCTCTACCTGAATTATTTTCAATTTTTAGTAACATTTTTGATAGGTTCATTGGATTTTTAACTTTTATAATTAAAAATTAATTAAAATATAATGATATCAATTCTCCCTTCTTATCTGCCCTTCACCTCTTCTGTTGTCGCCCCCACTCTTGATGGCCTCTTTATATATATTGTGTGTATGTGTGTGTGCATTGTGTATATATGATTTCAGGCCTTATCACTTTGTATTGGATGTCCAATTAGAGACTTCATTTTCTCTCTCTTTTTTTCCCACCTCTCTCTCTCTCTGAAGTCATTAGTTCTCTGTCTAGGGGTGAGACACCTGAGATTTTTTCCATCTATATTAACATGTCTATTGGTATTACCATTGTTCAGGTCTTGTTAAGGCAGTCATATTATTAAAACATCATGGGTGAAGCTTCACTGTCATTTCTAGGAGACACAATACCACAGCAGACTTCTTGGCCTTTGACTCTTAGAATTTACCCCATCTCCTTCTACCAATGTTCTCTGAACTTCAAGTACAAGAGTCATGTTGTAGATGTATCCATTGGAACTGGCCACCCCACGATCAGTTGATCTCTGCTTTATGGTTAGTTGTGGTTTTCTGTACTTGTCTCCATCTTCTGCCAAAAGTAGTTCTGTTGGCACAGGGTGAGACAGACATTTATCTGTGAGTATAAGGACAAGTTTTAGAATAAAGTTATGAGTTGTGCTTGTCTAGTAAAGTATCAGTAATAGCTTCTATAAGATACTTGTCCTCACTAGCCTCAGATACTTGACTAAGGTTTCATACATAAATTCTCTTCTATTGGGCAGATGTTTTAAGTCCAATTAGACAGTTGTTGGTTACTGCTAGATATAAATGCAGCTTTAGGGATATGTTGGCATGGTGGGCATTGCTGTGGTTCTTAAGCAGCACAACTGAATAGGGCTATTTGTTGTTTCCTTCCCTTGGAAAATTGCATGGCACTTTGCTACTATCAAAGCCAGGTCACAAGGAGGCTTTCAGGTCAGATACTGATCGAATATTCTGAGTACTGTGTCCAAAGTGTGGACTGTCTTCAACAACAAGCACCCACTCTTTTGCAGTTGAATTTTGTCTGTGTCACACCATTAATTACTACCTAAATATTCTCAATCCCGTTTTTCTGATATTGATGGAAGTAATGACATTTTTCCTGATTTTTAAAAAGAAATAAGGACACAACCTCTGCTTTCTATTTTTATTAATATATTTCTAAATGCAGGGGAAAATTTGGTTTTGAAATAATTTTGACTACCAGAAAACAGCTGCCAGTTTAGTTTCTCATTATACTTATTCTTGACCTGCAACATTTTATTGGAGATTTTTAAAATTATGTTTTGTTATTTGAACAGAAACTCTGGAGCCATTTCTTGAGTACCATAATAATAGAATATTCATCCTATATTAAATCAATAAGTTTATCTTTTAAGGATAGGAGGAGGATCACTAGGAAATCTTAAGAATTTTACAGTCAATTTTAATGTCAAGGCACAATGTTAATGTTTAGACGATTACCAAAATGTTTGCCATACTGTATAAGAGGTAAATGTAAGAAAAATAAATGTCATTAAAATAATCTATTTGTATATAAAGTAGATATAAACTTGTCTATTTTTGCATATGCTGCCTAGGTTCATATAAATGGTATCAATTCTAAGTATTAAGTCTTTTTAAATTCCCTGTGCTCTAGTTGATCTGCCATAAATTACTAGGAAGTAGATGATTCATCTTAATGTTTTTATAAAAAATACTCACAACAGGAAGCTCTGCAAAAGCTATGGAGGTATTAAAAATTTTGACTAAATAATTTAAGAAGTCACTTGCATTCTTTTGCATTTTTTTTAGCCAGTTTGGCAAATAGACATAAATCATGTGATTTTTTAAAAATGTGTACTAATTATTAGTTTTCTAGATTTTGAATAAAAGACAAAAGAAACAAGCCTCAGTGCTTCTTAGACTCACAGGCCATCCTGTCTTATGAATAACCTTCCTGCAATCCCCTAAAATATTACACATTTTCATTCATTACAGAAGCAGTCAAGGAACAAAAGCACTGCCTCCTAAAAATATACCACGTGTTCCCTTTGAGTAATGGAAAGAGAAGGTAGGTACAGTCCCTCACAGTCCCGATTTGGGTTCTAAAATGATGAAATGAACGAGGATAAAGGGGCTTCTGACACAGCACTCAGTCATGGGCACTGACCTGTCAAACATCTGTCAAAGCCATACTGAAATAAATCCAGGGATTTAATATCTTTGAGGTACTAGAGAACTTCTCTTTCAGTTGGACTTAAAGAAATAAATTAATGCTCGTCAGGGTGAGTTTTCAACAGACACAACTCCAGTTTAAACATTCACCCTGGAAGGCAGATGGAGACCTAAGTTCAGAAAGGACTATTCATTGGATCTGAGAGCCAATGGGATGGAAAAAATGATAAAAGATCTCCAGGGGACATCAACCGATTGTCCTGCTCTTTGAAACTCTTTCACACGGCATGATCTAGAGGATCATCCTCAGCTGGGTCTCAAGCTGTTGCTGCCTTTTGCACCCTTATTCTCTTTCACCTCTACAGCACTTGCTAACCCATTCTGAAAAGCTTCTGTCCCCGTTTCTGTTTTCTGGAAGTTGGTACTCTGTTCTATACAGATTTTGTATTGTGTATAATATCTATGAAAAGTTCTAATTCTGAATAAGCAAGGTAACCAAACAGAATCATCACTGGGAAACAAAATAATTTATGTTAGAAAAGCAGTGTGTCTCATATGGAATCTGTGCTGGTTGATTTTTATGAACTTGACGCTTAACTAGATAAAGCTGGGAAGATGGAATCCTAGTTGAGAAAATGACTCCATAAACTGGCCTATAGGCAAGCCTATGGGAATTTTTTTGATTAATGACTAATGTGGGATGACCCAGCCCACTGTGAGTGCTTCCACCAATGGACAGGTGGTTCTGGGTTATATAAGAAAGCAGGATAGGAAGTCAAGGGGAGAAAGTCAGTAAGCAAGGTTCCTTCATCACTCCTGCTTCCATGTTCCTGCCTTGAGTTTCTACTCTGACTTCTTTTGATGATGAGTTACGGTGAGAAATTGTAAACTTAACTAAACCCTTTCTTCCTCAATTGTTTTTGGGCATGGTATTTTATCACAGCAATAAAAATCCTAACTAAGACAAGTCGTTCTCCACAGATGAAGAACATCAGTCAGGACTGATCAGCTTAGGCAACAGATTCCTGCTCAATTGGAGGCTTGAGATATCTGGAGGAACTAGATAATTCAGAACTCAATGCAAAAGAAAAATTATAAATCAGATGATTAGAACACAGTATGTATTTAGAGTTTTTTAGTGGAGGCTTATAAATTATAAAATATTTTGAAGGGTGATAATTCTTGATTCTTCTCATAAAGGAAATTCTGATACACGTAAGAAGCTAAGATTTATATAACTTTGTTCCCACAAAATAAAAACAACAAAAATATTTACTAATAAAGTCTTGCCAGGAAGGCAAAGAAGAATTCAAAATATTTTTTTTTTTTAACAAGGGAACTTGATTTCGCCTCTTGAAAAAAAAAAAAAAAAGAAATGAAAACTATCCCTTATGATACTCTTTCCATTTTAGTTTGCTCAGGGCATTCCTCAGGACAGGGTTTGGCCTCTCATCACCTACCAAGTCTGCATCCCCAAGAAGCTGTCTTGGCATCAGGCTGATGACTGATCCATGAAAACTAGAGAGCCCCCCTTTTCTGTCACTCAAACTTCTACATCTTGGTTTTATAACTCAACTGCTCTCTGTTGATGCTGTGTAGCCTGGCTGGGAGCCCAATAGCATTGGAAGATTCATGACTGTCATTGTCTGTTGATATTTTACTCTCTGTACCAATGGCAGTCAGTAAGGTTAGAGCTTTTTTTTTTTTTTTTTTTTTTTTTTTTTTTTTCAGCTACTCTGATCATTTTCATTTATACATTCCCAACGGACATATAAGTTTCATGATCATTTTCTTTTTTTTTTAATAGGTATTTTCTTCATTTACATTTTCAATGCTATCCTAAATGTCCCCCATATTCTCCCCCCTTTCCCCTCCCCCCACTCCCCTATTTCCCCACTCCCCTATTTCCCCACTCCCCTACCCCCCCCCCCCCCACACACACACACTCCCACTCCTTGGCCCTGGCATTCCCCTGTTCTGAGGCATATAAAGTTTGCAAGACCAAGGGGCCTCTCTTTCCAATGATGGCTGACTAGGCAATCTTTGGGTACATATGCAGCTAGAAACATGAGCTGGGGGGGGGGGGTACTGGTTAGTTCATATCATTGTTCCACCTATAAGGTTGCAGACCCCTTTAGCTCCTTGGGTACTTTTTCTAGATCCTCCATTGGGGGCCCTGTGATCCAACCAATAGCTGACTGTGAGCATCCACTTCTGTGTTTGCTAGGCCCCGGCATAGCCTCACAAGAGACAGCTATATCTGGGTCCTTTCAGCAAAATCTTTCTAGTGTATGCAATTGTGTCAGTGTTTGGAGGCTGATTATGGGATGGATCCCCAGGTATGACAGGGTCTAAATGGTCCATCCTTTCACCTCAGCTCCAAACTTTGTCTCTGTAACTCTTTCCATGAGTGTTTTGTTCCCAATCCTAAGAAGGGGCAAAGTGTCCATATTTTGGTCTTCATTCTTCTTGAGATTCATGTGTTTTGCAGATTATATCTTGTATCTTGGGTATTCTAAGTTTTTGGGTTAATATCCACTTATCAGTGAGTACATATCATGTGAGTTCTTTTGTGATTGGATTACCTCACTCAGGATGATGCCCTCCAGGTCCATCCATTTGCCTCAGAATTTCATAAATTCATTCTTTTTAATAGCTGAGTAGTACTCCATTGTGTAAACAATGTACATTTCCTGTATCCATTCCTCTGTTGAGGGACATCTGGGCTCTTTCCAGCTTCTGGCTATTATAAATAAGGATGCTATGAACATAGTGAAGCATGTATCCTTCTTACCAGTTGGAACATCTTCTGGATTAATGCCCAGGAGAGGTATTGCTGGATCCTCCGGTAGTACTATGTCCAATTTTCTGAGGAACCTCCAGACTGATTTCCAGAGTGGTTGTACAAGCTTGCAATCCCACCAAAAATGGAGGAGTGTTCCTCTTTCTGCACATCCTTGCTAGCATCTGCTGTCACCTGAGTTTTTGATCTTAGCCATTCTGACTGGTGTGAGGTGGAATCTCAGGGCTGCTTTGAATGCATTTCCCTAATGATTAAGGGTGCTGAACATTTTTCAGGTGCTTCTCAGCTATTCGGTATTCCTCAGGTGAGAATTCTTTGTTCAGCTCTGAGCCCCATTTTTTAATGGGGTTATTTGATTTTCTGGAGCCCACCTTCTTGAGTTCTTTATATATTTTGGATATTAGTCCCCTATCCGATTTGGGATAGGTAAAGATCCTTTCCCAATCTGTTGGTGGCCTTTTTGTCTTATTGACAGTGTCTTTTGCCTTACAGAAGCGTTGCAATTTTATGAGGTCCCATTTGTCGATTCTCAATCTTACAGCTCAAGCCATTGCTGTTCTATTCAGGAATTTTCCCCCTTTGCCCATATTGTTGAGGCTTTTCTCCACTTTCTCCTCTATAAGTTTCACTGTCTCTGGTTTTATGTGGAGTTCCTTGATTCACTTAGATTTGACCTTAGTACAAGGAGATAGGAATGGATCAATTCACATTCTTCTATATGATAACCGCCAGTTGTGCCAGCACCATTTGTTGAAAATGCTGTTTTTTCCCCTCACTGGATGGATTTAGCTCCCTTGTCAAAGATCAAGTGACCATAGGTGTGTGTGTGGGTTCATTTCTGAGTCTTCAATTCTATTCCATTGGTGTACTTGTCTGTCACTATACCAGTACCATGCAGTTTTTATAACAATTGCTCTGTAGTACACCTTTGGGTCAGGCATGGTGATTCCACCAGAGGTTCTTTTATCCTTGAGAAGAGTTTTTGCTATCCTAGGTTTTTTGTTATTCCAGATGATTATGCAGATTGCCCTTTCTAATTCGTTGAAGAACTGAGTTGGAATTTTGATGGGGATTGCATTGAATCTGTAGATTGCTTTGGCAGGATAGCCATTTTTACTATACTAATCCTGCCAATCCATGAGCATGGGAGATCTTTCTATCTTCTGAGATCTTCTTTGGTTTCTTTCTTCAGAGACTTGAAGTTCTTATCATACAGATATTTCACTTCCTTAGAGTCACACCAAGGTATTACACATTATTTGTGACTATTGTGAAAGGTGTTGTTTCCCTAATTTCTTTCTCATCCTGTTTATCCTTTGTGTAGAGAAAGACCACTGATTTGTACTTCAGTGAAGCTGTTTATCAGGTTTAGGAGTTCTCTGGTGGAATTTTTAGGGTCAGTTATATATACTATCATATCATCTGCAAATAGTGATATTTTCACTTCTTCCTTTACATTTTGTATCATCTTGACCTACTTTTTTTGTCGAATTGCTCTGGCTAGGCCTTCAAATACTATGTTGAATAGGTATGGAGAAAGTGGGCAGCCTTGTGTAGTCACTGATTTTAGTGAGATTGCTTCCAGCTTCTCACCATTTACTTTGATGTTGGCTACTGGTTTGCTGTAGATTGCTTTTATCATGTTTAGGTATGGGCCTTGAATTCCTGATCTTTCCAAGACTTTTATCATGAATGGGTGTTGGATTTTGTCAAATGCTTTCTCTGCATCTAATGAGATGATCATGTGGTTTTTTGCCTTTGAGTTTGTTTATATACTGGATTACGTTGATGGATTTCCGTATATTGAACCACCCCTGCATCAATGGGATGAAACCTACTTGGTCAGGATGGATGGTTGTTTTGATGTGTTCTTGGATTCGGTTAGCGAGAATTTTATTGAGTATTTTTGCATCGATATTCATAGAGGAAATTTGTCTGAAGTTCTCTATCTTTGTTGGGTGTTTCTGTGGTTTAGGTATCAGAGTAATTGTGGCTTCATAGAATGAATTGGATAGAGGAACTTCTGCTTCTATTTTGTGGAATAGTTTGCGAAGTACTGGAATTAGATCTTCTTTGAAGATCTGATAGATCTCTGCAATAAACCTATCTGGTCCTGGGATTTTTTTGGTTGGGAAACTATTAATGACTGCTTCTATTTCTTTTGGGGATATAGGACCGTTTAGATCATTAACCTGATTCTGGTTTATCTTTGGTACCTGGTATCTGTCTAGAAACTTGTCCATTTCATCCAGGTTCTCCAGTTTTATTGAGTATAGCCTTTGGTAGAAGGATCTGATGGTGTTTTAGATTTCTTCAGGATCTGTTGTTATGTTTCCCTTTTCATTTCTGATTTTGTTTATTAGGATGCTGTCCCTGTGCCCTCTAGTGAGTCTGGCTCAGGGTTTATCTATCTTGTTGATTTTCTCAAAGAACCAGCTCTTCATTTGGTTGATTCTTTGAATAGTTCTTCTTGTTTCCACTTGGTTGATTTTGCCCCTGAGTTTGGCTATTTCCTGCTCTCTACTGCTCTTGGTTGAATTTTCTTCCTTTTTTCTAGAGCGTTTAGGTGTGTTGTCAAGCTGCTAGTGTGTGCTCTCTCTAGTTTCTTTTTGGAGGCACTCAGAGCTATGAGTTTCCCTCTTAGAAATGCTTTCATTGTGTCCTATAAGTTTGGGCATGTTGTGGCTTTGTTTTCATTAAACTCTAAAATGTCTTTAATTTCTTTCTTTATTCCTTCCTTGACCAAGGTATCATTGTAGAGAGTTTTGTTCAGTTTCCACTTGAATGTTGGCTTTCTATTATTTATGTTGTTATTGAAGATCAGCCTTAGTCCATGGTGATCTGATGGGATGCATGGGACAATTTCAATATTTTTGTATCTGTTGAAGCCTGTTTTGTGACCAATTATATGGTCAGTTTTGGAGAAGGTATCTTGAGGTGCTGAGAAGAAGGTATATCTTTTTGTTTTAGGATAAAATGTTCTGTAGATATCTGTTAAATCCATTTGTTTCATAACTTCTGTTAGTTTCACTGTCTCCCTGTTTATTTTCTGTTTCCATGATTTGTCCATTGATGAAAGTGGTGTGTTGAAATCTCCCACTATTATTGTTTGAGGTGCAATGTGCACTTTGAGCTTTACTAAAGTTTCTTTAATGGATGTGGCTACCCTTGCATTTGGAGCATAGATATTCAGAATTGAGAGTTCCTCTTGGAAGATTTTTACCTTTGATGAGTATGAAGTGTCCCTCCTTGTCTTTTTTGATAACTTTGGGTTGGAAGTCAATTTTATTATATATTAGAATGACTACTGAAGTTTGTTTCTTTAGACCATTTGCTTGGAAAATTGTTTGCCAGCCTTGCATCTGATGTAGTGTCTGTCTTTTCCCCTGAGATGGGTTTCCTGTAAGCAGCAAAATGTTGGGTCCTGTTTGTGTAGCCAGTCTGTTAGTCTATGTCTTTTTATTGGGGAATTGAGTCCATTGATATTAAGAGATATTAAGGAAAAGTCATTGTTGCTTCCTATTATTTTTGTTGTTAGAGTTGACATTCTGTTCTTATGGCTGTCTTCTTTTAGGTTCGTTGAAAGATCACTTTCTTGCTTTTTCTAGGACATTGTTTCTGTCCTTGTATTGTTTTTTTTTTTTTTTTCTTCTGTTATTATCCTTTGAAGGGCTGGATTCATGGAGAGATAATGTGTGAATTTGGTTTTGTCATGGAATTCTTTCGTTTCTCCCTCTATGTTAATTGAAAGTTTGGCTGGGTATCGTAGCCTGGGCTGGCTTTTGTGTTCTCTTAGTGTGTGTATAACACCTGTCCAGGATCTTCTGGCTTTCATAATCTCTGGTGAAAAGTCTGGTGTAATTCTGATAGGTCTGCCTTTATATGTTACTTGACCCATTTCCCTTACTGCTTTTAATATTCTATCTTTATTTAGTGCATTTGTTGTTCTGATTATTATGTGTCAGGAGGAATTTCTTTTCTGGTCCAGTCTATTTGGAGTTCTGTAGGCTTCTTGCATGTTCATGGGCATCTCTTTCTTTAGGTTTGGGAAGTTTTCTTCTATAATTTTGTTGAAGATATTTGCTGGACTTTAAGTTGAAAATCTTCATTCTCATTTACTCCTATTATCTGTAGGTTTAGTCTTCTCATTGTGTCCTGGATTTCCTGGATGTTTTGATTTAAGATCTTTTTGCATTTTGTATTTTCTTTGATTGTTGTGCCGATGTTCTCTATTGAATCTTTTGCACCTGAGATTCTCTCTTCCATCCCTTGCATTCTGTTGCTGATGCTTGAATCTAAGGTTCCAGATTTCTTTCCTAGGGTTTCTATCTACAGCATTGCCTCACTTTGGGTTTTTTTTTTTTATTGTGTCTACTTCCCTTGTTAGGTCTAGTATTGTTTTGTTCATTTCCATCACCTGTTTGGATGTGTTTTCCTGTTTTTCTATAAGGACTTCTACCTGTTTGGTTGTGTTTTCCTGTTTTTCTTTAAGGACTTCTAACTCTTTAGCAGTGTTCTCCTGTCTTTCTTTAAGTGAGTCATTAAAGTCCTTCTTGATGTCCTCTGCCATCATCATGAGATATGCTTTTAAATCTGGGTCTAGATTTTCGGCTGTGTTGGGATGCCCAGGTCTGGGCGAGGTGGGAGTGCTGCTTTCTGATGATGGTGAGTGGTCTTGTTTTCTTTTAGTAAGATTCTTACCTTTGCCTTTCACCATCTGGTAATCCCTGGAGTTAGTTGTTATCCTCTTGTGATTCTGTTAGCCTGTATCAGTAGAACTGGGAGAATAGCTCTCTCCTCTGAGTTTCAGTGGTCAGAGCATTCTCTTCAGGCAAGCTTTCCTCCTACAGGGAAGGTGCACAGATATCTGGTGTTCGGACCTGCCTCCTGGCAGAAAATGAAGGCCTGAAACAGGACCTGTCCCAGAATCTGTGTCACTTCGGCCTGTCAAAGAAGCTGTTAGCTTCTGTAGTTCACACTCTCACCTGCGCAGACTAGTCTTAGAGGGATCCAGGACCCAAGATGGCTTCCCCAGGTGCTCTGGCAAAACCCTCCTGAGCAGGGCGGACACCTCTCCTCTAGCAGGGAAGGTGCCTGGGTGTCTGGAGCCCAAAACTTGATCTGTCTCTGAAGCTGTCCTCCAGGGACCTTGGGGGTGTCCACCGACTCTGTGCCCAGGTGACCAGGTGCTAAGACTTTGAGTGCTATCTTTGTGTAATAATTCTGTTAAAATAGGGACAGGGGAAATAGCTCTGTATTCAAAAGGGCTTGTTCTTCCAAAGGGTTCAGTATCTATTGTAAGGCAGTTCATACCCATCTATAAGTCCAGCCAGAAGGTATTTGATGGTTTCCTCTGGTCTTGGAGGAACCTGCACATCTACACACACACACACACACACACACACACACACACACACACACACTCACTCATGCACACACATGTTCACGCACACCCCTCCACCACCACCCACCCACCCACACACAAAGTCCTGCCAAAAGAGGACTATTGAGGTGAGCAAACCTGGGCTTCAATGGTTAACAAATACAGTCTGCCAATGGACTAAACAAATACAACCAAGCTCTCAGAAGGCTGATCTTAGGAAGCCAGCAACAGGCTTATTCTCAGAAAACAAGAAGAGACATGACCCCTTTATTTTAGCTTTTGTAGCCTCAATATACTTACTGTATTTTAGTTAATCCATTAGCCAAGAAATAAACATTTTGAGAGAACCCACTTTTTAAACAAAGCTATGTCTACAGAAGAAAAGACAGATGTTAGAGAGGTATGATGATCAGCTATATTTGCAATCTTAAAATTACCCTGGTGACAAATTTCTGAGCAGTAGCAGTTTTCCAAGGAATAGCCTAGATATGAAGAGATCTAAGAAAAAAAACAGGGAACAGTTGCCTGCCTTTAGCTCTTCTTGCTTCTGCTGATGCCAGCGTTTGTTACCTAATGCTGACTCAGTATCTCCAAATCTTCAGAGAACTTACATCACTAGATCAGAACTGATGAAGCATTCAGCATTTGGACTATGAAGCTACTCGATTTTCTGCCTCTTCCAGTCATCTATCATCTGTCGGTCGGTCGGTCTATCTATCTATCTATCTATCTATCTATCTATCTATCTATCTATCTCTCTATCTATCTATCTATCATTTATTATCTATCAATTTATTTATCTATGTATCCATCTATCATTTATCTACTACTGATCTACCTACTTATCTATATATCTATCATCTGTCTGTCTGTCTAATTTTCTTGTAGCTTTGATCTTCTAGAAAGCCCTGTCTAATAGAATAGGAAGAGTTCTTGCCTTTGATGAATTTAATCTTCTAAATGAAAAGAATAGATTTATTTGTGTGACTCTAAGGTAGTATGACAAAATTTTAAGAACAAGTCTGCTGGAATGTGAATGTGCCTATGTGAGTGGGTGCATGGGTATGTTTGTGCAGATGTGTGTTACACATATGCCTATGTGTAACACACAGATGTAGAGGCTAAGAACAACCTCAATTGTTCTCCCCCAGGCACTTTTATTTTGAGCCAGGTAAGATTTAGAGATTTTTTTTTTCTCCATCTCCCCCGTTCTCAGATTATAGGTATGTGTCACTGTGCCTGGCTTTTTAAATGAGGCTTCTCAGAATCATACTCAGGTCCTCATGACTACAAGACAAACACTTTGCTGACTGAGCTATCTCCCCAGATCCCTCAACTCTTTTTTATTTTTTAAACATGGCTAATTCATCTTTAAATGATTCCATTTTATTATAATTTCTAATGATATGTTTACTCAGTTTTGCAATGCAATATGTTTGTGATTAAGCATTGGACAAAAAGACCTAAAAATCTATGATGATTTCTCTCAGATATTTTATACCCCAAGATTATCTTCTTTTTTGACTAGATATGGATGTTTTACTTTTATGACATCTATACAGAGCTTGGAGAGGAAAAAATGTATATCACCATCATTGAACTTGTATAGAAATGTAGTATTTCCTCTTTGTAAAGGTCAGTTGGTGATAATACTTCCTTTACAAACATGGGATGCTTTAAAATATAAAGCACTACTGTGAGATAAACAAATTGTGTTTTTAGCTGAACAGAGGCCTGTTTTGTAAATTTTACTCACCTGCTCTGTGATGAGGAAATTGTTGCTGAGATTGCATGAATAATTTGCCTAGTGTCACACACCTGAAAGTCAAGGCAGGCCTGCATACTGGTCTATGGTCCTCCAAGAATAATATATAATACTGTATATTATATATGCTAGATAATATATATATAATGTTCATATGTGTATATATACATATGTGTATACAGTGTATATACATATATGTGTATAAATGTGTAATACATTTCCTCTTCCTAGTGATAACTCTGTTGTCTCAGGGAAGTAGGCAGTTAATATAGCCTGTGTCATTAGTTTGAAAAGAAAATCTTGTCAAAGAACCTGTGGGGATGTTCTTCCCAGAAAAACCACACTGGATGCTTGCCAGCAGCTGCAAGAGGACTCAGTGGGGCTCCCACAGTGTTTGTTCTCCCTAAAGTTACAGTGATGTTGTTTTTGGACACTGTCAAACCACATCTGTTGCTATCAATGTGCTTCCAAAACTTTTGAATCTTATTCTTGTCATGCAAAGTACAGAGCAATGTGAGCAATATAATAAAAGCCAATGCAGTGAACATTCCAGTTTCTTAGAAAGACTCTTCAGAAGTTCTTTCTTTTGTCTGTATTGCTATCACCTCTCTGCCTGCTGTGCTGGCTTTCTTTTTCCCTAACCCTTCTCCTCAATATGCATCTCAACTTCTTTCTCTTCTTTTGTTCAGTTTAGAAGGAAAGATCTTTGGCATAGAGGAATGGGTGCCTTTATCAAGTCTGGATATCAAATAATTTTTCACCTCCCTTTAGTTGAAATTGCAGGATCAGGATTTTCTCCCTCTTGTTCTCCAGGATCACAGGTGGGGTGGGGTGAGGGTGCTATTGACTTCTCCATGTCTTTTGGCAGATGGATAGACATACCAGCCAGGAAGGGATCTGACTCTTAGATGAATTCTTTTATCCTTAAAGGGCTTCCTGCAGAGGAAGCCATTAGTATTTAGTTATTGGGTTTCTACTCCCCGTGGTGTCTAAGAAACCATTCATTTAATTTTGTGACATTTCTAGTGGCTTTGGGGAGCTAAGCCTATGTGAAAAGGCCTGTTCCTGTGGAGGATAACAGAGAGAATGCAAATGGAATTCAAATGGTCAAGCCACCAGCCTCTGATCTGAGCTCGCTCCCTCTCTCCCCACTCTGTGTGTGTGTCTCTCTCTGTGTCTGTCTCTGTCTCTTTCTGACTCTGTGTGTGTGTGTGTGTGTATGTGTGTCTCCCCTTAGCCCCGAGCCTTTGTGCACCTCTTTCCAGCCATCCAGACATTTTCCATGGTTATGTTCCCAAAGCCCTAGTCAGAGTTGCAGTGCCTGATCTTTCCCTTTCTTTGGCCAGGAATTGGCTCCAGAAGATAAGCAGACTAAGATTTTAACAACAGAGGCAGTTAAGAAATGTCTGGTGTTTGGATGAAAAACAGGATGCATGTTCCCTCCTAAACTTTTCTGTCAGAGGTGTAAGGAGATTGTCAAGTAGATAAGAATTTATGCTTTGGTATCAGATAGCCCTGTCACTCACTGCTGTGCTCAGGGTGAGGGACATAAACACTATGGGAAAATGAAGTATTACATAAGATTGCTCTAAGACCAAAGGTGAGCTAATTTTTGCAACATATTTAGAATTATATTAGTACACAGTACAGTAAATGTTAAGTGTTACTAATATTACCCCCGATTATACTCTTCTTTTTGAGCTAGTTGCACACAGGAATTTGTCCTTCTCCTTTTACTAGAGCAGTGTTGCCCAATACAAGTATAATACAAGTTACACATTTACTTTAGTAACCACATTAAAAGTACGGAGAAGCAAAAAAAAAAAAAAAAAAAGTATGAAGAAACAGGTAAAATTAATTTCAAGAACATCTTTAAAACCTCAGATAAAATATTCACTTCAATATGAAATTTAGCATGCAATTATTGAGCTATTACACATTCTCTTTATATACTGTTTCAGGGATAAATATGTATTTCCTAAAAGCATTTCAATTCAGAAAAGCTACATTTTATGTTTCAACAGTCTCATGCAGCTCATTGCTAAACCATTGGACAGATTTATCACAAGTAGCACGAGAATGGAATACTTCTTGACATTTGAAAGAGATGTGGGCAGAAAGGAAAAAGGAAGAAAATCCTGAGCACAATAAAGGACTCTGATGACTTAAGTTTTCAAACATTTTATTGATTTTTTTGTAAGTTTCACATCATGAACCCTAATCCCACTCATTTCCCCATCTCTTCATATCTGCCACTGCAAAGAAAATAAAAAGCAAAAATTAAAAAAAAATAAGCAAAACAAAGCATAGAAAACATCTTGTCGTGGAAGCTATATTTTGTCACAGTGTCCCCACAGTATATCCTTTTGTTCATACATCTTTACTGGCAAATATTAATTGCAATGAGTCATTGGTCTTGTTTGAGGCTTCGGCTTTCACTACACTATCAATGCTAGATCCTCATGGGGACTCCTCCTAGTTATTCTGTTGTTGCTCTGTGTCATGGCAACCTGCAGCTTTGGAACAGCAGGACTGTCCCTTTCACATGCTCCAGCAGTTCATAGATGATGCAGGTTTTGTGGTGAGCCAACTCAAAGCCTTAGATCTGGGCCTGTGAGGTAAATGAGTTGTCCAGCTTATCAGCTCTCCCACACCCATACCAAAAGGTTGAACTCTTTTTTTTTTTTTCCAGAATTTTTTTTTTCCATTTTTTATTAGGTATTTAACTCATTTACATTTCCAATGCTATACCAAAAGTCCCCCATATCTACCCACCCCCACTCCCCTATCCACCCACTCCCCCTTTTTGGCCCTGGTATTCCCCTGTACTGGGGCATATAAAGTTTGCAAGTCCAATGGGCCTCTCTTTCCAGTGATGGCCGACTAGGCCATCTTTTGATATATATGCAGCTAGAGTCAAGAGCTCCGGGGTACTGGTTAGCTCATAATGTTGTTCCACCTATAGGGTTGCAGATCCCTTTAGCTCCTTGGCTACTTTCTCTAGCTCCTCCATTGGGAGCCCTATGATCCATCCATTAGCTGACTGTGAGCATCCACTTCTGTGTTTGCTGGGCCCCGGCATAGTCTCACAAGAGACAGCTACATCTGCGTCCTTTCAATAAAATCTTGTTAGTGTATGCAATGGTGTCAGCATTTGGATGCTGATTATGGGGTGGATCCCTGGCTATGGCAGTCTCTACATGGTCCATCCTTTCATCTCAGCTCCAAACTCCGTCTCTGTAACTCCTTCCATGGGTGTTTTGTTCCCAAATCTAAGGAGGGGCATAGTGTCCACACTTCAGTCTTCATTCTCCTTGAGTTTCATGTGTTTAGCAAATTATATCTTATATCTTGGGTATCCTAGGTTTGGGGCTAATATCCACTTATCAGTGAATACATATTGTGTGAGTTTCTTTGTGAATGTGTTACCTCACTCAGGATGATGCCCTCCAGGTCCATCCATTTGGCTAGGAATTTCATAAATTCATTCTTTTTAATAGCTGAGTAGTACTCCATTGTGTAGATGTACCACATTTTCTGTATCCATTCCTCTGTTGAGGGGCATCTAGGTTCTTTCCAGCTTCTGGCTATTATAAATAAGGCTGCTATGAACATAGTGGAGCATGTGTCCTTCTTACCAGTTGGGGCATCTTCTGGATATATGCCCAGGAGAGGTATTGCTGGATCCTCCGGTAGTACTATGCCCAGTTTTCTGAGGAACCGCCAGACTGATTTCCAGAGTGGTTGTACAAGCCTGCACTCCCACCAACAATGGAGGAGTGTTCCTCTTTCTCCACATCCTCGCCAGCATCTGCTGTCACCTGAATTTTTGATCTTAGCCATTCTGACTGGTGTGAGGTGGAATCTCAGGGTTGTTTTGATTTGCATTTCCCTGATGATTAAGGATGTTGAACATTTTTTCAAGTGCTTCTCTGCCATTCGGTATTCCTCAGGTGAGAATTCTTTGTTCAGTTCTGAGCCCCATTTTTTAATGGGGTTATTTGATTTTCTGAAGTCCACCTTCTTGAGTTCTTTATATATGTTGGATATTAGTCCCCTATCTGATTTAGGATAGGTAAAGATCCTTTCCCAATCTGTTGGTGGTCTTTTTGTCTTATTGACGGTGTCTTTTGCCTTGCAGAAACTTTGGAGTTTCATTAGGTCCCATTTGTCGATTCTCGATCTTACAGCACAAGCCATTGCTGTTCTGTTCAGGAATTTTTCCCCTGTGCCCATATCTTCAAGGCTTTTCCCCACTTTCTCCTCTATAAGTTTCAGTGTCTCTGGTTTTATGTGAAGTTCCTTGATCCACTTAGATTTGACCTTAGTACAAGGAGATAAGTATGGATCGATTCGCATTCTTCTACACGATAACAACCAGTTGTGCCAGCACCAATTGTTGAAAATGCTGTCTTTCTTCCACTGGATGGTTTTAGCTCCCTTGTCGAAGATCAAGTGACCATAGGTGTGTGGGTTCATTTCTGGATCTTCAATTCTATTCCATTGGTCTACTTGTCTGTCTCTATACCAGTACCATGCAGTTTTTATCACAATTGCTCTGTAGTAAAGCTTTAGGTCTGGCATGGTGATTCCGCCAGAAGTTCTTTTATCCTTGAGAAGACTTTTTGCTATCCTAGGTTTTTTGTTATTCCAGACAAATTTGCAAACTGCTCCTTCCAATTCGTTGAAGAATTGAGTTGGAATTTTGATGGGGATTGCATTGAATCTGTAGATTGCTTTTGGCAAGATAGCCATTTTTACAATGTTGATCCTGCCAATCCATGAGCATGGGAGATCTTTCCATCTTCTGAGATCTTCTTTAATTTCTTTCTTCAGAGATTTGAAGTTTTTATCATACAGATCTTTCACCTCCTTAGTTAGAGTCACGCCAAGATATTTTATATTATTTGTGACTATTGAGAAGGGTGTTGTTTCCCTAATTTCTTTCTCAGCCTGTTTATTCTTTGTATAGAGAAAGGCCATTGACTTGTTTGAGTTAATTTTATATCCAGCTACTTCACCGAAGCTGTTTATCAGGTTTAGGAGTTCTCTGGTAGAATTTTTAGGGTCACTTATATATACTATCATATCATCTGCAAAAAGTGATATTTTGACTTCCTCTTTTCCAATTTGTATCCCCTTGATCTCCTTTTGTTGTCGAATTGCTCTGGCTAATACTTCAAGTACTATGTTGAAAAGGTAGGGAGAAAGTGGGCAGCTTTGTCTAGTCCCTGATTTTAGTGGGATTGCTTCCAGCTTCTCTCCATTTACTTTGATGTTGGCTACTGGTTTGCTGTAGATTGCTTTTATCATGTTTAGGTATGGGCCTTGAATTCCTGATCTTTCCAAAACTTTTATCATGAATGGGTGTTGGATCTTGTCAAATGCTTTTTCTGCATCTAACGAGATGATCATGTGGTTTTTGTCTTTGAGTTTGTTTATATAATGGATTACATTGATGGATTTTTGTATATTAAACCATCCCTGCATCCCTGGAATAAAACCTACTTGGTCAGGATGGATGATTTCTTTAATGTGTTCTTGGATTCGGTTAGCGAGAATTTTATTAAGGATTTTTGCATCGATATTCATAAGAGAAATTGGTCTGAAGTTCTCTATCTTTGTTGGATCTTTCTGTGGTTTAGGTATCAGAGTAATAGTGGCTTCATAAAATGAGTTGGGTAGAGTACCTTCTACTTCTATTTTGTGAAATAGTTTGTGCAGAATTGGAATTAGATCTTCTTTGAAGGTCTGATAGAACTCTGCACTAAACCCATCTGGTCCTGGGCTTTTTTTGGTTGGGAGACTATTAATAACTGCTTCTATTTCTTTAGGTGATATGGGACTGTTTAGATGGTCAACTTGATCCTGATTCAACTTTGGTACCTGGTATCTGTCCAGAAATTTGTCCATTTCGTCCAGGTTTTCCAGTTTTGTTGAGTATAGCCTTTTGTAGAAGGATCTGATGGTGTTTTGGATTTCTTCAGGATCTGTTGTTATGTCTCCCTTTTCATTTCTGATTTTGTTAATTAGGATTTTGTCCCTGTGCCCTTTAGTGAGTCTAGCTAAGGGTTTATCTATCTTGTTGATTTTCTCAAAGAACCAACTCCTCGTTTGGTTAATTCTTTGAATAGTTCTTCTTGTTTCCACTTGGTTGATTTCACCCCTGAGTTTGATTATTTCCTGCCGTCTACTCCTCTTGGGTGAATTTGCTTCCTTTTTTTCTAGGGCTTTTAGATGTGTTGTCAAGCTGCTAGTATGTGCTGTCTCCCGTTTCTTCTTGGAGGCACTCAGCGCTATGAGTTTCCCTCTTAGAAATGCTTTCATTGTGTCCCATAGGTTTGGGTACGTTGTGGCTTCATTTTCATTAAACTCTAAAAAGTCTTTAATTTCTTTCTTTATTCCTTCCTTGACCAAGGTATCATTGAGAAGAGTGTTATTCAGTTTCCACGTGAATGTTGGCTTTCCATTATTTATGTTGTTATTGAAGATCAGTCTTAGGCCATGGTGGTCTGATAGGATACATGGGACAATTTCAATATTTTTGTATCTATTGAGGCCTGTTTTGTGACCAATTATATGGTCAATTTTGGAGAAGGTCCCGTGAGGTGCTGAGAAGAAGGTATATCCTTTTGTTTTAGGATAAAATGTTCTGTAGATATCTGTCAGGTCCATTTGTTTCATAACTTCTGTTAGTTTCACTGTGTCCCTGTTTAGTTTCTGTTTACACGATCTGTCCTTTGAAGAAAGTGGTGTGTTGAAGTCTCCCACTATTATTGTGTGAGGTGCAATGTATGCTTTGAGCTTTACTAAAGTGTCTCTAATGAATGTGGCTGCCCTTGCATTTGGTGCGTAGATATTCAGAATTGAGAGTTCCTCTTGGAGGATTTTACCTTTGATGAGTATGAAGTGTCCCTCCTTGTCTTTTTTGATAACTTTGGGTTGGAAGTCGATTTTATCCGATATTAAAATGGCTACTCCAGCTTGTTTCTTCAGTCCATTTGCTTGGAAAATTGTTTTCCAGCCTTTCACTCTGAGGTAGTGTCTGTCTTTTTCCCTGAGATGGGTTTCCTGTAAGCAGCAGAATGTTGGGTCCTGTTTGTGTAGCCAGTCTGTTAGTCTATGTCTTTTTATTGGGGAATTGAGTCCATTGATATTAAGAGATATTAAGGAAAAGTAATTGTTGCTCCCTTTTATTTTTGTTGTTAGAGTTGGCATTCTGTTCTTGTGGCTGTCTTCTTTTTGGTTTGTTGAATGATTACTTTCTTGGTTGTTCTAGGGCGTGATTTCCGTCCTTGTATTGCTTCTTTTCTGTTATTATCCTTTGAAGGGCTGGATTCGTGGAAAGATATTGTGTGAACTTGGTTTTGTCGTGGAATACTTTGGTTTCTCCATCTATGGTAATTGAGAGTTTGGCCGGGTATAGTAGCCTGGGCTGGCATTTGTGTTCTCTTAGTGTCTGTATAACATCTGTCCAGGCTCTTCTGGCTTTCATAGTCTCTGGTGAAAAGTCTGGTGTAATTCTGATAGGCCTTCCTTTATATGTTACTTGACCTTTCTCCCTTACTGCTTTTAATATTCTATCTTTATTTAGTGCATTTGTTGTTCTGATTATTATGTGTCGGGAGGAATTTCTTTTCTGGTCCAGTCTATTTGGAGTTCTGTATGCTTCTTGTATGATCATGGGCATCTCTTTTTTTATGTTTGGGAAGTTTTCTTCTATTATTTTGTTGAAGATATTAGCTGGCCCTTTAAGTTGAAAATCTTCATTCTCATCAATTCCTATTATCCGTAGGTTTGGTCTTCTCATTGTGTCCTGGATTACCTGGATGTTTTGAGTTAGGATCCTTTTGCATTTTGTATTTTCTTTGACTGTTGTGTCGATGTTCTCTATGGAATCTTCTGTACCTGAGATTCTCTCTTCCATTTCTTGTATTCTGTTGCTGATGCTCGCATCTATGGTTCCAGATCTCTTTCCTAGGGTTTCTATCTCCAGCGTTGCCTCGCTTTGGGTTTTCTTTATTGTGTCTACTTCCCTTTTTAGTTCTAGTATGGTTTTGTTCATTTCCATCACCTGTTTGGCTGTGTTTTCCTGCTTTTCTTTAAGAGCCTGTAACTCTTTAGCAGTGCTCTCCTGTAAATCTTTAAGTGACTTATGAAAGTCCTTCTTGATGTCCTCTATCATCATCATGAGAAATGTTTTTAAATCTGGGTCTAGATTTTCGGTTGTGTTGGGGTGCCCAGGACTAGGTGGGGTGGGAGTGCTGCGTTCTGATGATGGTGAGTGGTCTTGATTTCTGTTAGTAGGATTCTTACGTTTGCCTTTCGCCATCTGGTAATCTCTGAAGCTAGCTGTTTTAGTTGTCACTGTTAAGAGCTTGTTCTTCAGGTGACTCTGTTAGCCTCTATGAGCAGACCTGGAGGGTAGCACTCTCCTTAGTTTCAGTGGGCAGAGTATTCTCTGCAGGCAAGCTCTCTTCTTGCAAGGCAGGTACCCAGATATCTGGTGTTCGAACCAGACTCCTGGCAGAAGTTGTGTTCCACTCACTAGAGGTCTTAGGATCACGTGTGGAATCCTGTGTGGGCCCTTGCGGGTGTCAGGCGACTCAGCTGGCAAGGTAGCCAGGGCTCGAGTGGAGTGGAAGGGGTTTGTGCCCCAGATCAAGCCCGGGTAGCCTGCTTCCCTATGTACCGCAGTCTCAAGTTCCACGCGATTTGATTGGGGTAGGCGCTGTGTTCCACTCACCAGAGGTCTTAGGGTCCCGTGGGGAGTCCCGTGTGGGCCCTTGCGGGTGTTGGGCAAGACTCTGCTGTCAAGGTAGCCCGGGGCTCGAGTCTCGAGTGGAGCGGAAGGGACTTGTGCCCCAGATCAGGCCCGGGTAGCCTGCTTCCCTATGTACTGCAGTCTCAAGTTCCGCGCGATTGGATTGGGGCAGGCACTGTGATCCACTCACCAGAGGTCTTAGGGTCCCGTGGGGAGTCCCGTGTGGACCCTTGCGGGTGTTGGGCAAGACTCTGCTGGCAAGGTAGCCCGGGGCTCGAGTCTCGAGTGGAGCGGAAGGGACTTGTGCCCCAGATCAGGCCCGGGTAGCCTGCTTCCCTATGTACCGCAGTCTCGAGTTCCGCGCGATTGGATTGGGGCAGGCACTGTGATCCACTCACCAGAGGTCTTAGGGTCCCGTGGGGAGTCCTGTGTGGACCCTTGCGGGTGTTGGGCAAGACTCTGCTGGCAAGGTAGCCCGGGGCTCGAGTCCCGAGTCGAGCGGAAGGGACTTGTGCCCCAGATCAGGCCCGGGTAGCCTGCTTCCCTATGTACCGCAGTCTCAAGTTCCGCGCGATTGGATTGGGGCAGGCACTGTGATCCACTCACCAGAGGTCTTAGGGTCCCGTGGGGAGTCCCGTGTGGACCCTTGCGGGTGTTGGGCAAGACTCTGCTGGCAAGGTAGCCCGGGGCTCGAGTCTCGAGTGGAGCGGAAGGGACTTGTGCCCCAGATCAGGCCCGGGTAGCCTGCTTCCCTATGTACCGCAGTCTCGAGTTCCGCGCGATTGGATTGGGGCAGGCACTGTGATCCACTCACCAGAGGTCTTAGGGTCCCGTGGGGAGTCCTGTGTGGACCCTTGCGGGTGTTGGGCAAGACTCTGCTGGCAAGGTAGCCCGGGGCTCGAGTCTCGAGTCGAGCGGAAGGGCAAAGGTTGAACTCTTAAACATTGGCCTTGCTAGGTCACTTAATGCTTCAGCCATCAGGGGCCAGGGTCAGCTCTTTTACTGTCATGCCGCCAGGGGTGGTCACCCACACCCACACCACTAGTGCCAGCTCTACTGTGTTGCCCAGGTAAGGTACAGGGCACACTCTCCAGAGTGCTGCAACCAATGAGGGGCAGGGATAGTTTTCTACGTCTCATAATCTTGGGGCCAGCTCTCCAGACTACTAAACGTGATGAGGGGCATGGGTAGGAGTAGGAGGAAGGTATCACCCAAACCCATGCACCTCATAGCAGATGAGTGTTGGAGCTAGCTCTCGTGTGGTCCTGCCCTTGGGGCCAGCTTACCTGTGCCCCTGTCACTAGGGCCAACTCTACTGTGTTGCCCAGGGAAGGTGCAGGGCACACTCACCAGAGTGCTGCAGCCAGTGAGGAACATGGACCTCTCTTCTGCTCTCATGACCCAGGGGCCAGGTCTCCTGATGTCTGCAGATGGAGAGGGCTGAGGAGAGGATGGAGATCACCACTTCTGTGCCTCTTGGCAGTTGAGTGGGGGAGGGAGCAGCTCTCACAAGCTCACACCTTTAGGGCCAGCTCTCCAAATGTGCTGTTCAGGCAAGGTGCAGGGTCTGCTCTCCAAAGTGATGCAGATGGGGAGAGGTGGGACCAGCTATGAACAACCCTTGTACATCTATGTGGTTCTAGACAGCAGCCCAGACCAGGGATGTCCACACGGTCTTTGGTGGTAATATGAACCACAGACATTAAGACAGACCCATTTTGCTGCATGACAATGGTCCCAGACATGACCCTTAGCAGCAGCACTGGCTGGGACTTCATCATGACCTCAAAAGGCAAGGGTTAATACTCATAACAGGCAATTCCTCTCTACCCTCGCTCCAGTTCATCTCTCTTCATAATGCTCAGACTGTCCTGCCTTTCTTTCTCTCCCATCTGTTCATCACATACTTGCACATTGTAGTGGCTCCTACTGCAGGCCTCTAGGTGTCTTTTGATCACCTGCACCACTGTGTGGCCTGGGATGGATCCCCGGGTATGGTAGTCTCTAGATGGTCCATCCTTTTGCCTCAGCTCCAAACTTTGTCTCTGTAACTCCTTCCATGGGTGTTTTGTTCCCAATTCTAAGAAGGGGCAAAGTATCCACACTTCGGTCTTTGTTCTTCTTGAGTTTCATGTGTTTTGCAGATTGTATCTTGTATCTTGGGTATTCTAAGTTTCTGGGCTAATATCCACTTATCAGTGAGTACATATCATGTGAGTTCTTTTGTGATTGGGTTACCTCACTCAGGATGATGCCCTCCAGGTCAAACCATTTGCCTAGGAATTTCATAAATTCATTCTTTTTAATAGCTGAGTAGTACTCCATTGTGTAAATGTACCACATTTTCTGTATCCATTCCTCTGTTGAGGGACATCTGGTTTTTTCCAGCTTCTGGCTATTATAAATAAGGCTGCTATGAACAAAGGACCCTGATATAGCTGTCTCTTGTGAGGCTATGCCGGGGCCTAGCAAACACAGAAGTGGATGATAGTGAAATGCCAGGGCCAAGAAGTGGGAGTAGGTGGGTAGGGGAGTGGGGGCGACGGTATGAGGGACATTTGGGATAGCATTGGAAATATAAATGAAGAAAATACCTATTTAAAAAAAGAAGAAGAATAAAAAAACACAAAGAAAACTGAAAAAAAGTTCTTATTTCTTTAGTCAGTAGTGGCCATTTTATACAATTCAAGATATCAGTATATTGAGATTTTTTTATTGTTTACTTTTTCTTTCCACGTCTTTTGCCTTTAGAAACTTAATTTATATTCATGACACTTTCATTTTTAGCAATAGTTTCATTGATTCCTCAAGAATTTCATAAATTTTTAATATATTCAACCTCCTCTACTTACCTCCTCCATTACTCCCCCTTCACTCTCCTATGCCATCTAATCAAATTTGAGAAGTCTTTTTTTGTTGTTTGTTTTTTCTCTCTTTTCTTATTGAGTTTAGTTTGTGTTGCCTGGTTAGTCTTGGGAGTGAAGTCTTCCTTGGTGTGTGATTGACTACTAGGAGTCACATCATTAAAAACAAAACACACACACAGAGAGAGAGAGAGAGAGAGAGAGAGAGAGAGAGAGAGAGAGAGAGAGAGAGAGAGAGAGAGAGAAAGAGAGAGAGAGAGAGGAGGAGAGAGAGAGGAGGAGGAGAGAGAGAGGAGGAGAGAGAGAGAGGAGGAGGAGAGAGAGAAGGAGGAGGAGAGAAAGAGGAGGAGAGAGAGAGGAGGAGGAGGAGGGAAAGAGAGAGAGAGAGAGAGAGAGAGAGAGAGAGAGAGAGAGAGAAAGAGAGAGAGACTTTCCCTCTCTCATCAGCCATTAAATACCAGAACCTCCTTGGTTAGTGTTGGTATTTCAGTATCACCTTCCCTGGGTCTGTATCAGACAGGATTTTGTCTAGCTAGAGTCTTCGAAGCTTTGGTCCATGCTGTCAAATTTGTGTGGTCATCTATCCTGTTATGTCTAGAAAATACTGTTCTATATATTTTTGAGTACCTCTGGCTTTTCTAATCTTTCTGTTCCCCCTTCCATTACAATCCTGAAGTCTAGTGGAGAAGGGCGGGATATAAACATCAAGTTTGGGGTGAGCATGCCACATGATTTTACTCTTTGCATGTTGACCAGTTGGAGTCCCCTTCTACTGAAAAGGGAGCTTCTCTGCTAAGAGTTGAGAGATGGTCTACTGTATGAGTATAGTAGTAAACCATTAGGAGTTATTTTAATACTATGTTCGTTTAGCAGAATAATATTGAATTCTTCCCTCAGGTATATGATCTACCAGGTCACAGCTTCTTGGGCCTTTTAACAGTGCCAGGTATGTATTCCATCTCATGGATTTGGCCTTAGATACAATCATAAAGTAGTTGAATATGTCCATAATATTCATCCCACTACTACACCAGTAGATACATCAGGCCAAGCCTGTATGGTGGCTTGCAGCGCTCACAGCTGGTTGAGACTGCAGTTACATTTCTTCAGTAGGAATGTGAATAGAACTTTTCAGCACCATGAACACTAGCCAGTAAGAATGAAGCTTCCTGATGAGTACCAGCTTGATATCTCCATGTTTTATGACTCAAGTGTGTGTTGTCTTCAGCTAACTATATGTACTGGTGATAATATATAATGTTTGCAGGTCTATGTAACCTCCATTGGCTAACAACACAAAAAGAGATAGCTTATTTTTTTTATTTAAGTTTTATTGCATTATGCTGAGAAAAGATACATAATTTCAATTTACCTGAATTTGTTAACATTTAAAAACATATTTTTAGTAAATAGATTTACACCACATTCTTCTTTTTCTTTTGTACCGCAACTCTTCCCAGAGACCCCTTTCAATACCTGCCATATCTTTTGTATTTATCATATTCTTTAAAACTTATAAACTATTATAACAATAAAAATGAGTACTATAAAAGTTGTTTGATATAAAACAATCAATTGAACAGTCTTATGTAGATGCTTGTCTACAGCAACACTGAAAATACATATGTTTTTCTCAATATAAATTTTAAATAACTCCAAATATATTAGCTTATACTATTTTAAATAATATATCACTATTATTTTTCTAAGTGAACATAAATAGATAAAGTCTTTTTGTGTGTTTGTTTGTTTTGTTTTGTTTTGTTTTTAGTAGGGCTTAAATCTTGGCTCTTACTATCTTACAAAATCAAAATAAGAACAATTTTTGGACATTGGAGTTCATTGTAATAAAGCTGTACTTCAATGTCCCTCACATCACCAAAGATTTTTACCTCCATAGTAGCTAAGCTAAGAGTTGACAGTTCTGCTGCGCCAAGGAATGAGTTGTAGGCAACATTTTTTGATACAGATTTCCAGGTATGGTCAAAGCTATTTGACTTGAGTGATTGTCTTCATTCTCAGCCCACATTTGTTTAAGAAATGGTTGTGAGTATTGAGATGGTCTATCCATAAAGTCATTCATCAACTATTTCAATGAAGAATGGTTCTGCTTGGAGGGTGGCACAGACATTTGGTGAGGGTAAGATTCTGGTTCCTTAGCTGTGATGATTTTGAAAATCATTCATCTCAGAATAAGAGTAACTTACAAAGTTCTCTTCTTCAAAATTGCTACAATCATTATAAATATCAAGCAAAGCATTCAGTCTCACTCTTTGCTCTTCTCTTACAAGGCACCTCCCAAGTTAATTGTCTACATTTCTTTTGGCTGGGTGAATAATTTTGAAATATGTAGGCTGTTCTGAAAACCATAGTATAGTATAAAAACATCAAATATACAATCCTTCTAATAAAGGCTGAGATAGGAGTTCAAGACCATTATGTGGCAGACAGCAAGACACTGTCATGTACCAACAAGCAGAAAGTGTGTGGATTGTACAATACTGGACCTATTTCTCCAATTACCAAATTAGAGAGCACACTGGATGACAGCCAACAAACTTTAATTCCTCATATTTTTTAATTTCAATCAACTAGGATATGTTGGTAATATTAATTTTCATATTAAGATATATTAAGGAAAAGTGATTGTTACTTCCTGTTATTTTTATTGTTAAAGGTGGAATTATGTTCGTGTGGGTTTGTTGAAAGATTACTTTCTTGCTTATTTTAGGGTATAGATTCACTCCTTGTGTTGGTATTTTCCATCTATTATCCTTTGTAGAGCTGGATTTGTGGAAAGATATTGTGTAAATTTGGTTTTGTCATGGAATATCTTGTTTTCTCTGTCTATGGTAATTGAGAGTTTTGTTGGGTATAGTAGCCTGGGCTGGCATTTTCATTCTACTAGGGTCTGTATGACATCTACTCAGGATCTTCTAGCTTTCATTGTCTCTGGTGAGAAGTCTGATGTAATTCTGATAGGTCTGCCTTTATATGTTACTTGACATTTTTCCCTTACTGCTTTTAATATTCTTTCCTTGTTTAGTGCATTTGGTGTTTTGATTATTATGTGACAGGAGGAATTTCTTTTCTGGTACAGTCTATTTGGAGTTCTGTAAGCTTCTTGTATGTTCATGGGCATCTTTTTCTTCAGGTTAGGGAAGTTTTCTTCTATAATTTTGTTGAAGATATTTACTGGCCCTTTAAGTTGAGAATCTTTGCTCTCTTCTATATCTATTATCCTTATGTTTGGTCTTCTTATTGTGACTTGAATTTCCTGGATGTTTTGGGTTAGGAGCTTTTTTCTTTTTGTATTTTCTCTCACTGTTGTATCAATGTTTTCTATGGTATCTTCTGCATCTGATAGACTCTCTTCTATTTATTATATTCTGTTGGTGATTCTTACATCTTTGACTCCTGATCTCTTTCCTAAGTTTTCTAACTCCAGGGTTGTCTCCCTTTGTGATTTCTTTATTGTTTTCTAGTTCCATTTTTAGATCCTGGATGTTTTTTTTTTTTCCTTTTCTTCACTTGTTCGATTGTGTTTTCCTGTAATTCTTTAAGGGATTTTTGTGTTTCCTCTTTAAGGGTTTCTAGCTGTTTACCTGTGTTCTTCTGTGTTTTTTTAAGGGAGTTATTTATGTCCTTCTTAAAGTCCTCTATCATCATCATGAGCAGTGATTTTTAGATCTGAATCTTGCTTTTCCGGTGTGTTGAGGTATCCAGGACTTGCGATGGTGGGTGAATTGGGTTCTGATGATGCCAGGTAACCTTGGTGTCTGTTGCTTAGATTCTGATGCTTTCCTCCCGCCATCGGGTTATCTGTAGTGCTACCTTCCCAGGCTATGTCTGACTGGAGCCCATCTTTCCTGTGGTCTTGGTTGTGTAAGAACCCCTCAGACTTCAGCTGTCTCTGTGATCCTGTGATTCTTGGATCCTGTGATCCTGAGATCCTGAGATCCTGGATGTGTCCGAGCTCCTGGGAGTCAAGCTGCCTCTGGTACCCTGAGATCCTGGTGTGATCAAGGTCCTGTGATCCCATGATCCTATGATCCTAGGCATGTTAGACTGCCTGGGAGTGGAGCAGCCTTTGGGGGTTGTGGGGCTGGCTGCAGAGGGCAGGCTGTAGAACTTGCGCCCAAGGTCTGCTCCAGGGACAGGTCCAGACAGAAGATGGGAAGGAACCCTAGTCACTGGTCTAGCAGAGTTCCTGCATGCCTAGGTCGCACTGGCCCGAGATAGCTTATTCTTGATACTGGTCTTTTTATTTGCTAGAATTACCATGTCTAATTGGAGTTTTGTACCCCCATTATAGGGCAATTCTATGAAATCTTTGTGTGTGTGTGTGTGTGTGTATTATGAAGCTTCTATAGTAGTAGGTTTCTATATGGCGTTTTCAAAATGCCTTTCGTGTTAGTTATCCTTAATGATATTTCCTCCTCTAGACTGTCTTCCCATCTCCATGCAGAGATTTAATTCTCTTGTTTCATTGTTTCCCTTTAACCCTTTATATCCCTGTGTTCCATTTCTTCTCTCTTTTAGGCCTCTCCCCTCTATGAGCCTTTATCAAATTTCTGATATCTGTGGATATTCCAAATGGAATGTGAAGATTCAAAGCTAAAGTCTAAAAATGAGAGAAAATATGGGTCATTTATCATTCTGTATCTGGGTAATTTTCTTAAGATGACTGTTTCCAGCTCTATTAATTAACGTGTAGATTTCATTTGTTAAATAGCTGAACAACATTCCATTGTGCACATGTATCATTTTCCAATTCATTTTAAAATTGATTATCAGTTCATGGACATTTGGGCTATTTCCTTTTTTTTTTTTTTTTTGCCTGTTCCCAAGAGTAGTATAGATGGATCATATGGTATTTTCACTTTCATTAGTTTTCAGAAACCTTCACACATATTTCCATAGTTGTTGTGCCCATAGTTTGTGTCCCCACCAGAATAAATGTTCCCTTTCTCCCACATATATTCCAGTGTCTGCTTAAAATATCAAAGTAGTTTTAATTTGCAATTTATTGATGATTAAAGATGTTGAACATTTAAAATGTATATATCTACCATTGGTATTTCTTCTTTTGAGAAGTCTCTACTTAGATCTAGATGTATTTTTACATTAAATTGTTTGTTTTCTTGATGTTTAGTTTTTTGAATTCTTTGTATATTCTTTGTGTCAGATGTACATCTGGTAAATGACCCTTTCTCCATGCTGTAGACTCTCCCAACTCAAATGATACTGTCTTTGATGTGTAGAAATTTTTTATTTTCATGAGATCTTATTTATTTCTTGCATGTGCTATCAGTGACCTATTCAGAAAGTTCTTTCCTGTGACAAAAAGTTCAAGCTTTCTCTCTACTTTCTCCTCTATCAAACTCAGGTATCAGGTCTTATTTCCAGGTCACTGATATATTTGGAGTTGACTTTTGTGTAGAGTGGGAGATGAGAATATAGTTTTATTCTTTTTTATGTACTCATCCAGTTTAAACAGCTATTTGTTGAAGATACTGCTTTTTCTTCATTGTGCCTTTTTTGCTTCTTTGTCAAAAATTGGGAGGTTGTAAGTATGTACAATTACAGTTGGGTCCTCCATTTTATTTTACTGATAAATAAATCTGTTTTAATGCCAGTGCCTTTTTGTTTTTATGACTATGGCCATAACTCTTTTGACATATGTCACATCTTCTCTTAGCTACCAGTTTATTGAAATATAAACTATCCATGCTAGGATAAAGAAAAAGCTGAGGCTCTGGTTCCAGCCAGAGGTAGAGCTTATCCAAAGAAAATATTTAAAACCATCCTATAGGAAAGACTAGAGCTGGGACAATCAAGATGGGTAGGGCCATATCTTGACAGAATTGCTTTCTCAAGCATAATATCTCTACTTCTACATTTAAAACTAAACTTAAGTCTGGGAATAGAGCTTGGCCGTAGAGTGTTTGCAAAGCACATGAAGGTGTCAGTTCACGTCCTAGCAAAAAAAAAAAAAAAAAAAAAAAGCCAATTTTTCTAATGCCCAGAAAATAGACATGGGAGATAGTCACTGAGCCTTTTTCACCATTCTTTCTATGGCTATGTTGAATAAATATCATTTTTATTATTTACTATTTGGGTGTGAATCTAGCTTGCTAGGGCTGTCATACTCTGATGTTATAATTCTAGCAACAAGGTTGGTATTATACAGGACTATCCTCTAGGACAAACTGTTATCATCCTCACAAGTTTAGCTGGACTTGGTCACAAAATCTCACAACAGCTGGATTTATTGATGTTTGGTGTTTCCTCTTGGGAGGAAATGTGGGGAAGGTCATGGGATCTTCCTCTATCTCTTGCAATCACTTTCCCCACTCATTGTATGAGTTGCATTGTATAAGTAGGTCTGTGCTCTTCCGGTCTCTGAAGTGCTAGAGTGCAAAGTCTAAAAGGACTAGGAAAGGAAACTCTGTCTACACAGCCATGAGGAGTTATCATTTCTGCTGGGTGTACCTTATTGTAATTTCATACACATTGCACTGTTAGAAAGTCTAATAAATACATTGGCTCTCAGAGTAAACTGGTGGTATTGCACCTTGGTTTGTCATTGGATCTATTAGAGGAGGTGTAGACATTTTAAAACATTTTAAGTCCCACAAAGAAAGGGAGGGGATTTTAGTAGATGGAGTGCAAGGATCATGGTAAACTAGCAGCATATAAAACCGGGAGAGTCATAGGGACTTCCACAGGCAACCATGATGGTGGTGGTGTTCATGTAGGAAGCCATTATATTCTCCACAACAATGCTTCCTCTGTGACTAAAGACCACTGTTCAATCACAACTGGACACATAGTTTCATTGAGACGTGTAAGTTTGGCAAGTGTTTTAGTTTGACCAAGGGCTGGGATGCTTAAAGATCCAACTTAGATGTTGAATCCTGATATGGAAAACAAAAAACGGTTGGTCAGAATTACCCCCTAGAAGTCATTGGCAACAACTGACATTCTCAAGAAACTTATAAACTCATCCATCAAATATGAGGGATATTTGTGCAAATAAATTTTTTTTTCTTGATGTCCTCAACCTTTGTAGTGGTCACTATCATCTCAGACACTGAGATAACGGGCAGGGCCATGAGATTCAGCATCATAAAATACAGGATGGCTCTTAAAAAAACTGTAAATCTGCATTTCTCCTGTTTCTACTTTTTTCTCTCAGGAACATTTGTGAATCAGATTTTGTCATTTGACTCATTTGTTACCTATTTTTACATGACTGACCTCAAACCAAAAGCCTTTTGTGATTCAAATGAAAGCAGCTGGTCAATGACATGAAGGTCTGCAGGGAAATATCTGCTCCAGTTTCCTTTCTGTTGCTGTGATAAAACCCTTTGACCAAAAAGCAGATTGTGGAGTAAAGGGTTTATTTGGTTTGCACTTCCAGTTCATAGTCCACCATGGAGGGGAGTCAAAGCAGGATCAAGGTGTAGCAAATGGAGGGATACTGCTTATTGGTTTTCTCTAGGTCATTCAGCACAGATGTATCCTCAGACTGAAATTACTAGATTATCACTTATTTTTAGGTAATTCTAGACTGTTTCAAGTTGACAGTTAATGTAAACTAGGACAATGTTCTTCCATTGTCTGCTCTCTGTTGGAAAAAACCCACCCTTTTTAATCTTAGAAAAGTAACAGGCTAGCATGAAAATGATAAAAATCTTCAGGAGGAAACTATGTGGGATGTAGGCAAAGCTATCTTCAGATTAATCAGGTGCTCAGCAGAGACTTGGATAGCCTGCCAGCCAGTGAGTGAGAAGAAGATTACACAGTAAGTTTAGAGGAGTTGAAGGATTTGAAGAACACAATGTGCACTCTCTATAGATGCTGCTCCTAGGGCAGTGGGCTCATTTCTCTAAGGAATGTAGGATTCCTCTGATGGTTTACTGGATAGAAGAGAAAGGAGTCACTCACCCCCATCTTAAGGAATATGGGCTATTTGTCTGGTTCTGCTAAACTTGTCAGCCCCATTTCCATGTCTGAGCTGCAAAGCTAGTTTTCAGGAGAAACATTTTCTTTCATTGTTCCTGTCAGAAACTGACCAACAGTGTCTTTGCATATCTTTTTCACCCTGGTTTTAACATCTAATGGTTGTGGTCTTTTAAGAATCATTTGAGTCTTCGTTGTGGCTTTTTGTACCTTTTTATAATTTAATAAGCTTGTGCTTATTCTTCAAACATGGAATGCCTCCCAACTTCCAGAAATTAAATATTTTTTGAGACAAGGTGTGTGTACCTTTAGCTGTCCTGGAATTTGCTCTGTGGACCAGATTGGCCTCAAACTCATAGATCTGCCTGTCTGTGCCTCCCAGGTGCTGGGATTAAAGGTACATGCCACAGCCACTCAGTTTGAAATTAAATTTTTCTATTCATATTTCCAGAGATAATTTAGGTACTCTACCACCAGAAAACACTTAAGTCTAAGAAAATGTCATCCCTAAGCTTTACCTGTCTGTTAGCGAATATCTGAAACATCCTTCAGTACATAGAAAAGCATGTGCAGTCCTAATTCTAGCCCCTGGAAGGGTTTATAAGAGTCTCTTATGTCTAATGATCACATTCTTGGATCATTTTGGAAATTTGCTTTGGAGCCCTTTCATTCAGAATTTCACATAGAGTTAATTGTGTACCGTGCACATTGGAGTGACACTTTCCATATATGCAGTGAAGTAAAAGGTGCCTTTGATAACTCTGTGGAATAGATTATGGATGGCCAAATGTAAGAGACATCCAACTCTTATCATGGAAAGTATCCATGAACCTTTTATGACAGAACTTAATTTTCTTAGGACAACAGATGAGTATGTGGACTTTGTTTATTAGACATTAATTTAAATGGCCCAGGATCTTGAGACCCAGTGATCCAATTATTGATAAACAAAATTTATCTATGGCCAGTGAAGTAGACCACATTCCATGGTTAGATTTTTGATGTTTTAAACCCCCAATGTGCAAAATTGTTGAGTACAAAGTTCATGATTACTAGTCAGAAAACTCTAAGCCTTAGACCCAAATGAACACTCTGACCAGAGAAGCTCTTAAACTCATCTCAGACTGTATAAACAACCCAGTTTTCAGATAAGGACAGATAAAATATCTCCGAATATTTTAATCATCTATTAATCTCACCAGTTCTTAAAACATGACAAAAAAATTCTTCTCTCTGGCCTGTGTAATAAAAGCATCACTAACAGTATAGAAGGAGCATAGTGAGAAGCCAACTCCCTGCTACTTCTGTAGCAGAGACAATCTTTTATATCAGACAGATTTCTAACAGACCTGCTCACCTCCAGTTTGTTTGGGATTTCATGACAGCAACCACAGGATTTCATGGCTTGCAAACACAGGATCCAGTTTGACAAAATCCATTCTTTAAGAGAACCAGTTCGTTCCTTTCCAGAGCCCATCCCTACTGGGGACATCTGCACTTCAGGGATGTTTTCCTCTGTTTCAGGGATGCTTTTTCTCCATGTGAATCTTGCTATTTATTATCAAGCCCCATGTGAGATCACAACCAGAAAAATAAGACTGAAAATTTCACCTGACTCTTTAATAAGAAAGTACTACACCTTCACTGTTGGTCCAGACTGTCAGCTTTAATAACTTTGCTGTTGTTATTCTGTCCACCATAATTTCTTTTACTTGAAGGTCTTATGAAAAAAATCATTTATTGTTAGTTAAATAAATAGGCACTAAACTTATTTTTATTCAAAATTTTACTTTTTGAGAATTTAATATATGAGTACTACATTTAATCATTTCACCACTACTTCTCTCCCCTCCACCTCTTCCCATGTCCTCTTTACTCCATCATCCTTTCAAATTCATTATCATTTCTTCATTGATTTTTATTGATTTATGTATACACACACAGACACACATACTATATATATATATAAACCTACTGAGTTCATTTAGTGTAACTCATATAGACATATGTTAAGGGTTGACTACATGGAATTGGATAACCTATCAGGTAGCAATATAGTGGAGAAAACTATCTTTTCCCCTCTCCACAGCTATTTGTCTGTAGTTCTCCATTGTGTGGCCGTGAAAAATTTCCCCCATTCCCGTTGATAGTTCATCTGGCATTGTAATTATGCTGCTCTTGTGTTAACTGACCATGTTCTTGACATTTCATAGGTGCAGCTTCCTTTTCATGTCTAGAAGATACTATCTCAAAAATTGTCCTAGTCCTGTGGCTCCTACAATTTCTTTAAGCATCTCTCCTGAGATATCCCCTGAGCCTTGAGTATAAGGCATTGCATTGTAGATGTATCAGTTGGAGTCAGGTATCCATCCTACAGTCACTTAGTTTTGCATTTCTTCCAGTTGTAGATTTCTGAAATAGTCTCTTTCTGCTGCAAAGAGAAGATTCTTTGATGAGGCTTGAGAGCTACATCTATTTATGGTTTATAAAATGGCAGTTGTAGATGCCATTTAGGGTATATGACTTGTCCAGCCATGGATATTAGATAAGTTTATAGAACCAGGCTTGAATGTTCTGCTATTAATTAGGATGTGAGTCTATTCATTATCTCCAGATGACAGTGTTGGGTTGTAAATGTATAGAGACTCCTAGGAATAGTTCTAATAAGTAGAGATACCACCAATGATGTACTGAATGAAAGTTTGGGGATCAAACATTCTCTCTAACAGATATTTGAGGATGGCAAGTTTGGTTGTCATTGGGCAGGATGGGCACTTACAAGGAATGCAGAATGTGTGGGATGGCAGCTATGGCTACACATGACACAGTAACAACCTTCACCAGTCTGAATGGGTGCCCATGAAATAATCGTAGGTAGGGGATTGGCTCACAGACATTTTCTTTGCCTATAGGTGCAAGCTGTTGAAGGAAACTGCGAGGCAGCCAGAAATGTTCCAAATGGGGAGAAAACAGCACTCTTTGCTGTTCTGAAGTTTCTTGCAATCATAAGGACAATATTCTAGCCTGGCCTTCTATAGTCAAATAGTACATCTTTGAGAAGGTTCAAATCTGTTCAAATAGTCCAAACAAGTAGAAGAGCATAGAGCTTTACTATCTAGGAAAGTCATGATGAGTTAAATATAAGTGTTTGCTCAACCATTACACTCTTCAAAGAAACAATTGACAGCAATTCTTTTTCATATCATTGGCAATGGGAGGATTTTATTTTATTTATTTATTTATTTTTCTGTTTTGTAATTCTGTCTTTAATGTTTAGATCTCATCTATTCCGAGTTAGGTTTTACATAAGGTAGGGGGTAGGGAATCCTCCTTTCAAGTCCCTGTTCAGGCGCCAAAATGTTGCGGCCGCCAGCAGCTCGCAACATGAACGGTTCAACTGAGAAGGCTACTCAAGCTGTAAGAGAGGAATCTAGACGGGGCGAAAGAAGAAACAGAGCTAAGACAAATTCATTCTGATCAAAGCTCAAATTTTATTGTTGCGACACTAGTTATAAAGGAAGGGGGAGGGGACCCGATTCCCGCCGAATAATCTCTGGTCCAGTAGAAAGGTGCACGTGTGTGGATCCGCAGGTTCTAGCAGTGGGCATGGCAGAACGAATGAGCAGGAAGCTCCACCCCTGAGCAAGCAGGTTTCAGGCTGGGGGAGGGGAGACTACATTCTAATACATATTATTTTGACACTATAGTTTCTTCACTGAAATTACTCCAATATATGTGAAAAACCAGTTAGCTTTATGAGTATATTTGTTTTAGACTCTAGTCTACTGATCTATGTCCCTGATCAGCATATGGTCTTAATTACTGACTTCTATGCAGAGTCTTTATTTTTTTTCTATTTTTTTTATTACGTATTTTCCTCAATTACATTTCCAATGCTAGCCCAAAAGTACTTCATGCCCTACCCCCCCACTCCCCTACCCACCCATTCCTACTTTTTGGCCCTGGTGTTCCCCTGTACTGGGGCATATAAAGTTTCTGTGTCCAATGGGCCTCTCTTTCCAGTGATGGCCGACTAGGCCATCTTTTGATACATATGCAGCTAGAGTCAAGAGCTCCAGGGTACTGGTTAGTTCATAATGTTGTTGCACCTACAGGGTTGCAGATCTATTTAGCTCCTTGGATACTTTCTCTAGCTCCTCCATTGGGGGCCCTGTGATCCATCCAATAGCTGACTGTGAGCATCCACTTCTGTGTTTGCTAGGCCCCGGCCTAGTCTCACAAGAGACAGCTAAATCAGGGTCCTTTCAGCAAATGCTTGCTAGTGTATGCAATGGTGTCATTGTTTGGAGGCTAATTATGGGATGGATCCCTGGACATGGTAATCTATAGATGGTCCATCCTTTTGTCTCAGCTCCAAACTTTGTCTCTGTAACTCCTTCCATGGGTGATTGTTTCCAATTCTAAGGGGCAAAGTGTCCACACTTTGGTCTTCGCTCTTCTTCAGTTTCATGTGTTTTGTAAATTGTATCTTATATCTTGGGTATACTAAGTTTCTGGGCTAATATCCACTTGTCAGTGAGTAAATATCATTTGAGTTCTTTTGTGATTGGGTTACCTCACTCAGGATGATGCCCTCCAGGTCCACCCATTTGGCTAGGAATTTCGTAAATTCATTTTTTTAAATAGCTGAGTAGTATTCCATTGTGTAAATGTACCACATTTTTTGTATCCATTCCTCTGTTGAGGGGCATCTGGGTTCTTTCCAGCTTCTGCCTATTATAAATAAGGCTGCTATGAACATAGTGGAGCATGTGTCCTACTTACAGGTTGGGACATCTTCTGGATATATGCCCAGGAGAGGTATTGGGGATCCTCCGGTAGTACTATATCCAATTTTCTGAGGAACCACCAGACTGATTTCCAGAGTGGTTGTACAAGCTTGCAATCCCACCAACAATGGAGGAGTGTTCCTATTTCTCCACATCCTCGCCAACATCTGCTGTCACATGAATTTTTGATCCTAGCCATTCTGACTGGTGTGAGGTGGAATCTGGAGGTTGTTTTGATTTGCATTTCTCTGATAATTAAGGATGTTGAACATTTTTTCAGGTGCTTCTCAGCCATTCAGTATTCCTCAGGGGAGAATTCTTCGTTTAGCTCTGAGCCCCATTTTTTAATGGGGTTATTTGATTTTCTGGAGTCCACCTTCTTGAGTTCTTTATATATATTGGATATTAGTCGGCAATGGGAGGATTTTAAAATTAACTATAATTCACTGAGTGGGATCTCTAGAGCTAATTTTGCATTAATTACACTTGCTCTGCAAATTCCCTTGTGTAATAGAAAAGTGTTATTGTTAAATACTTGTAAGATGTGGTGTCTTCTGTATCTTTCTGGAAATTAACGATGGTATAATAAGGGTGTTTAAAAATTTTACGTTGAAGAAACTTGTTTTAATGTTTTCAAGCCTTTTAACCAGCAAATTTATGAACATGACCTATCGATGCCCCTTAAAACCTAGGTTATTTATCATGGTCTTTGGGAGAGGCTGGGAAATGATCATCTGAAGGGACAGAGCCCGAGACTACAAACTTAGTGGTCTGCAATCTGCTGCACACTAATCTTTCTTGGCTGGATCCAAGACATACCGAGAAAGAAGCACTTGCTAATCACCCAGATTGTTTGATGCACCAATGGCTCTCCTATATCATTAGTAGCCACTGAATATGCATTACATGTTCGAGCTCCTCACATAGACAGTATTTCATCATGACTACCAAATGTCTGCCTTCTTTCAGCTACAACTCTTGAGCATTGCCGCAGACCCTCTTGGCCCCTTTGTCTGCGTGGAACGGGTCTCTAGTCACGGGTGGACAAAGCGTAGGATGAATTGACAGACAGACTCACACAGGAGAGGTCGTGTGGAATCTGAACGTATTTTTCAAATCGAACATCAGACGTTTTATGCAGAAGACAATAAGGAAGTTGGGTAACATATTCGAAAGGTACAAATGAGGTAACCAGAATCTTACATAAAACAGAGGAACGCAAACACAAAAGGTCTAAAGGGAACCACCCGGGATAGAATTCATTGTTAACAACTGGGATCAAAAAGGGTGCCACCTAAGATTCGCTTAATCTTCGCTTCACGCCCTTGCCATAGTTCCTATTTTAGTCTATTGTATAGTCCACCTTCCCCTTAGGCCATTGTAAATACGTGTGTATGGGTGTAACTTCGCTATAGTTCTAAGTATCTATTCTGGTTTCTCCTTTGGTCTGAAACTTCCTTCTTCCTTAGTGATGGTAGATTCCTGTGAAGGACAGTGACCTAACTTTTACTCAAAGTGATAGTGTAATACCAGTGGCAGTACTGAATTCCAAGCCCAAGGTCTTGCTCAAGGATGTTCTAGGACTGTTGGAACACTGGCTTTAGCTAAGTCAGAATTCAATCTTAAAAGGCACTTATAATAGGAAAATACTGAAAGAGAGCATGTGGATCCATACACTAGACTAACACGGGAATGGAAAATTAATGTATGGGTTAGAGGGAACACCAGACTCCAGGAGGAGAGCTTCCTTGAAGCTCTTTGCCTCATGAGTGACTTTCAAGCCTCTCGACTTAAGCTGACTCGACCAGAGTGCGTGGCAGAGCATTATCTTCCAAAGTGTTTGAAAGGAGGAAGAGAAATTATTCTTTATTTTTGGTACCTGAACCCCACCATCTACAAAATGGGATCTACATGAAATATTTCTAAGAGGCAGAGGCAAAAAGTGTGGTAAGAGATATTGTAAAAACTTTAGATGATGCTCTGGGGGTATCATCGTACTGCCCAGTACAATTGTTACTTTTAAGGGTAACAATTATTATTAGTATTGTAAAGGGGCTGAAACATATTGAATGTAGAATAAGATGATGCTATTTTGAACAATGTATATAACATATGAATTCATCTTGGAATTATAGCAATGAAGATGGAGGAAATGAAGAAATTTGATTAGTGGGTTGAAAAGCACAATGTTTAATATGAAGATGCAATTATAATAAATGTTTATTTAATGAAAACTCAGAATGGCTCTGCATTTTCAATATTTAGTATTCAGGGAAATAAATGGATGCTGGTGAATTTCTTCCTGATTCTAACGTAAAGAAAGATGTTATATGCTTAAAGAAGATTTACTCTACTTTCTTTTATCAAACTTCTAAAAATTCATACCTGCATTTATTTCATTGTGCTAGGGGAATAGTAATTATTTATACAAAGTTCTAAATCTACCAAAAATGTTTACCTATAAAAGCTTAGGAAAGCGTACGTTTTATATTCTCCCTAATTCCAAAATGGATGTGTAGTGATTAATAATGAGAAATGTTACAGGATTTTTAAAATTAAGTATAAGGAGGAAATAAGGTAGAAAGAATAAGACCAGATAAGAAATTAATATATGTTAATAAAATCAATTTCTATGCAATTAATTACAGTTTTTAAGTTAAAGACAATCTCATGTAAATTGAAAAGGTACATAGAACAATGAAGGAAGAGTACAGATACTCAAAGCAATATTTTTATTATTATTTATTTTATTTTATGTATAGGAGTATACTGTAGCTGCCTTCAGAAGAGAGCATCACATCCTATTACAGATGGTTTTGAGCCACCATGTGGTTGCTAAAAATTGATCTCAGGATCTCTGAGAGAGCAGTCCGTGTTCTTAACTGCTGAGCCATCAGTTTGCTCCCCCCCCCTCAAGCAATATTTTAAAAGAACACCATGGGAGGTTTTTGCTCTATTGGACCAAAGAACCATAGGACGTGAGCAGCAGTTTATGAGCTTCCTTTAGTTTTTCTTGCTAATGTATTATTTTTCAATATGTACAAAAACTCTATCTTAATATCACTCTTAGTATCATGTACACATGATTTTAAAGCAGTACACATTTTATGCATACATATCCACTCACACTCTTATCCATTAACTTTCCTTTAACATTTATTGGAATGCTAAGTATTAGATGTAGTCCCAAGTTATATTTACCCAAGTTATGTATAGTTAATTTTATACAAAAGACAAAATGTTCAGGAAAACATATTGCATAATAACATGTTTATTTTGTCCCATTGGTACATTAGAATGATAGCTCATCCAAGTTTTCTTTAAGGTATTAGGAGATAACCTTACACACACACACACACACACACACACCCGTTAACGTTAAGTCAGGGATCCGGGAGATCTCAATCTCACTCCCTTTTTCTCACTATGCTTAACATAATGCTGCATAAACTTTATATATCTTCAAAATTTGGTACTGCAATGAATCCAAACCCATTTTAACCCACTTATCCTACAAAACTTTTACTCAGCTTTGAGATAATGATGCCACTAAAAGAGGTAAAATTCAGGCTTTAAATGAATTTGCAACACGCAGAGAAGAGACTTCATGAGTTGTCCTGAAAGCCCTGTGTGGAAAGGAAGGAGAACATCTTTCTAGCTTCTTGTTGCTTTCTGTAGTCACATGTCTCATCGCTGAGAGACTGCCTGGCATTATCAATTCTCCATGTGGGACAGTGGCTAAAGTTACACAATCACAGATATAAAGTCTTTAAAATGGAGTCCACCATGTCATAAGATATATAAATGTTCATTGTGTTCTATCCTAAAAGCTTTCATGATTGACATCCAGCAAAAGGCTCTGATGTTGACTTTGAGTTAACATAACCTTCATGTTTCGTCTCAGTTTTGAGAATGACTAATTGCATATTAAGTGGTATTTATTTCATTGTTTTCATTTATTTTATTTATTAACTTTATATCCCAATATCCATTCCCCTTCTCCTCCCAGAGCCCTTCTTCCACAGCTTCTTTCTCACTCTTCCCTACCCATCTCCCCTGGGAAGGGGGAGGGCCCCCCTGAGTATCACCCAACCCTAGCAGCTCAGGTCTCTGCAGGACTAGACACATCCTCTCCCACTGAGGCCAGACAAGGAAGCCCTGTTAGGGGAACAGGATCCAAAGCCAGGAACAGGTTCAGGGATCGTCCTTGCTCCAGTTGTTAGGGGACCCACAGGAAGACCGGACTGCCCACCTGCCACATATGTGCAGGGTGGTAGTGGTGATAGGAGCTAATGTCAGGTCTATGGCTGGTGGTTCAGTCTCTGGGAGCCCCCAAAGTTCCAGGTTAGTTGACTCTGTTGGTCTTCTTATGGAGTCCTTGTCCTCTTTGAGTTGTTCAATCCTTCCCTCATATCTTCCAAAAACTCCCCAAGCTCCATCAAAAGGTTGGCTCTGGGTTTCTGCATCTGTTTCCATCAGCTGCTGGGTGGAGCCTCTCCTAGGACAGTTATGCTAGAATTTTATCTGTAAGCATAACAGTATCATTAATAGGGTCATGGATTGGTTCTTGCCCATGGGATGGGTCTCAATTTGGGCAAGTCATTGGTTGGCAATTACCTACATCTCTGCTCCAATTTTGTACCTGTACATCTTGTAGTCAGGACAAGTTTTAGTTTGAAAGCTTTGTGGGGATGTTCCTGTCCTTTTCCCTCCATTGGGAGTCCTGCCTGGCTACCGGAAGTGGCCCTTTCAGGGTGTGAGTCTGAGGTAGAGTCATCCCCATAGACTCTTTGGGGTTTCCCCCATCCTGTCCCAGGTCTCTGGCATGCTCTAAAGATGCCTCCCCATCTCTGATTTTCTTTCTCTCTCTTCTGCTCTCCCTATTACTGATCCCCTCCCTCACCCACTCCCATTCCCCTCCCCTCTCCCACCCAGTTATCTCCAACATCCTTCTCCAATATCTATTTTATTTCCCCTTCTGATGAAAGATTCAATCATCTTCCCTTGGGTCCTTATTATTATTATTATTATTATTATTATTATTATTATTATTATTATTATTAGTTGGTCTGTGATTTGTAGTGTGATTGATTATCCTCTTTATGGTTATTTTCTACTTATAAGTGAGTGTATACCATGCATGTCCTTATGGGTCTGGGTTACTTCACTCAGGATGAAATTTTCTAGTTGAATTCATGTGCCTGCAAAATTCATAATGTCGTTGGTTTTTAAAAATTGTTTTATTTATTTACATTCCAAATATTACCTCCCTTCCTTGCTTTCAAAAGTTGAGCAGTATTCCATTGTGTAAATAAACCACATTTTTCTTATCTGTTCTTCAGTTGAGGGACGTGTTGGTTGTTTCCAGTTTCTGGCTATTACAAAGAAAGCTGCTATGAACATAGCTGAGTAAGTATCTTTGTGGAACGGGGGAGCATAGTTTGGGTATATGCCCTGGAGTGGTATAGTTGATCTTGAGGTAGAGCTATTCCCAATTTTCTGAGAATCTGCCAAATGATGTCCAGTTTGGTTGCTATGTTTGCAGACCCACCAGCAATGGGGGAGTGTTTCCCTTGCTCCACATCCTCGCCAGCATGTGCTATCACTTGAGTTTTTGTTCTTAGCCATTCTGATCAGTATAACGTGGATTTTCATAGTCATTTTGATTTGCATTCCCTTAATGACTAAGGATGTTAACATTTCCCTAAGTGTTTCTCAGTCATTCGAGATTCCTCTGTTGAGAATTCTCTGTTTAGGTCTGTACCCAGTTTTTAAATTGGTTTATTTTGATAGTTAGTGTCTAACTTTTTGTGTTCTTTATATTTTTGGATATTAGCTATCTGCCAGATGTAGGGTTGATGAAGACCTTTTCCCATTCTATAAGCTGTCATTTTCTCCTACTGACAGTGTTCTTTGCTTTACAGAAGCCTTTCAGTTTCCTGAGGTCCCATTTAACAATTGTTGATTCTTGTGCCTGAGCCATTGGTGCTTTGTTCAGGAAGTTGTCTCCTGTGCTAATGAGTTCAAGACATCCCTACTTGGTGTTCTACTAGATTTAGTGTATATGATTTTACATTGAAGTCTTTGATCAACTTGTACTTGTGTGTTAGGGTAATAAATATGAATCTAAAGCAGTACCATTGGAGATCTTCCCTTTCCATTGTATGGTTTTGTATTCTTTGTCAAAAATCAAGTGCTTGAAGGTATTATGTGGGTTTATTTTGGGGTCTTTGATTTGATTCCATTGATCAACTTGTCTCTTTGTATATCAATATCACGCAATTTTTACTACTATTGCTCTATAGTACAGCTTGAGGTCAGGAATGGTGATTCCTACAGAAGTTTTTTTATTTTATTTTATTTTTTTATTTTTCAAGGTTGTTTTAGCTATCCTGTGTTTCTTTGTTTTTCCATATGAAATGAAACAAGGTCTGTAAAGAATTATGTTGGAATTTTGATGGGAATTTCATTGAATTTGTATATTGCTTTTGGTAAGATGGCCATTTTCACTACATTAATCTTACCAGTCCATGAGCAAGGTAGATCTTTCCATCGTTTGATATCTTTCTCAATTTCTTTCTTTAGTGACTTGAAGTTTTTGTTATACAGGTCTTTCAGTTGCTTGGTTAGAGTTACACCAAAATATTTATATTATTTATGGCTATTGTTAAGGGGATTAACTTCTTTCTCAGCCCTTTTATCCTTTTGTAAAGAAGAGCTTAATTTTATATCTAGCCACTTTGCTGAAGGTGTTTATCAGCTGTAGGATTTCTCTGGTAGAATTTTTGGAGTCACTTATTTATACTATTATATCATCTGAGAATAAAAATACTTTGACTTCTTTCCTTCCATTTTGTATCCCTTTGATCTTCTTTAGTTGTTCTAGGACTTCAAGTACTATATTGGAAAGATAGAGAGAGAGTGGACAGCCTTGTTGTCTTGTCCCTGATTTTAGTGGACTTGCTTCAACTTTGTCTCCATTTAATTTGATGTTGGTTGTTGGATTGATATATAATTTCCTTTATTGTGTTTTGGTATGTGCCCTCTATCCCTGATCTCTCCAAGAGTTTTAACATGAATGGATGTTGGATATTACCAAAGGCTTTTTCAGCATGTAATGAGATGCTGTTATGGGTTTTTTCTTTCAGCTTGTTTATATGGTGGATTATGTTGATGGATTTTCATATATTGAACCACCTCTCCATCCCTGGGATGAAGCCTACTTGATCAGGATGGATGATGTCTTTGATGTGTTCTTGGGTTTGGTTTGTGAGTATTCTTTAATTATTTTTGCATCAATGTTCATAAGGGAGATTGGTCTGAAGTTGCTGAGTCTTTGTGTGGTTTTAGTATCAGAGCTACTACAGCCTCATAGAATGTGTTTGCCAGTGTTTCTTCTATTTATATTTTATAGAATAGTTTGTGGAATATTGGTAGTAGCTCTTTTTTGAACATCTTGCAGAATTCTGTGCTAAAGACATCTAGGTATGGACATTTTTGTTTGTTTGAATGGGAGACTTTGAATGATTGCTTCTATTTCTGTAAGGGTTATGGGACTTTTTAGATAGTTTACTTGATCTTGATTTAACTTTAGTAAGTGACATATGTCTAGAAAAATCACCCATTTCACTTAGGTTTTTCAATTTTGTGGAGTAAGGGCATTTGAATTAAGACCTGATGATTCTTTGAATTTACTCACTGTTTGTTGTTAATGTCTCCCTTTTCATTCCTGATTTTGAATTTGGCTACTGTCTCTCTGCCTTTTAGCTAGTTTGGGTAAGGGTTTGTCTAACTTGATTGTTTTCAAAGAACAACTCTTGGTTTCATTATTTTTATTGTTGTCTTTGTTTTTAAGCAATTTATTTAAGCCAACAGTTTGATTATTTTGTACCATCTACTCCTCTTGGGTATGTTGACATCTTTATTTCCTAGAGGTTTCAGGTGTACTTTTAAAACATTAGTATGAGAACATTCCAATTTTATTGTGAAGGTATTTGGTGCTATAAACTTTCCTTTTAGTACTAAGTTCATTGTGTCCCATAAATTTGGGTATGTTGTGTTTTCATTTTAATTGAATTCAAGAAAGTCTTTAATTTCTTTATTTTTCCCTGACCCAGTGATCATTGAGTAGAGAGTTGTTTTGTTTTCATGAATATGCAGGCTTTTTGTTGTTTCTTTTGTTGTTGAAGTCCAGCATTAATCTATACTGGTGTGATAGGATACAAGGAATTATTTTTTTTTCTTTGTATTTATTGAGACTTGCTTTGTGACCATGTACATGGTCAATTTTGGAGAAGGTTCCATGAGGTGCTAGGAAGAAGGTATATTCTTTTGTGTTTAGGTGGACTGTTTTGCAGATATGTTAGGTCCATTTTATTCGTAACCATTGTTAATGTCATTATTTCTCTGTTTAGTTTCTGTCTTGATGACTTGTCAGTTGGTGAGAGTGGGATGTTGAAGTTTCCCACTATTAAAGTGTGGGATTTGATATGCAGCTTAAACTTCAGTAGTTTTTCTTTTATGAATGTCAATGCCCTTGCATTTGGGGCATAGATATTCAGAATTAAGATGTCAACTTGCTGGATTCTTTCCTTTAGTGAGTATAAAATATCCTTTTGCATATCTTTTGATTACTTTTAGTTGAACATCTATTTTATTAGGTATTACAATGGGTACTCATGCTTGTTTCTTGAATTCTTTGTTTGAAAACCTAGTTCCAGCCCTTTACTCTGAGGTACACCTATCTTTGTTACTGTGGTGTGTTTCTTGTGTGGAACAGAATGATGGATTCTGTTTTTGCATCCACTCTGTTGACCTGTGTCATTTATTGGTGGATTCGAGTCCACTGATGTTGATATATATTAGTGATCAACGATTGTTAGTTCCTGTTATTTTCATGGTGTTGGTACTGTCTGTCAGTGTGTGTGTGTTTCTCTTCTTTTGGTTTTGCTGGGGTAGAATTATCATTTTCTGTGTTTTCTTGGGTGTGGTTTCCTTTCTTGTGTTGGAGTTTTCCTTCTATTATCCTCTCTAGGTCAGGATTAGTAGAAATATATTGTTTAAATTTGGTTTTGTCATGAAATATCTTGTTTTATCCATCTATGGTGTTTGAAAGCTTTGTTGGGCATAGTAGTCTGGGCTGGCATTTCTGATCTCTTAAAAACTATAAGACATCTGTCCAGGCCCTTTTGGATTTTAGACTGTCTGTTGAGAAGTTGGGTATTATTCTAATAGGTCTGCCTTTATATGTTATTTTGCTTTTATTTCTTGCCATCAAAATACCCCCTTTTATTTCTTATACCCTCAAAATGGTAAGAGGGTTGTTTGATAGATCTCTCTGATTTTTTATCAGCAAAGACAAATGAATATACTAACCTTTTTTGCTTCATGTACTTGCTTCTTAACCATCCATACTCAAGCCCTTGGTACCATTATTCTTTCCTTTATATTCAGCTCATTTAGAAATTCCATGGAAAACAGATGAAAAGTAGTTAATGATGGCATAGGAAGAATAAGATTTATCAAAGGGCTTGTTTAGCTGGGCATGATTGTGCACAACTTTAATCCTAACACTAGAGAGGCAGAGAAAGCAGAGTTCTGAGAGTTCATATCCAGCTTGGTCTCCATAGAAGAGGAAAGTGGGGAGGAGGGAGCCTGTATAATATTTTTGCTATTTATTTACAGGAAGAATACAGACAAGATATAGTTTGAGGTATTTGGTATAGAGAATAAATGTCTCCGAAGATTAATCCTTGTTGTTATCTCAGCTAGTGATGTTGCATAGAGGGAATGTGTGGCAAAACAACATAGTCCAGCTGTATTAAGCCATTTTTGCTGGACTATTCCAAAGAATTTTTATACTAAATCACTTCCCATCACCATCTTCAAGACATGGTAGAAACACAATGATAATTCAATTTAAACTCAAGAAAGCAATCAGGGATGTCCATGCATGTTTAAAATCCCCAATCTCAGGCCTTGTTCAATTTTAATTTGATTGTTTACTTTTAGTAATTGCACATTTTACTAGCAAAGCATATAGTTTAACAATGTTAAAACCTTGGAATACTCAGGGTTATACAGCTCATAATTCACCAGGTTAGAAATCAAACTGAGGTCCTTTTGTAACCAGTATCTGCTTGCCTGTGATGTTTCTCCGAAAAATACAGTGAGTACTAGTCCACATTTCCTTTGTGTTATTATAGCATAGACAGTTTATCAGGAGAAAGGGTCTATTTTGTCTCACAGCCTATGATTGATGGACATTCTTCTTTTGAGTTGATGGAAGTGTGTGTTGAAACAAGTTGCTTACCTCATAATCAGGGAAAACAAAAGATAATGAAGAAAAAGGTAAGATTACACAATTCCCTTCAAGAACACAGCTTCATAAAACCTTCTACTAGAGCCCTTTGCAGTTATGTCTCATAGTAGTGCCCACCTGGGAAGCAAGGCTTTAATAGATAGACTTTTGTGAGACTTAAAAAAAAAAAACCATTGAAGATTTCATGTAGAAATGAGAATAGAGGAGATCCAGGTTACTTGTCATTGTACACAGGGATAGACTGAATGTGCCCTGCATTTATGAAGACATAATTCATAGATCTGCGCTTGTTTGGCCCAACTCAAGAGTCTGGTTGAATTTGAAGATATGTTTACTTGAGTGAATACCTATGATTCTGTGTCCATGTTATTAGCGGTTAGTCCCAGGACATAACGCTAAGGGTAAACAGGTCCTTAAAACCTTTTAAACATTTTTAATTAAATGACTAAAAACTAATATTGTTAATATAAGAAGACATTTTCAAAGTTGGAATTACCATTTAAAATTACTTTTAGGTTAGTTGTTCAAAATTCAGACCACATTTCAAAACACTATTATAAATGGCAGTTAGGTTTCCAGGCTACCTCATGAAAATCTACTTAATGAATAACATAGCTGAAATATTTTGCATTTATAATAAAAACAGTAAAGAGTAATGATATTGTAATGCTAGAAGTCAAGTAATAATGGTGGGGCTAATTAACTTTAATATATTTTCTGTGACTTATAGCTTGAGGAAATCTAGCACAATATGAGAGTGAAGAGCTCACCCTGGGGTCAGAACATCTGGTTTAAATATTAGTACAACAGTTTACTGTCTGGGTAACTATGGAACAAGGTATGACTCATTAAGCCCCAGTTTATGCAACCATAAAACAGAAGTTAAGACACTTCATAGGGTTGATGTAAGGGTTAGGTGACAAAACAAAACACTGGCATTATGGAACTTGACACCTACAAGAACCTCAATATACAACTGTTTCAGATATAGTGGCTAGCCACTGCTTGATGGAGGCCTTCTTACAGGGTGGAATCTGGGACAAGGTTGTTGTTTACAATTAAAATCCAATAGTTTATTGAGGAATTAATCCTATTTTCACAAAGATAGGATTTGAGGTGCTCTAAGATTAAGCAATTTATATGAAGTTCCATAAAAATATATCAACTTCTTGGGGTTACCAGGTGATACTAAGTTGTATCAAATTGACAATAAGAACTAATTAGGATGGATATATAGACTATCTGACAGATAGATAGATAGATAGATAGATAGATAGATAGATAGATAGATAGATAGATAGATAGATAAATAGATAGATAGATAGAAGGTAGAAAAGAGATGGTTTTCTGGAAATCTCTGACTATTATTAACTACATAGACATAAGGTGACAGAATGAAGCCAAGTATCAAAGTCAGCGAAAGCCAAGAATCCTTGAGTAGTAGTCTGATACCATTGGATTCCAGCATGTATGCTTCAGCCCTTACTCTGTGTTCGTTAGTGCCACACCCACTCCAGTGAAGTCTATGTGGCAAGTCCAAAAGCTTGGCTGCAGTCTTGAGGCAAAAAGTTTCATGGAAACTTGTCTCCTGGAGAGTCTCTGGTGCCCCATAACCAGATTTGTCCCTGTAATTTTGTGGAGGGTCTTGCATGCTTTCTTGCAGTATTTTACTGGATAGGGGCTAGAAATCTCAGGGCTAGTTCAAAATAATAAACTTAAAATTCTCATTACAGACATGAATGGCAGCCTACATTACATAATAGTAGAACGAAGGTAGACTGTGGTTTAAGGAGGAACTGGAGTATTGTATTATTCATGAAAGGGTTAGTAGAACGGTTAGTAGAACAGAACTTCCTTGGTGCATGTTTTTCACTAGGCTCAGAGGAATAGCATAATTAGGTATTTACTAAGAGACCCCTGGTGGTGGGTTTAACAATAGACCAGAATTGCACCTGGGAATTTGTCCTTTCACCTGGCTCCTGTGAATAGCTGATTTTAGATAGGGTTGGTCTTATCTCTGTTGTAAACACTGCCTAGTTCCTTCTACTCTTTATGTATGCATTTCTCTGATTTGTGTCATTATGCTTAAGGCAACTTCAATGTTCCTTGGCTGATGTGTCACCTAGCTTCCTTGGTTTTTTTCTGTAATGTAAGTCTGATGCTCGATTTGAGAAATTACATTCGGATACAGCACTCTATCTGTATTAGTGTCTGTTTGTCACTTTTCACAGACTCCTTGTCTACCTGCATACCTGCATACCAGGACCCTGGTTCTCCTTCGGGTTGAGGGACCAACTGAATCCAGTCTGTGGCAGGATAGCACTACCCTTGGCAGGCTAAGGGCAAGTATTGTTTTCCAGGACTACAAAGGGAAGATGAACTTTCTAAACTCAGCAATCACATCTGAAGCAGTTGGTGTGTGATAAACCCTTTAATGCTAAATATTCTCCTATGAAACTTACATAGTTTCTCCTTCAAGAATCCAACTTCTTTGGAAAGTGAAGAAGTGTTTGATTTCTGGAAGTTCTCTAAATCATAGTGCTCTCCTGCATCATCATCACTACCACCACCACTATCATCATTATTATCATCATCAAATCCAAGTATGGGTTTGCTCATCACCAAATAGCATGTCTTGGTTTTCTTTCTAAATGGTATTCTATATCCACATTTACAGCTTTTCATATAAACAGGTATACAGTATAGTCTAGAATCCACATATGAGAAAGAATGGATATTGTTTCCTGAGATTGTGTGACTGTGCTTAATATTATATACTCTAAGTTCATCTATTTCCCTGAAGATTTCATATTATTTATAAATAAAGAATATTCTATTTATATGGGTACCACATTTCATTATTTATTCATTTGTTGATTGACATGTAAGCTTGTTCCATTTGCTTTCTTTGTAAACAGAGCAGAAATAAACATGTATATGCAAATATCTCTATAGTAGGATATGAAGTTCTCTGGGTATATATATTCTCAGGGGTTGAAAGCATGATCCTTTGGCAGGTATATTTTTAATGTTTTGAAGTACCTTACAAATTGACTTCCATAATGACTATATTAACTTGTACACCTACCTGCAGTGAATAAGGGTTCCTATCTCCTTCCATCTTCTCCAGCATCTGCAGTGAGATTTATTGGTTATGGTTGTGCTGAATGGGCTGACATGGTATCTTAAGTAATTTTAATTTGCATTTCCCTGATGACTAGGGATGTTAAAGTGATTTTCAAAAAGTTATTGACCATGTGCCTGTTGAGACCTGTTTTTGCTGGCTGAGATGCTGATAGGAAATTTAATGTGCAGTTCTCTATACAAATCTTGAATCTATGATGTGAACACACACTCTCTGTGACTGCTTTACTTGCTTGGCTCTCAGATTTTCTATTTCAGAAATTTCATTACAGGATGGTACGTAATTGTCTTCACCACATGTTAATTTTCATATGTTGCAATGTCTCTGAAGATTCAACTAATAAGCCCAGTTTTACTGGTTTTAGAGATGCTGAGCTGATAAAGATATTTGGTACAAATCTGATTTTACTCCTCTCCTTTTGGACTCACAGTAAATTTCTCAGAATGGAGCACTGATAATTTAATATTAATCTTAACAGGAAACTTAATGTTAAGAGGAACACAATCCTTGGAATGGCTTTTGAAGTGCAGTTCAAGAAATAAATTTAATCTAAAAATAAGAAATGGGGGTTAAGAGAAAGAAAGCGATAGTAGAAAAACATGGAAAACATGTTAGCTACCTTTCTTAAAATGATTCAAAGAAATTCATGGTCACTGCTTTTTTTTTAGTGTTTTCACCATTTTTATTTATTTATTTTTGGATTAGTCATTTTTTTTTCAACTTTTACTTCATTATACATTACATTAAAGATTTTTTGTTATGTTAACATAGGGTCCAAAACATGAAGTGTCAGTCACTCACTTCATTCCATTAGTGACACTTGTGCCTCTACCCCAAGTCTGACAGGCATAGATATCCTAAGGGTATTCCTTGCTACAGGGGTTGGGGGTTGCAGCTATTGCCATCACCACTGCATTTCTGCTGGTGAACATCTTGGCAAATGAGGGCTTCTTAAAAGACCCAGTGCTCCAGAGTGCATTAGCTTTATGGTCTTTCTGACAATATGCCAACCTTGTCTACTCAGAACCCAGCTGAACTGAACTGTCCTGTCCTGTCCTGCCTTTTCTTTTTCTTTTTTTTTTTTTGGGGGGGGGGGGTTCAAGATAGAGTTTCTCTGTATACCCCTGGCTATCCTGGAACTCACTCTGTAGACCACACTGGCCTTGATCTCAGAAATCCACCTGCCACTGCCTCCCAAGTACTGGGATTAATGGCTTGTACCACCACTGCCCAGCCAAAAGGATCTAGTTTTTGTTTGTTTGTTTGTTTTCCTTGAGACAAGGTATCATTATGTAGCCCTGGGGTGGACTTGAACTCACAGAGATCTACCCACCTGCCTCAGTTTTTCAAGTGCTGGTGTTAAAGGCATGAGCCATCATGTCTGGTTGCAGCCTTTTCTTTTATGTACTTTTTCTCCACACAAGCAGACATCCATTTAGAGAAATGACAGCCAGGACACTGAAAATATAGTCTCCTCTAACTGAGATATAACCCCTGTAGTGCTTTAACACATGGAAGGTTAGAATATATACACATCACCATTATTCTCAATCTCTTCTGATTTTTGTGGTCACTTCATAAGTCTGCAGTCAGTTTACTTCTTCATTCACACTGATTGTTGGTATATCTACTGGCAGCAAGAGATCACTTTTAAAGTTCTTGCCTCCCTTGCTAGAGCTACCAATTATTTTGCAATAGAAACTAAAACTAAAAATGATTCACAATGAATCAAGGAAGTAGAAGTCTTGAGCTTCTTTTTGCCATAATGAATTGGTGTCTAGAAACAAGTTTTTCATTTTTGGGCAGGCTTTTTGCAAAACACATGTACTTTTCACTAACCTATATGTTCAATTACAGAGTTTTACTGAGTTTTAAAATAGTTCCATATATGGCACATAGTTCCAAAGATACGTGGCAGTCATCCAATACTTTTTTTTTTTCTTTTTACCTTAGGAAAGATGCAAACACGTGACATTTTACTGGGGACAAATGCATACTTTGGCATTCTTTGTCATAGGCAAACTGAAATTACAGTGCCTTAGTGTTTAAAAATTACTCACTACGATGTGAAATTGCCAAAAGTTATTTAGAACAAGTCTGTTCTCCAATTAATAAGTGACTCTCATGAAAAGGAAATAGTGTAAAACTCAACATATGTGCACACTGGGTGTAAGTATGAAGAGCTGTTCAGGCTTAATTAGAGTTATTAAAATTTCTTCCCTCTTTTCACTACACAGTTCAAGCAATGTGTTGCCTGGGCTATCACAAACAAAGAGACTGGATTTAAAACTAAAACTAAACATCTAGACAAATGTTGGCTGTCAAAGAAATCATCTAGAACACTTACCCATACATTCTAGTGACCACAAAAATCCCTCAGTTTCTCTAAATTCCTCTTTTAAGTTGACTTGAGCCTCCAAGGAAAATTTTGCTGTTTTATGAAAAAGGCTATATTTTTAACTAGTATTTTTTTCTACCAGTTTTTATTAGTCCCTTGAGAACTTTATACATTGTACTCTGATCACTTTTGTCTCTTCCTGCCACTCTTTCCAGATATAACCCCTTCCCTACCCACTCAAGTTTGTGTTCTTCTCTCCTCCCATCAAGTAAAGTTTGCCATACTCATATTTTGTTGGAAGTGGAGCCTTCAGTGGAGCATGGGCAAGTCACTAGGAGCCTCACCCTTACAGAAAACAGATATTTCCTCTCCCAGCAGCAGTTGCAAACAGCTTCTTAGCTAGATATTATACCTCCTCCTCCTAAAGTCCAGTGAGCCTAGGAGTCATTGTGGAAGAGGAGTCGGTCATAAAGATTGTAAGAATCATAAGTGGTGAATGGCTACAAGAAAACAATGTTTTTCTAGACATAGCAGTATAATTTCACATGTGAATTCCTAGTAGGTATGAGAGCATGCACAAGACCTATGCAAGATCAACTCTGAAAAAAAAAAAAAACAAACCTCAGCATGGAGGAGGAATGTAGAAACAAAGCCCCACCTCTAGCTAAGACATTATTTGTATTTTGGGTATTCTGAGCTTTTGGGCTAATATCTACTTATCAGTGAGTGCATAGCATGTGTGCTCTTTTGTGATTGGGTTACCTCATTAAGGATGATATTTTCTAGTTCCATCCATTTGCCTAAGAATTTCATGAAGTAATTGTTTTTAATAGCTGAGTAGCATTCCACTGTGTAAATGTACCACAATTTCTGTATCCATTCCTCTGTTGAAGGACAGCTGAGTTCTTTCCAGTTTCTGGCTATTATAAATCAGGCTGCTATGAACAGAGTGGAGTATGTGTCCTTGTAATATGTTGGAGCATCTTTTGGGTGTATACCCAGGAGTGGTATAGCTGGCTCCTCAGGTAATAATACAATGTCCAATTTTCTAAGGAACTGCCAGACTGATTTCCAGAGTGGTTGTATCAGCTTGCAATCCCACCAGCAATGGAGGAGTGTTTTTCTTTCTCCACATTCTTTCCAGTGTCTGCCATCATCAAACAAATAAAAGATCTGTATGACAAGAACTTCAAGTCTCTGAAGAAAAAAATCAAAGATCTCAGAAGATGGAAAGATCTTCCATGCTCATGAATTGGCAGAATTATATAGTAAAATGACCATCATGCTGAAAGCAATCTATGGATTCAATGCAATCCCCATCAAAATCCCAACTCAATTCTTCATAGAGATAGAATGAGAAATTTGCAAATACATTTGGAATAACAAAAAAGCCAGGAGATTGAAAGCTATTCTCAACAATAAAAGAACATCTGGGGGAATCACCATCCCTGACCTCAAGCTGTTTACAGAGAAATAGCCATAAAAACTGTATGATATTTGTAAGGAGACAGGCAGGAAGATAAATGGAATAGAATTAAAGACCCAGAAATGAAACCACATACCTATGGCCTTTTGATCTTTGACAAAGAAGCTAAAACCATCCAGTGGAAAAAAGACAACATTTTCAACAAATAGTGCTGGTTCACCTGGAGGTCAGCATGTAGGAGAATGCAAATCAACCCATTCTTATCTCCCTGTACAAAGCTCAAGTCAAAGTGGATCAAGGACCTCCACATAAAACACTGAAGCTAATAGAGGAGAAAGTGAAGAAAAGCATTGAACACATGGGCACAGGGGAAAAAAATTCTTGAACAGAACACCAATGGCTTATGCTCTAAGATCAAGAATTGACAAATGGGACCTCAAAAAATTGCAAAGCTTCTGTAAGGCAAAGGACACTGTCAATAGTACAAAATGATAAACAACAGATTGGGAAAACATCTTTGCCAATCCTACATCTGATAGAGGGCTAATATCCAATATATACAAAGAACTCAAGAAGTTAGACTCTAGAGAAACAAATAACCCTATTTAAAATGGGGTACAGAGCTAAACAAACAATTCTCAGAATATTTAGTGGCTGAGAAGCACCTAGAGAAATATTCAACATCCTTACTTATCAGGGAAATACAAATGAAAAGAACCTTGAGATCCCACCTCACACAAGTCAGAATGGCTAAGATCAAAAACTCAGGTGACAGCAGATTCTGGCGAGGATGTGGAGAAAAAGAAAAAGTAAGAATTATAAATAGATCTATTAAAAACTTCTAATATACATACATACATACATACATGAGGGGCCATGGGTGTTGGGGAAAGAGTGGAGTGGAAGAGTGCCCCTGTCCTGCCAGAGTTCCAGTGCTCTGGGCAGACGGATGCAGGAGGACTGCACACACTTTCCATGTGGCCTGGGGTGGGCATCTGGCTGTGTTAAGCCACTGACCCCACATGGCAGGTGGTGGACAAGGGGCAGCCCCAGGTACCAGGTTCTCAGTCTCCAGCATCCCACACTATATATCATGGAGGAGCTGAGAACAGAATAGGGGCCCTGGGGTGGCACTCAGCCCTGGAGTTAAGGGAAGAGGTCAGAGGGAGAGGCGGCACTAGGTGGTTCCTACACAGGTGAGAGTCCTTAGTCCAGTCCGTGGCTGCATGGCTGCATAGGAAGTCCTTCAGGCGGGAGGTTAAATGCTCACTCATTAGGAGAAAGCCTATCCCATCGTTCAATCACGGTGGGCCTTGATGAACAGAGACAGTCTATGGTTTTAGAGCTTTATTGTAGAAAGGCAGGGAGAAAGGAGAGAAGGTAGAAAGAGAGAAGGAGAGGCTGGCTGGCCATGGCCACATGGAGAGAAGGGGGAAGAGAGAGAGAGAGAGAGAGAGAGAGAGAGAGAGAGAGAGAGAGAGAGAGAGAGAGAGAGAGAGAGAGAAGAAAGGCTAGAGAGTAAGAGAGGTAAAAGCTTAGAGAGAGTGAGGTAGGGCCAAGCAGCCCCTCTTATAGCAGACTTGGCTATCTTGCTGTTGCTTAAATAACTAGGTGGGAAGGAGTCTAGCTAGAATGCCAGAAGCTTAGGACATTGTCTACATGACTGGTAGCCACATGCCTCTCCTGTGGGGACTATGGGGGCGGTAACATCAACAGTAGCCAGGGGTCCAGGAGACATGATCGAATGCCTTTGGTCCCATGTAGGTGGAAATTACCACCCACCCGGTCCCATGGGGGCTCAAAACCTCAGCTTGACTGGAGACCAGGCTGTCAGTGGATAGCCCATTGCCCCACACATACATACATGTATACATACATACATACATACATACACATGTATGTGTTATCTAGTCCCTTGATGATTGCTGTAACTTCATATTAGTGTATGATAACATCTTAACATGGAATCAAATGTTCTCTGGAGGGGCTCTAAAAAGAGTCTTCCTACCTGTGACCAGATAATCAACTCCCCTCCAAAATACAATTCTTTGGAACATCTGCATTTCTTTAAACTAACCCAGAGACATGGTAGTGGAGCATGGGGTACTTCTGTAATATCTGTTGCTTGTGCAAGTTTCTTTTATGTACAAAGAGAAGAATCCAATTGAAACTGAAGATGCTGTTTCATTAAGTAGCTTTAAATCTTGTGTAGTGTAGTATACACCTATATACACAGAAAAATGCTGTTATGTTATATATATGGTCTAGATATAAGATTGGAATTATTTAGAAAATTCACATCAGAACTATCTATCAACTCTAAGAGCAGCCATGGCATTTGGACATTTACAATAACTGTTTGGGGAATCTCCTAACAAACATTTTTCATACTGTCAAAGAATATAAACTACCAAAAAGTTTTACTTAACAAATATATAGTTGTCGTAGTCAGGGTTTCTATTCCTGCACAAACATCATGACCAAGAAGCAAGTTGGGGAGGAAAGGGTTTATTTGGCTTACACTTCCATACTGCTGTTCATCACCAAGGAAGTCAGGACTGGAACTCAAGCAGGTCAGGAAGCAGGAGCTGATGCAGAGGCCATGGAGTGATGTTCTTTACTGGCTTGTTTCCCCTGGCTTGCTCAGCCTGCTCTCTTATAGAATTAAGACTACCAGCCCAGAGATGGTCCCACCCACAAGGGGCCTTTCCCCTTTGATCACTAATTGAGAAAATGCCTTAAAGTTGTATCTCATGGAGGCATTTCCTCAACTGAAGCTCCTTTCTCTGTGATAACTCCAGCTGTGTCAAGTTGACACAAAACTAGCCAGTACAATAGTCATACAGCGATTAAAGTTACAGGCTTTGAAGTGGGATTGGTATAGTTTTGAGCATCATTGACTACTACAGGTCACTTATACAAAGTCATAGTTTCCTATTTTGTAAGAAACAGAGTACGATCAAATACCTACCACGCTATTTAATCACTGCTGAACTTGTTCAACATGCATTTATATTTCAAGTAAATTTTCCAAATGCTAAATAACGACTCCTATTTGTAAGATAACTATCTTCACAATTGTTTTTAGATAAAAATTGGCCAGGGTCAAAACCAATAATTATAACAACAAAAACAACAACAACAACAAAATCATGACACTTTACAGAATAGGGCTTGGAGTTGAGGTTCTCTGTGCTTTGTCACTCTCTGGATTCTTTTAGAGACAGTAGTTGTGCTATGAATCAGGGATGATCTTGTTAGACCCAACATAACCTCAAAATCCTTCTCTCTTGTTTGCAGACATCAAATATTCTCTGTTTTCTTCATTGCTTATTTAACAGCCATCATCTGTAGCCTTCTTTACTCTTACAGGATTTATCACATGCTTTAAAAACTGTTCTTGATAGACTGAAATGAGGTAATGATTATTTTCTGCTTTTATCATTTCTTCCTTGAAGTTTCCTCTTTGATCTTTATGTCTTCAATACAACATTCTCTAGAACTCAAGGAATAACAATAAGCTTGGAAACAGAAATGATAATTTATCCTCTCATCACACCTGTTTGATTTATTCCAGTAGTTCATTGAGTTCTTTGAGACACAGGCCACTATTCCACATGTGGATTACAGGACCCTTGCAGTCTAGTTCCTGTCTTATTCTTGACTTGCTTGTGTCTTCTATCTGGAAGCTTCTGTAAGACTCTCATGATCCAATGCTCTCTTTGCTTCAGAATCCTTCCTCAGCCTGCTATCTTGACTTCAGGAGCACATCTTTCTGCCACTGTTCTTCATTCAAGAACAAGCACAGGCCCTGATTAGTCTAACATCATCTTGGACTTCCTCTTATCTCTGCATTCTGGTCAGGCACTTTCATTTATTTTTTTTCTTTTACATCTAAATTTTTTAACAAGGTATTTTCTTCATTTACATTTCCAATACTAACCCAAAAGTCCCCCGTACCCTCCACTCCACTCCCCTACCCACTCACTCCCAATTCTTGGCCCTGGCATTTCCCTGTACTGAGGCATATAAAGTTTGCAAGACCAATGGGTCTCTCTTTCCATTGATGGCTGACTAGGCCATCTTCTGATACATATGCAGCTAGAGACATGAGCTCTGGGGGGGTACTGGTTAGTTCATATTGTTGTTCCACCTATAGGATTGCAGACCCCTTTAGCTCCTTGGGTACTTTCTCTAGCTCCTCCATTGGGGGCTCTGTGATCTATCCAATATCTGACTGTGAGCATCCACTTGTGTGTTTGCTAGGCCCCAGCATAGCTTCACAAGAGACAGCTGTATCTTGGTCCTTTCAGCAAAATCTTGCTAGTGTATGCAATGGTGTCAGCATTTGGAGGCTGATTATGGGATGGATCCCCGGATATCACAGTCTCTAGATGGTCGATCATTTCATCTCAGCTCCAAACTTTGTCTCTGTAACTCCTTCCATGGGTGTTTTGTTCCCAATTCTAAGAAGGGGCAAAGTGTCCACACTTTGGTCTTTGTTCTTCTTGAGTTTCATGTGTTTTGCAGATTGTATCTTGTATCTTGGGTATTCTAAGTTTCTGGGCTAATATCCACTTATCAGTGAGTACATATCATGTGAGTTCTTTTGTGATTAGGTTACCTCACTCAGTATGATGACCTCCAGGTCCATCCATTTGCCTAGGAATTTCATAAATTCATTCTTTTTAATAGCTGAGTAGTGCTCCATTGTTTAAATGTGCTACATATTTTGTATCCATTCCTCTGTTGAGAGACATCTGGGTTCTTTCCAGCTTCTGGCTATTATAAATAAGGCTGCTATGAACATAGTGGAGCATGTGTCCTTATTTGCAGTGGGAACATCTTCTGGATATATGACCAGGAGTGGTAATGCTGGATCCTCCAGTACTACTATGTCCAATTTTCTAAGGAACCAGCAGACTGATTTCCAGAGTGGTTGTACAAGCTCACAATCCCATGAACAATGGAGGAGTTTTCCTCTTTCTCCACATCCTCGCCAGCATCTGCTGTCACCTGAGTTTTTGATCTTAGCCATTCAGGCTGGTGTGAGGTGGAATCTCGGGGTTGCTTTGATTTGCATTTCCCTGATGATTAAGAATGCTGAACATTTTTTTCAGGTGCTCCTCAGCCATTTGGTATTCCTCGGGTGAAAATTCTTTGTTTAGCTCTGAGCCCCATTTTTAATGGGGTTATTTGATTTCCAGGAATCCACCATCTTGAGTTCTTTATATATATATTGGATATTAGTCCCCTATCTGATTTAGGACAGGTAAAGATCCTTTCCCAATCTGGTGGTGGCATTTTTGTCTTATTGACGGTGTCTTTTGCCTTACAAAAGCTTTGCAGTTTTATGAGGTCCCATTTGTCGATTCTCAATATTATGGTACAAGCCATTACTGTTCTATTCAGGATTTTTTTCCCCTGTGCCCATATCTTCGAGGCTTTCCCCTACTTTCTCCTCTATAAGATTCAGTGTCTCTGGTTTTATGTAGAGTTCCTTGATCCACTTAGATTTGACCTTAGTACAAGGAGATAGGAATGAATCAATTCGCATTCTTTGACATGATAACTGCCTGTTGTGTCAGCACCATTTCTTGAAAATGCTGTCTTTTTTTCCACTAGATGGTTTTAGCTCCCTTGTCAAAGATCAAGTGACCATAGGTGTGTGGGTTCATTTCTGGGTCTTCAATTCTATTCCATTTGTCTACTTGTCTGTCGCTATACTGTAAGACCCCCTTTCAGGGACCCCCACTCTAGTCTCAGGAGTGAGACCACCCAAAGCAACACAAGAATCCATCTTGCTGTAATCACATGAGGCAGTTTAATGACGGAGCTCTGACCTACATGCATCCCACACAGGAGATAAGGGATGTTGGCCAGGAGGCTCGAAAGCTAGGGGTTTTATGGGGTAAGGGGCTTAGGGGTGTGGAATTCAGCATAGAGACACTCTATTGGCTTATTCAAACATCAGCAGAAAAATTAAAAGTACGTGCAACCAGTCAGAGTTCTGTGAGTTGTTGACTCAGTTCAGATAGTTCTGTTATGTCCTCACATTCCTCTTTATCTTTCTGGTCAAGATGTTCCCAGGAATGTTTTAACTACGAGGCATACCTGGTTTTTTGGAGTTTTTTTTTTTTTTTGTTTTTGTTGTTTTTTCTCAGCCCCAGGCAGCCTCTAGGCTCACAAACAACCAGCAATTTCTGAGTATTTTATATGACTTACAGGTCTTGAAATTTCATCTTTCTTTCAATACCAGTACCATGCAGTTTTTATCGAAATTACTCTGTAGTACAGCTTTAGGTCAGGCATAGTGATTTCACCATAGGTTCTTTTATCATTGAGAAGAGTTTCTGCTATCCTAGGTTTTTTGTTATTCCAGATGAATTTGCAGATTGCCCTTTCAGATTCGTTGAAGAATTGAGTTGGAATTTTGATGGGGATTGCATTGAATCTGTAGATTGCTTTTGGCAAGATAGCCATTTTTACTATATTGATCCTGCCAATCCATGAGCATGGGAGATCTTTCCATCTTCTGAGATCTTCTTTAATTTCTTTCTTCAGAGACTTGAAGTTCTTATCATACAGATATTTCACTTCCTTAGTTAGAGTCATGCCAAGGTATTTTATATTATTTGTGACTATTGAGAAGGGTGTTGTTTCCCTAATTTCATTCCCAGCCTGTTTATCCTTTGTGTAGAGAAAGGCCATTGACTTGTTTGAGTTAATTTTATATCCAGCTACTTCACTGAAGCTGTTTATCAGGTTTAGGAGTTCTCTGGTGGAATTTTTAGGGTCACTTATATATACTATCATATAATCTGCAAAAAGTGACATTTTTACTTCTTCTTTTGCAATTTGTATCCCCTTGACCTCCTTTTGTTGTGGAATTGCTCTGGCTAGGACTTCAAATACTATGTGGAATAGGTATGGAGAATGTGGGCAGCCTTGTCTAGTCCCTGATTTTAGAGGGATTGCTTCCAGCTTCTCACCATTTACTTTGCTGTTGGTTTGATGTACATTTCTTTTATTATGTTTAGGTATGGGCCTTGAATTCCTGATCTTTTCAAAACTTTTATCATGAATGGGTGTTGGATTTTGTCAAATGCTTTCTCGGCATCTAATGAAATGATCATGTGGTTTTTGTCTTTGAGTTTGTTTATATAGTGGATTATGTTGATGGATTTCCGTATACTAAACCATACCTGCATCCCTGGGATGAAGCATACTTGGTCAGGATGGATGATTGTTTTGATGTGTTCTTGGATTCGGTTAGCGAGAATTTTATTGAGGATTTTTGCATCGATATTCATAAGGGAAATTGGTCTGAAGTTCTCTGTCTTTGTTGGGTCTTTCTGTGGTTTAGGTATCAGAGTAATTTTGGCTTCATTGAATGAATTGGGTAGAGGACCTTCTGCTTCTATTTTGTGGAATAGTTTGTGAAGAACTGGAATTAGATCTTCTTTGAAGGTCTGATAGAACTCTGCACTAAACCCATCTGGTCCTGGCCTTTTTTTTTTTTTTTTTTTTTTTTTGTTGAGAGACTACTATTAATGACTGCTTCTATTTCTTTAGGGAGTATAGGACTGTTTAGATCATTAAACTGATCCTGATTTAACTTTGGTACCTGGTATCTGTCTAGAAATTTGTCCATTTCATCCAGGTTTTCCAGTTTTGTTGAATATAGCCTTTTGTAGAAGGATCTGATGGTGTTTTGGATTTCTTCAGGATCTGTTGTTATGTCTCCCTTTTCATTTCTGATTTTGTTAATTAGGATGCTGTCCCTATGCCCTCTAGTGAGTCTGGCTAAGGGTTTATGTATCTTGTTGATTTTCTCAAAGAACCAGCTCCTCATTCTGTTGATTCTTTGAATAGTCCTTGTTTCCACTTTGTTGATTTCGTCCCTGAGTTTGATTATTTCCTGCTGTCTACTCCTCTTGGGTGAATTTGCTTCCTTTTGTTTAGAGCTTTTAGGTGTGTTTTAAAGCTGCTAGTGTGTGCTCTCTCTACTCTTTTTTTGGAGGCACTCAGAGGTATGACTTTCCCTCTTATCACTGCTTTCATTGTGTCCCATAAGTTTGGGTATGTTGTGGCTTCATTTTCATTAAACTCTAAAAAGTCTTTTATTTCTTTATTCCTTCCTTGACCAAGGTATCATTGAGGAGAGTGTTGTTCATTTTCCACGTGAATGCTGGCTTTCTATTATTTATGTTGTTATTGAAGATCAGCCTTAGTCCATGGTGATCTGATAGGATGCATGGGACAATTTCAACATTTTTGTATCTGTTGAGGCCTGTTTTGTGACCAATTATATGGTCAATTTTGGAGAAGGTACCATGAGGTGCTGAGAAGATATATCCTTTTGTTTTAGGATAAAATGTTCTGTAGATATATGTTAAATCTACTTGTTTCATAACTTCTGTTAGTTTCACTCTGTCCCTGTTTAATTTCTGTTTCCACGATCTGTCCATTGATGAAAGTGGTGTGTTGAAGTCTCCCACTATTATTGTGTGAGGTGCAATGTGTGCTTTGAGCTTTACTAAAGTTTCTTTAATGAATGTGGCTGCCCTTGCATTTGGAGCATAGATATTCAGAATTGAGAGTTCCTCTTGGAGGATTTTACCTTTGATGAGTATGAAGTGTCCCTCCTTGTCTTTTTGATAACTTTGGGTTGGAAGTCAATTTTATCCGATATTAGAATGGCTACTCCAGCTTGTTTTTCAGACCATTTGCTTGGAAACTTGTTTTTCAGCCTTTCATTCTGATGTAGTGTCTGTCTTTTTCCCTGAGATGAGCTTCCTGTAGCAGGAAAATGTTGGGTCCTTTTTGTGTAGGCAGTCTGTAAGTCTATGTCTTTTTATTGGGGGAATTGAGTCCATTAATATTAAGAGATATTTAGGAAAAGTAATTGTTGCTTCCTATTATTTTTGTTGTTAGAGTTGGCATTCTGTTCTTGTGGCTGTCTTCTTTTAGTTTTGTTGAAGGATTACTTTCTTGCTTTTTCTAGGGTGTGATTTCCGTCCTTGTATTGTTTTTTTTTTTTTTTTCTGTTATTATCATTTGAAGGGCTGCATTCGTGGAAAGATAATATATGAATTTGGTTTTGTCCTGGAATTCTTTGGTTTCTCCATCTATGTTAATTGAAAGTTTTGCTGGGTATAGTAGCCTGGGCTGGCATTTGTGTTCTCCTAGTGTCTGTATAACATCTGTCCAGGATGTTCTGGCTTTCATAGTCTCTGGTTAAATGTCTGGTGTAATTCTGATAGGCCTGCCTTTATTTGTTACTTGGCCCTTTTCCCTTACTGCTTTTAATATTCTATGTTCATTTAGCGCATTTGTTGTTCTGATTATTATGTGTCGGGAGGAATTTTTTTTCTGGTCCAGTCTATTTGGAGTTCTGTAAGCTTCTTGTATGTTCATGGGCATCTCTTTCTTTAGGTTTTGGAAGTTTTCTTCTATGATTTTGTTGAAGATATTTGCTGGCCCTTTAAGTTGAAAATCTTCATTCTCATCTACTCCTATTATCAGTAGGTTTGGTCTTCTCATTGTGCCCTGGATTTCCTGGATGTTTTGAGTTAGGACCTTTTTGTATTTTGCATTTTCTTTGATTGTTGTGCCGATATTCTCTATGGAATCTTCTGCACCTGAGATTCTCTCTTCCATCTCGTGTATTCTGTTGCTGATGCTCACATCTATGGTTCCAGATTTCTTTCTTAGGATTTCTATCTGCAGTGTTGCCTATTTTTGGGTTTTCTTTATTGTGTCTACTTCTTTTATTATGTCTAGTATTGTTTTGTTCCTTTCCATCACCTGTTTGGATGTCTTTTACTGTTTTTCTTTAAAGACTTGTAACTGTTTTCAGTGTTCTCCTGTATTTCTTTAAGGACTTATAACTCTTTAGCATTGTTCTCCTTTCTTTCTTTAAGTGAGTTATTAAATTCCTTCTTGATGTCCTCTACCATCATCATGAGATATGCTTTTAAATCCGGGTCTAGCTTTTCAAGTGTGTTGAGGTGCCCAGGATTGGGCGAGTTCGGAATGCTGCATTCTGATGATGGTGAGTGGTCTTGGTTTCTGTTAATAAAATTCTTTTTTTTTCCATTTTTTATTAGGTATTTAGCTCATTTACATTTCCAATGCTATACCAAAAGTCCCCCGTACCCACCCACCCCCACTCCCCTACCCACCCACTCCCCCTTTTTGGCCCTGGCTTTCCCCTGTACCGGGGTGTGGGGAGTGGGTGTGGCGGCAGTCCCAAAGGTGCCAGGGACTGTAGCTAAGTCGTATGACTTGCACCTGACTTCCTCATATAAGCCACAAACATCTTGAGAGCTGCGCAAGTGCACCAGGATACCGGTGAATCCAGTTTGATGGAGATATGCCCCTGCTGCCCTGATTAGCTGAAGCTGCGTGACTGGTGAGGCAGCATGGCCTGCTGTGCGTGGATGAGAGTATAAAAGGAATGAGAGGCCCAGGGTTCGGGGGAGATATAAACAAGAAAATCAGGACTGAATAAACTGCTGTTAGAAGGACTGGTGGTCGTGTCATTCTTGCTGGTCGAGAGCGGACGCGACAATTGGTGGCCCGTATGGGGAACCGACTCCCCCACCGAGTTCAGAACTTTCAGCAGTCAGTGGTTGCTGGCAGGGTAAGTTCACAGTGAGTGAAACTTGCGACCCCAGGAGTTTGGGAAGGACCTCGGATAAAATAGAGGAGAGCATAAAGTTGCCAGGAAGTAGGCACAAAGTAACCCAGGAGTTTGGGAAGGACCTCGGATAAAATAGAGGCGAATATATAGTTGCCAGAAAGCAGGCTTTGGGACAAGTTAAGGTTCCCGGCTTTGGGACAAGTTAAGGTTCCCGGTTTGGGACAAGTTAAGGTTCCCGGTTTGGGGACAAGTTAAGGAACTATGATAACCTCAGTGTAGTGATCAATAGATCCTCCCTGTGTAGTTATGCTTTTTTCTTCCATTGACCCTTTGTGGGTAGGTCTGATAGTTTTGGTCTTGTTTGTTCTGATATATGGACTCTGTTACTGTTTGAAAATGTGTGTAGAGGCAGTCAAGACAGGTCAGAAAATCCTTACAGAGCAACAAGAAAGTATGTCGGAAGAGGAGAAGGGCTTAAAAAGAAAAAGGGAAAAGAAAGAAGACACAGTAAAATCAGGTGAACAGAAAGGACAGGACAACAGAGTCGAGGCAGAGGAGGAAGGTGAATTAGCTTCTGCTCCCCCTCCCTATGCCTCCTCATCAGCCGGTTATGGACAGACCTTCTGTCCGGAGGTCTGGAAAGAAGTTAGGCTCTCCTTGCTAGGATGTCCTGTTTTCACTGACCAAACAGGGCAGAGATATCATGAGCCTCTGGATTTCAAGGTAATTAAGAATTTGGCTGAGTCTGTGCGGACATACGGCCTGAGTGCTTCCTATACTGTGGCTCAGGTGGAGGCCTTGAATAGACACTGTATGACGCCGTCCGATTGGGCAGGCTTGGTGAAGGCATGCCTTTCACCTGGGCAGTATTTAGATTGGAAAGCCTTCCTTATCGAATTTGCAAGCGAACAGGCAGCTGCTAACGCTGTTGCAGGAAATCCAGCGTGGGATAGGGATATGCTGCTTGGTCAAGGTCGGTTTGCACAACAACAAACAGGATATCCACTGCAGGTGTTTGAGCAGGTGAATCAGATTGCCATAAGGGCATGGAAATCATTGCCCAACAGAGGGGAAGTAAGTGGAAACTTAACCAAGATCATACAAGGTCCCACTGAGCCGTTCTCAGACTTAGTAGCAAGGATGGTTGAGGCAGCAGGAAGAATCTTTGGTGACCCTGATACTGCTATGCCCCTGATAAGGCAGTTGGTTTATGAACAATGTACCCAAGAATGTAAGACTGCCATTGCGCCCTTTAGAAGCAAGGGTATCGAGGCATGGATGAAGGTTTGCCGAGAGCTTGGTGGGCCATTGACCAATGCTGGTCTTGCTGCAGCTGTCATGCGGTTGCAAAAGAGAAAGAGGAATGTGCCTCTCGGAGCTTCCTTTAGGTGTGGCAAGCAGGGACACTTGAGGAAGAATTGTCCTGAAAAAGGAAGTGGCTCCAGGGGAAGCGGGACTTGCCCCCCTGGACTCCCTTTGTGTCCAAAGTGTAGGAAAGGGAACCACTGGGCTAGTGAATGCAGATCAGTCAGAAACATCCATGGCCAGCCTCTTACTCCTGGAAATGAACGTGTGTGGTCAAAAAACGGGCAGCGGGGCCCTCGCTTCCAGGGCCCGCAAATATATGGGGCAGTGGACAGTTTCCAGGGGGAAGAGGAGACCTGGCCAACATTGAGACATCCCCACAACCGCGGAGAGCCACTGAAGGTTCAGCAGGATTGGACCTCCATTCAACCACCAGACTCGTATTAACTCCCCAGATGGGCACACAGGTGATTGAGACAGATTTTAAAGGTCCTCTACAAAAAGATACAGTAGGATTGTTATTTGGCCGCTCCTCGTCTGCTTTACTCGGGCTCATTGTCCATCCAGGAGTTATTGACCCTGATTATCAAGGGGTAGTTAAGATTATGGTCTCATCACCACGAGGTATTGTGTCCATCTCCCCTGGGGATTGAGTAGCTCAAATTGTACTTTTACCTAGCCTTCATGGGCTCTTCCCCTCCGCTGGTAAACAAAGAGGAAAAGGAGGGTTTGGTGCCTCGGGCGTAGACCTGACATGTCTCTCTCTCCAGATGGACCAGCGTCCAGTTCTGGAGTTGAGGGTGGATGACAAAGCCATCCTAGGGCTCCTAGATACTGGAGCTGATCGCAGCATCATAGCACAGAAGGATTGGCCCCAGGGATGGCCAGTGCAAAATTCTAATCAGATGCTGCGAGTCCTAGGGTATGCAAAAGCTCCGGATATGAGTGCACCGAGTCTGAAATGGAAAGATGCTGAGGGCCATTCAGGGGAAATTCAGCCTTACGTGCTGGAGCTCCCCATTTCTTTATGGGGAAGAGATCTATTAAAAGATTTAGGCTTGAGACTTACCAATGAATCTTCACCTACTTCTCGGCATCTGATGCAGGATATGGGGTGGCACCCTTCCTATGAGTTAGGGAAATATTTGCAAGGAAAAAAGTCCCCCATGATACAGAGGAGGAAAATGAATACTGAAGACCTGGGTTTTTCCTAAGGGCCACTGAGGAGGGCATTCCTATAACCTGGAATAAGAGGGATCCAGTGTGGATACCTCAGTGGCCCTTGTCTAAGGAAAAATTACAGGCAGCTAAAAGTTTGGTTGAGGAGCAACTTCAATTAGGCCATATTCGTCCCTCTGTTTCACCATGGAACTCACCTATCTTTGTGATAAAAAAGAAGTCAGGCAAATGGAGATTGTTGCATGATCTTCGAGCCATCAATGCACAGATGCAGATTATGGGGCCCATACAAAGAGGCTTGCCCTTGTTGTCTGCTTTGCCCCAGGATTGGCCCCTTATAGTAATAGATATTAAAGATTGTTTCTTTTCTATTCCACTTTGTGCCCAGGATAGTGAACGTTTTGCCTTTACTCTTCCATCATGTAACCACGAGGAGCCCGATGGAAGATATGACTGGATTGTGTTGCCCCAAGGCATGGCTAATAGTCCCACCATGTGCCAGTTATATGTTAGTCAAGCCATAGAGCCAATTAGAAAAGTCTTTCCCAAATTGTGTTGTGCATATTATATGGATGATGTCCTCTTGACAGCAAAGACAGAAGAATATCTTCATTCAGCCTATATTGCCTTGGTGAAAGAGTTACAAAGGTGGAAGCTGTATATAGCACCTGAAAAGGTTCAACAAGATCAAGTAGTTTCCTATTTAGGTGCCAGGATTTCTCTTACTGAGGTGCAGCCACAAAAGGTTCAGTTAAGATTAGATTCTTTACATACTCTTAATGATTTTCAGAGACTATTGGGAGATATTAATTGGATTAGGCCATATTTAAAGATACTTAATGTTGTATTAAAGCCCTTGTTTAAGATATTGGAAGGAGATCCAGATTTAAATTCAGTGAGGAGTCTGACCCCTGAGGCTAGACAAGCCTTGTCCATTGTAGAAAAGGAGCTGAGTAAAGCGCAATTAATGAGATGTAAGGAGGGAATGCCCATCAACCTTTTGATACTGCAAACAGAAATGCAGCCCACTGGTTTAGTTTGGCAGGAAGGACCTTTGCTCTGGATTCATCCAAGAATATCCATGGGTAAGACCGTGGAACATTATCCAACTGCAGTAGCAAATTTGGCGTTGGTAGGAGTTCAACAATGTTTGCAGCATTTTGGATGTCAACCGAGTATACTGGTTACTCCCTATGATAGTCATCAGCAAAAGGTTTTGGTAGCCACAGTGGATGAATGGGCCATTCTGTTTTGCAGCTTTAATGGCATAATAGATAATCATTATCCAAAACATCCATTGGTTACCTTTTATAAAGCTCATGCTGTTGTGTTTCCTAAGATAGTGCAGGAAAGGCCCATTTCAGGAGCGGTGAATGTGTTTACAGATGGGTCCAAAACTGGATGTGGAGCCTATCTTATTGAATCTCAACAACCGGTTCTTAGGCAATATCAACCCGGAGCACCCCAATTGGTGGAGTTACAAATTGTATTAGAAGTATTTTAAAATTGTCCTTTTTCCTTCAATTTAATTTCTGATTCTCAGTATGTGGTTAATATGGTTAAAGGATTAGAAGTTGCAGGACAAATTCGATCACATAGTCCTATATTTGAATTGGCCGCCTACATTGCAGCAGCTCATTTGGCAGCGCTCCACTCCAGTGTATATTAATCATATTCGCGCCTATACAGGGCTCCCAGGACCTTTGAGCAGAGCGAATGATGTTGTGGATGCCTGCACGCGTATGCAATTTGTGTTTCTATCCACCACCTTAGAATTGGCCAAAGCCTTTCATGCTAAGTTTCATGTTAATTCTAGTACCTTGCAGAAAAGGTTTCATATCTCTAGGGCTGAAGCACGAGACATAGTTGTCTCCTGTGGGCATTGTGCTGTGTTCCAACATCCTCCTTCTTTTGGAGTGAATCCTCGGGGCCTATTGCCCCTTCAGGTGTGGCAAATGGACGTTACTCATGTTCCTGAGTTTGGAAAGCTTAAATATGTTCATGTCTCAGTGGATACCTGCTCAGGTATCGTACATGCCACACCTATGTCAGGGGAAAAAGCAATTTATGCTATCCAGCATTGTCTCGATGCCTGGGCTGCCTGGGGTAAACCCCAACAGCTTAAAACAGATAATGGACCTGCTTATACTGCAAAGTCCTTTATGTCCTTTTGTCAACAAATGGAAGTGCAAGTGAAGCCTGGCTTGACCTACAATCCTCAAGGGCAGGGAATTATTGAAAGAACACATAGAACCATCAAAGAGATGTTATACAAACAAAAGGGGGGAATAGGCTATAGCCGTACCCCTAAGATGAGACTTTCTTTAGTTCTTTATACTTTAAATTTTGTAAATTTGAATAAAGATGGCCATGCAGCAGCAGATAGACATGTTCAAAGAGTACCTGGCTTACAAGGATATGCCAGGTGGAAAGATGTGCTTACAGGCACATGGAAAGGACCAGATCCAGTGTTGACGTGGGCGAGAGGGTCTGTTTGTGTGTTTCCACAGGACCAGATGGAACCTCTTTGGGTGCCGGAGAGATTGGTGAGACGCTGCAAGAATGAGGCTCCTGATCCAGTTGCCCCTGTGGATGTGGTGGATGATCCCACAAGCACAAAGGATGGAGCCGAGATGAGAGAGATGAGAGATCCTTTCGGTATTCCAGAAGCCGATACCAGCTCGACATGACATTCAAATTTTTCCACGCTTTTTGATCCCTGAATTCCCCTTAAAGAGATAGCCCCTCTGGCTATCTATCCCTTGCTTCAGAGAAGATGAGTGGGGATGAGAGCCCTGGGATGTATGCTTGTAATAGTGTGTGTGTGTGTGTGTGTGTGTGTGTGTGTGTGTGTGTGTGTGTGTGTGTTGTGTGTTTGGCACATGTGTTAGGTGCAGCATGTGCAGGCCCGCACTTTCGCCATGGTAGCGTAGGCTTTTGCTGCAGTGGAGGCGGGACAATCTCAGATTCGGTTTGCCGCTCTAAAAGAAATTATACTGCGTTATGCCGTGGGGTGCGAGGCTAAGCACTGCACAGAGGATAGCTTACTGTTGGCATCCTGTGGAAGGCACGTCTGAGTGCATGAAAGTTCAGTGTCCTAGTTCCCTTCCCCCAGGAAAAACGACACGGGAGCTGGCCAAGACCTCTCTGGGTGATGAGCCCAAGGGATGGTTTTGTGTAGGGCCCCTATGCTTGCACACTGGGGATCAGACCTCTACCTTCACCCATGAGGCTTGCTTGCAGCAATTAAGATCTGGCCATAGATTATCAACATCCTGGCCTTTTGATGCACCTGCCACAAGCAAAACACAATCTCCCCAGGTGTGGCTTGGCATGATAGAGAGATAGTCAGTGATAAGACTCCCTGGGCATGTCACCAACCTAAGACAGGGATCAAACCAATGCTGTTTGTCACCCAAGGACGGGTAAGGGGCATGGCTGCGGGGGGGCTATCTACAGACATTCTCTCTGCCAAAAAAGAAAAAAGGGGGAGATGTGGGGAGCGGGTGTGGCGGCAGTCCCAAAGGCGCCAGGGACTGTAGCTAAGTCGTATGACTTGCACCTGACTTCCTCATATAAGCCACAAACATCTTGAGAGCTGCGCAAGTGCACCAGGATACCGGTGAATCCAGTTTGATGGAGATATGCCCCTGCTGCCCTGATTAGCTGAAGCTGCGTGACTGGTGAGGCAGCATGGCCTGCTGTGCGTGGATGAGAGTATAAAAGGAATGAGAGGCCCAGGGTTCGGGGGAGATATAAACAAGAAAATCAGGACTGAATAAACTGCTGTTAGAAGGACTGGTGGTCGTGTCATTCTTGCTGGTTGAGATTTTATCCTTTTGTTTTAGGATAAAATGTTTTGTAGATATCTGTCAGGTCCATTTGTTTCATTACTTCTGTTAGTTTCACTGTGTCCCTGTTTAGTTTTTGTTTCCACGATCTGTCCATTGATGAAAGTGGTGTGTTGAAGTCTCCCACTATTATTGTGTGAGGTGCAATGTGTGCTTTGAGCTTTACTAAAGTGTCTTTAATGAATGTGGCTGCCCTTGCATTTGGAGCGTAGATATTCAGATTTGAGAGTTCCTCTTGGAGGATTTTACCTTTGATGAGTATCAAGTGTCCCTCCTTGTCTTTTTTGATAACTTTGGGTTGGAAATCGATTTTATCCGATATTAGAATGGCTACTCCAGCTTGTTTCTTCAGACCATTTGCTTGGAAAATTGTTTTCCAGCCTTTCATTCTGAGGTAGTGTCTGTCTTTTTCCCTGAGATGGGTTTCCTGTAAGCAGCAGAATGTTGGGTCCTGTTTGTGTAGCCAGTCTGTTAGTCTATGTCTTTTTATTGGGGAATTGAGTCCATTGATATTAAGAGATATTAAGGAAAAGTAATTGTTGCTTCCTTTTATTTTTGTTGTTAGAGTTGGCATTCTGTTCTTGTGGCTGTCTTCTTTTTGGTTTGTTGAGGGATTACTTTCTTGCTTGTTCTAGGGCGTGATTTCCATCCTTGTATTGCTGCTTTTCTGTTATTATCCTTTGAAGGGCTGGATTCGTGGAAAGATATTGTGTGAATTTGGTTTTGTCGTGGAATCCTTTGGTTTCTCCATCTATGGTAATTGAGAGTTTGGCCGGGTACAGTAGCCTGGGCTGGCATTTGTGTTCTCTTAGTGTCTGTATAACATCTGTCCAGGTTCTTCTGGCTTTCATAGTCTCTGCTGAAAAGTCTGGCGTAATTCTGATAGGTCTGCCTTTATATGTTACTTGACCTTTCTCCCTTACTGCTTTTAATATTCTCTCTTTATTTAGTGCATTGGTTGTTCTGATTATTATGTGTCGGGAGGAATTTCTTTTCTGGTCCAGTCTATTTGGAGTTCTGAAGGCTTCTTGTATGTTCATGGGCATGTCATTCTTTAGGTTTGGGAAGTTTTCTTCTATTATTTTGTTGAATATATTTGCTGGCCCTTTAAGTTGAAAATCTTCATTCTCATCAACTCCTATTATCCGTAGGTTTGGTCTTCTCATTGTGTCCTGAATTTCCTGGATGTTTTGAGTTAGGATCTTTTTGCGTTTTGTATTATCTTTGATTGTTGTGCCGATGTTCTCTATGGAATCTTCTGCACCTGAGATTCTCTCTTCCATCTCTTGTATTCTCTTGCTGATGCTCACGTCTATGGTTCCAGATTTCTTTCCTAGGGTTTTTATCTCCAGCGTTGCCTCGCTTTGGGTTTTCTTTATTGTGTCTACTTCCCTTTTTAGTTCTAGTATGGTTTTGTTCATTTCCATTACCTGTTTGGATGTGTTTTCCTGTTTTTTTTAAGGACTTCTACCTGTTTGGTTGTGTTCTCCTGCTTTTCTTTAAGGGCCTGTAACTCTCTAGCATTGCTCTCCTGTAATTCTTTAAGTGACTTATGAAAGTTCTTCTTGATGTCCTCTATCATCATCATGAGAAATTTTTTAAAATCTGGGTCTAGATTTTCGGTTGTGTTGGGGTGCCCAGGACTAGGTGGGGTGGGAGTGCTGCGTTCTGATGATGGTGTGTGGTCTTGATTTCTGTTAGTAGGATTCTTACGTTTGCCTTTCGCCATCTGGTAATCTCTGAAGCTAGCTGTTATAGTTGTCTCTGTTAAGAGCTTGTTCTTCAGGTGACTCTGTTAGCCTCTATAAGCAGACATGGGAGGGTAGCTCTCTCCTTAGTTTCAGTGGGTAGAGTATTCTCTGCAGGCAAGCTCTCTTCTTGCAGGGAAGGTACACAGATATCTGGTGTTCGAACCGGACTCCTGGCAGAAGTTGTGTTCCACTCATGAGAGGTCTTAGGATCCCGTGTGGAATCCTGTGTGGGCCCTTGTGGGTTTCGGGCAACTCCACTTGGAAGGTACCCCGGGGCTCGAGTGGAGCGGAAGGGGCTTGTGCCCCAGGTCAGGCCCGGGTAGTCTGCTTCCCTATTTACCGCAGTCTCTGGTTCCGAGTGATTGGATTGGGGCAGGCGCTGTGTTCCACTCACCAGAGGTCTTAGGATCCCGTGGGGAATCCTGTATGGGCCCTTGTGGGTGTTGGGCGACTCCGCTGGCAAGGTACTCCTGTTAATAAAATTCTTATCTTTGCCTTTCGCCACCTGGTAATCTCAGTGGTCCAAAGATTGCTTGGAGAGTCCTCCAGGGGACCCTGGGGGTGTTGGTCAACTCTTCGTGCAAGGCGACCTTGTGCTGGCTCTGACCAAAAGGGATATGTGACCCTGGTCAGGCTGGGTTTTCTGCCTCCCCAATGCTGTTCCAGGTTCCACGAGATTGGATTGGAACAGAAGTTGTGTTCCACTCACCAGAGGTCCCAAGATCCCATGGAGAGCCCTCTAGTGACCTTGGGGGTGTCTGCCAACTCTGTACCCAGGTGACCCGATGTTGGTGCTGACCGGAAGGTTCTCGTGACCCTGGTCAGGCCGGGTTCTCTGCTTCCCCAATGCTGTCCCAGGGCCCTCGCATGACTGGATTGTAACATAAGTTGTGTTCCACTCACTGGTGGTCTCAAGATCGTGTGGAGAGTCCTCCAGGGGATCCTGGGGGTGTCTGCTGACTCCCCTCCCAAGGTGACCCAGTACTGGCGCTGACTGAAAGGGGCACTTTCATTTTATAAATGAAAAAAATTGTGATTATAATATAGTTACATCACTACTGTCCTCTGTTTCTTTTCTTGAACCCTCTCATTTAACCCCCTGCTATCTTTCAAATTTATGGCCTCTCTTAAATTTATATATCCAAAATATATAAATGCAACTACTCAATATGTAGAATCTTAACTTATGTGTATATATTTTGGTGGCTGACCATTTAGTGTTAGATAACAAATCAGTGTGCTTTTCACTGAAGAATACTATTTCTCTCACTCTCTGCATTCCTTAGTTGCTTTTAGATCTTCGTGTTAGTTAATATCTTTGGTGTGACCAGTAGAATTTATTTTAGGAATGGAAGAAGATAAACCATGAGGAGACACATGACACATGGAAGGTTTTCGATGAATATCAACTGTGTTCCAGTAAAGAAAAACTCTGAATATTTTCTATTCTTGTTCCTGAATTGTCTTTCAGAGTTTTGTTTTTTAAAAATCATTACTGGCAGAATACACTGTTTCAGCTACTTTTTTCACTCTGTGTGAATGACCTGGCTCCTCTCCTGTGATCATGGACTGCATATTGGCTAAGGACAAGGTGCCTGGATAGTAGAGCAGAACAAAGTGGTTAACTTCAACTTGAGGAAGGTGTGGAACTTTAGAAGTGGCCAAAGGAGTGAACCTATTGCTGGGTACTGCTGGAGGGCCTGGAGAAATGATTGTGTGACAGATAAAAATCACTCATAAGATGGTGGTTCAGAAGACAACTGTAAGCAATGTAAAGTATCTATCGACAGCAATACTATATAGTCCACCACTGCAGTCATAATAGGCATGGGTAGTTAAAGATTGATTTGGGGAAGCTTCCAGAGCAAACGATGCCCAACAGTTACTTCTTGTAGTGGGCAGTGTTGAGGAAAGGACAGGATTGTGTGTGGCAATCCCTGAAAACACTATAGTTGGCAGAGGAGTGATCTGTTTGAAGCAAGGAGGAAATGTAGCTCAGCATGACTTAGCTGCTGCTGGTTTGAACTTCTAGAGTCTGACATAAAGTAGGTGTTTATTTGTTTGTTTGTTTTTTATTTAACTACAGCAAATCTTGGAAAAAAGTTTCCTGGTAAAATGATCACAATCCCATGCATACAATAAAGCTTAAGCAGCTTCAGGTCCTCCGGGAGGATTGGGTGCGGTCTCAGTCATACAGACAGTGTAGTGGTCGCCAAACTACAAAGTGCATGTGACCTTCCCTAAAGGATGGAACTAATGACTGAGAAACAGCGCTCAAAATAAAAATCTAGGAAGAGTGAGTATTCGGGTATGGCTTGGCCCTATAGATAACAAAAGTCACCAAATTATTTATTAACTACAACTATTCCCAAACTTCTGGGTGAAAAACGGTATACACTCCTCTTCCCTGGATGAAACATATTCTGAGTAATTTTAATTAACCATGCTTGCTCTTTCTCAAGAGCTCCAGCCGAGCTCTTTCAACCTCTCATGGCTAGTTCCACCAAGCCATCAAGGACCACTCTGATCTCATTCAGTTCCCACACAAGCTCTCCTGGTCTCTGCTTGCACCTTGCCCAGTGCTGCATTGGCCTTGTCATCCAGTTCCCAGTGGTAGCTTTGCCAAGTGTCTCTGGATTTTGTTCTCTGGTGGGTGCTGGCAATGGCCTCTCACCCAGCTCCCTTTAGCCTGGTGGAAGGAAAATACTAGAGACTTTTATATTTTAAAACTGACCAGATAACACAAAGGCTGGGCAAAGAATATCCTGCCCCATCCCATCCATCCTCCTTGGCTTCAAGAGACCTACATATCTGCAGCTTCCTATTCGATTCACCACCTCATCCAACCCCAGTTCTCTCTGTCCCCTTCTCTTCCTCTCTGGGACCCAGAAAACCTGCCTCCATCTTTATCTTTGCCCAGAGAAAGGCTTCTGCCATCTTTATTTAGCCAATCATACAATGAAGGAAACTATTAGGGACCCCCCCCCCAAAGACAAGCCTGTGTGCTTAACATTCCTGGTTTCACTAGTGCTTATCTGTGAGCACAAAGATTTTGGGTCCTCTACACAAAAGGTTATGGTGAGATGGTGTGCAGTCAGGGTTCAACAGACTCATGGACTATCAATGTCATATGACCTAAATATTTCAGATAGAAGACCCTAAACTAGTTGCAGTCCCAGTCAGCAAGACCTTTTCTGACAAGAGTGAAGATTTCAGGCATTGTGGAGACACATTTAACCTTCAGAAAGCTGTGCTTCTAATGTTTGATGTAGGTGAACAAAACCCAGAATGATTTGAGGTGTGAGCACAATTATTTCCTGTGTGGCCTTCCGTGATTATGACTTGATTCTGGCAGAGAATGAGCAGATAAACCAAATGCATCAAACTATGAAACTGTTAAAGCATTTGTAATAGTCAGTTGCTTATAGACATGTCAATCATTTCCTGCCTTAATAAGAAAATCCCCTTTGAAGAAAAAGAAAAAATACAGAGAACTCCATCAATAGTCTAGTGCCCAGAAACACAGGTTGCAATATATATGAAGAGGCAGTTGCTTACATTCAGGACCAGTTTAAAGATCTGAACAGATGAAACAATACCAAGGAGATGTACACCTGCTTCACTTGTACCATAAACACCAAAAGTTGCAGTTTGGTTTTGGTGCCATATTGTAGATGTCGTGATTAAAGACAAGTTAAAGCAGTTTTCCCAAGCGCTCTAATGCTGCAGCCCTTTAAAACAGTTCCTCACGAATCATCCGGTAAATATCTCTGTTTTCAGAAAGTCCTGGTGACTCCTGTGGAAGAGGCATTTGGCCTCCTAAAGGGTTGAGACACACAGCCTAAGAACCCCTAATTTAAAGGATGGTGCACTTTAGTGAGAGGATTGTGCACATGAGTGGAAGTTACTACAAAGTTTAGTATTGAGACATGACTTTTCTTTCTCTTGGAAGACATGCAAGCATTATGGGACCAGGGAATGGGAACAGCGGGCAGAATCTCAGCACTCTTTAGCACAATTTTCTGTATCAGGGAATGTTTAATTAGCATGGGATGTTCAAAGCAGACTTCAGAATTGAACCAACTATAAAGTATGATTTGCTCAGCAAGGCATCACTTAGATTTTATAATCTAAAATGTTTAGGGCATATTGAAATTATGGTGCTTCATTCTGAAACTTAACAAACTAGCTTATTTTTTCCTCCATCCTTTTAAAACAAATAACTGGTAATTAACGTCAAATATTTTTCTTACCAAGGGAAAAGTAACTCAACTAAGCTTCCTTGCTTGCAGAAAAACAAAAACAAAGACAAACAACAACAACAAAAAATGTTATGAGAACAGTCTTAACTGTGCACACCTTGTGACTAAACCTTTTTGAAAATATTTGTCTGTTTTGAACTTTTGGTGTGGTCAGGATGTAATATTTAATAATTAAAATCCTTCCTGGTAATTGGGAGGACTACATAAATATAGCTTTTCTGAATGAAATTTATGCTACTGTTATGTTTAAAGAACATGATGTGTTGTAAATATCAGTTACTTTAGAGAGCTCAGCAGTAAGATTCTAGCTCCCATTTCTTTAAGCTTATAGTTAGGTTAATCTTGTTTATGCTGATTAGTATATGAATATGGAAGTAATAGAATAAAGCCAGCTTGGATGCCAACACACACAGTATAGCCCTCAGCAAAATTTGCAAATTGCCAAATTCAAAACCAGTGGCTTTGCCGCTGCATATCTACTAACCTGATCTGCCACTTTGGTTCTTGATTATTTGCCACAGTCTTGGTGAGTTTTGTGTAATGTCTTCCTTGTTTTCTATCTTGATGGCCTTTTTGTTGGGAGACATCAAAAGTGCATTAACAGTGCACGCTTTCCTTTGTAAGTGTGCCACCAAATCCATGTCTTTTATCCATGTTAACTGTACAAGCAATCCTTGGTCAATATGTTCTTTTCTTAAAATGTTGTATTTTGAGATGTTTTTCCCACATTGTCATGTGTACAGATTTGAATCTGTTGGTAGCAGTATTGAAATGGGGGACTAAGGATGCCAGGATTGTTCATGCTTACAGACAGTCCTTACAGGAAACCCTGTTTTGTTTTCATTTCTCAAAGCTGAGTCTGCTTTACCTTTGTCTGAGAGCGGGTACTGATGGAAGGGTTTGTTTTGTTTTGTTTTGTTTTGTTTTGTTTTGTTTTGTTTTGTTTTGTTTTTTCCCCCCTCTGAGACTCCACTTCCTTGATTTAGTAGTTTTTATCAAATCTCAAATGGAAGGCTTTATGCCCTATCTATGTCTAAGTGATCTGGTGCCACAATCCAGCTTCCAGATTGATGTTGTACTTGTGTGGAGAGGTAGAGTCCTTGTGAACAATGTACAACAAATACTATTAAATATTGAATGGATCACTCACGGTCAGATGATAAACCTAGAGAACAGATTTTGAGGATTTCAAATTAGTAGTTTGAACAGCACTTTCCAAGGTCCAAACTTTTGGGGCTTGATCCCTTTCATATTTTGATATCACATTCTACTTATTAAAAAAAATAAAAGAGGAGAAGGAGGAGGAGGAGAAGGGGCAGGAGGAAGAGGAAGAGGAAGAGGAAGAGGAAGAGGAAGAGGAAGAAGATTATTATTGGTGATCAACAGAACTGCTCAGAAAGCAAATCACAGCTAATTAGTGCCATTGCTGATAACTTTTTAGATTTCTAATTCTTAAATATTTTGGAAAATCATTGCTACATATGGAGTTCAACTAATGTCTAACAAACATTTCTTTAGTCCTAAGAAAACATGGAAGAAAAAAGTATTAGTTTTTAATGAACATTCAACTTAATGTTCACTAGTAGAGGGCTTGATAAGGCTTACTTATTTGGAATTTATTTTTCTTTATTGTATTCTATAATATAAAAATATTTGGAAATGAGAACAAGTGATGTATTGTCTTCATTATTTTTCTGTACTTTGGATTTAATGTAATGTTGTTGTTGATAATCTAAAATAATAAATATTCTAAATTTAATTAAAATTGAAAACAATTCTTTCTCTCGAGTCCAATATTTTGCTATTTCTGTGTAGCTAAGTGTCTGGTCAGTTGTGTGAATTATTATGCAACTGAAAAAATTTCTTAGATATCATCAGTCTCTAGTTCAGGATAAATACAGCCTTACATATTCCTAAAGTAGATAAAGCTTTAAAGACCCCCCCCCTTTTTTTTACAGGTTTCTCAGCTTTAACATCTCTCCTCCCCTTTTTTTCTGCTGAAAGATATTTTATTCTATATACAATAGGGATCTGTACCCAGGAAATTGTAACAGTATTGTTACACTTTATAAGATTTCTTTGTTCTAACAAACCCTTAAGGCAGATAAAGCCAAACTTCTGGAACTTGATTATAGAATTCAAAGATTAGTTTATTCTCCTCCTCAGCTATGAGTGATAATGGCAATGTAGCATTTTAAAAAAAGATTTATTTATTTTATGTATATGAGTACACCATTGCTCTCTTCAGACACAGCAGAAGAGGGTATCAGACCCTGCTACAGATGGTTGTGAATCACCATCTGGTTGCTGGGAATTGAACTCTGGAAGACCAATCAGTGCTTTTAACTACTGAGCCATCTCTCCAGCCCCATTGTAGTATTCTTTACTATGTACCCTTTAGTCACTCTTCCTATAAACTCCTTCAGGTAGAGAGATGAGATATTAACACAGCAGCATTAGTGATATATGTGTGTGGGAGAGGTTGGAACTGTTGATGTAAACAAATCTCTCAGATTCATTCTAAGCCCACTTCTTAAACAGCAGCATTAGTGAGATGTGCAAAAGGAGAAGTTGGAACTGTTGATAGAAGATAGCTCAGGCAGTTTACAGATTCCATCTCCTTATAATGTCAAATATAGGATGGCTGGAAAACTACTCTGCCTCCCTTAGTTTTGTTTAAACTAACAAATTCTTTATTCAAATAATCCATTAGTTCCCAGCACAGTAGTTATACTGATATTTCCTTTCCAAGCTGGAATACTCATTTCTAAACAAGCTGTCTCTCACCTCCTCAACCTCCATACACCTCTACCCAGTGCTTAACCTGCAATGCTCCCAATACATTCACATTCACATTCCTCTACTTGGTAAAATACAGAATTAGGGACACAAGGACTCTTTGGCTGCTTTAACCTGGAACCTTCTACTCACAAGGAAGATTTGACTTCTATAAAGACTTCACACACACACATACACACACACACACACACACACACACACACACACACACACACACGTAAGGTCAGCTTCAAAAATAGTAACAGTAACTAAGAACCCATCAGCTACTTAACCCTTGAGGCTTGTTGCCTCAGCAGTCTTAAGCTGGCACAGGTAGCCATAATTTTTCTTGGTTTCTAGTATAAGATGTAAGCTTGGATACTCTGTATCTGATAACAGCCTAGGGATCAACTCCAGCCCCAACAGGTTCAAATTAACTCCCGGAAAAAGGCAAAATGAAGCAAGCAAAAGACAACATTTTCCTTCTGTCAAATCTTGTGTATCTGGGCAGCTACCAGAGTTGCCCGCAACAGACAATGTAGAACTTCCCACATCAGTCAAGCAATCAGGACACTTCTGGTGAAGCTCTCTGGTGATCGATTTTGTGGGGCAAGTTTCCATTAAAATCAACCATAATAATGGATGTATACAGTATAATCATATCTTCGAAGGCCAACCAATGAATTTAGTTCTGGAAATAAATTTAACACTTGTTGACGTTTTCTTCTTTCACATTGCTATCAGTGTTTTGGTGAAGGTTACCAGACTTGAGTTGGAGGAAAATATGTGTACTGTGTAATCAAAGCATCTTGTAAATAATCCAGCACTCTTTCTCAAGGACTGTTGTTGCTCCTAGCCTGTGTATTTGAAAGCAGGGATCAGGTTAGTGACCTCCTGTGGTGAGATGCAGGTCTGACCACATTTTCAGAACAATGTCTTTGATTAAGATTGTGAGTGGCCTGGACTGTGAGTGATAAAAGCAATGTAGTATTCTTTACTGCATTCTCTCTGTGTGTGCAACTTTCCATGGTCTTCAAAATGATCTCATGGCTCATGCCCTATTCGTTTGATAATGCTCATATATTTACAGATTAAAAAATAAAAATAAAACAGATGGCATAGAGCTCACACTCCCCCCCCCCCCCCCGGAATTATGTGGCTTGCTATGAAGCAGAGGTAATGACATAGCTTTAGAGCCTGTGGACAAACATTTTATACTGTATCCTGGATATATTATAACTGGGGAATATAAAGTTTGCTAGACCAAGGGGATTCTCTTCCCAATGATGGCCGACTAGGCCATCTTCTGCTACATATGCAGCTAGAGACACAAGCTCTGGGGGTACTGATTAGTTCATATTGTTGTTCCACCTATAGGGTTGTAGACCCATTCAGCTCTTGGGTACTTTATCTAGCTCCTATATTGGGGGCCCTGTGTTCCATCCTATAGATGACTGTGAGCATCCACTTCTGAATTTGCCAGGTCCTGGCAAAGTCTCACAGGAGACAGCTATATCAGGGTCCCTTCAGCAAAATCTTGCTGGTGTATGCAATAGTGTCTGCATTTGGTGGCTGATTATGGGATGGACCCCTGAGTGGGGCAGTCTCTGGATGGTCCATCCTTTCGTCTTAGGTCCAAACTTTGTCTCTGCAACTCCTTCCATGGATATTTTATTCCATATTCTAGGGAGGAATGAAGTATCCATGCATTGGTCTTCCTTCTTGATTTCTTCTATCTTTTCTTTGGTCACCTCTCTAAGTCCTTTACTTTTTCTCCTTTTAAATTTAAGGTTAATGCAACGACAAAGTCTAGCATGACATAGTCATTTTTAAGTTTAAGTTAGGTGAGTACTGTCATTAGCTCAACAGGTCTTTTCAAATATCTTATTGAGCTATGTTGTTGAGTAAGACCTTCATGATCATATAATCTTGTGGAGGAAACAGGCACCAACAAAACTGATGCATAAGAAAAGAATCACCTGATACTGTACTCACTCATGGAGAGGGCTCCAAGCTAGAGGGACAACTGCAAAGTAAGGGACTGTTAGGAGTGATCACTGAGACAAGGCTAGGGAAGAGCATTCTAAGTTGGGGAGAGGCATGTTCAAAGTCAGGAGACAAACCAATGTAACCAACTCAGACAATTTCCTTTCCCACAAATCTGGCTTTAATCTGAACCACCTGCCTGAGATTCCAGAACTACAATTAACCTCTAAGGACTGTGTGGTTATAGCTGGGATTATCGACCCAAATGGCTCAGAAACTTTGAATCTTGCCCCTGGCCAAAATGCCCTCTCTTTCATGTCTATGGGGTAGTGAGAAAGGAACAAGCATAATTCTGAGTCTCTTTTACTCCAGGGTATTATGGGACTGGGAGTGGGACAGAATGACCACTGCAGCTCAAGATTAGTACAGAATTCAGGATGGAGGATCACAATAAATAAATAAAATAAAGCTGGCAAAGTAGCTCAGATTATGAAAGTTTGATAACAGAGCTTATAGTGTCAGGAGACAATCAGCTCTTCAAAAGTTGAGTTCCACATGCAAGTGACAGCACTCTCATCTCAACAAAAACAACAACAATAGCAGAAAAAAAGTAATATCTCATTCAGTTCACAACTCAGGAAGAGAGGCCAAGTATCCACTGGACTGTGATTCTGTATTTCTGTTTTCTCAGGCATATGTTTTGCAGTAATAGAGAATGTAAAGGGTATGTGCTATGAATAGGCCAAGACTTCCACTTGGGAGAAATGGAAGTGACCTTGATACATTTTATTTCTATGAACATTGTGGTGCTTGAGTAGTGAGGTTTCTACTGTCATAGTGAAAGTATTTTCTCTTTTCTATTGGAATATTTTCTTTGTACATAATGTCGAACCACATGCAGGTGATATTTTTCAAGTATATCATGTACTTAGGTTATATGTCTCAACTTTCTGCCTTTTCTTCCTAGTCCCATAATTCCTTCGTCTGGCTAGTCTCCTTTCTTCCCCATCTCCCTTCTTTTGTATGTCTGTAAAGCATTTTAGGACCCATAAATAAGGAAAGGCACATGATATTTGTGTTTATGGCTTAGTTTTCTTAAAATGATTACTTCCAGTAATATATATTTTCTAACAGAAAACATGACCATTTATTACTAGTAATGCTGCAATTAGCATGGTTATGCTCCTCTATGGTATATTGATCTGGAGTCTGTTGGGTAGAAATAAGCCAAATATATACTAGTAGATTTTTGAGGAACCTCCATGTTGATTCCCATGGTGACTGCACAGGGCCATATCCTCATCACAAGTATGTAAGAGTTCTCTTTCCCCTATACCCTATACAGTATTTAGCATTGCTCCTTTTAGTAATGATAGCCATTCTGACTGGGGTGACAGAAATAATCTCAAAATAGTTTTAATCTGCATTTCCCTAATAGTTGAGGATGTTTAACCTTTCATTACATAGTTATTGGCCATTTATATTTTATCTTTTGAGAGCTCTCTGCTTAGTTTCCGTAGCCTATTCATTAATTAGGTGGTTTAGATTTTTGTTATTTAGTTTTCTGAGTTCTTTATATATTCTAGATATTAGTCTTCTGTCCAAGGTATAGGTATCAGAGGATGTCTGGCATTCTGGCATCTCCCCTTCACACAACTGACTGTTTAATTTCTTGTGCATGTTTCCAAAATCAAGTAATCACATTCATCAATTCTTGGTATCATTTCCCAAGTAACTAGAATCTGTTTCAGATATTCCTTCCCTACATTTATATCTTGACATGATTAAGTGTAACAGTTTTAGAGTTTCAATTTTTCATTTGGAACAGCCTTTTCAAAAAGGAAAGAACTGGAGATCTAGTTCCGTTCCTCCACACATCGGTGTTTCCATTTAGTAGCATTCACTTCAGGGTCTATTTTTCTTCATTGTCTGGCTTTATCATCTTTGTCAAAAATGGCATCAGAGTAGCTGTGTGAGTTTACTTCTCCTACATGGTGGTGTTTACCAGGACCATGCCGCTGTTGTCATTACGGCTCTATAATATGAATAGAAATCAGGTGTGATGGCAACTCCAGCATTGTCCCCTGCCCCCAGCTACCCAGAGTCATTGTTGTTATCCAGGGTATTTTGTGCTTCCATGTGTGTTTTAGAGTATTTCTTCTATCTCTGTGAATAATGTCATTGGAATTTTAATGAGTATTGTATTGGACACATTATTCTCTTTTAGTAATATAGACATTTTTACACTTATTACTGCCAATTCAAGACTATGGGATGTGGTATTTACATCTGATGTCTTTTTAAAATTTTTAATCCATATTTAAAATTTTTCATCTTTTATTTCCATTATTACGCTCATCCCTAGTCCTTTTAAAACAGCTATTGTTTTTTTTTATTTTTTATTGGATATTTTGTTTATTTACTTTTCACATGTTATCCCCCTTCCCCTTTCCTCTCTGGAAACCCCCCATTCCACCCCCATCTGCATACCTTCAAGAGGGTGCCCACTGCCACTTCATCACCCTGGCATTCCCCTACACTGAGACATTAATCCTTCACAGCACCAAGGGCCTCCCCTCCCTTTGATGCCAGAAAAGGCCATCCTTTCCTACATATGCAGCTGGAGCCATGGATCCTTCAATGTGCATTCTTCGGTTGGTGGTTTAATCCCTGGGAGCTCTGGGGGGTCTGGTTGGTTGACATTGTTGTTCTTCCTATGGAATTGCAAACCCCTTCAACTTCTTCAGCCCTTCCCCTAACTCCTCCATTGGGGTCCCCCCAGCTCAGTCCAATGGTTGACTGCATGCATCCCCATCTGTATTGGTAGGACTCTGGCTGAACTTCTCAGGTGACATCCATATCAGGCTCATGTCAGCAAATACTTCTTGGCATCAGCAATAGTGTCTGGGTTTAGTGTCTGTATATGGGATAAACTCCCAAGTGGAACAGTTTCTGGATGACCTTTTCTTCAGTCTCTGCAACTCTATTTGTACCTGTATTTCCTTTAGACAGGAGCAATTCCAGGTTAAAATTCTGAGAAAGGTGGGTAGCCTTATTCCACAACCAGAGGCCATGCTTAACCTCTACATATGGTCTCTACATGTTCTCTCTCCCCTTTGTTGGATATTTCAGGTAATGCCATCCACATTGGATTCTGGAAGCCTATTGCTTTCCTGGCATCTGGGACTTTATGATGGCTACTCCCAGTTCCCCATCACCCATTGCTACAAACCTTTGTTCAATTTCTGGACCCTTTGTACATCTCCCCTGTCTCCTCCCAAACCTGATTCTGCCCCCCCCCCCCGCCCCCTTTTCCTCTATCCATCTTCTGTTCCTCCCAAGTCCCGCCCACCCTTCACCTAAAATGACTATTTTGTTCCCACTTCTAAGAAGGACTGAGGCATCCACACTTTGGTTGTCCTTCTTCTTGACATTCATATGGTCTGTAAGTTGTATCATGGGTTTTCCCAGCTTTTTTTCCTAATATCCACTTATCTGTGAGTGCATACCATTTATGTTCTTTAATGATTGGGTTACTTCACTCAGGATGATATTTTCTAGTTCCATCAATTTGCCTAGGAATAGTCATTGTTTTTAATGGTTGAGTAGTACTTCATTCTGTAAATGTTCCACATTTTTTTGTATCCATTCCTCTGTTGAGGAATATCTGGGTTATTTCTAGCTTCTGGCTATTATAAATAAGGCTGCTATGAACATAGTGGAACATGCACCTTTGTTAAATGTTGGAGCATCTTTTGAGTATATGCTCAGAAATGGTATAGATGGGTCCTCAGGTAGCGCTACGTCCCATTTTCTGAGGAACCACCAGACTGATTTTCAGAGTGGTTGTATGAGACTGCAATCTCACCAGGAATGAAGGAGTGTTCCTCTTTATCCACATTCTTGACAGCATCTGCTGTCACCTGAGTCTTCTAGCCATTCTGACTGATATGAGGTGAAATCACAGAATCATTCTGATTTGCATTTCCCTGATAAGTAAGGATGTTGAACATTTCTTTAAGTGCTTCTTGGGCATTTGAGTTTCCCCATTTGAGAATTCTCCATTTATCTATGATCCCCATTTTGAAATAGGGTTATTTGGTTCTCTGGAGTCTAACTTCTTGAGGTCTCTATCGGATATAGAATTGGTAAATATCTTTTCCAAATCTGTTGATTACCATTTTGTCCTATTGACAGTGTCCTTTGCCTTACAGAAGCTTTGCAATTTTATGAGGTCCCATTTGTTAATACTTGATCATAGAGCATAAGTCAGTCATTGGTGTTCTGTTCAGAAACATTTCCCCTGTGCCCATGGGTTTGAGGCTCTTGCCCGCTTCTATTTGTTTCAGTGTATCTGGTTTTATGTGGTGGACCTTGATCCACTTGGATTTGAGCTTTGTACAGGTAGATAAGAACGGATTAATTGCATTCTTCTATATTTTGACCACTGTTGAACCAGCAACATTTGTTGAAAATGCTGTCTTTTTTCCACTGGATGGTTTTAGCTTCTTTGTCAAAGATCAAGTGATCATAGGTGTCTGGATTCATTTTTGGGTTTTCAATTCTATTCCACTTCTCTACCTGCCTGTCACTCTACCAATACCATACAGTTTTTTATCACTATTGATGTATAATACAGTTAAAGTCAGGAATGGTGCTTTCCCCAAATGTTTGTTTATTGTTGATAATGGTTTTCGCTATCCTGGGTCTTTGTTATTCCAAATGAATGTGAGAATTGCTCTTTCTAACTCTATAAAAAATTGAGTTGGAATTTTGATGGGAATTGCATTGACTCTGTAAAAAGCCTTTGGCAAGATGGCTTTTTTTACTATATTAATATAATCAATCCATGAGCATGGGAGATCTTTCTATCTTCTGTGGTAATCTTTGATTTCTTTCTTCAGAGATCCGAAGTTATTGCCGTACAGATCTTTCACTTGTTTGGTAAGAATCACAATAAAATATTTTATATTGGTTGTGACTATTATGAAGGGTGTTGTTTCCCTAATTTCTTTCTCAGCTTGTTTATTCTTTGAGAAGAGGAAGGCTACTTATTTGTTTGAATTAATTTTATAACCAGCCACTTTGCTGAAATTGTTTATGAGCTCTGGTGGAATTCTTGGGTTCACTTAAATATATTATCGTATCATCTGCAAATAGTGATATTTTGACCTCTTCCTGTCCAATTTGTATCCCTCTGATCTTTTGTTGTCTAATTACTCTAGCTATAATTTCAAGTACTATATTGAATAGATAGGGAGAGAATGGGCAGCCTTCTCTAGTGGGATTGCTTTCAGTTTCTTTCCATTTAGTTTGATGTTGTATATACGTTTACTATATATATCTTTTACTATGTTTAGGTATGGGCTTTGAATTCTCGATCTTTCCAAGACTTTTAACATGAAGGAATGTTGAATTTTGTCAAATGATTTTTCAGCATGTAATGAAATTATTTTATTCTTTGAGTTTGTTTATGTAGCGGATTATGTTGATGGGTTTCCATATATTGAACAATCTCTGCATACCTGGAATGAAGCCTACTTGATTGTGGCGAATGATCATATTGATGTGTTCTTGGATTCAGTTTCCAAGAATTTTATTGAGTACTTTTGCATCAATATTCATAAAGGAAATTGGTCTGAAGTTCTCATTTTTTGTTGGGTCTTTGTGTGGTTTTGGTATCAGCTTAACTGTGACTTCATAGAATGAATTGGATAGTGGTCCTTCTGTTTCTATTTTATGAAATAATTAGAAGAGTAGTGGTATTAGGTCTTCTCTGAAGGTCTGATAGAATTCTGCACTAAACGTGTCTGATCCTGGGCTTTTTTTGGTTGGGAAACTTTTAATGACTGCTTCTATTTCTTTAGGGGTTACGGGAGTGTTTAGATGATTTATCTGATCCTGATTTAACCCTAGTACCTGGTATCTGTCTAGAAAATTGTCAATTTCATCCATATTTTCCAGTTTTATTGAGTATAGGCTTTCACAGTAGGATCTGATGATTTTTTGGAATTTTCTCGGTTTCTGTTGTTATATCTCCTGTTTCATTTCTTATTTTGTTAATTTGGATTCTGTCTCAATGCCCACTGGTTAGTCTGGCTAAGGATTTATCTATCTTGTTGATTTTCTCTAAGAACCAGCTCCTGGTTTTGTTAATTTTTTTTTTTTTGTATACTTATATTTCTTTCTAGTTTGTTAATTTCAGTGCTGAGTTGGATTACTCCCTGACATTTACTCCTCTTGGGTGTACTTGTTTCTTTATGTTCTAGAGCTTTTAAGTGTGCTGTTAAGTTGCTAGTGTATGCTCTTTCCAATTTCCTTTTGGAGGCACTCAGAGCTATGAGTTTTCCTCTTAGGACTGCTTTCCTTGTGTCCCATAAGTTTGTGTATGTTGTGACTTCATTTTCATTAAATTCTTTAATGTATTTAATTTCTTTATTTATTTCTTCCTTGACCAAGTTATCATTGAGCAGTGTGTTGTTCAGTTTCCATGTGTATGTGGGCTTTCTATTACTTATGGGGTTTGTTTGTTTGTTTGTTTGTTTGTTTGTTTTTTGACCAGCCTTAGTCTGTGGTGTTCTGATAGGATGCATGGGATTATTTTAATCTTCTTGTATTTGTTGATGCCTGTTTTGTGACCAATCATATGGTCAGTTTTGGTGAAGGTACCATAAGATACTGAGAAGAAGGCATATTCTTTTGTTTTAGAATAAAATGTTCTATACATAATCTGTTAAATACATTTGGTCAATAACTTCTGTTAGTTTCACTTTGTCTCTGTTTAGTTTCTTTTTCCCTGATTTATTCATTGCTCAGAGTGGGGGACTGAAGTCTCCCACTATTATTATGTGTGGTGCTAATGTGTGTTTTGAGCTTTAGTAAAGTTTCTTTTATGAATTTCAGTGCTCTTGCATTTGGAGCACAGATGTACAGAGTTGGGAGTTCATCCTGGTAGATTTTTCCTTTGAAGAGTATGAAGTGTCCTTCCTTATCTTTTTTGCTAACTTTTGGTTGAAAGTCAATTTTATTCAATATTAGAATGGCTACTCCATCTTGTTTCTTGAGATCATTTGCTTGAAATATTTTTTTCCAGCTTTTTACTCTGAGGTATTGTCTGTCGTTGTCACTGAGGTGCATTTCCTGTATGCAGCAAAATGCTGGGTTCTGTTTCTGTGTCCAGTCTGTTAGTCTATGCCATTTTATTGGGGAATTGAGTCCAGTGATGTTAAGAGATTTTAAGGAATAGTGATTGTTGCTTCCTGTTAGTTTTCTTGTTAGAGGTGGTTTTATGTGTGTGTGGCTATCTTTTTTTGGAGTTGTTGAAAGATTACTTTCTTGCTTTTTCTAGGGTGTAGTTTCCCTCCTTGTGAATAGTTTTTCATCTATTATCCTTTGTAGCCCTGGATTTGTGGAAAGATGTTGTGTAAATTTTGTTTTGTTATGGACTATCTCAATTTCTCCATCTATGGTAATTGAGAGTTTTGCTGGTTATAAGTAGACTAGGCTGTTCTTTTAGGGTCTGTATGACATCTGCCCAGGATCTTCTAGTTTTCATAGTCTTTCTTGAAAAGTCTGGTGTAATTGTCATAGGTTTGCCTTTATGTTACTTGACCTTTTCCCTTACTGCTTTTAATATTCTTTCTTTGTTTTATGCATTTGGTGTTTTGATTATTATGTGATGGGAGGAATTTCTTTCTGGTCCAATCTATTTGTGGTTCTGTAGGTTTCTTGTATGTTTATGGTCCTCTCTTTCTTTAGGTTAGGGAAATTTTCTTCTATAATTTTATTGAAGATATTTAATAACCCTTTGTTTTGGGAATTTTTGCTCTTTTCTATGTTTATTATCCTTAGGGTTTTTTTTTTTCATTATTTCCTGGATTTTCTGGATGTTTTGGGTGAGGAGCTCTTTGCATTTTGCATTTTCTTTTACTGTTGTGTCAATGTTTTCTATGGTATCTTCTATGCCTGTGATACTTTTTTCTATCTCTTGTATTTTGTTGTTAATGCTTGCATCTATGACTTCTGATCCCTTTCCTAGGTTTTCTAGTTCCAGGGTTGTCTCCCTTTGTGATCTCTTTATTGCTTCTATTTCCATTTTTATATCCTAATTGTTTTGTTCAATTTCCTCACCTTTTGGTTGCATTTTCCTGTATTTCCTTAAGGAACTTAGGTAGTTCCTCTTTAAGGCCTTCTACCTGTTTACCTCTGTCCTCTTATATTTCTTTAAAGGAGCTATTAATATCCTTAAATTCCTCTATCACCATCATGCGATGTGATAGAATCTTGCTTTTTTTTTGGTGTGTTGATGGATCCAGTGGTTGCTGTGGTGGGATAACTGGGTTCTGATGATGCCAAGTAGCCTTCGTTTCTGTTGCTTATGTTCTTACGCTTGCCTCTAGCAATATTGTTGTCCCTGGTATTAGCTGGTTTTGCTGTCTCTGACTGGAGTTTGTCTATCCTGTGAGCTTGTGAGTCTGTGGTCTAAAGTGTGCCAGTACTCTTGGGAGACAAGCTCTCTCTGGTAGTGATTGGGGTGTGGATAGCTGTAATCTTAGGTGTTTCAGCACTCTTGGGAGACCAGCTCTCTCTGTGGTCTTAGATGTGTAAGTACTCCTGAGAGACCTGCTCTTTCTCAGTGAGATTGGGGTGTAGATAGTTGTGGTACAGGGTCAACTCCAGGGTGCAGATGGAAACCAGAAGAATCCTGTCCCTGCCTGTTCTGCAGTTCCTGTGTCTTAGTCCAAGAATTTTTATCATGGCCCTTTTCAACAAGGTTGAAAACTGAGCTAAATGTTTAAATGCTGTAGATAGCTCTGGTCTTGTATTTTGATATTAATTTTGCTTTCTCGGGAGGGGTTGTAGACAAGGAGTGAATCACATATAAAGGTAAACATTTTCCCCACCTTAACTTTCGAAATAAAGGCTAGAGCTGGTGATTGGACTTTAGGAGGGAAAGTGGAGCTGAAAAGTTTGGGGGAGAAGGGAGAGAGAAGGAGAGCAGACAATGGAGGAGGAGGAGGAGGAGGAGGAGGAGGAGGAGGAGGAGGAGGAGGAGGAAGGAAGGAAGGAAGATGGAGTAGAAGCACGTGGCTTGGAGAAACCAGAAGTTATAAGGGATGTCAAAGATGGAAAATAGAGTAGTTTAGTGGTAGAGCTGCCCAATCTAGGCATGTAGCTTGTATTCTAATTAATTGAGTTGAGATTTTTTTTGACCAGGCTTTTTGGGGTTGGAGCTTTACTGCAAAAGATAAAGGCCTGCTTTCTTTCTTTTTTTCTTTCTCTCTTTCTTTCTTTCTTTTTTTTTCTTTCTTTCTTTCTTTTTTTCTTTCTTTCTTTCTTTCTTTCTTTCTTTCTTTCTTTCTTTCTTTCTTTCTTTCTTTCTTTCTTTCTTTCTGGCAAAAGAATGGCTATCCATTCCATCCAGCTTTCTTCAAACATCTAATGAGAAGTATATTCCAGGTACAGTATCAGGCACTGGAAAATACATTGTTGTAAGACACTGGGGAGTTGAGGGATGAGGATAGGAATGGGAAAAGACTAGAAACAGAGTCAAGAATGGGCCAAGGACAAGATACACCTGTTTTCCAGATGTAAACAATGAGCAAATGTTAAGTTAAAAGTATGGGCATTGAAAAAAGAAGTGCTGACATTGGGAAAAGAAAAAAATGCTCTAAAGTTTCATCACCGTAGAAGAGCTCTAACACATTACTGCCAGGGTTTCATTCACTATATTCTTTATGCCTCATGTTAGATATAGGATCATTCTGTTCTTGAGATTGGAAAATTGCTGACTGATTGCTTTCATGCCAGATTCTTTTTGCTACATGCAAAGTCTTTTCTTGTAACTAAATCCAGGTTTCCTGTTACAGTTTGTTTTATATTCAGGTAGCATGTGGCCATCTGGAATGAGAATGTTGAGTTGAGGCAAATTTCCCACCCAGATAGTATGTCTTCATGCTTCTTATGTATCGTATTGAAGGAGAGGCTAGAAAGTTGCTGCAGCTAATTCGGCAATTTTGTTTTGCATGGAAAAGATAATTAGCTTCTTGAGAAAGCTCTTGGTACTGTTTCCTGAGTGTACAAAAGAAAACTAAGGAGCCTTCTAAGTACTACAGGGAGGACACTTAGCAAGTCAGAAATGTAGCTATAATCTGAAGAGCATGGAAGTTGGAAGATCACTGGTTGAATTGGGAATGAAACTATTAATTACATAAGAAAGGAGATCAGTGAGTGAACTGAGAAGTAATAATAGACTGAATTTTGAAGAGAATCATTGGCTGGATTGGGACAAGAATGTCTGAACTGAGAAGAACACCACTGGAGAGGAAGTTACTGAGTGAAATGGGGAGGAGTTCACTGACTGATTGAGTTGGGAAGGAGATCACTGACTGAAATGGGGAGTACAATGCTGAATGAAGCAGGAGGACTATGCTGACTGTATTATGAAGGAGAAAATTGAAGGAATTGAAACAGACAAGACAGAATTAACCAGAAGACCACCTGCTGAATTGGGGAAGGAAATCACTGGCTGAGGTGGTAGGAAAAACAATGCTTAATTGGAAAGGAGATTTCTCACTGGATTTCCAAGGAGTCATTCCCAGGAGTAAGATCAGTGATGGCTGAAGTGGGACAGTGATTATTTCCTGAATTAAAAAAGTCACGTATTGGATTAGGAAGGAAATAACTGAATGCACTGGGAAGGAGATAATGAATGAAATGACACAGAGATCACTGATGGAAATGAGGAAAAAATTGTTGAATTCAGAAGATCTCTGACAAACTTGGAGATCAGTGACTGAATTTGGAAGGATGTCACTCAGTGACCTGGGAAAATGATCACTGAAAGAATTGGGAGGATTACTGGCTGAACCAGAAAGTAAATAGCTCACTGAAAGATAATACAGACTAAATAGGTAAGCAAATATCTAAATTGGAAAGATCACTCACAGAATAAGGGAGAAAAATCCCTCCTTGAACTGAAGAGATCATTGACATAAATACAATGCAGCAGTAGGGGAAGCTTATTTGTGCAGGAGATCATTCACTAAATTTCAGAGGGGATTAGTTGCTGAACTGGGAAAGAGATTAGTCAAGTGGGACAGTGAACATTCCATGAATTAAGAAGACCACTCACAGATTTGGAAAGAAAGTCATTCAGTGAATTGGCAATAATCCTGGCTGAATTGATAAAGACATTAATAACTGAATTGAGAAAGACAACAATGATGGAATTGGAAAAAAAATCACTCCCTGAAGTGGAAGGAGATCAGTAATTGATATGAGAATATAATCACTCCCTGAATTAGGAAGGAGGTTTCTCACTGAGTTGAGAAGGGAATTACTCAACAAAATGAGAAGGAGATCTATGATTGACATTGAAATCATTGAAGTGTGAAGGACATCAATCATTGAATTGGGAAGATTTCTGGCTGAATTCAGATGTAATTATTGATTTTATTGAGGATATCATTGTTTTAGTTTTCTTTTTTCCTTTTCTTATATTGGATTTTAATAAAAATGTTATTACATATATTACTCATTTACATTTCCGATGCTATCCCAAAAGGCCCCCATACCCTCCCTCTACTCCCCTACCCACCCACTCCCACATCTTGGCCCTGGCGTTCCCCTGTACTGAGGCATAAAAGTTTGCAAGACCAAGGGGCCTCCTTTCCACTGATGGCCGGCTAGGCCATCTTCTGATACATATGCAGCTAGAGACACGAGCTCCAAGGGGTACTGGTTAGTTCATACTGTTGTTCCACCTATAGGGTTGCAGATCCCTTTAGCTTCTTGGATACTTTCTCTAGCTCCTCTAATAGGGGCCCTGTGATCCATTCAATAGCTGACTGTGAGCATCCACTTCTGTGTTTGCTAGGCCACAGCATAGTCTCACAAGAGACAGCTATATCAGGGTCCTTTCAGCAAAATCTTGCTAGTGTATGCAATGGTGTCTGCGATTGGTGGCTAATTATGGGATGGATCCCCGGATATGGTAGTCTCTAGATGGTCCATCCTTTTGTCTCAGCTCCAAACTTTGTCTCTGTAACTCCTTCCATGGGTGTTTTGTTCCCAATTCTAAGAAGGGGCAAAGTGTGCACTCCTTGGTCTTCATTCTTGAGTTTCATCTGCTTTGTATCTTGTATCTTGAGTATTCTAAGTTTCTGGGCTAATATCCAATTATCAGTGAGTACACATCATGTGAGTTCTTTTGTGATTGGGTTGCCTCACTCAGGACAATACCCTCCAGCTCCATCCATTTGCCTAGGAATTTCATAAATTCATTCTTTTTAATAGCTGAGTAGTACTCCATTGTGTAAATGTACCACATTTTCTGTATCCATTCCTCTGTTGAGGGACATCTGGGTTCTTTCCAGCTTCTAACTCTTATAAATAAGGCTGCTATGAACATAGTGGAGCATGTTTTCTTATTACCAGTTGGAACATCTTCTGGATATATGCCCAGGAGAGGTATTGCTCAATTCTCTGGTAGTACTATGTCCAATTTTCTGAGGAACCGCCAGACTGATTTCCAGAGTGGTTGTACCAGCTTGCAATCCCACCAACAATGGAGGAGTGTTCCTCTTTCTCCACATCCTTGCCAGCATCTGCTGTCACCTGAATTTTTTATCTTAGCCATTCTGTCTGGTGTGAGGTAGAATCTCAGGGTTGTTTTGATTTGCATTTCCCTGATGATTAAAGATGTTGAACATTTTTCAGGTACTTCTCAGCCATTTGATGTTTCCCATTTGAGAATTCTTTGTTTAGCTCTGTGCCTCATTTTTTAATGGGGTTATTGATTTTCTGGAGTCCATCTTCTTGAGTTCTTTATATATATTGGATATTAGTTCCCTATCTGATTTAGGATTGGAAAACATCCTTTCCCAATCTGTTGGTGGCCTTTTTTTCTTAATGACAGTGAAGAATTGAGTTGGCATTTTGATGGAGATTGCATTGAATCTGTAGATTGCTTTTGCCTTACAGAAGCTTTGCAATTTTATGAGGTTCCATTTGTCAATTCTTGATCTTACAACACAAGACAGTGAGGTTTTATTCTGGAATTTTTCCCCTGTGCCCATATCATTGAGTTTTTTCCCCACTTTCTCCTTTATACGTTTCAGTATCTCTGGTTTTATGTGGAGTTCCTTGATCCACTTAGACTTGACCTTAGTACAAGGAATAAGAATGGATCAATTTGCATTCTTCTACATGATAATCGGCAGTTGTGCCAGCACCATTTGTTGAAAATGCTGTCTTTTTTTAGCTCCCTTGTCAAAATGACCATAAGTGTGTTTGTTCATTTCTAGAATTCAATTCTATTCCATTGGTCTACTTGTCTGTCCCTGTATCAGTACCATGCAGTTTTTGTTGTGTTTTTTTTTGTTTTTGTTTTTGTTTTTTTTAATCACAATTGCTCTGTAGTACAGCTTTAGGTCAGGCATGGTGATTCCATCAGAGGTTCTTTTATCCTTGAGAAGAGTTTTTGCTATCCTAGGTTTTTTTGTAATTCCAGATGAATTTGCAGATTGCTCTTTCTAATTCGTTGAAGAATTGAATTGGAATTTTGATGGGGATTGCATTGAATCTGTAGATTGCTTTTGGCAAGATAGCCATTTTTACAATGTTGATCCTGCCAATCCATGAGCATGGGAGATCTTTCCATCTTCTGAGATCTTCTTTAATTTCTTTCTTCAGAGACTTGAAGTTTTTATCATACAAATCTTTCACTTCCTTAGTTAGAGTCATGCCAAGATATTTTATGTTATTTGTGACTATTGAGAAGGGTGTTGTTTCCCTAATTTCTTTCTCAGCCTGTTTATCCTTTGTGTACAGAAAGGCCATTGACTTGTTTGAGTTAATTTTATATCCAGCCACTTCACCGAAGCTGTTTATCAGGTTTAGGAGTTCTCTGGTGGAATTTTTAGGGTCACTTATATATACTATCATATCATCTTCAAAAAGTGATATTTTGACTTCTTCTTTTCCAATTTGTATCCCCTTGATCTCCTTTTGTTGTCGAATTGCTCTGGCTAGGACTTCAAGTAGGGAGAAAGTGGGCAGCCTTGTCTAGCCCCTGCTTTTAGTGGGATTGCTTCCAGCTTCTCACCATTTACTTTGATGTTGGCTACTGGTTTGCTGTAGATTGCTTTTATCATGGTTAGGTATGGGCCTTGAATTCCTGATCTTTCCAAGACTTTTATCATGAATGGGTGTTGGATCTTGTCGAGTTCTTTTTCCGTATCTAACGAGATGATCATGTGGTTTTTGTCTTTGAGTTTGTTTATATAATGGATTACATTGATGGATTTTCGTATATTAAACCATCCCTGCATCCCTGGAATAAAACGTACTTGGTCAGGATGGATGATTGCTTTAATGTGTTCTTGGATTCGGTTAGCAAGAATTTTATTGAGTATTTTTGCATCGATATTCATAAGGAAAATTGGTCTGAAGTTCTCTATCTTTGTTGGATCTTTCTGTGGTTTAGGTATCAGAGTAATTGTGGCTTCATAGAATGAGTTGGGTAGAGTTCCCTCTACTTCTATTTTGTGGAATAGTTCGTGCAGAACTGGAATTAGATCTTCGTTGAAGGTCTGGTAGAACTCTGCACTAAACCCATCTGGTCCTGGGCTTTTTTTGGGTGGGAGACTATTAATGACTGCTTCTATTTCTTTAGGGGATGTGGGACTGTTTAGATCATTAACTTGATCCTGATTTAACTTTGGTACCTGCTATCTGTCTAGAAATTTGTCCATTTCGTCCAGGTTTTCCAGTTTTGTTGAGTATAGCCTTTTGTAGAAGGATCTGATGGTGTTTTGGATTTCTTCATGATCTGTTGTTATGTCTCCCTTTTCATTTCTGATTTTGTTAATTAGGATTTTGTCCCTGTGCCCTCTAGTGAGTCTAGCTAAGGGTTTATCTATCTTGTGGATTTTCTCAAAGAACCAACTCCTCGTTTGGTTAATTCTTTGAATAGTTCTTCTTGTTTCCACTTGGTTGATTTCACCCCTGAGTTTGATTATTTCCTGCCCTCTACTCCTCTTGGGTGAATTTGCTTCCTTTTGTTCTAGAGCTTTTAGATGTGTTGTCAAGCTGCTAGTGTGTGCTCTCTCCAGTTTCTTCTTGGAGGCACTCAGAGCTATGAGTTTCCCTCTTAGAAATGCTTTCATTGTGTCCCATAGGTTTGGGTATGTTGTGGCTTCATTTTCATTAACGTCTAAAAAGTCTTTAATTTCTTTCTTTATTCCTTCCTTGACCAAGGTATCATTGAGAAGAGTGTTGTTCAGTTTCCACATGAATGTTGGCTTTCCATTATTTATGTTGTTATTGAAGATCAGCCTTAGGCCATGGTGGTCTGATAGGATGCATGGGACAATTTCAATATTTTTGTATCTGTTGAGGCCTGTTTTGTGACCAATTATATGGTCAATTTTGGAGAAGGTCCCGTGAGGTGCTGAGAAGACGGTATATCCTTTTGTTTTAGGATAAAATGTTCTGTAGATATCTGTCAGATCCATTTGTTTCATAACTTCTGTTAGTTTCAGTGTGTCCCTGTTTAGTTTCTGTTTCCACGATCTGTCCATTGATGAAAGTGGTATGTTGAAGTCTTCCATTCTTATTGTGTGAGGTGCAATGTGTGCTTTGAGCTTTACTAAAGTTTCTTTAATGAATGTGCCTGCCCTTGCATTTGGAGCATAGATATTCAGAATTGAGAGTTCCTCTTGGAGGATTTTACCTTTGATGAGTATGAAGTGTCCCTTCTTGTCTTTTTTGATAACTTTGGGTTGGAAGTCAATTTTATCCGATATTAGAATGGCTACTCCAGCTTGTTTCTTCAGACCATTTGCTTGGAAAATTGTTTTCCAACCTTTCACTCTGAGGTAGTGTCTGTCTTTTTCCCTGAGATGGGTTTCCTGTAAGCAGCAGGATGTTGTCTCCTGCTTGTGTAACCAGTCTGTTAGTATATGTCTTTTTATTGGGGAATTGAGTCCATTGATATTAAGAGATATTAAGGAAAAGTAATCGTTGCTTCCTTTTATTTTTGTTGTTAGAGTTGGCATTCTGTTCTTGTGGCTGTCTTCTTTTTGGTTTGTTGAGGGATTACTTTCTTGCTTGTTCTAGGGCATGATTTCTGTCCTTGTATTGGTTTTTTCTGTTATTATCCTTTGAAGGGCTGGATTTGTTGAAAGATAATGTGTGAATTTGATTTTGTCATGGAATATTTTGGTTTCTCCATCTATGGTAACTTAGAGTTTGGCCAGGTATAGTAGACTGGGCTGGCATTTGTGTTCTCTTAGTGTCTTTATAACATCTGTCCAGGCTCTTCTGGCTTTCATAGTCTCTGGTGAAAAGTCTGGTGTAATTCTGATAGGCCTTCCTTTATATGTTACTTGACCTTTCTCCCTTACTGCTTTTAATATTCTCTCTTTATTTAGTGCATTTGTTGTTCTGATTATTATGTGTCAGGAGGAATTTCTTTTCTGGTCCAGTCTATTTGGAGTTCTATAGGCTCGTTGTATGTTCATGGGCATGTCATTCTTTAGGTTTGGGAAGTTTTCTTCTATAATTTTGTTGAATATATTTGCTGGCCCTTTAAGTTGAAAATCTTCATTCTCATCAACTCCTATTATCCGTAGGTTTGGTCTTCTCGTTGTGTCCTGGATTTCCTGGATGTTTTGAGTTAGGATCTTTTTGTGTTTTGTATTATCTTTGATTGTTGTGCCGATGTTCTCTATGGAATCTTCTGCACCTGAGATTCTCTCTTCCATCTTGTATTCTGTTGCTGATGCTCACTTCTATGGTTCCAGATTTCTTTCCTAGGGTTTCTATCTCCAGCATTGCCTCACTTTGGGTTTTCTTTATTGTGTCTACTTCCCTTTTTAGGTCTAGTATGGTTTTGTTCATTTCCATCACCTGTTTGGATGTGTTTTCCTGTTTTTCTATAAGGACTTCTACCTGTTTGGTTGTGTTTTCCTGTTTTTCTTTAAGGACTTGTAGCTCTTTAGCAGTGTTCTCCTGTATTTCTTTAATGGAGTTATTAAAGTCCTTCTTGATGTCTTCTACCATCAGCATGAGATATGCTTTTAAATCTGGGTCTAGCTTTTCAGTTGTGTTTGGGTGCCCAGGACTAGGTGGGGTGGGTGTGCTGCGTTCTGATGATGGTGAGTGGTCTTGATTTCTGTTAGTAGGATTCTTCAGTTTGCCTTTCGCCATCTGGTATTCTCTGGAGCTAGTTGATATAGTTGTCTCTGGTTAGATCATGTTCCTCAGGTTATTATGTTAGCCTCTATCAGCAGACCTGGGAGACTAGCTCTCTCCTTATTTTCAGTGGTCAGAGTACTCTCTGCAGGCAAGCTCTCCTCTTGCAGGAAGGTGCCCAGATATCTGGTGTTAGACCCTGCCTCCTGGCAGAAGTGTTTTTTCACTCACCAGAGGTCTTAGGATCCCGTTGTGGATCCTGTGTGGGTCCTTGCGGGTGTCGGGAGACTCTCCGGTCCAGGGACCCAGGTGCTGCAATGGGCCGGAAGGGACATGAGCCCTGGATCAGGCCGGGTTATCTGCTTCCTTAATTAATGCAGTCTCAGGTCCCGCACGATTGGATTGAATCAGGTGCTGTGTTCCACTCACCAGAGGTCTTAGGATCCCGTGGCAGATCCTGTGTGGGTCCTTGTGGGTGTCCGGAGACTCCCAGGGCCAGGGACCCCAGTGCTGCAGTGGGCTGGAAGGGAGCACATTACTTTTAAACTTAGCCTCAGGCAAGTTCTTAGGACCAGGGCAGGAAACAACTGAGTCATTTGCTAACATATGTACCGTCTTTATCCCAGGTGGAGTTACGTACACTCCTGCATCCCTTTGAAACTTTCTAATCTGAACCTTACTGAGTCACTGTTGCTTTCTACAGTATCTTTCAGTCTCCTACTAGGACAATCCATTAAACCATGATTACAGTGCTTAACTGTTTTTCTAGTTCAAAGTTCCAAAGTCTTCTTTATTCTTTCCAAAATACAACAAGGTCCGGCCTTCACCTGCTGAACCACAAGCATCTAGTAAGTCTTTAAACTCTCAAATCTCAGTTCCTGTGACATACTCCTTGCAGAATGGCCATACCTTCTGAACCCTTCTAAACAATGCCAATAACTGGGGATCCAGTATACAAATGCCTAGGACTACAGGGGACATGTATTGAATCCCACCACAGAAAGAGAACACTGATGAACAGGAAAGAAATCACAGACTAGATTGGGAAAGAGATTACTGACTGAATTTCAAAGGATGACTAGCTTGTTTTCCATCACTGAAAGTGTTCAGAAGGCAGTCATTGATGGATTTGGGAAATATATATCTTACTGAATTTCAGTGGAAAATTTAATGGACTTTACTGAATAGCAGATCAGCTAAATGGGAAGATGGCTGAAGGAATTGGGAAGAAGTTCACAGGCTGAATTTAGAAGGATATAGTGGCTGAATTGGGAAGTACATAACTCACTCAGTTCAGAAGGATATCACTCACTGTATTGGGCAGGACACTGACTGAATTGGGAATGTGATTTTTGAGTGAGTTAGGAAGAACACTGGCTACATTGGGGAATACTTCACATATTAAATTGGGACAGAGATTACTAATTACATTAGCAACTCAATTGTGACAAATATCTGTGGTGATAAGCAATCACTTAATTCAGAGGGTGATTTTTGTTTTAATTGCAAAGGAAGGAGATCACTAACAATTTGAAGTAGAATATTACTTGAATTGGGATGAAGATCACTGACTATTGAAAAGGAGGCCAGTGAGCAGGGAAGGAGATTAATGACGAGGCTGGGCAAGAGTTCACTGACTTACTTTAATAGGACATCAGTGATTGAACTGGGAAAATCCGTGACTGAATTTGGAGGAAGTTCACTCATGTCAGGAAGATATCACTTAGAAAGTTATCACTGAGCTAGGAATTGGGAATTGGAATTGGGAATCACTGAGGGAATTGGGAAGCAGGTCATACTGACTTGAGAAGTAGATCACACTGAAATTGGGAAATAGACCATGCTGACTTGGGAAGAAGATTACATGGATTTGGGAAGTACATCACACTGACTTGGGAAGGGAATCACTCAATGAATTGAAAATCATGTACTGAATTTAGAAGGATATCAATCATTGAACTAGAAAAAGATTATTTGTTGGATTAGAAAAAAAGATCAGTCACTGAATTGAGGAAGATACCACTGAATATTGAAGATCACCAAGTGTACTGGGAAAGGTCACTGAATTAGGAAGGAAATTACCTATTGAGTTGAAATCACTGACTGAATTGGGGTAAAAAAATCACTAGTGAATTAGGAAGGAGATCACAGACTACAATTAAGTATTCTTTTTTATTTTTTATTTATTAGATATTTTCTTTATATACATTTCAAATGCTATCCCGAAAATTCCTTGTACCCTCCCTCCACCCTGCTTCCCTACCCACTCACTCCTGCTTCTTGGCCCTGGCATTCCCCTGTACTGGGGCATATAAAGTTTGCAATACCAAGAGACCTCTCTTCCCAATGATGGCCAACTAGGCCATCTTCTGCTACATATGCAATTAAGTATTCTTAACTTAACTAATTCTTAACTTAAACATTCTCTAAACTGGGAAGATCAATAATTACACTGAGAGTGCAGTTACTGACTGAATTGGGAATCAACTGATTACTGGGATTTTTTTGAAAGGGTAATTAGTTGTCAAGTATTTAGGGAAAAGTTCTGTTGCCATTGTGAAAATTGTGTGGAAAAGAATAGCATTTTTTTGTTATTATAAACATTTAATAACACTTTAAAAGCAGTTGCTAGAACTCATTTTCTTAGAAATAGTTTTCACCTTAGGTTGCAGTTTTAGCTTAGCCATACTATGTTTTTAACATGTACCAGTTTTTGAGATCAATATCCACAAAAGTCAGAATTATTTTATGTTCTCTCCAAGTGTGAAAAACTACTTGAAAGACTAGTGTGTATATGTATATATATATATATATATATATATATATATATATATATATGTATATATAATGTGTATTATATATAATATGTATTATATACATATATACATATACACACATATATATACATATATACATCCTTTATATAATATATAATATTATAAAGATACAGTATATGTACTATATACACATTAATATTTAGCATATGTATATGTACAACTCCAAAAATACATAAACATACATACATTAAATATGCACCTGTCTAATGTAAATTAATATCTAAACATTCACATACATAAAGATTTGCACATATAGCACACAAATACACATATGTGCACACATATTATATACTCTTAACTACTGAGCAATCCATCCAAACTCTGTTTTCTAGCTTTTAGCCCAAGTTTTCCTAAGGTATTTCATGTTTTTTTTTTTCCCCATTGCCTCGGTCTACACAGCTGTAGTCAATAAATCTTTAAAAAGGACTGTTGCTATCAGAAGTAACTGCTCTCTCAGAATCAACAAGAAATCTTGTCCTCTCCCAAAATCACTTCATAGCGTCCTGTGGGTTAGAGAAGGGCTTAGAGATTGCTGCCTCCAAGCTCCTTGCATTGTGGAGGTGTCAAACTCTGAATCAATAAGCTAATCGGACTTTTAATCTAAAAACTACATCTGAAGAACAACATGGCTACTCTACCCTGGGAACTGAAATTGAGAACATAGAACTATTTCCTTATCTGTTGCTGTCCCTTTTTGCCCTCCCTTACTAGTGTGTCATCATTTGTAGGAGTCTAATTTCTCTTTGTATCCAAGTAGACATACAGACATTTCAAAGGAAAAAAAATGTATTACAGCAACTTGGCACAAAGGGCCATGGATTATCAAAGGAAAAATGTAGTTTTGCCAGAAAGAAACTAGATTCTTAGGTCATATAATAATTTCTTTTAGATTGCCCATAAATCCTGATTATATCTCTACTGTTAGAGATTTTCTTATCAGTAGAACAAAACAAAATTTAAAAAATTACAAGTGTTCTTAGGACTGAGTGGTTGTTGTAGGAACTGGATTCCAAATCATTCACTAATTGTCCATTCACTAAATAGGAAAATTAAAAGGGACAACCCAATACCATACAACTAGGCCTGCAGGAAGAGGTGTAGGGGGAGGTGCTGATTCTCTAATTGGTTCTTGATTGTGTCAATAAAGAAGGAAGGAGCCAATTGCTGAGTGAAAGATACAGGTTGAACTTCCAGGTCGCAAGAGGAAAAAGGAATTCGAGTAAAGAGAATGGGCCCTTCCAGCCAGGCTTTGAAACTAGAAGCACCAACAACTATGTAAGATCTTGGGGTAGCTAGAACCAGTGAGGGCACTAGTGGATGGCCGAGATAGGCTAGCTGATAAGGTTAGGGCAGGAGATTCTGTGCTCAGAATTTGTGCTTTTTGGCAAGTTTTAAAATAATAAAGTTGTTTAGTGTTTTTGATCCATGAGCAAAGGTGGGTAGAGAAAGAGAGAAGCCGGGGCAGTAGCTGGTATCGTGAAGCTAGACAGGAGAGTCTGGGAGCACAATGGCAGCTCCAGGGAAATCGTTGCTAGCAGTTGGTAGAGTTAAGCCAGGAGGAAGGGGCAAATCCAGAGCGGGAGCTGACCTCAGGGTGAAGCCAGGAGCAAGGGCTGCAGTCCAGGGAGAGGCGGTAGCGTGTTTTTAAAAATTACACGCAACAAAGAGGCGGCAATTAAAATCATTGCTTTAAACCAGGCCGCCGTCCTAGGCCATCTACAGTATAATTTTCCCTTTTTCCTTTTCATTCATGAAAAAGAAGGGCAAGCATTTGGGCGTGCTGACTCAGAACCATGGGGAACACTTGAGGCAGCAATAAGTGCACTAGCCAGAGGAGATCTTCTCTATATGAGGGTCATCCCTCCCATTATTGTTCTGCTGAAAAGAGCAGAAGATGTCACTGTGTGTGCTCTTCTAACCATTTATGTGCCTCATTCTACAGAAGTTCTACTAAAATTCCATCACACCTAGCATTACTCAGAGAGTACCCTAAGTTCTTATAAGACACTTCTGCTTTCCTATTCCAATGTTTCCCTGGTGCTCTGCAATTCTCTTGCTGCCTTACTTCCTTTACCAGATGAATCAGAAGATGATAAACATGACTTCACTCAAATGACAGGTAGACTTCTTTTCCATATGAGAGATCTATTGGAGAAACCTGTCAAAATAAAGAATTGATTTTATTCACTGAAGGTTCTTATTTATGTGCAGTTACTGCCAATCTTAGTTGTGACTGTGCTCATTTGCCAGGAATTAAATCTGCATGGATGGCTGAACTCATAGCCTTAACCACAGCTTGCCATTGAGTCAAAAGCAAACCAGATAACATTTATACAGACAGTCACTAATGCATCTAGAGTCCTGCACTACTATGGGATGCTGTGGAGACAAAGGAGAATTATGACTTCTGGCCAGTTATTTTAAAATAGTCATCAGATTACAGAATTACTGGATGATATGCATTTGCCCCCACAGTAGCTATCATTATAATTTCAGGACATTCTAAAACTAATATTTTGTCATATAATGCAACAAAAAGAGCCACACTAAAACAGAACCCCATGCACAAAGAGAATCTGTCCTGCTTATTATGGCCACTCTATCTCTGCCCTTCTCCTTCAGGCTTAACAAATGGCATTACAAGAAAAAGACATCTGATAATAAGGTTGGAATATCAACTTAAAAAATAATCTGTAGCTGAGTCCAAATGGAAAGCCCAACTAAATAATATCCATAAGTTCCCAATTGGAATTAGAATACATATAGAATTTAACTCATTGGACACCAAAAATGATCTCTTGGTATAAACTATAATTTTTGGAACACCTCTTCAACAATACCTCACAAGTTATATTCAATATGTCCTATTTGTCTCAAGCACAACCCTGATAAGTCACTTTGTGGGACACAATGTCATTTCCCTTTACTGAACCTGCCATTTGAAACCTCACAATTTGATTCTATCCAAATGCCTCCAACACAAAAATGTAAATTTTTCTTGATGCTAATGTGCATATTTAACCATTGGATTGGAGCCTTCCCTGGTGAGGAAGCCATTGCCTGAGCTGTAAGAATAATTGTGTCAGAAATAATTACTCACACTTGGAGCATTTCTGTTGAATTGCATGGTGATTATGGTATTCATTTTACTGGACAAGTATGTAAATGTATCTACAAAATTTGGTCTATTATGGAACATTTTCACTGTGCCCACCATCTTCAATCCTAAATGGTTGAGTGAACAACTGGCACTATGAAAAAATTGTTGTTAACCAAAGCTTCCAGTCTTTCTTGGCCAAAAGGCTCCTATTAGCTCTCATAACCCTTAGATCTAACCCCTTTTCGAAACATCAAGTGTCTCCTTTTGACATACTCCTTCAATGCCCTGGAAGATTGGATGAGGGATTATATGGGCCATTTCTGCTAAAGGGAGATATTATACAGTATTTCAAGGGACTTAGGTAGAAATTCAATATAGTAGCAGAATATTTCTGCAGTGAGCTCTAGGGAGTTGACAAACTAGACAAACTTAAGCCAGGTGATTTTGTGTTTGGAAAAGAAATTACAAGAAACATTCCCTTCAGCTTCATTGAAAAGGACCTAATCAGACACTTAAATTACTTTCTTTGTTAGAGTTTTTATTTCCCACATCAAACATACATCAACTTCTCCTGAGGACACATCCATATGGATTTCACAAAGGCTGGATGACACTCACCTTCAACTGTGTTGTCAATCAAGAGCTATAAGTCACTGAACTCCAAACCCTAACCCACACAGATGTCTGTGTAAATCTTCCAGAAAGTTTCTGAGAAGCCTAGAATTTAGTAGAGGATATTTCCATTAGATACTAAATACAATCCCGTTCTGAAGAGTTTTTAAATTATGCCTTTTTCCTAACCATGCTTTGTTATGCCTGTTTGCTTACCCAAATCTTGCAGTTTACTTGATATATCTCTTCATGCTTGGATATATAAGATTTTTTTCAATAGCTCCAAATATTATATATGTATGTGTAATAGCATATGGGTGAATTAGTTAAACCACTTTGGCTCCCAGCGGGTCACAAGCGCACACCCGCCCAAAGGTTCTCTGGATTGTCAAATAAGAGACACATATACCAGCTAATTTTGATATGTCTTGTCTACCTCAACGGCTGGGCATTTCTAAATTTCCCCATGGCTAAGAACCCCCTCCCCCGATATTCTTGAGTTAATATCTTTTAAAATCTACACTTCATCTCTGCTTCTCCAGACCAACTAGGGAAATGGCCTTAAGAGCCACTTTCATGGATTCTTACATGTTGGAAGGCCTTTACTGTCATAGCAATCCTCTGTCTCTCCTTTTTCTCCAGGCCCCTTGCCTGTGCAATCTAAAAGTCCTTCCTCCATCTTTCTGCCCAGCCAGTGTTTGTACGGCAATTCTTTATTATCAGTCAAAGCCATTTGGGGGCAGGAACCCTCAGGTCTGGAAGTGTGGTTTTTTGGGAGCCAAAATAAAACAAAGCATTAGAACCAATCCCCAACATAATATAATTTGGATTAAAATGAAATTTTGGGGTTTTGGATTTGCAGAGTCCAAAATTAAATCTACTCAAATCATTTCTGTTTGGGGTTATCTGTATTTTAAAGCCACAATTCATTCAATCAAAATGATCACAATTTTTTCCACTCAAAAAAGGGAACAAATTCTAATTGGGTCCAAACAAGTATATAAATGTGTAAACATTAATGTTGAAAATTATAAGATATAACAAATTTTTGGATATAAATCCTTGTCTACTGTTACCTATGCCATTAATTATTTGCCTTGTGAATGTGTCTGGATATTCTACAATATGTATCCTAGCCACACTTACCAATCACATGAACTCCAATTCATAGCTATAGCTTAGTTCCAAATGAGGAACTCTCCGGCCTGAATGGCTATGAGAAGGGTCCCTTTGGTGGTTAGATTTCTCCCTACCTAGGAGTAACTTCTATTTTATCAACTCTTGTATGGGATACCCAGAGATTCTGTATTGACTCTTTTTTTTATGCAAGTTGTATAAACACTACCATTCTCTAATGGCAACAGCAGTCATTATAGATTAATTAAAATTGCCCAAATTTTAAATCCCAAGGAAATCTTATTGAAAGTACAAGTTCTTAGCTAGAAGTCCTAGAACAAGATAAGTTCCCTGAAAATGAAGAAAAACATTATTTAGAGAAAGACTTACTTTCAAACACAGGGTATACAGAGAAGATGCTATTTCAGGAAGAGGGAAAGGATGGGAAAGTCTTTAAAGGAAAAGTGACATGTTATAGAAAAGGATTAAAAACATTGAATATTATATAGGGATACTCCTAAACTAAGTAACAGGAATGAACCTGTATTTAATTTGATAGGAATTTTAGACAATGTTAATACAGATAGAACCTGTGGGAGTTGAGAAGCAATGGACAATGCTGCTTAGTGCAGAGGCCAGAGCTAATGATCTGTGGAAGTCTTATATAAAACTTGAACTATGGAAAATGATAGATTGAGTTTGTAACTTAAGATACTATACTTTAAGGATCCATGTTCTCTGAATAAAAGAATCTTCCAAGTATTCTATAGTACTGTTAACTTGGAGTGAAAAATACTAAATCTGTTTTCCTACCAATGGGAGGCAGATGTTTAGTATTGAAAAATGACTGCCATTGGACTCCCATTTTACTCTTTGATCGTTTGCTATGAGGAATGGGGAATAATCATTTGCTATGTTCACAAAACTTATGAAATTACGACTTTCCTTAGTCTTGACTCTTGTTAGTACCCCTTTTATTAATACTAGTTGGCACAGTAAAAATGTTGATCCTGATGAGAAGGAATTCAACATGATATTGTGTTGTTAGTTGATTTCTTCTGTAATGTAACTGTCTACTTACTTTTCTAAACAGTAATCTAGTAAAATCTTAAGATAATAGACAAGGTAAATTATTATCCACAAATAAAACTCACAACAATTTAGATATTAAAAATCAGTCTTTCTTAGAGTTGGAGCAAGCCACTTCATAGAAGGTGATAGCTATGAAATCAAACTGGCCAGAAGAAAGACTAGAATTAAAGGACAATAAACACTTTCAAATACTCAAAATATCAAATAAAATGTTCCATAAAGTACATGACTGTAGATCTAGAGAGGAAAATATACCATTGGTCTGGTTAAGGACCAATGAAGATTCATATAGAGAATCGTTTTGTGGGTTAAGACTCCCATTTTCCTTAATGACTGCTTTCACATTCTCAGGCCAAACTTCATTCTTGATTATTTTTATTTCAAATGCAGTAACTATACTCTATGTTGCATATACATGCTATGTCAGAGGCAGAGGGTGAGGAAAAAGAGAAAAAGTAAGATCTGGATAATGATGGCTCCTGCAGACTGATGTTTTTATTGTCTATGACTCAACCTCACCTTTATCAGATACTAGGAATGTGTCTTCCTAGCTACAAGGGATCTTATAATATTGAATAAATAATATGTTCTCCATTACAAATATATCATGTGATACTAGTCCAATATGGGTAGCTATGAATGACAATTCCTGAAAATCAGCTATCTTCATAGGCTGATTGATAAAATCTTCACTGACAGGAGAGCTTGGAATGTTGCTGATCCTAGACTAAATAGAGCTTCTTTTGTGTTATCTGTATATCCCTAAAAAGCCATACACTGTATACCTCTGTATCAGTCCCAACATCCCAAATAAACAAATAGACGGAACCCTTGAAATGTATTGACTTAACAAAACCCCAGTTTCCAGAAATGACAAAGCTAGCAGATAACACCTAGTACCTACAGGAGAGACTCCCCCTTTCCTGTCACTACATCTCTGATGTTTTCTCCTGTGTGTTTTTTAAAATGCATTTATTTATAACTCTCTTTATTCTGCTACTGAAAGATCTCCATGATACTGCTTTCTCATTGGAACTTTACATTTGTGGAGACTTAAGTATATGCTCCTGAGCCTGGTCACTTATATTTTGCTCCAAAATAAACCATGTGTTTTACTCCTTTGTGAGAGCTGTTTCTTTAAAGACATTGGGTAGGAGTCCCGAGAAACTTGTAAGTTTTTATTCTGTGCACATATGTTCATTTGTGAAATTTTGTTTACCTCCCACTCTCTCTTGGTGGGAATGTTTTATCTTGGAGATAATGGTGCAATTCACTGGAACATTCCATATAACACCAACATAAAGAACCTAAGAGAGAGTGTGCATCATGCCACCAACCTAGGACAAGATCCAGAGAAGTTGGGGTTTGTAATCTGGAGTAATGTATGGCAGAAAGCATCTGTACTCTAGTATGTAGATGTGTCACAATGTCTGTTTATACAGTAATGATCCTTACACTGCATCCAGATCATAAACGACTACAACACTTTTGGCAATATTTTGTATGAATCTTTGCATGCATTGATGTTTTTATTTGTTTTGAATAAACTGCTAAATGTAGAACTGCTGGTTATATGGAAACTGTATGTTTAGCTTATCAAGAAACTGTCAAATTCTTTGGCAATTCACTGTATCATACTATGTGCTGACTTATAATATTTGAGAGTTGTGATTATTTTATACATCTACCAACACGTACTATTGACTATGAGGTCTTTTTACGTCATGTTCTGGTATGAGTGATTTAATTTAGGGCCTTGCAGATTGTAGGCACCATATTCCCAGCCCTCTTTCCACATTTTGTTTGAAAGCAGGGTCTCCTTAAATTGCCCAGGGTAGACTATAAACTTAGTCTGTATTCTAAACCATCTGTGAACTGGTGATTCTCCTCCTTCTCAATATCTGTACTAACCTCCCCAGCACCACCTGGGCTGGAGTGGTTTTCTTCTTTTGTTTTGTTTTTGCCATCCTAGGGAGGATGGTATGGTATATTATCATGCCTACCTGATGTTATACAACTTCTCAGATGTTAATTTGTCATTTGAATATCTTCTTTGTGAGGTAGGTATAATTCTATTCATGAAGGTTCTGATCACATGACCTCGCCACTTCCTAAAGTCCCATTTATAATGTCCACCACATTTAGGATCAGGTGTCAATATATGAATGAGGAAGTGAACACCCAAACATTCATACTGTAAACATCTGGAATTCTGGAATGTGTTTCCTTTGACGAATTTTATAGCAAGTCTTGTCTTCAGATATAATAGATTCTTCAACTTTAGATCTCCTATGCAAAATTGCCTTAGCTAGTGCAGATTTTTGCATTTCTTAGAATGTTTACTGTTGGTGAAAACAGTTGGAAGGAATTGGTCAGGTGGGACAGGGACCCCAAAGGAGCTTTCTAAGATCACCCTTGTTGGACCAACTGGACTGAAGTGCTCACACCCCTCACCATGCCTCACACTAGTTTCTGTTGTGTTCTTTAAAAGACTTCCAGATTCCCTCTCTCCATAGACTTCCAATGACAAGTTAGCTCACCTTCTGAGTGAGATTTGAGCATCCTCCCTTGGGACCTCCTTATTATCCAGTTTCTCTGGGTCTGTGGATTGTTGCATGATTGTCCTGTATTTTATGGCTAATGTCCACTTATAAGTGACTACAGCTGAACATAAGGTAGAGTCCAGGAATTTTGTGGAAGAGTGGGGCATAGAAATAAGCAAGTCAGAGGGGTCAAGTACACTGCAAAATGACCCACAGAGCCTGGGACACCAACCAGGAAGCATGCAGGAGCTGCTTCTAGACACCCTACACATTTGTAGCAAATGTGCAGCTTGGTTTTCATGTGGGTCACCTAACAAGTGGAGCAGCGGCTGTCTCAGTTTCTATTCCCCTCCACTGAATTCCCTTCCCCCTACTTGGACTACTTGGTTGGGCCTCAGTGGGAAAGAATGTGCCTATTCCTGCTGGGACTAGATGTCCTGGGGTGGGGTGGTACCCAAGGGAGGTTCTCTAAAGAAAGGGGGAGGGGGAGTTTGGGGGAGGGGTGGGCCTTGGAAGAGAAGAAGGAGGGGGCTGTGATTAGGATGTAAATCTCCCATGCTAGTATTTTGTTCTATTTCATGGGACCAGCTTCTGGTACATAGAAGCTCTGCTCTCTTTTCTTACATTCTCACATAAAAATATATAATACATTTCTCTCTAAAACTCAACATCTATTTTCCGTGAATTTCATTCTTCAAACTCATGAGACAAGAGCCCCAAAGGTTGCTGACTCAGTGCAAGTTTTATGTAACTGTGAGCATCTGGCATTTTAAGTGCTCAGTTGAAAAGCTCTGTCACTTTTAAAGATAGCTCCCAACTTTCCCATATGACAACAAATTTAAGCACATAATACATTTAAATTCTGATTATTATTATGTTATAAATAAGTTTTTGAAGAATTGATGCATTAACAATGCAGAATCTTCTAAGCTAGTGGGTTTAAACTTCTTTGAGAGTTTTTAAACTTCTTTCATACATTTTTCACCTGTTTTGGATTATTTAGCAATGTTCTGTCTTGTGCTATTTTATAAATACTTGTTTTATTTCCATATGGTTATTTTTTATGGCAAACCAATGAGCAATTTGATTATATTTCCCATTGACTTTATTTAAGTATATATATATATATATACACACTATTTTTTCTTATTAATATATTTTTTTACTTTTATTAGGTATTTTCCTCATTTCCATTTCCAGTGCTATCCCAAAAGTCCCCCATACCCTCCCCGCCACTCCCCTACCCACCCACTCCCACTTTTTGGCCCTGGCATTCCCCTGTACTGGGGCATATAAAGTTTGCAAGTCCAATGGGCCTCTCTTTCCAGTGATGGCCGACTAGGCCATCTTTTGATACATATGCAGCTAGAGACATGAGCTCCAGGGGGTACTGGTTAGTTCATATTGTTGTTCCACCTATAGGGTTGCAGTTCCCTTTAGCTCCTTGGGAACTTTCTCTAGCTCCTCCATTGGGAGCCCTGTGATCCATCCATTAGCTGACTGTGAGCATCCACTTCTGTGTTTGCTAAGCCCCGGCATAGTCTCACAAGAGACAGCTACATCTGGGTCCTTTCAGCAAAATCTTGCTAGTGTGTGCAATGGTGTCATCGTTTGGAAGCTGATTATGGGATGGATGCCCGGATATGGCAGTCTCTAGATGGTCCATCCTTTTGTCATAACTCCAAACATTGTCTCTGTAACTCCTTCCATGGGTGTTTTGTTCCCAATTCTAAGAAGGGGCAAAGTGTCCACACTTTGGTCTTTGTTCTTCTTGAGTTTCATGTGTTTAGCAAATTGTATCTTATATCTTGGGTATCCTAAGTTTCTGGGCTAATATCCACTTATCAGTGAGTACATATTGTGTGAGTTCCTTTGTGATTGGGTTACCTTACTCAGGATGATGCCCTCCAGGTCCATCCATTTGCCTAGGAGTTTCATAAATTCATTCTTTTTAATAGCTGATTAGTACCCCATTGTGTAAATGTACCACATTTTCTGTATCCATTCCTCTGTTGAGGGACATCTGGGTTCTTTCCAACTTCTGGATATTATAAATAAGGCTGCTATGGACATAGTAGAACATGTGTCTTTCTTACCAGTTGGAACATCTTCTGGATATATGCCCAGGAGAGGTATTGCGGGACCCTCTGGTTTTACTACGTCCAATTTTCTGAGGAACCGCGAAACTGATTTCCAGAGTGATTGTACAAGCTTGCAATCCCACCAACAATGGAGGAGTGTTCCTTTTTCTCCACATCCTCACCAGCATCTGCTGTCACCTGAATTTTTGATCTTAGCCATTCTGACTGGTGTGAGGTAGAATCTTAGGGTTGTTTTGATTTGCATTTCCCTGATGATTAAGGATGTTGAACATTTTTTCAGGTGCTTCTTAGACATTCGGTATTCCTCAGGTGAGAATTTTTTGTTCAGCTCTGAGCCCCATTTTTAAATGGGGTTATTTGATTTTCTGGAGTCCACTTTCTTGAGTTCTTTATATATATTGGATATTAGTCCCCTATCTGCATTTTCAACAAATGGTGCTGGCACAACTGGCGATTACCATGTAGAAGAATGCAAATTGATCCATTCCTATCTCCTTGTACTAAGGTCAAATCTAAGTGGATTAAGGAACTCCACATAAAACCAGAGACACTGAAACTTATAGAGAAGAAAGTAGGGAAAAGCCTCGAAGATATGGGTACAGGGGAAAAGTTCCTGAATAGAACAGCAATGGCTTGTGCTATAAGATCGAGAATTGATAAATGGGACCTCATAAAGTTGCAAAGCTTCTGCAAGGCAAAGCGTCAACAAGTCAAAAAGACCACCAACAGATTGGGAAAGGATCTTTACCTATCCCAAATCAGATAGGGGACTAATATCCAATATATATACTAACTCTTAAACACTATATATATGTATATATATATATAATGTTTAGTGCAATTATAGATTATGCCTAGACCTAGTGTAACAATACTATTGTCTCAGTTTTTGGGAGTCTGAGCCAGGAAGATTGCAAATCCAAGGGTGGTCTCAACTATATAATAAATCCAAAACTGGACTCAGAAATCCAGTCAAAACCTTCCTCAAAAATATTTTATAAGACCTTTATGCATTGTTCAGGGCTAATACTCTTACCTAAAATGTGTGAGGACTTACTCAAAAATTAATAGACCAAGTTTTACAACTTACTTAAGAGAAACTTTTATACTATGGAGTCATTACTAATCTCAAAAACTATCTTTTAAAGGAAAATATAAAAAAATTAAGCCAAGATAAAAATAAAAGAGAAAAGTTTTACAACTGTTATTTGCATTAGAATAGCTTCTATGCATTGCGCACCTTGACCTCTTTTTTACCCATACCTATAGTCTGGGTATAGTTTGAAATTGGTAATAGTATATGGGTAGATTGCTGTATCCATGAAAAATGGAAAAGAAAAGTTATAATGAAACAAAACACCTTTCCTATGCAAATTTCATGTCAAGAAAGAAAATCAAAGACAGCTCATTGGAGAACCTGATCTGTACCTTTCCGTGCAAATTTTAGATACTGGATTTTTCTCACCTTCTGAGCAACACTGACATTTTACTACTATAAAATATGATCTTTAAAGGCATACTGTTTAGAAATAATATTTTTCTTTGTCTTATTCTGGGCAAGACCAACCTAAATAGCTACAAGTATGTTAAGTAGACTGATCCAATAATGAACCGTTATGCAGATGTTTACTGCTTGTCTTGGGACACCTTTGTTCATACCAGGAGCTGTCACTGTGTGGATGCAAATGCATTATTTTCTGAGAGCAAGAAGTGGAGAAAAGCAAAGGACATCTCTCGCTTTCTTTAACCTTGAGGGAATAGGACAAATCTGGTTTGGCATCTCTCGAAGGAAAAGAATATCTTGACATGTACATAGAGCTCCTGGAGAAAGCTAAATATCCATTGGCAAGAAAGGGCGAGATTCTGAATATATCTAAATAATTTGCTTAGCATTGAAATATCTACTCATGGGAGTCTGCTAAACAAGATATAAATCATACTGCTTGCCATGTGTAGCACATAGTCACAGAGAAACACCACAGCTCATTCAGTGACACGACTTTACGAAGCACATGTAGATAAATTTAAGCAGTGCTTCTTAGAACTGTGTTTAATCCAATTCTGAGCTCAAAGCTAAGTACACAGTGCTACATATATAATAAAAACTGAATATTCCTCTGAGATTTGTGCAGAAAGGCAATGGATCAACTTGAATGAGTTAAAGAAATACACATGATTCTCAAAGTCAGAGTTGACTGGTGGGAAACCTCAGACCTATTCTAATCGCTAATACTCTCTTGGAGTTACAAGGCTCTCTTGGAGGGAATGGTTGTAAGGTCTCAGACTTACGACTTCGGAGAAATTGTTCCTCCCAAATCATTTCTTGTTTCTCAAATGCTATATTTCACTAAAATAGTTCTGACACAGAAACTAGGATTCCTTTGTTATCAGATTCTTTTTTTTCCTTTCTTTCTTTCTTTTTTTTTTTTGAGACATGGTTTCTCTGTGTAGCCCTGGCTGTCCTGGAACTCACTCTGTAGAACCCACTGCCCAGCTCTTTTTTTTTTAATCTTTTAGCACAGACACACAATTTGAATATCTTCAATCCCCTATTATAATATCCTGACCCCTCTCACTATTTCCTTCCTTCTACCTCTAAACCTTTTTTTCTCTTTTCATATATTGTCTCCATTGCCCTTTTTTCCTTAATTATTATTACATGTATGCATGTATGCATACATGCATGCATACATACATATATACATACATACATACATACATACATACATACATACATACATACATACATATACTTATATCTTTGTGAGTCTATGTAGAATGCTAATATGTCTATGTTTTTTGGGCTGACTACTTGGTAAACCTGTCAAGGGTTTTGTTCAGGGAAGACGGATTATATCTCTTCTTAGCAGTCATTTATTGCCTGTAGCTCTTCATCTAGGTGCAGGGCCTTGTGGGACTTCTGCAGTTGACACTGGCATTTCAATTGGTATGTTACTATTGTTCAGGTTGGTATTTTTGAAGCAACTATACTACTGAGGCTTCATAACTGCAGCTTTCCTGTCCTATATAAATGATCTAAATTCACAGAAGACTTCCTGGTCCTCTGACTTTTAATCTTCATGACAATTCTTCAATGATATTACTTAAGATTTAGGTGTGCTAGTTCTGTTGGAGATGTATAAATTGAGGCTGGGCATGCTGTGGCCTGTTATTCTCTGCCTTTTGACCACTTGTGACTTTCTGTAAAGGTTTCTGCTTCCAAAAGAAGCTTCTTTGATGAGAAGTGAAACCTGTTCTTACCTTTATGTATAAGAATAAATGTTTACAATACTGATAAAAATGCCACTGGTTTAGGAAAATGTCACTAGTAGGTTCTCTTCCAGGTTCTATGGCCTTAGTAGCCATAGGTAGTTGTCTAGATTTACTGTATCAGACATGGATTCCCTTCTATTGAGCAGATGTTAGGTCTAATAAGACAGTTGTTGGTTACCTTCTGGATATAAGTATAACTTCTAACCTCGGGCGATATCTCACCATGCTGGTCAGAGTTGTAGTTCATAGGGAGGACAATAAAGTAGGAGTACTGATTGGTTTTCTCGCTTAGAAGTTTATGAAGCACCTTAGGTACTATAGCAGCTAGTTGTCAGGTTTCCAGATCAGTCCTGTGGTAGACATGGACAGTGTCTTCAGGCCTCCAAAAGCAATTCAAAAGCTATTTGTTACCCAGTAATGGTTATGCCACGATTGCATTAGTTATTACATCTTATCTGTCAGGTCATCATTGAAGTTTGCAGGGTTCAGTGTTATTAAAGTTAGCCAACACAAAAGAAGTTTTTAGGTCAATTTGGGTAATTTTTGTTATATTTCTTAACCCACTTTTATTTGGATTGTTTATTTTCTTTTATTTTTTTCAACATTTAATTTTATTTTCTTTATTAATTTCTTTTTTATTAATTATTTTATTTATTTACATCCCAAATGTTGTTCCCCTTCCTGGTCCCTCCTCAAAGAGTTATTCCTCTTATCTCCCCTCTCCTTCACCTCTGAGAGGGTTCCCCCAGGCATCTCACCCTCCCTAGGACACCAAGTCTCTACAGGATTAGGCACATCCTCTCCCACTGAGGCCAAACAAGGTACTCTACATAAGTGCTGGGGCCTTAGTCTTTGGGAGTTACTAGGAGTTCAGATTAGTTGGCACTGTTCGTTTTTCTATAGGGTTGCCTTCTCCTTTAGTTCCTTTAATTCTTGTCCTAACTCTTCTATAAGGGCCCCCGACCTCAGTTTAATCATTGGCTGTGAGCATCTACATCTGTCTCAGTCAGCTGATGGTAGAGCTCCTCAGAGGACAGCCATGCTAGGTTTCTGTCTACAAGCTTCTTTTCTTAATGTTTAGCTTTTGAGTTCTTTGCATATTCTAAACACTAATTTTTGGTTTCATAATAATTGGCAAACCTTTGGTACAATAGTGGCACACAAAAGTTGTTGGAGTAGCCAACCGCTATTGGAGTGGATTTAAGGACAAGCCATGAGCTAGAACCCATGATTGATACTATTGGGTGACCAAAAAAAAAAAAAAAAAAATGAGACCAGACAGAACATGGACCTAGGGAAAAACCAACTACTACTGTACTGCTAAAATAATGTAGCAATAAAATGACCTTTGTTTTGGTTATATCCATAGATTGGTGGCTTTTTCAGCTATTAACACAGAACTTTCCTCCTGCTGTTGATGGGTACAAATAGAGATCCACACATGGACAACATGTAGATGGTAAGAGAGCATGAAACACTCAGTCTCAAATGGGATGTCTCCATTAAATCCCTTCTCTTAGGGTTGAAGGAACTCTGCTGAAGTGGAGGTTAAAAAAAAAAAGCCAGTGTGAATGGAGGACACAAAGGAAACAAGGGAACAAGGCCTTTTAGATACCACAGGGCTAATGCACATGAGTGTCTATTTGTTTTCTAGTGAAAAAGAGAAAGATAGTTTGTGGATTTGGGTGGAAGAGGAAGTGGGAAGAATCTGAAAGGAGTTGGGGGACGGATAGGAAACTATGATCTGAATATATTGTATGAAAAAAATCTATTTTCCTTTTTCCAGTTTTATTGAAAATACATAATTTTCTCACACAATATATCCTATATCTCAGTTTGTCCCTACCTTCCCTTTCCTCTTGATCGACTCTGTTTCTGTGAGAGTGGAAAAGAACAGGTTTCTAAGAGATAATAACCACTCATGACAACCTAAAATATAATGGAAAGCAAAATTAATCACATGGAAACTGGATAAGGCAATTCAACTGAAGAAAAAGAGCCCCGAGATCAGGCACAAGAATCAGCGACCCACTCATTCACACACTCCGAAGTCCCATCACTACAGTAAGCTAATAGCTATAATACATATGCAAAGGACCTGGTATGGATCCATGTAGGCCCTGTGCTTGCTGTTTCAATCTCTGTGAGTTTATAAGCCTTGCTTAGATGAAAAAGTCTATTTTTTTTAATATTTTTTATTATTATGTATTTTCCTCAATTACATTTAGAATGCTATCCCAAAAGTCCCCCATACCCTCCCCCCCACTCCCCTACCCCCCCCCCCACTCCCACTTTTTGGCCCTGGCATTCCCCTGTACTGGGGCATATAAAGTTTGCATGTCCAATGGGCCTCTCTTGCCAGTGATGGCCGACTAGGCCATCTTTTGATACATATGCAGCTAGAGTCAAGAGCTCCGGGGTACTGGTTAGTTCATATTGTTGTTGTACCTACAGGGTTGCAGATCTCTTTAGCTCCTTGGATACTTTCTCTAGCTCCTCCAAAAAGTCTATTTCAATAAAAATTAAAGTTATTTAAAAATAAATGGCAAACATTCCTTTTATTTTGTGAGTTATGTCTTCATTTGATTGACAGTTTCCTTCCTTATATGGAAGTTTTTAGTTTCATGACATCCCATCTACTAGCCATTCTTGCTTCCCGAGTTAATGGAATTTTACTCAGAAAGTCCATACCTGTGTGTAGAAATAAGTTGCACCATGTCCCCTACTTTTTCCTCTAGCAGTTTCAAGGCTTTAGCTCTTATTTTGAGGGGCTTAATCTATGTGCAGTTGAGTTTGGTGAAGAGTGAGAGGTAAGGATCTACCTTCTTTTTTTTTTTAACACATAGAAATCCAGTTTTCCATTTTTTTATATCTTTTTCAACAATTATGTAAGTGTAGTTGGTGGAATTGTAACTGGGTTATGTATTCTGTTCCAATGTCTTATGTGTCAGTTTTGTTCAAAACTGTATGGTTCTGTACTATAATTTCAAATTAGGTATGGTGATGCCTCCTGCAGAACTCCTTTTATTCAGGATGGCTTCAGATATACGTAGTCTTGGTGTAAATTGTACCTTTATATAAATCTTTGGATTTTTCTGTTCTGTTTGTGAAGATTTGTGTGGAATTTTTATTGATATTGTACTGAATCTGTAGATAGTTTTTGGTACGAGGATCATTTTTACTAGGTGAGTATTTTTGGTGCATCGGCATTGGAGTTCTTTCCCCCTTTCTTCAATGTCATAATATTTTAATTGCAGAGGTCTTCTGTTTCCTTGGCTAGGTTTATCCCAAGACATGTTCATTGCTCTGTGTGTGTGTGTGTGTGTGTGTGTGTATTAGTGGGTTTATCCTGTCACCATATTTGTCATTGGCATATAGGAAAGCTTCTGATTTGTGTGTGTGTTAAGTTTGTATGCTAGTATTTTGATAAATGTGCTTTTCAATTCCAAAAGGATTTTTGTTTGTTTGTTTTATGGTTTTGGGATTTTTTTGTAGTCTTTAAGATCTTTTATGCATAGTAGGATCATATCATCTGCAAAAAGCATAGTTTGGCATCTTATTTTCCTATTGTATCCATTTATTTATTTATTTATTTTCCTTCTCTTATTGTTCTATGTAAAAGCCAACCATTATATTTAATTGATGGGTAAAGAGTGGTTACGTTCCTTTTTCTTGATCATAGGGAATGTTTTGAGTTTTTCTCCGTTTATCGTGAGTTTGATGATAGATTTCTTACTTGTAGTTTTGAATGTTCAGTCATGCTTCCTCCATCTCCTATGTCATCAAGACTTTTAACATGGAAAATATCAGAGTTGTTTCATGTGAAGGTATTGCTTTATTGAGATTTTTTAAAATCAGCATGCATCAGGGAGGTGACTCTATAATCTCTCTCTCTTTCTCTCTCTCTCTCTCTCTCTCTCTCTCTCTCTCTCTCTCTCTCTCTCTCTCTCTCTCTCCTTCTCTCCCTCCCTCCCTCCCCTCCTCTCTCCCCTTCCCCACCTCTCTGTGTATGTGTGTATGTTTATTTGTTTTTTTGATTAGTATAACTTTGACTTCATAAAAAGACAAAAAGACCACCAACAGATTGGGAAAGGATCTTTACCTATCCTAAATCAGATAGGAGACTAATATCCAACATATATAAAGAACTCAAGAAGGTGGACTTCAGAAAATCAAATAACCCCATTAAAAAATGGGGCTCAGAACTGAACAAAGAATTCTCACCTGAGGAATACCGAATGGCAGAGAAACACCTGAAAAAATGTTCAACATCCTTAATCATCAGGGAAATGCAAATCAAAACAACCCTGAGATTCCACCTCACACCAGTCAGAATGGCTAAGATCAAAAATTCAGGTGACAGCAGATGCTGGCGTGGATGTGGAGAAAGAGGAACACTCCTCCATTGTTGGTGGGAGTGCAGGCTTGTACAACCACTCTGGAAATCAGTCTGGCGGTTCCTCAGAAAATTGGACATAGTACTACTGGAGGATCCAGCAATACCTCTCCTGGGCATATATCCAGAAGATGCCCCAACTGGTAAGAAGGACACATGCTCCACTATGTTCATAGCAGCCTTATTTATAATAGCCAGAAGCTGGAAAGAACCTAGATGCCCCTCAACAGAGGAATGGATACAGAAAATGTGGTACATCTACACAATGGAGTACTACTCAGCTATTAAAAAGAATGAATTTATGAAATTCCTAGCCAAATGGATGGACCTGGAGGGCATCATCCTGAGTGAGGTAACACATTCACAAAGAAACTCACACAATATGTACTCACTGATAAGTGGATATTAGCCCCAAACCTAGGATACCCAAGATATAAGATATAATTTGCTAAACACATGAAACTCAAGAAGAATGAAGACTGAAGTGTGGACACTATGCCCCTCCTTAGATTTGGGAACAAAACACCCATGGAAGGAGTTACAGAGAGAAAGTTTGGAGCTGAGATGAAAGGATGGACCATGTAGAGACTGCCATATCCAGGGATCCACCCCATAATCAGCATCCAAACGCTGACACCATTGCATACACTAGCAAGATTTTATTGAAAGGACCCAGATGTAGCTGTCTCTTGTGAGACTATGCCGGGGCCTAGCAAACACAGAAGTGGATGCTCACAGTCAGCTAATGGATGGATCATAGGGCTCCCAATGGAGGAGCTAGAGAAAGTAGCCAAGGAGCTAAAGGGATCTGCAACCCTATAGGTGGAACAACATTATGAACTAACCAGTACCCCGGAGCTCTTGACTCTAGCTGCATATATATCAAAAGATGGCCTAGTCGGCCATCACTGGAAAGAGAGGCCCATTGGAATTGCAAACTTTATATGCCCCAGTACAGGGGAACACCAGGGCCAAAAAGGGGGAGTGGGTGGGCAGGGGAGTGGGGGTGGGTGGATATGGAGGACTTTTGGTATAGCATTGGAAATGTAAATGAGCTAAATACCTAATAAAAAATGGAAAAAAAAAAAAGAAAAAAAGAAACCCTAAAAAAAAAAAAAAAAGTATTTTGAATCCTTTATTCCCTTTTATATTTTATGCAACAACTTGAGTACTATTGTTGTTAGTTCTTTGATGTTCAGTTTTAGTTCTCCACTGAATTCATCTGGCTCTGGGCTGACTGCTTTTGGGGAATCTTTAACTATTGGCCCATCCTCACTTAATTATTCATCTATTTCAATTATTTATTTTATCTTGTTTTAATTTTGGTCATACACACACACACACACACACACACATGCATCTAGAACTTCATCTTTTTCTTTTTAAGATTTCCAATTTAATGGAATACAGGTTTTCAAAGGAAGTCTTCATAATTTCATTTTATTTCTTTTGTATCTCTTGTAATGTCTCTATTTTTATTTCTAATTTTATTAAATTGGGTCTTCTTGTGCCTCCTTTGGATTTATATGGCCAAGGATTTTTTTTAAAAAAAGGATTTTCAAAGAACAAACTCTTTATTTAATTTTTTTAATTGTTTTTATTTCTATTTCATCAATTTCTAACATGGTTTTTACTTTTTTAAATTTCATTTATTATTCTTTCATCCATTACATATCTACCGCAGCTTCCCCTTCTTACACTCCTCCCAGTTCCATGTCTTCCCTTCTTCCCACATCCACTCCCATTCTTTTACTTGCAGAAAAGAGCAGGCCTCCTAGGGACATCAACTGTACATGGCACAACAAGGAACAATAAGACCAGGCACAAACCCTCACATCAAGTATTGGTGAAGCAACTCAGTAGGAGAAAAAGTGTTCTGAGACCAAGTAAAAGAGTCAGGGACAGCCCACTGTCAGGAGTCCACCCTCCTAACACCAAGCCAACAAGCATAACATATATTCAGAAGACCTAGCATAGACCCATGCAGGCTCTGCTATTGCTACTTTAGTCTCTGTGAGTTCCCATGAACCCTGCTTAGTTGGTCTCACAGACCTTGCTCTCTGGCATCCTTGATCATCTCGCTTCCACAATTCCTTCCTACCTCTTCTATAAGGTTCTCAAGCTCTAAAGGAAGGGACTGGATAGAAACCTCCAACCTAGGTTCTCTCTCCATCTGTTGTTTGACTGTGGGCCTTCTCATCTGCTCCCATCAGCTGCTGGATGCAGCCTCTCTGATGATGACTGGACTAGGCACCAATCTATGAGTACGGTAGAGCATTGTAATGAGTATTTGTTTATTTATATATTTATTCATTTATTTAGCCAGTCATGTTTGGTTCTACCCTAGGTCTCCGGGCTATCCAGTCTCAAGTTCCTGGTCATCCAAGCAGGGGATGACCATGGGCTCCCTCTCATGGTTTGTGTTTCAAATTAGACCAGTAATAACTGGTCTAATAACTGGTCTAATTTGGTTGGCCACTTCCACATGTTATGTACTCCCATTGCCCTAGCACGTCTTTCAGTCAGGACAGATTGTATGTTGAAGATTTTGTGGCTGGGTTGGTGTCCAGTTCCACCACTGGAAATATTACCTGGTTAGAGAAGATAGGTTGTTAAGGCTCTGTATTCTCCATAACTAAGAATTGTTATGGTTTGGTATTCTGCTTGTATTGTAATGCTAAATATTGGTCCACCAAGGCCTGGTTGGCCCCAGGGAGGAGGGAGTCTGCACATACCCAAGTGACATACTCAAGTGACACTATGCAACCTTGTTCCCCAAGTTATCCCTGATTGGTGAATAAAGAAGCCTATAGCTAATAGCTGTAAAGAAGAGAGATAAGCGAGGTTCTTGGGTTCCCAGTCTTGGGGTCCGAGGTGAACCACAGGAGTGAGAGAAGGGGGAAAGAAGCAAGACACTATGGGTTAGGTGAGTCAAAAAGGATGGCCATGAGGGCTGGAAGATTGAAGTTGAGAGCATTTCAGATGTAACATAGGCAATTGCTGGGGTACAGCTTTGACATAAGTCAGGGTTGTGAAGGTCTAGGGATACCTCTTAGGCAAATGAGAAAACACAAAATTGAGATACAATACTGACAGGCAGTTCTTGCAGTGGGAGTTCCTGAACTCAAGAGTCAGAGTGCTCTACAGACTTGACTCAACCCCAGTTTTTTATTGAAATCACACAAGGAAGTTGGGTTACAAAGTTCATAGGGGGTGGGATAGGTAAATGCTTCTCTATTTTCCTGTGCCAACATTTTCTTGTGATTCAGATTAGTACAGATTTAGAACAGAAGAAAGGGAACTATACAATCTCAAACATACCAGTTTTATAGCAAGCATGATTTTTTTTTTTATCTCCTGAACACCAGGCTCCACTGAGGTCAAGAGCAGCAGTACTGCAGTTACAAAGTCATTATCTTTCAGCCATATGCAAGATAAAAGGAAAAACATGATGTCATACTGCTAACCCTGCAGTCATTCTAATTCTTCCTGGGCCCAACCTATACACCATCATTTTAATTCTCCTGGCTGTTCTAATTTTCTACATTTTAATTCTCCTTGTAGATACTTAATTCTCTTTTATTTGGAAATTTAGTCCCATGGCAATGTGCTCCAAGGTGATCTTAAAAATATGGCAAAGGGCACTTTCCTTGGCTAATTTCTTTTTCTAGTACTGGGTCCCATACCCTAATTCCACAAGATCTCCAATCTGGGTCAAACATCCAGGACCCTATCTGTCTGTTTACAAAAATATCCTCATTTGACCTGTTTGGAGAATTCCTAGGGAGCTGCCACCATTGTCCCTGGATCCAAGAAACCCATTGCTGACTTTCTGGGGAATATCTGTATCATATTCCATCATCAGTTTTATAATAAAATTATCCTGTTTTTATTATACAGAACTGAGACTAAGACTGAGGGAACAGCTGCAGATTTACTCATTTCTGCCTGTGCATGTCAAACTTTCCCCAGATTTTGTAGCTATCATCATATGTAATTTTACATTAGGTACAATTTCCCCAAATTCATAGAGCTTCCATTACAGGTACATTTCTCTTGGATTCATGGACAACTTTCACTTTAATATCATCGGTAACATCTAGTTCCTGGATATCAAGTGGGTTCTTCCTACTGGGTCTTGACAGGTCACCAAATACTGATTTTATCAAGGAAGGAGGAAAGACAAGGAGCAGTAAATGGATAAGAAGAATGATAAGTACTATGAATAGCTGCAGAAATGACATCATGAGGTGCTTGTGCCAAAGAAGTAGGCCTAGGGGCCTCTCAGTACTCACACTGGGGCCAACAAGAGGCAATAGCCTCATTCTCCGAAAAACAGTACCCCCAGCAGTGTTGTCTTCCTTGTCATCAGGGGTCCCAGGCATCTTGAGATTAATGTGAGGGGCTTCTAACAGCAAATTATAACTTGGGGTTTTGATTCTAATAGCATAGAGGGTAGATTTCTGCTCAGCTCTAGTGCTGATTTAAGGCTTATTATAAATATAAAGTTGTGTGGTTTTTATCCAGGAACTGGTTGATCAAAGGCAGCAAGCATAGAAGCCCCCAACTGAGATTAAATATTATCTACAACAAGGAGGCCTCACTTGGAATTTCCTCACTAGGGTAATGTCATAGGAGTTTCCACTGCACTATCAGTATTCCATTCAGGAATTTGTCTTCTATGCCAATGGGTTCAATGCTGCTTCCTAATTTTTCTTATATCAAGTTCAGTATGTCTAGTTTTATTTGCAGATCTTTGATCCATTTGGATTTGAGTTTTGTGCAAGATGATAAACAGATCTATTTGCATTGTCTACATGCAGATATCTAGTTAGACCAGCATCATTCGTTGAAGATGCTTTTTCCCCATTGTATATTTCTTACATTTTTATAAAAAAAATCAGGGATCCATAGGTGTGTGGATTCATGTATGTATCTTTGATTTGATTCCATTGATCAATCTGCTTGTTTTTATGCTAATACTATGTAGTTTTTATTACTATAGCTTTGTATTATGGCTTAAAATCAGAGATGGTGTCACCTCTAGATGTCCTTTTATTGTTTAGGATTGTTCTTGATACTGTGGGTTTTATGTTTTGCCATGTAAAGTTGAATATTGTCCTTTCAAGGTCTGTGAAAAATTGTGTTGGTGTTTTGATGGGAATTGCATTGAATCTGTAGATTGCTCTTGGTAGAATGGCCACATTTACTATTATTAATCCTATTGATTCATGAGCATGGGAGAACCTTCCATCTTCTGATATCTTCTTCAGTTCGTTCTACAAAGACTTGAAGTTTTTGTCATACAATTCTTTCATTTGCTTAGTTAGAGTTACACAAAGATATTGTATATTATTTGTGGCTATTATAAAGGTTATTGTTTCCTTATTTTCATTCTTCGTTCATTTGTCATTGTATATAGGAGGAATACTATTTTTCTTGATCTTATATCCAGTCACTTTGCTGAAGGTGCTTGTCAGCTGTAGGAGTTTCCTGGTAGAATTTTTGAGGTGATTCATATATGCTATCATATCATCTCTAAATAATGATAATTTGAATTCTTCTTTTCTAATTCGTATCCTGTTAATCACTTTCAGTTGTCTTATTTGTCTATCTAGAAACTTAAGTTTCTATTAAGGAGATATGGAGAGAGTGGGCAGCCTTGTCTTATTCCTGATTTGTCATGATTTTTTTATTTCTGTTTGCCCAATGTTTTAAAAGTGAGTTTGCTCTTGTTTCCAATGCCTTATGTGTATTAATTTGTGCCCAATTTGTTAATTATAGGTTCTTTAACACTGCAAAGTTTCCTCTTAGGATTGCTTTTATTGTATTCCATACATTTTTTATGTTGTGTTTCATTTACATTCAATTGCAGGATTTTTTTCCAATAATTAATATTTTATTCACAACATCCTGATCATAGGCCCCCTCCATCTTCTCTTCCCAGGACCACCCTTATTAATATCTTCTCCCACTGACCCCTCACCTTCTTCTCAGAGAAGGGGAGTCTACGTTGGGTACCACCCCACCATGGGACAGCCCCAGCAGGACTAGGCACATCCTCTGCCATTGAGGCCCAACCAGGCAGTCCAGGTACAGGGAAGAGGATCCAATGGCAGGGAAAAGAAACCAATACACCCAACTCCACTTGTTAGGGGACACACATGAAGACTAAGCTGTATGTTTGCTACAAATGATTAGAGGACTAGGTCCAGTTCCTGAATGCTCTATGGTTGGTGTTTTCCACAATCTGTTGGTGAGACTTTCCACTGAGCTTTCTCTTTGCCTATTTAGCATATTATTTGCAGCACATTTCAGATTTGCTCATCTAAATATATTTTTATTTAATATATTTTAAAGATATTTCTTTATTTTTCCATTTATGAGACTGAATGAGTTTCTGTTTATTGTGTGCCTGCAGGAGACTCCAGAGGCTGTAAGAGGGTGTCAGATCCTACAGAGCTGGAGTTATAGGTGACTGTGATCTGTCATGTGTGTGCTGGAATCTAAGCTGGAGTTCTCTGCAAGCACAGTAAGTGAACTTAAATAATGATCCCTCTCACCAGCTCCTTGATTTTTATTTTTATAATTTGAGTGGCCTGGCAGTGGTGGCGCATGCCTGTAATCCCAGCACCTGGGAGGCAGAGGCAGGTGGATTTCTGAGTTTGAGGCCAGCCTGGTCTACAGAGTGAGTTCCAGGACAGCCAGGACTGCACAGAGAAATCCTGCCTCGAAAAACCAAAACCAAAACCAAAACCAAAACCAAAAAAAAAAAAAAAAGTTGCCTTTATTATTTCTTTCAGCTCTTTTGTTATTGTTCTCTTCCATTATTTTCATACATTTTTTTCCTTAGTTACTTGAGCATAAATACAATTATTTTTTGGAATTATTTGTCTGAATCTGAAAGTTATTCTAAATAATTCTAATTGCAAGTCATTATGAAAAGATGGCAAATTTGAGTAAAAATAGTTTTTTGTGTTGTCTTTGTTTCTATACTGAGACATGCATGTACATATAAAGTTAGTTTGTTGGCTGAATTTTTCTTTCTTTCTTTCTTTCTTTCTTTCTTTCTTTCTTTCTTTCTCTCTTTCTCTCTCTCTCTCTCTCTCTCTCTCTCTCTCTCTCTCTCTCTCTCTCCCTCCCTCCCTCCCTCCCTCCCTCCCTCCCTCCCCCTCCCTCCCTCCCTCCCTCCCTCCCTCCCTTCCTTCCTTCCTTCCTTCCTCTCTTTCTTCCTGATCTTTGTTCTTTCAGTGGAGGTATTTAAAAGGTTCAGGAGAAGACTAAGTTGTAGTAGGCTTGAGGTATAACTTTCCTCTGTGGGACTGGTATTCAAGGACACATATTGTACCCCTAGTCTTCCTCGGAGAATCAGCAATTGTTCTGGGTTAGCTTAAGCCTTTGGTTTGTGTCTCTAGCTTTTATCATGGGTTGAGGAATTCCCCATAACTGTATGTTTTACCCAGGATCTTGGTTTAGGCATGTTATTTCCATTAGATGAACTAAACTATTGAGGCATGGATTAGTCTACATACTTTTAACCACTTTCCTGAACACTCAGCAAAATGTTTAGCACCAAAAAAAGGGTAATCAGTATATATAGACCAAACACATGGACAGATGATGAAAAATATCAGAGCCCAAATTGGCTTGCCTTTGCTTCAAATGATCAGTTTTTTAGGAAAAGAAGCCATGTGCACATTTGATTATTTTTCTTTTAAATTCTTTTTTTTATTGAAATCTTAATTTAATGAATTTATAATTCACAATCCCCTTGAAGTGAGTACCTGGTTATGTTAGTTAGCAGTGGGCAGGTTAAGAGTAGAACCTTCATTCTCTTGGATAAATTTTTTCAAGTTTATACTGGTCACAAATGCTTTTCCCCCAAACTATTCCAGTCATCCCTACCTTAGATCCCTGTTACTATAATGTCATCCTTTATAGTTTTTGAAAACACAAATGTCACGTTCCTTTGAAGTTTATATATTTCACTTTAATTACTACTTTTTATATCAATACTGCAATTTGTTCCTTATAGATATATGTACCTGTTTTGGCTTTTAAAAAAATCATGAACTCAGTTATTTCTGTTATTTAGAGAATTAGATATTTGGAAGTTTAGTTTATGACTGGAAGTATTCTCAACTTTTCCTTCCCACCATAATCAGAGCCATCCCTGGATTTAATGTTCCTCCAAACTAGTGTCCAGTCATATTCTCACCCATAGCTGAGAGGTCCCAAGACCTGCTTCTTTGGTGCACACACTTTGTGATGTCATTTCTGCAATTTCTCTTAGTACTTATCATTCTCTTTATCTATTTACTATTCCTTGTCTTTCTTCCTTCCTTGATTAAACTGGTATTTGGTGACCTGACAAGACCTAGTAGGAGCCTGCTTGATATCTAGAAACTAGATGTTATCAATAATATTAAATGAAGGTTGTTCATGAATTCAAGAGAAATGTATGTTACAGTCACTCACTCGAGGTAGAAATAAAAGTAACCTAGAGTCGCAGGCAGAGATGAATAAATCTGCAGCTGTTCCTTGAGTCTTAGTCTCAATTCTGTATAATAAAAACAGGATATATTTTATCATATAACTGAGGATGAAATAATATACAAATATTTCCCAGAAAGTTAGCAATGGGTTCTTTGGGTTCAGGGACAATTATGGCAGCCCCCTAGGAATTCTCCAAACAGGTTAAGTGAGGACGTTTTTATAGATAGACAGCTGAGGTCCAAAAATTACAAAGATTGCAGGATCAGTAGTATGACCTCATGTTTGCTCTTTTATGAAGCTATATTGTCACACATATGTCTGAAAGATACTGACTTTGTAACTGCAATACTACTGCTCCTGACCTCACTGGAGACTAGTGATTGGAACATATTAAAAACAAATGTGCTTGCTGTAAAACTTTTGAGGAAAACTTTTTGAGATTGTATAGTTCCTTTTTCCTCTGTTCTAAACCTGCACTAATCTGAATCATGAGATAATGTTGGCACAGGAAAATAGACAAGCATTTACCCACCTGCCCCCTATGAATTTTCTAACCAAACTTCCTTGTATGATTTCAATAAAAGACTAGAGCTGTGTGAAGTCTATAGGAGCACCCTGAATCCTGAATTCAAGGACTTACATGGCAAAAACAAACAAACAAACAAACAAACAAACAAACAGCCTGCCAGTTTTGTATCTCCATTGTGTGTTTTCTTATTTACCTACCAGGTATCTCTTGTCCTTGAGGAATTTCAACTCTTGTCGAGGCTGTACCCTGGCACAAGTTGAGAGGCAAAGCTGATTGTCAGCAACTTACAGTGGCTGAATTTTTAGAGGTAAATAAACATAAGCAAGTATGTAGACTGAGGAAGAATAGGTCACAAAACAAAATGAAAGTAGCCTCCCAACACAACAAGAAGAATTTAAGATTTCTGAGGAAACCAAAGAGGTAAACGAGGGCTTCTGTATGAACAAAAAAACCTGTGTTCGAGGAGAGGGGTGTTATAGATCAACCAGGGGTCATTTCCTGAGGGAAACAAATGCTTTTAGGAGTGAAGTCTTAACTTCAGTCCTAAGGATGTCCCACAGCCCTCCACTCACAAATCCTGCAAGGAGAGAGCTGGCCTCCCAGGAGTACTCTCACTCTTAAGTTCAGAGATGAGATTACCTCTTTTGCTCTAATAACTGTCCAAAGTGGGACCCACCAGGAATGAACAGGGCACAGGAATAGTAGAGCAACTGGGGACAGGATGCTTCTGGTTGCCATTTGCACTCCTGACCTAAGGGTGTTTCACAGCCCTCCAGGCACAAATCCCAACAGAAGAGAGCTAGTCCCCCAAGGAGTGCTGACATACCAAAGATCAAAGGCCCACAGGTTGACAGAAGGGACAGCAACAGCAACAGTAAGACTAACAAACACCCGAGATAACCAGATGGCAAGAGGCAAGACTAAGAACCTAAGCAACAGAAATAAAGGCTAATTAGCATGATCAAAACCTAGTTCTCCCAATACAGCAAGTCCTGTAAACCACACCACATCACAAAAGCAAGATTCAGATTTAAAATCACTTCCAATGATGATGATAGAAGACTTTAAGAAGGACATAAATAACTCCCTTAAAGAAATACAGGAGAGGGCTCCAGCACTGGGTCACTTGGGCGTGAAGTCAGAGGATACCCCCAAGGTCTCTAGAGGACTCTCCACATGATCTTAGGACCACCAGTGAGTGGAACACAACTTCCGTTCCATTCCAATCGCGCGCGGGACCTGAGGCAGCATTAGGGAAGCAGAAAACCCAGCCTGACCAGGGTCACAAGTCCCTTCCGATTGGCACCAGCACCTTGGGCACAGAGTCGGTGGACTCCCCCAAGGTCCCTAAAGGACAGCTGCTGAGGCAAACCCCATTACCACCTTTACTGCCAGAGGAGAGGTGTCTGCCCTGCCCGGGAGGATTTGTTGGAGGACCTGGGGGAGTCATCTTGGTTCCTGGATGCCTCCAAGACTAGTCTGCGCAGGTGAGAGTGTGGACTATAAAAGCTAACAGCTTCTGGGACAGGCAGAAGCGAAACAGCTTCTGGGACAGGCCCTGTTTCAGGCCTTCATCTTCTGCAAGGAGGCAGGTCCGAACACCAGATATCTGTGCACCTTCCCTGTAAGAGAAGAGCTTGCCTGCAGAGAGTGCTCTGACCACTGAAACTCAGGAGAAAGCTAGTCTCCCAGGTCTGCTGATAGAGGCTAACAGAATCACCTGAGGAACAAGCATTAACCAGAGACAACTATAACAACTAACTCCAGAGATTACCAAATGGCGAAAGGCAAACTTTAGAATCCTACTAACAGAAACCAAGACCACTCACCATCATCAGAATGCAGCACTACCACCTCACCCAGTCCTGGGCACCCCAACACACCCGAAAACCTAGACCCAGATTTAAAAGCATATCTCATGATGATGGTAGAGGACATCAAGAAGGACTTTAATAACTCACTTAAAGAAAGACAGGAGAACACTGCTAAAGAGTTACAAGTCCTTAAAGAAAAAACAGGAAAACACATCCCAACAGATGATGGAAATGAACAAAACCATACTAGACCTAAAAAGGGAAGTAGACACAATAAAGAAAACCCAAAGTGAGGCAAAGCTGGAGATAGAAACCCTAGGAAAGAAATCTGGAACCACAGATGTGAGCATCAGCAACAGAATACAAGAGATGGAAGAGAGAGTCTCAGGTGCAGATGATTCCATAGAGAACATCGGCACAAAAATCAAAGAAAATGAAAAAAAAAAATCCTGACTCAAAACATCCAGGAAATCCAGGACACAATGAGAAGACCAAACCTATGGATAATAGGAGTAGATGAGAATGAAGAATTTCAACTTAAAGGGCCAGCAAATATCTTCAACAAAATTATAGAAGAAAACTTCCAAAAGCTAAAGAAAGAGATGTCCATTAACATACAAGAAGCCTAAAGAACTCCAAATAGACTAGACCAGAAAAGAAATTCCTCCTGACACATAATAATCAGAAACACAAATACACTAAATAAAGATAGAATATTAAAAGCAGTAAGGGAGAAAGGTCAAGTAACATATAAAGGCAGTCCTATCAGAATTACACCAGACATTTCACCAGAGACTATGAAAGCCAGAAGATCCTGGACAGATATTATACAGACCCTGAGATAACACAAATGCCAGCCCAGGCTACTATACCCAGCCAAACTTTCAATTACCATAGATGGAGAAAACAAAGTATTCCAGGAAAAAAACCAAATTCACACATTATCTTTCCACAATCTAGCCTTTCAAAGGATAATAACAGAAAAAACCAATAAAAGGACAGAAACCATGTACTAGATAAAGAAAATAATCCTTCAACAAACCTAAAAGAAGACAGCTACAAGAACAGAATGCCAACTCTAACAACAAAAATAATAGAAAGCAACAATTACTTTTCTTTAATATCTCTTAATATCAATGGACTCAATTCCCCAATAAAAAGACATAGACTAACAGACTGGCTACAAAAACAGGAGCCAACATTTTGCTGCTTACAGGAAACTCATCTCAGGGAAAAAGCCAGATACTACCTCAGATTGAAAGGCTGGAAAACAAGTTTCCAAGCAAATGGTCTGAAGAAACAAGCTGGAGTAGACATTCTAATATCTAATAAAATCGATTTCCAACCCAAAGTTATCAAAAAAATACAAGGAGTGATATTTCATACTCATCAAAGGAAAAATCATCCAAGAGGAGCTCTCAATTCTGATTATCTATGCTCCAAATGAAAGGGCAGCCACATTCATTAAAGAAACTTTAGTAAAGCTCAAAGCAGGTATTGCACCTCACACAATAATAGTGGGAGACTTCAACACACCACTTTCATCAATGGTCAAATCATGGAAACAGAAACTAAACAGGGAAACAGTGAAACTAACAGAAGTTATGAAACAAATGGATCTAACAGATATCTACAGAACATTTTATCCTAAAACGAAAGAATATACCTTCTTCTCAGCACCTCATGGGACCTTCTCAAAAATTGAACATATAATTGATCAGAAAACAGGCCTCAACAAATACAAAAATATTGAAATTGTCCCATGCATCCTATCAGATCACCATGGACTAAGGCTGATCTTCAATAAGAACATAAATAATAGAGAGTCAACATTCACGTGGAAACTGAACAACACTCTTCTCAATGATAACTTTGTCAAGGATGGAATAAAGAAAGAAATTAAATACATTATAGAGTTTAAGGCAAATGAAAACCACAACATACCCAAACTTATGGGACACAATGAAAGCATTTCTACGAGGAAAACTCATACCTCTGAGTGCCTCCAAAAAGAAACTAGAGAGAGCACACACTAGCAGCTTCACAACACACCTAAAAGCTCTAGAACAAAAGGAAGCAAATTCACCCAAGAGGAGTAGAGGGCAGGAAATAATAAAACTCAGGGGCAAAATCAAGCAAGTGAAAACAAGAACTATTCAAAGAATCAACCAAAGGAGGAGCTGGTTCTTTGTGAAAATCAACAAGATAGATAAACCCTTAGCCAGACTCACTAGAGGGCACAGGGTTAGCATTCTAATTAACAAAATCAGAAATGAAAAGGGAGATATAACAACAAATCCTGAAAAAATCCAAAACACCATCAGTTCCCTCTACAAAAGGCTATACTCAACAAAACTGGAAAACCTGGATGAAAAGGACAAGTCTCTAGGCAGACACCAGGTACCAAAGTTAAATCAGGATCAGGTTAGTGATCTAAAAAGTCCCATATCCCCTAAAGAAGTAGAAGCAGTCATTAATAGTCTCCCAACCAAATAAAGCCCAGGACCAGATGGGTTTAGTGCAGAGTTCTATCAGACCTTCAAAGAAGATCTAATTCCAGTTCTTCACAAACTATTCCACAAAATAGAAGCAGAAGGTACTCTACCTAATTCATTCTATGAAGCCACAATTACTCTGATACCCAAACCACAGAAAGACCCAAAAATGATAGAGAACTTCAGACCAATTTCTCTTATGAATATCAATGTAAAAATACTCAATAAAATTCTCGCTAACCGAATCCAAGAACACATCAAAACACTCATCCATCCTGACCAAGTAGGTTTCCTTCCAGGGATGCAGGGATTGTTTAATATATGGAAATCCATCAATGTAATCCACTATACAAACAAACTCAAAGACAAAAACCACATGATCATCTTTTTAGATGCTGAGAAAGCATTTGAAAAAAATCCAACATCCATTCATGATAAAAGCCTTGGAAAGATCAGGAATTCGAGACCCATACCTAAACATGATAAAAGCAATCTATCTCAAACCAGTAGCCAACATCAAAGTAACTGTAGAAAGTAGAAGTAATCCCACTAAAATCAGGGACTAGACAAGGCTGCCACATTCTCCATACCTATTCAACATAGTATTTGAAGTCCTAGCCAGAGCAATTAGACAATAGGAGATCAAGGGGATACAAATTGGAAAGCAAGAAGTCAAAATATCACTTTGTGCAGATGATATGATAGTATATATAAGTGACCCAAAAAATTCCACCAGAGAACTGCTAAACCTGATAAACAGCTTCGGTGAAATGGCTGGATAAAAATTAACTCAAACAAGTCAATGGCCTTTCTCTACGCAAAGGATAAGCAGGCTGAGAAAGAAATTAGGGAAACAAAACTCTTCACAATAGTCACAAATAATATAAAATACCTTGGTGTGACTCTAACTAAGGAAGTGAAAGATCTGTATGATAAGAACTTCAAGTCTCTGAAGAAAGAAATTAAAGAAGATCTCAGAAGATGGAAAGATCTCCCATGCTCATGGATTGGCAGGATCAACATTGTAAAAATGGCTATCTTGCTAAAAGCAATCTACAGATTTAATGCAATCCCCATCAAAATTCCAACTCAATTCTTCAACGAACTAGAAAGGGCAATTTGCAAATTCATCTGGAATAACAAAGAACATAGGATAGCAAAAACTCCTCTCAATGATAAAAGAACCTCTGGTGGAATCACCATGCCTGACCCAAAGCTGTACTACAGAGCAATTGTGATAAAAAGTGCATGGCACTGGTATAGTGACAGACAAGTAGACCAATGGAATAGAATTAAAGACCCTAAAATGAACCTACACACCTATTGTCACTTGATCTTTGACAAGGGGGCTAAAACCATCCAGTGGAAAAAAGACAGCATTTTCAACAAATGGTGCTGGCACAACTGGCGATTATCATGTAGAAGAATGTGAATTGATCCATTCATATCTCCTTGTACTAAGGTCAAGTCTATGTGGATCAAGGAACTCCACATAAAACCAGAGACAGTGAAACTTATAGAGGAAAAAGTGGGGGAAAGCCTGGAAGATATGGGCACAGGGGAAAAATTCCTGAATAGAACAGCAATGGCTTGTGCTGTAAGATTGAGAATTGTGAAATGGGACCTCATAAAATTGCAAAGTTTCTGTAAGGTAAAAGACACCGTCAATAAGACAAAAAAGGCTACCAACACAATGGGAAAGGATCTTTGCCTATCCTAAATCAGATAGGGGACTAATATCCAATATATATAAAGAACTCAAGAAGGTGGACTCCAGAAAATCAAATAACCCCATTAAAAAATGGGGCTCAGAGCTAAACAAAGAATTGTCACCTGAGAAGCACCTGAAAAAATGTTCAGCATCCTTAATCATCAGCGAAATGCAAATCGAAGCAACCCTGAGATTCTCCCTCATACCAGTCAGAATGGCTAAGATAAAAAATTCAGGTGACAGCAGATGCTGGTAAGGATGTGGAGAAAGAGGAACACTCCTCCATTGTTGGTGGGATTGCAAGCTTGTACAACCACTCTGGAAATCAGTCTGTCAGTTCCTCAGAAAATTGGACATAGTACTACTGGAGGTTCCTGCAATACCCCTCCTGGGCATATATCCAGAAAAGTGGTAAGAAGGACACATGTTCTACTATGTCCATAGCAGCCTTATTTATAATAGCCAGAAGCTGGAAAGAACCCAGATGTCCCTCAACAGAGGAATGGATACAGAAAATGTGGTACATTTACACAATGGGGTACTACTCAGCTATTAAAAAGAATGAATTTATGAAATTCCTAGGCAAATGGATGGACCTGGAGGGCATTATCCTGAGTGACGTGACCCAATCACAAATAAACTTACATGATATGTACTCACTGATAAGTGGATATTAGCCCAGAAACTTAGAATACTCAAGATACAAGATACAATTTGCAAAACACATGAAACTCAAGAAGAACGAAGAACAAAGTGTGGACACTTTGTCTCTTCTTAGAATTGGTAACAAAACACCCATGGAAGCAGTTACAGAGACAAAGTTTGGAGTGAGATGAAAGGATGAACCAATTAGACTGCCATACCTGGGAATCCATCCCACCAGCCTCCAAATGCTGACACTGTTGCATACACTAGCAAGATTTTGCTGTGAGGACCCAGATATAGTTGTCTCTTGTGAGGCTTTGCCGAGGCCTAGCAAACACAGAAGTGGATGCTCACAGTCAGCTATTGGATGGATCACAGGTCCCCCAATGGAGGAGCTAGAGAAAGTACCCAAGGAGCTAAAGGGGTCTGCAACCCTATAGGTGGAACAACAATATGAACTAACCAATACCTCCCTGAGCTCATGTCTCTAGCTGCATATGTATCAGATGATGATGTAGTCAGCTATCATTGGAAAGAGAGACCCATTGGTCTTGCAAACTTTATATGCCTCAGTACAGGGGAACACCAGGGCCAAGAAGTGAGAGAGGGTGCATAGGGGAGTGGGGGGCAGGGTACAGGGGACTTTTGCGATAGCATTGGAAATGTAAATGAAGAAAATACCTAATTAAGAGAAAGACATAGGAACAAAAAAAGAAATACAGGAAGACACCAGTAAACAGGTAGAAGACCTTAATGAGGAAATGCAAAAAGCACTTATAGAATTATGAGAAAAGACAACCAAACTGGTGAAGGAATTGAACAACATCATCCTGGATCTAAAAATGGAAATAGAAAGAATAAAGTAATCACATAAAAAGGCAACTCTGGAGATAGAAAACCTAGGATAGAGACCAGGAGTCATAGATGCAAGCAACAGTAACACAATACAAGGCATGGAAGAGAGAATCACAGGTACAGAAGATACCATAGAAAATATTGACACAACAATCAAAAGAAATTCAAAATGCAAAAATGTCCTAACTCAAAACATCAAGGAAGTCCAGGACACAATGAGAAGACCAGACCTAAGAATAGTAGGTATAGAAGAGAATGAAGATTCCTAAATTAAAGGGTTAGTAAATATCTTCAACAAAATTATATAAGAAATCTTCCATAACCTAAAGAAAGAGATACCCATAAATATATAAGAAACCCACAGAACTTCAAATAGATTGGATCAGAAGAGAAATTCCTCCAGGTCAAGTAACATATAAAGGCAGACCTATCATAATTACACCAGACTTCTCATCAGACACTAAAAGCCAGAAGATCCTGGGCAGATGTCATACAGACCCTAAGAGAACACAAATGCCTGCCCAGGCTACTATACCCAGCAAAACTCTCAATTATCATAGATGTAGAAACTAAGGTATTCTATAACAAAACCAGATTTACACAATATCTTTTCACAAGTCCAGCCCTACAAAGGATAATAAATGGAAAACTTCAACACAAGGAAGGAAACTATACCCTAGAAAGAGCAGGAAAGTAATATTTTTTCAACAAACCCAAAAGAAGATAGCTACACAAATACAATTCTGCCTCGCACAACAAAAATAACAGGAGGCAGCAAGCACTATTCTTTAATATTTCTTAATACTAATTGAATCAATTCCCCAATAAAAAGACATAGACTAATAGATTGGCTACTTAAACAATATCCAGCAGTTTGCTGCATACAGGAAATGCACCTCAGTGAAAAAGACAGACACTACCTAAGAGTAAAGGACTAGAAAACAGTTTTACAAGCAATATTACCAAGGAACAAGCTGGAGTAGTCATTCTAATATTAAATAAAATCAGCCTTCAACAAAAAGTTATCAAAAAAAGATGAGGACACTTCATAGTCATCAAAGGAAAATGTACCAAGATGATTTCTCAATTCTGAACTCTATGCTCCAAATACAAGAGCTAGTCACATTCATAAAAGAAACTTTGCTAATGCTCAAAGCACATATTACACCTGACACAATAATAGTGGGAGACATCAGCACACCACTCATCAATGGACAGATCATGGAAACAAAAACTAAACAGAGACAGAATAAAACTAACAGAAGTCACGAACCAAATGAATTTAACAGATATCTATAGAACATTTCATCCTAAAACAAAAGAATATACCTTCTTCTCAGTTCCTCGTGGTACCTTCTCCAAGCTTGACCATATACTTAGTCACAAAACAGGCTTCAACACATACAAAAACATTGAAATAATCCCATGCATCCTATCAGATCATCATGGACTAAGGCTTGTCTTCAATGACAACAAAAACAGCAGAAAGCCCACATACACATGGAAGCTGAACAATGCCCTTCTGAATGATAACTTGGTCAAGGAAAAAATAAAGAAAGAAATTAAAGACTTTTTAGAATTAATTGAAATCGAAGGCATAACATACCCAAAGTTATGGGACACAATGATTGCAGTGCTAAGAAGAAAACTCATATCTCTGTGTGCCTCCAAAAAAACTGGAGAAAACATATACTACCAGCTTAACAGCACACCTGAAAGCTTGGAACAAAAAGAAGCAAATACACCCAAGAGAAGTAGACAGCACGAAATAATCAAACTCAAGGCTGAAATCAACCAAGTAGAAATAAAAACTATACAAAGATTTTTTTAAAAAAAGAACAAAAACAAAAACAAAACAAAAAACAAAGCCAAACAAAATACAAGCAAGCAAACAAACAAACAAAACCCAGGAGCTGGTTCTTTAAGAAAATCACCAAGATAGATAAACCCTAAGCCAGACTAACCAGTGGGCACAGAGACAGTATCCAAATTAATAATTTAGGAATGAAAAGGGAGAGATAACAACAGAAATGGAGAAGGTCCAAAATATCATCAGATTCTACTGCAAATAGTCTATACTCAACAAAACTGGAAAATCTGGATGAAATAGAAAATTTTCTAAACAGATATCAGGTATCAAATTTAAATCAGGATCAGATAAACCATCTAAAATTCCCATAACCCCTAAAGAAATAAAAACAGTCATTAAAAGTCTCCCAAACAACAACAATAACAACAGCAACAACAGCCCCGTTCCAGATGGGTTTAGTGCAGAATTCTATCAGACCTTCAAAGAAGACATAATACCAATACTCTTCAAACTATTCCACAAAATAGAAACAGAAGGAAACGTACCCAATTCGTTCCACGAAGCCATGATTACAATATACCTAAATCACACAAAGATCCAAAAAGTAAGAACTTCAGACCAATTTAACTTATGAATATCAAAGCAAAAATACTCAATAGAATTCTCATGAACTGAATCTAAGAACACATCAAAATGATCATCCATCATAATCAAGTAGGCATCATCCCAGGGATGCAGGGATGATTAAATATATGGAAATCCATCAAGGTAATCCACTATATAAACATACTCAAAGGAAAAAAATGACATGGTCATCTCACTAGATGCTGAGAAAGCATTTAACAAAACTCAGCACCCCTTCATGATAAAAGTCTTGGAAAGATCAGGAATTCAATGTCCATACCTAAACATAGTAAAACAAATACACAGCAAACCTGTACCCAACATCAGACTAAATGGAGAGAAACTTGAAGCAATCCCACTAAAATCAAGGACTAGATAAGGCTGCCAACTCTCTCCATACCTATTCAATAAGTACTCAAAATCCTAGCCAGAGCAATTAGACAACAAAAGGAGTTCAAATAAGTACAAATTTGAAATGTAGAGGTGAAAATATCCCAATTTGTAGATGATATAGTATACTTGATTAACCCGAAAAACTCCACCCGAGAACTCCTAGAGCTGATAAACAACTTCAGCAAACTGGCTGGAGATATCAACTGAAACAAATCAGTGGCCTTCCTCTTCTCTGAGGATAAACAGACTGAGAAAGAAATTAGGGAAAGAACACCCTTCACGATAGTCACAAATAATATTAAATACCTCTGTATGACTCTAACCAAACAAATGAATAATCTGAATGACAAGAACTTCAAGTCTCCGAGGAAAGAAATCGAAGAAGATCTCAGAAGATGGAAAGATCTCCCATGCTCATGGATTGGCTGGATTAATGTTGTAAAAATGGCCATCTTGCCGAGAAAGCAATCTACAGATTCAATGCAATCCACATCAAAATGTCAACTCTATTCTTCATAGAGTTAGAAAGAGAAATTTGCAAATTCATCTGGAATAACAAAAAACCCAGGATAGCGAAAAATATTCTCAACAATAAAGGAACTTCTGTGGGAATCACCATCCTGACCTCAAGTTGTATTGCAGAGCAATAGTGATAAAAACTGCATGGTATTGGTACAGGCAGGAAGATCAATGGAACAGAATTGAAGACCCAGAAATGAATCCACACACCTATGGTCACTAGATATTTGGCAAAAGAGGTAAAACCACCAAGTGGAAAAAAAGACAGCATTTTCACCAAATTGTGCTGGTTCAACTGTAGGTCAGCATGTAGAAGAGAGCAATTCAATCCATTTTTGTCTCCTTGTACAAAGCTCAAGTCCAAGTGAATCAAGGACACCCCCCCCCAAAAAAAAGAACCACTGAAACTAATAGAAAAGAAAGTGGGAAAGCCCATCGAACACATGAGCACAGGGAAATTTTCGTGAATAAATCACCAATGGCTTATGCTATAAGATCAAGGATCAAAAAATGGGACCTCATAAAACTGCAAAGTTTTTGTAAGCCAAAGGACCCTGTCAATAGGACTAAATGGCATCCAACAGATTGGGAAAAGATCTTTAGCAATTCTACATTTGATAGAGGGCTAATATCCAATATATACAAAGAACTCAAGACTCCAGAGAACCATATTAATAAATGGGGTACAGATCTAAACAAAGAATTCTTAGCTGAAGAAACTCAAATGGCTGAAAAGCACTTAAAGAAATGTTCAACATCCTTAGTCATCAGGAAAATGCAAATTAAAACAGCCCTGGGATTCCACCTCACACCAATTAGAAGGGCTAAGATCAAAAACTCAGGTGACAGCAGATGCTGGTGAGGATGTGGAGAAAGAGGAACACTCCTCTATTCCTGGTGGGATTCCAATCTCCTACAAACACTCTGGAAATCAGTTTGGCCGTTCCTCAGAAAAATGGAAATAGTACTACCTGAGGACCCAGCTGTACTACTCCTGGGCATATACCCAGAAGATGCTCCAACATATAACAAAGGCACATGCTCCACTATGTTCATAGAAACCTTATTTATAATAGCCAAAAGCTGAAAAGAACTCAGATGTCTGTCAACAGAGGAATGGATACAGGAATTGTGGTATATTTACACAATGGAGTACTCCTTGGCTATTAGAAATGATGACTCCATGAAATTCTTATGCAAATGATGAAACTAGAAAATATTATCCCGAATGAGGTAACCTAGTCACAAAAGAACAGACATGATTTGCTCCCATTGATAAGTGGATACTAGCCTTAAATCTCAGAATACCTAAGATACAGTTCATGAAAAGGAGGACCGACGTGTGCATGCTTTGGACCTTCTTAGAAAGGGGAACAAAATACTCATAGGAGGAAATGCAGAGACAAAGTGTAGAGCAGAGACTGAAGGAAAGGCCATCTAGAGACTGCCCCACCTGAGGACCCATCACATATACAGACACCAAACCCAGACATTACTGTGAATGACAAGAAGTGCTTGCTGATAGGAGCCTGATATAGCTGTGTTCTAAGAAGCTCTGCCAGAGCCTGATAAATACAGAGGTGGTTGCTCACAGCCAACCATTGGACTGAGCATGGGGTCTCCAATGGAGGAGACAGAGAAAGGACTGAAGGAGCTGAAGGGATTTGTAACCTCATCAGTGTCGACTAACCAGGCTCCTCAGAGCTCTCAGGGACTAAGCCACCAACCAAAGAGTACACATGGATGGACCCATGGCTCCAGCTGTATATGTAACAGAGGACAGCCCTGTAGGTTATCAATATGTGGAGAGGCCCTTGGTCTTGTGAAGGCTTGATGCACCAGTGTAGGGGAATGCCAGGGTAGTGAGGCAGAAGTGGGTGGATGGGTGGGTGAGCTCTCTCATAGAGCAGATGGAGGATGGAATAGGGTGTTTTGGGGAGGGAGGACTGGGAAAGGGGATAACATTTGAAATGTAATTAAATAAAATATCCTATAAGAAAAAAAAGCCAAAAAAATGCTTAGTTTGTCTGGAAAATCAAATACTGTCAAAATCCCCTATTTTTGACCATTTGTTCAAACTTATACTCCTGCAGTTTCACTGATTCTATTTAGTTGCTAGTGTTCAATTAATTCAAAGCATTACTTAAAGCAGTGTTTCTTCAATTTCTTTATCATTAATTAAAACAAAAACTTTTACAAAAAAAAAAAAAAGAAAAAAGAAAAGTGGTTTCTTGGGCAGTTTTCAGCCATGTATCCCTTACTTCTATTCTTTGTAAGTGCCACCTTTTGTGAATGATACTTTCAAAAAACTATGAGCAGCTCCTATCTTTGCACATTTGGTTTGCTGCAGAGTAGAAAGAGGCAGCAGATACAACAGGTAGTAACTAAAAGATTACAGACAAGGACAAACTTAGGAGAGGGAATGAGAAAGCAGAAGTTCCCAAGGTTCCTGAGAAAGGCAGGGAGTCTGCTAAAGAAGGAATGGAAATAGACTTATTTGCCTTTCAGCATCCAATAGCAGTGTGTTCAAAGAATTAGAAACACCCACATTCCTGAGTCCTGGATTCTATTTGCAAATTCTTCTGACATTTTTACAAATAGTAGCTTATTATTCTCCTGACTTACTATGGACAAGCTGAGCAATGTCTTCTACTTCATGATATAAACAGAAATGAGGATACTCCCTGTAATAGTCAGCACCCTTGTGAAATGTGGAGATCATCACATTCTCATCAACACAACTTTTCCAATAGAAGCACTTATAACGATCAGGCATCATCAGAATTATCTGGTGTTAATGTCCTGGCCTATGAAGCTGCATTATGTAAAATGTTGATTCTTACAAAATTATGGCTTTTTTGGAAAAGGAAATATCACATAGAAGTTTCTGAGATCAAGAACAGGAAATGAGTGATTCAGCAAGTTGGATTTCCCCCAAAGAACTGTCTCCACAGCTGTAGTGCATAGTCCAAACCTTCCAAGGACTTGTCTGGTATTAGTCAAAAGCAATCAGACTGAGAACCACAAAGAACTCTGTGCAGCATGATGAAGGGCAGTTGGAAAGATGGACTGGACTCCCAGAAATATGTCATCCGAGTGCACTGCTTGAGGAGAGACTGTGGTCCACCATGGATCGAAGCTGGGCAGGGAGCAAGCATCTTCTACCAAAGTTACGAGAAGGTATTTGTTCTGGCCTGACAACTTAAGAGATGATTGGTTGTGGAAACTCGTGTTTCTAGGTACCTACTGAGAAGCCTTTGGGACATGGTTGGGATTAGATGCTCACTTAGAACCGATTCATTTATTCCCTCCTCCCACCCTCTACTCCTTTAAAAAGCAGTCATCAAAGAGCCGGATTTTGGCTGCTCCCATCTAACACACTCAGGGCGGTTCTCATGTGGGCAACTCCTATGGAGTGCCACTTCCAAGGAAACTGCAAAGGCATAAAATTGGAAACTTGGCATTGGAAGGGAGAAATCATTTTTGAGTATAGCTTTTAAGAACACATGACCATGCTTCAGCAGAAAAAGGAAGCCCTTCCATTCCCTGGAAATGTTTCTAGTATTTAATTCTCAATATTGTCCCACACAGTCTTCTGACATACAACTCATCACGATGATGTATGACTAGGTTCCTGTAGTAGATCTTAATATGTTCTTTGTCTCCAGATTTTCCGTACCCTGCCTGCTTTCATTCTCAATCTTCCTAAAACATGGATTTCCGCGGTGTCACCTACTGCTCAAAATTACTCACAAGTAGCAGCCAGGTTTCTGTTTGTACCTGATGACTTTTTTTCTCTTACTTATATTTTGTCGAACAGTATACATTTCTACAATGGCATCACCATTTTCAAAAGAAGCTGGCTACTGTGCAGGAATAAATGTGTATCATATGTGATAAGGTATCACTTGAATTTTTCTGTTATATAACACTCTTGTCAAAGGCCCAGGCTGAGAATAAGGGTTAGTCATTATTACACATTGTGTTCCTATTCTGCACGCATATTGCACATTCACATATGCACCTGTATATTTCATCTATATTATATATTACTGTGCAGTTCCATGGTGATCTCATATATAATGTTTACTTCTTGATTGCACAAAAACCTATGTCAAGGACTTGATCAGTATCGCCTAAATATAAGGCAGTATATGAATAAATACAATAAATACAATAAAGCTTGTTTCATAATGTATTGTTCTCATTACATGAGGCATAGTTGAATTTTACCTGATGTAAAACTTAATTATGTTATGTTTATCAAAATACCTATGTATATTTCTAATAAACCTAAGTGGAACAGAGGGGCTTATTAAAACAAAACTAACATAAATATTATTTATTTCCAGCCCAAAGTTAACCAATTACTTGAACTTTTTTTAAGTAATGGTTTTATAGCATAAATGTTACCTTTTAGCCATTTTTCAGCACATGGTTTAGTGACACTGAATACACTAACTTTGTTGCAAAACCAATGTGTTTTATAATTTTATTTGGAATTCTTTCACATGCTTGAGATATTGTTTCAAATGTTTGATTTTGTTCAATCTTCTTATTTTCTTCTGTAATGCATATTTGCCTACCCTTTCAGCCAACCAAACTATAAAACAGTTTCTGTCAACAATATTTGAACAACTATTTTTTACTGAATATCATGGGCAGAATATTTCTTGATCTCTTTGAAAATCAAATATGCTCCATTTTATTACGTTAAAAGAAGAAATGTAAAAAAAAAATAATTTACCATATTAATCTATGGATAAAGTTTGCATTTTTTACAGTCCTCATGTGATTAAAGTCATATGCCAAAAGCAAAGCTATTGTATTTCCTGCTCCACAACTGCGTTTTGGATGGTTCTAAAAGAAAAAAAGAGTCGTCAGTCTCAGTGGGGTTCTCTAAGCTATGAAAGACCTGAGGAATTAGAAACACCGCTATTTCATTGAACTTATATGCCACTGGGCATTTGAGGAATTTTGTTTGTCATTTGCCCATTTAGGGAATTTTTGGAAACTTCATTTTTGTAGCAGAGCTTACTGTACAGCTTTTGTCTTGGGACATGTTTTCTGTCTGCATGGTTTCAGAGAGTTTGTGATCTCCTTTAGTGGGATTCTTTGTTTTCCTAAGGTATACTTTTTTGTAGCTTCTTAAGAAGGGATTCATGAAAGTACATTATATAAATCCTAGCATATCTGAAAATTTTATTATCCTGGGTACTATTTTTGTTATTGTTGAGTATAATTGCACAGCGGAAAATTCATCCTTTTAACTTATACCATTCAATTTTTCCATAATTACTATATATTATATTCATGAAATTGTGTAATCATAATTTTCTAGATCCAGAACATTTTTCATTTATTAAAACATATTTAAATGGGTGCTTACCTTAGTCCTTTTATATAAGAAATCTTCTGTAAACATTCTTCCAGGGAAGGAGCACATTGTCATATGTCTGGTACTTTACAAAATCGATTTCTTATTTATGTCTTGAGTTAATGAAGTTTTAGAAACTTCTGATGTTGGCCTAATAGAGTAGAAAGCTGGGTTTAGAAGGAACATGTACTACCATGTCTTTACTAGCTAAGGTGTGCCCAACTGATAGACATGAAGATTCTATATGATGAAGAAGTCACAGCTTTTAGTCCAATCACTAGGGAATGATTACACCAAAAACATGAGTTTGTTTTGGTGTATAGTCTTCTTTAGTGGGGCTTTAAGTTGGAAATCAGTAAATCCCTTAATTATAGAATCCTACAATCGTAAGTAAACAATTTACCTAAGCTATGTCTAGATTCTTCACTCATCAAAACTGTGAGACAATAAATTCCTGTTACTCTAAACTGTTGAACTTGTGACCCTATGTTATGATGCAGTGGAAAATGAATGCACCTGGCCCATGCATCTTCTCCTTGCATGTCTCTTCAGCACAGAGCATCCAACCTTCCTTCAACATCAGTCAGCACCAAGAACAGGACTTATAAATACAATCCACCAATATATGATTATAGGCTGTATTCCAACTTTGGAAAAACCTCACTATTCTTCACATTCCTTTGGAAAACAATAGAAAGTCCACAAATACAGTTTGGGAAAAGTCAGTGAATATCTTCAGTAGATCATAACAGTGACATAGCTAGCACAGAAACGTGAAAGGGTCTCAGATACCATTTGCTCCAATCTTTTGTCATTTTCCCCTTTGTGTTTTGATGTCCCAGGAGACTGAGAAAGCCCAGCTCGACAGAATACGTAAAGCATCAGATTTAGAACCGGAACGGCATGTTTACATCCTATTGAAGTGCTATCTTCAATCTTCAGCCATGTTTTTGTGTTTATGATTAAGTCATATTCTATGAAAAAAAGATGTAGTGAAGTTCAAGTTAATTAATATTGCTGTGAGTAATTAGAAGCTGGTAGAGCATTGGGGATGGGTAGCATTTAGTGCATATTGAACTCTGATATATACTTCCCTGTTCACGGTCACATTGTAATATTAGAAGTAACATTACTTATGAGAGTTTCACATTTGCATCTTAATTCCCATGCTGGTTAGGTTTTTGTCATCCCTTGGTTGGTGGCCCTGCATTCTATAAAAAAGTCAGGCTGAGCATGACAGGGGACCTCACCTCCTGCCTCTAGGATTCGTCCCTGTTAGAGTTCCTGTCCAGATCTACTTCAATAATGAACAGCAATATGGAAGTCTAAGCCAAATAAACTCTTTTCTGTCTTGCTTTTTTTGTCATTGGAGTTTCACCACAGTAATAGAAACCCTAACAAAAACAGACTCTAAGATTCTTCTCTCCCCCAGACCTTGGTCCTGACATCATGGAAGCTTTTGTGCAGACCTGCTTCAGTATTTACAGCAAAAGCTAAGCAGTCTGTGACTTTTGGGATAACATTCCACTTTGCATTCTAGGCACTAGGTTTTATGAGCCATTTTATTAATTAATTTTCTGTTGGCATGATAAAGTGACATAACCATAACAACAAAGACAGCTTATTTAGAATTACAGTTACAGGGGTGGGGATGGCATGGCAACATATAGCCAGAAAAATGAAACTGAGTGATCACATTTTGGCAGCACATCAGTAGAAACAGAAAAGAGTGAACTAGAAGTGGAATGAGACTATAAATTCTCAAGGCCCACATGGCATACTTCCTTCAGCAAGGCCACCTAAGAGTTCCATACATCCCCAAACAGCTCCATCAACTAGGGACCAAGTGTTCAAATACATAAACCTATGAGGAACTTTTCTTCTTTAAAACACACCACTGTTGATAATGTTTTAGATGGAAGTAACATCAGAAAGATCACTGAGATAGGGAAATATTTGGGGCATTTGAAGGCCTGTATTTGAAAATGATAAGTACATGCTAGTGTGGCAGACTAAAGAGTGGTGTGTGTGTGTGTGTGTGTGTGTGTGTGTGTGTGAAATTAAAACTGATGTCTAGGGCAAGTATCTTAGTTAGGTTTCTACTTCTATGATAAAATTACATTACCAGATGTGATTGTTTGTATATCTTTGGACCAGGGAGTGGCACCATCTGAAGGTGTGGCCTTGTTGGAATAGGTGTGACCTGGTTGGAATGGGTGTGTCACTGTGGGTGTGGGTATAAGATCCTCACCCTAGTTGTCTGGAAGTCAGTCTTCCACTAGCAGCCTTTGGATGAAGACATAGAACTCTCAGCTCCTCCTGCACCATGCCTGCCTGGATACTGCCATGCTCCCACCTTGATGATAATGGTCTGAACCTCTGAACCTGTAAGCCAGCCCCAATTAAATGTTGTTTTTTTAATAAGACTTGCCTTGGTCATGGTGTCTGTTCACAGCAGTAAAACCCTAACTAAGACACCAGAAGTCACTTGGGAAGAAAGGTGTGTATTTCTTCTTACAACTGTCAGGTCACACTCCATCACTGAGAAAAGTCAGGACAGAAACTCAAGGCAGACCCCTGAATTCAGAAACTAAGGCAGAGCTCTGGATGAATGCTGCTGACAGCAGCATGCTGCTGCTCCCATGACTTGCTTGGAATATTTTCTGATAGACTCAGGACCATGTTTCCTGAGTTGGTACATCCCATAGTGGATTGGACCCTCTGACATAATCATTAATCTAGAAGATGCCTAGAGGACGTTAGAGGCAATCCAATGGAGTGTTTCTTTCTCAATTAGATTGCCTTTTCCTAGATATGCTTAAGTTTGTATCAAGTTGACAAAAGCCAACCAGGACAATTAACCCCCTTTCATCCTGATATACCAATACGTCACTGTTAACTGTAACCCCGCCTTTGTTTTCTTTATCCTCTATGTTTCATATTAGTGCTGATATTTCAATTAAAAAAAAACACTCCGACTTTTTAAAGTCCTGGAGTCTTCAAATTTTCAAACTCTAAAACTTCAATCTCTAAAATATCTAAAACTCTTTCAAAGTTCAAAATTTCCAAGGGTTTTTAATGGTGGATGCATAGTTTTAAAAAGAGTAATACTTTCTTATTCCAAAATGGAAGAATCAGGCATTGATACATTCAAATCAAAACAAAACCAGAATACATTCATTTCTGTCGCTGTGTTTCATCTGGGATTCACTTATAATCTAGGCTCCACAGTGACTCTTCAGCTCTGCCCTTAGGTTCTTCCCTCTCTGGCACTCATAGCTTATCTTCTAAGGCCAGACTTGCTTCCCTTCAATGCTGCTGCTGTCCTTGATGCTTGTCCCATGACACTAGCATTTCCAAAATACTGAGGTCTCCACTGTTCACTCAACAATAACTCCTCCTAGGCTTTCTTCAGAGATTCTGATTCTTCCACATGGTGGCAAGCTTCAGTTTTTCTCCCTGACCATTTTAATCCTGGGACTTCCATTTTGACTGCGGTTGCAGTGTCATCAATGGCCTTTCCTGGTCTCTTACACTGGTCTTCCTGACCGCTTCATGTCTTCAAAACTAGTATAGGGTACTCGTACACAGTATCAAGCTTGGCTGCCAGCACAAGGAACTGCTTTGTCATCCATTTGGACCCCAGATTTTGTGCTGTGGTCCTAAGAAATGCTTCCAGAAATTTTCTTTTTTTTTTCCTTTTATTTTATTTTAATTAGGTATTTTCTTCATTTACATTTCCATAGCTACCCCAAAAGTCCCCCATACCATCCCCCCATTCTCCTACCCACCCACTCTCACTTCTTGGCCCTGGCGTTCCCCTGTACTGAGGCATATAAACTTTGTAAGACCAAGGGGCCTCTCTTTCCACTGATGGCCGACTAGGCCATCTTCTGATACATATGCAGCTAGAGACATGAGCTCCAGGGGGTACTGGTTAGTTCATATTGTTGTTCCACCTATAGGGTTGCAGTTCCCTTTAGCTCCTTGGGTACTTTCTCTAGCTGCTCCATTGGGGGCCCTGCGAACATCCACTTCTGTGTTTGTTAGGCCCCGGCATAGCCTCACAAGAGAGAGCTATATCTGGGTCCTTTCAGCAAAATCTTGCTAGTGTGTGCAATGGTGTCAGCGTTTGGAGGCTGTCCTTTTGACGATGCTGGTCTTTGTTTTTGAATTACAGCCTTAGGTGATCAATATTAATCCTTCCAAAAATTTCACTTTAGCAGTTTTAATTCAAAATATCACACAAATGGCACTGGTCTTTGCTTTTTATTTAATTCGATATTTTCTTTATTTACATTTCAAATCTTTGCTTCCTTCTTAAAGTCACAATCCAGGCCTCTATCACCTGAACTGCTCTCAGCATTATCTTCTAAGTTCCCACAATAGCACATTAAACTATGAAAACCCAATGTTTGTCTAGCCTAAAGTTCCAAAGCTTTTCTACAGTCCTCCCCAAAACATGGTGTGGTCTGCTTCAACAATAAACCATGAACCAATTATTGGTATCCATTATTTTTTAGGGGGGAAGAATGGCTCCACTCACTGTCACCCCTAGTGATACATTAGGAAACTTTTTCCTTCCTGTTGTTGTAATTTATGCTATCTAGGCTTAAAAGTATTGGTTCCAGAAGGAGGAATGTTTCTTTCAGGAAGCACAACAAACATCCCACTGAATTGGAAGTTAAGAATCTAAAACTCACCTGCTCTGTGAGGTTATCTATGGCTTCTGAACTGATCAAAATCCTGCGTGAAACTCCTTTAAACTACACACACATACACACAAGCACACACACACAGGGTGGGAGTATGTATATGTACATGTATATGTATATGTGTGTGTATATATATATATATATATATATATATATATATATATATATATCATGTAATAAGGACACATGCTCCACTATGTTCATAGCAGTAATACAATAGCCAGATGCTGGAAACTACTCAACAGAGGAATGGATACAGAAAATGTGGTACATTTACACAGAGGAATACTACTCAGCTATTAAAAACGACTTCATGAAATACTTATGCAAATGGATGGAACTTGAGAATATCATCCTGAGTGAGGTGACTCAGTGGCAAAGGAACAAATATGGTATGTACTCACTGATAAGTGGATATTAGCCCCAAAGTTCAGAATACCCAAGATTCAATTCATAGACCATATGAAACCTAAGAAGAAGGAAGACCAAAATGTGGATGCTTCAGTGCTTTTTAGAAGGGCGAACAAAATACTCACAGGGGGAAGTATGGAGACAAAGTGTGAAGTAGAGACTGAAGGAAAGGCCATCCAGAGACTGCCCCACCTGGGGATCCATCAAACAGCCACCAAACCTGGACATTACTGTGGATGTCAGGAAGTGCTTGCTGATGGAAGCCTGATATGGCTGTCTCTTGAGTGGCTCTGCCAGAGCCTGACAAATACAGAGGAGGAAGCTCGAAGTCAACCATTGGACTGAGATTGGGAGTCCTGGATGGAGAAATTGGAGAAGGGACTGAAGGAGCTGAGGGGGTTTGCAGCCCTATGGAGGGAGCAATAGGGTCAACAGAACAGACCCCCAGGAGCTCCTAGGGACTGGACCACCAACCAAAGAATACATATGGACCAACCCATGGAGCTGGCCACATATGTGGCAGAGGATGGCCTTGTTGAGCATCAGTGGGAGGAGAGGCCCTTGGGCCTGAGTGTGTTCGATGCCCCAGTGTAGGGTAATTCCAGGGCAGGAGGATGGGAGTGGGTGGGTTGATGGGTGAGAAAAAAAATGAAAAAAAAGGGAAATAAAAAGAAGTTTACAAAATTTCCATATTGCTTTTTCAAACATCCTTAGTGTTAGTTATCCCCTCCTGATCTAACCTCACGTACATCTCCAGACATATCTATCTATCTATCTATCTATCTATCTATCTATCTATCTATCTATCTATCTACCTACCTACCTATGTATCTATCACCAATATTTCTCCTTTCCCCTTCATATCACCTAGTTTCTACTGTTCTCCTTTCTTAGGATCCATCTTTCCCTTCCCCACCAACAGTTATTTTCTAGTTTCTTGTCTACTATAGATATACTGCAAATTAAACACGCAAATCATAACATTTGTTGTTAAGGTCCACATATCAGAGAGAATATGTGGCATTTATCGATGTTTAGATTCTGTCAGTCAGCTTTCAAGATTACTGGACATGAGGCTCCTTACAACTCCTAGTTATTGTGAATAGAGTTGCTATGAACTTGGTTGACTGTGTATGTCTGTATCAGGAAATGGGATCCCTTGTGGGGTAAACCCAGAAAGTAATAAGTTTAGTTCCTACAGCGAGTCTTGTACTAGTGTTCTTGGGAATTGTCACACTGATTTCCATAATGACATCACCAACTTGCTATCCCTTCAACAGTGCATGACAGTTTCCTAGTTCAACAGCATTTGTTGTCTCTTTTTCTTAATCTTAATCATTATGACTTGAAAGATGAAGCCTTAAAGGAATTTTAATTTGCATCTTTCTGAATACTAAGAGAATCCTACTTTTAAAAAAATGTAGCCATTTGTAATTCTTTTCTTTGGAACTCTCTGATCAGTTCTGAAACCTACTTTTAATTAGGTTGCTTGTTTTCTTGGAGTTTTGGGTTTTATATGTTTTTGTTGTTCATTTTCCTTTTGGTTTACAACTAATTCATTGGCCTTTGAGAATTTAATGCACAAATACTGTATTACATCTTTATCACCCCACCTTTGTGCACCTCAATTCCTCTCGTGTTCTCCCTACTCCCTCTAAAATTTATGACTCCTTCTTTAATTATTATTCTAAAAACACATAGCATATACATACCTATGTGTCCATATATATATATAAATAAAATGTGCTAAATCTATTTAACGATGCTCATATGTGCATGTGTTTAGGGCTGACCATTTGGAATTGGATAACCCATCTGAAGCTCATCACTGGTACAAACTAATTCTCCCTTTGTTAATAGCCATTAATTGTCTATAGATCTTCATTTGATGGTGAAACCCTGTGGCGTGTCAACTAATGTCATCGTGTAAGTCTTGTTTAAGTGACCAGATTGTTAAGAATTCATGAGTGTCAACTCCTGTAATATATAGAGGACAGAATTTTGCAGAAAATTTCCTAGTCCTCTGTCTCTTACAATCCTTCTACTTTCTCTTCTATAATATTCCCTTTGCCTTACAAAGGGTATGTTATAGGTATATTTAATGAAGCTGCATACCACATTATTCTCAGACAATAACAGTTGTGACTTTCTGTGCTAGTCTACATCTGCTGCAAAGAGAAGGTTCTTGGATGAGGAGGGAGAAGGTTCACTCATCTGTGGATTTATGTGTCTAAAACGCAGTTAGCAATTAACTCATTTAGGAACGTGGCAATAGTGTCTTCTCTAGGATACACAACCTCACTAGCTAGAGGAAGTTGACTAGGCTTACAATTACAGGAATAATAACTGAATAGGTCATAAGTCCACTTATACAGCTGTTGTTTACCTCCTTCCCAAGGTATAAGTGTCATTGTTGCCATTGTTGCATGTTAATTTTGCTGTGCTGGGAACTGTTGGTCATTATTGCAGTTCATAAGATATAGCTGGATAGAACTTTTAATTACCTTCTTCTTTGGTTGTTTATATAATACCTTCAGATAGTGTGAGAGCTAGTCCTCAGGGAGGACACTTCCATGTGAATTCCAGTTCCATTATTCCAAGTCTTGTGTGCAAACAAACTATGTGAAGTCTCCAGCAATGGGGCCCAAATTTCTGGTTCTGAGAGGCAATCAAAAACAATGGCAGTAGCCTCTTTTGTTTTAGGAGTCTCTTGGAATCCTTTAACAAACAATTCAGAGGCACTGGGTTTTGCTAGATAGTCAGTCTGTGCTTTTTGGAGAAAGCTGTAGCCATCCAGCGGCCAGGGATGAACTGGGTTTACCTGAAAGGGGGCCTGGAAACGAAGAAGGGGAGGGGGCAAGAGAAGAATGAAGCCAAGACAAGGTTCTAATCAAGGCTCCAAGATTAATATTCAGTACCGCGTTTATGTAAGGAAAGCCCACAGAACCCATCCTTTGTTTTGCCAAGCAGGGTCAGCATAGCAGTCTAATCTTCTAAGTTCCTGTGGGAACTTGCAAGTGCAACCAAGGCAGATGGATCCACCAAGGTCGATAAGGTCCACTGTGGCAAGCGCTCAAGGTCTGTTCAGCCTGCTCAAGGTTGGGAAGGGCACAGAAATCATTTATCACGCAAAGTGGTATCATTTCATTTAAGTTATTCATATATTTATATACTTACATTTATATGCATTGTATATTTTCATAAAAATAAATGCCTTTATGTGACTTTTTTATCATTCCTCATGGTCTAAGTTTGCCATGGGGTTTTTCTGGCCTTGTCTACTGAGTGTTCTGTATGTTTCTTGTATCTGGTTAGGCATGTCTTTCCTTAGTTTGGGGAAGTTTTCTTCTGTGATCTTGTTGAAAATCTGCTCTATGCTGTGGACCTGGGATTCTTCTCCCTCACCTATGCTTATAAATCAAATATTTAGTCTTTCCATGGAGTCCCATAATTTGTGCATGTTCATTTCCTATGTTTCTTATAACTTTCATAATTGTTGATTATGCTGTCTCGTTCCTCTGCTTTATCTTTGAGTTGTGATATTTGATCTACTGTATCTATTAAAGCCTAGACCCAAACATTCACCACTCTCTTGATTTATTTGTTGTTTTAAGGAAATTGATTCTTTCGTGTAAGTTGGTGAATTTATTAAAGTAAAATTGTTTGTGTTTGCTGTGAATATCTGTGAAATCTCTGAGAAGGGTCACTTCTCATATACCTACTCTTGTTTTTTTCTCATATACCTAATTTGTTTTTTCTTCTTTTTCCCCTAATGAGACTAGCTAGATGTTTATAACTGTGGACTATATTATAAAATAACTGTTGCTCTTCTCTAGTGCAATGTTGCCTTTTGATTTCTGCCCTGATAGTAGTCATTTCTCTTTTCTACTTTGAATTATCTGTGTTTATTTTATAGTTTTTTCTTTTAAATTATAACTGAAGTATAATTACATCACTCCCTTCTCTCTTATCAGCCTTTGACTGCCTTAAACCTCTTCTTCCTATGTCCTGTCACTCCAACCCCTTGCATGCCCTTTGGTTTCTATTAAATTGTTGGCATCCTTTTCTTTTATTAATGTTGTTACATACACATAAACACATTCACAGACATATACATAAAGTCATATATATATATACATATATATACATATATATATATACATATATGTATACACATGTATGTATATACCCTACTGTGAATGTATATGCAGCTGAGTCATTGACTTAAGACTTTTCTTCTTTATTAATACATATATGTATATATATATATATGTATATATATATATATATCCAGAGAGATAGAGAGTTCAATTCCTTCTTAAATATTGCCTTAGCAATAACTTACAAAGTGCTAAATATTGTACTTTTATTTCATTTTTCCTATATGCTTTCTAAATCTTGCTTTGACTCAAAGACTATTTAGAAGTGAATTGTTTCATTTATAAATATTTATATAAAAGTTAAAGAGTTTTTTGTATTGAAAATTTCAGGGCTGGCCTGGATACTGGGTAGGCCATTGTTGTGCTCTTTCCTGGGGAAGACTATCTCTCCTTCTTCTAGCACTCCTTGGTTACCTGTCATTCCCAGTATAGAACTAAGGACTTCTTAGGCTTTCCCTGCTCTTGTTTGCAATGTGTGTTATCCTTGTTCAGCTCATGTTTAGTGAGTCATGTTCCTGAGACTTTATGACTATAGCTTCTGATATTTATAAGATTTCCAAGATAACACAGTGTTACTAAACTCTATGATCTTCTGGAACTTGCAGTCTTTTACTTCCTCTTGCAATGCCTGAGCCCTAGTTATCAGAATGTATCAAAATAATCATCTCTGAAAACATGCATACAAGAAATATTACACAGTCTGTGAAGGTTGGATTTCTATATTTGTGAATATACATATAGATATATATACATATAGATACATATCTATGAAAGTAACAATTACTTTTTTAAAAGGACATGAATTTGAAAGAATTTCTGTATCACTAACAGCTCTACTGTCTTTCTCTTTGTAGTTACCATGGTGGCTAGGACTCTGTACATATCTTGAAAACCATAGGGCCTTCAAGGCCCTCATATATGCTCAGTATAGCTGGGCTCTGACATCATCGTCACCTTCTACTTTGGCTAAGCCAAATGTTCCCCTGAATTTCACTGCAAATTTCCTTATGGTAAGGTTACATTTGAGGGTGATAATGAGATCTTTGTGTATGGGAACAATATTATTGCCTACTATGTGAACAATGTGAAACTACAGTGCAGTACTCCAGAGGCAGCAGTTCAGATGGTACAGTGGGTGAACTTTGCTGATAGTGATAAAACTCCAGTCAGAATTTGTGTGATCTCCACCATAGGAATCACATATCACAACAAGCAGGTCACTGAAGATACAGAGGAGGAAGAGATGGGAATCTCAGGACTTCTGAATGCCCACTGTAAAGTAAGGACTTTTTTGAAAGCAAATGAGTGACCCTGGCTATTACTGTTTTGTATCCCCTGTTGTGTTTCTGTAAACATGTCTTAGAGTCTTTTTGCCAGAATTTCCCCCAAGACCAACTGCTGATTCCTCAACTGCACTAACCAGCCCCAGTTGAGAAGTGAAGTTGTATGAGAATATGTTCTGTTTAGATTTTAAGAGGTTTTCAGAGAGCCAGCATAAAAGGGATACCACATGTAAAGAAAATGGCTCATATGAAGAGAAACAGAAGATGCAGGCAGAGCAGAGAAGAAAAAGGGCTGATGTCCAAGTTACAGAGGAGGGGAATGAGTTTCAATAGGTACTGACTACTTACATCAAGGCCAAGGACTTTTAGGCTCACTTGCTATGGTAGTTTAAATAGGTATGGCGTCCACATTCTCATGAGTCTGAACGTTTGGCCCATAGGGAGAGGCACTATTAGGAGGTTTGGCCTTGTTGAAGACCATATGACCTTATTGGAGGCCTTCTGCTGCCTCTATATCAAGATGAAGAACTCTCAGCTCCTTCTGCAGCATCACATCTGCCTGCATGCCACCATAGTCATGACAGGAAAATAATGGACTAAACCTCTAAAACTGTAAGCTAGTCCTAATTAAATGTTTTCCTTTGTAAGAATTGCTGTGGTCATGGTGTCTTTTCACAGCAATTAAATCCAAACTAAGACACATTCCCAAGTGTACCTTTATGTTGTGTGAGTTTAAAGGCAAATGCTCCAATGAGGACATATTCTTTGGAGCTTCTGTATTTTGGAGAGAACCTTTGTAACGATGAGTCATCCCTACACTCAGAACTTCATTATTTGCAACCTCATCACTGAGATGTTCCAGCTATTGGACAAACTGAGGAAGAATGTGCTTTCCTGTGTTATCTCCTCTATAAAAACCAAGAATAACAGCTTCATTTCTGGATTTGAATACTTTGATGACAAGAGATTGCCTTTCTACTACACCAAGATGGTCATGCAGATTAAAAGTTGTGTACATGGTAGAAACTGTATTGTGACATCCAGGAGACAAGATTCTGGCTTGAAAGTACTTTTTCAGGGGAGAAGACCTTCAGGCTTAAGCAAAGCCTTCAATCAAGGCAAAACATTCAGTCTTCAAGTGAACATATCTTGTGATGACCCAACCAACTACACTCACCCCTCAAACAGATGAGTCAATCAAGGGAATTACATTTTAAAAAAGTAATTTCTGATTTAATTTTACTATAGTGTTGATGCAACAAAATAAAACAACACAGTGCTCACCTGAAAGGGACTAAAAGATAGTCTATCTGAACTATTTTGAATGAACATGGCCTAGGAACACAGATTCAGATTGCCCTCAATTCCATGTTCTAACATGGAAGCAGTTGTTTTCTCATTTATAGAAAAAAAATGAAGGTCATAAATCAAGGCAAATTAAAAAGTACATCAGAGAAATTGTTACAGTAAGATGAAGGAAGCTTTTCCATAGGCTTAAGATGTTACCTGATACTATTCTTAGCTTTTTGGATTGATGGGAGCTAGTGGTTTGCTGAGTTCACAGACATAAAAGGCTTTTAATCTGTTAGTCACAGGACCCTAGTTTTTGACAGAGAGGAGGACAAGTAATGGCTCACCTTGGGGCTAAAGCTAGATCAAGATAGGGTAATCAGCCTATATACTTGTAACATTCCAGTATCTCTAAAGCATTGCAGTTCTAAGGACTCATTCACAGTGGTAACAGCATAACACATAGCTTCAATTCTTTTAAGCTTATGGAAATTTGTGTTATAGCACAGAATACTGTCAATCTGTGTGTTCTTGAAAAGAAGGTGTTCTTTTGTTGCATGGAAGTAGCCTATAGTTCTGCATATGTACATCCTTATTTAGATTCTGTCTACTTGTTTTCTGTTGCTGAGGCAAAAATATTATACTCCATTATTTGGATTAAATTTTTCCTTCAAGATGTATCAGCATTTGCTGTACTTGTCTTTAAATTCTGTTACAGTTGAATAAACAACATTATATTCATACAGATATTTCACATCTGTTTATTGGATAGTATGGCACTTCTTCATGAAATCAACTTTTCTTTGCTGCAAAGTTATTTGCTCAAAACTTACTCTGAAACCAACACAGAAAGTTTTACCAATTTTTGATTAGCAGAATATAATATTATTTCCTACCTAAAGTATGTGTTTTTAATGTTTGTAACATAACTAGGACTTTTGCTTTGGTGTATGTGAACTGTTTATGTTTAATGTGCTTATTTATAAGGTTTAGGTTGCAACCATCATCTTAGTGTGTCTTTTCTTTTTGCTCCATGACTTATTCATTATATATTATTTAATTTGTAACTTTCTTCCTACATATTTCACCACTATTTTTATTTTCTATGTAGATCAAGGTTTGACTTTGTTGACATTTAGTGATTATTCCTTTGGTATCTGGTGATTATTGTAACATTTATTTATTTGGCCTTTATTTTCAAGGATAATTTTTTTTTTAATTTCAATCCTTTAAAAAGCTATTGGTTAGTGTGGACACTTTGCCCCTTCTTAGAATTGGGAACAAAACACCCATGGAAGGAGTTACAGAGACAAAGTTTGGAGCTGAGACAAAAGGATGGACAATCTAGAGACTGCCATATCCAGGGATCCATCCCATAATCAGCCTCCAAACGCTGACACCATTGCATACACTAGCAAGATTTTGCTGATAGGACCCTGATATAGCTATCTCTAGTGAGACTATGCCGGGGCCTAGCAAACACAGAAGTGAATGCTCACAGCCAGCTATTGGATGGATCACAGGGCTCCCAATGGAGGAGCTAGAGAAAATACCCAAGGAGCTAAAGGGATCTGCAACCCTATAGGTGGAACAACAATATGAACTAACCAGTACCCCGGAGCTCTTGACTCTAGCTGCAGATGTATCAAAAGATGGCCTAGTCGGCCATCACTGGAAAGAGAGGCCCATTGGACTTGCAAACTTTATATGCCCCAGTACAGAGGAACTCCAGGGCCAAAAAGTGGGAGTGGGTGGGTAGGGGAGTGGGGGGGAGGGTATGGGGGACTTTTGGGATAGCATGGGAAATGTAAATGAGGAAAATACCTAATTTAAAAAATAAAAAAAAAAAAGCTATTGGTTTAGGCTCTCATCTTTTATTCCTTGTATGCTTTCTGACTTTTCTTTGCCTCTTTTCCTTTGTTGCTTTAAAGGTTTTTCTCTTCAAGGTTGATGTTGACCAACTTATGTCTGGTGTGTCTTGACGTACTCTTGGTGTATCTTTGATGAACTCTGGATTTACGATGATTCTAGGATCTGTTGTACATACTTTACAGCATTAACAAGGAATTAGCTAGTTTTCTTACTCATGTTTTTCTCTGCTTTACCTACAGGGACAATATTTTTACTTCTGAAAGTAGAGTTGACTTTTTTTTATACTGCATTACTCTACTTAATGTGTTGAAGAAATGGATTATAGTCATTTTATTGTCCTTGACTTCTGGACTGACCACAATTGACTATTTCCTTAAGAAGGTATTAAAATGAACCCTAACCACAAACAGTTTATTCGGTGTTGGGAATTATTGTGTATACCTTCCTGTCAGCACCTTGTGGTACCTTCTGCAAAATTGACCATATAATTGGTCACAAAACAGGCCTCTACAGATACAAGAAAATTGAAATAATCTAATGCATCTTTTTAGATCACTAGGGAGTAACATCAAAAAGATCAGAAAGCTCACATACACATGGAAGCTGAACAAGGCTCTACTCAATGACAACTTGGTCAAGGAAGAAATAAAGAAAGAAATTAAAGACCTTTTAGAGTTTAGTGTAAATGAAGGTACAACACACCCAAACTTATGAGACCCAATGAAAGCAGTGCTAAGAGGAAAACTCATATAGCTCTGAGTGCCTCCAGAAAATAATGGGAGAGATCATACACTAGCACTTGACAGCACATCTGAAAGCTCTAGAACAAAAAAGAAGCAAATACACCCAAGAGGAGAAGATTGCAGGAAATAATCAAACTCAGGGCTGAAATCAACCAAAGAAACAAAAAGAAGTATACAAAGAATCAACCAAACCAGGAGTTGGTTCTTGAGAAAATCAACAGGATATATAAACCCTTAGCCAGACTAACCAGAGGGCACAGAGACAGTATCAAATTAACAAAATCAGAAATGAAAAGGAGACATAACAACAGAAACCAAGGGGGAAAAAACAAAACAAAACATCAGATCCTACTACAAACGCCTATACTCAACACACCTGGAAAGCCTGGATGAAATGGACAATTTTATAGACAGATACTAGGGACCAAGATTAAATCAGGATATATGAAGAACTCAAGTAGCTAACCACCATAAGAGCTAAGAACACAATCTAAAAATGGGGTATAGAACTAAACAAAAAATTCACAACAACGAATCTTGAATGGCTGAGAAGCACTGAAGAAGTGTGCAAAGTCCTTAGTCTTCAGGGAAATGAAAACCAAAATGACCCTGAGGTTGGTGTCCAGCGGTATACTTTCCAGTGAAGAATGCTAAGATCAAAAACTCATGTGAAAGCATATGTTGGTGAGAATTTGAAGAAAAAGGAACATTCTTCCATTTCTGGTGGGACTGTAAAGTGCTATGACAACTCTGGAAATCAATATGGAGGTTCCTCAGAAGTTTTGTGATAGATTTACCTGAAGGCCAAGGAGCAACCTTAGTTGCCCATGGCTGTAGTCTCCCCTCCCCCCAGCCTGAAACCTGCTTGCTCAGGGGTGGAGCTTCCTGCTCATTCGTTCTGCCACGCCCACTGCTGGACCGTGCCACTTTGCTGTTGGTGCCACCACGTGCTCACCTTTCTACTGGACCTGAGATTATTCGGCCGGAATCGGGTCCCCCCTCTTCCTTCATAACTAGTGTTGCAACAATAAAATTTGAGCTTTGATCAGAATGAATTTGTCTTAGCTCCGTTTCTTCTTTCGCCCCATCTAGATTCCTCTCTTACAGCTCAAGTAGCCTTCTCAGTCAAAACGTTTATGTTGTGAGCTGCTGGCGGCCGCAACATTTTAGTGCCAGAACTGGGACCTGAAGAATGGCAGAGGGATGCTAAGAGAAACACTGCTGCTGTGGAGCTCCACAGGAAAGGATCTTCGTATCGGGCATCGGAGCAACGGACAGGTACACATGCTAGCGCTAGCTTAAAATTTCAGTTTTGTAAAGTGTTGCTGAGGATGCAGTAGGGTACGAATTAAGCTTGAATCAGTGCTAACCCAATGCTGGTTCTTCTTGTGTCAGCAGCGTGTTAATCGGAACTAGAAACGGAAACAGGCAGGTCGGCCGCAGCTTTTTAGGAAGCTGCTTAGGTGGAAGAAGAAAGGGTTTAAAGTCATGGGTCAGGAGGTGGCCCTTAGTTTTCAGGAGTTGTTTCAGGCCAGAGGAATAAGGCTTGAAGCGTAATTAGTAAAAAAAAATTTAGGTAAGATAGATAGCTGTTGCCCATGGGACAAGGAATAGTTGAACGTGCTCATCACACCTTAAAGAATTGGCTTTTTAAAACAAAAGAGGGGCAGCTATATCCCCCAAGGTGACCAAAGGCTCACCTTGCCTTTACCTTATTTGTTCTAAATATTTTGCAAACTGATATTAAAGGCCAGTCTGCAGCGGATTGCCATTGGCATCCAGTTACTTCTAATTCTTATGCATTGGTAAAATGGAAGGACCCCCTGACTAATGAATGGAAGGGTCCAGATCCAGTTCTAATTTGGGGTAGGGGTTCAGTTTGTGTTTTTTCACGAGATGAAGATGGAGCACGGTGGCTGCCAGAGAGACTAATTCGTCAGATGAACACAGATTCTGACTCTTCTCGTAAGTATCATTCTGAAGACTAAAATTCCTTTTGTGCTTAGAATTCAGCTGAGAGTGAAAGCTCCCAGAAAAGCTGTTTTCCTACTACTCTCTGAGCCAGCTCCCTGACAGGAGGCCGGAGACTAGCCTTAGCTTTACAATTTGCAACTGAATAAGTACCTGGACTTCCCCAAAAGAAACTTTGTGATGTTACCCTTCACTCTCTAAGATTTTTGTCTTTCAAGCAGGTTAATCAGCATTCTCCAGCCGGACCAGCAGATGTGCATCCCTGCCCCCCTAGAGCGCGAAGGTAGCAGCTGTTATCTCCATTCTCAGGGCATTCCAGCACATGGCTTTCAGTCTGAGTTAAAAATTAGGTTTACCAAGAGGGCTAGAAAAGTAGATATTTCTAATATTAATAAAGATTGGTTTTTATTTTGATAGACGGACTTAGTCCCTTAGCTGGCCTCTGGCTTTTCACCCTTGCTGTTACTGCAAGGTGTCCTTAGCTCCTTAGGCTGTGGAAAATACAGGGATGAGGAGGAACGACTTCCAGCTCCTATTTTAGCCACAAGTCGTGGTGTTACTAATGACATAATTCTTGCCTAGGCCTTGCTAAATCTGAGGTTGATAATTCTCCTTTAGGAGCTGCACAGCACTCAGAACTGTGCATACTGGTTTGTGATCGTACAAATTCAGTATGGGTATCACTTGGTGCAGAGAGCTACTGCAGGGGAAGGTCCAGCTTGACCATTTCTGAGTTTCTTGTGAGATGAACCCGGTTTGAAGGAGGTTGGTATCTAATTTTTGGCTAAAAACCAAAAATATATCTACAGCTCTGCCTCCCCTCCCCAAAAGGTACCAAGAGCCACAGGTGTGGGTCGTGGCAGCACCCACGGGAGGAATCGGGTCAATGTCCACCCAAGCCAAGGTTAAAAGCCCACTCATCTACGGATGAGAAAATCATTTGATCACCTCAGTTTAGCGTTGCCTTATTGAACTTAATTAATAGGGGGGGAGAGGTTGGAGACCTTACTGTTGAAAGGGCAAGCCCTTCACTGCCTCCCACCCAAATAAAAAAAGCCAATTGGCCTTGTACTACGGAGCCAGTCATACCCCTTCTCCCTGTTTCCCACCTATCATCCAAAAATGCGGAGAAATATCAACTTAGTGTTATTCTTAATAAAGTGTATTTCAAATTTGTTCAGTCAAACTTAGCCAGGGTTCCAACGCCCTACTTAAAATTCAACTAGGAAGTCACCTACCAAGTACTAATTAGCATCATAAAGTCAGAGCCTGCAGCTCCAGGCTTTTCAGTTAGTTGTTTACTAGGATAAGAAAGGACAGTCTTAGCCAGATACAGTTTACCATAAGAAAAGTTAGGGAATCCCATGGAGACAGGTTTTTTCTTTAGCCCTAGAATTCAGGCAGAACTATTGAGCATAGATAAATTTTTTCCCCCTCAGGCCAGCTTCTTCTTTTTTTAATTTTTGTTAACAAAAGAGAGGAAATGTAGTCTCCCCTCCCCCAGCCTGAAACCTGCTTGCTCAGGGGTGGAGCTTCCTGCTCATTCGTTCTGCCACGCCCACTGCTGGACCGTGCCACTTTGCTGTTGGTGCCACCACGTGCTCACCTTTCTACTGGACCCGAGATTATTCGGCGGGAATCGGGTCCCCTCCCCCTTCCTTCATAACTAGGGTCGCAACAATAAAATTTGAGCTTTGATCAGAATGAATTTATCTTAGCTCCATTTTTTCTTTCACCCCATCTAGATTCCTCTCTTACAGCTCGAGTAGCCTTCTCAGTCGAACCGTTCATGTTGCGAGCTGCTGGCAGCCGCAACACATGGCCTGCTACTTTCAGCTTTCACTTGATGGCTTATTACTCAGATTTTCTTATTGGGCTACGATTTTGCTCTTGGTAAGCATTTGGTCTCTCTGATTCTCAATCAGTTCTCTGTTCTTACACATTTTTTGAGGTACCTCCAGCCACTGGGACTTATTTATACCTTCAAATCCCTCTAAATTGGGGGACTTCTAATACTTGGGGAAGCTGAGTGACAAAAACAAAGTATGTTGAGCCCTTTGGTGTCCAGTGCACACGAATCTATGGGAGTCTAGATATGATAATTCTCCAGAACATTCTTTAGGAAAGCAGCAGTATGCTCTCAGGTCCCTGTGTGACCTCACTTACCTTTGCCAGCTTTATGGGCTTCTCTACTACTTGTCTGAGAAGAATTGGAAACTCCTGGAATAGATGTCTCATATCTCATTTCCTTTGTCATTGTTAGTATACTAGTGGGAGTAGGTTTGATAGAAATATACTCTCAAGAACATTAATAAAACTAGTGCTTCTTATGGACCATCAGGATGAAGTACCAAGTTCAAGGACAGTACTGCACGAACTTCTCAAAGCCAGCCAAGTGGAGCAAGAAGAAAGCCAAGCAGAAGTCATTCATTATCAGCACCCTCAGAACCTTTCTCCAAGACAGGGTAACTTAGCTTTGGTAGAAGAAGGGATGACCTGAGATAGCTTCTCCATATTCCCTCAGAAAAGAAGGGGTCAGGAATATTGGGGAAAGATTATGGGTGTCAGGGGGCAGTAAACAGAGTTTAAAGTGAATAAGTAAAAAGATGTTAATACAAAAATATTTAATTATTTAACAAAATGAGACAAAATGTATGTTCTAGTAACTCTAGTGTATATACACTGGCAATCACTTTAACACCCAGGGAGGCTAGATGTTGTAAAGTAGGGTGCCTTTGTTATTGACATAAACTATGTACATAGCAAAGATAAATAAAAAAAGAAAGACTTGCGTCCCAAATATCCATTATTCTGCTCAAGTCTAAGTGTTTGTGCTCACCTTTACCAGAACTCTGGAGACCTCTGTTCATCCCTGTCTCAGGGCTCATCCAAAATACAGTCCTGAACCAACTGTGTCCAAGTGTTCCTGTGTTGTTGGCTGACCTCTTCCTCTGGCTTCAGAGGCACTGGAGGGGCAGCCATGGCCTTCAGGCGGCAGCCATTCCTTCAGTCATTCCAGGCCCTCTGCCACCTAATGGAGTCTTCCACAGAGGCCTGTCATCTCAAAAATATAAGCTTGAGTATTCCAAAGATTGGGATGCCACTCTACAGTCATGATGAGTTGGTTACGTGAGACCATACAAGTTAACTAATGTCCGTATGACTGTTTTCCTTATTTGAAAGTGAGTAATGAGATCATCTGAGGAGTGGTTGCTAAGAATAAAATCACTGATTAACATGAATGATAGGACTGTACAGAGCATGGGCTTAATTTTCTGGGTCCAGTTTAAATAGCTGGGAGAGTTAAAAGTAAAACCAATAGAAACAACAGGAATACTAACAACAACAATTTTTAAAAAACCTTCTGGGTGCTGAGATTACAGGCATGTACCAATTCTGGCTAACTTTTGTATGTATTTATAATAAGTAAACAAACAAACATCCCTATTCCAGTTCTAGCAGTTGCATCAGAGAGAGCTGTGTGACACTGCATTCGGCTTCCTTTCCCCAGATAGCTCAGGTCTTCAGTCCTATACCAGGTCAGCTGGACCTAAGACAGTGTAGTTGACCTTCTTGCTGCCATGGCATGATTCTGCAACAATCCTTTTCTTGGTAAAATTGAGCCTGTTTAGAGTAAGCCCCTTGTTGGTGGACTCTTTAGGCCAGCAAACACACAAGCCACCCTTAGTGAAAGAGAAAAGGAAAAATCACATTGGAAAAATATGTGCCCTAATTGGAAGAAAAAGCCCTCAACTTTGAAGACTTCACCTATCTCCCCCTGAATTTTTAGCTCTGCATATTAATATTGTGTGGCTCAAGAAGGTAGTGAAATTCAGATGTTTTCCCAAAGAAGACATACATGATTTTTCACTCTTATATCTGTGAGGTTAGGGGGCATTATAGCACAGATTCAGCAGACCCAGCATAAGAACACAGAAGCCAGAGATGATAATGCCAAAGGGACAGCATCCTGAACGTATGGACACATTAAAATCGAGGTTTCATCTCAACTCAGGCCATTGCACTCCCTGCCCTACCTCCTGAGTCTTATATTTGCTGTGAGTACAGTATCATGGTACAACCTGCAACATCCTCATTGCTCAACTTCGAAATTCAGGAAAATAGATATTGGAGAAGTAATGGCTATGAGGCTACAATGTAGTAATGTACAGTCCAGGGTGACCTTTGCTCTCTGATGCCCAAATTCAATGTTGCCTATTCAGTGACATTCAGAATTGCCTCTGGTATTACACTATGACTTAGAATAAAAGCCAAGTCGCTCCCATATACAGGAATTTACAGTGGTTTAGGAAGTAGATCTGGCTGTGGTTTTAGAGTAATGCATTATTCATGAGAAGGTTAGCTAGAGCAGAACTCCCTAATTAGAGCCATGACTTGGATGTGAAAGTCCTTGCCCTAAGAGTATAAAAACCTCACACCTGGCTTCTAAGGCTATAGCTGACCTTAGATAGAGCTGACTTTGTCTCAGTTGTTTTATTGCCTGCCCAGTTCCTGCCAGTCTTTGTGTTTACATTCCTCTGTTTTGTGTAAGAGTCAAAAGCATCCGGTAACCTCATTTGTACCTTGCCGATGTGTCACCTAACTTCCCTATTTTCTTCTGTATAAAAAGTTTGATACTCAATTTGACAAATTACATTCAGATTCTACACAATACTATGATCAAAGTGGTCTGATCCCAGAGATCACTCAACTTGAATTGTAAGTAACATAATAAGTAGTATAAATGATCCTAAAGACAAAAATCGCATGATTGTCTCAACACATGCACAAAGCCCTCTAACAGATAGGCACACCTTCATGATGAAAGTCTTAGAAAGTAGGGTTGGTCAGAACACACCCCAACATAATAAAGGTGATGGATAACAAACTCATAGCCAATATATTCTCAAATGGAAAAAATTGAAGCAATCCCATTAACAGCAAGAATGAAATAGCGCTGTCTACTCCTCATTTTGCTTTTTAGTATAGTACTAAAGGCACTAACTGTAACAGTGAGGCAAGAATGAAAAGCTAAAGGTATAACTTATTTTTCTATAAAGGAATAGAAAAATAATTCTAAATATCCCTGTTTGTACATGATATAATATTATGTATAAGATATTCCAACAATTATATCACAAATTTTCTAGAAGTAATGCACATTTATAGCATAATGGCAGGATGCAAAAATCAACTTAGAAAAATCAGTGTCTTTTTCCATATACCAACAACACACATGCTGAGAAAGTTCATGCTAATACTTCAATTCACAATAGCTTCAAAGAAAAAAAAATTATCTAGGAAAACATAATCAAGAAACTGAAATACCTCTACAATGAAAATTTAAATAACTTGAGAGATTGAGGAAGAAAAATGAAAATGGAAGTATTTCCCATGGTCATGAGTTGGCAGAAATAATACTTTGAAGATTGTATTGGCACAGAACAGAAAAGTACACAAAACGATAAAACACCCAAATTTGAGTACACATAACAGCACCCATCTGATATTTGATAAAGATGATAGAAACATGCACTAAAGACAGTACCTCTTAAAAAGATCTGTGAAAAATGTTTATCAACATGTGGAAGAAAGAAGATAGTTAGACCTGTGTCTTTCATTTGCCCCCAAATCAACTCCAAATGTATGAAGTATCCCAATATGAAACCTGAAACTGTTAGAGAAAAGTGTAGGCAGAACCCTACAAGACACAGACAGAAGGAAGGATTTTCTCAATATGATTTCATTTTCCTAAAAATTAAGGTCAACAATTGATAAGTGGAACCTCATGAAATTAAAAGGCTTCTGCGCAGATAAGTAAACAATGAAGTGACAGTAAATCTCATGGAGTTGGAATGAATCTTTGCCAGAAACATATTCAGTAAAATATTGAAATCTATAACATATAAACAGCTCAAAAGAGAAGAGTCAAGAACATTTAGTCAGGTTGGAGATATGACTCAGTAGTCAAGAGTAGGCTGCTCTTCCAGAGGTCCTGAATTCAATTCCCCGTACTTACCTGGCAGTTCACAGCCATCTATAACTGTAGTTCCAGGTGATACAGCGCTCTCTTCTGATGTGCATATGTACATGCAGACAAAACACCCATAAAAATAACATGAAAAAATTTTAAATCTTTTTAAAAAACATTAAATGACCAATTAAAGTTATGCATTTGAAAATTGAATTCTCAAACTAAAAGATAAAAATGGTCAAGAACTATCTCAAAAGGAATTCATTATGTTTGATCATCAGGGTAATGAGAAGTAAAATAAGTTTGAGATATGATTATACCTCAGTCAGAATGGCTCAGGTTAAAAAACAAACAAACAAACAAACAAACAAACAAAAATTCCTAGCCAGCAACAGATGCTGGTGTGTATGTGGGGGAAGAGGACCCTCATCATGGTTGGTTACCACCAAAATGTGTATGCCACTACTTTACTCTTAGAGTTATCTTGCCATTCTGGGTTTTGTGGTTTCTATACATCATAGCTGAGTAGGACTATTGGTTGCTACATCCTTGTTGTAGCATAAAAGGTAGTACTCAGTAAGAGGCGATTCAGGTCCATTGTAGTTCAAGAGTCTCTGGGCCCTGTGTCTGAAATACATAGTGCCTTCAGCACTATGAACTTATCATCTACCTCTGGGGAACTACCATGGGTAATAACAATCACCTGTATATTTTGGGGGTCTCCTATACTACTGTCACCAACAAGACAGAAGAGGGTTTCTCATACCTGATGTTAGATGGCCTTTGACTCTTGGATGAAACATTGTTAACCCAGATAAAAAATTCATTAAATATATATCTCCTTATTGTTACCCCCCCTCCTGTGTTTATCTTCCTCTACTTTCCCTACTAGAGCCTCTCCTTTTCCGTTTTGCACAATAAGTTCACTTGTTCCAATCTGTATTGCTCCCCTACCACTCGATCCTAGCAATGGTCCGTTTTTACTGTCTGTGTTTCTGCAGGTACCCCCAAGAACATCAGAAGATTTGGAGCTAAGCACCTCCAATGAGAGAGAACATGCACCTTTTTTCTTTCTGTGATTGTGTTACTTCAATAAGATGGGTTTTTTCTAGTTTCACCCATGTACCTGCAAAGTTCATGTGGTAATATGAATGGAAATTCACTGAATTGGCTCATATATTTTCATGCTTAATCTCCAATTGATGAGCTGTTTTGGAGGACTGGCCTTGCTGGAGTAGGTATGTACTTGCTGGTGTCAATGGGGATAGGCTTTGAGGTTTCAAAAGCCCTCAATAAGCCCAGTGTACCTTTCTGTTCTTGCTGCCTGTGTTTCAGGAATAAAGATCCCAGCGACTGCTCCAGTGCTTTGCCTGTCTACTTCTTACTATGATGATAATGGACTAATATTCTGAAACTCTAAGCAAGCCTCCAATTAAATGCTTTTTTTGTATAAGCATTTCCTTTGCCATGGTGTCTTTTCACTGGAATATAACAGTAACTAGAACAGTTCATGATTTTATTTTTATTTATAGCAAAATAGTGTTCCATAGTGTTTATTTGCCATATTTGCACTATTCATCAAATAACCATCAGATGAATGGTTGTTTTCATTTCCTAGCTATTGTGAATAGAACATCAGTGAACATAGCTGAGCAAGTGTCTGTGGAGTGGAATGTTGAGTCCTATGGACTTATGCTAAGGAGTAGAATAGCTAAGTCATGTGATAAGAATTATTTTTAGCTTTTGGAGAATTCTCCACACTGAATTCCAGAGTGGCTGGCCAGTTTGCCACCCCATCAATAATGAATGGGTTCCTTTCCCTCTACATCCCCTCCAGCATTTGGTGTCAATTGTTTAGCTGATCTTTGCCATTCGGACTTAGATTAAATATTCTCTATTTGGAACAAAGACCCAGTCAACAGGTGAAAAATAATGCCTCATGCTAGAAAACTAGCCAACTATCCAGGGCTAGTGAAGTCATAGATCTTGAAGAACCTGCAAGTTTACTAAACTAATACAATCCCTAACTACATTCTAAATATATGTACTTTTACCCATATAAGGGTAGTCCTTATCCCACATCAAGGAAACTTTTCTTTGCAACACTTGTATACAATCATAGAAAACCATAGCCAATCAAAATGAAGATTTGTGGACTTCAGTCCTGGTGAATACCTCTACAGAACAAGTCCTCTACCTGATCTCAGAGATCATTAAAAAGGGTGGATTGAAAGAGTGTAAACCAGAGGATAATGGAGTTTGCTGTGAGATTGAGTCTCCTAGAAATGTCAGAAGTTAAACCCAATAAATTCCCATCAATATAATTTACTAAACACTAGCTGAACAAATACAGGAATAATAGTCATTCTAATGTGGATGAGATAAACCCAATATGCTCAGTCCTATATAGAGATAAATAGGCAACTAAGGAATGCTGAGAGTGGAGAAAGACTCTTCTCCAGGGAAGAACAAGTCAGTCAATGATTCAATGTCAAATGGTTAACCCTAAAGCCATACATACAATTAGCACTATACAGACTGAGCTGGTTGTATTTATTCACTTAGGATTAAACACACATGCACACACACGAAAAATTAATTAAAACATGGGCCATGAATTTGATAGAGAGTAATGAGAGATATAGGAATGTTGGGAAGAAGAAAGAGAACAGGGGAATGATGTAATTATAATATCAAAATAAGAAGCAATTTAGAGAATAAATATAAATCCTAAAGTTATATACTCTAATTGAATAGTGACTCTAATTATATAGTTCATTGAGTTATATAGACTTTGAGTGCCTTTCAGTCTCCATCTACACCCCAGAGCTAAGGCTGTCCCACAGCCGTATGCACACAAATCCTACAAGAAGAGAGCTGGTCTCCTAGGTTTCCTCTTATTCCTAAGCACAGAGGTGAGTTCACCATTTTCACTGCAATAACTGTCCAAAGCAGGACCCACCAGGAACACACAGGGCTCAGCCTAATACATGTTTGCTGTCTTTTATTTTTTTTTGCCATGTCATTATTATAAGTTCAAAAGTAAAATTTACATAAAAAGTAATATCCCAGCACTTGGGAGGCAGAGGCAGGCAGATTTCTGAGTTCGAGTTCAGCCTGCTCTACAAAGTGAGTTCCAGGACAGCCAGGGCTATAGAGAAACCATGTCTCGAAAAAAAAAAAAAAAAAAAAAAAAAAAAAAGTAATATGGCATATGAAGAATATGACTGTGAGAAATTATCATCCTGAGTGAGGCAACCCAGACACAAAAGAACACATATGTACTCACTAATAAGTGAATATTAGCTGAAATGCTCAGAATGCCCATGGTACAACCCACATACCAAATGAAGCTTAGGAAGAAGAAAGACCAAAGTGTGGGTGCTTCAATCCTACATAGAAGGGAGAACAAAATAATCACAGATGGTAGAGGGAGGGAGGGATCTGGCAGGGAGAGAGGAGGGGGAAGTAAAAAAAGGTTTCAGGATCAGGTATGAGAAGGGACAGGAGAGAAATACAGGTCAGAAAATTGGATTGAAATATGTAGCAGTGGGGCATGGGGAACTGGGGATAGCAACTAGAAAGTCCCGACAACAGGGAAGGACTCAAGGACCCAATGGGGATGACTTTAGCTGAAATACCCAAAACAGGGGAGATAGAGCCTGTAAAGATCACCTCCAGTAGATAGGCACAGCTGCCAGTTGAGGGATGGGGCCACCCACCCATCTCAAAATTTTTAGCCAGAGTTGTCCTGTCCAAAGGAAAGACAGGGACAAAAAAAAAAAAAAAAAAGGATCAGAGACTGAAGGAAGGGCCATCTAGAGACAGCCCCAACTAGGGATTCATCCCAGCTGCAGACACCAAACCTTGGCACTATTGCTGATGACATGGAGCAATTACTGATAGGAGACTTGTATGGCTGTCCCTTGAGAAGTTCTGCCAGCACCTGACTAATACAGATGCAGATACAGCCATCCATCAGACTGAGCCCAGACACCTCCCTGGAAGAGCTAGGGGAAGAAGGAGATGAAGGAGATTGCAACACCATAGGAAAAACAATATCAACTAACCAAACCACTCAGGGCTCACAGGGACTAAACCACAAACCAAAGACTATGTATGCAGGGATCCAGGACTCCAGCTGCACACATAGCAGAAGATGGCCTTATCTGGCATCAATGGGAGGGGTGCCCTTTGTTTTGTGGAGGCTTGATACCCCTAGTGTAGCAGGATGCTAGAGTGGTAAGGTGAGAGTGGGTGAGTGGGTGGAGGAGCAACCTCATATAGGTAAAGAGGAGGGGGTAAGAGAGGGAGTTTGTGGAGGGAAAATCAGGAAGGAGGATGTCATTTGAAATGTAAACAAATAAAATGATTAATAAAACATATGTGTGTTGAAGACAATTTTAAAATCTAGCTCATTTAGATTGATATCCCTGATGTTGTGATAAAAAATTGACCAAACACTATTTGGGGGAAAAGAGTTTATTTTATTTAACAGCTTAGAAATCCATGATGGGATCTCAAGTAGAGACCATGGAAGAAAACTGTCAAATGTTTTGATCCTACTGGCTTTTTCAGCTTGCTTTATTATACAACTCAGAACCACATGCCCAGGGTTGACACTGCCCACAGTGTCTAGGCCTTACCACATTAATCATTAGTCAAGACAGCTCCCCTTAGAATACCCTAATGGCTAAAATGATGGTGGTAATTTCTCAAATAAGATTCCTCTTTGCAGTTGAGTCAAACTAAGCAATAGCAGAAGAGATGACAGAGCTACTAAAAGCACTCATTAGTTTCAGTGTATCTGGTTTTATGTGGAGGTCCTTGATTCACTTGGAATTAAGCTTTGCACAGGAGACAAAAACGGATCGATTTGCATTCTTCTACATGTTAACCACCAATTGAACCAGTACCATTTGTTGAAAATGCTGTCTTTTTTTCCACTGGATGGTTTCAACTCCTTTGTCAAAGATCAAGTGACCATAGGTGTGGAGGGGGTTCATTTTTGGGTCTTCATTTCTATTCTATTGATCTACCTGTTTGTCACTGTATGAATACCATGCAGTTTTTTATTTTTTTTTTATCATGATTGCTCTATAGTACAGCTTGAGGTCAGAGATTGTGATTTCCCCAGAAGTTCTTTTATTGTTGAGAATAGTTTTCACTGTGGGTTTTGTTGTTGTTGTAATTCTGGATGAATTTGGAAGTTGCTCTTTCTAACTCTATGAAGAATTGATTTGGAATTTTGATGGGAATTGCAATGAATCTGTAGATTGCTTTCAGCAAGATGACCATTTTTACTATATTAATACTACAAATCCATGATCATGGGAGATCTTTCCATCTTCTGAGATCTTCGATTTCTTTCTTCAGAGACTTGAAGATCTTGTGATACAGATCTTCCATTTGCTTAGTTAGAGTCATACCAAGATATTTTATATTATTTGTATTTATTGTTTCCCTAATATCTTTCTCAATCTGTTTACCTTTTGAGTAGAAGAAGGCTACTGATTTTATTGAGTTAATTTTATATACAACCACTTTGCTGAAGTTGTTTATTAGCTTTAGGAGTTCTCTTTGGGGTCACTTATGTATATGATCATATCATCTGCAAATAGTGATATTTTGACTTCTTTCAAAATTGTATCCCTTTGGTCTCCTTTTGTTGTCTAATTGCTCTGACTAAGATTTCAATTACTATATTGAACAGGTAGGAAGAGAGTGGAGAGCCTTGTCTAATACCTGATTTTAGTGGGATTGATTTAAGTTTATCACCATTAAGTTTGATGTTGGCTACTGGTTTGGTGTATATTGCTTTTACTATGTTTAGGTATGGGCCTTTGATTCCTGTTCTTTCCAAGACTTTTACCACAAAGGGATGTTGAATTTTGTCAAATGCTTTCTCAGCATCTAATGAGAGGATCATATGTTTTTTCCTTTGAGTTTGTTTATATAGTGAATTACATTGGTAGGTTTCCATATATTGAAACATTGCTGCATCCCTGGGATGAAGCCTACTTGATCATGAAGGATGACCATTTTGATGTGATCTTGGATTTGGTTTGTGAGAATTTTATTGAGTATTTGCATGTATATTCATAAGTGAAATTGGTCTGACATTCTCTTTCTTTGTTGGGTATGTGTGTGATCTAGGTGTAAGCATAATTGTGGCTTCATAGAATGAATTGGGTAGTGTTCCTTCAGTTTTAATTTTGTAGAATAATTTGAAGAGTATTGGTATTAGGTCTTCTTTGGAGGTCTGATAGAACTCTGCACTAAACCCATCTGGTCCTGGGCTTTTGTTGGTTAGGAAACTATTGATAACTGCTTCTGTTTTTTTAGTGGTTATGGGACTGTTTGGATTGTTTATCTGATCCTGATTTAACTTTGGTACCTGGTATCTGTCTAGAAAATTATCCATTTCATCCATATTTTATAGTTTTGTTGAGTATAGGCTTTTGAAGTAGGATCTGATGATTTTTTTGGTTTTCCTCAGTTTTGTTTGTTATATCTATCTTTTCATTTCTGATTTTGGTGATTTGGTTACTCTCTCTGTGGCCTTTGGTTAGTTGGCTAAGGGTTTATCTAACTTGTTGATTTTCTCAAAAAAACAGCTTCTTGTTTCATTGATTCTTTGTATAGTTTTTTTTGTTTCTACTTGGTTGATTTCAGCCATGAGTTTGATTACTTCCTGCCTTCTTCTCCTCTTAGGTGTATTTGCTTCTTTTTGTTTTAGAGCTTTCAGTTGTGCTGTCAAGCTACTAGTGTATCCTTTCTCAAGTTTCTTTTGGAGGCACTCAGAGCTATCAGTTGTCCTCTTAGCACTGCTTTCATTGTGTCCCATAAGTTTGGGTGTGTTGTGGCTTCATTTTCATTAAGTTCTAAAAAGTATTTAATTTCTTTCTTTATTTCTTCCATGACCAACTTATCATTGAGTACAGCGTTGTTCAGCTTCCATGTGTATGTGTGTTTTCCATTTTGTTGGTATTGAAGACCAGATTTAGTCCATGATGATCTGATAGAATGCACAGGATTATTTCAATCTTCTTGTATCTGTCAAGGCCTGTTTTGTGACCAACTTTATGGTCGGTTTTGGAGAAGGTTCAGTGAGGTTTGGAGAAAAAGATATATTCTTTTGTTTTAGGATGAAATGTTCTATAGATATCTGTTAAAGCCATTTGGTTCATGACTTCTGTGAGTTTCACTGTGTCTCTGTTTAGTTTCTATTTCCATGATTTGTCCATTGATGAGAGTGGGGTGTTGAAGTCTCTTACTGTTACAGGGTGAGGTTCAATATGTGCTTTGAGTGTTAGCAAAGTTTCTTTTATGAATGTGGGTGCCCTTGCATTTGGAGCATAGATGTTCAGAATTGAGAGTTCATCTTGTTAGATTTTAACTTTGATGAGTGATAACTTTAGATTGAAAGTTGATTTTATTTGATATTAGAATGGCTTCTCCAGCTTGTTTCTTGGGACCATTTTCTTGGAAAATTGTTTTCCAGCCTTTTACCCTGAGATAGTGTCTGTCTTTGTCACTGATGTGGGTTTCCTGCATGCAGCAAAATGTTGGGTCCTGTTTACATATCCAGTCTGTTAATGTTTTTTGTTGGAAAATTGAGTATTGATATTAAGAGATATTAAGAAAAAGTGTTTGTTGCTTCCTGTTTTCTTTGTCCTTAGACAAAGAAATTATGTCTCTGTAGCGATTTTCTCTTTGGTTTGTTAAAAGAAGATAATTTTCTTGCTATTTCTAGGGTGTAGTTTCCCTCCTTGTGTTGGAGTTTTCCATTTATCACCCTTTGAAGGGCTGGTTTTGTGAAAAGATATTGTAGAAATTGGTTTCTCCATCGATGATAATTGAGGGTTTTGCTGGGTATAGTAGTCTGGGCTAGCATTTGTATTGTTATCTTCGGGTCTGTATGGCATCTGCCCAGGATTTTCTGGTTTTCATAGTGTCTGGTGAGAAGTCAAGTGTAATTATGATAGGTCTGCCTTTATATGTTACTTGACCTTTTCCCCTTAATGCTTTTAATATTTTTTCTTAGTTTTGTGCATTTGGTATTTTGACTATTATGTGGCTGGAGGTATTTCTTTTCTGATCCAATCTATTTGGAATTCTATAAGCTTCTTGTATGCATACGCATCTCTTTCTTTAGTTAGGGAAGTTTTCTTGTATAATTTTGTTGATGATATTTAATGGCCCTTTAATTTGGGAATCTTCACTCTCTTCTATACCTATTATCCTTAGATTTGGTTTTCTCATTTTGTTCTGGATTTCCTGAATGTTTTGGGTTAGGAACTTTTGGCATTTTGCATTTTCTTTGACTGTTGTGTCAGTGTTTTCTATGGCATCTTTTGTACTTCAGATTCTCTCTTCTATTTCTTATATTCTGTTGGTGATACTCACATCTATAACTCCTGACCTCTTTCCTAGATTTTCTATCTCCAGAGTTGTCTCCCTTTGTGATTTCTTTATTTTTCTACTTCTGTTTTTGTATCCTGGATGGTTTTGTTTAATTCCTTCACCTGTTTGGTTGTGTTTTCCTGTAATTCTTTAAGAGATTTTTGTGTTTCCTCTTTAAGGTCTTCTAACAGTTTACCTGTATTCTCTTGTAGTTCTTTAAGGGAGTCATTTATGTCCTTCTTATAGTCCTCTATCAGCATCATGAGATGTGATTTTAAATCCAAATCTTGCTTTTACAGTGTGTTCAGGTATCTAGGACTTGCTGTTGTGTGAGAACTGGGTTCTGATGATGACATGTAGCCTTGGTTTCGGTTGGTAAGGTTCTTTAGTTGGCCTTTCATCATCTGATTATCTCTGATGTTAGTTGGACTTCTTGTCTCTGACTTGAACTTGTCCTTCCTGTGGGTCTGTAAGCCTGTGTCAGTACTCCTGGGAGACCAACTCTCCCATGGCAGGATCCCTGCACAGAATGCTGTGGAACAGCCCCAGCTCCTGAGTGCAGATGGTGGCTAGAAGAACCCTGTACCAACAGCTCCACTGCTCCTGTACTTTGGGTTCTCCTGGCTTGTCCCACCTTAGACAGTCACTGGAGTGAAAATGGCAATCTGAGTCCAGGAGTCAGAGCACTTCCTGGAGACCAGCTCTCCCCTGGCAGGACCCATGCACAGAGGGATATTGAACAGTCCCAGCTCCTGGGAGCAGATGGAGGCTGGAAGGACACTGTCCCATCTGCTCCATCGCTCATAAGGCTTGTGTGCTCCTGGCTGGTCCTGCCTTAGACAGTCACCAGAGAGAAAAATCAGGACCCATGTTTTATTTCCAGCATCTACTTTAGGTCCTCTCTATCCCTAGTTCCATTGAGATCTGATGCCTTTTAATGGACTCCAGTGGTATTTTCAGGCATATAGTGCATTTAAACTCAACCAGGCACGTGTGTGCGGGCACACACACACACACAAACACAAGTAATAAGCAAATAAGTCTTTTAAAAAAGTTATTTCAAGAAGGCTGGTAGATCAAATAATTCACCATGGAATATTCTGAAAGTTCTAGTGTCACTGCCACACAGAGCTTTGGTCCATGCATAGCAGGCAAGTGGGAATAGGAGAGACATATCTGTGAATATCCTGAGGGGTGACTTCTCAGGACTTTAGAAACACTTGGAAAAGCAATTAAAAGCCAGAGTATCTCTGTGAGGAAAGATGAGCCTTGTGGACAAAATATATTCAAGGAAATGGAGAGTTCCTGGCATGAATTCAGTGGGGAGACATTAAAGACAGCAATCAGAAATCATAACTGTGTAGCAAGGAGGAACTCTTTCCCCAATAGGAAAACTTGTATTCCTCTACTGCTCTGTTAAACTATGGAGATGCAAGCTTGAAAACAAAATTGGCCATTTGAAAGCCCTAAAGAAACATCATATATATATTAATACATACAAACATGTTTTATATAATTATGCAATATAAAACATATGTAATATAATTATTTAATATTATATATACATATATGATTAAAAAGAATATCATAAAATTGAATGGGTATGTGTGACACAGGAATAGTTGAAAGCAGAAGAGTGGGTAGGGGTAGAAAAGATATGATTGTAGTACACATGTAGGAAATTCTCAAAAAATACTTTAAAATATAGAAAATCCTGAAACAACAACCCAGAGCATCTTCTTCAAGGCATCCCATTTTAAAGAGTATTTTGGACAAGGAGCTTCCAGTGTACCAGGCTGTGACTTTATATATTTACCTCCTGTTAAAGTCATTTCCATGTCCGCTTCATACCTAGGAAGACTAATATTTTAATTGTTATCTGCAGGTTTGCATAGCAATATTCTCCCACAACTGGCCCAGTTATGTTTCTTTCTTCTATTCCTTTAGAGGTTGCTTTCAGTAACATGCATTTGAACACTTTTCTCTCAAGTACTAATGGTTCTTAAATGATGTTCACGTGCCTCTGCTTGACACTGCTAGGTGTGACTCTTCTCAAGCTGGCTCACTGTCTAAGTTGTCCAGGACCTGATGTTGTATGAGCCTTGTATTTAGTCCAGGACTGGGTTAGTGTACATACTTTGGGATCTGGCCATTGTAAAGATGAAACTGGACCAAGTGATTCCAGCCCACATGTCTTCTAGCCTTCACATTCCCATACAGACCAAATGGGCTTTTCCTATAGTGTTTAAATTTTATTTAGTTTAATGAAGTGGTAACTGCTGTCTGTATCTAAAGGGACATATTTCTAGGGTAATGTTTTATATTTGACCTTCCTAAGAAGGCATCATCACTCTCAATGTCACTCATCAATGACTCTCATAGATGTGGACTCCTCAGTTACAGACTCAGTTCAGGCAAAGTAGAGAAGAATGCTGGAGTCAAGTGTCAGTGGCAAACTCTGTTTCACTGTTGGAAGGAAAAGTGAAGAATGCAGCTGCCAAAATCATTGATAGCAGACAGCAGGCTGCAGTTAACCCAGCCCTAATACTGAGCTTAAACAAAGAACACAAGATGGTGTGATACTGGACACAGCAAAATTCTCACTTTGACACCAAAACAATCTTCTTTTTGTTGCAGAGTTTTATGACTGTGATGTCATTGAGCACTGCCAACAACAGAACTGTTATATCACAGATGAAAAGCTCTTAAACTAACGAGGGACACCATTATGCCAAGCCTGGTGTTTGCCATAAAAATATGGGTCACTGAAGTCTGTGGACTTCTGAGCTAAAACCTCCAAGGAAAAGAACTGTGAATTTAGAGTTCAATTTAGTTGTTTTGATCTGGACATCTTTATGAGTAGAAAGAATTAAATTGGCCATATGTGACCTTGTATTTTGAGGAAATCAAATCATTCAAACAAGATAATTTTGCCTCTTGGCCAACAACTTCTTTTCTCTTCAACTCCAAGGTTATGAGTCTCTGCCTGAATACATTTTACTAGCATTTAGTGGATTGTAATTGTTCTATTGTTTCTCTGGTTACAAACTCAAAATGTATTGCAGACTTCAGCTGAAATCATTTTCTGCTTTAATCCATTGTGGGAGTGAGAGGCAGATTTCAACATTCAAATCTCTGAAGTCACAGCAGGCATTTCCCCCTGCATTCATTTGTCCATCTGTCTATCTGTTCTGCCCTTCTGACTACCTGATAAATATTGAGTATCAAATGCATATAATTGTGGTAGATGGTGCTAAATGAAATGTCAGGAGAAAATACTGTTCCTTGCCCTCCTGGAGTTTTTATGGCTGGCATGAAAGATGCCTATAAACATTCTCTCTCTCTCTCTCTCTCTCTCTCTCTCTCTCTCTCTCTCTCTCTCTCTCTCTTTCTCTCCTTTCTCTCTATTCTCTCTCTTCTTCTTTTCTTCTTCTTTTCTTCTTTTCTTCTCTTCTTCTTCTTCTTCTTCTTCTTCTTCTTCTTCTTCTTCTTCTTCTTCTTCTTCTTCTTCCCTTCCTTCTTTTTCTCTTTTACATCTTTCTATTCCTTCTTTTCTTCCCTTCTTCCTTTTCCCTCCCTCCCTCTCTCTCTTCTCTGTCTCTCCACTCTTCTACTTCTCTCTCAGTAAATTGAAAACTTTTACTATTTGAGTTAGCTAGAGCCTACATGGGTGGCTGCAGCCTATAAATGTCTAAACAAGCATCCAAAACTGTATACATGCTTAGACATCCACATACATATGCAAATATATTGTGTCAAAAACACATTGCAATTAAAAAGCTGTAGCTGCTAGCCATGGCATGGGAAGTCAGATATGGGCTCTGGGACTCAGTGGGACTTGCTTGTCTTTGCTGTCTACCACATCCTCATCTACAGGAGCACTTCTCCAAAGCACATATTTCTATTTCTCCAGGATCTTAGTTTTAGCTTCACCTCTGCTCCCCTGTTTTCTAGAGTATATATCTTTATGTGAGACTTTTCTAACAAAATTACATAAACAAGTAACAGAAGCTTTCAGAGTAGTAAGGAAGTTGCCATGCCACTTTGGCTCACCTTTGTATATTTAGTTAGGAATGGTGTGAACTCTGAGAGCATCCTTAAATGCCTAGCTCAAACATGTAATATTTATTTGGCTCATTTTGTAAGATATGAAGAATATCCTCAAAGCTGAGACATAATATAGAACTAACATTGTTATAGGAGGGCTTGAGCAAAATGTGTATGTCTTCAGGATTTCCTAATTGGAATATCTCTATGAAATTTTATTTTTGACTATCTTGAGGGGGTGATGCAGTATTAATTGTTGTGAAATTCTGTGCTTTGTGTATCTTCACTTAGGTATTGGTTTTTGCAGCAGGATCTAATTTCTCACAGATAAAGGCTATCTGCTTATGACAACACTGGAAAAATCTAACAGGGTTAGATCGGAATTGTTCTGTTTAATGAATATGTGAATTGGCAAGGTCTGGGCTGTACAAAAACCATTAATTTTTCTACACTTTAACCAAATTTTGGCTTTTAAGATTTTCACAGCCAACATGTCAAAAATCAAGCCATCCCTATATCATACCTTTCAACTGATATTTTAGAATTTGATCTGGGTTCTGTAAGACAGCTCAGTAGATAAAAGTTCTTGCCATACAAGCCTTAGAACCCAAGTTTGATCTTTGATACCCACTATCTTTGGCAAGAATTGATGTTGTTTTCTTGAACTCTGCACATGCTACATAGAACATGTATATTCACATACATATGCATACACATGTACTGTCTTAGTGACAGAATACCATGACCAAATCAACTTGGGAAGAAAAGGATTTATTCAGTTTAAGCTTACCAATCATAAAATGAAGTCATCACAGGAACTCAAACAGGGAAGGAGCCCAGAGCTAGGAGCTGGATGAGTACTGTTTACTGACTTGATCCTCATAGTTTTTACAACCTACATTCTTGTAGAATACAGGACCACCAGCGCAGGGATAACACCACCTATAATGGGGTGGGTCCTCCACCAATAAGTCGCTAATAAACAAAATGGTTTATAAGCTTGCCTTACAGCCTGATCTTATGGAGGCTTCCTTCTCTCTGATGAGTCTAGTATGTGAAGTGTAAAACTAGCCAGTACTAACTTTAAAAGATATTTCTATAAAATTGATCTAAAATGCCATGTTTAGGTCCATTATATGGCTTGATGTATAGTTGACTGGTAGAGAATGAAGGATCATGTTAGGGGAATAGATAAAGAAAGTGAATTTCACATTTTGATTTTACTTGACATGTGAGGGCTCTCAAAGAAAGGATGGTAATCTGAGAACAGTTTGCCTGAAAGAATTTCAGAAATTCATATTGCCATTGAAATTGGTCTTATGTCCCTTTTTGTGACCGCTCCATAGCCTCAGAAATGGTGTTAGGCCTTGGAACTTCCCCATGAGCTGGATTCCACTTTGGGCCTGTCACTGGACCTTCTTTTTCTCAGGCTCCTCTCCATTTCCATCCCTGTAATTCTTTCAGACAGGAACAATTATGGATCAGAGTTTTGACTGTGGGATGGCAACCACTTCCCTCACTTGATGCCTGACTTCCTGCTGGAGGTGGGCTCTATAAGTTACTTCTCCCTACTGTTGGACATTTCATCTAAAGTCCCTCACTTTGAGTCCTAAGGGTCTTTCACCTACCAGGTCTCTGGTGCACTCTGGAGGTCCATACAACCTCCTACCTCTCAAGATTTCCTGTTTCTCTTCTTTCTGTTGGCTCTCAGGGCTTCAGTCGTTTTTCTTCACACAATACCAGATCAGGCTCCCCACTCTTCCCTACTCCCCTACCCATTCACTTTCCTCCCATGTCTTTCCACCCCTTCCCAATTGCGATTGCTTTCTTTTCCCTCTCAAGTGGGACTAAGGTGTCCTCACTTGGGCACTTCAGCCTGTTGACCTTTTTGAGTTCTGTGGACTGTAGCTTGGGTATTCTGTACTTTTCTTCCTTCCTTCCTTCCTTCCTATCTTTTTTTTCTTTCTTCCTTCCTTCCTTCCTTTCTTTCTTTCTTTCTTTCTTTCTTTCTTTCTTTCTTTCTGTTGTTGTTATTGTTTTGTTAATATCCACTTCTTAGTGAGTGCATTCCTTGCATGTCCTTTTGGGTCTTGAATTATATTCCAGTTATTCTTTCTCTGAAAACAAGAGAAAGATGTCATATAGTAAATAATGCTGATTACCAACTCAACTTATGTGCACATACATATTATATGTACAGGATGTTTTGCTATATGCATTTGGTTTTCTTGATTTAACTTAAAAATCCAAATTTTTCAACTTCATAAATAATGTGATTGAAGATCACTGTGAAACACTTTATAGAGTGTGTGGGTTGGGGAACAGGGCAGGGGGAGAGTATAGGTGTCTTTTGGGATAGCATTTGAAATGTAAATGAAGAAAATATCTAATAAAATTGTTTAGAAAAAAGAAAAAAAAGGAATATATTTCTTTTCTACATTCTTCCTAATAAGAAAAGAAAGGCAAGTGAAACAATTCCCACCACAAATTAGAATTTACTTACAAACCCAAGTAAATTTTATTCAATCAAATAGGATTTTTCTTTGACAGAAATGGTGTCTGTGCCTTTTTGAAAAGGTGACATGCATACAGAGAATCTGGGCAACCAGTGACCTCTAAGAGTTCCTTAAAATTGAGGTTTTATTGCTCTAGATAAAGCAACTTAATCCACAAAAATTAGCCTTAGTGTGCATATCTCCCGTGTCACTTTAGTAATTGACTAGTACTAAATGCACATATATAGCTATGTCCTTAAAAAACAACTTGAGAGACTACCATCTTGCCCATTATCTTGGGTTCAAAGTCCAGTCAATAAATATTCTCGAGTGTCTGCTGCAGGAAGGAAGTGGGTTAAACACTTTGAATGCAAGAGAAATGGGAACACGTCTTTACCACAGGAAAGTTCAAAGTTCAGGGAAGAGACAGATTCTGTGGTCTAGGCAAGGAACAGAGAAGCAGTCATCAGCTAGTTTGACTATCCACCCAGCAATTAGAGGTAGACTGGAAGCTACATGTTAACAACCACAAGGGACGCATCACTATGAATCATTTACTGAGACATCCTACTTTCTGCCACAGGTGGGTCATTTATATTTTTCCCAGAAGCCATCTGCTAGTCTAAATGCTGGGGTAGGCCAACTTACTTTTCTGTTCCAAACAAGAATTTCACTTTCCCAGAAGCAACTAGAATATGCTCAGATTTGGTTTGAAGCCTTAAACAAAACCAAAATGGTGTGCTTTTTACCCCCCTATTCTATGCAAAGATTTTTGGCCATTTGGAAGTTAGTGGAACTTTAAAGCATTCAACCTTGTTAGAATATTTAGGTTCAGGGTAAGAAAGGTATTTGCTGACTTTTTGATATCTTAGACATAGTCAAGAAAGGTGTATGCACAAGTCTCTCAAACACTATTAATTCCTCTCAAACCCAAAGGTTAATTTAAAAACACTTCAATGGCTATTGAAACCTAAGAATAGAAATTATGTCTGTGTTCATTTATGTCCTCATACAAGAAAAAGAAATTTTAGCAACATTAAAGAAAAATAAAGTTTGAAATGTGAATTTCCTTGTGGACTGAGCCAGTACCCTGGGCAGACCTTGGGCTCTAGCTCTGCACCCAGTTCTACAACACCCAAAGGAAGCTCAACTCCCAGATGCTCTGACACTCCCAGGATAATAGGTGAGGAGGCCACAACATCTTTCATAACACCAGGAGTAACTGGGAAACCCAGGATCCAGGGATGCAGGAACCCCCACTAGTCAGTAGCATTGGGTTCCTTACAGTCTGAGCCAGTGCCCTGAGCAGAACGTGGGTGCTAGCTCTGCACTGAATACCACAACACCAAGAAGCTCAACTCCCAGGTGCTCTAATACTTCTAGGATCACAGAATCTTAGGAGCTTGGTCACACCACGATTTGAGGATCACAGAAGCATCCTGATTCCCAGGAGTTCTGACATACTCAGATTTCAGGATCATAGGACTCCAGAATCAGATGATCACAGAAACAGCTGGACTTTGAGTAGTTCTGATGAAACCAAGATCACAGGAGGGAGGGGCTCCAGTCAGAGACAGCAAGGGCAGGTAGCACAAAAGATAACCAAATGGCAAAAGGCAAGCCCAAGAACATAAGCAACAAAAGCAAGGTTACTTGGTGTCTTAGTCAGGGTTTCTATTCCTGCACAAACATCATGACAAAAAAGCAAGTTGGGGAGGAAAGGGTTTATTCCGCTTACACTCCATACTGCTGTTCATCACCAAAGGAAGTCAGGACTGGAACTCAAGCAGATCAGGAAGCAGGAGCTGATGCAGAAGCAATGGAGGGATGTCCCTTACTGGCTTGCTTCCTCTGGCTTGCTCAGCCTGCTCTCTTATAAAACCCAAGACTACCAGCCCAGAGATGGTCCCACACACAAGGGGCCTTTCCCCCTTGATCACTAATTGAGAAAATGCCTTACAGTTGGATCTCATGGAGGCATTTCAACTGAAGCTCCTTTCTCTGTGATAACTCCAGCTGTGTCAAGTTGACACAAAACTAGCCAGTATACTTGGCAACATCAGAACACAATTCTCCCACCATAGCTGATTCTGGATATCCCATCACACGGAAAAAGCAAGATTTGAATTTAAAATCACTTCTCATGATGATGACAGAGGACTTTAAGAAGGACACAAATAACTCCCTTAAAGAAATGCAGGAGAACACAGGTAAACTGGTAGAAGCCCTTAAAGAGGAAACACAAAAATCCCTTAAAGAATTACAGGAATAAATGATCAAAAAGGTGAAGGAATTGAACAAAACCATCCAGGATATAAAAATGGAAATAGAAACAATAAAGAAATCACAAAGGTAGACAACTCTGGAGATAGAAAATCTAGGAAAGATATAAGAAGACATAGATGCAAGCTTCACCAAAAGAATACAAGAGATAGAAAAGAGAATCTCAGGTGCAGAAGATACCATAAAAAAATATTGACACAACAGTCAAAAAATGCAAAATGCAAAATGCTCTTAACCCAAAACATCCAGGAAGTCCAGGACACAATGAGAAGACCAAACGTAAGGATAATAGGTATAGAAGAGAGTGAAGATTCCCAAATTAAACAGCCATTAAATATCTTCAATGAAATTATACAAGAAAACTTCCCTAACCTAAAGAAAGAGATGCCCATGAACATACGAGAAGCCTACAGAACTCCAAATACATTGAATCAGAAAAGAAATTCCTCCCATCACATAATAGTCCAGATACCAAATGCACAAAACAAAGAAAAAATATTAAAAGCATTAAGGGGAAAAGGTCAAGTAACATATAAAGGCAGACCTATCAGAATTACACCAGATCTCTCACCAGAGACTATGAAAGCCAGAAAATCCTGGACAGATGTCACACAGACCCTAAGAGAACACAAAAGCCAGCCCACACTACTATACCCAGCAAAATTCTCAATTATCATAGATGGAGAAACCAAAATATTCCATGACAAAACCAAATTTACACAATATCTTTCCAGAGATCCAACCAATCCAATATATGAAGGTTAACAGATAGAAAACTCCATCACTAGGAAGGAAACTATACCCTAGAAAGAGCAAGAAAGTAATCTTCTTTCAAAAACAATCAAAAGAAGACACACACACACACAATGATTCCACCTCTAACAACAAAATTAGCAGGAAGCAACAATGGCTATCCCTTAATATCTCTTAATATCAATGGACTCAATTCCCAAATAAAAAGACATAGACTAACAGACTGGATACTTAAACAGGACCCAACATTTTGCTGCATACAGGACACCCACCTCAGTGACAAAGACAGACACTACCTCAGAGTAAAAGTCTAGAAAACAATTTTCCAAGAAAACAGTCCAAAGAAACAAGCTAGAGTAGTCATTCTAATATTGAATAAAATCGACTTCCAACCAACATTTATCAAAAAAGATAAGAAAGGACACTTCACACTCATTAAAGGAAAAATCCACCAAGATGAACTTCCAATTCTGAATATCTATGTTCCAATGCAAGGGAATCCACATTGATTAAAGAAACTATACTGAATCTCAAAGCACACACTGTACCTCATACAATAATAGTAGGAGACTTCAACATTCCACTCTCATCAATGGACAGATCATGGAAACAGAAATTAAACAGAGACAGAATCAAATTAACAGAAGTCATGAACCAAATGGATTTAATAGATATTCATAGGACATTTTATCCTACAAAAAAAGAATATACCTTCTCCTCAGCACATCATGGTACCTTCTCAAAAAGTGACCATATAATTTGTCACAAAACATGCTTCAACAAATATAAGAATATTTAAATAATCACCACAGACCAAGGCTGGTCTTCACTAACAACAAAAACAATGGAAAGTCCACATATACATGGAAGCTGAACAACGCTCCACACAATGATACCTTGGTCAAGGAAGAAATAAAGAGATTAAAGACTTTTTAGCATTTAAAGAACATGAAGGCAAAATATGCCAAAAGTCATTGGACAAAAGGAAAGCAGGACTAATAAGAAACATCTTAGCTCTAAGTGCCTCCAAAAAGAAACTGGAGAGAGCATACACTAGTACCTTGACAGTACACCTGAAAACTCTAGCTCAAAAAGAAGCAAATAAACCCAAAAGGAGTAGATAGCTGAAATAATTGAAATTGGGACTGAAATTAACCCCATAGAAACAAACAAACTATACAAAGAATCAACAAAACCAGGAGCTGGTTTTGAGAAAATCAACAAGAAAGATTAACCTTTAGCCAGACTAACCAGAGAGCACAGAGACAGTATCCAAATTAACAAAAGTCAGAAATGAAAGGGAAACATAACAATAGAAACTGAGGTAATTGAAAATACCATCAGATCCTACTACAAAAGCCTATACTCAACAATAATGGAAAATATGGATAAAATAGACAAATTGCCAGAAAGATTCCAGGTACCAAAGTTAAATCAGGATCAGATAAACCATCTAAACAGTCCCCTAACACCTAAAGAAATAGAAGCAGTCAGTAAAAGTCTTCCAACAACAACAACAACAACAAAATCTATCAGACCTTCAAAGAAGACCTAATACAACTATTCTTCAAATTATTCCACACAAAAGAAAAAGAAGGAACACTACCAACTTCATTCTATGAATCCACAATTATGCTTATATCTAAACCACATAAAGACGTAAAAAGAATGAGAAGTTCAGACCAATTTTGCTTATGACTATCGTTGCAAAATACTCAATAAAATTCTTGCAAACAAACACAGAAGTGGATGCTCACAGTCAGCTAATGGATGGATCATAGGGCTCCCAATGGAGGAGCTAGAGAAAGTAGCCAAGGAGCTAAAGGGATCTGCAACCCTATAGGTGGAACAACATTATGAGCTAACCAGTACCCCGGAGCTCTTGACTCTAGCTGCATATATATCAAAAGATGGCCTAGTCGGCCATCACTGGAAAGAGAGGCCCATTGGACTTGCAAACTTTATATGCCCCAGTACAGGGGAATTCCAGGGCCAAAAAGGGGGAGTGGGTGGGCAGGGGAGTGGGGGTGGGTGGATATGGGGGACTTTTGGTATAGCATTGGAAATGTAAATGAGTTAAATACCTAATAAAAAATGGAAAAAAAAAAAAAAGAAATTACATTAAAAAAAAAAATTCTTGCAAACAGAATCCAAGAACACATCAAAACAATCATCCTTTATTATCAAATAGTCTTCTTCCCATGAATGCAGGGGTAGTTCAATATATGGAATTCCATCAACATAATCCACTATATAAACAAACTCAAAGAAAAACACCACATGACCATCTCATTAGATGCTGAGAAAGCATTTAACAAAATCGAACACCCCTTCATGGTAAAAATCTTGGAAAGATCAGGAATTCAAGGCCCATACCTAAACATAGTAAAAGCAATATACACCAAACCAGTAGCTAACATCAAACTAAATGGAGATAAACTTGAAGCAATCCCACACGAATCAAGGACTAGACAAGGCTGCCCACTCTCTCCCTACCTATTCAAAGTCTTAGTCAAAGCAATTAGACAACAAAAGATGGTCAAGGGACACAAATTTGAAAGAAAGAAATCAAAATATCACTACCTGCAGATGATATGATAGTATACTTAAGTGACCCCCAAATTTCACCAAAGAACTACTAAAGCTGATAAACCACTTCAGCACAGTGACTGGATATAAAATTAACTCTAAAAAAGCAGTAATGTTCCTCTACTCAAAGAATAAACAGGCTGAGAAAGAAATTAGAAAAATGACACCCTTCACAATAGTCACGGATAACATAAAACAACTTGGTGTGACTCTAACCAAGCAAGTGAAAGATCAGTTTGACAAGAACTTCAAGTCACTGAAGACAGAAATGGAAGATCTCAGAAGATGGGAAGGTCTCCCATGCTCATGGATTGGCAGGATTAATATAGTAAAAATGGCCATCTAGCTGAAAGGATTCTACAGATTCAATGTAATACCTATTAAAATTCCAACTCAATTCTTTATAGAGTTAGAAAGAACAATTTGCAAATTCATTTGGTAAAACAATAAAACCCAGGATAGTAAAACTATTCTCAACAATAAAGGAACTTCTGGGGATTTCAGCATCCCAGACTTCAAGCTGTATTACAGAGCAATCATGATAAAAACTGCATGGTATTGGTACAGAGGCAGGCAGGAAGATCAATGGTATAGAACTGAAGACCCAGAAATGAACCACACATCTATGGTCACTTGAGCTTTGACAAAGGAGCTAAAACCATTCAGTGGAATAAGGACAGCATTTTCAGCAAATGGTGCTGATTCAATTGGGGATCAGCATGTAGAAGAATGCAAATTGATCCATTTTTGTCACCTTGTACAAAGTTCAAGTCCAAGTGGACCAAGAACCTCCACATCAAATCAGATACACTGAAACTAGTAGAAGAGAAACTGGGGAAGAGCCTCAAAGACATCTTAAACACCAATGACTTATGCTCTACAATCAAGAATTGACAAATGGGACCTCATAAAAATGCAAATCTTCTGTAAGGCACAGGACACTGTCAATACAACAAAATGGCAATCAACATATTGGGGAAAGATCTGTATCCATTCTACCTCTGGTAGAGGGTTAATATGCAATATCTACGATGAACTCATGAAGTTAGACTCCAGAAAATCAAATAACCCTATTAAAAATGGGGTACAAAGCTAAACAAAGAATTCTCAAGTGAGAAATTCAAATGGCTGAGAAGCACCTAAACAAATATTCCAGGGAAATGCAAATCAAAACAACTCTGAGATTCCACCTCACACCAGTCAGAATGGCTAAGATAAAAAACTCAGGTGACAGCAAATGCTGGCAAGGATGTGGAGAAAGCAGAACACTCCTCCATTGCTGGTGGGATTGCTAGCTAATACAAACACTTTGGAAATCAGTCTGTCAATTCCTCAAAAAATTAGACATAGTACTACCTGAGGACCCAACCATACCACTCCTGGGTATATACTCAAAAAATGCTCCAACATATAATAAGGACGCATGCTCCACTATGTTTTTAGCAGTCTTATTGATAGTAGCCAGAGGCTGGAAAGATTCCAGATGTCCTTCAACTGAGGAATGGATACAGAAAATATGGTACATTTACATAACGGAGTACTACTCAGCTATTAAAAATAATGACTCCATGAAATTCTTATGCAAATGATAGAACAAGAAAATATCATCCTGAGTGACATAACCCAATAACAAAAGAACACACATGACGTACACTCACTGATAAGTGGATATTAGTCCTATCTCTTGCAAGACCCTAGATACCATTCACAGACCACATGAAGCTCAAGAAGAAGGAAGAACAAAGTGTGGGTGCTTTGGTCCTTCTTAGAAAGCGGAACCAAATACTCATGGAAGCCAATACAGAGACAAAGTATGGAGCAGAGACTGAAGGAAAGGCCATTTAGAGACTACCCTACCTGGGGACTTATCCCATATATAGTCACCAAAGGCAGACACATGTGGATCCCTGAAGTACATGCTGCAGAAACTTGATATACCTGTTTCCTGAGAGGCTCTGCCAAAGCCTGACAAATACAGAGGCAGATACTCACAGCCAATCATTGAACTGATCACAGGGTTCCCAGTGTAGGAGTTACTGAAAGGACTGAAGGAGCTGAAGGTGTTTGCAACCCCATAGGAAGAATAACAATATCAACCAACCAAACCCCTCAGAGCTCCCAGGGACTAAACCATCAACCAAGGATAACACATGGAAGGACCCTTGGCTCCAGCTGCATATGTAACAGAGGATGGCATTGTTGGGCATCAATGGGAGAAGAGACTCTTACTCCTGTGTGGGTTCAATTTTCCAGTGTTAGCAAATGCCAGGGTGGGGAGTTGGGAATGAGTGGATGGGTGTGGGAAAACCCTCATAGAAACAGGGATAGGAGGTATGAGATAGGGAATTGCTGGGAGGGGGAATTGGTTAAGGGGATAACATTTGAAATATAAGTATAGAAAATATCCAATAAAAAATTGAAAGGAAACTGGGAAAGGGAGAAAGACATTACACAATAGGAGAAGGTGGAGGGAGGATACAGAGAAGATATATGAGGTGAAGCTGTTCAAAATATTTAGTTGATTTTTAAAGATACTTTCCTTTTAAAAACTATATATATGCATATTATATGTATAATATAATGAAGATATTCCAATAAGAAATAAAATCTCTAAACTTTAAAAATAGAGAGGCTGTGAATTAAGTATGGGGAGATTCAGTGGCAGTTCTCTGTCTACATGAACATGTTCATTCAACACTACCTTTCAATGACATATCTTGTGCCTGCATTGGTTTTCCCTTAGAGTTGAAGTTACCCTTTATTAGAAACTTCTATAGAACATTGGTGTAATAAAATAATGGTTAATATTATAATGAGGTTTTAAATAAATATATAGAAGAAATGTAATTTTCTAACTAATGGCCACAATGATTCCATTAGGACTTATTCCATGTTACCTTCAGATGGCAAAGTAAATACATGAAAGGGGAAAATGAAGTGTCTTATCAAAGTGACCGCCCAGTTCAGCTTGCATTTTGTATTTTTTAGGTTACAGTATAAGGATCTGGCAAATTAAGACATTTTCTCTGGTACAAGATTGTGAGTCAAGTGATCAAAAGCAGCCCAAGAAAATCCCGTGTCCTAAAGCTGCTGAAAATAGTCCCATCCCTCTTCCTTATGTGGGCCCTTAAGGTGTTTAGCCAGCCCTAATGTTTATCTGTCTCCAGTCCTCTTTTCTGAGAAAAAGAAAACACTTGGGAGCTCAGCCTATGCTAGAGCATCTCTTGGGAGCTTAGCCTGTATTAGAGAATCTCTTGGAAGCACGGCCTCTGCTAGAGTGTCTCTTAGGAGCTCAGCCTTTGCTAGAGACGCTCTTGGGAGCTCAGTCTCTGCTGCAGCATCTCTTAGGAGCTCAGTCTGTGCTAGAGCACCTCTCCAGTTTAGTCTTGACACTGTTTTACTTGGCATAACCTCATAAAATTGCCAACAAAACCAAAATTTACAATGGCTTCCACATGTGTATATGTGCGATTCTGGGTCCAGAAGAGTAGGAGTTAGAACAAGAAGAAAGAAATGCCATATAAAACATCTGAGTCATTCTGACCTGTGTTCATATGAGTGGCACATTTGTCTTTTCTCCGACCATTTACAGGAAGAACTGCCACATTTCTTGGCCAGCTTGGATTTATAGCAACTTTTCCTTTTGCCTGTATTCATGAACGCCAGTGTTTTGCTTAGTATTTTAGACCATGATCCACTTCCAAACACCTACCCAATGTTAGTTCTATAGAAATAACTTATAATCCCAGAACATTACTTTCTATTACATATTTGGTTTTTAAATATCAAATTAAAAGCATTTGTGAAAACAAGACCATCAAATATTGGTGGTTTTAATATTTAGGAATAAATTTCTCATTTGCTTAAGACATTGGATAGTGCGTACTGACTAAGGTATTGAGATAAACATTTGCTTACTGAAGTTTACCTATGACTTCTTAAACTTCACCACCTATTAAATAAACACATGGCAACTCACTCATCAATTCATCTAACCATGCACTGATAACTATCTGCTTGGAATAGACTTTTTCTTTGCTTTGGTTATGAATATATGTATTGATCACCAGTTATAGCTGCTGTAATTCAGGAAAATATCTTGCTTCTCCAGGGCTGAGAAAGTTATGACTGCTGTCCAAACGTCTTGTAGTCAGCTACAGCTATATCAAGGAGAGCAAAGCTCATTGCCCCCATCACTTCTATTGTCCTTTTAAATCAATATTTGGATGAGTGTATCCACTAAAGGTAGTCTAAAATTTCTGAGTTGGTGCTGTAAATGTAGAAGATTGATCCAGGCAAAATAAAGAGGTTTATAATAAAAATATGAGAGTAGCTTATTCTTTAAAATTACTTGTGTGAAATAACCCTATTCAAATGCGAGTGCTGAGTACAAGAAAGGGTTCAGAAGGAATCTTATCCTTTGATTTTGGACTAGTCACAAAAAATAATAAGGGAGATTCGCACTGGGGAGGTAACTTGGCTGTATATAGAAAATTAATAAATACCTCTTAACTCTGAACCAGAAGAGCCAAGCTTGGGAATCAAATCCTCCTGAAGGTCAACCTTTTGCTTCTCATGGATAATAGGTGGGGCATGGGTGTGTATAGATACTCTCTTAGTTCTGCTGCTATACATTTCCATAACTATTTTGAATTTAATCTTGAATTACTGTGAGCCGCACCATTTTTCATCATATACTTTAGTAACTGGTTTATTATATCCCCTAAATCAGGAAGAAAACCTCTCAAACTTGTTTATTCTATCTGTATCTTAGCTATAATCAAGTGACATGAGCCAGGAGGATGGCTGTGGATGGATATTCCTCACCTCTCACCTCTTACATCTCCCCCTTCTCTCTTCTATCCTTTTCTTATTTCCCCTTCCCTCTTCATTCACCAGAGGCTTTTCTATTTGTAGATTCAAGAGAAGACATTTAGGAAACACTTAATAAACATATTAGGTTCTCTGAACACTCCCAAGAAGTGTTATGATGTCTCTTGACATAACTTCTCTGAATAAGGGATACCAGAGTGATCATGATGATGTACAAAACCTACACTCCTAGTACCCACCAAGGATGTGCCTTTCTTAGGTCTTGCTGAGACGCATCTGCACTCCAATCAATTGGCATGGGCTTAATGCTTTCCCTTACTAGACTAACCTTAATTCTCCTTGAGAACTTCTTTCTGCTTTAAAATCCCTATTGGTTGTTTGCAGTTGCCAGGAAAGTTCCATTCCTTCTCTTCACTCAGGAAATTCTTACTCACTTAAAAGTCACACTTCTTTAGGAAAACTTTCTGTAACTTTCCTTCAGGGCTGTAGCCCTAGCTTAGAGATTCTATAACATGGTTCTTCTTTCCTTCTGGTGCTCATTGTCTCTATAATGATATACTTTTAGATATGTCATCCCTTATTTAAAGTGTGTTGACTAGAATCTCCTATGATAAAAGATACTATGACTATTTTGCACATCACACTATCTTAGCATTGAACAGAATGTCTATTCAAAGTCAATACTAAATGTTACTTGTATAAAATATTTTTGTAACAAATATTATAAATGGCAACAAACTTATAAAATTACATTTCCCAATAGAAATACATAGATCCTATAAATATGTAAAAATAAAATAGTTTTTGAGCTGGAAAATGCTTATTGGTAGCGTATGCACCCCTGGCCCAATTCTTAGCCACACAACAATAAAAGCAAGGAAAAAATAAAGTAAAAACTATTGCTAGTATTCAAATTAACTATGGTAAAAAGAAACAGGTAAGAGGTCTCAATTCTTGGTACATTAAACTCATCCTATTCAACCTTTCTTTCACTTTCTCTTCCTTCCTTCCTTCTTTCCTTCCTTCCCTCCTTCCTTCCTTCCTTCCTTCCTTCCTTCCTTCCTTCCTTCCTTCCTTCCTTATTTCTTTCCTTTCTTTCTTTCAATCTGAACATAATTAACATAATTTACATAGATTATAAAATCTAGCCATGATTCTGAGACTTGTTAAAGCATCTACAAAAGAAAAAATAGCAGAAATAATGGGGAAGTATACTGGTGTCATTGAACTTTATATTCTCTTTCCATCAGTGTTTCATAGTCTTTCCTTCATACTTCCTCCAAACATAGAATAAAACATCAGGACAGAGAGAGATAAGAGAAGGGAGAGAGAGAGAGAGAGAGAGAGAGAGAGAGAGAGAGAGAGAGAGAGAGAGAGAGGGAGAGAGAGAGAGAGGGAGAGAGAGAGAGAGAGAGAGGAAGATCGACAATGAGGATGATAATGAAGAATGAATGAACAAAAGAAAATTGAATGTTCTAAGAGGGGGACCAAGCTATGGCCTAAGGAGCTTGGAAAGTAAACTTCTAAATAACATGTGTATAAATTATGATCCCCTCTCTTGTAACAGTCCCCCCAAATTCCAAAGCAGCAGAAATGTTAACTTATAGCAAGAACATAAAGGAACTGACTCTGTAGAAGTCAGAGTTCTGAGTGTTGGTATGAGTTTTTCTTTTGTATTTTTGTTGTGTGTGCACATGCATTAGGCAAGTAAGTATCTTTGTTTATTTCCTCTTTAATTAACTTATATAATATAATGTGCATGACTTTACATTGCAGTAGATAAGTGGTTTTAACCTCATTACGTAGTAGGCAGGATATTTTTATATTGCTTTGGGAAAAGAATCAGTACATTTTGTTTGGTATATCATGTTAGATTGAAGTATAACCTTATTTTTGCCTTTATTTAGACTTTAATTGTGACTTAAGAAGATATATATAAGTGCCTGGTAAACAAGTAATGGTTTGTGATGTTTAATTTTACATATATGCTTAGCTTAGCCACAATAACCAGGCATGTCACCATTTACTGTGAAAGTGATTTCTTGGGAGAGATTAACTTCTAATCCAGTAGAGTTCAAGGTAGCAGATCATATGTGAAAGTGTATGAGTCATCTTTAATACAGTTAGCTGAAGGCTTTAAAAAATACATACATGGACTCCTTGAAAGCGTGTTGTCATGCCTTCCCCCACAAAATACTGCTTTATATTTGAAATAGAAATTAGTTCCTTCATGGATTTCCAGCTTGTCAACCTGCCCTGGGATTTAGACAAGCCAATCACACAGTCACTGAACCAATGTCTTAAAATAAAACAGAATACATTCGTATACTGATTTCTCTGTAGAACCCTGGATAGTGTAAAAAGTGGACAGACAGATATCTCTATCCAGTAAAACTGCAGTTGCAAGAAAGATGTAAATCTCCACTGCCCTTTTTCTTCCTTTCCTCCCATTGGCTGGCCTCTACCTGGTTGAATACAAAGCTGAGAAGTGTCTAGTGTTAGAAGAAAATATACATGCACCAGAATTGGAAAGTGCTGAGGAAACCACAACGATAAAACTCTCAAATCCACTTGTCCCCCAAAATTGCTTATAATTTGGGGGAGGCTAGGCACAAATGAGCATGATCTTAATTGGCATCCAAATCCTTTGAGAACTATGAAGAGACCACTATCCAAAACATAGAATCTAGTCTGAAATGTGCATACCAAAACCTAATATGAAGAACTCTATAAAATCTTTAGCTATTACCCTGACATGGGAACCAATGTCCACAGAAAGTGGGTTGAAACTCTCAAACTTATCCATACAAGTTCAACTCTCTTATGTCTCCAAAATAGACTTATATTTTTATGGTTCTGGGAGCTGTTTAAAACTTCTAAAATAAAAATTATATATGGCCATTGAAAACTGTAGCATGTGGTAAAATGCAATCAACTCAGCAAAGACTAACCTGACAGAGACATTGGAATTACATGAAAAGCTGGAAAAAAATGTAATTGTAACAATACACAAATTATCAATTGAAAACACTGTTGAAAAAATTTTCTGTGTTGAACATTTGAACAAATTTATAAAAATAACTTAATTTTAGTTTTAGAACTGAAAAATTATTAATGAAATGGCCTGACAGATGGACTCAACTATAGTAGATTTAACTCAAAGAGAAGCCAACAGATAACATTCAATCTGGACAAAAGAGAACAAGAAAAATGGAGATAAATGAGGACCATCTCAGGACATATCAAAAATAACAGAAATGATGTAATGTTCTCATCAAGGTTAAGGGTGAACTGATAGCAAATATATATGAAAAAGAATAACAGAGAACTTCCCAAATTTTGTAGGAAATTCAATCCTATGGATTATAGAAGCGAAGAAAAGAAAAACATGAATAAGATAGAAGATATTTTATTCCCAAACATATGAAAAAACTATTGAAAAACAAAAACTAAAATATTTTGAAACCCATCCAGTAAAAGAACAATGATAAGTTGCCTATATAGAAACAAGTACTCTGTAGATTTCTCATGAGAAGAGCCAATAGCACCTGTAAATGCACAGATTTAGTAACTTCAGCAAAAAGTCTGATTAATCAAAGCCTTTGAGTAATTAAAGCTTGCACAGGAAAACAGAATAGGTAGTCAGCATGGTCTTACAACTCTGAGAAGAACTAATTCATGTCAGATACTCTAAATCTAATTTCCTAAGCCAACATACTTTCATAGGTAAAGTTTGTGAAACGTTTAAATGAAATATGCATTTCAGAATTTTGTCAGCTTTCTCACTGCAAACAGAATAAAAGAAAGTATGTTCCAGGCAATTTTGTTAAGCCAGTAAGCCCTGTTTACAAAACAGAACAAACTGAGTTACTAAACATACATACAAGATCAGTTTTTTTTTCAGGAACATACACATGAAGTTCTCAATAAAAAATATTAGTCTTCATTGTGTCCTATAGATTTGGGTATGTTGTTTTGGTTTGGTTTGGTTTGGTTTTCATTCAATTTTTGAAAGTTTAAATTTTCTTTCAGTCCTCTTTCATGAACCAATTTTCATTGAACAGTAGGTCACTCAGTTTTTATACCATCTGCTTTTCTTTTATTGTTTATATATAGCTTTAATCCATGGTGTTCATATATGATACAGGGTATTATTTCAATTATCTTATATCTGTTGAGACTAGTTTTATGTTCTAATATGTTATCAGTTTGTGAAAATTCCAGATCTGCTGAGAAGGAAGTATACTTTAGTGTTTGGGTAGAATATGCTGTTGATGTCTCTTAAGGTCATTTTATTTGACTACAGTGTTTCTCTTTTTAGTATTTTCTTGATGACCTGTATAATGGATCATTGAAGTCCCACGCTATCACTGTTTTAGGGTCACTATGTGACGTTTAGGTTTAGAAACTTCTTTTATGAACTTGGATGTCCCTCTGCCTGGTGCTTAATTGAAATATCCTCTTGATGGATTTTTTCCCATCTATTCTCATTAGTTTAGGTTTGAAATATGTTTTGTCAGCTATAAAAAGAGCTACATGTGCTTGCTTCTTGATTCCATTTGCTTGGAATACCTTTTTCCATCTTTTTACCCTAAGGTAATCTGTATTCTTCATAGTGAAGTATGTTTCTTAGATATAACAGAAAGATTAATCCTGTTTTCTACTCCAAATCTGCTAGTAGACCATTAATATGGAGAGATATTAATGAGCAGTATTTATTAATGGCTATTGTTTTGTTGTGGTGGTGGTGGTCCCTATTTTGATAAATATCCTGAGATTACATCTTCTGTGGTATAGATTAAAGTACTCCAGACTGAAGTTTTCTGTCCAGTGCCTTCTGTAGGGCTGTATTGGTGGATAGAAATTGGTTCAATTTACTTTTTATCATAGAATTTTTTATTGATTGATTGACTGCTATTGGTAACTTTGCTGGGTATAATAGTCTTGGCTGGCATCTGTGAACTCTTAGATCTAGAAGAACATCCATTCAGGTCCTTTGTGCTTTCTGAATCAATATTGAAACCTGGTGTTATTCTAATGGATCTGCACTTACAAATAACTTAGTCTTTTTCCCTTGCAACTCTTCCTATCTTTCATTGTTCTGTAGTTTACTGTTTTGATTATTGTGTGTCTTGAGGAGTTTAGTTTATGATCCTCAATTTTGATATTCTATATGATTTCTGTACCTTTATGTCTTTAGTGTTGGAAATTTTTTCTATGATTTTGTTAAACTATTTCCTGAACTTTTGCCCTGGATTTCTCTTCCTTACTGTATTTTTGCTATTCATAGATTTGTTATTTTCTTTATAGTGTTTGAGATTTCATGAATATCTTGTGCATGTCTTTTAATCTATTGATGAGGATTATCTCTGAGCTTTTGTTTGGCATTCTGAGTCTTTCATTTACAATTTTATTTCAGTTTGGATGATCTTTAATGATTCTGTTTCTTGTTAAAGTCTAGTTTCATGTCTTGAATAGTTTTCTTTAAACAGTTAGTGTTTTCCTGGTCCTCATTAAGGCATTTATTCACATCCTCTTCAAGGTCTGTGTATATACTCATAAATGATATTTTATGGTCCTTGTCTTGTAATTCAGCTAAATTGCGTTTTTAAAGCCTATTGTAATAAGGCTGCTGGCTTCTGGAGGAGACACATTGTCTTGGTTGCTCATGTTTCTGATTTTGCACTAGAGTGTGGGCATCTGGTGTTATAATATTTGAAGGGTTTCTCTATGTTCCATTATTGAATGCTATTTCCCATTCTTGAACTTAACCAAATGTGGTGGCTATGTGGTTCCTGAGTACCAGCCTAGTGTTGTCACTGGGTTTTCCTAGAAGAGTGGGTTAGTGGGTGTAAACAAAGGAAAGGAAATGACCTCAAAAGCTGAATGGGGTAGCCAGAAAGAACAAGGGGACCCTTGATCCACCCCAAGAAAGAGAAAGTCCTCAGTGAATTAAGGTGATGGTGAGAGGAGGGTTTCTGCTGGCAGGTTGCAACAGGACTAAGAATAAGTCTTGGGAAGTTGAACTGGAGGACAGGAAGAATAAGAAAAATGACCTACATCTACTAATATTATTTAAATATCAGTTATACACAGGGGTGATCATTTTTAAGTCTCCAGACTTAAATAGAAAGAAATTATGATAATTGACAAAAATGTAAAAACAAGTTTATTTTGGTTGTATAGAATTTTCTAGAAAGTCCCAGAGATCTTAGACAAAGTGACCAGCAGTGGAGAGATAGAACCTGAAGAAACCACCTCCAGTAGATAGACAGAGGCCCCCAGTGGAAAGATGGGACCACCCACCCATCTTCAACATTTTTGACCCAGAATTATTCATGTCTAAAAGAAATAAAGGGACAAAAATGGAGCACAGATTGAAGGAATGCAGCACAACGGATTCAGTGACCAGCTGAACTTGGGATCCATCCCATGAGTTGACACCAAACTCTGTCACTATTACTGATGCCATGTTGTGCTTGTAGACAGGAGCCTGGCATGACTGTTCTCTGAGAGACTCTACCAGCAGCGGACTAAAACAGATACAAATACTTACTGCCAACCATTGGACTGAGGTCGGGGATTGTATGGAAGAGTTAGGGGAATTATTGAAGGAGCTGAACGGAATAGCTACCCTATAGAGGAAAGAACAACAGTAACATCTAACCCAGACCCCTCAGAGCTCCCAGATACTAAGACAGCAACCAAAGTGTATACATGGGCTGTTCCTACATGGGCTGTTCCATGGCCCTTGACATATGTGTAGCAGAGGACTGCCTTGTCTTGCCTCAGTAAGAGAGAATGAGCCAATCAATCCTTTAGAGACTTGATTCTACATGAAAGGGGGATGCTGGGTGTGGTGGCGAGTGGGGGTGAGTAGGTGAGTGAGGGGGTGGGTGGGTAGAAGGCAAAGAGCAGGGTGATGGGATGAAGAATTCTGGAAGGAGGGGGGCCAGGAAAGGGTCTAACATTTGGAATGTAAATAAATAAAATAATTTAATAAATTAAAACAAGAATTTTCTTTCTGTATTGACCCCCCTCTCTTTGTCACAGTGGGAGTTCCTTCCTGTTATTCTGTTTCTCTCTTCAAAACATCTGTATCCTGCTATCTGTTCCCAAGCTTCTTCTCAGCGATGATCCCTTTATAGTATCCTGATTTCTGGATCCATCCAGCTACTCATATCTGAGGGTCTGGAGCTGGGGCATTTCAGATGAGAAAGAACATGTGATATTTGTCTTTCTGAGTCTTGGTTACCTCACTCAATATAATCATTTATAGATCTACCCATTAAGTGGAATATTTCAAAATTTTTCTTTATAGCTGAACAGTATTCCACTGGGAAAAATTGCTACATTTTTATTATCCACTCATCTTTTGAAGGAAATTGTGATATTTCCATTGTTAAGCAAGTATCTGTGGAAAGCTTTTAAGTTCTTTGAGTATATATGCCAAGGAATGGTATACGTAAGTCGTATGGTAAATTTATTTCTTAAGTTTTTTTTTCTTGAGGCATCTTCATACATATTTTCATGATGACTGCACAAATTTCTATTTTTTCCAACTGTGAATACGGGCTCCCCTTTCCCTACAACCAGCATTCCTTACCAGTTGCTTTGTTGATCTTATGACTAGAGTGAACTGAAATCTCAAAGTTTTTTCATTTCCCTAATTACTAAGGATGATGAACATTTCTCAGTTATGGTGGCAACCACTGACTTCTAATTAGACTTAGGGGCCACTCAACATGAGGGAAATCATGTCTAGTACTGGAAATCTAGTGAGCTTCCCAGGGCTAATGGGCTCATGGACCTTAGAAAAGAGCCTACTATATCTATTTTGCTAGACTAAATCCTAAGTGCATTCTAAATCTTATCTTTATATCCTGAGATAAGTGTAGCTACCGCTTTTTATCAAAGCCTCTCTTCCCAGAAAACAGTACCTGGACATAATGCAAAAATATTTATTTTGTGGGAAACTTAGCCCCAAAGGATGTACTGATGACAGAGCTCCTCCATCTGTGACCCAGGCAATACCTCATGGAAGGACTATAAGAGCCAGAATGGGAAACACTCTCCTAGAAATGTTTCAAAAACAAGACTGGAACATTGTCAGTATCAATGGACACATTAATGTGGAAGGGGAAACCTTTTTCTGGATCCCACCCATAGAAAATGAACTACAGACAAATAATGATTGCTGGAAGATGGAGAATTAGCCCCAAGTATGATACTCCTTATTGGTTTTCCAATGCAGAGTGGTCAGCCTTGATAAATGTTTTACAAACATACAACAAAAATAGACTTAGTCGTTTTCATGTATGTATGTACATACATACACATGCATACATACATACATTAAACAAAAAAGAAAAGGAACTATTAGCATGAGAAGGGATGGATAGGAGGGGTTTAGTGGGGGATAGCTGGAAGACTGGAAGGGAAAGGGAAGGAAAGGGAAGGAAAAAGATACTATTTAACTTGAGTAAAAATTTAAAAAAAATTATCTTACAGGAAAAATATGCATGTATTTAAGATCACTCTCACTAATTGTTTTTATTGGATATTTTATCTAATGACATTTCATATGTTATTCTCTTACTCGATGTTCCCCCTGTCTGAGAAATTCCCTATCTAATCACCCCTCCCCAAGCACCCACCCACTCCTGCCTCCATGCTCTGCCATTCCACTACACTGGGGTCTCAAGCCTTCAGAGCACCAAAGGCCTCTCCTCCCATTGATGCCCAACAAAGCCATTCTCTGCTACATATGTGGCTGGAGACATGGGTCCCTCCATGTGTACTCTTTGGTTGGTGGTTTAGTCCTTGGGAGCTCTGGGGGGGGGCGGGGTCAAGGTGGTTGAGATTGTTGTTCTTCCTAATGGGTTGCAAACCCCTTCAGCTCCTTCAGTCCTTTCCATAACTCTTCCATTGGGAAGTCCTTGCTCAAATCAATGGTGGGCTGAGAGCATCTGCCTCTGCATTTTTCAGGCTCTGGCAGAGCCTCTCAGGAGACAGCTGAATTAGGCTCCTGTCAGCAAGCACTTCATGGCATCCACAATAGTGTCTGGGTTTGGTGTCTGTATATGGGATCGATCCCCAGGTAGGGCAGTCTCTGGATGGCCTTTCCTTCAGTCTCTGCTCCAAATTTTGTCTCTGTATTTCCTCCCATGAGTATTTTGTTCCCCTGACTAAAAAGGACTAAAGCACCCACATTTTGGTCTTTTATGTTTTTGATCTTGAGATCTGTGAAGTGTATCTAGTATATTCTAAGCATTTGGGCTAATATCCACTTATCAGTGAGTGCATACCATGTGTCTTCTTTTGTGATTGGGTTACCTCACTCAGGATGATATTTTCTAGTTTCATCCATTTGCATAAGAATTTCATGAAGTCATTGTTTTTAATAGCTGAGTAGTACTCCATTGTGTAAATGTACTACACTTTCTGTATCCATTCCTCTGTTGAGGGACATCTGGGTTCTTTCCAGCTTCTGGCTATTATAAATAAGGCTGCTAAGATCATAGTGGAGCATATGTCCTTATTTCATGTTGGGGAATCTTCTGGGTATATGCCCAGGAGTAGTATTGCTGGGTCCTTAGGTAGTACTGGGTCCAATTTTCTGCGGAACCACCAAACTGATTTCCAGAGTGGTTGTACCAGCTTGCAATCCCACCAGCAATGGAGGAGTGTTCCTTTTTCTCAACATCCTTGCCAGTATCTGCTGTTACCTGAGTTTTTGATCTTAGCCATTGTGACTGGGTGTGAGGTAGAATCTCAGGGTTGTTTTGATGTACATGTCCCTGATAACTAAGGATGTTAAACATTTGTTTAGGTGCTTCTCAGCCACTCAAGATTCCTCAGGAGAGAATTCTTTGTTTAGCTTTGTACCCCATTTATAATAGGGTTATTTGATTCTCTGGAGTCTATCTTTATAAGTTCGCTGTGATAATGGATATTAGTCCTCTATCAGATATACAATTGGTACAGATCTTTTCTCAAGCTGTTGGTTGCCATTTTGTCCTATTGACAGTGTCTTGTGCCTTATAGATTTGAAATTTTGTGAGGTCCCGTTTGGTCAATTCTTGATCTTAGAGCATACACCATTGGTGTTCTGTTCAGGAAAATTTCCCCTGTGCCCATGTCTTTGAGGCTCTTCCCCACTTTCTCCTCTATTAGTTTCAGTGTATCTGATTTTATGTGGAAGTTCTTTATCCACTTGGACTTGAACTTTGTACAAAGTGACAAAAATGGATCAATTTGCATTCTTCTACATGCTGCCCACCAGTTGAACCAGCACCATTTGTTGAAAATGATGTCCTTATTCCACTGGATGGTGTTAGCTCCTTTGTCAAAGCTCAAATGACCATAGATGTGTAGGTTCATTTCTGGGACTTCCATTCTATACCATTGATCTCCCTGCCTATCTCTGTACAGTCACCATGCAGTTTTATCACTATTGCTGTGTAATACAGCTTGAGATCTGGGATGCTGATTTCCCCAAATGTTCTTTTATTGTTGAGAATAGTTTTTGTTATCCTGATTTTTTTTAAATTCCAATGAATTTTACAAATTGCTCTTTCTAACTCTATGAAAAGGTGAGTTAAGATTTTGATGGGCATTGCATTGAATCTGTAAAATGCTTTTGGCAAGATGGCCATTTTTATTATATATTTCCTGCCAATCCTTGAGGTGCTGAGAAGAAGATATATTCTTTAGTTTTAGGATGAAATGTACTATAGATATCTGTTAAATCCATTTGGTTCATAAGTTCTCTTAGATTCACTGTGTCTTTGTTTAATTTCTGTTTCCAAGATCTGCCCATTGCTGAGAGTGGGGTGTTGAAGTCTCCCACTCTTGTTGTATGAGGTGCAATATGTGCTTTGAGCTTTAGTAAAGTTTCTTTTATGAATGTGGGTGCTCTTGCATTTGGAGCCTAGATGTTCAGAATTGAGAGTTAATCTTGGTAGTTTTTTCCTTTGATGAGTATGAGGTGTCCTTCCTTATCTTTTTTGATGACTTTAGGTAAAAAGTCAATTTTATTTGATATTAGAATGGCTACTCCAGCTTGTTTCTTGGGACCATTTACTTGAAATTTTTTTCCAGCCTTTTACTCTGAGGTAGTGTCTATCTCTGTCACTGAGGTGCATTTCCTGTATGTAGCAAAATGCTACATCCTGTTTATGTATTCAGTCTGTTAGTCTATGTCTTTTTATTGGAGAATTGAGTCCATTGATATTGAGATATTAAGGAATACTGATTGTTGCTTCCTGTTAATTTTGTTGTTAGAATTGGAATTATGGTTTTTGATTTGCAAATATTTGTTGATAATTTTGCATCTATATGTTCATTAGAGATATTGGCCTGTAGTTCTCTTTGTATCTTTTTCTGGTTTTGATATTACACTAATATTGACTTCATAAAATGAGTTTGGAAATGTTACTTCTATTTCTGTCCTGTAAAATAATTTTTGAATCATTGGTTGTACATCTTTAAATGATTTTTTTTAGAATTCTACTGAAAATCCACTTGGACTTGGGATTTTTTTAATTAGATATTTTCTTTACATTTCAAATGCTATCCCAAACATTCCCTATACCCTCCCCCCGCCTTGCTCCCCTACCCATCCACTCCCACTTCTTGGCCCTGGCATTTCCCTGTACTGGGGCATATAAAGTTTGCAAGACCTAGGGGCCTCTCTTCCCAGTGATGGTCAACTAGGCCATCTGCTACATATGCAGCTAGAGACATGAGCTTTGGGGGTACGGGTTGTTCATCCTGTTGTTCCACCTATCAGGTTACAGACCCCTTCAGCTCCTTGAGTACTTTCTCTAGCTCCTTCATTGGAGGCCCTGTGTTCCATCCAATAGATGACTGAAAGCATCCACTTCTGTATTTGCCAGGCACTGGCATAGCCTCACGGGAAACAGCTATATCAGGGTTCTTTCATCAAAATCTTGCTGGCATATGCAATAGTGCCTGGGTTTTGTGGCTGATTATAGGATGGATCCCCAGGTGGGGTAGTCTCTGAATGGACCATCCTTTTGTCTTAGCTCCAAACTTTGTCTCTGTAACTCCAAAAGAAGTCACTTGATATGCACTCACTGATAAGTAGATATTAGCCCAGAAATTTAGAATACCCAAGATATAATTTACAAAACACAAGAAAGTCAAGAAGAAGGAAGACCAACGTGTGGATACTTCATTCCTTGTTAGAATAGGGAACAAAATGCCCATGGAGTTGGGATTTTTTACTGGAGATATTTTGTATATTATGTTATAGATCCTTGTTATAGATCTGTTAAAATTATTGATCTCAACTTTGCTTCACTTTGAAGAGTCAATATTTCTTGAAATGTACACCTTTCTTTTAGGTTTGAGAAATGACTCAACTGTTAAAGGGTAGACTCAAAACCAAAAATACAATATACTTTTTAATTTTAGGCCTTCATTATGTTTTTAATTTCATTGAGAACTGCTCTGACATCTCCCTAGTCACCACTAATTGTGTTAAACTTGGCCTTGTCTCTCAGTTAATTTGGCAAAGGATTTGTTAATGTTTTCTAGATTTTCAAAGAAGAAAGAATTCATTTCACTGAATATTTGTATGTGCTTCCTTGTTTGTTTCAATTTCATTAATTTCTGCTCTTTGTTTTGAGTCTTTCTTTCCATCTACTGCCTTAGAGATTAGTTTGGTTTTGCTTTCCCAAAGTCTTGGGGACCATCATTAAAGTATTAATTTGAATACTTTGTAGTATTCTTATGAATCTTTTCTTTCTTTTAAAAATTTCCTGACTCCTCTTCCAAGAGGTTCCCCGAGTTCTCAGGGAAGGGCTTCAAGGAAGACCTCCTATCTAGAGGTGTGTGTTATAAGGTTTCTTTCTGTCTACAGGCTATGGATCTGTGTATTGCTTCCAATCTGCTACAGGAAGAACCTCTCTGATTATGACCAAATAAGGCACCATATATTAGAATAGCAGAATGTCAGTAGAAGTCATTTTTTTATTTTTGTTTTAGATCAGTAGTATTTGGTTTTGCCCTAGGACTCTGGGCTATCTAGTCTCTGATTCTTGGACACCCAGGCAGTTTTGGGTATGGGTTCCAACTCACGGAGTGGGCCTTAAGTCAAACCAGGAGCTGGTTTGTTATTCACACAAGCTTTGTGCCAACATTGCCCTAGAATATTTTGTAAGGAGGACTGTAGTGCAAAGGTTTTGTAGCTGGGTTGGGACTCACATTTTTCTATTAGTAGCCTGCACAATACCTTCTCATACTAAGGACACTGGAACATAGGGATGGAGGTACTATATATGCACCAAGTCTATTCTTTGGTACAATTATCCCTCTCTTCATTTAAAAAATATGTTTTGAAAGTTTTTGTAAGGTTGCTTCAATGGTCATGAATTCCTCTAGACTGCTTTTTTCATGGTAAGTTTTTTTTTTTTTTTCTATTTCATTTATGATGGGAAGTTTTGCCAGGTAACATAGTCTGGTTTGGCATCTGTATTCTTTCTAAACTTGAAGCACATTACTTCAAGTTCTATTAGCTTTGGAGTTTCTATTGAGTGACCTTCAGTTATTTTTAAAAGTCTGAAATTAGTATGTGACTGAGTCTTTCTTTTAGCTTCCAATCTTCTTTCCTTGTTCTGTATATTTAGTGTTTTAAGTATACAATATTGCATGGGAAATTTGTTTTATAGTAATTTGTATTTTGTGTTCTGTGTGCCTACTATATCTGAATGGGCATTTCTTTTAGCATTGCAGTGAAGATGTGTCCTACACATATTTTTTTGTTTGTTTGTTTGTTTGTTTTTCGAGACGGGGTTTCCCTGTGTAGCCCTGGCTGTCCTGGAGCTCACTCTGTAGACCAGAATGGCCTCAAATTCAGAAATCTGCCTGTCTCTGCCTTCCAAGTGCTGGGATTAGAGGTGGATGCCACCACCGCCCAGCAGTGTCCTACACATTTGAACTAGAATTTGTCTATGCCCATAATTCAATAGATTTAGTCTTTTCATGGAGTCTCAAAGTTTTTGCACATTCCTCTGATGTATTTTCAAATTTTTATTATTTTCTTTAATTGAGTGATCTTATTTTTCCACTTTATCTTCGAGCCCTGCTATTCAATCTTCTCTGTGTTCCATTCTGTTGGTAAGGTTAGTCAGTAAATTTTTATTACGATTATTAAAGCTTTGTGACTATCTTCATTTCAGCTTGGGTTTTCTTCACCATTTCTACCTCTGTATTGAATTAAACTTTTATATGCTGAATTTTTGTCAATATTTCATTCAGGTATTTGCCTGCTTATTCTTGGACTTCCATCACCCCCCGCCCCACCTGCCCCCTTCATCATTAAACAACTGTAGGCTTTTACTTCAATTACTTCATTAAAATCCTTGAACTCTTTGAACATTTTTTGTAATTGTTCTTTTGACTTCTGTGTGTTAGGTTTCCTTGAAGTTCTCATTAGGGACCACTGCTATGGTATTGGTGATCTCTGGAGGGGAAATATTTTCAGAGTTTAATATTGATTGTGGGACATATGCATTTCATGCTAGGTTGTAGATTGTGTCCTTCAATATGAATTTTTAGCTTGCCTTGCTTGAGACAGGGTATCAACCATCTTCATTTGAGAGCATTCTAAGGGGGTAGAGTTAAAAGTAACAAGTCTATTTCCAGGGCTGCATTGGCAGCTAGAGAGGGTCCCAGTGTAGGTCAAAGGCCAGGCAACTTGAGATTCATGAGTGAACAAAGATAAAACAGTATGGGTGAAATGAGAGAAGTCTTGTCTCTTACCAGGAGCAGATGGAGTGAAGTTTCCTGGGAATCATTAGAAAATTAATGTTAAAGAAAAAAAATGTAATTGTCTCTTTTAATTCCTCAGATGGAGGGATGAGATAAGATCTGTACACAAGCTGTGAAAATACACAGCTTAGGCTGAGTGTAGAGCATTTCTTTCACTGTTCTAATTCTCCCTAGGCCTAAGTTTAGTACCTTTTAGCCTCAGTACAATCAAGTCATCCAAGTTGACTGATTCAAACTGGGGTCCCTTGGCTTCTAAATCATTATACTTGGAAAAACTGCCTCTAAATACCACAAACTGAACTACACTGACTTCACTAACTGTATTAAACAAAGAGAATTGAATGGAACTGAACAACCTCGGTGCACTCAACTGACTGCAATGTTCCTCGTTGAACTTCACTGTACTGCCTAAGCTCACTGAACTGCCCTCCACTCTCACTTATTCTGCACTGCCCTTATGTATCTCTCTTTCCTGTGCTAGTCTCATGAGAGTTGGGCATATCATCTCCCTGACTCATTCTCTTAAATCTTTCTCTGATACTTTGTCTGGTCCCTCAATTATACATCACATTCAAACATGGTTGCTTCCTTCTGCGAACTAATTTTACCTTTATTGTTTGGGATTAGAGGTGTGTGCTAGGGGCATAACTATATTCCACCCAGAGGAATTACAAGTATATGGTATGGCTGCATTCTAGCCAGTTCACACAGACCTAGGTCTTTGGATGTGATCCTTTGACAGAGCAGCCGTATTGCTGGATTAAAACTTCTCTACAAAATTTTAAAACACAGCATACCAAAAGTGTGGAGTTCATTTTGGCCCACAGTTTGACATACAATACGTCATGGAAGAAGCATAAGACAGCTGATCATGATGTAATTTCTCTAGGGCAGAAAGCACAGATTAACTAATCCTGTTGTTTAGCCCCCTTTCTCTATTCAGTCTAGGACCCAAGCCTATGAAATGATAATTGGCCAAATTTAGGGTGAGTCTTACCACATAAAATAACCTAGTTAGATATCTCATATAGCCACGCTCAGGGGATCATTTCCGAGATGATTCTACATCCTATCAATTTTTTATTAAATATTAACCATCAGTATTTTATAGTAATAAATGCTTTACTCTATAAAGGATAATATGGCACTGGAGAGTTAGCCCATGTTACTCTTCCAGGGTAAGTTCCCAGTACCCTTGGCAGCTCACTCTGTAACAAACAAACAACAATGATATATATGAATATATACATGTGTTCATAAACATAACATAATTTAAAAATAAAATTTAAAAAGGAATAAAGTTTCCTAATAAATAGCTTAATGCTATGCCTTAGAGAGTAATAAAAATAAAGTACAAACACAAAGTCAGCCATAGGGAAGTAATAAAAATACAAGCATTAAAAAATAAGTAAAAGTCAATAAACACTTGCAAAATATTACAAAATTTATGTATGAAATCAGAAATCAATATATTCATAATTATATAACCTATATATTAATATTGTAAAGACCTCAGAAGTAAACAGGATGATAAAGTTTAGTTTGTCACCACATTAATAATTATGTGGCAACATGTTTCATAGCTTGCATGATGTGGGAAACTTCCTAGAAATGTAACATACCAAAATGTAATTATGAACATATCAAAACTAGTTTGAAGTATTCATTTAAGACCCATAGGGGAAAAAAACAAAAAACAAAACAAACAAACAAACAAACAAAAACCCATAGAAATACAAGGGTCAAAACCAGAGCGCAACAAAGCTGAATTCTTCTTAACTTTCAAGGAAGAATTAATACCAGTACTTCTCAAGACCTTCCAGTAAACAGAAGTAGAAGGAACACTATACTCCCTAACATATTTCATGAACCTAGGACCACCTTTATCAAAATACCGAAGATACTACAGAAAAAAAAAAAAGACACAGCTCAATATCTGTGACAATTGAAGAAATATAGAAATTTTGCTGGATTAAATTGTAAAGCATATTACAATGATTGTACACTATGGAGAAGTGACATTTATACCTGGTACATGAGTCTGGCTTTGCAAATGCAAATCAATAAACATGATAAATAACATAGTGAGACAAAAGCCTTACTATGGCATGAGTGTAACTCTAATATTTTCAAAGCCTATTTTTTTATTTTTATATTTTATTTACTACTGTGTGATCATATATTTAAAACAGAAAATTAACTTCTTTCTAAGTCCATATTTTATATGTCTTTTTCTAACATTATCCTTTCTTTTATTAATTGGTTATTTTATTTATTTATTTATTTATTTATTTATTTATTTATTTATTTATGTTGTACCCCTCAGCAAACCTTCCATCCCATTCCCTCTCTCCTTTACCTCTAAGAGGGTGCCCCCCATCCACTCCCACCTTAGCTCTCTAACATCTCCCTATGCTGGGGCAACAAGCCTCCATAGGACCATAGGCCTCCCCTCCCATGGATGCCAAATAAGGCAATCCTCTGTTACCATGTATGTACCTTGAGCCACGGACCCATCCACATATACACTTTGGTTGGTGGTTTAATCTTGAGAGATCTAGGGGATCTGGTGAGTTAATATTGTTGTTCTTCCTATGGGGTTATAATCCCCCTTAGCTCTTTCAGTCCTTCCCCTAACTCTTCCATTGTGATCCCCTGGCTCAGTTTGATGGTTGTCTGTATCTGCATCTGTCTTAGTGAGATGCTAATGAAGCCTCTCAGAGGACAGCCATACTAGGTCAAAGCTTTAACCTCCCTTTTAGCCCACCACCCACCAGAGTTAGTGGGAAAGAAAGAATACAGGGGAAGTGGACCTGTTTAGAAATGGTTCTATGGAGCAAATCCCATCTGTGTTGTCTGGAAATAGGCAGTTCAGTTCACAGGCTAACAGTAGCAGTTCAATTCACTTGCAAACACTTCACTGATACACCAGCAGTCCAGTTCAATAGAGTCTAAATAAGCAAACATGAATCAGCAGCGGTGGCACTACCTAGAAGAGATAGCAAGGCCTCAGTCTCTGCATAAGACAACAGCAGGGACCAAGGCCAACAGGAACACATTGAAGCAAAGATCAGCTAAGATAGGAGACCAAAAAGTGTTTACCTATGCAAGCAAGCCAAGCTCATCCTCTGTCCATGTTGGTCAAGTCCTTCAAGTCTTTTTTATACTCCCTCCAAACATCACATGTCCTCCCTGGGTCCTGCCTCACCATAGGTCTTGCCTCACATGTGAGTCTGTCTCAACAGACATCACTCTGCCAATCAGCTCCAGTCTGAGGAAACGGCAAGAAGCCGCAGCACACCACTAGATGGTGCATTTCTCTCTATAGGGTCCCAAAAATAGAGCTAAACTATGCAATATAAGGTGGACCAATACGTGTGTGTTGTTATTAAAGAATCCTTTGCTGTGTTCCTTTTATGTGCTTGCTTTAGCAGAACGTCCTTTCACCTGTGTCTGCTTCATCAAAACATTCATTCATGTGTTTGCCTTAGCAAAACACCATCCAACACAATTGACTTTTCAAAGAACCCTTAAGTTTCCACTTCACGTGGGCATTTCAATTACTCGCAACCCCATCCCCCAGTAGAGAAAGCTCAGCATCAGATCTTTAAAAAAAATAAATAAATAAATAAAAAAAAAAAAGACAACACTGCCAAGCATGGTGGTATGTGTCCTTATTCCCAATGTTTGGGAGATAGAGGAAAGTTGTCTCTAAATTCAAGGCCAGCCAGGGCTACTTGTTACAAACTTGTCTGAGCTTCAGAGATGGCTCAGATATTAAGATAACTTGTTGTTTCTACAAGAGACATAGATTTAGTTTCTATGGCAAAAGAATTATCTCTTTGATAAATAGTTCTATGAAAAAGAAAATTGGGTCCATATACAAGTGTGTGTGTGTGTGTGAGGGAGAGAGAGAGAGAGAGAGAGGGAGAGAGAGAGAGAGAAAGAGAGAGAGAGAGAGAGAGAGAGAGAGAGAGAGAGAGAGAGAAAGAGAGAATGTGTGTGTATATTTATATAGTTAGGGTTAGGGTTAGGGTTAGGGTTAGGGTTAGGGTTAGGGTTAGGGTATAGGTTATAGTATATACATTAAAATGGATTTAAAACCCTTGAACATTAATGATAAATTCTATAAAACCCACATAAAGAAATATATAATGGAAACTCCTTGGCAATATTTCTTAAATACTATACCAAAATTAGAGGCTTCAAAAGTAAAAATAAGCAAATGGGATTACATCAAGGTACACAGCAATATGCCACAAAGTCAAAAGGCAACCTACAGCTTGGAAGAAAAATATCTGCCAATCTGTGCCTAGTAGGAAGCTAATGTTAGTATCCAGATTCATGAGATACTTTTTTTGTTTTTAACTAAATAACAAGGAAACACAAAACCTGATTTATAATGGGGAGTAATTGAATCAGATACATCAAAAGAAGAGTTAGAAATGATCAGCAGGTATAGGAAAAGGTGGTCAACCTCACTAGCCATCAGTGAGCTATAGACAAATGCCACCATAAGATAACACCTCATACCTTAAAATAGTTGTTATCAGTATGGAAGGAATGTTGGCACAAAAAGACCTGGAAAAAGGAAATGCTCAAACACTGTTTCTGGAAATGGATATAGACACAATTGTTATAAAAGCAATATGGGGTTCCTCAACAAGTTAAAATAGAGTCACCAGAGGAAACAATAACCCCTCTTCTGCGAATATGCTCATAGGAAATAAAACAACACTAACTCGATCTCAAAGGAGATTTTTGCATTTTACTACAACATGAATAGACATAGAACACATTGTGTTAAGTGAAATTGAACAAAAGAGAAAAGAAATCACAGAATTGTGTAGTCTTACTGTTAGAGGGATGGGGAAGGGAAAGGGAGGATACCATACAGCTGTATAGCTGGATGCTCTTAGAGGACTCCCAATGATGGGAATGGGGGTAACTCTCTTTTGTCTGAACTTGGGACCCTTTACTTCCTACTGGGTTGCTATATCCAGCCATGATATGAGAGTCTGTGCCAAGTCTTATTTTATCTTGTTATGCTATATTCTGTGGCTATCCCTGTGAGTCCTGCTTTTGTTTTATTTTGTTTTGTTTGTTATATTTTGGTTTTGATTTGTTTTGTTTTTTGAAGGGAAACAAAGGAGGAGTTGATTTGGGGGAGAGGAGAATTGTGGGGAGGGAGTAGGAGGAGTATAGAGAGGGGAAACTCTGATTGGGAGGTAACATATGAGGGAAGAATAAAAGTTTAAAAAGTATGAAAAGAGTGGCATGATATAGCTTGAAGGTACAAATGCAGAGCAAAAGTTATGAGGATCTAGCATATCATGAACAATATAGATACTATAGCCAGATATTTTTCTAAAATTATAGCCCTGGCAGAGTGTGGGTAGTGCTTGTGAGATGATGAATATGTTTGTTTCATAGCAGAAGCTGTTTTGAATCATGTAACAACAACATACCATAAATATGCACAATAAAATGTATTTTTAAGGAAAAAATATTGTCTGATTATGTTCATCCTAGAGTAGTCATATTTACTGTAATAAAAAGTCTAAGTGTAGTGTCAGGGGCTGAGTATGAGGTAGAAATCCAGAGTTAGATAGAGACCAAGTTCATTTTGGAAAACAAAAGCATTCCCAGAGTGAATGCTGGGTCACTCAACGGTGTTCACTTGCTAACTACAGAATGCATATTTAGGTAGATGGACTGATAAATGTTTTGCTATACACATCTTGACATAATTAAACTTCATAAAGTCATTCAAATATAGATTATATTTTAGAAAAAATAGCTTTCCTTGACTGTCAATGAAATCATGAGTAAATGCATTTAATAACTACTTCATTATTAAAGTCCTCATTATGTGGTCATCTTGTATCTTTCATCAAGACTCCAAACTTCTAGAAGACAGGGATGATCTTAAACTCCGTGTGTATGTTCCCTGTTCCTTAGCACAATGTATGCCGAAAACTCCTGTCAAGGGAAATCATTATGTGGTGGTCCCTTCTACAGTGAGGACAATCAAGTTAGCAGTGCCAATAATCCCATATGAACCTTTCCCAAATTTTGGATTAAAAATCCAAACTTAATCTTCTGATTTTGAGTTTAAGGAGATGTCTAGGAAGCAAGAGTAATGTACCAGTAGTAGACATGAGTTTGCTGTGTCTCTTCCTGTTTGAGAGGCTCATTTGTAAAATAGTTCTTCCATGAAGGTAAGGCGTGGGTCATATACTCATGTATTGCTCAAGTATTGCTAATTCACCTCCTTCAAGTTCTCTGAAGGTTTATTTTCTCCATGGAATTAACTTAAAATACCTATTCATGCATAATAAATAGCTTTACTTTTAGCTCTGCCTGGATTATATACAGTGACTTGAGTGCTGAGTGTTGATTGTCTTGTTCTGTGGTATTAGGCAAGTCATGCCTTATGTCATCTATCCTTAAATGACACCTGGGCTCTTGTCATGCTCCTGAGATCATGCTTCTGAAACAAAGTAAAGAAATTTCTTTAAAATCATTTTATCCTTTCTTGGCAACCTACTGCTATTGCATTTTTCCCTTCATAAACATGTCTATTGGATTCGAGACAATTCTGCATCAGTTTGGAGCCCTAAACATTCTTTCACCCCAGTTGCAATCATGAAGATAGTCATGTTTTTTGTAGATGTTTCGTTTCTCACAAAGGATTTGATTGAACCTAGAGATATGGTTTCAGCGATGAGGGATAGCATTTGTGCTGCCATGTAGAACAGGAGTTTGTGTATTCCCAGACACTGATGAAGAACTGGAGAACGTTACTCATATGAGGCCAGTAGCAGATTCTGGGCAAATTGGTAGGGATCATTGTAAGATCTGAATCACGACTATTATCTTAAGATTCTGAGTGTCTCAATGAAGTTGGTTGAACTGGCAAAAATGTCTGTTCTCGCTTCTGCACACCACCAGAGAGCTATAAAACTGATGCGAGTGGAAAATTCAACTCTAGCAGAAATTACAACTCTGAAGCCAACATTTCCAAGTAAACTGAGAACCGACCAGAATGTTTAAAAAAAATAAATGACCACAAACCATATAAAATATTCAGACCTTAGTAAAAAGAAAAATACTCCCAGGACTCCAAAAGTTTGATTTATTAAAGTCCCTGGTTCTTGCAAATGCATAAAATTGCACAATTGCTCATAGAGAATCAGTCCTCACTGCATTTTGTACCATGTAGAAGCTTTAAAGAAAAACTATATTTATGTATGGGGCCTATGAGCACTATGATTTATTAGGTAATTTCCCCCATGTGTAAAGCTCTGTGAGCCCCAGGCCCGGAGCGGAACCCAAAGCAGGAGAAATCAACATGTAGGTAGCACGTGGTGGGGAAAGTGTCCAGCTTCAAGGGAAGATTGCAATTTGACAGAAACAAGACAAACTATGAAGGCTGAGAATCTTAAAAAAAAAAAAAAAAAGAAAATGTTCCCTTTGTAGTCCATCAAGTGAAGCAGGAAGATTTGTCGAGAGGAAAGCCATTTGATCCACACCTAACTATGTTCCTCCCACTCCTCTTCCAAGAAGACAGAGGTAGCCATTCAGTGGGCTGGCATAAACAGTGTAGACATTGTGATCTTACTGAATGTATCCAGCGTGTGAGCTAGAAGCTCATCCTCCTTGGGCTACATTCCTTAGGGGGTAATTCAGTCGTGCTTAACCACAGGATTAAATTTTGCTCCACACTGCAAGAATCATTCTACTCTGGAGATGTAAAGGCAGCGAAGACAGGAATCAGTCAAAATCCTCAAGTCATGTCTGTTCCTGAGGGAAATTGGTCCTTCAGTCGGAAATCACCCAAACCTCTACATCTACAACCTGGATGCTTGGGATATTCAACATTCTTTAAGGAAAGCTCCTTCCAACCGATGACTAGGAGCTAGATACAGCCAGTGGCGCTTGTTCTTACAAGCAGACACATAGTTCACAAGGAATCTCGCCACTTTGCATAGTTTCTTTTCATGGGATGATCCCATAGCTAGACTTAATGTAAGGTTATAGTGAAATGCTTAACTAGAAATCCATATGTGAAAATCCAAGTTTTTCTTGAACCATACAGGTTTTATGTCCCAGTTAACTCATTGCAAACTTAAATAGAGTAAGTTTTTAAAAATACATTTAATAATCACCAACTGAATATAAGAGCTTAAAGCAGTCTAGTCTAAATGTACTCAAAACCCCAAACCAGTTTCCACTGAAGTGCTGGCTTTCTGCTGAGTACTGCAGTGAGTTAAACAGCATAAAGGCCCTACTGGCACACATTTGTAGCCTTTCAAGCCAAATCTCCTTTGTGGAGCTATCCAAGCCGAGCACCGCTATTAAGAATATACTTGCATATACGTACATGTATGAATCTGCAGATGGATAGCCTATTCTGTCTCCTGTGAGAATGCTCATGGCATATGTAGCTTAGTTTAGGTTTCAATGTTGCTATCCATCTGCAGGGAGCTGGCGATGCTCCCCACAAGCCTGACCTGGAGAAGCTCCCACTTGTGCTTCCCTTAAGAGAAGGAATGGCTTTACTTTCTTTTTTTTTTTTTACATTTTTTCCATTTTTTATTAGGTATTTAGCTCATTTACATTTCCAATGCTATACCGAAAGTCCCCCATACCCACCCACCCCCACTCCCCCTTTTTGGCCCTGGCGTTCCCCTGTACTGGGGCATATAAAGTTTGCGTGTCCAATGGGCCTCTCTTTCCAGTGATGGCCGACTAGGCCATCTTTTGATACATATGCAGCTAGAGTCAAGAGCTCCGGGGTACTGGTTAGTTCATAATGTTGTTCCACCTATAGGGTTGCAGATCTCTTTAGCTCCCTGGGTACTTTCTCTAGCTCCTCCATTGGGAGCCCTGTGATCCATCCATTAGCTGACTGTGAGCATCCACTTCTGTGTTTGCTAGGCCCCGGCATAGTCTCACAAGAGACAGCTACATCTGGGTCCTTTCAATAAAATCTTGCTAGTGTATGCAATGGTGTCAGCGTTTGGATGCTGATTATGGGGTGGATCCCTGGATATGGCAGTCTCTACATGGTCCATCCTTTCATCTCAGCTCCAAACTTTGTCTCTGTAACTCCTTCCAAGGGTATTTTGTCCCCACTTCTAAGGAGGGGCATAGTGTCCACGCTTCAGTCTTCATTTTTCTTGAGTTTCATGTGTTTAGCAAATTGTATCTTATATCTTGGGTATCCTAGGTTTTGGGCTAATATCCACTTATCAGTGAGTACATATTGTGTGAGTTCCTTTGTGAATGTGTTACCTCACTCAGGATGATGACCTCCAGGTCCATCCATTTGGCTAGGAATTTCATAAATTCATTCTTTTTAATAGCTAAGTAGTACTCCATTGTGTAGATGTACCACATTTTCTGTATCCATTCCTATTTGAGTGTTAACCCATGGTTTCCAGTCAGTGACAAAGTTCCTTTTAAGGGAGTGTGAAACTGAAGGAGAAAAAGAGGGTTTCATTTGGCTCACTGCAGGCTTGTCCTGCCAACTATGTTTTCTGCAACAGTGTTTTGTTGTTTTTGTTTTATTTTGGTTTGGTGTGAGAAGCATAGTTCTCTAATTTCTTAGGCTCTCTTTTTCTACGATTTGACTATTCAACACTCCACCATATTTAGAGATAATATTCAAGGGAAATGAAAAAGGATTTACCACACCTGAGCACCTACTTTTGTTTTATTCCCTCTCACTGATAAGAACTTTATTTTTACAGTCATCCATTCATTTTATAGAGTGCTAGGATCCATAAAGACAGTCTGACTCTTTCAAGTAAATTATGTACTTTGAACATCTTAATATCCAAATTATTTACTTCCTGTAGCCCTCTACTCCATTCCCCTCCTGCTATAAATTTACATATATAAGCATATACACATAAACATAGATGCATATAAATACATGTTGTGTGTATTATATATATGTACATATGTATGGTTTTAGATATCTATATAAATCTATGTAAATCTAGAATCTACATTTTGCAAGTTTAAGAAAATGTTTCTGTACTTCTGTTTCCTCTTTGACCCAAAGTGGCAAATAGGCCATTAGAAATTAATGTGCTGGCTCAGGATTGTGTTCATGCCTGTAATCCACGTACCCCAGAGTCTGAAGAAGAATTGTGAGTTATAGGCAGCTTGGGCTATATAGTGAAACTCTAGCTCAAGAAAAAGTACATTGTTTAAGTTGCTTCATACCAAGTGCTTAATAAAAAGTGGAAAATCACCATAATTAAATTAAAAATATATGTGAAAGGTTCATACCTACCATTTGTTTGACCACCTCCAACTTGCTTTAGAAATCCAAGCAGACTCTTTTTCACACATTCTATTCATCCATTAATAGGAAAATTCTTGTATTTACTTGATGTTCTTAAAGCTCTCTGGCTACTACAGCTGTTTGCAACACACTTGGAATCTTTTTCTTAAACAGAAAAGAGATCATGATAGCTTCCTCCTGCATTTGGAGCCCAGCAGAACTATCCTTGAATGCTGGAAACAGTGGTGGTGAGCACTATCATCATGTACTAGACTGACTCATTATGCTTTAAAAATGTCCAGAGAAGGGAAGATGGCTCTATGGGTAAGACTTCTTATGCAAAAGTTGGTGACTAACATGGTAAAGGAGAAAACTCTTGCTCTATTCAAGAGCAGTGGCACCCCTTTCTGTCTCTTATCCTTGCACTCCCTGTCTCCCTACATCTATCTCTCCCCTGGCACATACACATACACACACACATACACACACACACACACACACACACACACACACACACACACGAATAAATATTAATTTAAAAAGAACATTTCACAATTTTATTGTTGGTGTTCATACCTCACATTCTTCATATAATGACTCTTGCTATGAAGTCCTTATCAACCTATGTGATTTCAAAGAGAAACTCATAAAAAAATTAAGTTAATATTATTTATTCATTATCCTAGTAGATGACCAAAATTTGAAGGGTTCTGTCTTTCCTTTTATTCTTTAAACTAGATCAGAATTCCTCTTCTCTTCTCAGAACTATTGTTAAAACAATAATAGTAAGAGTATCAATGACTTTTTACTTAACATAGCAACCAGTAAGCAAGCTAGACAATTTCCAGGGACCTCTAAGTGCTACTAATGCATTGCTATCATTCAGCAAGCAAGGTGTCTGCCGTTTGCAATACACCAAGTATCAACACACACACACACACAATTAGTGTGAACAGACTATCATGAAACACCATTCATTGTCAACCTTCAATTTTAGAGCTCTATGAGACTTAATTGCTAAGATTTCAGTTCATAAAATTCCAAGTTAAAATTGAAAATATACCTCCTTGCTCTCTTTCAAATTCATAGCTTCTTTTTCATTAATTATTATTACATTTATATGTATATGCACATACAGATATATTCCTAATACATAAATACAACCTAGTTAGTCTGTATATTACTTGCATATATGTTTTCAGGGATGACCATTCTGTATTAGATAGCCAGTTGGTCTTATTTTCCCTGGGAAAGACTATTTTCCCATTTCTAGCATTCTTTAGCTCTCTGTAGCTATTTTTATGGAGTTGAAGCCTCCTGGCCTTTACCTCATCCACATTAGCATCTCTATTGATGTTTTAATTGTTCAGCTCATTTTTAGACAGTCATGTTGGTGAGACTTTATATGTATAGCTCCTGAAACCCCTAGGAGACACACTTCAGAGCAAACTCCCTGTTCTTCTGGACCTTGCGATCTCGTTTCCTTAATTCTTCTGCAATGATGCCTGATCCATAGGTTCAGGAGTTGTGAGCATTATATGGGAGGATTTAGAGAGAGGAAAAGGAATTGGAAATTATGTAACTTTATTATGATCTCAAAAAGTAAAAAGAAAAAAATAATTTTAAAACTATAAGTACACTTTAGCTTGAAAATGATGCCATATTTTGTCAATGTTGTTTCAAGAATTTGAATCTTAAAACTATGCAAAATTATAAAACTTTAAGGAGTAAGTAATTATGTATATTACATGTCTAGCTACCTTACTCTTTGAGACTTCAGGAGACATAACACTTGACATTTGTATTTTAAAAATTCTAAGAAGTACCAATAAGATAATTGATTTACTTCCATTTTAGTTTACCAATAAATTAAAGTTGTACTGACTACTTGGTTAATTGGAGGATGGATGAAAGACTATTGGGGACATCTTTCTAAGTAAGACTAAGTTATGGGGAAGAAATATAAAATGTAAGAAGAGAACAGCTTTATGGTCAATACTAATGAGATCATCCAAAAATATTGAGTGGTTTCATAGTCCCCTTATTTGGGGCCCAACTTGATTTACTGATAATATGTATTTTAAAAACAAGAAACATATCCAAACCTCAGCTCAACAGGAATTTAATTAACACTGCTGTAAAAGTAGAAGCAGGGAAGTGAAAACCATAACTCAGTTGACTGGAAGGTTCTAGGTTGAGTATACATGAGAGCCCTGGGGAGCATTCTGGAAAGAATGCATTCTCATAAAAGACTTGACCCCTTTGATCACCCATTAGAAACAGCTTTTCATATCAAACATGTTAGAAGCCATCAAAACTAGTTCATGAGTAGGAGGAGACCATGAGATATATCATCCATGTATCTGAAGACCAAACATAAGATTGACAAGTGAAACGTTCTGTAGAATTGTTTTCTTTCTTCTGCATTTCTTTCAAAGAAAAATAAAGAGCTGAAGAATAAAGCTTTGTGGAAAGAATTCAAAGGTTTTTTAAAATGAAAAACATTACAAGAATTATTTTTAAACTTGGGTCTTGCTTTTAAACAAATATGACACATGCCATTTAAAAACTTCAAGATGAGAGAATTAAAGAAATATCCTTGCAATTAAAATAGATGATTTCAATCTTCCAGTGAGTACTTAAACATCCACAGGAGCCTGGGGAGTAAACGAGGAGGTTTTGTTGTTGCTTATTTTTAGATCTCATTTGTTTTTCTCCTTTATTCCAAAAGGGTAACTGCAACCATTCTCCAAGTCCTTGGTATGTATGAGGACCTAGTCTCTGCATGTTTTCCAATTTGCTTGGAATAGGAAGGTGTTCTCTAGCAGTTGAAACAGACATCTCTTTCACACTATCTGTCAGGTCATGTTAATTAACTGGATGAGCCTCAAATACTAAACCCACAATGACTTATCTCTTATTCTTCCTGGACAAATACCCATCCATTAGTGTTGCCAGGGGCCTCTGATCTCCAGAGTTATTTTAAGTAGCCACCATCTAGATCTTAGAAACAGAGATATCCTGTATAAAGAGAGCTCTGGAATGACTTCCAATGAAATGCTTAGCCCTAAACCAATCCACAAGAAACATTGGCCAAAAAGAGTCACATTAATTAGAAGGTACAATGTTACTATGCACCAGAAATATCTGTAAAATCATGTTAAGCATGAGCATATGTGTAGCTGTACACCTACACAAATTATTCTGGGCCCGGTCTTCATTTTTCCCTAGTATAAGTCAGTACATCAATTCTGAAAACACTTAGACTATAGCATGTGATATTATTTTGTCTCCTTCTACCTCTTTGTCATCAGACATAATTTTAGGTTAAATATATAGACCATTTGAACTGTTATCATCAAACTAGATATTATCTATAGTTACCTTTGACCTTAAGTTTTCATAAGCCAGATAACAGACAACTCACTATAGTAGTTATACTTGTTTGAAGATTTGTGTCCTATAATAGCAATTATATGTGGTCAACCACTATCTGAAAATATTCATAAAAATAAGTTTTTTAGAAAACTTATTCATATATTTTCTTTTGTATGGCATCATGAGTAACATAATGAATTCTCATATGTCCTGCTCCATTCTAACAAACATGTGACTCTTCCTTTTTTTCATTTTATCTGTTTTGGATACATCTCTTAAGATTAGTCACTTAGTATATATTTCAATGATAATATTGGTTGTTAACGTAGTGGAGCACTTGCATTATATCCCAGCAACCATTTGTACAGTAGCCTATGCTATGTCAATTAACCCATTTTATCTTATTAGATATGTACTAAATCATCCCACTTTATTACAAGAAAGAACTTCTGAGTAAGAACGTGTTCACACAGCTTTATTATAATATACTGCTAAAATTTTCATTTTGTTATTATATACTGATCTGTTTTGTCTATAGTTTATAGTTTACAAACTGAACTTTAAAATATAGATGCATAGAAAGCACTTTACATATAGGGTTCAGAACAATTTGCTTCTTTCAAGTATCTACAGGATCTTAAAATATATGCCTGGAAGATAAAAGAGCTGTCGTAGTTATCAATCCATTGAGAATCTCTGTTTTCGTATTCATTAATAGAAAATTTTTGTTGTGAAATTATAGCACAACAGAAGAATCATTCATTGAAAAATTCTTCCTTCCCACAAAATCTACAAAAATGGCTCTGCTGCCTAATTAGGAAAAGAAAAGCTTTTAAAAAATTAATTTTAATAGCTGTCAATTTGATAAATACTTTTGGATATGGTGTGAGGATTTTACACCTATTTTGAAAAAAAAAATGCCATCATAATAAAGTAAGATCATGTCTAAATTTATCTTCAGTGAAAATTGTGGAAGGCCTACAGCAAGTGCCTTATGGTATTGTTTTGGATTCTTACCTTTAAGAATATTTAATTGTGATATACTACTTCTATGACAAAAATACATTAAATAAAAGTTTAGGTGCACCAATGTGGAAGCTTTCTTACTTACCAAATAAAAGTGAGCTCAGAGCTCTTGAATAGATAGGGAAAGGGAAGTGGGCTGCTTCCAGTTGAGGGAGGGGATAAGCCTCAGAGGGGTTCATTAGTTCATCTCTCGCTCCCTTCTTGATGGTTTCTGGGAAACTTCAGAAATCTTCAGGATTCTGTACAACACAAACAATTTTTTTTATAAAATTTCAAGACTTTAGCAAGGGGAAAAACACAGAAAAGTGGGCTGGGGTGGCACAGAAAATGACTGCACAGCAACATGCACAGAAGCAAATAGATGGGCTTTGGGGCTTTCATATTTGTTTTATCTTGGATGATCTATGAGTCTGAAACAGGACTTGCCAACTATAAACATGGCTCCTTGATCTGCACTTAATAATTGTACCTGTAAGTGTACAGGCAGAATGCTGTGAAAAATTCATTTCCCTGAACTTTGCAATGAGCTGAGAAAAGACAGAATAAAAGTGCCGCAGGCTGTATAAAGTCCATGCGAATATTTATAAATGCATGGTAATAAATTATTCTTGATTTTCATTGTCTTATGAGTAGTATATTACTCTGAGTTTATTTAAGACATTAACTTAACATCACAAAAATAGATACATGTGCTTTCCCTTGAATTTGCAGTGTTTTATTCTCCTAGAATTGTTCATTAAAATAAAAAATAAGAATGGGAATGATATTTTATTCATGTAAAAAAAATAATAATTGTACCTGTGCTTAGGAGTGAGAAAGGCATTATATCTGAGGTGTTATAGAATAAAAATAGAAGTCATACTTACTTCCTACCTCTGATGAATTTGTACATAGTTGAAAGAAGGAAAAACAACTTTTCTAAATGTATTGTTCACCCATTTTTCATCCAGCATTCACTTACTCAACAAAGTGTTTATTAGCGTTTCTTAGATGTACTATTGGGGCTTTGTTATGTCTTTTTTGATTCTTCTGTATTTTGTCCGACCTCACAGTTTCCTTTTCTGTTTCTTATTTTAATCTCCTCCTTTTCCTTCTTCCCCTTTACCACTACCACCATCTAAAACAGCCTTGCAAACTAATTAAAACCTGGAATTTCTTTTAGCATGAAAAATAGTCTTTTATTATATATTGGTGGTAAGGAAGTAAAATGAAAATGAACACTTAGAAGTCAGGTTATATCTTTATGAGTGACTGAGCTTCATTAAAATACAATTATCAATCCATCATCAAATATATGTGACTAATAAAGTCATTCCTGTTTTGAATAGCTGTAGTGAGTGTGAAAGGAAGAGTAAGATGAAGACATAAAGAAGTCCTTGGTCAAAGAAAGGCTTAGGGAAAGCTACTATATAGAAGAAGAAGAAAAGCCCAGAGCTGCAGAAGTCATTAGTTTTGCCCAGAACAAACTGGAAGCATTGCACAGCAGTGTCTGTGCAGTACAGCTGCAGAACAAAGGCATTTCTGCAAGAATGATGGATGGGCTCACATGACTTATGGAGACTTAACAAAACAGCAGCACAAGCTGACTTCCCACAACAGGGTCTTGTCCCCTGAGGATTCAAGGAACTTGAAATTCAATGAGGAAAAACAAATCCTCAACCAGAGATGATAAGGAAATGAGACTGAGACTCTCAAAGACATGCCAGAATTTATGCATACTGATCCTCTGGCCTTTGGAGGCCTTAGCAAACCTCAGTCACTCATGATTCCCAAAATACTTGTGGGAACTCTTCCACCTGCCCTCTAAGGATCACTATGCAGTATTTTCAGAAGGTTTGTTTGAAATGACTGTCCAGCTCTTGTCCTCCTCTCCTCCACTGCTGCCATTCAAAATCCCACACATCTTTCTAGCCTTAATTTAAGTATCACAGATAATCTCTCCCAATTCAAAATGTCTATAGAGCTGTTTCTCAGCTCGGTTATAGCATTAATATATTCTACTTTAGTCACTGGTCAACATATTTTCTATATGTGTGGATCTGAGAGAGGTGGGCAGGGTGACAGGGCTAGAGAACATGCATTTAAAGACAAACCAATAATTAAGCTTAAGCCATGGTGGCACAAGGCTGTGTTTCCAGCTTTCAGAAGACTGAGGCATGAGAACCTTGAATTCAAGGCCAGAGTGGGACACATACTAAGATCCTGGCCTAAAACAAAAGTATTCGCAGTAATAAAAGGAAATGAGCAAAGAAATTTTAGGCTAGGATTATTTTGTTTCAGCATATATTGATAAGAATGTGAAGTATACATATCATATTCAAAGTTCTATAGAAAATAAAGAAACCTATTTTACTCTCACTATCTCTGAGTAGAGAACAGAATTTTTTTTTTGTGTCTAGCATGAATTTTCTTTACTGTACATTTTTCTCATCCACAGGCAGGCCAGAGTAGTAGGTGAAAAAGGAGTGGTCCAACAGAATCTAAGGATGGCTCATTAATTTACTCCGACTAATGTGGACACAGAGATTGGTCTAGGAAATAGTAGGTATCTCAGATCTAATCAGCTCTTTATCTTACATCTCACCATATAGAATTAGGTGAGAAGCATTTGGGGTTATAAGGCTAGCATAAGGCTATTAGTGTGTGTCTGCTACAGGGGAAAAAATAAGTAGCCAGACAGAGACAGTCTAAAGAGATAGAGGAGACAGATTTCTTAAATTACCATTCTAACCCCAAAGTTATGGCTGCTTGGGTTGTTTCATATTGATTTTTGAATCTTTTATTTTTGTAGTTTTGGAGAATAAAATCAGAATTGATCTAACAGCTGAGGGACATACACATGTGCTTAAGTCTTTATTTGTATGATATATACTAATATCATTTTCATTGACTCAGATTTAAATTAGTTTCTATCACTTAAAGTCAAGTATCCTTGCTCAGTGAACATTATTGAAAGCCATTAGTATTTTTTAAACCTGGAGAGAACAATCTTAAGGAGAAACAGAATCAAGTAACAAGTGACGTCATTTCATTCTCACAGATGATCTTGCTTTATAAAACTAAGTCTTGTATCTTCATCTCAAAAAGATAGTTCTTGTCTGTGTTTAAGGAGAAAAGAGAGGATCACAGAGGATGATGTACTTCCACTTAGATATTTGTAAACGTGATTTCAACTTTCAAACTAAAACACAAGAGAAATGTGGATACAAAGAGGCTGAACAACATCCCAGTTAGAGTCACATCTCAGCAGTGACATGTGTAAAGGTAATAAGAGGTCAAGAGGAAACACACCTTCCTTCTTTCTTATCCCTGAATCCTTATGAGAAAAGAGTCATGAATAATTTACTCCTTGTGCTGTAATAATTGCATCGCCTACAAAAAGGATGAACTTTTGGTGACCAGCTATCTAAAACTGCAAAATACCAACCATAGTCTAACAGGAAGGGGCTGGTTACCTAGACTTGGATGAGAGAATATACTGCTATGTTTGGGAAGGTTTTTGTGAACCTTATATTCTGTTAAAGCACGTAAAAATCATAAAAGACTATCTCAGAATCAACTTCCCTGCAAAGACTAAGTGAACTATATAAAAAAAAATTTAGAAACAAATTCAGAGAAATTGCATTACAGAATCCACTTACAAAATTTAATAGTTTTTCTATATACCAATCAGATAAACTCAGAGAAAAAGATCATGGGCATATTCCACTCACAATAAACTAAAAGAAAATTAAATATTTAGGAATAAACCTAATCAAGCAGGTAAAAGACCTCCACAATGAATACTTTGAATCTCTGAAGTATCTTACAAAGCAGAGCTATTGGGACAGACTTTTTATTTACCCTGGAAGCAAGGCCAAAAATTCACAGGTGTGACTATAGAATACGAAAGAGCTTCTGCACAGCTGAAGGAAGAACAGTCATCTCAGTGAAGAGGAGGCACACAGAGTGGAAAGGAAGCCTTGCCAGTTACACATCAGACAGAAAACTAATATCCAGAATATTTAAACAACTACAAAGAGTGAAACCAAACCAAACAAAACCAACCAAACAACAGCAATGAACCATTCAAAAGTTTATTATGGATTTGATCAAAGAATTCTCAAAAGGAGAAGTAAAAGTGGTTAAGAAATATATTGAATTTGTATATCCAGTCTGTTAGCTTATGTCTTTTTATAGGTGAGTGATTCTTTGAGAGAATCAACAAGATAGATAAGACCCTAGCCAAACAAACTAAAGGGCCCAGAGACAGTATCCAAATTAACAAAGTCAGAAATGAAAAGGGAGACATAACAACAGAAACCGAGAAAATTCTAAAAAAAAAGTCATCAGATCTTACTACAAGAGCTTATACTCAACAAAACTGGAAAAGCTGGATGAAATAGATGATTTTCTACACAGATGCCACATACCAAAGTTAAATCAAGAGAGGTAAACTATCTAAACAGGCCCATATCCCCTAAGAAACTTGAAGAAATCATTAAAAAACTCCCAACCAAAATAGTAATAATAATAATAATAATAATAATAATAATTTTAAAAAGCCCAAGGCCAGATGGCTTTAGTGCAGAATTCTAACAAACCTTCAAAGAAGATGTATTACCAATATTCATCAAACTATTCCATAAAATAGAAACAGAATGAACACTACCTAATTCATTCTATGAAACTACAATTACTTTGGTACTTAAACCATGCAAGGACACAACACAGAAAGAGAAAACTTCAGACCAATTTCATTTATGAATATCAATGCAAAAATACTCAATAAATTTATTGCAAACTGAATCCAAGAACACATCACAGCCATCATTCACCATGATCAAGTAGGCTTTATCCCAGGGATGCAAGGTTGGTTCAATACACAAAAATCCATTAATATAATTCACTATATAAACAAACTCAAAGAAAAAAATCACATGATCATCTTCTTAGATGCTGAAAAGGCATTTGACAAAATACAACACCCCTTCATGTTAAAAGTATTAGAGAGATCAGGAATTCAAGGCCCATACCTAAACAAAATAAAAGCAATTTACTGCAAACTAAATGCCAATATTAAATTAAATGGAGACATACTTAAAGCAATCCCACTAAAATCAGGGACAAGACAAGGATACCTACTTTCCCCATATCAATTGAATATAGTACTAAAGTTCTAGCTAGAACAATAAAACAACAAAAGCCGATGAAGAGAATACAAATTGGCAAATAAAAATAAATCAAGGTATCACTATTTGTAGATGATATGATAGTATAATAAGCAACCCCCAAAATTCTACCAGAGAACTTCTACAGATGATTAGGAACTTCATCAAAGTGGCTGGATATAAAAATAACTCAAACAAATCAGTAACCTGCCTCTACTCAAAGGATAAACAAAGGCTGAGAAAGAAATTAGGGAAACAACACCCTTCACAATAGTCACAAATAATATAAAATGTCTTGCTGTAACTCTAACCAAACAAGTGAAAGATCTGTATGACAAGAACTTCAACTCTCGCAAGAAAAAAATTGAAGATCTCAGAAAATGGAGAGATCTTCCATGCTCATGGACTGGCAGAATTAACATTGTAAGAACGGTCATCCTACCAAAAGTTCAATCCCCATCAAAATCTCAACCAATTCTTCAAAGACATGGAAAGTGTAATTTCCAAATTCATCTGGAAAAGTAAAAAAACCCAGAGAGTCAAAAACAATTGTTAACAATAAAAGAACTTCTGGGGAAATTATTATCCCTAACCTCAAGCTATACTACAGACCAATAGTGATAAATACTGCATGGTATCAGTACAGAGACAGACATATTGATCAATGGAATAGAATTGAAGATCCAGAAATAAAACCACACACTTATGGACATCTTTGACAGAGAAGAAAAAATATACAATGAAAAAAAAAAGAAAGCATGTTCAATAATTGGTGCTAGTCTAACTGACAGTTGGTATGTAGAAAAATGAAAATAGATCAGTATCTGTTACCTTGCACAAAGCTCAAATCCAAGTGGATCAAGGACCTCAACATAAAATGAGATACATTGAATGTGATAGAAGAGAAAGTTAGAAAGAGCCTTGAACTCATTGACACAAGAGGTTCGGGGGACTTCCTAAAGAGAACTCAAATGGCTCAGGCTCTAAGAACAAAAATTGGTAAATGGGACCTCATGAAACTGAAAATCTGTAAACAAAAGACATCGTCAATAGAACAAATTGGTAACCTACAGATTGGGGAAAAAAATCTTCACTAACCCCACATCCAATAGAGTGTTAATATCCAAAATATATCAAGAACTCAAGAAGCTAACCACCAAAATCAAACAACCCAATAAAAAGGGGGTGGGATTGAACTAAACAGAGAATTCACAACAGAGGAATTGTGAATGGCTGAAAAGCACTTAAAGAAACGTTCAAGTCCTTAGTGATCAGGGAAATGCAAATTAAAACTACCCTGAAATTCCACCTTACACCAATCAGAATGGCTAAGATCAAACTGGTCTTTCTGGGGGAGCTGTATTACTGGGAGTGAGTTTTGAGGTTTAAATAGCCCACACAGTTCCCAGTTATCTCTCTTTCTTTCTGCTTAGTGGTTGTGCTTCAAGATGTAAGCTTACAAAGACTGCTCTAGCCCCATGCCTGCCTTCCTATTGCCTTCCCCCCTATATCATCATGATGGTCATAGACTCACACTATGAAACTCAAAGCCCCCAAATAAACTCTTTTTTTAAATAAATTGTCTTGTTTATTATTCTCATTCAAGAAATAGAAAAGTAACTATTGTTGAAGATGCCATGTAATCGGACCAAGAGGATTTGAGCTGGATCTGAGCTAAAACTCTTCATTAAGGACTAGCTTTCATAGTAATGGAAAATGCTATGTAAACCTTCCAGGAGGTGGTTGAACATAAATAATAGTGCTATCCATTTGTGATATATATGATCCACAATACTTGAGGAGCTTTTAAAGATATTCCTAAAGGTGCATTAGTGACACTTATACCTTGGCAATAACCAGGCAAGTAGAATATAAGGCCAGTTGAACAGAAGGAAAATATATACTTGGTACTAAAAATTCAGCCAACCTCTCAGAGCTAGTGAGGTAATGGACCTTAATAAAGAACCGACTACTGCCACTTTATCAACCAGAATCTTTGATAACTCTAATCTAACTATTTATTCTTAGACCAAAGATAAGTAAAGTTCTTGCCCATCAACAAATAAAGTTCTTTTTAAAACAGCTGGTAACCATTACAGAAGACCACAACTGTTCATACTACAGAGGACAAGTGATTATGTGTTCCCATTTCAATTAATATATCTACAGCACAACTCCTGAATCTAAGGCTTAGGGAACATGGCAAAAGAGTGATGGAAAGACAATAAAGGGCATAGGGTGTGGAAATCTGCTGTGAGATTGTGTCTCCTGGAAGGCGTCACTGGTATACCTCAACAATATGACTGCCAAAATGAAACTTGAGCAAGTACAATAATAATAGACACCCTAAAGTGAAAGGGGAAAAATCTTAGGAGGCCTCACCTCTAAACAAAGAGCTACAGAAAACTAAATGCTGAGAGTAGAAGTAATACTTTTTTTTTTAAGGATCAGTACACTAGTTATTGAATCTCAAGGGGTCAGCTCTAAATGTATATGTATATATGATGATGGATATGCACATGTATATGTGTATGCACATGTGTATGTATATATATATATATGTATATATATATATATATATATATATATGGACTGAGAAGATTTTATTTATGTAGGTAAAGCTTTTTATTTGCGTGTTTGTGTTTGTGTGTGTGTGTGTGTGTGTGTACGTAATAATAATTAGGAAAAAGAGGCAATAAATTTGAGAAACTGGTTGTAAGGAGGAAAGGGAAGGAAGGAATGACGTAATTATGTTTTAATTTAAAAAATAAAAGTAATTGTAAATCATGAAAAGTCAAAAAGAACTATAAAAAGGAAAGAAAAGAAGAAAATAAAAATAGTTGGTATGTCTATATACCAACAAGAGAGTTGGCATGATGACCATCATATCCTCAAATATAGCCAAATCTGGAACTGTTTTTATTTTTCTCCTTTCTACTAACTTACAAAGCCAATGCTGAAGACAATTTTAGATAGTAGGCAATACAAAATAAGTAGTTGATAAATAGGTCATCATTGCTTAGCCTGGGTTAGAGTCAAATATTGAAATAAATTGTAAAAAGATACTTATTGTAGAAAAGAGATGTTGACATTAGACCTAAAGAACTAATGTCACAGGATAGGTGAGTGACAGAAGGTTTCAGAGTAGAATATGCTTAAATGCAGCTCAAGGAGATAATTTTATGGGTAAAGGGGGTAACCACCAAATCTGACAACTAAATTCAAGCCCTAGGATCCACTGATGGCAGGGGATCACTGATTCCTGCGGTGACATGTGTGCCCATACATACATACATACATACATACATACATACATACAGGCAAGCACAAAAAATAAGTAAATAACAATAATAATTATTTTAAATGTTTAAATAACCTATATTTAGGAGTACTGGCTTTAAGCTTCCGGAGATGTTCCAAGAGGAATTTGGGACAGATGATGAATCTGCTCCCTGTATCAGCTCCTGCTTTCAGATAACAGTGAATTAGATGGTTGAGTTGTTCCCGGCCCTCTGCCTGCCGCATCAGAAGCCTGTGGTGCCATGGCTGACCTGAATGACTCCCAGCGCATTTGCTATCTTGAGAATCTGTTTTTCTTCTCTTTAAACAAGCTTCTCTAAGACATGGGAGGTATCTGTTTCCTGACTGTCTCACTGAAAATGTTCATGGATGTGAGCCTGCAAGGACTTGCAAATTTCCTCTCTCTGATCTATGAGACAAGGAAAAATAAATTCTCCAAGCAGAGGGAGGTGAGCTGCCTGACAGAGAGGATTTGTGGTGGGAGACACCCAGAGGTTACTAGATGCAACGTAAAAGTCTGGCTTTTATTCCTCTTAGTCTTATCCTTGAGGAACAGCCAGCAACCCTGAGGATTTTATTCCCATCCTCAGATGGCATTAATGCTTTCAAAACCAACGCAGGTCAAACACCTTCCTCCCGCTTTCTGACTTACATAATCCCAGATACCCTGAAACACTTACCCACGCATTAGAGAGCGAACCTTCTTCCTGAACGGCTGTTCTCCAGCGTGGCTAATAAACAGCCAGCACACCAGCCCCAGAAACCCGTTTAACCATGTCATCCGGGACTTAGAAACTGGCTGCAAAAACAGTGAGCTGAGTTGTTTCCAAGAGCCTGCAAACCAAATGCTGGGAGCAGACGCCTGGGATCGCTTGGCAAAAGTCATTTGCAGAGCTTGCTTGTGGTCTGAGGCCAGCGCTTTGATAAGCATTTAGAAGAGCCACTATTACTAAGGAGAACTACTAGGCAGCTGCCTGTCTGGATTTTGCCCCAAGAGGTCAGGAGAAGGCTGCTCTGTTATGGAAGATACCAGGGGATTTGCATAGGGTCACCATGACAAAGCAAACACAAGTCAGGTGCTATTCTCAGCGCATCAAGAGCTCTGCAGTCCCATGTGCCATATACTCAGGAAGGCTAGCTGCAGGACCTGACCCTATGTGTATCATGAATCTCCAAGCAAGAGTGATTTTCAGAATTTAAGTGTAGTCAGCTACGGCACTTTGATAAAGACTTAGGAAGGGTCCTGTTACTATAAAGAACCACCAGGTAGGTGCCCAGGCTGGATCTGACCCCAGGAGATGTGTGTGCTCGGATTCTGCATGCTCAGCCAGTGTTTTGGAGTCCAAATGATCTATTGGACAGACCCATGCAGGTTCCTCCTCTTTTGGTCGATTACAGAATCCAAAAGAAAGGCTCTGTATGTGCACAAGATAGCAAACAGGAAACTGTTTAATTCCTGTTCACACTCTAGCCAGCAGCAAACTCCCCTTAGGAATGATGCTCAAAGAATGAGCTCCTCTAGAGGGAAGGAGTCTGAGAGTAAAAAGGATCACAGGACTGATCGCTCTTGGAACAAGACAAATGTACCACCTTCAGACAACATGGCTCAAGGACTCCTACTTTAATCACATAACACCCCACACACACACATACACACACACACACACACACACACACACACACACACACACACACACAAAAATCCAAACAAACCGAAAACCAAAAAAAAACCTCTTTAGTACATAGTCTAAGTTCTTAGAATGATGTTAGAGGCCCTTCATATTTGGTCCCCTTACCCTTTTGCAATCTATCTGGTTGTTCCCAGCCTCATAAGCTACCACATCATCAGTGTAGCCCCAGGGCTCTCTCTATTCTCCCTCTTGGCCTTTCTTTTCTTTTACATCTAACAGGGTCAGAGTCTTTTCCTCTCACCCCCAGTATCTCCTCACCTTAAACATATTAGCACTGATGACCCTTCAGTGGGGGACCCTTCTTTGAACAGTACTCTCGACTTCAAAAGTAAGATAGCCTCCTCAGTCCTCTGTTTTATACTGTACCTATCTGAATGGTTCTGTTGTCATGCTGTTAATCTTTTTTTAACACTGTGATAAAAATACATTGCACGAACACTATAAGGGAGGAAAGCTGTGTTTTGGCCTTTTTGCTCTATCATGATGGGGAAGGCATGGCTAACAAGAGCAACTCACAGCATGATGTCAGGTGAAGGGGGAGGATGTGAAAGGAAGATAGGCAAGGATGGAATCACAGGTAATGGGGGATTTCTATGTGGGATACAAGCTTATAAGAGTGATGCCCAGATTCAGGGAAGGTCTTCTCTCTGAAAGCTCTCACAGACCCCTCCCTAAGGGCACTTTGCTAATAGCCTAGGGTACACCTCAATACAAACAAGTTGATAATCAATACAAACCCAACAACCAAACATACCTTGCTCTAATATCTATTAGACCAGAAGCTATATGAAGGTAACTATAATTGTATTTGTCTCTGTCTTTCACATACCTGAAAACTAGAAAGAACACAGGGAAAACTGTCTCCTTCAATGTAAGAAATAAATGAGTATACGGCCCTTGCTTGGCTCCATTGGTTGGCTGGGATTGCACTAGCCTCTGCACCTGCTGCTTGTCTGTGTCTCTGGGTAGTCTACAAATGGTGCTAACAGATATCTTATACTTCTTTTCACACTGATGACTGGTTCTAGCAAAACAGCTGCCCCATTCCTATGGGGGCCTTATGTCAGGCCCTGGCCTTTTAGTCTGGTTAAACTGACTGGCCTTTCTGTGTGACGTCTAGACACCTAATAATTAAAGCTGTGTAGTGATGTAACTTGACAATAATATGCAAGAAACATCCTTGAGAATTTAATTGGGAGCACATTTTGTGAATATCTTGGCACTGAGCTGTAAGGGCACTACCATACTGAAATAATGCAATGGTCTATAGTTCTGGGAAAGCTCACTGAGCTAAATGCAGGGTCAAGTATGGGTCAGGACATCATTCAAAGGGGGAAAAAGAACAATCAGGGAAGATCTAAGTCAATCTGAAGGCAGGTAGGAAAGAGGGAGAATAGTAGAGAGTTTATAGAGATGCAACAGCTGTCCTCTTAAAGGCTCATTAGCACAGATGGGGGCCTCAGAGGTGACTTGTTGAGAAAAAACTGGTCCATGAACTCTGTAAACTACAGGCAAAATTTCAAGTGCATATGGATTTCTTTTCTGGAATGAGAATTTGTAATGCTTCTTGTTTCTGACAGAGATTTCCAAACTATTAAAATTTGAGATTTGATTAGAAGTTAAAATTGATTAAAATCTATTAATGACAGTTCTAAATTGCAGATCAGCTGGAGGAAGGATCAGGTATGAGTCAATATTTTCAGTAGGAGAGAGGACAGAGGCATAGGTAGAAATGAGCTTTTCATGAACATTTACTGAAGTCAGGCCATTTCTGCAAGTTGCTACAGTGGAAGGTTCAGCTAATTCTCTAAAATCCAATACCTTTAGTATGATATAATCTTTCAGTGTGCTTTTGTATTTTCTTCTAGAATATCTTTAGCAGTGTACATATTTTGGATATGATGAGACAACAATCAGTCTCAGAAACAATTCCTGATGGCCCCTGAATCAAGGTGCCCTGCACAACAATCCAGAACCCCTAACACATCTGCACCCCCCCCCCGAGCAGCTAGACAAGTCATATGATAAACAGCATATGTATGAAAGATATGTCGGTGCTTCCTGCAGGGCCAGAGGGAGTCAATACAGAACATAAAGGCACAGACCATACATACCATCACCCTCTAAACCTGCAAGAGAGGCAGCTTGCAGGAGCATGACAGAGTTGAATATTAATTACTTGCTAGATTTTATGCCAAATAAAACCACATGTGTCTTTCAGCTGTGGTTTGGAAATGTTTTAACCCTCGATATTATCTGTAAAAATTGGATAGGATTACATCACCCGACTGCTGGTTTATACATGTTCAACTCTCATGTCAGCAGAGAAGGCACTTCTGTGGAGTTCTCCTGGAGGTCTCCACAGAGAGTTGGCAGACAGTTGGAGGCCAAGTGAGTTCTGGCCTCTGCCTATGCAATATGGAGAGCTACATCTGACATCTTGAGTGCTTGGAACTGCACTTTAGTAAGCAAGAGTCCACGACTAGGTTACTTCAATCCAACTGAGTAGGAGGTTCAAATTAGCCTGCTCATAGACTAACATCTGAGTAGTTCAGAAAAGAAGTGTGAAGTGCTAACATCCACTTACCAGGGAGTGCACACCATGTGTGTTCTTCTGTGACTGGGTTATCTCACGCAGGATGATATTTTCTAATTCCATCCAATTGCCTAAGAATTTCATGAAGGCATTGTGTTGGGTTTTTTGGGGGGGGGGATTGGATATTTTTTATTTACATTTCAAATACTTTCCCATTTCCAGTCTCCCCTTCAGAAACCCCCACCCCATGTCCCCTCTTCCCGCCTTTATGAGGGTGCTTCAACACCCACCCACTTCCGTCCTCCTTGCCCTAGCATTAACCTATTGGGGGCATGGAATGAATGCAAAGGCAGATGCTCACAGTCAACCACTGGACTGGGCACGGGGTCCCCAATGAAGGAGTTAGAGAAAGGACCTGAAGGAGCTGACGGGGTTTGCAACCCCATAGGAAGAACAACAATATCAACCAACCAGACCTCCCAGAGCTCCCAGGGACTAAAACACCAACCATAGATTAGATATGGAGGGACCCATGGTTCCAGCCTCATATGTAGCAGAGGATGGCCTTGTTGGGCATGAATGGGAGGAGAGGCTCTTGATCCTGTGAAGGCTTGATGCCCCAGTGTAGTGGAATGCCAGGGTGAGGAGGCAGGAGTGGATGGGTGGGTGGGGGAGCTCCCTCATAAAAACAGAGGGAGGGGGAATTGCATAGGGGGGTTCTGGAGGAGAAACTGGGAAAGGAAATAATATTTGAAATGTAAATAAAATTTCCAATAAAAGAAAAATAAGAAGCATGAAGAAAAGTAAAAGAGTCTGAAAACGGTATATAAATCATGTGGGAATCCATTGAAGAAAGAATAAAAACAACAGGTTGAAGAAAACAAACAAACAAAATAAACAACAAAACCAACAAAACCACAATGTGTTAACTAATGACAATATTTTTCCATAACACTTTACCTCTGAGGTACTGGTGCATCCCAATATCATTATAGGTTAGGGATTAGGTTTTGACACATGTGTGCCTGAACAATACAAACAGTATCACCAGTGGTATTTCTATGATATATGCTTAAAAGAAATCCTTGGTTTTAGGATGATGTATCAGATAGGAATAAAGAGGAAGAAAAAAAGTATATTTTGAGATAATGTAAAATGAGTAAGGGGTCATTATGAGAAAGCAAATGTATACAGAATTTCAAATAGACTAATAAAAATACATGAAATTATGGAGAAAGTCAGACATAATAACACAAAAATAAGCATTTAATTAAGATGTCAATAAGTACATTGATTCTGAGGTTATTTGAAAATATGCATTTGCCATATGGAAACCCTCTATTTTATGTTTCATATTTATACTTACATTAATTAATTAATTAATTGCCATTACCATACACAGAATATTTTCCTAATTTCAGATGTAACTGTTGCCAAGGTAAACAACAAGACAAAACAAAAAAACCTAGTACCTGATGTGAAATATGTCCCCTCGAATTGCTGGTCATAGATGTCCCTGAGGTCCTTGAAGCAATGCAGGTTATTGCTATTTGCTTTGGGTTGCACATAGAACTTGATGGTGAAACACTATTGCTGACAGCGCCACACATATCAGTCACAGGCCATGGAAAGATTGAGTTGATACTGACCAGGAAGTTGATGTTGGCTACTTTTCCCGGTACTAGAAGGTGCTATGCAGGCTGATGAGATTAGAAGAGGGAAGTAATCAGCAATCTGACCCAGCTTGGAACCCTGTCTACCACAGTAATAAATGGCAGAGGAAGCTGTACACATTGCTGCAAAGGTGGAATGAATTTTACAGGGATAACCAGCCACTATCTGATTGGATTTAAGAATCATTCCACAGGAGGGAAGATATGCCTGTACTGCAAATCTGACCAAGAAACCATGGCTAAGAGTCATAGGCTCCAGATTTGAGCCTAATAGTATTCTGCTCAATAAATATAGTATCAAATTGCTCTCTAAATTCATATAAGTTTATCAGCTGATTAATTCAGCTCTTAGAATTCACCACAAAAATTCTTTGTGCCATAGATAGTAGATAACACAAACTCAAACTACTCAAAAGAATAAGTGGCTGTGGCAGGTTAAGCCACAAACGGGACATGGACACCACATGTCTTTCCTTGACTTGGGGACCATCATGGGAGAGGGGACAGAAAGGATTTAAGAACCAAAGGTCAAGGAGGGTCAGAACAAACCAATGTCTTCTAAAAAAACAAGTAAACCAACCAACCCTCGCACCAAAAAAACAAAACAAACAAAGAAAAACGAGGATTCCTGAGCTCATGTGGTTGCCTGCACAAAATCTACATAAGATTAAGCCATCAATAGTCTATCACCAAGTGGCAAAGGATTCATGACCCTCCATTCTGAGGAGTTACTGACAGTTGACCGATTCCAGGAGAAGGAAATCATTTCCTTTTAAGGGTGTGGCTTCTGGTAGGTTGAACCCACTCCAGTGAATGGCTCCACACAGATAAATCCTGGACAGCACAAATTGAAGTAGATAGGTTATCAATTATTTTAAAGAACACAAAATTGAGAGGTTAGGGAGATAGAAGTGGATCTGAAAGAAATTAAGGGGAGGAGATGGAAGTAAATAATATCAAAACACATTGTACAAAATTCGAAAATAATAAATAAAATATTTTAAAGAAAAGAGTAAAAGTCTAAGTTATTTATGAGGGCTTAAGATGAGAATTGGCAGAAATTTTTAGAAAGTAAATTTCTTCCAAATTTTTAGGATGCCTAATTCACAAGAGAAAAGAGCTAGGTCAAGAGTGAAACTATACTGCTAAGAAAATGGTTTAAATTTGAGGGGTTTTTTTTTCCACGAAAGAGAATTGAAAACATTTATAAACCAAAGGTAGTAGTAGCTCAGGATAGGGAGAAGGAAGAGAGACAGCTGTAAGTGAAGTTCTGGGTTAATGAGGAAGCAGGGAGAACCACAGTACAGCTGGATACTTCACGAATAAAGTATCTGCAAGTTGAGAATTCCAAAGGCAACTCAGTATTCAAAAATGCTGTAGGATGTAAGGTCGCCTTATGAAGGGAGAAAGACATGTATGGAATAGGTTCGAGAAAAAATGTGAAGATTTTATGTTTGGTGAATAGAAAGGGAGAAAATCAAAGACAAATGGAGAAGAGTCAAGATGTATCATGAGGTGACCAGGAAACTGTAGCCATTCCAACATCTGGAGTTACAGTGTTCCTGTCTGCTTTCAGGCTTGAGAGTGTAGCAACAGGCTGGGTGTTGGAAACACTTCTGCTGCTGACAACCCAGACATAAAATTCACTTCTGAAGAAACAAGGAGTGGAGTCTTCTTTCTGCAAACTAGTGAAAATGAGGCCTGGTAGGCAGTATACTTAATAGCATGAGTTTTTGAAGCCAAATATATTCAAGTTTGAGTCTCAGTTCAACCACTGATTATGTGTAAGAGGCCTTTGGCATCTTGTGTCTCATAGACTCTAGTGCTGGCCAGATGCTTTATGGAAGGAAGCAGTCAGGATAGGTATGACGAAAATACATTCTATGCATGTATGGCAATTTTGAGTAATAAAAGTATGGTTGATGGAAGGTTGAAACATATTTCTAGACAAGAACACAGTGCCAATAACATCTTTAGGAATACAGCGTTAGATACAGCTGGAATCAGGCCCATGGTTGGCTTCTGGTAGGTCTCTCCAAACCTGCTTCCCACCAGACAAATAAATCTGTCCCCTCAAATACAGTTAACTATAGATGCTGCTATTTCCCAGGCACTGGCCCGCCTGCTCAGAAGCAGGGATAGACATTGGCACTCTTCCACAAAGGCTTCTTTGAGGTTGACTGTAGTGGTATTCACTCAGAAATATTTTTCTGCCTGGAAGATTAACTTTCATCTTGAAACTCCACTTCCTGATTTGAAGGCCACAGAATAAAGCTAAGCAATCTTCCTTCTAAAAGAAGTCCCCTTGCTTAGAATGGACAGTCTTTCATGACACAATGTTGCTGTAAGCCAACTAGGGTTATGTCAAGTTGATGTAACTTCAAAGGCACACTTACATACCTCCCCAGTGCTCTCCTATAGCTGATGCTTTTAGTGACTTTTGTAAAATACAAAGGTCCTGAAGCTATAGATCCTGTTCACATTTCTCTGTGATTATTTTGTTATATTTTTATTAGCATTAAAAAAACAAATTGACTCAGCAGAACTTAGGAAATTAGTCTGAACAGGTTAGAGGGTGCGCTAGAGAACCGGACAGCTTCTGGGACGGGCAGAAGCACAGAGCCGCTGAGGCAGCACCCTTGGCGGGCCGCAGACAGCCGGCCACCGTCCAGACGAGAGGACAGGCGTCCGCCTGGCTTGGGAGGCGGCCTCAGCCTCAGAAGCAGCGGTCGCCATCTGGGTTCCGGGACTCCGCGGGACCTAGGAAATTAGTCTGAACAGGTTAGAGGGTGCGCCAGAGAACCGGACAGCTTCTGGGACAGGCGGAAGCACAGAGCCGCTGAGGCAGTACCCTTTGCAGAATGCAGACAGCTGGCCACCGTCCGGACCAGAGGACAGGTGTCCGCCTGGCTCAGGAGGCGGCCTCAGCCTCAGGAGCAGCGGTCGCCATCTTGGTTCCAGGACTCCCTGGAACTTAGGAATTTAGTCTGCACATGTGAGAGTCTGCACCACAGAAGCTGACAGCTTCTGGGAACTGCCAAAGCAACACAGCTTCTGAGAGAGGCCCTGTTTTGGGCCTTCTTCTTTGACCAGGAGGAGGTCCAAAAACAAGATATCTGCGCACCTTCCCTGTAAGAGAGCTTGCCAGCAGAGAGTGCTCTGAGCACTGAAACTCAGAGGAGAGAATCTGTCTCCCAGGTCTGCTGAGAGACTGTAACAGAATCACCAGAAGAACAATCTCTAAACAGAGTCAACTATAACTACTAACTCCAGAGATTACCAGATGGCGAAAGGTAAACGTAGGAATCCTACTAACAGGAACCAAGACCACTCACCATCATCAGACCCCAGCACTCCCACTTCGCCCAGTCCAGGGCACCCCAACACACCCGAAAACCTAGACCTAGATTTAAAAGCATATCTCATGATGATGGTAGAGGACATCAAGAAGGACTTTAATAAATCACTTAAAGAAATACAGGAGAACACTGTTAAAGAGTTACAAGTCCTTAAAGAAAAACAGGAAAACACAATCAAACACGTAGAAGTCCTTACAGAAAAAGAGGAAAAAACATACAAACAGGTGATGGAAATGAACAAAACCATACTAGACCTAAAAAGGGAAGTAGAAACAATAAAGAAAACTCAAAGTGAGGCAACACTGGAGATAGAAACCATAGGAAAGAAATCTGGAACCATAGATTTGAGCATCAGCAACAGAATACAAGAGATGGAAGAGAGAATCTCAGGTGCAGAAGATTCCATAGAGAACATCGGCACAACAATCAAAGAAAATGGAAAATGCAAAAAGATCCTAACTCAAAATATCCAGGAAATCCAGGACACAATGAGAAGACCAAACCTACGGATAATAGGAGTGGATGAGAATGAAGATTTTCAACTCAAAGGACCAGCAAACATCTTCAACAAAATTATTGAAGAAAACTTCCCAAATATAAAGAAAGAGATACCTATGAACATACAAGAAGCCTACAGAACTCCAAATAGACTGGAACAGAAAAGAAATTCCTCCCGACACATAATAATCAGAACAACAAATGCACTAAATAAAGATAGAATACTAAAAGCAGTAAGGGAAAAAGGTCAAGTAACATACAAAGGCAAGCCTATCAGAATTACACCAGATTTTTCACCAGAGACTATGAAAGCCAGAAGAGCCTGGACAGATGTTATACAGACACTAAGAGAACACAAATTCCAGCCCAGGCTACTATACCCAGCCAAACTCTCAATTACCATAGATGGAGAAACCAAAGTATTCCACGACAAAACCAAATTCACACATTATCTCTCCACGAATCCAGCCCTTCAAAGGTTAATAACAGAAAAAAACCAATACAAGAACGGGAACAATGCCCTAGAAAAAACAAGAAGGTAATCCCTCAACAAACCTAAAAGAAGACAGCCACAAGAACAGACTGCCAACTTTAACAACAAAAATAACAGGAACCAACAATTACTTTTCCTTAATATCTCTTAACATCAATGGTCTCAACTCCCCAATAAAAAGACATAGACTAACAAACTGGCTACACAAACAAGACCCAACATTTTGCTGTTTACAGGAGACATATCTCAGAGAAAAAGATAGACACTACCTCAGAATAAAAGGCTGGAAAACAATTTTCCAAGCAAATGGTATGAAGAAACAAGCTGGAGTAGCCATCCTAATATCTGATAAGATTGACTTCCAACCCAAAGTCATCAAAAAAGACAAGGAGGGGCACTTCATTCTCATCAAAGGTAAAATCCTCCAAGAGGAACTCTCAATTCTGAATATCTATGCTCCAAATACAAGGGCAGCCACATTCATTAAAGAAACTTTAGTAAAGCTCAAAGCACACATTGCACCTCACACAATAATAGTGGGAGACTTCAACACACCACTTTCACCAATGGACAGATCATGGAAACAGAAACTAAACAGGGACACACTGAAACTAACAGAAATGATGAAACAAATGGATCTGACAGATATCTACAGAACATTTTATCCTAAAACAAAAGGATATACCTTCTTCTCAGCACCTCATGGTACCTTCTCCAAAATTGACCACATAATAGGTCACAAAACAGGCCTCAACAGATTCAAAAATATTGAAATTGTCCCATGTATCCTATCAGATCACCATGCACTAAGGCTGATCTTCAATAACAAAAAAAATAACAGAAAGCCAACACTCACGTGGAAACTGAACAACACTCTTCTCAATGATACCTTGGTCAAGGAAGGAATAAAGAAAGAAATTAAAGACTTTTTAGAGCTTAATGAAAATGAAGCCACAACGTACCCAAACCTTTGGGACACAATGAAAGCATTTCTAAGAGGGAAACTCATAGCTCTGAGTGCCTCCATGAAGAAACGGGAGAGAGCACATACTAGAAGCTTGACAACACATCTAAAAGCTCTAGAAAAAAAGGAAGCAAATTCACCCAAGAGGAGTAGAGGGCAGGAAATAATAAAACTCAGGGGTGAAATCAACCAAATGGAAACAAGAAGAACTATTCAAAGAATTAACCAAACGAGGAGTTGGCTCTTTGAGAAAATCAACAAGATAGATAAACCCTTAGCTAGACTCACTAAAGGGCACAGGGACAAAATCCTAATTAACAAAATCAGAAATGAAAAGGGAGACATAACAACAGATCCTGAAGAAATCCAAAACACCATCAGATCCTTCTACAAAAGGCTATACTCAACAAAACTGGAAAACCTGGACGAAATGGACAAATTTCTGGACAGATACCAGGTACCAAAGTTGAATCAGGATCAAGTTGACCTTCTAAACAGTCCCATATACCCTAAAGAAATAGAAGCAGTTATAAATAGTCTCCCAGCCAAAAAAAGCCCAGGACCAGATGGGTTTAGTGCAGAGTTCTATCAGACCTTCAAAGAAGATCTAATTCCAGTTCTGCACAAACTTTTTCACAAGATAGAAGTAGAAGGTACTCTACCCAACTCATTCTATGAAGCCACTATTACTCTGATACCTAAACCACAGAAAGATCCAACAAAGATAGAGAACTTCAGACCAATTTCTCTTATGAATATTGATGCAAAAATCCTCAATAAAATTCTCGCTAACCGAATCCAAGAACACATTAAAGCAATCATCCATCCTGACCAAGTAGGTTTTATTCCGGGGATGCAGGGATGGTTTAATATATGAAAATCCATCAATGTAATCCACTATATAAACAAACTCAAAGACAAAAACCACATGATCATCTCGTTAGATGCAGAAAAAGCATTTGACAAGATCCAACACCCATTCATGATAAAAGTTCTGGAAAGATCAGGAATTCAAGGCCCATACCTAAACATGATAAAAGCAATCTACAGCAAACCAGTAGCCAACATCAAAGTAAATGGAGAGAAGCTGGAAGCAATCCCACTAAAATCAGGGACTAGACAAGGCTGCCCACTTTCTCCCTACCTTTTCAACATAGTACTTGAAGTATTAGCCAGAGCAATTCGACAACAAAAGGAGATCAAGGGGATACAAATTGGAAAGGAGGAAGTCAAAATATCACTTTTTGCAGATGATATGATAGTATATATAAGTGACCCTAAAAATTCCACCAGAGAACTCCTAAACCTGATAAACAGCTTCGGTGAAGTAGCTGGATATAAAATTAACTCAAACAAGTCAATGGCCTTTCTCTACACAAAGAATAAACAGGCTGAGAAAGAAATTAGGGAAACAACACCCTTCTCAATAGTCACAAATAATATAAAATATCTCGGCGTGACTCTAACTAAGGAAGTGAAAGATCTGTATGATAAAAACTTCAAGTCTCTGAAGAAAGAAATTAAAGAAGATCTCAGAAGATGGAAAGATCTCCCATGCTCATGGATTGGCAGGATCAACATTGTAAAAATGGCTATCTTGCCAAAAGCAATCTACAGATTCAATGCAATCCCCATCAAAATTCCAACTCAATTCTTCAACGAATTAGAAGGAGCAATTTGCAAATTCATCTGGAATAACAAAAAACCTAGGATAGCAAAAACTCTTCTCAAGGATAAAAGAACCTCTGGTGATATCACCATGCCTGACCTAAAGCTTTACTACAGAGCAATTGTGGTAAAAACTGCATGGTACTGGTATAGAGACAGACAAGTGGACCAATGGAATAGAATTGAAGACCCAGAAATGAACCCACACACCTATGGTCACTTGATCTTCGACAAGGGAGCCAAAACCATCCAGTGGAAGAAAGACAGCATTTTCAACAATTGGTGCTGGCACAACTGGTTGTTATCATGTAGAAGAATGCGAATCGATCCATACTTATCTCCTTGTACTAAGGTCAAATCTAAGTGGATCAAGGAACTTCACATAAAACCAGAGACACTGAAACTTATAGAGGAGAAAGTGGGGAAAAGCCTTGAAGATATGGGCACAGGGGAAAAATTCCTGAACAGAACAGCAATGGCTTGTGCTGTAAGATCGAGAATTGACAAATGGGACCTAATGAAACTCCAAAGTTTCTGCAAGGCAAAAGACACTGTCTATAAGACAAAAAGACCACCAACAGACTGGGAAAGGATCTTTACCTATCCTAAATCAGATAGGGGACTAATATCCAACATATATAAAGAACTCAAGAAGGTGGACCTCAGAAAATCAAATAACCCCCTTAAAAAATGGGGCTCAGAACTGAACAAAGAATTCTCACCTGAGGAATACCGAATGGCAGAGAAGCACCTGAAAAAATGTTCAACATCCTTAATCATCAGGGAAATGCAAATCAAAACAACCCTGAGATTCCACCTCACACCAGTCAGAATGTCTAAACTCAAAAATTCAGGTGACAGCAGATGCTGGCGTGGATGTGGAGAAAGAGGAACACTCCTCCATTGTTGGTGGGATTGCAGGCTTGTACAACCACTCTGGAAATCCGTCTGGCGGTTCCTCAGAAAATTGGACATAGTACTACCGGAGGATCCAGCAATACCTCTCCTGGGCATATATCCAGAAGATGCCCCAACTGGTAAGAAGGACACATGCTCCACTATGTTCATAGCAGCCTTATTTATAATAGCCAGAAGCTGGAAAGAACCCAGATGCCCCTCAACAGAGGAATGGATACAGAAAATGTGGTACATCTACACAATGGAGTACTACTCAGCTATTAAAAAGAATGAATTTATGAAATTCCTAGCCAAATGGATGGACCTGGAGGGCATCATCCTGAGTGAGGTAACACATTCACAAAGGAACTCACACAATATGTACTCACTGATATGTGGATATTAGCCCAAAACCTAGGATACCCAAGATATAAGATACAATTTCCTAAACACATGAAACTCAAGAAAAATGAAGACTGAAGTGTGGACACTATGCCCCTCCTTAGAAGTGGGAACAAAACACCCTTGGAAGGAGTTACAGAGACAAAGTTTGGAGCTGAGATGAAAGGATGGACCATGTAGAGACTGCCTTATCCAGGGATCCACCCCATAATCAGCATCCAAACGCTGACACCATTGCATACACTAGCAAGATTTTATCGAAAGGACCCAGATGTAGCTGTCTCTTGTGAGACTATGCCGGGGCCTAGCAAATACAGAAGTGGATGCCCACAGTCAGCTAATGAATGGATCACAGGGCTCCCAATGGAGGAGCTAGAGAAAGTACCCAAGGAGCTAAAGGGATCTGCAACCCTATAGGTGGATCAACATTATGAACTAACCAGTACCCCGGAGCTCTTGACTCTAGCTGCATATGTATCAAAAGATGGCCTAGTCGGCCATCACCGGAAAGAGAGGCCCATTGGACACACAAACTTTATATGCCCCAGAACAGGGGAACGCCAGGGCCAAAAAGGGGGAGTGGGCGGGTAGGGGAGTGGGGGTGGGTGGGTATGGGGGACTTTTGGTATAGCATTGGAAATGTAAATGAGCTAAATACCTAATAAAAAATGGAAAAAAAAAACAAATTATGGCTAGATCATGGTGTGGAAGTAGGAAATGCAGACTAAAACAATACAAATATGGGGCAAAGGAAAATAGGCATATGAGAGTGGGGTAGGTAAGAGTCACACACCAGAAGCAAGTCACTTGGGAGAATCTGGCTAAATAAATCCTTTATTTGCGCTGTTTGAGTTTTGAACCTACAAATACTGTAGATAAAATTACTTTTCAAAACCCATGTTTCTTATCCCTTGGGTCTGGCTTAGCAGTAAAAGTCCCTCAACTCTTCCATAAGAGTCCCTGACCTCCACCCAATGTTGCCTGTGGGAATCTCTATCTGTTTCAGACAGCTGCTGGGTAGAGCCTCTCAGAAGACAGTTATGCCAGGCTCCTGTCTGCAAGCATCACAGAATATGATTGGTAGTGTCAGGGACTGGTGCTTGCGGACGGATGGATCCTAAGTTGGGCTGGTTATTGGTTATCCATCCCTAACCTGTTCCTGTCTCTGTTTCATCTTTGACCCTGAATTTCTTTTAGACAGGACATATTTTGGGTCAGAAGTTTTTTGGGTTGTTTGGTGTCCTCTACTGGGGGTCCTGCCTAGCTACAGGAGGTAGCCTCTTCAGGTTCCATGTTCCCACTCCCACTGTTAAGCATCTCAGCTAAGGTCATCTGTGCACAGTTCATTCTTAATTGAAATTGTTAGCTTTTTAATGTTTAGTTTCTTTAATTACTTGTATATTCTAGACGTTAATCCTCTGTCAGATGAATAAACTGCAAAGACTTTCACCCATTTTGAGGTTTGCATTGCCTCACAATTCCTTTGCTATTCAAAAGCTTTTTAGATTCAGGAAATCCCATTATTTTCTCTGCTACCAAAATATTACACAGATGTAAGGACTTAAAAAGTCCTTATTTGTGCCTCTAAGTTGAAATATGGTCCCTAATTTTTCCACTAGTTGTTTTAGAGTATCAAGTCTTATGTCAAGGCCCTTGATTCATGTGAACTTGAATTATATGTGTATATATATATATATATATATATATATATATATATTCACCAAACTATAGTCATATATTTATATATGTGAATATATTCATGATCTTTCATTTCCTTCTTTAGGTTTATGAGAGAGGGGGATGTTTACTTGTAGTTATTGTGAATTAGACTGTTGTTTTGATTTTTTTTGATATTTTTGTTATTGGTATATAGGAGGACTTCAGACTTTTGTGTGTTAATTTTGTTTCTGACGCTTTCCTGAATACATTAATTAGCTCTAGTAGATTTTGATCAAGTCTTTGGAGTCCATTATGTACAGAATGAGATCACCTACAGAAAGGGATACTTTGACTTCTTTGCCTATTACATACTTTTTGCTTTCTTCTCTTGTCATATTGCTCCAGCTAAGGCTTTACACATTATACTGAATATAGGTAGAGAATATAGACACATTTTTCTTGTTCCTGATCTTAGAGGAAATGTGTTGAGATTTTCTCTATTTAAAATGATGCTGATTATAAATTTGTCATAAATAAACTCCCTTATGTTAATGAGTGGTCTTTCTATCCCCTGGCCGCTCTATTGTCCTTATCGGGAAAGGATGTTGTATTTGTTAAAGGCTCTTCCTACATCTTTTGAAATTATCCAGTGATTTTTCTCTTTAGTCTATTTTTGTGATGTGTTACATTTATTGATTCATTAATGTTAAACATCTATAGTTGCTGTAATTAAGCCATTTTTTAATGATGGATTATCTTTTTAATGTGATAATTCAAATTAGATTTTATTGAGAATTTTTGCATCTATGTTCACCAGTGATATTATTTTGTGATTTATTTTTATGGTGTCTTTATCTACCTTTTATATTAAGGTAGCATTGACTTTGTAAAAAGTTTTATAACCTTCCTTTTCTAAATCATGAAATAGTTTGAATAGTTCTTTCAATTTCTGATTTGAACTGTTTCTGGCTTTTTGTTTAGTTTGGGGACTTTTTAAAATCATGATTTGAATCTTATTTCTGGTTATAGATCTTTTAAACCTATTTTTTTGATCTTGGTTCAGTATGCATAGGACATATGGATCTAAACATTCATCTATTTCTCTAAAGGTTCACAACTTTATAATAGAGTATATATTCTTTTTTTGGCCATTTTTTTCTTTTTTTATTGGGTATTTATTTCATTTACATTTCCAATGCTATCCCAAAAGTCCCCCATATGCTCCCCCACCCACCCACTCCCACTTCTTGGCCCTGGCGTTCCCCTGTACTGAGGCATATAAAGTTTGCACGACTAATGGGCCTCTCTTTCCACTGATGGCCGACTAGGCCATCTTCTGATACACATGCAGCTAGAGACACGAGCTCCAGGGGGGTACTGGTTAGTTCATATTGTTCTTCCACCTATAGGATTTCTATTTCAAATGTTTATATTTTCATCTCCAATTTTCTTAATTTTAGTCTTCTCTCTCCTTTCCTTGGTGAATTTGGCTGAGGGTTTGTTAAGTTTGTTTGTCTTTTCTCATAACCAGCTTGTCAGGTTTCATTGCTGTGATGAAACACCATGACCAAGGCAACCCTTACAAAGGAAACCATTTAATTGGAGCTGCCTTACAGTTTCAGAGGTTCAGTCCATTATCACCATGGCAGGAAGCATGCCAATGTGCAAGAAGAGCCAAGAGTTCTACATTTTGATATGAAGGCAGCCAGAAGCAGATTGTCTCCTGCAGGCAGCAAGGAGGAGGGTCTCTTTCCACACTGGGTGGAGCTTGAGCATAGAGACATCAATGCACATCCCCACTGTGACACCCTTCCTGCAACAAGGCCATTCCATCTAACAGTGCCACTTCCCCTGGGCCAAGTTTATTCAAACCACCACACAGATCTTTTTTGATTCATCATTTATATTGTTTTATTTATTTCTATTTCATTAATTTCTGCCCTAAGTATGATTAATTTTTCCCATCTATGTTTGGGGGGGGTATTGTTTGTTCTTGTTTTCCCAATGCCTTGAGGTATATGATTGATTAGTTTCTTTGCAGTTTCTCAAATTTGTTGATACAGGCACTTAGTGATATATATATAAACTTTCATCTTAGAACTACTTTCATTTTGTCCCATAGATTTTAGTAGGGTGTATCATTTTCATTAAATTCTACAATTGCTTTTAATTTCTTTTTTGATTTTATCACTGATCCATAAATCATTCAATCATTCAATAGTTTGTTGTTTAATCTACATGTTTGTATACTTTTAGTACATTCTCTTGACGTTGACATCTATTTTTACTCCATTGTCATAAGATAAAATACAGATTATTTCAATTTGCTGAGACTTGAGAGAGCATGTATTCCTGAGTGCTCAAGTTGACACTTCTATAGATTCCCATTAGGTCTAATTTTAGTTTTTGTATCACAAGTCCAGTGTTTCTCTATTTAACTTTTTTCTTCAAATGGCATGTCTATTGGTGAGAATGGGGCACTGAAATTACCTACTATCACTATGTTGGGAATGATTGGTAGCTTTACAGTGAAATTAAGTGTGCCTATTTTCTATATTTGTATGTTTACAATTGTAATATCACTGATGGAATGTCAAAAAGATGAGATGAAGTGACATTTCTAGCCACTTCTTTTTGTTTGTTTGTTTGTTTGAAGTCCATTTTGTCAGATATATATTTTTTCTTTCCTTTTCTTTTTTATTGGATATTTTCTTTATTTACATTTCAAATATTATCCCATTTCCCCTACTCCTACAAACCCCCTATCCCATTCTCCTTCCCCCTCTTTCTATGGGTGTGTTCCTCCACCCACTCAACCACTCCCACCTGCCTGCCCTAGATTCCCCTACACTGAGGCATCTATCGACCTTTCATAGGACCAAGAACTTCTCCTCCCATTGATGTCTGACAAGGCCATCCTCGGTTATATATGCAGCTGGAGACATATGTACTCCTTGGTGGATGGTTTAGTCCTCAGGAACTCGGGGGGGGGGGGGAGTCTGGCCTGCTGACATTGTTGCTTCCTCCATGGGGCTGCCAACCCCCTCAGCTCCTCTCCATCTCCTCCATAAGGGACTCCAGAGCACAGTCCAATGGTTGGATGCAAGCTTTCTTCTCTGTATTTGTCAGGCTCTGGCAGAGCCTCTCAGGAGACAGTCATATCAGGATTCTATCAGCAAGCATTTCCTTGCATCTACAATAGTGTCTGGGTTTGGTGGCTGTATATGGGATGGATCTCCAGGTGGGGCAATCTCTGGATGGCCTTTCCTTCCATCTCTTTGTCTCCATTTTCCTCCTGTGAGTATGTTGTTCACTCTTCTAAAAAGCACTGGATCATCCACACTTTGGTCTTCCTTCTTCTTAAGCTTCATATGGCCTGTGAATTAAATCTTGGGTATTCCTAATTGTGGGCTGATATCCACTTATAAGTGAGTACATAGTGTTTGCTCCTTTGTAAGTGAGTCACCTCACTTAGGATGATATTCTCAAGTTCCATCCATTTGTCTGTGATTTTCATGAAGTCATTGTTTTTAATGGCTAAGTAGTATTCTATTGTGTAAAGGTATCACATTTTCTGTATCCATTCATTTGTTGAGGGACATCTGAGTTGTTTCCAGTTTCTGACTATTATAAATATGGCTGCTATGAACATAGTGAGCATGTGTCCTTATTACATATTGGAGCATCTTCTAGGTACATCTTCTAGGAGTGCTATAGCTGGGTTCTCAGGTAGTATAATGCCCAATTTTCTGAGGAATCATCAGACTGGTTTTCAGAGTGGTTGTACCAGCTTGCAATCCCACCAGCAATGGAGGAGTGTGCCTCTTTCTCCACATCCTTGCCAGCATCTGCTGTCACCTGAGTGTTTGATCTTAGATGTTCTGACTGGTGTGAGATGGAATCTCAGGGTCATTTTGATTTGCATTTCCCTGAAGATAAAGGATGTTTAACATTTCTTTAGGTGTTTCTGAGCCAGTGGAGTTTCCTGACTTAAGAATTCTCTGTTTGACTCTATACCCCATTTTTAATAGGGTTATTTGGTTCTCTGCAGGCTACCTTCTTGAGTTCTTTGTATATATTGGATATTAGCCCTGTATCAGATGTAGGATTGGTAAAGATATTTTTCCAATCTGTTGGTTGCCGTTTTGTCCTTTTGATGGTGTTATTTGCCTTACAGAAGCTTTGCAATTTTATGAGGTCCCATTTGTCAAGGAAATTTCCCTCAGTGCCCATGTGTTCAAGAGTTTTCACCACTTTCTCTTCTATTCAATTCAGTTTATCTGGTTTTATATAATGGTCCTTGATCTACTTGGACTTTAGCTTTGTACAGGGAGGTATGAATGGATCAATTTGCATTATTTTACATGCTAACTGCCAGTTGATCTAGCACCATGTGTTGAAAATGCTGTCTTTTCCCCACTGGATGGTTTTAGCTCCTTTATCAAAGATCAAGTGACTGTAAGTATGTGGATTTGTTTTTTGGGTCTTCAATTCTATTCCTTTGATCTACCTATCTGTCATTGTACTGATACCATGCAGTTTTCATCACTATTGCTGTGTATTACAGCTTGAGGTCTAGGATGCTGATTCCCCCAGAAATTATTTTATTGTTGAGAATAGTTTTCGCTACCCTGAGTTTTTCGTTATTCCAGATGAATCTGAGAATTGCTCTTTCTAGCTCTATGAAGAATTGGGTTGGAATTTTGATGAGGATTGCATTGACTCTGTATATTACTTTAGGCAAGATGGTCACTTTTACTACATTAATCCTGCCAATTCACGAGCATGAGAGGTCTTTCCATCCTCTGAGGTCTTCTTTGATTTCTTTCTTCAGAGACTTGAAGTTCTTGTCGTACAGATCTTTCACTTGTTTGGTTGGAACACAACAAGATACTTTATATTGTTTGTGACAATTGTGAAAGGGATCATTTCCCTAATTTCATTCTCAGACTTTTTATCTGTTGAGTACAGGAAGGCTACTGATTGTTTGAGTTAACTTTATATCCACCCACTTTGCTGAAGCTGTTTATCAGCTTTAGGAGTTCTCTGGTGGAGTTTTGAGGATTACCTAAGTATACTATCATATCATCTGCAAATATTGATAGCTTGCCTTCTTTCTTTCCATTTTGTATCCCTTTGACCTCCTTTTTTTGTTGAATTGCTCTTCCTAGAACTTCAAGTACTATATTGAATAGGTAGGGAGAGAGTGGGCTCCCTTGCTTAGTCCCTGATTTTAGTGGGATTGTTTCAAGTTTCTCTCCATTTAGTTTGATGTTGGCTACTGGTTTGCTGTATATTGCTTTGACTATGATTGGGTATGGACCTTAAATTCCTGATCTGATTGGTTATAGGCCTTGAATTCCTGATCTTTCCAAGACTTTTAACATGAAATAATGATGTATTTTGTCAAATGCTTTCTCAGCATCTAATGAAATGATCATGTGTTGTTGGGTTTTTGTTTTTGTTTTTGTTTTTGTTTTTTAAGTTTGTTTATGTAGTGGATTACATTGATGGATTTACATATATTGAACAATCCCTGTATCACTGGGAGGAAGCCTCCTTGATCATGGTGAATGATTGTTTTGATGTTTTCTTGGATTTGGTTGGCAAGAATTTTATTAAGTATTTTTGCATCAATATTATTAAGGGCAATTGGTCTGAAGTTCTCTTTCTTTGTTGGGTCTTTGTGTGGTTTAGGTATCAGCTTAATTGTGGCTTTATAGAAAGAATTTGGAAGTGTTCCTTCTTTTTCTATTTTGTCAAATAGTTGGGAGAGTATTGGTATTAGGTCTTCTCTGAAGGTCTGATAGAACTCTGCACTAAACCCATCTGGGACTGGGCTTTTTTTGTTGGGAGACTTTTGATGACTGCTTCTATTTCTTTAGGGGTTTGGGACTGTTTAGATGGTTTATCTGATCCTGATTTAACTTTGATACCTGGTATCTGTCTAGAAAATTGCCCATTTCATCCATATTTCCCAGTTGTGTTTAGTGTAAGCTTTTGTAATAGAATCTGATGATTTTTTGAATCTCCTAAGTTTCTGTTGTTATATCTCCCTTTTCATTCCTGATTTTGTTAATTTAGATAATGTCTTTGTGCCTTCTAATTAGTCTGGTTAAGGGTTTTTCTATCTTGTTGATTTTCTCAAAGAACCAGCTCCTTGTTTGATTAATTCTTTGTATAATTTTTTTGTTTCTACTTGGTTGATTTCAGCCCCATGTTTGATTATTTCCTGCCATGTACTCCTCTTGGGTGTATTGGCTTCTTTTTGTTCTAGAGCTTTCAGGTGTGCTATTAAGCTGCTAGTGTATGATCTCTCCAGTTTCTTTTTTGAGGCACTCAGAGCTATGAGGTTTCCTCTTAGCACTGCTTTCATTGTGTCCCATAAGTTTTGGGTATGTTGTACCTTCATTTTTATTAAATTCCAAAAGGTCTTTAATTTCTTTCTTTATTTCTTCCTTGACTGAGTTATCATTGAGTAGAGTGTTGCTCATCTTCCATGTGTGTATGTGTGTGTGTGGGGGGGGGCTTTCTGTTGTTTTTGCTGCTATTGAAGACGAGCCTTAATCCATAGTGATCAAATATGAGTCATGGGATTATTTCAATCTTCTAGTATCTGTTGAGGCCTATTTTGTAACTGATTATAAAGTCAGTTTTGGAGAAGGTACTGTGAGGTTCTGAGAAGAAGGTATATTCTTTTGCTTTAGGATAAAATTTTCTATAACTATCTGTTAAATCCATTTGGTTCATAACTTGTTAGTTTCACTGTGTCTTTGTTTTATTTCTGTTTCCAGGATCTCTCCATTGATGAGAGTGGGGTATTGAAGTTTCCCTCTATTATTGTGTGAGGTACAATGTGTACTTTGAGTTTTAGCAAAGTTTCTTTAATGAATGCCGATGCCCTTGCATTTGGAGCATAGATGTTCAGAATTTAGAGTTCTTCTTTGAAGATTTTTTTTCTTTGATGAGTATGAAATGTCCTTCCTTATCTTTCTGAATGACTTTTGGTTAAAATTCGATGTTATCCAATATTATAATGTCTACCCCAGCTTGATTCTTGGGACTTCTAATTGGGGAATTAAGTTCATTGATGCTAAGATGCATTAAGGAATAGTGATTGTTGCTTCCTGGTTTTTTTTTTTTATGTTATTTTTAAGTTTGTGTGGTTATCGTCTTTTGAGTTTGTTGAATGATTACTTTCTTGCTTTTTCTAGGGTGTAGTTTCCCTCCTTGTTTTGGTGTTTTCCATCTATTATCCTTGGGAGGGCTGTGGAAAGATATTGTGTAAATTTAGTCATGGAATAACTTGGTTTCTCCATCTATGGTAATTGAGAGTTTTCCTGGGTATAGTAGACTGGGCTGGCATTTGTCTTATCTTAGGGACTGTATAAAAGTCAGGATCTTCTCCCTTTTATAGTCTCTGGTGAGACTATTTGGAGTTCTATGGGCTTCTTATATGTTTATGGGAATCTCTTTCTTTAGGTTAGGCAAGTGCTCTTGTATAATTTTGTTGAAGGTATTTACTGGCCCTTTAATTTGGGAATCTTCACTCTCTTCTATACCTATTATACTTAGGTTTGATCATCTCATTGTGTCCTGGATTTTGTGGATGTTTTAGGTTAGGAACTTTTTGCATTTTGCATTTTCTTTGACTGCTATATCAATGTTTTCTATTGAATCTTATGCACCTGAGATTCTCTCTTCTATCTCTTGTCTTCTGTTTGTGATGCTTGAATCTATGACTCCTAATCTCTTTCTTAGCTCCTCCATTGGGGGTCCTGTGCACCATCCAATAGATGACTGTAAACATCCACTTCTGTATTTGCCAGGCACTGGCATAGCCTCACAAGAGCTATATCAGGGTCATGTCAGCAAAATCTTACTGGCATATGCAATAGTGTCTGTGTTTGGTGGCTGATTATGGTATGGATCCCTGGGTGGGGCAGTCTCTGGATGGTCCTTTGAATTCAACTTACCTGAGATAAAAATTCACTGACTCCCAAATCCTGAATGGGGCTTGGGAGTGACCTAGGGTGTAGCAGTATGGATTTGAAGCTGAATAGATTTAAGGGGCCTACAGAGAACAGCAGAGAGGCATCTATGCCTAAGAGAGCCTTTCTGTGTTTGCTTCTTTGTATCCTTCCCTCCCCACCCTGCCTCCCCCATCTCCAAACAGAGACACAGACAACTTGGATCTTTTTACAGTCAGCTTATCCTTTTGAATAAATAATTGGAAGGCAAAGGTTCAAAAGACTCTGGACCAGGTAGTTCATTTCTATAAAGAGAGAAATATAACCTTTTGATACTTGAAGGTATAAAGATAGAGTGCTCTAATAAGTCTTATGAGATACTTGCATTCTGTCTAAAGTGGGCTCCATGGAAATTTTGGGTTTAAATCCTGTTTTGACAAGCTGCTTCTTATAGGCAGGTATGGAAAGGAAAGAGGAAAAAGGAAAGAGGACAGGAAAGGAAAAGGAAAGAGGATAGGAAAGGAAAATAGAAGTATGAATCAATTATTTTAAAAATGGTATAATAAAGTCTGCAGGAGACTCATTGTCTTAGTCAGGGTTTCTATTCCTGCACAAACATCATGACCAAGAAGCAAGCTGGGGAGGAAAGGGTTTATTTGGCTTACACTTCCATGCTGCTGTTCATCACCAAAGAAGTCAGGACTGGAACTCAAGCAGGTCAGGAAGCAGGAGCTGATGCAGAGGCCATAAAGGGATGTTCTTTACTGCCTTGCCTCCCCTGGCTTGCTCAGCCTGCTCTCTTATAGAACCCAAGACTACCAGCCCAGAGATGGCACCACCCACAAGGGGCCTTTCCCCCTTGATCACTAATTGAGAAAATGCCTTACAGTTGGATCTCATGGAGGCATTTCCTCAACTGAAGCTCCTTTCTCTGTGATAACTCCAGCTGTATCAAGTTGACACAAAACTAGCCAGTACACTCATATTCTGTCTAACGTGGGCTCCGTGGGAATTTTGGGTTTAAATCCTGACATGACAAATTAGAAAGTCCTAAATAGGTAAAATGTGTGTGATTTTGAGTAGTGTGGTGGTTTTATTGTTCCTCTGAAACAGAGGACAAGCTACAGGTTTTGCTGGTTACTTGTTGGAGGATATGCTGATTTGGAGAAAAGGTTTTGTCTTTGTGTTTTTGGAAAAGGTGATTAAGGTATTTACACCTTCCAGAGTTACATGGATCAGATTTGATAGAGCGAGACCCCGTGAACTAGATTCCAGAGAATTAAACATAATGTTTATCTTGATGATACTAAAATTTTGTTTTAAGATTTATATATTACAGAATATAGAGCCTTGGTGAATTTCATCATCAGACATGCTGAACTGTCCTACCTGAACTCCTAATGTCTTGATTTTTCATCTGGATCCAGTCAGGACACAGACATCAGAGACTAATACAATCATTGCTCCAGCCTTCTTAAGGCCAACTAACTCCCCCATTTCCCTACCCTTCCCCCTCCCTTCAAAAATATCTCAACACCCATATTCAGCTCGAAGAAGTTATGAAGAGTCGTCATCCTAGTTCCCTAAGCTTTGGGGCTGAGGGTGATTATTATAGGTTGTCTTTGATACTAAAAATTTTGAAGTACAGGGCTTAGACCCAGTCCTTCTATTGCTGTTATTATAAACAGATCTGAGATGTTTAAGCCTGTGAGTTAAGGGCCAAATAGAAAATTCATGGCTCTGAGTTTATTGTTAGGATGTTTTCAGTTATTTTAATTAGAAATGGCTGAGAGAAGTTAACAGACAACAGTCTAGATTACTTCACATAGTTAGTTTTCAAAAACATCAGAAGCCCACAGAATGTGACGTTTAATGCTATTTTTTCATTTGTTGTTGAGTCCAGTCTGCTCCTAACAGCTTTCCCTGTCTTGGATTCAAAGAAGAAACTGAGCATCTTTGAGTTACTCCAGTTATGGCAAAACAGCCACAAGGCAAGAATTGCCTCATTTCACCTACAGACATAATACTGTCCAAAGAAAGGATGCTCAGAGTCAGCTATTGGCTATTTTTCTAGCCCCTAATGGAGGAGCTAGAAAAAATATCCAAGGAGCTAAAGGGATCTGCAACCCTATAGGTGGAACAACAATATGAGCTAACCAGTAACCCCCACCCCCCAGCTCGTGTCTCTAGCTGCATATGTATCAGAAGATGGCCTAGTCGGCCATCAGTGGAAAGAGAGGCCCATTGGTCTTGCAAACTTTATATGCCTCAGTACAGGGGAACACCAGGCCAAGAATTGGGAGTGGGTGGGTAGGGGAGTGGGGGGGTGGTATGGGGGACTTTTGGGATAGCATTAGAAATGTAAATGAAGAAAATACCTAGTTAAAAAAAAGAAAGAAAGAAAGGAAGGAAGGAAGGAAGGAAGGAAGGAAGGAAGGAAGGAAGGAAGGACACAATTACAGGTTAGGACAGATTGATTCTGCCAAGACAGAGTAGGCTAGTCCTTAATATTCCTGTTTCTCTAAGTCTGCCAGATGACCCTGGCCAGTAGGCTAAAGACTGATGCTCCAATGTGTTGAAGTAAAGGTCTGTCCAGGTGATCAGCAGTCTCTATGGACTGGCTAAGTTTTGGAAGCTGTTTTAGGCTTCCTATATATTTTCAGTCGTTAATATCAGTCATTCTTGGGTTTCTGATGGGGTTGAAAAACTACATAGTCTCCTAGTCAACCCAGGCTTTTTATTTTGAGAGGAATAGTTTTGAGAGGGTGGTTTTCAGATGGCATTCAATCTAAAGTGAAGACATAGTCAAATGTAGAATTAAAAGTCTTTTAAGTAAGGATAGATGACAGAGGTTCTGTTTAATTAACAAAATGATGGACTGGGTGTTAGGTCTCTTGTACATTATAAATTACAAAATAGTAGTAGTTATGTTCAATTATATCTGAGATAAAATAGTCTTTTAATTGGACAGAAAGGGGGAAATGTTGTGGATAGCCCTGGAGCTAATTATATTTGATGTTAATTCTGGTTTCCTGTGAGTGGTTGTGAGCAAGGAATGAGTCAGCACTCAGGTGATTTCTTGTAAACCTTCTTCCTACCTTAATTTGTAAAATAAAGGAGAGCTGATGATTGGGCAGATAAAAGGGAAGGTGGAGCAGAAGGTGGGTGAGAGAAGGAGGAGAAAATGGAAGAGGGAGAGGATGCAGAGGAGGAGGAAGAAGAAGAAGAAAAGCTGAGCAGAAGCACATGGTCTGGAGAAACCACAAGTTCTAAGGGGTCTCATAGATGTGGAAGATGGTAGTGTAGCAGTAGATCTGCCCATTCTAGGCGCAATGCAACATATTAACTGTGTTATGTTTTCATTTGCTGGGGCTTGTTTGGGAGGAGATTTACTGAAACAGAGATAAAACTATTCTTAACAATAAAAGAACTTCTGGGGGGAATCACCATTACTGACCTTAAGTTGTAATACAGAGCAATCATGATAAAAACAAACAAAACAAAACTGCATGGTATTGGTATGTGACAGGCAGGTAGATCAAGGGAATAGAATTGAAGACTGAGAAATGAACCCACATACCTATGGTCACTTGATCGTTGACAAAGGAGCTAAAACCATCCAGTGGAAAAAAGACAGCAATTTTAAAAAATGGTGCTGGTTCAACTGGTGGTTAGCATGTTGACAAATGCAAATCGATCCATTCTTATCTTCTTGTACAAAGTTTAAGTCCAAGTGGATCAAGAACAGCCACATAAAACCAGATACACTAATACTAATAGAAAAGAAAGTGAGGAAGAACCTGGAGCACATGGGCACAGGGGGAAATTTCCTAAACACCAATAGCTTATGCTCTAAGATCAAGAACTGACAAATGGGACCTCATAAAATTGCAAAGCTTCTGTAAGGCAAAGGATACTGGCAATATGTCAAAATCCTATCAAAATCTTGTTCAACATCCTTAGTCATCAGGGAAATGCAAATAAAAACAACACTGAGATTCCACCTCACACTAGTCAGAATGGCTAAGATCAAAAACTCAGTATTCTGTTTTCTAATCCAAGCTGCTAGTTTCTCCCTTGTTACTGAGATATTGAGATAATTTATTAAGAGTTATTGAAAGGCATGTTTTAATTCTTGTCATTTTGTGAAGTTTTAATATCTCTTTTGATGAATTGTACTGGCATTGTTTGCTTATCCTCTATGGTGTTTTTGTTGTATATCTGTTTACTCTAAAGTTGGCTTAGTGGTCTTTCAGTTTCCATTATCATGCAAAGCTTGCATTTCTTCTTTAGTTTATGTAGTCTTGTTGAGTATGAATGTCTTGGCTGACAGACTTGGTCTTTCCATAGATTGAATGTGTCTTTGTAGGCTCTCTGGCTTTAAAAATCATTGACAAGTGACTTGATCCTTCCTTCTTGCTACTTTCAGTAGCCTTTCTTTTGTCTTTAGTTCTCACTCATGTTACATTCATTCAAAATTTTTCTTCATTAACCTTTGCTAAATGATCCAAGTCCTGTACTTTGTCTCCACACTTTAAGACTATATTTTGTACATTATCTGTTTCATTGGGTAAGCTTTTCACTTTGTTTTTAATTTGTCTTGTTGGGCTTTTTATTTCAGCATTATTTCAGTATGTTCTTTAAAAAGTCCATCTCTTTATTGAATTCTAGTTTCATATTTTTATTCACTTGCTTAATTAATTCCGCACTTAGGCTTTGTCCTCTCTAAATATGTTTATGGCTTCCTTGAGTTGTTTGAACATAGTTGTAATTATTCTTTTAAATTATTTGTCCGGAATCTTTTCCAAATAAATCTCACTAGGAGGCATGACTATGGAATTAACTTATGGAAAAGGCATATCCTGTTTTTTCATGTTGTTTTTACTTCTGCACTTGGACTTGCATGTCTGGAGTTTGTTCAGTAAGGATTTTTCTCTTTTCTCTTTTTCATTTTCTTAATTTTTTAATTTCCTTTCTTCTTTCCATTCAAGAGAGAACTGAATCATAGTAGGGTTGAGGTTTTGCTTTCCTCTTTGGGACTGGTATTCAGTGCCTGAGGCTCTATCTATAATTTTCCTATGAGTGTCAAATATTGTCTTATACTGGATAAAGCATCGTCCCTGGGTCTTCAGAATTGCTGAGCATTATAGAATACCATGTATGCCTGTGGGCTTTACCTGTGTCAGATATAGTTCACACCTTGCATCAAAAACTTCTGCTGATGTGAAACACTTCATGTGCCTGTAGGCCTTTACCCTGGGTCAGATCTCATCCTGTATCTTGGACTAAACCTTTGTTTGCCTGGTCTGCAGATTGTGGTAATGTTTGTAAGCTGTATGTCCTAACTACATTCTAAATATGTGTCCTTATACACACACAGATAAATGTAGTCTTAACCCCTCATCAAAGCAGCCTTTGTTTGCAACAGACAGGAGAGTATTACAGAAAATCATTTGTGGGATGCACTACATATGAATATATCTACAAAACAAGTCCTACATCCAAGGTTCGGGAAAAAATTGCAAAAGCCAGAGAGTCAGAAAGTTTTCTGTGAGATTGTCTAGTAATGTATGATGCCACATTCATAAAATCTTACCTACATGGCTCCAGAAATGTGAGCTGAAGAAGAATAGCAATAGACAAGCCAAAGAAGATGAGAGAAAGACCATGATGCCTCAAAACTACCCACACATAGATAGATAGATAGATAGATAGATAGATAGATAGATAGATAGATAGATCATGGACGACTAAGTAATATTGAGAGTAGGAGAAATACTCTCACCAGGAAAAAAAAAACATACCAGTTATCTGATACCAAAGGTCAATCCAAAAACATACATATAAGTAACATTATACAGACTGAGTTGGTTGTATTTAGGAATATACATGTATGTATATGTTTATGAACATACACATATATGCAATAACAAAAATTAATGAAAAAAAGCAATAAATTTGAATGAGAACAAGGGAGTATATGGGAACATTTGAAGGGAGAAGGTAAATGATATAATTATACTTCAATAATAAAAATTAATAAATAATTTTTAAAAATTAGGACCATTTTCTACTGTCAAGTTGAAGCCGTAGGTCTCATGTGAGCTGGTGCATGAGTAACTTCTTTACGCACTTAAGATAGCATATCCACTCGTAAAATAGGCCATAAATAAACCTTTCTTTGAATTTCAGGCAGCGGAGGCATCTTTCTTACCTCTTCCTTAGTACCAGAATTGGAAAACAGGTGATTTCTCTTTTCAATCTATTTCATTCTTTCTGCTATTCTGGCAAGGAACAAGTTATGTCAAGCTCACACTAACACTCTACAGATTTTGGGTGTTCAGACTTTATCAAGAATGTCTCTTGATTGGATTGTACAGCTTGGAAAAACCCGGACATATCTAGGAAGACAGAATATTAATTGAAAAGAGTTGCCACCATTAGACTGGCCTGCAGGCAAATGTGTGGCATATTGTCTTGGTAAACCATTGTGGGTGTTGCTACTCCTCGTCAGATGGTCCTGAGTTTTATAGCAAAGCAAGCAGAGAAAGCGTTGAAGAGGAAGGCACCAAACAGCATCCCTTGGTGGATTCTGCTTCAGATTCCTTCCAGCTTCCTTCAAAAAGTTTCTGCCCTGACTTTCATGGAGAGCAAAATACAAGGTGTAAAATGCAAAGGTTTATTTCCTTCTTCCACAAGTTGTTTTGGCCATGTTCTTTTGTCAGAGCAATAGAAACCCTAGCAAAGGCACCTCTAATAATGCACTTTTCTTATTTAGAGGAAGCTTATGCTTCATTTGTTGATCACCACATTCCCCAGGTATAACAGCATAAATTGCAATGCTCAGCAAATAATCTTAAGGAAAAATACTAGGTGAAATATTATGCTTATCCCCTGTAATTCTCTATTTACTTTTGGATTTTTCCAAGAAAATAAGAATAAATAATCAACAATAATATTAATATGATTTTGCTAGATCACCAAATCAATCATTTACTAACTTAATTATATCTACTTATACCCACTACTATTGTCTGTCCTGGGGATAGAGAATAACATAAGAACAATTTGTGAGCTTAGAGAATTTATAGCACAAATATTAAATGTTTTTTTAAATAATTTATTTTATTTTGTGTGTATAGCTGGGAGGGTGTGAGATCCTGTAGAACGGGAGTTACAGACAATTGTGAGCTGCCATACTGGGAATTGAACCTAGGTCCTCTGAAAGAGCTGTCATTGCTTTTAACCACTGAGCCATCTCTCCAATGTCAACAATTAAATATTAACACTTCTTTAACATTATTTCATCCAACTTTCTTTGTGTTGTTTTCATGGGCTGCTTCACATAAAAAACAGAATTTCTGTTAATTAAGTTTTCTGAGGAATGGCATGGTAAGAGTTTCCAGTTTTGTTTTTGCGGGAGCTTTAGATTCGATGCCTTAAGGCTCTTTGGTAGCACTATTCCACATGTTAGCAAATTCAAATAATTACCTTAATTTAGAGTGGACTGTCATTGTCCTCATTCAACTGAAAAATAAAATATAGTCAGTTTCTTTCTGGGCTATGTTTCCATCACAATATTATTTGGGAACAGGAATTAAAGTGAAGTGAGGTCACCTTTGAAGATTATTTTTCTAATGTCAGTTTTTACTGTTTTTAACCAATAGCCATAGAACAAAAATCACTCTGTAATAATCCACTGTCTTCTAAAATTCTTCTAGGAGTGGTGATGTGTAAAGGGACCTAGTACTTCCCATGGAGGGCGGGAGGAAATAACTTTCAACACAGGAATTTCATTGTTCTACTATCTATCATCTAACATCTATCTTTCTAACAATCCATCCATCCATTCATCCATCTACCTATCATCTATCTGTCTGTCTATCTATCTATCTATCTATCTATCTATCTTTCTATCTATGTGTATGTCTGTGTTTTGCCTGAATGATCTATTGCTTGTATGCCTGATACCAGAACAAGGACTCAAATGTGAGCCATGATTTGGGTTCTGGGAACCAAAGCTGGTCCTCTGAAAGAAGAACAATAGTCTCTTAACCACTGGACTACAACCCATCCCCACCTAGTATTAACAGAATAATTATTAGCTTGAATTCACAGACCCACCTTACTCATTAAAGGGACCATAGGTACCAGTACAGTCATTCTGAAGAGTTGTGCCGAGTCCACACTGTACATTAGGTGCAAAGAGGAACAAGAGTACATGTGATAGACAGGAAACCTATGCTCTCCCCAAAACTTCAGTATCCTAACAGACCCTCAATGACCTACCTCCTCTGAGTCCACTTGTTCTCATGCACCAGAGAACACTCATACTCAGAAGGCTGAAAAGCATTCTTTTTGGTCCCTTCTGAGTATTAGCAACATGGAGATGCTAGTGGAGGTGTGCTCCCAAGCCCTTGGACCATGTAGCTATGGGTACATGGGAAACATTCACAGGACATCTCAAGCTGTTCACAGTGGCTGACTCAGCTAACATCTGAGGACAGAAGGATGTGGACGTCATGTTAGCAGATTGTTTTTGCTCTCTTTGACCACAGATGGGTTCTAGAGCGATATTTTAGAATATGCTTTGTGTTTCTAGCCTAACGTCTAAGTTGCTCAGGAAACACAAGCAATTTGGATTGGTAGGATTTGTAATCTTTCCCTGGACAAAGTGCTTATTTATAGTTAAAATGAGAAATTTTCTAATAAGTGAGGCAGCTGTTAACCATCTTGATTTATTTCAAATGTGGTTGAGGAAATTCAACAAGCTTCAAATGTGGGAGGAAAGGGCAAGCCCCTGTTTTCCTTATACTATTTGGGGTCGCATTAAATCTATGTTGTGTTTTCTGAGAGATTAGAAACAGACTGCAGAGTACTATGGTGATTTAGTCCCTGGGAGCTCTGGGGGTATTGGTTGGTTTATATTGTTGTTTCTCCTATGGGGCTGAAAGCTCTTTCAGCTCCTTGGATCCTTTCTCTAGCTCCCTCATTGGGGACCCTGTGCTCAGTCCAATGGTTGACTGAGAGTATCCACCTCTGAATTTGTCAGGCACTGGCAAAGCCTCCCAACCAGTACCCTCAGAGACTAAACCACCAACCAAAGAGTACACATGGAGGGACCCACGGCTCCAGCTGCGTATGTAGCAGAGGATGGCCTTGTTGGGCTGTTTCCAGTGTAGGGAAGCACCAGGACAGGAAAGTAGGAGTGGCTGAGTTGGTGAGCAGGGGGAGAGGTGAATGGGATGGGAGTTTTCGGAGGGCAAACCAGGAACGGGAATAACATTTGAAATGTAAATAAAGAAAATATCTAATAAAAAAGGAAAAAAATACACTATGAACTACTGCTCTCTCCCCCAAACATAAAATTCATCAGCTGCCTGCATAGATACGGTATGCTATGAATTTATATTTGTGCCAAATGAGTGCTTTTAAATGGTATTTTGATTCAAACATCTTGAAGCTCTGGAAACTGGAATAAATGGAAATGAAGACCATTCATATTTACACTTTGTATCCACCATCACCTGCCTATAAAACCAGCGTGATCTGCACCTGAAGGATGCTAGAGAAAAAGTGCAGGCCACGCCCCTTACTGAGGAGCCATACCAGTGACTAGCTTGGGGCGTGAGGCAGTGGAGAGTTGTTATCTTTTGAGGAGGTGACTGTTGGTAAGTACCTCATGCTCCAGTGGATGCATATATGGGCGACCCGAACTGGACATAGTGGATTTCAAGAAAATAAAATTAAAAAGGACATGAAGTTGGGGGAGTACTCTAGGGTTACATGGGTGGGTTGCTAAAAAGGGAAAATAGGGATAAATGTGATATTTCATTGCTTATACGTATATGTATGAAGTTCTCAAGAATGCTGAAAATATTTAAAACTTATAATACCTTAAAAATGAAAATACACATTTCTCAAACAGAAAAGATGTGCTTTGTGAATAAGACTCCCACTATATGATGCTTAACTCATTTTGTGAAGTTTATTCTTGCCTGGAGTAAAACAAAACTAGTAAACATTAGTCCCAGTGCAGATTGGCTTAGTAACAAATTGCTTTAGTACATAGGGGAGAGGCTCAAACATTTGACTTTACTATTTTTCACTGGAGCCTTTCACTACATCTGACCACAGCTGTCCTTAAGGCCAGATGTTAGCTGTAAAATTCAGTGAGTTTAATATACCATGCAACCTCCCTGTGTTTTCAGCCAGGCTCAAGCCTGCAGCATCTGTGCATTAGCCTTACATAGCTCCAGTGGCTGTATTGAGATGCCTATTATCGTCCTGAGGTTTGGCAGTGGCTCAGATTTCCTCTAAGCTTGTGTACAATCACTTCATTTAGAAGCTATCTGCTTCTATTGAACTGAAGGTACCTCAGAAATGAATTTGATACTGGCCGTTTTTAAAAGTAATTGGATGAGGTCAAATACCTGCCCTTGTTATCACTGTTAAGCTGCCCAAGCCCAGTTAATTGTGGCCTCAGCAAAGGTTTCCCTGGAAGGTTGTTTTGCCCAGGCTTGGCATGCCTCACATGAATGCGGAGCTTGTAGACTGCAGTAGTCTGGCCTCAGCTTTCTGCCTCCTCCAGTGCATTTTCTGGTCTGTTAATTAGAGATTCTGGACTGTGCAAATGTCTGTCTGGAACTCCTCTGGGTGAGTCTGCAAAGCTGGAGAACAGTGATGCAATGGAAAGAACACAGAGCTTCAAAACTGGAAAGACCCGGGCTTACATCAAGCAACACCACTCAATTCCCTGAATGCCCATTGATTCCAGTTTCAGCCTGCTCCTCTGACATAAGGCTGTAATTTTTAAGCAGCTTCAAGGTCTGCAAATGTTTGTGTGTTTTATTCTAAAGTGTTATATACTTTTAATAAAATTATAATAGAAAAGTATTGAGTACCAAATTTGGTTTTCCCTGAGTTTCCTAGTTCAGACTCATTACGTCCTTGTTAAATTGCAATTTACACTTTTATTCATGAAGTCCTATTTCAGACCTTATAATAAAATGTACATGTTTCAAATGACAATCAATCAGCACCCTGCTGTTAAACAACCCCCCCAAAAAAAACTTACTTTACACTGTGACTCATTTCCACAAAGTTCTCCCCCCCCCCCCAGACCTTACAAGTTGCTCAGCAGTGCATAAAATGCCACTGTTCTAGGATGCTGAACTTTCAGATCCATATCATTTCTGTAGAGGTTTATAAAGGACTAACAGTACTATTGAAGAATGAAACGACACCGTTTTGGGGACAGACGATCCAGTACATATGAAATTTGGAAATCCTCACCATGACTGGAAAGATCATGCCGAAAGCAGGCTGGTGATGAGCAGAGCCAAAGGCTTTACCTTACATGCATATGTTCTTGGACTTCATCCAGGAAGAAATCAGTAAACCCATGGAAATTTTTTAAAAAGCAGTGAGCTATTTGGAAACTTGTGCATGTACCTTTAGTATCTGCTCAGCTGTAACAGTACTCTGCCTTTCTCAGATCACATGACTCAATAACACCAGCTTCATTTTAGAATCCAATAGTTCAAATATAGCTGCTTAGGTTATAACTGGTCTTTGCTTCTTCTTAGTGTGACTCAGTGAGGTGTTGTCACCCTTAAACTAAGATTCATTGATATGGGTTTTTTTCTAGCACATTTTAGCTCCCTGTAAAGGGGAACGTCATTTGTATGAGTATATCCTCCAGAAACACGTTTTTGAACCCAGTAAGGTTTTGTGTTTTGTGTTTTGTTTTGTTTTGCTTTTTTCTTAGTAGAAGTGTACCATCATTAGGAACACTACTTTCAGAAACCTAGACCGGACTGTCAGGGCCTTAGGATATGTCCCAGTATCCGGCTGGATTATGTGTACCAGATCTCACACTAATAGTAATTTGTAAATTCTCATTTACTCTTTGAGAGAACTCTTCATTGAGGCCGTATGCTCAGGATGCTTACACACTTTAAGAGTCAGTCGATTTCTTTCATGAAACCATTAAGAAAATAAAGTAAATATGGCCGTGGAGAATCTGAGGTTAGCCTGATTTTTTCATTGTCTTTTGTATCTGGCTTTTATGTTTAGAATGTCTAAATAACTGATCTCAGAGTTTAATTGTGGTATTGTTCACATGCAATAAACAGCACATATATATTTATAGCACATGGCTTGGTTTTATATATATACAAATCTTCATGAAATGTTATTATGGAATAATCGCCATGGAGATAATAAAAATATCTACCACCTTGTAGCACACCCACATGTCGATTGTTTATGACTTAGGTCTGCTCCCGTATCCAATCTCTCTTCCCAGGACACAGGTCTGCTTCTTGTCACTTTATGTTAGCTTATATTTTGTATAGTTATAATAAATGGAATCCCATCCTACATATGCTTTCTGTTGGAGGAGAGGAGAGCCTGGCTTCCTTCATTTCACATCATTATTTTGAAATGTATGCACACTGTGTATGTAAGTATATCCTTTCTTTCCATTACTGAAGTATCCTACTGTATGAATCAGAATTTAGCTATATATAAACCTGCTAACAACATTTGCATTATTTATAGTTTTTGACTATTACAAATAAGATGCAATGAATATTTGTGCATGTGAACTGAGAAGTTGAAATGTATCAAGAAAAGAACTTTCACCCTTTGCAAAAACTGTTCAGAAAATGAAATATGAAACACACTGGAAAAAAGTCACTTACAAATCACATATATGATTAAGATCTAGCATCAAGAAAATCTAAAAAAACTCAGTAGTATGGAAAAATCCAAACTAAAAAAGAAATGGGCAAAATATTTAATCAGATACACTCCCCAAGTTTGGATATTCCCTCTATGTTTCATTTAGGTTATATCAGGAAGCAACATCTAGATTCACATCTTTTCTGTGATGGCAATTGAGGCATTTGAGAACTCAACCTGAAGTCTCAAGATTTTATAAGATTTGCTGGTTTGATTCTTTGAAACAGGAAATTTCAAGCTCTGTATAAACTTCAAAAATCATCATCTCTAATTCTTTGGATGGGTCTCTCTAATTTCAGGCATCTTTCTTGAGTCATGTACTGGTTCATATTCTGAGAAGTTGAAGAGGGAGCTTCTAACAACCATCAGAACTGTCTGTCTGTGCAATTCTACCTTCTTGGGTCTTTTATCTTAGACACTTGGGCCACCAATAAATCCACCTCTACCAACTCAGCTGCAGTGAAAGAGTGGAGTCTCTTTGGGGTCCCCCATCTGCATTGCATCCTGGAAACACTCCCCATGCAACTGCAGGGTTCATGGTGGCAGAGAAGCCGTCCATTGATTACCCTGGAGGAAATATGAAGTAACTGGGAAGGCAGTCTAAACTCTAGCAATCATAGTTTCACTCTGAAATGTGTATGTAATATATAGCACATTTACTCTTTGAAAATGAAACACCTTAATCAAAAATTTAAGGCATCTTTCTCGTTCCCAAGTTTTCTTCTATCTTGGATAGAGTATTTCTTTTCAAAGTGTATTTCTCTCATAAATCACTGTATGTATCCATTATCTCAATGATTTATTGAGGAATATCTACCATTCATACCCTGCATCATCTTTGAAACAAATGGGCTTTAGTAATGGGTGACTTAATGCCATATTTTCTTATTAAGCAACAATGCCCACAGTTCAATGTAACAGCTTTGCTGTTGAGATATTCCATTACAAAAACGAATGAAAATAGATACATATTCATCATCTTGTACAAATATCAAGTCAACGTGGATCAACATTAAACCAAATACACTGAATCTAATAGAAGAGAAAGCAGGAAAGAGTCTTGAACTCATTGGCACAGGGGGAAAGTTCTTAAAAAGAACTGCAATGGCCCAGGCTCTCAGATCAAGAATTGATAAATGGGACCTCATGAAACTAGAAAGCTTTTGTAAGGCAAAGGAAATAGTCAATATGACAAATCAGCAACCTATGGATTGGGAAAAAAATCTTCACTAACCCCACATCCAATTGAGGGCTAATATCCAAAATACATAAAGAACTCAAGAAGCTAACCACCAAAAACCAAACAACCCAATCAAAAAACTGGAGTATAGAACTAAACAGAGAATTCACAACAGAGGAATCTTGAATGGCTAAGAAGCACTTAAAGAAATGTTCAAAGTCCTTAGTGATCAGGGAAGTGCAATTTAAAACTACCCTGAGATTCCACCTTACACCAATCAGAATGACTAAGATAAAAAAGATCAGGTGACAGCACATGTTGGCAAGGATGTGGAGAAAGAGGAGCACTCCTCCATTGCTGGTGGGATTGCAAACTGGTACAACCACTCTGGAAATCAATCTGGAGGTTCCTCAGAAAGTTGGAAATAGATTTACCTGAAGACCCAGCTATACTACTCTTGGGCATATACCCAAAAGATGCCCCACCATGCCAAAGGGGCATGTGTTCCACTATGTTCATAGCAGCCTCATTTGTGATTGCCAGAAGCTGGAAACAACCCAGATGCCCCAAACTAGAATAATGGATACAGAACATGTGGTTCATTTACACAATAGAATGCTACTCCGCTATTAAGAAGAAGGACATCATGCGTTTTGCAATCAAATGGATGAAACTAGAAAATATTCTCCTAAGTGAGGGAACTCAGACACCAAAAGAAATGCATAGTAGATATTAACCAAAAATGTACAAAATACCCAGTACACAACCCACAGAACTCAGGAAGGTTAACAAGCTGAAGGACCCAAGTAAGGATGCCTCAATCCCACTTAGGAAGAAGAAAGCAGTCATGGGGGCAAAGGGAGGGAGGGACCAAGGTAAGAGGGGACAGGGAAGGGAGCAGGGGAACATGATCAGGTATTGGGGGGGGGAGCAGGACTGAGGCCCTGGGGACCAGCAGAGAGATGGGAAATAGGCAATCTTGGAAGGTAGGAGGTAGGGGACCTTCTGAAGTGTGCTAGAGACCTGGGAGGTAAGAGACTCTCAGGACTCAAAGGGAGGGACCTTGGATGCAGTGCTCTACAGTGGGGAGGGGGAACTTGTAGAGTCTACCTCCAGTGGAAGGACAGGACATCAAGTAGAGGGATGGGTTGCCATTCCACTGTCAAAAGATCTGACCCAGAATTGTTCCTATCTGAAGGAAGAGCAGGAACAAAAATGGAGAAGAGCATGAGAGAAAGGAGGTCCAGTGACAGAACCAAATTGGGAACCAGTTCAAGAGGTGCCCCCTGACACTGATACTGATGCTGTGGTATGCTTGCAGACAGGAGCCTAGCATGGCTGCCCTCTGAGAGGCCCAACAAACAGCTGAAAGATTCCAAAGCAGATAGTAGCACTCAAGCAAAGGACAGAAGCCAGAACCCCTGTGGTTAAATTGAGGGGGAAAGCTGGAAGAAGCTGAGGAAGAGGGCAGCCCCATAGGAAGACCAGCAGTCTCAACTGATCTGGGTCTCCAAGATCTCTCAGACACTGAGCCACCAACCAGGCAGCATTCACCAGCTGATATGAGGCCCCTGACACACATACATCAGAGGGCTCAATGAGTAAAGATGACCCAGGAGGTGGGAAGACCTGTTGGGGTGGGGGTATAAAGGTGGGACATCCTCTTGGAGACAGGGTTGGGGGCAGAACTATGGGATGGGGAGTAATAAAGGGGCAGACTGAGAGGGGGATGAAATCTGGACTGTAAAAAAAAAAGGATTAAAGAATAAAAATAAATAAAATTTTTGAAAAGAAAAAAATCAATGACCCTGAGTATAAAATGATTAAGAAATTTTGGATACAATGTAAAGAGTAAGAAATATGTTAACTGTTCATTGTGTTTATATGATCATTTGTGTATGCTCCATATTCTATGTGTTACAAAACCATCTATATCTTAGCAAAATGCGCTCCTTTATTAAAAGTTAAGATTCTAAATTTAAGAGAACATTGTGTCAGAGTATGATTGGCAGCACACTTTCCCTTCCTGTATTATCATGCTAACAATGGCACATCATATGATGAAACAGTGGCATTTATCTAAATGGTTTAATTTTTCTCTTATGCACTAACCCTTTTATGTCAAATTGTATTTAACAACTAATTTTAGTCAGAGATTCTGCTTATTGTACCACACTATGTAGATTGGTCTAATATTGCTTTGTGTCCAGCTTCATATTTTAAACTCATGCTCTCTTTTCTAGTTCATTTTATTATTCTTAATCTTCTTATTCTTCTAGCTTTCAGTGAAACTTGGTTGCATTCTTTTTCTACACCCCCATTCCTGTCCTGACCCTGCTCCATCATACTTCTTCAGTAGCTTGCTTGGATCACATATAAGTGGTTCCAGTCTCAAGACCCAGCTTGGATGAACCCAGCCAAGATAACCCAGCCTTCCCTCAACACACACACCTTACTGCCTGTAACTGTTTCTCCAATCAGTCAACTAATAGAACCATCACTTGTAGCCCAGATCAGCTTGGATAAAAACTCCTCCCTCATTGCCTGTTCAATCCTGAGAGTATGTTCAAGTTAAACTCATTCACACATTTTTGCTCAGTATGGACCAAGCAGTTCCTCCGTGACAGCTGCTCCTCTTTGATCAGCTCAACAGAGGACACTGAAAGAAATACTTGTAACCGAAGAGGATAAAAACACCAGCACCATTGTCCCAGATCCAAGCATGGTGGCACACACCTGTAATCTGGGCCACATCATCAGCTTAAGACCTACGTAAGGACATTGGAAGAAGGAAGATTCTCTCTCCTTTGCCTGCTTGCATTGTAGGACTGAGCAACTGCTAGATCCTTGAACTTCCATTCACAGCTACTGCTGTTGACCATTGTTGGGGGGTTGGACTACAGACCATAAGTCATCAGCAAATTCCCTTACTATATAGAGACTACCCATAAGTTCTGTGACTCTAGAGAACCCTGACTAATACAGAAGTTGGTACCAGCAATATACCTTTTCAGTTTTGCCTCAAGGATATTTTAACTCTTCTGCCCTGTGTCATAACTTGATCATTTGTCTCTTTCACAAATTATCACATTGGTACACTATATTGATGACATTATGCTGATTGGACCAGGTGCGCAGGAAGTAGCAACCACTTTAGACTCATTGATAACATATTTGTGTAGCAGAGGATGGGAAATAAATCCAACCAAAATTCAAGGACCTTCTACCTCAGTGAAATTCTTAGGTGTCCAGTGGTGTGAAGCATGCAGAGATATTCCTTCTAAGGTGAAAGATAAGTTGTTGCACCTGGCCCCTCCCACCACCAAGAAAGAAGCACAACGTTTAGTGGGTCTATTTGGATTCTGGAGACAGCACATCCCTCACTTGGGTATGCTACGCAGGCCCATTTACCAAGTGACTCAGAAAGCTGCTAGCTACGTGTGCAGCTTGGAACAGGAGAAGGCTTGTCAACAGGTTCAGGCTGCTGTGCAGGCTGCTCTACCACTTGGATCATATGATCCAACAGACCTGATGATACTTGATGTGTCAGTGGCAGATAGAGATGCTGTTTGGAGCCTCTGTCAGGCCCCTGTAGGTGAATCACAGAAGAGACCTTTGGGATTTTGGAGCAAAGCTCTACCATCATCTTCAGACAACTATTCTCCCTTTGAAAAACAGCTCTTGGCCTGCTATTGAGCCTTCATGGAAACTGAATGTTTGACAATAGGATATCAAGTTACCATGTGACTTGAACTGCCCATCATGAGCTGAGTGTTATTAGACCCTCCAAGTCGTAAAGTAGGACCTGCAGCAGCAGTCTATTATAAATGGAAGTGATATATATGTGATCAGGCCTGAGCAGGTCCTGAAGGCACAAGAGAGTTACATGAAGAAGTTGCTCAAATGCCTATAGTTTCTATTCATGTTACAATGCCATCTGCTGCCAAGCATGCACCTATAGCCTCATAGGGTGTTCCCTATGATCGATTGACTGAAGATGGGAAGACTAGGACCTGGTTTACTGATGGCTCTGTATGTTATGCAGGTACCACCCAGAAGTCAACAGCTGCATCATTACAACCCCTTTCCAGGACAACCCTAAAAGATACAGGTGAAGGAAAATATTCACAGTGAGCAGAACTTCAGGCAGTACACATGGTATTACATTTTGGAAGAAGAAATGGCCGGATGTATGATTGTTCACTGTTCCTTGGCTGTAGCCAAGGGATTGACTGGATGGTCAGAGACTTGGAAAGAAGCTAACCTCCAAACAACCCAATCAAAAATTGGAGTATAGAGCTGAAAAGAGAATTCACAGCAGAGGAATCTTGAATGACCGAGAATCACTTAAAGAAATGTTCAAAGTCCTTAGAGATCAGGGAAATGCAGAATAAAACCACCCTGATATTCCACCTTACACCAATCAGAATGGCTAAGATCAAAAACTCAGGTGACAGCACATCATTCTGTGGAGAGAGAGGAACACTCCTCCATTGCTGGTGGGATTGCAAACTGGTACAACCACTCTAGAAATCAATGTAGAGGGTCTTCAGAAAATTGAAAATATATCTACCTGAAGACCCAGCTATACCACTCTTGGGCATATACCCAAATGATGTCCCACCATACCACAGATGCACATGCTGCACAATGTTTATAGTGGCCTTATCTGTGATAGCCAAATGCTAAAAACAACCCAGATGTCCCACAATGGAAGAATGGATGCAGAAATAAAATACATTTACACAACAGATTACTATTCAGCTATTTCAGAATGGGGGACATTATAGGTTTTGCAGGCAAATGGATGGAACTAGATACCATCATTCTGAGTGAAGTAACTCAGACCCAAAAGGACATACATGGTATGAACTCACTCATAAATTGATATTAGCCAAAAAATACCTAGGGTACAATCTACAGTTCTCAAGAAGGTTAACAAGCAGCGGGGCCCAAGTGGAGATACTTCAATCCCACTTAGGAGGGAGAAGAAAGCAGTCAATGGGGGCAGAGGGAGGGAGTAACCTGGTGGGAGAGGGGAAGGGGAGGGGAATAAGAGAACATGATCAGGTATGAGGGTGAGGAGACAGGAGAGAAGCCCTGAGGGCTAACAGAATGAATGGAAATATGTAACCTGTGGGTTGGGTGGTGGGTATACTCTCTAGAAAGTACCAGAAACCTGGGAGGTGAGAGACTCTCAGGACTTAGTGGGAGGAACCTTAGATGAAATACCCAATAGTGGAGAGAGGGAACTCATAGAATCCACCTCCAGTAGACAGACAGGGCATCAAGTGGAGGGATGAGGTTGCCATCCTACAGTCAAAATTTCTAACCCAGAATTATTCTGTCTAAAAGAACTGTAGGAACAAAAATGGAAAAATGATTGAGGGAAAGGTGGTCCAGTGACCAGCCCAACTTGGGATCCATCTGAAGGGGAGACTCCAAGGCCTGATACTATTACTGATGTGTGCCTGCAGACAGAAGTCTAGCATGGCTGTAGACATGTACAGATACTTAGATCCAACCATTGAACTGAAGTTGGGGATCCCTTTGTTTGAACTAGGGAAAGGCTGGTTGAAGCTCAAGAGGGTCACCCCATAGGAAGACCAGCAGTCTCAACTAATTGGGGCCCCTGAGATCTCTCAGACACTGAGCCACCAACCAAGCAACATATACTGAGCTGGTTCAAGGCTCAGCACATATACAGCAGAGGACTGCTTGGTCTGGCCCCAGTGTAAGAAGAGGCACCTAACCCTGAAGATGCTTGAGGTCTTTGAGAGTGGGGAGGCCTGGAGGAGATGGTGGATGGGGCAACATCTTCTTGGAGACAGGCCGGAGGAGAAATGGGATGAGGAACTGTGGGAGGCCTGACCAGGAGGGGGCAAAGACTGGACAGTAAAAAAATAAAAGTTAAAAAAAAAAGGAAAAATCTCATCATGGATTGGATATGAGTATAATAAAAGAATTTTTAAAAATGTTTGTGCTTCCTATGAACCTATTGTTATAATTATCTTTTTGGTTGCAGCAATACTGAACAATGGTTGCCATGTGATTTTCATTTAATTGCTAAAATGGTTCTTAGCCCTTCCCAGTTTCTTCAGTGGCAAATATGGCTTACAGATGATACTCCTAAATTCCTTAACTTTATCTTCAGTCCCTAGTCTCTATCAGTTCCAGTAGATGTTCAGTCAACTGCAGCTATAGTAATCCAAAACTGCCTGAGTGTGCCAGCCCCAGATGTTCATTGGAACCTGCATCCAAGACTGCTTCAAAGTGGTGTGGACTTCCTAGCTCCATGCAGTCCTCAAGAACCTCTGCAGTGATTGAACCAGATGCCCTTAGCATGAGTTCCTCTCCCCCTTCATGGCTTTGTGCAACATTCAAGCCTTCCTGGAATCTGACACCAGTTTCAGGAAGAAATAGTTATAGAAGAGATTGTGCCGCCACTTTCTTTATCATCTAAAAAGACTGAATAATCTCTAAAATTAAATGGAAATGTAGACACCACATGTACAAATCTTTGGAACTAAATGAAGGCAGTTCTAAGAGGAACATTTATATCACTAAATGCTTACATCAGTAAGTTTGAGAGATCTCAAGTAAATAACTTAACAATACACACTATAATCTTGGAAAAAAAAGATAAAAAGAGAATAAAACAAACCATGGGAGGGAGGGAAGACCAAACTAATAAAATCAAAGAGAAAGAAGACAGAACAGCTATAGCGCCTGGAGCAATGGCTCAGTATTTAAGAGCACTTCTTGCTCTTCTAGTGGACCAAAGTTTGTTCAGTACTCACACCTGGTGCCTCATAAAAGCTGGTAACTCCAATTCCAGGACCTCTTATGCCTTCTGGCTATCACAGGCACCAGGATACTTGTGGCATATACTCACAAAATCATACATAATTTTTAAAAAAAAATAATTTTAGGATGTATCCTAATGAAATCCAAAAATCATTTGAGTATATTTTAAGAACTTATTTTCCAATAAATTGAAAAAATCTAAAGGAAATTAATAATTTTTAGATGCTACTAAACACACTATAAGTGTGCCAACATAAAATAATAAGTTCAGCAGACCTACAACCAATAATGAAATTGAAGCAATAATAAAATTCTCTTGACGAAGCATCAACAAAAATAAAATAGAATCAAATGACTTCACTGTACTAGCTACCAGACCTTCAAAGAGAATGCACTATTATTCAAATTACTTTGCAAAATAGAAAAAAAGCACTGGTTCTAAACTTTTTTAAAGCCAGTATTATTCTGATATCATAAGTAATATAAAGATCACAGAAAAGGATATTAAAGACAAGTCTCCCTAATGAACATAGATATAACAGTTCTCAATAAAACACTTTAAATCTGAACTTAAGATCCATATTTTTAAAAATCATAGCTCACAACCAAGTTGGCTTCATTCTAAAAAATACAGAGCTGACCTAATCATCAAACATCAATAAACAGAATTGAACACATAAATATGCTTAAGAACAGAAATCACATGATCATCTCAGTTAACACAGAAAATGTCTTTGACAACATCTGACATTTCTCTTTTTTTTCCTTCTTTTTTATTGGTTATTTTATTTATTTACATTTCAAATGTTATCCCCCTTGCTAGTTTCCCCTCCACAAGTCCCCTATCCTCTCCTCCCTTCCACTGCCTGTATGAGAGTGCCCTCCCTCACCTGCCCACCCACTTACTTCCACCTCAGCAGCCTAGCATTCCACTATCCTGGGTCATCAAGCTTCCACTGGACCAAGAGGCTCCCCTCCAGATAAGGCAATCCTCTACTACATATCCAGTTGGAGCCATGGGTAGCTCCTGTGTACTCTGGTTGGTGGTTTAGTCTCTGGGAGTGATGGGGGTTTTGGTTGGTTGATATTGTTGTCCTTTCTATGAGCTTGCAATACCCTTCACCTCCTACAGTCCTTGCCCTAACTTCCCTACTGGGGTCCCTATGTTCAGTCCAATGTTTGGCTGTGTACATCTGCATCTGTATTGGGCAGGATCTGGCAGACCCTCTCAGGAGACAGTTGTATCAGTCTCCTGTCAGCAAGCAATTTTTGGAATCCCCAATAGTGTCTGGGTTAGGTGTCTGAATGTGGGATGGATTCTCCAGGTGGGGCCAGCATTTCTTAATGATAAAACAATCATGAAGTGAGATAGCAGGTCTCCCAGAAGTGCTAACACACCAAAGTTCACAGGTAAAACCACCATTGCTGCCCAAGTGGGATCTGTCAGGAACCCACAGAACCCAGGAACTGGGGAGCAGTGGAGGAAAGGATCCTTCTAGTTGCCATCTGCACCCAGGCCTGACACTGTGGCACAGCTATCCAGACATCAGTCCTGTCCCACACCCCAGTCCTGCCCAGAGAAACCAGGTCTCCCAAGAGTGCTAACACAGCAAAGATCTAAGGAGTGGTGACACACCTGAGATCACGGGCTCACAGGTTCACAGAAGGGACAAGCTCCAGTCATAGAGCAAAACCAGCTAACACCAGAAATAACCAGATGACAAGGGACAAACACAAGAACCTAAGCAGCAAAAACAAAAGCTACCTGAAATCATCAGTACCCAGTTCTCCTACCACAGCAAGCTCCAAACACCCCAACACACATAAAAAGCAAGATTCTGATTTAATATCACATCTCATGATGATGATAGAGGACTTTAAGAAGGAGATAAATAGCTCTCTTAAAGAAATAGAGGAGAACACAGGTAAAAAGATAGAAGCACTTAAAGAGGAAAAACATAAGTCCCTTAAAGATTTGCAGGAAAAGACAAACAAACAGGTAAAGGAATTGAATAAAACCATCCAGGATCTGAAAATGGAAAAGGAAACAATAAGGAAATCATAAGGGGAGACAACCCTGGAGATAGAAAATCTGGGAAAGAGATCAGGAGTCATAGATGCAAGCATCAGCAACAGAATACAAGGGATAGAAGAGAGAATCTCAGGTGCAGAAGATTTCATAGAAAACATTGACACAACAGCCAAAGAAAATGCAAAATACAAAAAGTCCTAACTCAAAACATTCAGGAAATCCAGGACACAATGAGAAGACCAAACCTAAGGATAGTAGGAGTAGAAGAGAGCTTAGATTCCCAACTCAAAGGGCCAGTAAACATCTTTAACAAATTATAGAAGAAAACTTCCCTAACCTAAAGAAAACGATGACTATAAACATACAAGAAGTCTACACAATTCTAAATAGATTGCACCAGAAAAGAAATTCCTCCCATCACACAATAATCAAAACAAAAAAGCACAAAAAAAGAAAGAATATTAAAAGAATTAAGGGAAAAGGTCAAGGCACATATAAAGGCAGACCTACCCGAATTACAACAGACCTCTCACTAGAGATTCAAAAAGCCAGAAGATCCTGGGCAGATGTCATACAGACTCCAAAAGAACACAAATGCCAGCTTAGGCTACTATACCCAGCAAAACTCTCAATTACCATAGATGGTTAAAGCAAGATATTCCATGACAAAACCAAATTTACACAATGTCTTCCAGCAAATCTAGGCCAACAAAGAATGATAAGTGGAAAACTCCAACACAAGGAGGGTAACTATTCCCAAGAAAAAGCAATAATTTAATTTTCTTTCAACAAACCCCCAAAACAGTCATAAAAGCTTAATTTCACTTCTAAGAACAAAATGAAAATGAAGCAACAATCACTTTTCCTTCATATCTCTTAACATCAATGGACTCAATTCCCCAATAAAAGGACATAGACTCTTCTTGTACAAAGATCCAGTCTAAGTGGATCAAAGAACTCCACATAAAACCAGAGACACTGAAACTTATAGAGGAGCGAGTGGGAAAGAGCCTCGAAGATATGGGCACAGGGGAAAGATTCCTGAACAGAACAGCAATGGCTTGTACTGTAAGATCAAGAATTGACAAAAGGAACCTCATAAAATTGCAAAGATTCTGTAAGGCAAAGGACACTGTCAATAAGACCAAAAGGCAACCAACAGCTTGGGAAAAGATCTTTCCCAATCCTAAATCCGATAGGGGGCTAATATCCAATATATATAAAGAACTCAAGAAATTGGACTCCAGAAAACCAAACAACCCTATTAAAAAATGGCATACAGAGCTAAACAGAGAATTCTCAACTGAGGAATTTCACATGGCTGAGAAGCACCTAAAACAATGTTCAACATCCTTAATCATCGGGGAAATGCAAATCAAAATGACCCTGAGATTCCACCTCACACCAGTCAGAATGGCTAAGATTAAAAACTCAGGTGACATTAGATGCTGGCGAGGATGTGAAGAAAGAGGAGCATTCCTCTATTGTTGGTGAGACTGCAAGCTGGTACAACCACTCTGGAAATCAGTTTGGCGGTGCCTCAGGAAGTTGGACATAGTTCTACTGGAAGATCCAGCAGTACCACTCCTGGGCATATACCCAGAAGATGTTCCAACATGTAATAAGGACACATGCTCCACTATGTTCATAGTAGCCTTATTTATAATAGCCAGAAGTTGGAAAGAACCCAGATGTCCTTCCAAAGAGGAATGGATACTGAAAATGTGATACATTTACACAAGGGAGTACTATTCAGCTATTATTAACAATGCATTTATGAAATTCTTAGACAAATAGGTAAATCTGAAGGATATCATCCTAAGTGAGGTAACCCAATCTCAAAAGAACACCCATAATATGCACCCACTGATACGTGGATAATAGCCCAGAAGCTCAGAATCCTTCTTAGAAGAGGGAACAAAATACCTATGGAAGGAGTTACAGAGACAAAGTTTGTAGCAGAGACTGAAGGAACTACCATCCAGAGACTGCCCCACTTATGGATCCATCCCATAAACAACTACCAAACCCAGACACTATGGCAGATGCCAACAAGAGCTTGTAGACAGAAGCCTGATATAGTTGTCTCCTGGGGACTCTGCCAGCACCTGGCAAATACAGAAATGGGTGTTCACAATCACCCAGTGGACAGAGCACAAGGTCCCAAATGAAGAAGCTAGAGAAAGTACCCAAGGAGGTGAATGGGTTTGAAGCTCCATAGGAGGAAAATCAATATGAACTAACCAGTTTCCCCCAGAGCTCCATGGAACTAAACCATGGGGAAAAAAAAACCCACATGGTGGAAATTGTGGCTGTAGCTGTATATGTAGCAGAGGATGGCATAGTCGATCATCAATGGGAGGAGAGGCCCTAGGTCCTGTGAAAGAGCTATGCCCAAGTATAGGGGAATGCCAGTACCAGGAATGGGAGTGGGAGGTTTGGGGAGCAGGGGGAGGTGGGAGAGGGATAGGGGATTTTTGGAGGGGAAACCAGGAAAGGGGATAACATTTTAAATGTAAATAAAGAAAATATCTAATAAAATAAAAGAAAGATATTAAGGATACGTGGCACATAAGGCAACAATAGGTACAAAAAAAAAAGGCATAGACTAACAGACTGGATATGTAAACAGGACCCAGGATTTTGCTGCATACAGGAAATGTACCTCTCTGACAAAGAGAAACACTACCTAAAAGTAAAAGGCTGGAAAAAGTCTTTCAAGCAAATGACCCTCCCACCAAAAAAAGCTGGAGTATCCATTATAATATAGAATTAAAACAACTTTCAAACTAAAGTTATCAAAAAATCTACGAAGATGAACTCTCAGTTCTGAACACCTATGCTCCAAATGCTAGGGCACCCACACTCATAAAAGAAACTTTGCTAAACTTCAAAGAACATATTGAACCTCACACAATAATAGTGGGAGACTTCAACATCCCACTCTCACTAATGGACAGCTCATGGAAACAGAAACTAAACAGAGACACAGTGAAACTAAGAGAAGTTAGGAACAATATGGATTTAACAGATATCTTTAGACCAATTCATCCCAAAACAAAATAATTTACCTTCTTCTCAGAACTTTCTCCAAAATTGACCATATAATATGTAACAAAACAGGCATCAACAAATACAAGAAGACTGAAATATCCCATGCATCCTAGCAGATCACAATGGACTAAAGCTGCTCTTCAATACCAACAAAAACAACCAAAAGCCCACATAAACATGAAAACTGTACAACTCTCTACTCAATGATAATTGTGTCCGGGAAGAAATAAAGAAAAAAATTAAAAATATTTTAGAATTTAGTGAAAAAAAGTACAACATTCCCAAAACCATGGGACACAATGAAAGTAGTGCTAAGAGAAAAACTCATAAGCTCTGAGTGCCTCCAAAAATAAACTGGAGTGAGCAAACACTAGCAGCTAAACAGCACACCTGAAAGCTCTAGAACAAAAAGAAGCAAATACACCCAAGAGGAGTAGATGGCGGAAAATAATCAAACTCAAGGCTGAAACTAACCAAGTAGAAACAAAGAGAACTACACAAAAAATCAACAAAACCAGAAGAGAAAGTCAACAAGATAGATAAACCCTTAACCAGACTAACCAGAGTGTGCATAGACAGTATCCAAATTAACAAAATCAGAAATGAAAAGAAGACATAACAATGGAAACTGAAGAAATTAAAGAAATTATGAGATACTACTACAAAAGCCTATACTCAACAAAACTGGAAAATCTGGATGAAATTGATAAGTTTCTAAAAAAAAAAAAATACCAGGTACCAAAGTTAAATCAGGATCAGATAAATCATCTAAACAGTCCCACGAACCCAAAAGAAATAGAAGCAGTCATTAAAAGTCTCCCAACCAAAAAAAAAAGCCCAGGACCAGATGGGTTTAGTGCAGAATTCTATCAGACTTTCAAATAGGACCTAATTACAATACTTTTCAAACTATTCCACAAAATACAAACAGAAGGAACACTAATTTCTCATGAAGCCACAGTTACACTGATAAATAAACCATACAAAGACCAAACAAAGAAAAAGAACTTCAGAACAATTTCCCTTTATGAATATTAATGCAAAAATATTCAATAAAATTCTGGCAAACCAAATCCAAGAACACATCAAAACATTGATTTACCATGATCAAATAGAGTACATTCCAGTGATGCTGGGATGTTTCAATATGCAGAAACCCATCAACATAATCCACTATATAAACAAACTAAAAAAAAAAAATCACACGATCATCTCATTATATGCTGAAAAAGCATTTGACAAAATTCGACACCCCTTCATGTTAAAAGCCTCGGAAAGAACAGGAAGTCAAGACACGTACCTAAACATGGTAAAAGCAATATACAGTAAACCAGTAGCCAACATCAAGCTAAATAGAGAGAAACTTGAATCAATCCCACTAAAATCAGGAACTAGACAAGTCTGCCCACTCTCTCCTATCTATTCAACAAAATACTTGAATTTCTAGCCAGAGCAATTAGAAAACAAATGGAGATCAAAGGGATACAAAATGGAAAGGAAGAAGTCAAAATATCACTATTTGCAGATGACATGAAAGTATACTTATGTGAACCCAAAAATTCCACCAGAGAACTCCTTCCACAGATAAACAATTTCAGCAAATTGGCTGGATATAAAATTAACTCAAACAAATCAGTAGTCTTCCTCTACTTAAAGGCTAACCAGGCTAAGAAAGAAATTAAGGAAATGACATCCTTCACAATAGTCACAAATAATATAAAATTATTTTCTTGGTGTGACTCTAACTAAGGAAGTGAAAGATCTGTATAACAAGAACTTCCAGTCTCTGAAGAAAGAAATGAAAGAAGACCTCAGAAGATAGAAAGATCTCCCATGCTCATGGATTGGCTGGATTAATATAGTAAAAATGGACATCTTGCTGAAAGCAATCTACAGATTCAATGCAATCCCCATCAGAATTCCAACTCAATTCTTCAAAAATATAAAGAGAAGTTTTCAAATTCATTTGAAACAACAAATTCCCAGGATAACAAAATCTATTGTCAAGAAAAAGAGAATCACCATCCCTGACCTCGAGCACTACTACAGAGCAATAGTGATACAACCCACAAAGTCAAGAGAACCAAATATTCCTACTCAAAAATGGGGTACATAGCTAAACAGAGAATTCTCAACTGAGGAATTTCACATGGCTGAGAAGCACTTAAAGAAATGGTTAACATCCTTAGTCATCAGGGAAATGCAAATCAAAATGACCCTGAGATTCCACTTCACACAAGTCAGAACGACAAACATCAAGAACTCAGGTGATAGCAGATGCTGGCAAGGATGTGGAGAAAGAGGAACACTCCTCCATTGTTGGTGGAATTGCAAGCTTGTACAACCACTCTGGAAATCAGTCTGCTGCTTTGTCAGAAAATTGGACATAGTACTACCTGAGGACTCAGCTATACCACTCCCGGGCATAAAGCCAAAAGATGCTCCAAGATATAACAAGGACACATGCTCCACTATGTTCATGGCAGCCTTATTTATAATAGCCAGAAGCTGGAAACAACCCAGATGTCCCTCAACAGAGGAATGGATACAGAAAGTGTGGTACATTTACACAATTTACAGCTATTAAAATCAATGAATTCATGAAATTCTTAGGCAAATGGATGGAACTTGAAAATATCCTGAGTGAAGTAAGAGTCACAAAAGAACACACATGGTATGTACTCACTGATAAGTGGATATTAGGCAAAAAACTCAGAAAACCCATGATACAACTTACAGACCATATGAAGGTCAAGAAGAAGGAAGGCCCAAGTGTGGATGCCTCAGTACTACTTGAAGTGTGAACAAAATAATCATGGGAGGTAGAGGGTGGGCAGGACTTGGGAGCAAGAGAGAAGGAGGAGAGGAAAGGAGGGCAGGATCAGGTGTGGGAGGAGACAGGGGAGATGTACAGAAGGTCAGTACATTGAATAGAGGTGTGTAGCAATGGGGGATGAGGAACAGGAGGTAGCCAACAGAAAGTGCCAGATGTCAGGAAAGCAAGAGGTTCCTAGGACCCAACGGAGATGACATTAGCTGACATACCCAACAAAGGTGAGAGAGAATCTGTAAAGGCCATAAACAGAGGTTAGGCTTGGCCCCTGATTGAGGGAAGGGGCCACCCACCCTTCTCAAAATTTTAACCCAGACTTACTCCTGTCTAAAGGAAGTATGGAGACAAAGAGTGGAGTAGAGACTGAAAGAAAGGCCATCCAGAAACTGCCTCACCTGGGGAAACATCCCATCTGTAGACTTTAAACCCAGACACTATTGCTGATTCCAAGAAGTGCTTGCTGACAGGAGCCTGTTAGGGGTGTCTCCTGAGAGGCTTTGCCAGAACCTTATCTATAGAGAGGTGGACGCTTGCAGCCAACCATTGCACTGAGCAGGAGGACTCCAATGGAGGAGTTAGGGGAAGGACTGAAGGGACTGAAGGGGTTTGCAACCCATAGGAAGAACAACAATATCAACAAACCAGATCCTTCTGAGCTTCCAGGGACTAAACTACCAACCAAAGAATGGCTCCAGCTGCATATGTAGCAGAGGATGGCCTTGTCTGGCATCAAAGGGAGAGCAGGGCCTTGGTCTTGTGAATGCCTGATGCCCAGCGTAGGGGAATCCTAGGACAGTGGGTGGGTTTGGGAGTACTCTCTTGGAGGCAGGGAGAGGAAGGGTGGGTTGGAAGGTTTTTGGAGAGGAAACCAGGAAGGGTAATAACACTTGAATAAACAAATAAGCAAAATAACCAATATAAATTTTAAAAAATCATAGAGAGGGTAGGAATGGAAAGAATATACCTTGACATGATAATGACTATTCATTACAAACTTATATCCAACACTATTCAAAATGAAAACAAGCTAAATGCATTTGCACTAAGGTCAGGAATATGACGAAGATGTCACTTTCTTCACTCTATTGAATACAGTGCTTGAAGTATTAGCTAGAGCAAGGAGATAAAGAAACAAAAGATACACAAATAAGAAAATTCAAGCTATTGCTTTTTATAGCTGGTATGACCTTATATAAAAAAAGCCCTAATGACTTCATCAAAAATCTCTTAGCCCTGAGAAACATTTTTTGCAAAGTAGCAGGATACAAAATTAGTACAGAAATTAGTAGCATTTCTATGTGCCACTGTCAAATATACTAGCAAAGAAATTGATCAAAGTATTTAACAGTGGCTACCAAGACTATCATACCTAAGAATAAACATAACCGTGAGTATGAAATACTGCGATATGAAATATTTAAGACATTGAAAATGGATATTAAGGAAAACACTTGTACTGGCTAGTTCTGTGTCAACTTGACACAGCTGGAGTTATCACAGAGAAAGGAGCTTCAGTTGAGGAAATGCCTCCATGAGATCCAACTGTAAGGCATTTTCTCAATTAGTGATCAAGGGGGAAAGTCCCCTTGTGGGTGGGACCATCTGTGGGCTGGCAGTCTTGGGTTTTATAAGAGAGCAGGCTGAGCAAGCCAGTAAAGAACATCCCTCCATGGCATCGGCATCAGCTCCTGCTCCCTGACCTGCTTGAATTTCAGTCCTGACTTCTTTCAGTGATGAACAGCAGTATGGAAGTGTAAGCCAAATAAACCCTTTCCTCCCACCTTGCTTCTTGGTCATGATGTTTGTGCAGGAATAAAAACCCTGACTAAGACAACACTAAAAGATGGAAAGATTTCTTATGCTCATGAATTGAAACAATTAATATTATGAAAATGATCATTTTTCTAAAGGAAATCTACACATTCAATGTAATCCCAATCAAAATTATAGGGAAATTCTTCACAGAGAAAAACAAAACAGAACTGTAACTTTAATTTTTTTCAAAACTTGTTTTTAATGATGGTTCTTCAATGCTTTAATCTCCCTTTTAGCCCACCACCCACTAGAGGGAGTGGGAAAGAAAGGATATGGAAACAGTGGGTCTATTTAGAAAGGTTCTTTGGAACAACTCCTGTCTGCGTTGTCTGGAAACCGGAAGTTCAGTTTACAGGTCAGCAGCAGCAGCTCAATCCACTGGAAAATACTTCACAGATACATCAGCACTCTGTTTCGGTAGAGCTGGGAGAGCAAACATGAATCAGCAGTGGTGGTCCTACCTAGCAGAGACAGCCAGGCCTTAGCATGGGCACAAGTCAGCAGGAACATCCAGGATGCATGCCAGGAGTTTTCAGCTGTGCCTCTCGGTGAAGCTAAGATTAACAAAGATGAAAAACCAACAACCATCAATGGGAGGAGAGGCCTTTGGTATTGCGAAGATCATATGCCCCAGTACAGGGGAATGCCAGGGCCAGAAAGCAGGAGTGTGTCGCTACCGTCTCCGACCAGCAGAAAAGAAGCAACGAAACTGATGTCCTTCTCAAGGCAGTTTATTCAGGAACTTCATAAATGTGTAGGTAAAAGAATAATGCCCCTACCTCTCTCGGCCACTCCCCCTCACCCCAGTCCATGTAGGCACAGTTCATTGGCTCAGGACTACATTTGCCACATCATCCAATCTTACATCGTGGTGCATCTGCGCAATGCAGCTCAAGGTACGTGGCAATCTTGAGGGATATGGGAAGTCAGGTGCCAGTCATAAGACTTGGCAGCAGTCCCGGGCGCCATCTTAGGGCTGCAGCCACACCTGCTCCTCACAGGAGTGGGTGGGTTGGGGAGCAAGGCGGAGGGGGTGGCAGGTATAGGGGACTTTGGGGCTAGCATTTGAAATGTAAATGAAGAAAATATCTAATAAAAAAAAAGAAAAACTAACAATCATTGCATAGCTAGCTCTATAAGCAAGCCTAGATCAGCAAGCACAACATGGCATCAGTAATAGTGCCTAAGTTTGGTGTCAGTCTTTGGATGACCTTTCCTTTAATCTCTGCTTCATTTTTTGTCAGTGAATTTCCTTTAAACAGGAGCAATTCTAGGTCAAGGAATTTGAATATGGGTGGCTGGTTCCATGTCTCAAATGGGGGCCATGTCTATCTACTGGAGGTGATCTCTTGCCCCATCTTCCTGTTCCTAACAAATCTCTAAGTGCAGAAACATTTACACATTCACATTTTGTTGGGTTTTCTCAACTTTACACACACTAGACTCATTTTGAAAGAAAGAACCTCAACCAAGAAATTGCTTCGATTGGATTGACCTACGGGGCATTTTATTGATTATTGATTGATTGGGGGACCCAGCCCACTATTGGGAGAGATGCCATCCCTGAGCAGAAAGTCCTGAGTTGTATAAAAAGCAAGCAAAGCAATCTTCGAAGAACAAGCCAGTAAGCAGCACTCCTCATAGTTTCTGCTTCTGATCCTGCTTGAGTGACTGCCTTGGTTTTGCACAAATATCAACTATAGCCTACAGGATAACATAAACCTTCTGTTCTCCAAGCTTTCTTGGGGGGGGGGGGGGTCATGGTGTTTATAATGACAATGAGAAATTGTTATTAGGATCATACGGTGTTGCTGTGATGGACCTAACCATGTTTTGTTTTGTTATTGTTGTTTGGGGGGGGGCATGGGGTTAGTATTGTGGAAAGATTTTGGAGCTGTAAGCTAGAAAAAAATGTTAAAATTTCAGAGATTATTAAGTAGTTACAAAGCTTGGAAAATAGAGAGATGTAAATGTTGGAGGCCTGGCTTATAAAGTTCTAGAGGAAAGCAAAGACTTTCAGGGATGTTCATATAATGTTTCTAAGGCTAAAGAATCAGCTCTGATTATCAAGATATCACCACCAGAGGGCTGGAGAGGTGGCTCAGCAGTTAAGAGCACTGGCTGCTCTTCCAGAGGTCCTGAGTTCAATTCCCAGCAACCACATGGTGGCTCCCAACCATCTGTAATGGGGTCTGGTGCCCTCTTCTGGTGTGTCTGAAGAGAGCAATGGTGGTGTACTCATATGCATAAAATAAATTTTTAAAAAATGAAATACTTTTAAAAAAACGGTATCAGCATCATTGAGGTAGAATATTCTGAAAATACTTTTTTGAGGTCAGCAACAGAAGAGATGGTCCAGAAGGCAGCCAAGTCTACATCCCAAGCTGACACCCAGATTTGATATTGTGTAAGAATCTTCTACACTGTACTAGTTTTGGGTGGCATGGGTGCTGCAGGGTCAAAGAAGTCACAAAGAACACCTGATGCTTAGCATTATCAGAGGCCAGGAGAGTCCATTGGTGAAAGTACATTGTACTCCTTGGGTACAATGGAGACCCCCACATGTTGGACATGGATGCCTAGACTGTGTGTTGACCACCAAAAACAGTGACAAGCTGGTAGGCTCAGGCATTCTCCACCCTGTGACTAGCTGTATGCACTGTATATAGCAGCACCAGAGATCAAGAGTGGGTCCATTCCAATTTGTATCCCCTTGATCTCCTTTTGTTGTCAAATTGCTCTGGCAAGGACTTCAAGTACTATGTTGAATAGGTAGGGAGGAAGTGGGCAGCCTTGTCTAGTCCCTGACTTTAGTGGGATTGCTTCGAGTTTCTCTTCATTTAGCTTGATGTTGGCGACTGGTTTGCTGTATATTGATTGCTTTTATTATGTTTAGGTATGGGCCTTGAATTTCTGATCTTTCCATGACTTTTATCATGAAGGGATGTTGGATTTTGTCAAATGCTTTCTCAGCATCTAATGAGATGATCATGTGATTTTTGTCTTTGAGTTTGTTTATATAGTGGATTATGTTGATAGATTTCCATATATTAAACCATCTCTGCATCCCTGGGATGAAGCCTACTTGGTCATGATGGGTGATCATTTTGATGTGTTCTTGGATTTGGTTTGTGAGGATTTTATTGATCGTTTTTGCATCAATGTTCATATGGGAAATTGGTCTGAAGTTCTCTTTCTTTTTTGGATCTTTGTGTGGCTTAGGTATCAGAGTAGCCTGGCAAATACAGAAGTGGATGCTCACAGTCATCTATTGGATGTAACACAGGACCCCCAATGGAGGAGCTAGAGAAAGTACCTAAGGACCTGATGGGGTCTGCAACCCTATAGGTGGAACAACAATATGAACTAAGGAGTACCCCCCAGAGCTGCATATGTAGCCAAAGATGGCCTAGTCGGCCATCATTGGGAAAAGAGGCCCCTTGGTCTTGCAAACTTTATATGCCCCAGTACAGGGGAATGCCAGGGCCAAAAAGTGGGAGTGGGTGGATAGGGGAGCAGGGTGGGTTGGGGGGGAGGGTATAGGGGACTTTCAGTATAGCATTTGAAATGTAAATGAAGAAAATATCTAATAAAAAAATTGAAAAAAAAAAGAGTGGGTCCAAGATATCAAACACTGCTTACAGATATTTCCTTTAGTGTGTACAAATGCACGAAGGTGGACACAGCTCTCCACATTGGCTGCTCATTTTATCATTGACAAACACCAGCAGTATGTCATAGCAGAGACAATACTCCTCTCCTGTTTTTACCTCACACACCATTCTTTCAATCGGGTATAACCTGATAGTATACCAAAAACAAACAAACAAACAACAAAAGCTGGAGGTGGCTCCAAAGTATTTGTTTACCTCTGGCTCTCACTCTCTTAGTAACATTTTATTGCTATAGTCTGTAACAACTTCCTGGAAGCACTATTCAGGTAAAAATTCCAATTATTCCCTTCTAACTTTGGTTCTTCAGATGTGAATAGCATTCTCAAACTCAGAGTGGTTTATCATCATTTGCACTCCCATTCATCGCCTACATAAAACATGGAAACCCAAACTAAATAGAAAGTGAAAATGAATACGCAAAGGAGAAAAAAAGAATGAAAATCAGAATAGAAAAAATAATAAAGAAAATCCAAAAATAGAACTGTAAGTCTAAATTGAAATATAGACAATTACACAAAACACAACAGTCTAAAATTACCAATTAAAAGGCATAGATTGAAACAATTGCTAAAACCAAGATCCAACTGTTTACAGAAGATCTAAAAATAGCCTATTTTGAAACAGTGAGCTCTGGATGCACTAAAGAGAAGAGAGTGTGATGATCCTCTATCCATACATAAATGGTAAGAGTGTCATACTGCTGGTAAAAGTCAGGTACAAGAGAATTCAGAGGAAGGAAATTGTATACCTAGCAGCAAATAAAAGTTCTAAAATGAGGAGAAGATGATGAATATAGTAAGAGGGTTGAAGAAATAGTTTAGTGGTCAAGTGTGCTTCCTACTCTTTTAGAGTAACCACGCCCAGTTCCCAGCATCCATGAGGCCACAGCTGCCTATAAATCCAACCTTTTAGATACAATCTGTTACCCACTTGTGTATTTCTCAGGCTCCTGCCCACAGTTACATACAGCCATTCAGGCAAAAAGCAAACAAACAAATAAACAAATAAATAAATCCTTGAAATGTTTTAAAAAGAAATAATAGAAGAAATTATAGTTGGAGTCTTTAGTCCCTCTTTCAATTATAAACAGGTAGAAACGATATTTATAAAAAAATAGAGAAACAAAATAACCCCATAGTAATGTTGATCTAAGCAACATTTATTCTTATGTTCCAGCTAATAGCTAAGATATATTTTTGAGTATGTTATAAAAATACAAATTTAAATATAAAAATTTAAAATATAAAGAAAAATAATTTTAAAATCAAATAACTTCTTTCTAATGTGAATCAACATTTTCCAGGACAAACTATATTCTTGGTCATAAAACAAACTTAGTAGTTTAAAAGAAAATGATGCAAAGTATGTTTTCCAGCCATGATAGAATTAAACTTTAAAAAAAAAATCAAGAATAGGAAGAAAATAATAAAACTCTCAGAACTCTTTTGAATTTGGGCATATTCAAGTTCACATCTGGGATCTTTGATTTACTAGTTATATTAGCAAAATGTACTTGAGTCCTTAGCACAGAGCAGATTCTCAATAAATGGAAGATACTACTTCGTGGATGGGTAGAAAGCGAGAAAAATAACAGAAGTTTTGCCTATCAATCTTGTCTTCATCTATCCTATCTTTTGGGAGGAAACCTAATTAAATGGCATTCCCCCTTTGCAGTTTGCAAAGTGTGTACTGGGCCCACTGGGTTTTAGAAGCCTGCTTCCTGGAGCAGAGCTGTCAGCCCATAGTAGAACTAACATGAGTTTTTCCTCCAGCTTCCATCCATCATTAGAACTTGGTGTCAGTCTTACAAAGGAACGAAATGACCAAAACTTGGTAGTAAAAGAAGTCAAATGAACTCCATCAACTGGAGCATCTCTTATTTAACCATCCAAGGAAGCCTGGCTGCACACTCTAAGTTAGATTGTCAGGAAGTCCCGGGAGGGGCCTTAGGAGGATGATTTAATCCAGCAGGCTGTTTGCCTTACCCTCCAAGTCTGCAAAGCTTGCCAATCTATGGCTAGAAACTGCTTTGCTGGATGGTGCTTGAACATATACTGGGAATTCTCTGAGAGGTGTGTGAAGTGCCTTGGGAGAAGTGGGTACTACCCCAGCAGACAGTCCTTTGGGAAGGGCATTTGTCAGCTTCCTATGGTAATGCACTCTAGTGACTGTATCTGGAGACTTTCCTGCTAGATAGGATCTTCTTACACTACATACAACTCTGGTATTCCCACTTAAGCCTACATCCTCTGGGAGAAACTGAACAGCTGGTCACCCTTCTGTGTATAATTATACTTCCAGAAAGCAAACACTTGGCTGCTGGTATTTCTAATGCATATTAGTATTCCTGGCACTGCCGGGATTCTTATTGAAGGATGCCATTGCTTCCCATATTCCGAGAGAATGAGGCTGATGAGTTGTTTGCCACATGTGTGTGAAATAAGAAATTTATCATCTTGAGAAATATTTGTATGGATATTGTTTTCACAACCTGACTACAGATTTGTTGCTGTCTGGAATGCTGGCTCCCCAGCTTGTAAATTGCCTAATGCAAATGTCCTCCTCCCCTTTTCTGCCCTGTGCCACCAATTTTTCTCAGCCTGCTGAGTTGCAGTAGCTTCCCTCTCCATGGGTTTGTAAGAGCTATGCAGTCATGCCAATATCATATTTCATTAGCATGCCTGACTTGAAGGTTTCCTGCCACAGTGGCTTTTAAATCCTTAGATCACTTGGTTTCCATCTGTTCCAATGAATAGGCTTTTCTTGAATTACTTTGACTAGGCAGTAATTCAGTACTGAACAATCCATAAGCATCAATCATAATAAGTTTGTCAACAGCTCTACTGTAATCACTCTCTTCTCTTTTCAAATGATGATCCTCCCACTGGAGTATGTATTTAGATTACTCTTTGAAAATATAGGTGAACCACCATAGTCTCTGTTCTGATGAACCAAAAATGGTCAGGAAATAGAGTCTCATTTCTTATAAAGAAAATGCTTACAGCTGGATTCTGAACTGACCAGTGATAAGTGCTTGAGACTAAGCAGGCTTCAGCATCACTTGGTCGGGGGCAGAGCATAAGAAAAGGCAGACTACTGGGTCCACCTAAAAATTTTGATTTAGCAGGTCTTGGTGGAGTACAAGTTTTTCCCTTTATAGTAAATTGCACCTGACCCTATGGTTTTAGACTGTATTTTTGGAATGACGTTTTTAGAGAATTTCTAAATTTGGCATTTGGTACAGACTTAATTATTTTTACAAGGAAAGGAGAATGTGGGGTCACCAAGATGTTTCATTCATAGTGAATTTATCTGAGTAATATCTGATGGCTGGTAGAGAACTGAAATGATCTCTATGGTTTAGGATTGGTAAAGCCCAAACATCAGGATGGGACCCCTACAAAACCCCAAATCGAACAAATACAATTATAGTTAAAGTAGAGGTAAAAGGTAGAAAGAGGAGAAAGTAAGCTGGAAGCATACAAGGCTCATCTGGGCACCTGTCCTGCCGTGCACAGTGCTGCTACACAGGTTAACTGTTTTAAAGCTTGATACAAGTTACAGTTATCTGGGAAGGAACATCAACTAAGAAAATCCATTCATGAGCTAGGCATGTAGGCAAGTCTGTGGAGCATTTTCTTGATTAATGACTGATATGGGGTAGGGCAGAATACTTTGGACGGTGCTTTAGGTAACTGGTCCAAGGTTAAACAAGAAAGTATCTTATTTAGGATTCCTATTGGTGTAACAAAATACCATGATGAAAATCAACTTGGAGATGAAATGGTTTGTTTTACCTCACAGCTTGTAGACCATCATGCAAAGAAATCAGGGCAGGACCTCATGGCAAGAAGCTGGAGACAGGAATTGGGAACTGACGCAGTTATCAGTGATGGAAGAATGCAGATTATTGACTTGCCCCTCTTGATAAGTCTCTATCAGGATGATTTGTACAATTGTTTGAACTATAAATATGTGGTTTCTGGTTCTATAAGGCTGAATAATCAGCTATGATTAACAAGAAACCAGAACCATTGAAGTGAAACCTTCGGTTTACAGGGACAATCAATATTTGGTTATCTGAGGCTGAAAAACTAGCTATAAACAATAAGAGATTAATATCACTGAGGCAAAATCTCCTGCAAAGTATTTCCTATGGGAAAAAAAGGTGTGGCAGAGAAGGTGAAAGCTGCAGCTCAAGCTGGGAGCCCAACTTGGTAAATATATAAATGTTTCCTACATATTTTTACTTGTTTTGGAAGCAGCTACAGGGATAGGGGTCACGGAGAGCAGCTGAGTCTTCACATTATGGGAAGCAAAGAAAGGCCACTGGTTAAGGTCAGCTTCTGTTGCAGTACAAACCTCGGGAGTGAAGGCAGAATGAAGAACAGCAACAGCTTGGCAGCGTTAGAATGAGGCAGAATTAGAATCCCTAAATTTGGACCCGGTGGCCACTCATAAAGGTGAAGTCTCAGTTGTAATGGAGGTCCCAGGATTTGAAAAGATTATGGAGAGAAAAATTTAGCCTTAGCATGGTGTGGCAGAATTGCAGTCCCTGAAGAGACCATTATTGGGGAAGGCATAATCTCTGTTGGGGTAAAATCCCTAGGCTTCTGGAGCCCAGAAGATCATGTGTGAGTTCCAGGCATTGCACACCGAGTTTACAACACAATTGTGTTTTGGTTTTGCTATATTTTCTTAGCAAATGGTCTTTTGTAACGATAGAAATTTAGGGATTTGATCTCAAAGTATATATAGTAAGGTGAAGGGGTTTTTTAACTGATTCACTACAAACTTTCAGAGAGAAGTACTTGCTTCTGGGACCTAGCACTTTTATATAAGAATAAATGTACCACCAAAGGTATAAAGAAGAACCAACCAATTAGAGATAAATTTGCTCATTGTTCAACTGTCTTAAAAGCAGTTCTGATTTCAAATTCTTTTAATTCCATCAGATACTTTAAAACAAGTTTTAAAATATTTCAGTTTATTTTCATCCTACAACATGTGGTTAGGTTTGTTTGTTTGTTTGTTTGTTTGGAGGGGAGGGGGTACATCTCAGAAACTTTGGAGAAATTGCATTAGAGTAATAGTAATGAACCATCAAGATCTGCCGGTTTCTTCCACCTCTGATGTTATTCTGTGGATTCTTCTTCTTTTCTCATACTCCAACCTCCACCAAGTTCCAGTGATTGGTACTTCTGTCTAAAGAGAGTATATTTGATGGAGGTGAAATTATAAAACAACCCAAATGACTGAGGCAAGGCTGTACTCAGAAACGCATATTCTTACTGATAAAAACATTTTCTTCTTGTAATTATATCTTCCTCAGATTGAATCACCCAAAGATATTCCCCAGATCTTACGATAGTGGATTTCTAGATACCCACTCCTGCCTAAACATATCTAAAGCTTACACTCAAACTTATAAATCAAAGGGAGAAAAGATAGTACCATCGATATCGTGCATGTCTGAAGTGTTGTATATTTATGCAATCATTGACCTCACCTTATATCAGAAAAATGGAAAAACATTTTCTATAAAATATCTAATAGTAAATGTTTAGCTTTGTGGTCTACCTGTTCTGCATCAAAATTACTAAACACATCTATTATAGCCTCAAAGTACCCATTGACAATATGGAAATAAGTGAACATGTCTATGTTCTAGTAAGATCCTATTCCTAAAAATAGGCCAGGTTTCCTTAGCAGGCTTTATTGTACCAACCTCTGTTCCATGTATATAAATATTTCCAGTTTTTCTTAAAGTATAAATGAAATGCTTGCAACTAATTTTTCTAAAGCACATACTAAAAACAAAACATTTGCTTGAGATTTTGTTGCTGTTGTTTTGGGTCTTCCATTCAGATTTCAATGATTTATATTTAGGAGTTGCTGAAACATGCCTTTCTGGTCTCACATAGCAGTGAGCTTGCAAGCTTTTGATATGAAGAGTCTGGAAAATGTTTATTTAGTGCAGTCATTCTGCCAAAGCTAAGTAGGTGTTTCTCAACTTCCCGCCCAAACACCAAAATTAAACACATGCTTAACTCTACATCATGCACACAGAAAGAGATAGTGAAATTGCCTGCTTCTTTCACTGTTCCTTTAATGTCTAGCAATTCTTTAAGCCCAAACATTCCTGAGTATAGTTTATACCAAGATTTTTTCATTTCTTCTTCTAGTAGGTAGCCAAAACGTCTCTATAAAAAGTTCTTTAAGTGTAGACTTTTCTCTCCATTTCTTCTCCACTTCTAGCTCCAGTCTTTGATAATTATATAAAAATCTATATGTATGCGTAATAAAATTAATTTTAAAAAGTGATGAAGAAGTAAATACATATACAACTATATCATGTAAGTGGGTCTCAAGACTGGAGACATAGTTCATCTTCCTTATTAGCATGCAATAAAGCGTGAGATATGATGTAAGAGTCTGACATCACTCCTTGATATTTGCATACTCATGTGTTTCATATGGAGAAAGATTTAAGGCCATGAAGTCATGTGTTTGAATACTTGGTCCCCAGTTGATTGCACTGTTTGAGAAACATTAGGTGGTATGGCCTTGTTGGAAAAGGTATGTTACTGGGGGCAAGTTTAGAGTTTCAAAAGATGTATACAATCCCCATTGTCTCCCCTTCTCTGCCTGTGGTTTACTCTAGATGTGACTTCTCAGCTACTACTCAATTTCTTCATTACTACTTGCCCATTTCCATGCCCCTGAGCCCCATGATGGGCCATGGAATCTAAATCCTTTAAAACTATAACCCCTAAATTAAAAGCTTTTTGAAAAGTAACATTAGTCATGGTGTTTTATCACAGCATTAGAAAGTAACTAAGACATTAACGTATCTGATAAAAGCTAGGAATAAATTTATTTTCATAAGAAAAAAATTTTTGCTTAATAAAAACACTGTAAAACTGAGAACAAAAGAAGTGAAATTTATGAACAGAAACTTCATAGAAAAATTATACCAAAAAGGAAAAGTTTTTCTTTTTAGTTCTTCCAAATATTTATTTAAAGGGAAATGGGTTTATAAGTAATACAATTATTCACAAGAGTTCTCTTTACAATTCTGCAGGTTTTTCTTGTCTGGGGAGTATGCTAGGAATGTCTTCTTCATAAGATTTGTACCTTGGAGCTAGCCTGCCTGAGCTTGCTCACCTGTAAACAGCCTCCCTAAAGTAAATGTGCAAGCTGCCCCACAAAACTTTCTTTGCACTCCTGAGAGTAGAAACACCATTTCCATACCATGTAAAAACAAAACAAAAACAAACAAACAAACAAAAAACAAAACAGAAAAGCCACAGTGAGTGTGACTTATATCCAGAATCTAAACATATGGGAAGACCCTCTAGCACCAGTCACTTTCATCTACAGATCTACACTTTTTTTCTCTAAGGAACTCTAGAATGAAATACAAAGGAACAGGTTCAAGAAAACCATCACATTTCCTTGAATATTAGTCATCATCATGGTGCAGGAGAGATTGCTAAAGGAGAAAGACAGTGGAGAAAGGGGAGCTGAAGGAAGAAAAACTGAAATATGGAGAAAGATTTAAGGCCATGAAGTCAGAAAGACCTAATGCTTTGAACAGTTTGTAAAATAAAATAATGCCTTTAAGGAGATGATGGCCCTGGAATGCTCTGTAAATTATTTCACAAGTAGAAAGGGAATGTGACACAAAAGAAAAATAAACATGAGAGAGGGAAACAAACAATAAACAAAGCAATCGTTGAAATTATTGGAATAGAAAAGGAGAAATATGAAGAAGGAAAAGGCAAGAAATGTTGAGAAACAAAGAGAATAATAGGGAAAGAGACTTTATTCTCATCAAAGTTAGACACAGAGAATTTATAAACACTGTATCCAAACTGCTAATGGATGACTAGTGATGACACAAAGAGTATGAGCTTTGATCCAGAAACGTATCTGCTAGTGGTGCCTAGAGATGACATGAAGTGGGAGGGGCTTTGATTTTGAAACTCATTTTCCTACCTTAGGATATTTCAGAGGAAATCAATGTCCCACCCCGCTCTGAAGCAAATTTCCTCAAGACCACAGCATAATAATAGAACTTTTCGGTCTTTTCTGCAAGCTGTTAAATGAATTTCTCCATTCTATTTTGTGTCTTCACCTAAGAGAGAATTTTAAAAAGGTGCTCCTGACACACAAGCCACAATTGAACTGATGAGAGCAAGGGAAATGGCCAGCTATTGCATCATCAGATTGTGCTGCTGTAACTGAAGTCCTTACATAACCACCCTGCAAATGGCATTGGGATTATGGAACTCTACTTCCTATAGATGTCCCATTAGCATAACAAAGAATAAAACCCATAGAAAATGTGCCTTTACTGAGGCCCCAGAAAAATCCTACATTTAATGGCTGAACTCATTATTCAGAGAATGTATTTTCATCTTCTAAAGACTGATTGTAACAGAAGAAATCTCCCTTCTGTGATGCTCTGATAAAATCTGCCCCATCACACTGCCAGGAGTATTTGGCACACATTTGATAATGTATGAAGTTGTGCAGACAGTATAGTGAACATAAGTCCTAAAGAGCCTATGAGCAATGGAGTGGGAAGAATCCCTGAGATGAGGAGAAAATGGAGAGTGAATTCTGATTGAATCAGGCAATATGACCAAGAAACTTTAACCTATGGGGCAAACATGAATGGCTGTTTCCATTACAAGTGTTAACTTTATGAGTTTTTCTGAAACCTACATTTGACCTCTGTTCTGAAATTCAGTCTGCACTTTGACTATGCCCTCAATAAGGATAATTCCAAAAATTAAGATCTTCAGGGTCTGGAAGATGAGAAGGATTTGTAGAATGACAAGAGTTCTACTCTCTCACATGTGCATCCAGCCTTGAAAAATTAAAATTTATTTATTTTTAATAAAGAAATAATTATATAATTTCCTTCTATCTCCTTCATCCAAACTCTTCCATGCCCCCACTCCCATTGCAAATTTATTGCCCATTTTTCTTTCTTTTTTCTTTCTTTCTTTCTTTCTTTCTTTCTTTCTTTTTTTTTTTTTTTTAAGACAGGGTTTCTCTGTAGCCCTGGCTGTCCTGGAACTCACTCTGTAGACCAGGCTGGCCTCGAACTCAGAAATCTTCCTGCCTCTGCCTCCCAAGTGCTGGGATTAAAGCCGTGTGCCACCACTGCCCAGCAGCCCATTTTTAAAAGTTATTGTAGTTGTTGGACCCATTTACTACTACTTGCAATGTATATGTTTTAGGAATGACCACTCAGTATTGAACAAGCAATTATGGAAGTCATCCCTTGAGAGAACTAACTTGCACACTCTCAGGGCTGTCTTCAATTGTTTGCAGTTATTCATCTGGAGGTGGGACTCCTGGAGACTTTCCATCATCAACATTAGAATATCACCTGTTGTCATTGTTGAGGTCTTGTTTAAACAACCACATCGTTGCAATTTCATGCATCTAGCTTCCTTGTCATATCTAGAAAACACAATCTTGCAGCTGTTGCCTTGGTCCTCTAAGACTTAGAATCTGTTAACTCTTCTGTTGTGTTTCCTGAGTCTTAGGCATAGGAGTTGTGTTGTAGGTGTATCATTTGGGCTGGGCAACCCACAGGCAGTTTTCTTCTGCATGTAAGTAGTTGGGGCTCCCTTAATGGTCTCTGTATCCCATAAAAAAAAAGATAAAAAAGATTCTTTGATGCAGGGTGAAAACTACACTTATTTGTGAATATAAAAATAAGCTTTTAGAATATCGTTAAAAATTATATTGGTTTAGGAAAGTGGTAGTTGTAGGTTCTCATCTAAAATCCATGTCTTAGGGTTACTAATGCAGCAAGTTAGGGACAAAAGTGTTGGTTTGGCTTACACTTCCATATCGTCCTTCGTTGTTGAAGGAAATGAGGCTAAGAACTCAAACAGGAAAAGAACCAGAAGTACCAGGCATGATTTCCCTCCTGTTCAGTTTGCTTTAACTCCAGTTAGACAATTGCTGGTTACCACTAAATGTACCACTATTACATCTTTCAGTGAACCTTGCAGGATTTGTAATTTATAGGTATCATGGCATTCTCCTGTCCACAGCTTCCACTGTATTTTGCAACATTATGAAAGCTAGTCCTTAGAGAAGAGGATTTAGACTTAAATCCTATTGGAATTCTCAAACTAATGTGTCCACAAAGTTCATAGTGTTTTCAAAAATCTCCAAATTCTATTTCCAGTTTGCCTGTTCTGAAACTACTCCTCTAGTTCACCAACTTATGTTCACAAATTATGCCAAGTGATATAAAGATTGTCAATTGACTAATGGGGAGAAATTTTAGACAACATGTGTGCCTGCTACTCCAGGTTCTTAGGGTGTTTGAGTTTGTGTCCTTACTTCTGCGTAGAGTCACTATTTTGTCCTATTTTTGTGTTGCTATGAAGTGTCTAATGATGGGAACCATAAAGAAATGAGGTTTATTTTAATTGTAATCCTGTGACTTTAAAGTCCAGACTGCATGGCAACACCATCTGACTGTGCACAACATTGAAAAGAAGTGGAAAAGGAGCTTACCTTACACCGAAGTGCACATACACAGGGAGAGAAGCAAGATACTGGAAAGGGACCAGGCTCAGCTTTGAAAACAACCCATTTTCTCAGGAACTAATCCAGTCCCCATGATCTGATCCAAGAGATAGCAAGAGTAACTCACTCATAAAGGTTCAACCCCATGATGAATTACTGGTCACTGGGTTTGTATCTTTTCAATCCCACCCAACCACACCACAGGAATATTCTAGCATATAATTCTTTAATGAGCAATTCATAGCCAAACTACAGCACACATTACTCCACAGGTTTCTTCCACTTTCCACATTACAAAAGACAACTTTCCTAAGACCTAAAATTTTAATACATTTTCTTATGTATTAAAATTTACAACAGAGTGCAACTAGAAAATAATGAGACTTTCTATGGGGGGGGGATGGGACTATTTTTTATTTTTGATCTCCACAGTTCTTTAGCTTGTAAGTATTCTTAAATATAAAAAAGAATAAGCTATATCAGTAAGTAAGTTAATTCTATATCCAGCAGGAAAAAAGTGTTTCTTCTGGCTTTGCTCTCTCAGATCTTGCTCAGTCATTTTTCTCTGATCCCATTTATTTACTCCCATTTCCTTGGAGTCCTTAGGATTCGATCATTTGCTAATTTCTGGAGAAAGCATTTCTTTAGACTATTATAGAGTATCTTCTCTTAGACCATATTTGCATTTTGAAAGGCATTCCAGTGTCTTAATCAGAATATTGAACAATATTTTAAGAATCCTGTCAAAACTTTGTGAGACATTAAATTTTAAAGGACGTCACCTACACTGAGTGCTATTCTAATTTATAGTTCTTTTTTAAAAACTCGGAAAATTTTAACTTATGCTGGCAAAAAGGATTCACAATTTAAATTCTAGATACAATTGATGAGACCTAATAAGGGAAGGATAGATTGGATAGAGTGTTCACAACTGACAACTGTCCAGATTTTTTAATTTTTAGCATTATCATTGGTTTGTGCTTTTAATATTTTTAAATGAGTCTTTGCCATAGGAAATTCTATTAGAAGTTGCTATACATTATTTCTTTGATTCTCTGGGATTTGTAAAACTTTAATGAGAAACATGGTATATCTGACATACTTACAAAGAAATGATAGAAGATTTAGTTACTCATTGTGTTATTTCATTTTCTCATGGCTGTGACCAGATTACTTCACAAAAAAGAAACTTAAGAGTGGAAGTGTTGTGTGGTGGTTTGAATAGGTAGGGCCCCATAGATTCATAGACTCATGTATTTGAATGCTTGGCCCATGGGGAGTGGCATTATTAGAAGGCACAGCATAGTTGGAGTAGGTGTGGCCTTACTGGAGGAAGTATGTCACAGTGGGGGTGGGCTTTGAGATTCTATGCTCAAGCACTTCCCAGTGTGGAACACAGTTCCCTTCTGCTGCCTATGGATTAAGATGTAGAACTCCTAGCTTCTTCTCCAGCACCATATCTGCCTGCATATTGCCATGCTTTCTGCCATGATGATAATGGACTAAATATCTGAACTGTAAGCCATCCCCAGTGAAATGTTTGCCTTTATAAGAGTTGCCTTGGTCGAAGTATCTCTTCACAGCAATGAAACTCTAACTAAAACAGGTTGCTTTGGGCTTATGACTTTAGAAGGAATAACATTCATCATGGCAGGGAAGATATGGAGAAAAGAGCATAGGGCATCAGGTTACAGTTAAGAAAAAGAGAGATGGTCAGAATTAGAAACAAACTGAAATATCATTCTCTTTCAGGGAGTGACTTCCTTCAGCAGGTTCATAGCCATCCAAAGGGTTAGTGATGAACTGAAGGAGGATAGCTCACATTTAAACAATAGCTGTCACCATAAAGAAACTAGAAACCTCATTCTTTGTTGATCAGAGAAGTGGCACACAGAGTGGCTGAGGACAGCAAACACTAGGGAGAGCTGAACTATTTGAGAGCAGGCTTACTTTATTTTTACTTGGACAGCATCCCTCGTTCTACAACTGATTAGCTCATTTTGTTTACAAAATCTTGAGCCTCTTTTTAAGGCAACAGAGGTTTACTTCATTTCTTAGCAATGGGGAAGATCACAGATGGTATCCCTAATGTATCATTTAACCACCAAGAAGCAGATGTGTCCTCCAGTCTGAGACTTCAACCGCAATAGGATATTATTTTAAAGAAGGAAACAGAGTCTGTTTTACCACAATTAAAACAGAGCAAGCTATTTACTTTCCAAAGATGACCATATTTTCCTAAACAAATGTAGATTATTGCCTATTTGATTTATGCCTTAGAGTAACTTACTGCCTGAACGTACTCACTGGAAGAATCTGGCATTTTCATATTAAAACACACAGTAATTTTGGTTAGAGTTGGACATTTCTTTAATCTAATCATCTTTCATTTTATATCAACAATATTGATTGATACTATATATTTAATTTTAAAAGTCCCATTTCCTAACTTCCCACTAAATTATCTGCTAAAGGGCCAGGAAAAACATAAACAGTCACATAAAACAGAGAAAACCAGAACTTATAAACACTCACTGCCCAAACTGGAAATTTCACTAATTACAAGGCTGACATAAGTGGCTTAAAGTAAGGGAAAATATATTAGGAGACTATCTAAGGTCAGCATGCTATGGCATCATGATAAGAAGATGAGTGTGCTCTCCTATGTGCAACCCACGGGCATGAGAGAAGGAGAACTAGCTCCAGCTGAAGACTCTTAAGGGAAAGCAAAGTCTGTGCAGCACCAGCGACAGATTTTCAATGAGAAGAATGTTTGGCAGATATCCACTCAATAAAGTAGTTAACACATGAACACAGTGACTATCCATTCCTAAAAAGTAGACAGTTTGCAGATACAGAGAAGTTTTGCTCTTGTTCTATCATAAAATCAACCCAAGGACAGAGTATCTCATTCATACATTCATATACATAATCATATAACACACATATGATACACACATACATATTTATATGTATATAACTCATAAGGTTCCTGGGAATATCCCTGGGCATGCATCCAAGGGCAGAAGTCCATGAGCAGATAAAGAAAATGTTGTGTACACACACAAATTAGTCTTATTCTCTAGTAAGGGAGAATATGTGACAATGGCAGAATTTGCGCCAAGAGCTTCAGCGAGATTCCAGGGTAAAGCACATGCCTTTGCTGATCATGTGTGGCAGCTCGCTTTTTTAGCAGCCACTTCTTTTAATTCAGATGAGCTGCAGCCCTGAGAGAAGCAGACCAGTGCATTTTCCTCTATCTTCAAAGAGCCTTCTTCCCATTTCACGCATACTATGATGATACTATATCATCAATATGATATTCACAGAAGCTAAGTGTCTCTGAGCTGCCTTGTATATCAAAGTGCACTTTCCTTACCCCAGCGCCTAATGTTTCTGACTTATGGGACAGAAAGGGAGAAAAAAAATCTGTTCTGTTCTAAGACATTGATCTATAGGAAATGGACTTGCATATGTCACAATGTACCACTCTCCCTGACTTCTCTGCCCTAGCTCTTCTTCCTGGCTTCCCTTAGAGCATATTGCTGCTTGACATTTTGAAGCAGACTGTGGCTTGATGTTTCCTTGTTCCTTGATAGGACAAGCACCAGACAGTACTCTGTCTGTGGCAAACAAAGTCCACCCTTACAACAGTGGACATCTATGTAACCAATTATCTAAACGCAGGGCTAAGCAAATCAGAATATCAGACTAAGACTCCAGTTATCCTCATTGTTCTTAACTAAAGGAGTTATACCAGCTACTGACCAAAAGTAGAAAAAAATAAATAAAACAAAAAATAAACAAAAACCTTGTGTTCCACAAAAGAAAACAGGAGAAAAAGGAAGCCAATTGGTGACTGGGCAAATAATTTCAAAATGAGAGTTCCAGTAGGCACAGCTATATCATCTTAGCCATTTGAAATAGCCATTTGAAAACTGTAGTCTTCTTACTCAAAATTCATCCTCACAGCAGCATTTCTTCTTCAATAATCTGCAATATTTTCAATGGCAGGGAATCTGAAGACAGGGGGACAATGAGGATGGCAGAGTAAAAAACAAAGACAAAACCAGAAACAAATGAACTGAGTCCCAGTCATGAAATCCTACCTACAGATGTTTTATCATGAAAAAAATAGTTGCTTTTGGATTAAGCTACTGGAAATTCATTTTCTTATTTTCTATTACTTGTAAGAAATGACTTTTCTACTTGCTAAATTTCTCAATATTTGCCCATTAATTGTTAACCCAACTAGGCTGTTGTTTTAAAATCCTAATTAATTCCCAAGCCCAGAGGCAGACCTTCAGATGCCTCGGTTTTTTAATCCCACCTAGGAATACTTCTAAAAATTCGACTGTCAAGACTGAAACCCCTTCAAAAATAAAAAGTTAAAAAACTAGAGGAAAGGAGGAAAAGGAGAGAAGAGGGGAAGGGAAGAGGAGGTAAGAGGAATTAATTACATTATTTTTAGGAGTGTGGATGGAAGTGGAGATCATCACATTAAGCAAAATAAACCAGATTCAGAAAGATAATCATACATTTTCTGTATTTCAGAAAATAGGTTGAAAAAAAGTATAAGAATGTGGAAGGGTGCTTTTTCAAGAAAAGGAAGGAAATCAGTAGATAAAAAAGAATGTTTTATATATATATATTGCTTGTGCAAATATATTAATTTTTAATTTGTGGGACTAATAGTGATATATATACATATATATATATATATATATATATGAAATATTCATTACTTTGAGTTTAATCATCAATATGAAATAGAGCCTTAAAAATCCTAAGAATTCTTGTTCCAGAAAACCATGATTGATTCTAAAAAAAAAAAAAAAGGTTTGCTTATATCTGTACAAGGTAGTATGGATTTTGAAACCAAGACTTGAAAAAATAAAGAAATGAATGACTGCCAATTTTTAAGTAAAAAGAAGGGGTTGACAGCTAAAGAAGCTGAGTGGCACTTTAGAGCAATTACTAAGGTATTAAGACAAAATTCAGAGTTTAATTTTGTGTTGGGAGTATTTTAAATGTAAACTTACCCCAATTTAAAATTTCCTAAGTATGGAGCCTCAAATGAAATGCTATCTTGGCTTTTTAAATTGACGAGAGATGACCAACTCCTTATATAAATGTAGATGTATAAATATGTAGAGATAGATACAGAAACCAGTACACAACTCTTACCCCCTAGAAGCCATCACCTATTCATAGCTCTTCATCTAGGATGGGAATTTGTGAACCTCTTCTCCCACATTGCAAAAATTCTACTTACTGTTCTCATATGGATTTTTCTGCAGATGATCACAGCTGCTGTTCATAGGTATGTGATCCTGTCATGTCCACAAGACTCTGTTTTGCTCCAAGTCTCCCTAACCTCTAGCTTTTACACTATTTCTGCCCTCCTTTTCCAAGATGGAGAGTAGAAAGGAGCATGTGTGACATCAATGCCCCATATATGACTGAGAAGTCCTGTGAGAGTCTTTACTCTTTGACTAGCTGTAAGTTTCTCTGATGTCCATTGCTCACCGCACAAAGAACTTCACCAGTGAGGTCTGAAAGCTAGACTGTGGGTGGACAGAGAACAGATTAGAGTGAAAAGTAGACTTGAAACCAGTTCTTTTTTTATTAATTAATTAATTAATTAATTTACTTTACATCCCGATTGCACTTCCCTTCCCTCCACTCCTCTCAGTCCTTCCTCTTCACTTCACTTCCCCCATATCTACCTTCCTCCCTTCTCCTCAGGAAAGGGAAGGCTCCAAATGGCTATCAACCAGCCATGGCAGTTGCAGTAAGATTAGATGAGTCTTATTCTATTGAGGCTAGACAAGACTGCCTACTTGAAACCAACTCTTGATGGGAAAAATAAAAAGGGTTATTTAGTACCAGATAAGAACCAACACATCAGGAGAAAAAAATCAATTCTAAATATTCGCACACTAAATAGCAGTCCATCTAAGTTTACAAAGCAAACACTAATGGATTTTAAATCACCGAGTAACCCCAAAAATAGCAACATTGGATTACTTCAATATCCTACTTTCACCATTGGACAAATTAATAAATTCAATAAGTGAGTAAGGAAACACTAGAATTAAGTAACATCATAGATCAAAGGAACCTAACAGAAATATACATATTTCACCCAAATACCAAAGAAATCACATTATTGTCAGCATCCCATGAAATTTTCTGTAAAATAGATTACATATTAGGGCACAAAGCAAATCTCAACAAATATAAGAAAACTGAAACAACAGTATATGTTCTATCTGACTCTACTGGAATAAAGCTAGAAACAACAGGAAGAGAAAATAAAAGTCGTGGGGATTAAAAAACATAGTATTGGATGAAGGATGGGTTATTTGAGAAATATAAAAGAAAATTTACAAGTTCCTATAGTTAAATAATACTAAACATGGCATATTCAAATATACTGGATATAATGAACTTTTCTCTTAAGAGAAAAGTTTATAAGAGAAAGTGCCTACACTTAAAACAGAATCAAAGAGCTTTCAAACAACGTCCTGATGAACCTTAACACATTGGAAAAGTAAGCAAGAAACAGACCCCAAAGCAGAAGACAAAAACCAAACAAACAAACAAAGCAAAGATCAAGGCAGAAATTAATGAAAGAATCAGTTAAACAAAAATTGATTCTTTGATAAGATAAATATTTTAAAACAATGTTTTAAAACATTGACAAAATTCTACATCTTTCTAAGATTAAAAAATAGACTAGGGATGGAAGGAATATATTTCAACATGTTAAAGGTAGTCTTTGACAAACTGACACCCACGAATGTGTTAAATGCATGAAAACTTGAAGCATTCTCACAAAGATTAGGAAGCAGACAAGGGTGTTTACCTTCACCATTTCTACTCAATAAAGTACTTGAAGTTCCAGCTAAAATGTTAAGATGGGAAAAGGAAGTGGGATACTGAGAGGAAAGACGTAGGCCAAATATCCCTATTTGAAAACAGTATTACTCTGTTCATGAGAGACCCTAAAAGACCTAGAAGGAAACTCCTAAAGCTGATAAAGACTTTCAGCAAAGTGGCAGGGTAAAAGGCAATGCATGAAAATCAGTAGCCTTCCTATACATTGAAGACAAACAGGCTAAGAAATACATGAGGAAACTTGTCCATTCACAATATACTTAACAACACCAACCAATATAAAACCAATATGAAACAAAGTACCTTGTATATAAAAGACAAGTACAATGAAAAACTTTAAACATTGAAGAAAGGAATTAAAGAAGAAACTAGAATACAGAATTATCTCTATGCACATGGATTTGTAGAATAAATATTGGAAAAATGTCCATTCTACCAAAACTGTCCACAAATCAATGCAAGCTCCACGAACATTCCTGAGTGTGGACTTTAAGACCCTCATTTTAGCTGCCTGGAAGCCAGTATTTTGCTAGCAGCCTTCAGAAGAAGATATAGAATTCTCAGCCCCTCCTTTATCATACCTGTCTGGATGCTGCCATGTTCCTACCTTGTTGATAATGGACTGAACTTCTGAACATGTAAGCCAGCCCCAATTAAATGTCCTTATAAGAGTTGCCTTGATCATGGTGTCTGTTCACAGCAGTAAAATCCTAAGACAGAAGTTGGTACCAGGGACTGGAGAATTGCTGCAATAGGCCTGGCCATGCTTTTGTTTGCAAGAATGTGGATTTGGGGACTTTGGATTTGGATAGCCATGGAATGTTTTAAGTGGGGTTAATGAGTCATCCTAGTAGAAATGTGGAAGCCTGTGTTGCTGTGAAGGATTTCAACTGTGCAGACATGGCCCATGAGGTTTCAAAGGAGAAGAACTTGAATATGTGGCTAAGAGACTGTTTTGTGATATTTTGGTGAAGAATGTGGCTGGGTTTTGCTCTTGTCTCGTGTATACCTAAAGCTAAGGTAAAGAGATTTATATTAATTGCATTAGCAAAGAACTCTCAGAAATGCCCAGCATAGACTTTCTTCTCTGGCTAAATCTCATGAAAAGTGTTTGGAACAAGAATAGCAAGCTTAGAAAGGAAAAATATAAAATATATGGTTTAAATATTAAAGGGGCATCAGGAAGTATAATAGAGCTGAGTCCTATGTTCTAGGAGATAGCAGATTAAAGGAGTAGAACTTTGGGGCAAGATCCTACCCAGCTAAGTTTAGATCCAGGCATGGTGGTACACACTTTTAATCCCTGGACGACATAAAGCCAACTGTTTGGCTGAGTTCAAGGCCAACCTGGGAAAGAGCTAGTTCTAGGTGAAGAAAAGCTTATGTCTAGGTGTGGTGGTACACATCTTTAATCCCAGCACTGACATAGTAATAGAACAAGGCAGGGGGTCTTGTGGGGGAGCATGTTCCAGCTCCAGGGAGCAGCAGAACTCATGAGTTTCAGCCATTTGTCTCTGGATTTAGGGTCAAGAATAGAAGGGACTACTGGATCAATTGATGCAGATTAGCTAGAACTAAGAAATTAGCAATGATTAAGAAGAGACCAGCATCACTGAGGTCAAGTCTTTGGGAAGCATTTTCTGAGAGCACAAAGAAGCTGTGTTCCAGAAATAGCCAAGGTAGTAACTTGTACAGCAGCAGTAGTTGGTAATGTATAAGAATCATCCAGGTGGTACTGGTTTTGGAGGCATGAAGGGATCATGAAGAACAGCTGAGGCTTGGCACTGTGAGAGGCCATAGAAGGCCATTGTTGAAGGTGCAGCCTCAGTTGCATTTGATGACCCATGACTGATTGGGTTGTGCAAAGGAGTTGAGGCTTGGTACCATGAAGAGAGTCTATGAGAGGCTATTGGTGAAGGCACACTGCAGATGAATACCCTAGCATATTGGAGATGCCAGTACCATGGGACGATCACCAAGAACAGCAGTGACAATGAAATGGATCAACCTGAGCTTAGAGTGTAACAGAGAGTAGAGCTGGAGAAGTGACGCCAGCCCTTTGGAGGATACCAGAAGTTCGTTTGTATATCCCAGACATTGAAACAAGAAGATATTATGTTGAAGTTGCGTTGGAGACCCCAAGATTTTTTAGATGGCAGAGCTGTGGACTATCTGCTGAGGAAAGCTGCTAACCAGGTAATAGCCCCTCATAGGCTCTCTTCATGATACCAAGCCTCAACTCCTTTGTATGACCCCCTTCTGTCCTGGGCCATCAAATGCAACTGAGGCTGTACCTTCAACTATGGCCTTCTATGGCCTTTCATAGTGCCAAGCCTCAGCTGTTCTTCATGACCCCTTCATGCCTTCAAAACCAGTAACACCTGGATGGAACCAGCCTAAGAGAAAGAACTTCACTGAAATCAACAGAGATGAAAAAGGAAGTGAAAATCTGAAGATGGCTTTCATGTCAGACAAAGAGATGCAGAGCTTGGTGTTTGCCCAGCTGATTTACTGTCTTGCTTTGGGGATTACAGTTAAGTGATTGGATAGATATCAGAGCAGACATTGAACTTTGTGCTTTTAACATTGTTGAGACTCCTATAGACTATGGGGACTTTTGAAGTTGGACTAACTGTATTTTGTCCATAAATTATGCCATGTTTAGGTAGGGCCCCAATAGACTCATATGTTTGAACAAGCTTATAGGAGCCAGGGAGTGGAATGTTATGGTTTGTATATGCTCTGCGCAGAGACTGGCATGATTAGTACCTGTGGTCCTGTTGAAGTAGGTGTGTCACTGAGTGTGGGCTTTAATACCTCATCTTCGCTTCCTGGAAGCCAGTATTCTGCTGGCAGCCTTCGGATAAAAATATAGAACTCTCAGCTCCTCCTGTATCATACCTGCCTGGATGCTGCCATGTTCTCACCTTGATGATAATGGACTAAATCTCTGAACATGTAAGCCAGCCCCAATTAAATGTTGTCCTTATAAGAGTTGCCTTGGAACCAACATACTGGGAAAAGATCTTTACCAGTCCTAAATCTCATAGAGGGCCAATATCCAGTATATACAAAGAACTCAAGAAGTTAGACTCCAGAGAACCAAATAACCCTATTTAAAAAATGGGGTGCAGAGCTAAACAAAGAATTTTCAACTGAGGAATACCGCATGGCTGAAAAGCACTTTAAAAAATGTTCAACGTCCTTAGTCATCAGGGGAAATGCAAATCAAAACAACCCTGAGATTCTACCTCACACCAAGTCAGAATGGGTAAGATCAAAAAACTCAGGTGACAGCAAATGCTGGTGAGTATGTGGAGAAAGAGGAACACTCCTCCATTGATGGTGGGATTGCAAGCTGGTACAACCACTCTGGAAATCATTCTGCTGCTTCCTCAGAAAATTGGACATAGTACTACTTCAGGACCTAGCTATATCACTCCCTGGCATAAAGCCAAAAGATGTTCCAACATATAAGAATGACACATGCTCTATTATGCTCATAGCAGCCTTATTTATAATAGCCAGAAGTTGGAAAGAACCCAGATGTCCCTCAACAGAGGAATGGATTCAGAAAATGTGGTACATTTACACAATGGAGTACTACTCAGCTATTAAAAACAATGACTTCATGAAATTCACAGGCAAATGGATGGAACTAGAAAATATCATCCTGAGTGAAGTAACCCAATCACAAAAGAAGACATATGGTATGTACTCAGTGATAAGTGGAATTAGCCCAAAAGCTCAGGACACCCAATACACAATTCACAGACCACATGAAGCTCAAGAAGGAAGACCAAAGTTTGCATGCTTCAGTCCTTTTTAAAAGAGGGAACAAAATACTCACAGGAGGCAATTCAGAGACTGCCCCACCTGGGGATCCATCCCATATACAATCACCAAACCCAGACACTATTGTGGATGCCAACAAGAACTTTCTGACAGGAGCCTGATATAGCTGTCTCTTGAGAGGCTCTGCTAGTGCCTGACAAATACAGAAGTGGATGCTCACAGCCATCCATTGGATGGAGCATAGGGTCCCCAATGGAGGAGCTAGAAAATGTACCCAAGGAGCTGAAGGGGTTTGCAGCCCCACAGGAGGAACAAAGATATGAACTAACCATACCCCCAGAGTTTCCTGGGACTAAACCACCAACCAAAGAAAACATATGGTCAGACTCTTGGCTCTAGCTTCATACCTAATAGAGGATGGTGTAGTCGGTCATCAATGGGAGGAAGGTCCTTTGCTCTTACACGCGTTCGCTACCGGCCAGGAAAGAACACAACAAACCGGAATCTTCTGTGGCAAAGCTTTATTGCTTACATCTTCAGGAGCCAGAGAGCAAGAGAGCAAGAGCAAGAAAGCAAGAAAAAGAACAAGAACAAGAAAGCAAGAGAGAGAAAAAGAACAAGAACAAGAAAGCAAGAGAGCAAGAATGAGAAAACAAGAGAGAGAAAAAGCAAGAACAAGAGAGAGAAAAAGCATGGCAAAACCCCGTCCCTTTTAAGGAGAATTATCCTCCGCCTAGGACGTATTACTCCCTGAATGGCTGCAGCCCATCGGCCCAGTTGTCATCACGAGAAAGGCAGAACACATGGCGGGAAAACTGCCCCTGCACGTGTGCAGATTATGTTTACCACTTAGAACACAGCTGTCAGCGCCATCTTATAATGGCAAATGTGAGGGCGGCTCCCAACATCTCCCCCTTTTCTTTTAATAAGAGCAATAGGCCACCCATATTAATGAGAGTGGAGATAGAGGTCAAATCCCCAGTGTGCAGGTAAAGGAGCCATGTACAGGATTAGCTCTTAGGCTCACAGGCTTTTACCCAGAGCAACCCTGACCTGCTCCCGTGTCGTTTTTCCTGGGGAGAAGGACACTTGGACACTCAACCTTCTTGAAAGATGACATGTCTCCCTAGAATAGGCTCATATATGCCGCAGAGCCCTTCTATTGCAGGGCTTAGCCGTGCAACTCTCTCGGGCTGCTGAAGCACACTCACTCTATCCCGTGCAATGAGACTAGCCTCATGGGGTGCAAGAGCTGAATGGCCAGCGACCTATTGCTTAAGCATAGATATATCAGGGGAAGCACCATGTTCTAGTACTGCAAGTGCCTGGGCAATAACCACCTTGTCTCTCCTAGTTTGGGCCTTAAGCTTACAGACCAACCAAAGAAGCAACTCTAATCCACAGCAAAGTATATCTCCAAATAATATCAATCCCACCCATTCTTTAAAGAAGGAAAATGCTGAGGAGATCCAATTGGGTAATCCTTTGATCAGGGACAGGTCCAAGCACGTGGAGTTGACCTGAATGATGGCAAGTCTCAATTCCTGAAGGGTCTGTTCAAATTCAGCCGTCCAATTCTGTAACATATACTGAGAAAGACTTTTTGACAAATTAGCTGCCCTAGTAAATTTCTCATACTGAATGGAAGTAACGCATAATGAGAGGTCCCCCAAGCTCCCGACAAACCCTGAGCCAGTTTTGTAAACCTTTGTTCTTTCTTGGGGCTATGGCCGCTCTGCATTCCTGCGTGGCTTGCTCATAAATAAGCTATTCTACCAGAGGTGCGGCTTGCTCTGAATCTCCAAAAATACGCTCTGCTGCCTCTGTCATTCTGGCCACAAAATCTGAGAATGACTCCTGAGGTCCCTGGACGATCTTTGTTAGTTGTCCAGTGGCTTCACCTGCTCCGGAGAGCGCCTTCCAGGCCCTAATAGCCTTTTCATCTGATTCAGAACTATTAAGAACTGGCTCCTTGAGCTCATCTAGTGATGAGTATAGGCTCCTTCTCCTAGAGACCTCCGCTGATTGATCTTTTTTCTTTTCTTTTTCCTTCTCCTTCCTTCCAATCTCTCCCCAGGTATTCTTACCTGACCTTAACTTTTCCTCAGGTTCAAGACCCGTGGAAAGGCCTGTATACTTATTTTGTGTTCCATATTTCCTCTTTGCTCCTACTCTCTCTCCCCGCTTTACTTCTGATAGATTGCCTTGAATTTCATCCAGAATTTTCAGCCCTTCCTTAACCACTTGATAACATGTGAAAAGGAACAAAAGGGCTCCTAACACTAGAAAAAGTTCAAGGCCAAACATACCTTGTAAAGCTATTTCCCACTTTACTTCTGATAGACTGTCTTGAATTTCGTTAGAAAGTTCAAGACCAGACTTACCTTGTAAAGCTATTTCCCACTTTACTTCTGATAGACTGTCTTGAATTTCGTTAGAAAGTTCAAGGCCAGACTTACCTTGTAAAGCTATTTCCCACTTTACTTCTGATAGACTGTCTTGAATTTCGTTAGAAAGTTCAAGACCAGACTTACCTTGTAAAGCTATACTTACGGGTACCCTGTTCCCCAGCTGAAGAGTTCTGAATTCACGCAGTTGAATCCTTCTCAACAGTCTGTTTTACGGGAACCTTCATTACCATAACCCGCAGTTCTGGTTCCGGAATGAGGGATCTTCCTTGCGCCGGTGATGGTTAACTCCCGTCCCGAGTTTTTCTTCCCGGGTTTCCGGCACCAACTCTTACACGCGTTCTCACGACCGGCCAGGAAAGAACACAACAAACCGGAATCTTCTGCGGCAAAGCTTTATTGCTTACATCTTCAGGAGCCAGAGAGCAAGAGAGCAAGAGCAAGAAAGCAAGAAAAAGAACAAGAACAAGAAAGCAAGAGAGAGAAAAAGAACAAGAACAAGAAAGCAAGAGAGCAAGAATGAGAAAACAAGAGAGAGAAAAAGCAAGAACAAGAGAGAGAAAAAGCATGGCAAAACCCGTCCCTTTTAAGGAGAATTATCCTCCGCCTAGGACGTATTACTCCCTGATTGGCTGCAGCCCATCGGCCCAGTTGTCATCACGAGAAAGGCAGAACACATGGCGGGAAAACTGCCCCTGCACGTGTGCAGATTAAGTTTACCACTTAGAACACAGCTGTCAGCGCCATCTTATAATGGCAAATGTGAGGGTGGCTCCCAACACTTTGCCCCAGGGGAATGCCAGGGCCAGGAAGCAAGAGTGGGTGAGTTGGTGAGCAGGGGGAGAGGGGAGAGAATAGGAGGTTTTTGGAGGGGAGACCATGAAAGGGGATAACAATTAAAATGTAAATAAAGAAAATATCTAATTAAAAGAAAAAGGAGTTGCCTTGGTCATGGTGTCTGTTCACAGCAGTAAAACTATAACTAAGACAACCCATTAAAAAATATCCGAAACAAAACTGGAGGAGAATAAGAGTTGAAATAGGTCAAGTCCACAATCTAGATGGGGATTTTTGCATAGCTCTTTCTTTAAAAGTTTAAGAAAAATATGCCAATAAAGAGAAAAAATTTAAACAACCCAAGTATCTGGCTCAGCTTTATATGACACAACACTTCACTAACACCTTCACAATATATATCCTTTGAATATGTGTATGAGATTCGGGTGTATAAAGCTCATCTATCCAAACTACAAATGAGTGAGAATTCACAATGACAGCCCTAGAAATCAAATACCAAAGTATGTGAAGCAGTTGTACAATAGACAAAAGAGCCTGGAAAGGAGTTAGAAGTGTCTGGGGGGATACGCAAAATATTTATTCCATTTTCTGGTGCAGTGACAGATTACACAAAACTGGGTAATTTAGAAGGAAAAGAGGCTGATTTGGGCTCATAATTCTCAAGGCTGGGATGACCACAAGAACAGCAAAAGCATCCTACCCGCCTCCAGATAGGACCCTTGCTGCTTCCACATGAGGTGGAGAGCAGAATGACAGAGGCAAAGCACTAGGGACAGACTCATTTTGTAAATAATCTCTTGTAACTGTTTCAGTCTTTTAAGAATGAGAACTCCCCCTGCTCCTCAGGAGTCAACCCAGTTGTTTGAGTAGTTCAAATATCCATGTTAACAATCTAACTACTCTTTACTGCCTCCATTGCTGCTTCTCAACATACTTGGACACCAGACTGCTACATGCTGGACTGGAAATCCAAAGGAGCTTGAGTTTTAAAATGGAAAATGATATTCAAACCATTGCAACATCCCAGAATCATTTAAAATCTACTACCTCCAAACTAATCTGGAAATACAATGCAGGAATTTTGCTTTACATAGTTAATCAAGCAGAGTTGTAAATCTGTGTGGTAATGTAAATATTTCAAAAAATAATAAATGCAGTCCTGAAGGACAAAACAGGATCTGTAATATTAGCAGATAGCAAGATTGTGCATAAAGCTAGGTAGCTAGGGACTAAAATCAAATTTAAGAAGATAGAATTTCAAACAAGCAAGTATGGTGTCTGTTTAATAGCACACATAAGGACCTATTTCTCCTATAAATAGTACTGAATTCATTAGATATATGTAAGTAAAAAGTTAACTCTTAAAAGATACAAAAGTAATAAAATCTAATTCCAGATGCATTTCTGAATGAACTGTAAAAGTTAAGCAACGTAAAATTCAGAAGAAAATATTTCAGAATGTGTTAATAAATAGCATGTAGAAATATTCTAAACAAACAGAAAACATTAATTTTAAAGAAAATTATTTATATATTAAATCTTGCTAAAATTGAGAGTTCTACTCATTAAAATGGATCATTAAGGCTAAAAAATCAGTCCCAGACTACACAATGTATTTGAAACTCCTACTTTGAAAAGAACATTGTCAAGAAACAAAGAAGTTTCTACCAATTGGCATATGAAAACTATTTGTTTTTATAAAGGAAACAATAAAATGGCATATTAAACACGCATATTTCAAAGGAAAACACTCACATTGCCAAATACCAAATATACTAGATTTCCCTTGCCATTGGGGGAAAAAAATAGGGCCATAATGAAAGCTCATAAAACATTGCTGTCTTAAAAACTCAATATGAAAATATTAGCAAGAACATGGACAACATACATTTAGATACAATTAATGGTAGTGTGATTTGGTACAGCTGCTCTAGAAAACTTAATGAACATAGAAATGCCAAATAATGCTGATAACAGATGTCCAAAAATAAAATTATACCCCCAAAATGAAAGTACATAAAAAACAAACAAGAATATACGTGATAACATTCACTTATTTCTTCTTCTGTTTTATTCTTTGTTTAAAATTTCACACATGCATATAATGTGTCTTGAACAAATATATGCCCTTCTTCCTCAGTAAAACTCTTTCGAGCTCCCCATCACTTTTTTTTCTCTCAATTTTGTGCTCTATTAAAAAAAAACTTATTGGTCTACTTAAGGCTGTCTGTATGTTCATGGGTTGAGTACTGTCAGTTTGTACATAGGTCACATCTCATGTCTTGAATCTCTGAAAAACAAAACAAAACAACTGAGTTACTTTCTCCCACCAGTCATAACTTGTTGATAACTCCTTGCCTTGGGGTGGGATATCACAAACAAGACTTCTCTTCTCTGAGATTTTTGTCTAGCCTGATGTTTCCTAGGTCTTGCACATGTTGTCATAACAGCTGTGAGTTCATATGTTCAGAAAAATAGTTTCACAGTAATCATCCATCTCCTCCGGGTTTTACAATTTTTCTCAGCCCTTCTATGATTATCCCTAAACCTTTGGAGGAAGGATGCAATATAAGTCTCCTATTTAGGGCTGTTCACTCTGTAATCTCCTTCTACATACTGACCAGTTGTCGGTCTCTGTTTAAATTACCAAGTCACAGCAAATAGAAGCTTCTCTATTTAAGGTTGAAAGATATACCAATCTATTTGTATAACTATACATCATTAGGAGTTGGTTTAATACTATCACCATTTGGAAAATAATAGTAGTAAGTTCTTCCATAGGGCCTTGACCTATATAATTATAGGTTCTTGACCCAGTTAACAGGGATAGTATGGGTTCCATCTCATGGGATGGGCCTGAAATCCAATCAGAAAGAGGTTGGTTGCTCCCATAACAGCCATGCCACTATTATAGCAATGGAGATACCTTGTCGGGCCAGTCACATAGATCATAGAATTCACAGCAGGGTGAGGTTGGGTATCACTTTTATTCTCTAGTAGCACTTTCCAACACACTAAAGGCTAGGCAGTAGGGATGAAGCTTCTGCGTCAGTACCAGCTGGTATGAGAGCTGTGAGGGCAATGTAAAGGAAGGAGTGTGGGAGAGACGTAACTAACACAAATGCTCTTTTTAAGAATTACACAGAAACTTGCTACTGTAGAAAATGAATTAAAAATACATATTTATATATTAAAATAGGGGGAAACAATTCCCCTCTTGATAGTATAGGTTATCAAACAAAAAGTCCAGTGCATGAAATAGGTGACTGTTTTTGGAGTCGGTGTTCATTGGTGCCCACAGACCTCCAAGCATTACATACTATTATGATTGCTCCTGATAAACCTCCAGAACCTAATTGTAGGGCCCTTTTGCTAACACCACATGCTTGAGTCACAGAACATGAGACAATAAATATGTCTAATAATCAAAAACTGATAACTACATATCACCCTATAAAAATGAATAAGTGTATTATATTATATTCATATAAAGGAACAACATTCATACTCAGGAGTAAGTGAACCACTGCCACAGACTCATGCACAAATGAAGAGTAATAATTTTTCCAACAAGCATAATGATAAGTGATAGGTAAAAAAAAAAAAAAAAAAAAAAAACGGCACACTACTTGTATTTATTTTTTGTTGGATATTTTCTTTATTTACATTTCAAATGTTATCTCCTTTCCTGGCTTCCCTCCCTCCCTGAAAAAACCCTATCACATCCTCCTTTCCCCTGCTTCTATGAGGGTGTTCCTCTATTTACCCACCCACTACCACCTCCCTGCCCTCGATTCCCCTACACTGGGCATCTATCGAGCCTTCATAGGACAAAGGACCTCTCTTTCCATTGATGCATGACAAGGCCATCCTCTGCTACATATGCAACTGGAGCCATGTGTACTCCTTTGTTGATGGCTTAGGCTCTGGGAGCTCTGGGGACTCTGGTTGCTTGACACAGTTGTTCTTCCTATTGGGTTGCAAACCCTTCAGCTCCTTCAGTCCTTTCTCTAACTCCTCCATTCGGAAACCTGTGCTCAGTTCAATGGTTGGCTGAGAGCATCCACCTATGTACTTGTCAGGCTCTGGTAGAGCCTCTCAGGAGACAGCCAAATCGGACTCATGTCAGCAAGCACTTCTTAACATCTGCAGTAGCGTCTGGGTTTGGTGACTGTGTATGGGATGGATCCCTAAGTGGGGCAGTGTCTGGATGGCCTTTCCTTCAGTCTCTGCTCCACACTTTGTCTCTGAATTTCCTCCTGTGAGTATTTAGTTCCCTCCTCTAAGAAGGACTGAAGCATCCACACTTTGGTCTTCCTTCTTCTTGAGCTTCATATGGTCTGTGAATTGTATCTTGGGTATTCCAAGCATTTGGGCTAATATCAATTTATGAGTGAGTGCATACCATATGTTTTCTTTTGTGATTGGGTTACCTCACTCAGTATATTTTCTAGTTCCATGCATTTGTCTAAGAATTTAATGAATTCATCATTTTAAGAGCTGAGTAGTACTCCATTGTGTAAATGTATCACGTTTTCTATATCCATTCCTCTGTTGAAGGACATCTGGGTTCTTTCCAGCTCCAGGCTATCATAAATAAGGCTGCTATGAACATAGAGGAGCATGGAACACTACTTTTAAAAGTTCAACAATCATCAAAATTAACAACATGATAAAATCCACATCACCAGCGTTGGAGGGGGGACTTATATTGTACCCTAATATTGTGAACCTAAGAGACACAGCAATACTTCTGTGGCAAATCTGCACAAATATATGATGGAAATATAATTGCAAAGAAGTAAGAAATAAACCAATTTGGACAGATAGCCTGCACAAACTAAGAAACTGCTTCATTTTAAAGAACCTAAAGAGACAAAGATCTAAATGCAAAGGTTTGATCAGTGTTTGTTGACTAGTTCATACAAAAGTGAAAGCAAGTAGGAATATATACAATTACAATTGCTATAAGGATGAACTATAAAGGTACAATAAGTGGTGTTCACATGTCAGTTGCAACCAGCAACTGTTTAATTGGACTTCAGTCCCACCAAACAGGAGGGAATCCATTTCTGGTACTGGAAAGCTAGCCAGCTTACTGAGGTTAGTGAGGTCATAAATCTTAGAACACAGGCTATTCACCACCAGTTCTCTTGACTGGTATAATTTTTACTACATTCTAAATCTTACCACTATATTCTCAGATAAGTATAGCTACCATCCCTCCTCAGAGAAGCCTCTCTTTAAAACAAATAGAGACCATCACAGAAAAACACAACAGGAAAAAGTGTAGAAATCAACCCATCATGGTGGAGCCCAGCCCCAAGTGGTAGATCCACACATCACAGCTCATGTGTTTACGGCTCAGGAAATATTGCCAAAAAGGGAAAGCGTTGTAGAGTTCCTTCCATTGTATAGCCCTACTATCATCAGTCAGATTTATGTCCTTGTATGCAATAGAAAACCTGGGCATGAATATGAGGCAAGCACCCAGGTCCCAATGTGGTGCTCCATTTCCAATTTACAGCTATTGTCAAAACTCCATCTTTAGAGGAGGCTATTGGCACATAGCTTATAGCGACCTGAAGCTCACCATCCTCCTGCCTCAGTCTTGTCAATGGCAGGAATACAGGCATGCACAACTATGCTCACTGTTATTCAATTCTGATAGGTTTGAGAGGTTCAGTATGAATAGAGAGTGTAGTTAGATTACAAACAACGTTTCGAGACGTTTTCTTTTACATGGGACAGAACAGCAAGAGTTGATAAAGTCTTACCTCTAAGATGTTTTTTAAATACATGTTCAAGTTTCAATAAGGCTTGTGCCCATTGAACACACATTAGGGTTCAGTTTCTCGGTGCTCACTGTTGGGAAGCAGGTCTGTGAGAGGAGTTTGAATGTAGGGAAAGCAAGGCCCTCAGAAAACAATTGAGTTCACACTCTCAAACAGTAGCATAAATAAACTTTAAAGTGGGTTGTTGTGACACAAGGTCATACCTCAAACATTTCTATTCCAGTACCATTATCCTTCTCCTTTCTACCTGAGATCTGCTGGTGCCCTGCCCTTGAATTCATAGAAACATGAGATAAAGCAAGTCTATTTCCTTAAGTTCTCACAATCCTGTTTCAGTAAGAGAAAAGAAACTAAGATAATGAATTTGAAGATGCTAGTATTGTCTAAGAATCCCTGATGAAGCGATCATTTTCATTTTCTACGACCTCAGTTTGTGGTACTTTCAGTTTGATATTCAGAGTCCTCCAAGTGCAGGCAACACCTCCTGGCTTCACCTTCAGAACAGCGGCATCCTAAAATGCCCAGACAGCTTTGGAGATTGGAGCATTGCCACCACCTGTGCTTTATTTCTTTCAGACACACTATCAGGGCACTGCAAAAGCTTTGCAGCGATATTCCTGGAGGTCTGGAGTTTAAAAGTCTTTTCCCTCTTAGATAAGAGGGAAAGGGAGCAAAGCGGAGCACATTTTGCTCCTTTTGAAATCAAGGACAAAGGGTAAAGAAAATGCTTTTACAGTTCTGTTTAGCCATGCTAGTTTGTTAGAGGAAAGTTGTTTAAAGCCGGCCTCTGCTCAATCCAAATCCCTGTTTAGATAGCACAGTCATCTCTCCCTGATCCAGCTACTCCCAGGCTGCGTTAGCCTCCCCCTCCATTCCTGTCTTGAGGTCAGGAAGTGAGTCTCTTGAACTCATGCTATTTTGACAGAGAGCTTAAGGATACCTTAACCCAGCAACGCTGGATGAAGGGTGAGAGGACCCTGGGTCCAATGTGCCAGCCCTGACATGTTTAGCTCAGCTCCCTAATTGAGAAGCTCCCCACAAGCCTCCAAGGAGCTGCCGTGTCCTAGAGTTGGGAGTAGATTTTTCTCTTCTCATCTGGATAATAAGATTTTCCAGGTCACCAAAGCCACGGAGGCTTGGAAAACAAAGCCTTCTTTGTTAAACAAAGCAAGTTGTATTAAGACTTTCTGTCTTTGAGTTTAGGTAAATGACCCAAAAACATCATCAAATGATTGTGACTCTCGAGGGATCTTCATGAAAAAAAAGGGGGCACCCTGTGAACCCTGAGAAGCTAAGAAGACTGCTTTTAGTTCAAATCCCTTCTTTGAAAGATGTAAAGTTGGGGGCTTTGTTCCAAAGAATTCAGAGAAATACCACAGAGCCAAAAGCAGCAACAGACTCCCTATAAAGCCTGAGAATTTTAAATGCATTTGTTTTTCCAGCGTTAATATGACAGATTCATATTTTATATAAACTCAAGAAGTAGCCAGCATTGTCATGTAAGCAGAATTCAGTGAGGTTTTCTTTTTTACTTTAGTGGTGTGCTCTGCTCTGTATCAATTAAGATTTCTTAGCCAAGGAAGGGAGCCAGAAAAATTTTGACAACTAGAAAACTGTATTTCCACATAAATGTGGCATGATCTCAATTTCTAACGAACATAGCAAGATAATGTACTCTGTTAGATACAGGAAGTTATTTTCTACTGTGTCATTATGAGCCCTGGCAAACCATGGCAACCAAGAAGAAATAACCTTAAATGCATAACTCTGAGAGTTCTTCCAATAGGCTTTGAGACTTGAACATGAGTGTATTTGATCTCTTGAGTAGAAAGGAACCTGAATTAAGAGATCTATTGAAAATAAGACATGCCTGTTGAACACAGACAGCTGCCTCACCCCCTACAAAAAGCTATTTGGCAGTAGTGAAATACTTATGTGAATCTTCGTGAGACTTGTATTACAAGAAGTTGGAAGTTTATAAGATACCTTCTAGTATAAGATACAGTGGCATCCCACTGTTATTTGAATCTAAAATGTCTGTCCCCCTTCCCCCACAATGTCCTCCTAGTGTACACTACCACGCAGACAGGCTTGTGTTTTAAACAGGCTAGTCCTGAACTCTGGTGAGAATGTTTTGTGCAGTTGTAGAAATTAGATAACCACTTTCTGATTGGATTTATATCCTACTCCACAAGATGAAACTTATATGCGGCACCATTGTCAGGCCAAGAACATACAGCTAGACAAATCATAGACCCTAAGAGAGAAACTTCTGCTGTTGTTTTGACAAATAGACATAGTATTAAACTAACTTATAATGACTTATTTGTGACACTGTATATTAATGCATTCTTAACCCTCACCAGAGAAGGTTCTATTTGCAGTAGATGTTGAAAAACACGAAAAGTCACTGACCAAGGTGGAGAGAATAAGTTGATGCCCATCCTAGAGGGGACATTTATGCCACACCTCCTCTTCTCAAGACTTAAGGTCTATTGTGGAATTGTGGCAGAAAAACTTAAAGAGCCATAGGTGGTAGATGAAAACAAGAATGCAGTATCCTCTAGACACCACAGGAGAGCTTTACATATGAGCTCGTGGTGTTTATGACAGCATGCACAAGCTCAAGACAGATGAAACCTCAGCATGGATTGGGACATAAATGTGAGTTTCCACCCTGAGCTGAATAGCTTCTGAGAGAGTTAGTTTCCTGTGAGACTGTTACCCCTGAGAACTTGACCATGCCAGGCATCCAATAATATGTGAGTAGCACAAGTTAGAATTGATGGATTAAAAAAAGAAAAAGAAAACCAAAAGGAGACAAATTCAGATGGATAGGGAAATAGGATGAGCCTGAGATGAGTTGAGCAAAAAGTAAATATGATCAAAATACATTAGACAAAATTATCAAGGAATTAATGAACATATTAAAGACTTTCTCAACTATTAATGTTTCCATGTCTTTTCATAATGTATATAAATTTTACAAAACCTTTTTCTGGAATACAGTTAGAAAATAATTTAACCAATTTCTAGCCAAATAGTATTCAATAAAATAAAAGCATTTTTTAACCCCTACTTCTCAAATAAAGTAGAAGCAGTATCCACTGAAATTGTAGTGCCCAGCCTAGGAAACCTCCCGTTGAGTTGTTGGACAGAAGTGTCTAAGAGACTCATAAAACAATACAGGCTAGTGTTCTACTTGCCTTCCTGAAATCAAAGGCAGAACTACATGGCTGAAGACACCATATAACTTGGACAGGGGACATGGAAGAATGGAGCTGGAATTGACATAGAATCCTCCTCCCTGAGAGTTAGCTCTCATAGTATCTAAAGGGACTTTTCAAGCTACCAAGGGAAAAGGCAAGTAACAGTCTTACCCAGCTATAAAGCTTACAGACTACAATGTGCAGCATGACAAGATATTCCCCAGGGTGGAGTAGTGGCGCTTACATTTGTGGGGTAATCAATAACTATCTAATTGGACTTGAAGCCTTCTCAATAGGAGGGAACTCATGCCTGACACTATAAACCTAGTGACTATAAGGCAGGTGAGAGCCTACTACTTTTACTTTCCTAAGCAGGTATAATTTCCAATTGTATTCTAAATACTTATTCTTATATCCACAGATAAGTTTATCACCTCTAAGGACCTCCTTTTTGCAGTGGACAGGGACCATCACAGAAAGCTACAACTGGTTAAAATGAAGAGTGTAACTGACAGTGGCATGTTGGAATGCCTAACCCCAATGAACACATCTTATATACAAGCCCTATACCTAAGGCTCAGGGAACATTGTAGAAGAGAGTGAAAAAAAGTGTTTTAAGAGCCAGAGTATGAGGACTTGTGCTATGATAGTGCCTTCTAGTGTTATGTCAACTTGACACAAGCTGGAGTTATAAGGAAGAGAGAACCTCAATTGAGAAATGCCTCAACTAAGGTTATAGGCAGGCCTATAGGATACTTTCTTAGTTATTATTGTGGGAGGGCTCAGCCCACAGTGAGTGGGACCAATCCTGGGCTGGTGGTCCTGGGTTCTATCAGAAAGCAGGCTGGACAAGTCAGAGAACAAGCAGCACCCTTCCAAAACCTCTACAGCTCCTGCCTTCAAGCTCTTGCCCTGTCTGAGTTCCTGTCCCGACTTCCTTCAATGATAAAGAGTGATATGAAAATGCAAGATAAATAAACGCTTTTCTCACCAACTTGTTTTTTGGTCATGGTGTTTCATTGTGGCATTAGAAATCCTAACTAAGATAGATACTGAGCAGTATTCATGAAATCTTAGTAGGTGATAACACCCATTGGCATTCCAATGTAAATGGCAGAATTTTCACAAGGCTTCACCCCTAGATGAAGTTACTGACAAATAATCATGCTAAAAAGAGAGAGAGAATAAATTTTCTTCAGTGATGAGTGCCCCCATAAGTTGTCTAATTACAAATGGTCATTCCTAAACATATGGGAAAAACTAATGAACCCATCAGGTGACTTTTACATTTACATTTGTGTGTGTGTGTGTGTGTGTGTGTGTGTGTACGTAATTAATGAAGATGGGTCATGAATATGAGAGGGAATGAGAGAAATATGGGAGGAATTAGATTGGGAAGAGATTTAATTGAAAATGAAGTAAATAGAGTACTCATATATGAACTTACCAAAATGATGTAAAAAGGACTCTTATCAATATTTTTTAAAGGATAGGGAAAGATAAGAAAATGATATCTAGAGTTATGATCTTTGTCTCACATCTTTATCAGTTAAAATGTATTCTAATCTTACTTCCCATTTCAGAAGCTGGAAGCACAGAGAACAAAGAGATCTATTGTTACTCTACTGACTCTGCCAGAGAGTTCAAACTCCACTTTGTCTGCCTGGAGCCATATGTAGAAAACTTCCAATTTCCTGATTTTTTTTTTTTTGAGAAGCTGGTGTTTTATCCATGTTGTTGATTTTCTCATCCATTTTTCTTTCTGCTGTTGACTTTCCTCTGCAATCCTTTACTTAATATATCAACTTCCATATATCCTCTTTCAGAATCCAGATCAGTTTATAGTCAAAGTCTGAACATTTCATGTAGCATTTTTACCTACTTTGGTACCTTTGAGTTTAGCAGTTAAAGAATTATATTTGCAGAAGTCACACTGCCTTGGCTTTTTCATTTTCTGTTGCTTCTGCATAGCAATTTGTATACCTTCTGGGTTTGATATCTCTTACACTTTTACTTATAGACTGTATTGGTTAATTTTCTGTCTCTGTGATAAAATACCATGACCAGAATCAGCTCCTGGAAGAGTTTATTTTCAGATTACAGTTCCATAGGTGTGAGTCCATCACAGCAGGAAAGCACAACAGCAAGCAGAGAACATGGAAGCTGGAGGAGTGAGCAGAGAGTTCACATTATCAGCCACAAGCATGAAACAAGCAGAGAGAGCAAAGTGGAGGTGACACACACTTTCCATCTCAAAGCCTGCTCCCAACAATGTACTTCCTCCATAAAAGCTGCATCACATAAACCTCTCTGAAAGGTGTCACCAAACAGGGACCAAAGAGAGAGGACTCTTCTTGAAACTACTACAGGGATCTTCTTATTGAACAGTCTACTCCACAAGGCTCAAACACCAGTAGTAATTAGAAAAAAAAGAATACAAATTCTTATAATAGAACCAAAGTGTGTAAAGGACAGAAAGACTCTGACAATTGGCTAAGGTACAGTCATGCATCACCAGGAACTACAAAAACGACAATAAAACTACTCCAAAATGTGCTATGAATCTAATAGGTATTTGAGGCAAGGGTGAAAATGGTTAGTGGATGAGATATAGGAAGAATGCATTGAAGGAGGTAAAATAAAGAAGAATCTAGGTTAAAGAAATAAAGGTGCCAGGCATGGTGGCGCACGCCTTTAATCCCAGCACTCGGGAGGCAGAGGCAGGCAGATTTCTGAGTTCGAGGCCAGCCTGGTCTACAAAGTTCCAGGACAGCCAGTGCTATACAGAGAAACCCTGTCTCGAAAAACCAAAAAAAAAAAGAGAGAGAGAGAGAGAGAGAGAGAGAGAGAGAGAGAGAGAGAGAAAGAAAGGTGGCAGAGCAGGAGGAGGAGGAGGAAGAGGAGGAGGAAAATGTTCAATGAAAGGGGAAAGAGAAAGTCAGAAAAAGTAAAAAGGAAATTGAAATAAATGTAAGACTACCTAATACTATAAAAACATCCAAAGAGAAATTTGGGTAACTATGTGGGGGATAAATAAAAAAGTAATTTTTAAATCTGGATAGAGTAAGGTGAAAGTACTACTCAGGGTAGAACGGGAGCGAAGGAAACACAAGAGGCAAAAGGGAAATTTTAAGATTATGCAAAAAGAAAATCAAAATTCAGTGAACGAAAACAGACAAAAACGCACATCTATCTTTATTCTTGCAAGAGACAGTGTCGTTAAATGAACTCATTAAGTCTGGCGAGGATTCAGACAGTAGTGGCTGTAAGTCAGTGCCCAGAAGAACCAGTGGGTGCATGGAGACTGCCCAGGACTAGATTCACACTCGGCAGTGCAGCTCAGGATCGGAACAAATTTAAGCAGCATGTGGGAATTGGCTAAAGTCCATGGCAGCTACCAGGCAACCACTTAGGATTCTTTTCCCCACATGCAATCACTGTGGAGTACCAACGTTGCAGCTGAGGCCAAGAGCTCATGCTCATTCCCCACCCCCACCCCCACCCCCAACACCAACCCAGACTGAAGGGAGCATGAAGGGCGAACTGATAATTACATCCTTAAATCATGCAGATGCACAGAAACTCACTACTATGCTATTCATTCTAAATTCTATAGGGCAACACCATAGATTTGCTTCTATGGGTCTGAATTCGAATCTCACACAGCACTTACCCCACCATGGCAGTTTGTTACATGAAACATCACAGGGAGGAAAGGAACTCAAAGCCCAACCATCAGGTAAGACGTACAGACTGATGTGGGTTGTTTTAACCCGAATGGACTCATATTATAGTTTGCCATGTTTATATTTGTTTTGTTAATCTGTAATTTATTTTATATTTCGATGTTCTTAGGATGATTGCATCGACTTGTATATTGCTCAGCTGGGTATCAATTAATCTGTACCACATAGAATCTATATGGTGTTCCTTTATTTCTACCCTCTGTACTAATTCTCTCTTCCTTTTCTCCTGTAAAGTATACTTCTTAACTATAATCTTCCATAGGTTTAACAGCTTTGGGAATCAGTAGACCCTTACAGTATCCAAAATTTTTCCTCCCAACTACCTTTCCAAACGCTATTTTAAAAAACAAAACAAAAAACAACAACAAAAAACTTGGTCTAATACTAAACTGTAGCCTTACCTCCCTACTTTTTAATCGTAGTCAAAGAAATCCCAGTATATACCACACTATCATTGTTGTTTATCCTTCAAGGCTTTAGGAAGTGAAAAGGAACACGGTTGTTGACTGGCAAGTGAGACATTAATACAGTGACCATATCCAGCAGTTTTAGTTGCTCCCACAGTTAATACTCTACTCTGGTAGTAGTCTAAGAGGTCACATCAGAAACTATGACTTTCTAGACTAAGAATCTAAACTATAAACTATACACCTCAAATCTATGACAATTTAGCCTGACTTGAACATTGGTAATCCCTCAACTTAAAAAAAAAAAAAAGCCTAAAAGAATTTTTTTTTAATCCAAGAAATTGATTGTGCATTGTGGGACATAAAACTGCCAGAAGGCTTGGTAAGGTAGAGCAGTATGTGACCCGGAGACTCAGTGAGCATACACCTGAGGCTTAGGTAACTCTCAGCTCCCTGCCAGACTCTTGACTCGGAACATGTGCCATGGTCCTCACATAAAGAAACATGTCCTATGGTTCACATAGGTACAAAACAGAGCTCTCCTTGCTAATGAGGTACCTAGAGGCCTGGAGGGCTTAGCCAATAAGCTTCCCTTCCCAGGCATTCCTCTCTGCAAAAGATACTTAATCTTAGGCCCACCCTTAGAGAGGCCCATTGGTCTTGCAAACTTTATATGCCCCAATACAGGGGAACACTAGGGCCAAAAAGTGGGAGTGGGTGGGTAGGGGAGTCGGGGTGGGGGGAGGGTGTGGGGGACTTTTGGGATAGCATTGGAAATATAAATGAAGAAAATGCCTAATTAAAAAAAAAAAGAAGTGGGTATGGTTTTATGCATCCATTTTCTGCTGTGACAATAAACTGTTTAGAACCATGGACTGTCTCTTTTCATCAAGATATGTTTTGGGGAACCATGAAGAAGGCATCTGCTTACAGAGCCACATCTTAATCTCCTTTAGAAGGTCTCTCTGTGTTTCCAGCCACAACCGCCATCAAGCCTGCCTCTACCAATCAGCCCATGGGACAAGCCAGAGTTCCCCTCCCCACCACACCCCAGGGGATCCCTGAGCCAGTTTTAGCTTTTTGGACCTCTTAGATTGTGCTTTCCCACCCCCTGAGAGGTATCTAGGCACTTCCCTACAGCTCCGCATCCACACCTGTGGCAAGGTGGGGTAAGCACAGTCAGACACCCCACATTCAGCGAACCAGACAGGGACCAGCAGTGCATTATTAATATTTTATAACAAAAAAAGAAAGACTCCCCAAAAAATGAAAGGAAGAGAGAGAGAGAGAGAGAGAGAGAGAGAGAGAGAGAGAGAGGAAGGAAGGAAGGAAGGAAGGAAGGAAGGAAGGAAGGAAGGAAGGAAGGAAGGAAGGAAAACCTAATATACAGTGATGGTCTCCACTGAGAGTAAATTAGATGAGATACTGCTAGACAAAGATCTCAACAACAAATATATCAAAGAAATTATAAATTCCTGGATGAATCTCAAAAAATTTAATAAAATAAAGGCAATATAGAGACTAGAGAGATGATGCAGCAGTTATTAGTAACTGGGGCTTGTGGTGGTTTGAACATGCTTGGCCCAGGGAGTAGCACTATTTGGAGGTATGGCCTTGTTGGAATAAGTGTGGCCTTGTTGGAGGAAGTGTGTCACTGTGGGTGTGGATTTTAAGACCTTCCTCATACCAGCTGTCTAGAAGCCAGTATTCTCCTAGCAGCCTTTAGATGAAGATGTAGAACTCTCAGTTCCTCCTGCACCATGCCTGCTGGGATGCTGTCTTGATGATAATGGACTGAACCTCTGAACCTGTAAGCCAGCCCCAAATAAATGTTGTCCTTATAAGAGTTGCCTTGATCATTTCGTCTCTTCACAGCAGTAAAACCCTAACCAAGACAGGGCTCTTCCAAAGGACCTGAGTTTGGTTCAAAGCAGCCATGTCAGATGGCTCACAGCTGCCTGTAACTACAGTTCCAAGGCATCTGACACCCTCTTCTGGACTTCATATATGCATGTAGGTATACACACACATACATACTCTCACACATGAGCACAGACATGCATGCACACACACAAAAATTTTAAAATTATATATATATATATATATATATATATATATAAGCGATATGAAAGATGAATTCAAGATAAAGATTTAAATACTGGAGAAAAAATTTAAATACTTGGAATAAAGAACATAATACATCAAATGAAGAGCTCCAAGGAAAGGCACACCAATAGAATGGATCAGGGAGAGACAGAATATTGTAGCTTGAAGACAACGCACAAGACCTAAACCTTTCAAACAAAAATGAATAATAAAATATATATGTAGCACTTTCATGAAAAATGGAATACTATAAAAAGTACAAAAGGGAGAAGTATTTCATAGAAAATATTTTCAACAAAATAATAACAGAAAATTATTCAAATTATGGAAATAGATGCTGTCTTAGTCAGGGTTTCTATTCCTGCACAAACATCATGACCAAGAAGCAAGTTGGGGAGGAAAGGGTTTATTCGGCTTACACTTCCATACTGCTGTTCATCACCAAGGAAGTCAGGACTGGAACTCAAGCAGGTCAGGAAGCAGGAGCTGATGCAGAGGCCATGGAGGGATGTTCATTACTGGCTTGCCTCACCTGGCTTGCTCAACCTGCTTTCTTATAGAACCAAGACTACCAGCCCTGAGATGGTCCCACCCACAAGGGGCCTTTCCCCCTTGATCACTAATTGAGAAAATGCCTTACAGTTGGATCTCATGGAGGCATTTCCTCAACTGAAGCTCCTTTTTCTGTGGTAACTCCAGCTGTGTCAAGTTGACACAAAACTAGCCAGTACAGATGCCAAATCAAATGCAGAATGCATTTAGAAGAGAAAATAACAAGATCAGAAATTAACCTTTCCTCATATTGTAGCTAAGCCAATAAATATACAGAACTAAGAAAATATATTGAAAATATTAAATCATATATAAAGTTAAGTCTATCAGAACAACTGTTTCAATAAAATATTTTAAAACTTTGAATTATGTATTTCAAATATCAAAAGACAAAAACTGCCAAGTCATACTACTAGGCTCAGCAAAACTATCTGTCATAATTGAAGAATAAAGAAAAGATTGATATGATAAAACTAGGTCCAAGGAAATAATTATTGTTACACCAGCTCTGTAGCAGACATGTCAAGGAATCCTTTGGTCAGAAGAGAAAGACCAACGCATGCATGAAGCCGTCAGAAAGATAAAACACACTGACATAATAGCTATGACAAGAACTAATAAAATAAACTAAGTACTACAAAATGAAATGACAGAAATTAATAGTTTCAATAATAATTATGAATTTATGGCTTAATCCCTCAATCAAAAGACACAAACAAGAATGTTTAACCGAAAAGAAGGATCCTACTATTTGTGTACCCCAAGAAATCCACCTCACTATTGAGGTTTGGTCTGTTGCTATGTATGCTAATGTTAATCCTACCCCCTCCCAAGTCTGGTTGTCTCTAAGAGATGAGGAGATCTTTGTGAGTATTAAGTGATGTTATGTAACCTTGCTCCTTAATTTAAGACTATTGGTTGAATAAAGATGCCTTCGACCTGTAGCTGGGCAGAAGAGAGGTAGATGGGAATTTGGTTTCTGGGCTTGGGGTCTGAGACAGGACCACAGGAGGAAAGAGAAGTTGGGGACAGAAGATGCTATGGAGTATGGGATCGTGAGAACTGGCCACGAGGGCTGGCCAGTGAGTGTAAGAGCAGCCCAGGCAGAACACAGCAAGTCATATTTTAGGGTTAGTGGCGGGGAAGTAGACATAATCGCATAGAGGATAGATATTTGCCCAGCTGTAGTGCTCTGAAGGCTTACTCTAAATATAAAGCCTGTGAGTCTTTTATCTGGGAACTTAATGATCTAAAGAGAGGTAGAAACTCCAAATTGATGTTAAATATTTACCACAACCCCTCACTATAAAGAAAAGATGTTACTGTAGGATGAACAGATGAAAAATGGTATTTCAAGAAGACACAATTAGAAATCATGGAAGTGCATATCAACAGACTTGACTTCAGTTGTTACATTGACTGAAGCAAAGGTAACCACCATGCCAGGTTTGAGAACACCAGTCTCCACTCGGCCCACAGGGACAGTGCCAATGCCTCCAATTTTATAGATATCCTGGAGGGGCAGTCGCAGAGGCTTGTCAGTTGGACGAGTTAGTGGTAGGATACAATCCAAAGCTTCCAGCAGCGTGGTGCCACTGGCACTGCCATCTTTGCAGGTGAAGCTTTGAGTGAAGCTCTTCCTGGGGACAATGTGGGCTTCAATGTAAAGAACGTGTCGGTCAAAGATGTTAGACGAGGCAATGTTGCTGGTGACAGCAAAAACAACCCACCAATGGAAGCAGCTGGCTTCACTGCTCAGGTGATTATCCTGAACCATCCAGGCCAAATCAGTGCTGGCTATGCTCCTGTTCTGGATTGTCACACTGCCTACATAGCATGCAAGTTTGCTGAGCTTAAAGAAAAGATCGATCGTCGTTCTGGTAAGAAGCTGGAAGATGGCCCCAAATTCCTGAAGTCTGGTGATCTGCCATTGTTGATATGGTCCCTGGCAAGCCCACGTGTGCTGAGAGCTTCTCTGACTATCCTCTACTTGGTCATTTTGCTGTTCGTGACATGAGGCAGACAGTTGCTGTGGGTGTCATCAAAGCTGTGGACAAGAAGGTTGTTGGAGCTGGCAAAGTCACCAAGTCTGCCCAGAAAGCTCAGAAGGCTAAATGAATATTACCCCTAACACCTGCCACCCCAGTCTTAATCAGTGGTGGAAGAACGGCCTCAGAACTGTTTGTCTCAATTGGCCATTTAAGTTTAATAGTAAAAGACTGGTTAATGATAACAATGCATCATAAAACCTTCAGAAGGAAAGAATGTTTTGTGGACCTTTTTTTTTTTTTTTTTTTTTTTTGTGTGTGTGTGTGTGTGTGTGTGTGTGTGGCAGTTTTAAGTTATTAGTTTTCAAAATCAGTACTTTTTAATGGAAACAACTTGACCAAAAATCTGTCACAGAATTTTGAGACCATTAAAACACGTTCAATGAGAAAAAAAAAAAAGAAAGAAATCATGGAAGTGACACTGTTCTATTACAAAGTAGATTTCAAAACAAAATTAATTAGAAGAGATAACAGTCATTTCAGTCAATTAAGATCATTAAGTATTAAATTCTAAACCTGTATGCCAAATTTCACAAAATGAATATTACCTACAAAATAGTTTCCACTGACTATTTATACTCTATTTATATTCTAAACACTCTAATGTACAGAAGTACCACAGCACAATAATGGATGAATTTAATATGCAATGTTAATCAGCAATGGACAGATCTTTCTGACAATATATGTATCTTAATTAAATAGCATCATATATCAAATGAGCTTACTGGATCCAGAGAACATTCCACCCAAACAATGAAAAATTTACTTTCTTCTCAGTATATCATGAAACTTTTTCTAAAATAGATCCTATGATATGATGTAAAGCAAGTCCTAGTAAATATAAGTAAATTAAAATAATTGCTCATGTTCTATATGATCAGAAAAAAGTACAAATTAATAGCAAGAATATATAAAATATACAAACTCATGGATATTGAAAAATACATTAAATACTGAGTGGGTAATTGAAGAAATCAAGAAGAAAATAAGGGGTTGGGACAGATAGCTAATCAGTTAAGAGCACACATACTGCTGTCAAGACACAGGTTCCAGTCTCAACACTTATTTGGTAACTCCAGTTCCGTGGGATCTAATGCCTCTTTTGACCCCCATGGACACTTGTCACACAAGTCATACACATATTTACATGCAGACAAACACATATACATATATAACAAAATATAAAGAACAGAGCACCAATGGCTTATGTTCTAAGATCAACAATGCACAAATAGGCCCTCATAAAATTGTAAAGCTTCTGCAAGACAAAGGACACTGTCAATAGGACAAAATAGCAACAAACAGATTGGGAAAAGATCTGTAGCAATTCTACATCTAAGAAATGTTCAACATCATTAGTCATCAGGGAAATGCAAATCAAAACAGCCTTGAGATTCCACCTCACTCCAGTCAGAAAGGCTAAGATCAAAAACTCAAGTGACAGCAGATGCTGGTGAGGATGTGAAGAGGAACACTCCTCCATTGTTGGTGGGATTGCAAGCTGTTACAACCACTCTGGAAATCAGTCTGCCATTTCCTCAGAAAATTGGACATAGTACTACCTGAGGACCTAGCTATACCACTCCCAGGCATAAAGCCAAAAGATGCTTCAACATATAACAAGGACACATGCTCCACTACGTTCACAGCTTATTTATAATGCTTATTTATAATGAGCAGAAGCTGGAAACAACCCAAATGTCCCTCAACAGAGGAATGGATACAGAAAATGTGGTATATTTACACAATAGACTATTACTCAGCTCTTAAAATCAATGACTTCATGAAATTCACAGGCAGATGGATGAAAGTAGAAAATATCATCCTGAGTGAGGTAAACCATTCACAAAAGAACAAACATGGTATGCACTCACTGTAAGTGGATAATAGCTCAAATGCTCAGAATACCCAAGATACAATTCACAGACCACATTAAGCTCAAGAAGAAGGAAGACCAAAGTATAGATGTTTCAGTCCTTCTTAGAAGAGGGAACTAAATACTCACAAGAGGAAATTCAGAGACAAAATGTGGAGCAGAGACTGAAGAAAAGGCCATTCAGAGACTGCCCCACTTGGGGATCCATCCCATACATAGTCACCAAACCCAGCCACTACTGTAGATGTCAAGAAGTACTCGCTGGCAGGAGTTTGTTATAGTTGTCTCCTGAGAGGCTCTACCAGAGCCTGACAAATACAGAGGTGGGTGCTCTAAGCAAACCATTGGACTTAGCACAGGTTCCCCAATGGAGGAGACAGAGAAAGGACAGAAGGAGCTAAAGGGGTTTGCAACCTCATAGGAAGAACAACTGTGTCAACCAACCAGACTTCTCAGAGCTCCCAGGGACTAAACCATCAACCAAAGAGTACACATGGAGATATTCATGGCTCTAGCCACATATGTAGCAGATGATGGTCTAGTTGGGCATCAATGGGAAGATAGGCTCTTGATTCTGTGAAGGCTCCATGCCCCAGTGTAAGGGAATGCCAGGGCGGGGAGGTGGGCATGCATGGGTGGATAGGGCACCACCCTCATAGAAGCAGTGGGAGGAGAGATGGGATAGGGGGCTTGCAACGAGGAAACCAGGAAAGGGGATAACATTTGAAATGTAAATAAAGGAGTATCCAATAAAAGGAAAGAAAAAGAAGAACCATTCTACCAAATGCCATTGAAATACATATATGTAGTATGGTACATTTATAAAATGTTATCTCACAAAGTTAGAAAGTATAAAAGAAATAAATAGATTAATTTCTATATGCATAGTACATAGCAAAATTAAACCTGTCTGAGGTAAACGACCAAATGGATCTACAAGTGGTAAAATAGAAGCTACAATATATATTTCTAATCTCTTAAAAATCCCAATTCCAAGAATATTCATGGATGAATGCTACCACACCTAAAAATAACTAATATACTTTTCAATCTATTTCACCAAATTAAAAAAGTAACATTTCTATGAAGTCACTATTATCCTAATACCCCAAAAAATTATTGGTGAATTTGCTTGATGCACAGAGGCACAAAAATTCTCAATAAATTACTTGCAAACCAAATTTAGAAACACATCAAAGAGGGAAATCATGCCTGGTACCAGAAATCTACCCAGGGCAAGTGAAATCATGGACCTTGAAGAATAATGTAGACTAGTCACTTTGCTAAGCCAGCATATTTGTCCTTACACTCATAGGCAACTGTAGTCCTCATCATTGATCAAGGAAACATCTCTTTGCAATAGATGGAGACCCTTACAGAAAACTATAGTCAATCAATATCTAGAGGTGCGGATTCCAGTTCCAACTGAAACATCTACAATCCACTGAAGGCTCAGTGGTCATTACAGAAGAAGGGGTGGAAAGTTTGCAAGGGCCAGGGAACCAGAGTGCTATGAGATTGGGTCTCCTGAGGATGTCAGAGCGATGCTCAAGAAGCTTCACCAGCATGACTGCAAGGAAATGAGAAATGTCACTGTGATATCTTGCTTTTGTGATGCAGCTGCATGATGTCTGTTTTACCTGAATTTGAGATGTGTGCATGTGTGTAGATGTGTTTGGATGAGCCTTGCTCAAAGATATTGTTTAATAAAGGAATACAAGCTGCCCCTGCAAGCTGATGCTGAGACTTCTAGGGAGGCCTGATTTGGTCTCCTTTGTCTTGAGATTGCTCTCTTACTGAGACCTGCCTATGAGTTTAATCTTCCCAGCACAGAGCCCTGTAGACTCAAGACTTTAAAGGACAGGCTCATACTCTAGCGGAACTCATATCTATCATATCTATACTGAACTTGAATCCTTTATGTTAATAACAAAACACCATACTTCTTCAGAGAAAACAAAATATGCTAAAGGAAAATAAATATCTTCTATAACTAAAACTACAACTACAGGATTAACATGTAAAGAATCTTGATTCTCTCCTGCTTTTTCTTTTTAAAATTTTTGTTAATCTTTATTTGTCCATATAGGTGTTTTGACTGAAAGTATGTCTGTGTGCATGTGTGCCTAGTGGTTACAGAGGCCAGTAGAAAGCTTTGAATCTATGAGACTGAAGTTACAGATAGTTGTGAGCCACCATGGGTCCTCTGAAAGAGCAACCAGAACTCTTAACTCCTGAACTTGTTTCTAAAGAGTGTTAGCCTTGTAAAGGGTAAGACTTACAAAAGAAGATGGGGGGATGATTTAACAATATGTGTATACATAATATTTTTTTCCAATCCTGTGTTTATTCTCTGAACTTTAGTAATAATTATGGATTCATATTGAGCAGCTCATCATATACTGGGTAGAAAACAATACTTTAGAGTGTAGAAGATTTGAACTTAGAAATTAATTTGAAGTTAATCATGTTTTAAATCTTTTAAAAATATTTTAATAAAAATATAATTGCACAACATTCCCTCTTGCATTTTTCTCCCTTCCAAGCTACCTCCCTCTAGGTTCTCCCATGTTCTCTGTGACTTAAAGTTAAAGTCACAGAAGGTCTGAATGAGATGTGCAAGGTTTATAGAAAATGAGAATCAAGAATGAAATATATTTGATTTTTAGAATTCCTAAGTTTATATTGATCTCATGGTAACACTGACAAGAGCTTGCTTAAAAGAACATGAAGTGTATGTCTACCTTAAAGAAAAAATTGTGTCTTTTTAATTTTGTTAGACTTTAACCATTAGGGAAACTGAGTTATAACAAAACTACAGTTTATTTAAACTGGTTTTTTTTTCAATCTAAATTTTATCTAAATGTTACACAAAGCTAATATACAAGACAAGCAAAGTTTTCCTTCCAGGTCCTCAACCAATGTTTGTGGTCCCTTGACCATGAGGATAAGAGGATCAAAAATAGGCAGCCAGCATTCTGAGTCTTGCCCCTGAAGGCCAATCAGGACCCAGAGCATAATCACACTTCTTTGATAAATCACCTGTCCCTTGATCACAGATATCACACAGTCTCTAGAGATTTGACTCTAAGCCATGTACATCTTCTAAGAAGGGGCATCATTGGGGATCCTAAATTGCATAGATTACATTATGAAAAGTTATAACTATATGGGAGTCTACCTTGTTAAACAGATGTATGGGATAGATGACCTGCAAACAGATAAGAATAGATGACAGAAAAGAACCCCAGATTCAAGGCTAAGACCCCTCCAGAGTATACAAGTGGGCATAAATGTCTATTAAAATATATAAAATATTTACTCATTATTACAGACCACATCCTGAGGTTAATAGGGACTTTCCCATTCCAGCTTCTACTGATCATAATGCCATACCATGACTTGGCCTTGTAGAAAACATAGATTTAGACAACAGTAGCCTTGTAACCTCTACGGTATTGTAGGGAGTTATAAAAAGTTTAAACATTACTTGGGACTATGATATTTCATGGCCCCCTTTCCGCAACATCTGAGAAAGTCAAAAAGTTAAATCAAACTCAAGATAACAAAAATAAGCTTCTTTTTGAGCACCTAGCCCTGCATAGGCTTGATGTGCTATGGTCAGGGTATGCCCAGAGGGTCCTCCACTCTCTCAAGGAAAATGGGAGGGAACATGAGGGAGGAACTGTGGAAAGGGGGGGGGACTTGTGGGGGGGGACAGCTATTTGGATATAAAGCAAATAAATATGTTTTTAAAAGTCAATGCAAAGGTCAAAAAAAAGAGAGAGAGAGAACGAAATAAGCTTCTTTTAAAATAGATTCTTCACCACTAACCACCTTAGAATTTACAATCCTGTCCCCCCCCCCCAAAAAAAGCAGTGGGTCTGTTTCCTTGTGAAATTTTTGTGTCATTCCCCCTTTTAGTGTTGCTACAGATTTCCTGACCAGGAAAACCAAAGACTAATTTTTTGAAACATGTATACTGCCTATCCCTTCCATTTTATCATCTCTCAAGTCAAAGGGACTTTTTGTTTAAGTGCCACAGTTGAAGCTTGCAGTTTGTCAGTGTTATCCTGAGAAGGTGGTGTTGATAAAATGAAAGAAAACATGAAGCAAAGAGAAACTGCAGTCTTTCAAAACACAGGAAACTCAAAAAGAAGGAAGGCCAAAGTGTGGCTACTTCAGTCCTTCTTAGAAGGGGGAACAAAATACTCATAGAAGCAGTTACAAAGTGTGAATCAGAGACTGAATGAAGGACCATCCAGAAACTGCCCCACCTGGGGATCCATCCCATAAACAACCACCAAAACCAGACACTACTGTGGATGCCAACAAGAGTTTGCTGACAGGAAACTGATATAGCTGTCTCCTGAGAGGCTCTACCAGTGCCTGTCTAATACAGAAGTGGATGCTCACAGCCAATCATTAGACGAAGCACAAGGTCCCCAATGAAGGAGCTAGAGAAAGTACCTAAGGAACTCAGTGGGTTTGCAGCACCTTAGGAGGAACAACAATCTGAACTAACCAGTAACCCCAGAGCTCCCTGAGACTAAACCACCAAAGAAAACACACGGTGGTAGAACCTCTTAGAGTGGATGCTCACAGACTGAGCACAGGGTCCCCAGTGAAGGACCCAAGGAGCTGAAGGGGTCTGCAGCCCCATAGGAGGAACAACAATATGAAATAACCAGTATCTCCAGAGCTCCCTGGGACTAATCCACCAACCAAAGAAGACATAAGGTGGGACTCATGGTTCTAGCTGCATATGTAACAGAGGATAGCCTATCAGTAATCAATGGGAGGAGAGACCCTTGGTCCTGTGAAGGCTCTATGCCCCAGTATAGGAAATTGCCAGGGCCAGGAAATGAGAGTGTGTGGGTTGGTGAGCATGGGGAGGGGGGAAGGGATAGGGTGTTTTCAGAGGGGAAACTAGGAAAGTGGATAACATTTGAAATGTAAATAAAGAAAATATCTAATTTTTTAAAAAGATGAAAAAAGAAAAAAGGAAACTGCGGCCCTTTTAAGAGAGACCCCATGAAATGGTTCTGACCATTTGAAACAACTCTATAGACAGCTGAAAGAGGATAGGCTTACTATACTCAAGTCAAAGGGCCAATCAAAGAGGCTCCACCATCCAAAGGGAAAGACCAAAAAGATGTATATGTGTCAACTAAGGAACCTTTAAAGTTAATCCTAGAAAGGGCCTGATGATGCTTTATTATGGAAGAAGATAGGTTTGGTGCAGTTTGCTGTGCTTATTCTTGTTAAGTACTGTGCTTGTGGCTTGCTTGTGTTATAAGAGGTTATGAACGAAATCCAGAACTAAAGCAATATTTCTAGTATAGAATTCAGCAAAGGCAGAAAACAAAAAACTATCAAAAACCATTCTAGACTTAACACATCCTATTTCCTGATGTGGATCCCTGTTTGGCTCAACTTCTGGAATCTACTGTAATTGTTTTCAAGTACAATGGAGAAATATCCATAAGTTGCTCAATATTATTTTCCTATTAGCATAGTGATTAATGAAAGTCACTACTCTTCCTTATAAAACTTGATGCCTGCCAAGTCTTATATCATAAAAATGAAAAAGATACCTCAAAATAAAAGAAGAGATGATTAACATCAAGGACTTGAGTCAGATCTTAAAGAGAAAAACTGTATTAAAATATTTGGACTATTGTATAGAGTGGGACAAATTCACGGTACATGTGCTCAGCAAAAGCTACTGCTATGCTTGGGAGGCAAGACGTTCCAGGCCTAGGTAATATCCTTTCCCCTTAGAAGGGTCACAGACTCACTGGAGTAACTTATATGCTAGTCTAGTTTCAAGATGAAGACTCAGAAAGAAATGTGACTTGACAGAGTCTGTTGCTCCTGTTTTTAGTTGTACAGGCTAGGCAATCTTCTCCTTTCTCAGTAGGAGAATGAATTAGCCTTCATATCTCACATAACATGAAGGTGGAACCTCAGTGGAGGATCTTGAAGCCTGTACTCATTTCCTGAATATACAAAGCAAACAGAGGAGCAAAATAGCAATAACTCTTCACTCAGTGTCTCCTGTGGTGGTACTGTGGGTGAGAACCTATATTCATGTCTACCTCCCAGCCGATATAAGGGCTGTATGGTAGGTCAACTGACCCTTTACCCTGGCCTTTAATTCTCTTCTTTTTAGTTAAAGTAATTCCAGAGTTAACAAGTCAATCACACTTGATTCTACACTAAAGTAGGGAGATGGATATGTTAGGCTTAGTAGAAGATATTGCACTTTTCCCCTAATAGCACAGCTCCTAATGGGTCAACAGTCAAGGCCCTTCAAGGAGCTTTGCCAGTGAATTATCAAAAGTTTAAAAATGGATGATTCATTTACAGACTGACTGGAAGGATGGTTTGGCAGATAGAAGGGGGTGATGGCTGCAATTCTAATCTCCCTAAACACTGTAGTAGGAATTTAGTTGAATGCAGCGTTATTCCTTGTCTAGTGGAGCTAGTTCATTAAAATAATAATCAAAAGTAACAACAACAACAACCCCTGTACCTGACTGATGCTGTCATACAGTGCCAAATCTAAGTAACCTCTAGAGGTAAAATAAGATTTGAGGAATAATGAAACTGAGGAGTTGATGTGCATCTCTAACACTATAAGCCTTTGAAGTTTAGACACTGCAACACTGACTACACAAAACAGAAAATACCAATAAACTTCAGTATCCTACTATATTGGATTATATATTGTTTATCACATATCTGCAGCCAAGATGTGGTAATTTGGGTACTTCTGTAGACTCAAGCTTAGTTTTTGTCATGGTAGAGACATGTGAACTTAGAACTTGGCCATTCTTATAATCTTTTGGAATGAAATTCCTTCTGAATGGAGCAATATATTAATTTTAAAAACATTTCTTGAACGTTAATAAAAGTAAGGCACTTTTTTGTGCTAATGTACTTTCATAATCTTTACACCATAACTGTAGAAAATCAGATAACTAATCTCCGAAGTTTCACACATCTTCAAATCCCTTGATTATTTGTGGACCTCTTGCCACCTGCCTGTATGTCAAACTGTCACATAGTATGTGTGTGTGTGTGTGTGTGTGTGTGTGTGTGTGTGTGTGTGTGTGTGTAAGCATTAGAAAATAATAATTAAAAGCAATCTGAGGAGCACAGTTGTCAGGGGTCATCAGGTCCTTTTCGTTCTTGGAAAATGGCTTGAATTATACCTGTGGTAGCTGCAGCTATAGCTCAGAGTTCTCGGGGGTAAGGATAAAATTATATGAAAAGGTACAGTCTTTATAAAAAGTACCCTTAATGAGACATTTAAAAACTGAGACATTAAAAAAAAAAGTACTAATTCAAAGAACTTCACTAGCCTATGCTGTTGGTTTGGGTACTTAGAAAAAGTTGATATGTAACAATAGATATAACATAGTGTGATATAAACACAACATTTAAAGTCATTCTTTTTGAGACCTCACAATTTACTAAACACAATTATAAATTCACCGTGTGGATAATTTCTGGTTTAGCCTTGTGACGTGCATTTTACTATCACATCTCTCCTACAGTAGGTATGACAGAAGAACTTGACTCAACTATAGCTCCCACTTGTCCAACCAAACAAGAATGTGGGTATTGTCAAAGTTGTGTATTATAGCTGATAAAAGTGAATAATTGCATAGCATTAAATGAGGCTAATTATGAAAGATAGTAGGTGGGCCTGATTCAATCTGCTTTAAAACCTTCAAAGCAACATTGGACCTTCCCAGAAGAAGAAAGAAAAGGAGAAGAAGGAGGGGAGGGAAGCAAGGGAGATCTTAGTTCGAACAACAGGTTTAGCATATTTGTCAGCACCCCCACCCTCCCTTTGACAGCCTACGCCTAAGACCAGCAGCCAGTCCTCTTTCTGACCTCTTCCTATTCTGTTGTTGTGTAACTGTGTAGGAGCTTTGTTTGTTTTTTGTTTGTTTCTGGTCATGATGAAAATTAAATGTAGGACCTTGTGCATACAACTAGACAAATAAGTACTCTATCACTGAGCTGCATTTGTAGCCCTTTTAAAAATATGTTTTGAGAAAGACTTTGTGTATTGTCTACCTTGGCCTTGAATTAACTTTGTAGTCTAGGCAAGACTTTAACCTCAATAATCCTAATTCAGTCTCTTCTGTGTCTATGATAACTAGTCTATCAGATGGGAAGGGACAGGGAGGGAAACTGAAAGGATCTGGGGGCGGGGAGCCATAATCAAAGTAGATTGTATTAAAAATCGATTGTCAATAAAAGAAAGTAAAAAGGAAAGTGGGAAAGGGAGAAAGGGATACTTTAGGAATTTTTCATGTCACATATCCCAAAATGAACTGACAGCTTCCCTTTAGAGCTACTCTCATGCCTAGACCTCTTCCGACTATAAAACACATTCCTCCTAGCTAAAGTATTCTTACTCATTTTCTAGGTTCCACTTGAACACCTTTCCTCCCAGAAGGATCCTTCCTCCAACACCTGCAAGAGTCAGTGAGTGTTCCTAGCTGTTCCCTCAACCCCATGCTGGTTATGCTTCATATCAATTACTACAACCATGCTAAGATTGTCTCATAAAGATCAGCTTACAAGTAATGTTAAGCCCCACACTTGTTTTCTTCATTGTACATCCTCCCATGCCTAGGCCAGTCTTTTGTTCGTGGCAAGTTATTCTGTTTACTGGACAGTGAAGGAGTTTGGACACAATGAAATATGAAATTTATTTATCATTGAGATGAGACATTTGTTGGGAGTTTTGGAGGGGAAAGGGAAGATGGCATGGCATGGAATGGATGACTTTTATGGAATGCTGACCCAAGCAGGGGAGCTTGTAAGATTTTCCATATGTATTCTCTGTTTATTCCTGCCTGGAACCTTTAGATTATCTATTTCAACTGCCCATGCACAAGACAAGAGAGAAAAGTTCCAGGTGGTGACATGGAATTCCTTATTTATATACATATGTCTTGTTCCCTTAGAACATCTAGTATTCCTCTAGGTCCCTTGTCTTCTACGAACCTCATAATGCCCAATTGGCCCTGAAATCTATCCAGCTACATCCTCTACCTTAATCTCCCCAAGGGATAACATTTTACTCAGTCTCCATTCCTATCAGGGAGAATTGTCTTCTTCATACTTCTTTGAGCCAATATTTCTGCAGACATAAGAGTCAAACTATTCCACGTGGAATTTCTATACTCAATTAATTTACAGGAGTCCTTACCATGCGTCTACTTTAGGTAAATTAAGTAATGTTTTTGGTTTTGTATACTTACCTGCTATGAAACTCAAGGTTCTCCAGGAGCAGCAAAGTCAGTAGTAAATGTATATTATAAGATTTATTAAAAAAGAATTTGTTTATATAACTTCATGATCGGCCCTTTGGCCAGCAGTGCTCAAATAGTGAGAGGGCTCCATATAAGGAGTCTTCTGTCCTGTGAAAGTAAACATGCCTGAACTCCAGTTCACTCTGCTACACATTTTCCTCTGTATCACTTAAAGCTGGAGATTGAACCCATTTGGTGTTGTGCCCAGACTCCAGCTTCTATGTAGCTGGCTAGCCTCCAGGGATAATTTGATGTTCTGCAGTGTGACAATAATAATTTAGCTTCTGTAGTAAAATGGAAAGTAAAAATTAGAGTGGGAGGGAGATGTGTGGTGATATTCCTGTTGCATCGCAGGAAAATAGCAATTTTGACCTTGATCTTTGGGTTTTATTTCATTTTACTTCACAGGTTTTTTTTTTTTTTTCCTTGCTATGCAAGGAAGATACTCTTCGAGGAAACAGATGCTGTTGTATATGTTGTGCTAAGGAGAATTATGGTAATTCAAACTTTGTTTGGAATATTGGGACAAGAGCCCCCATGAATAAACCATCTTTATGTCTAAAACACATACCAATAGCTAAGAGAAAAGGACAGAGAAAGCTCAGAATCAGGTACCTGGGGTTCATTTAAATGCAGGACCCTGGCCTTGTGAAGAATTATATGTAAAATATGTTTTAGGAAAAGAATCCCAAGGATGTCACATGCTTTCGCCAGCTTCCCTAAGAATTTGGAGGATACCTCATGCAGATGGAGGTAGTGCCACATGGACCTAGGCATTTGGAGAGTTCAAGTCAATGTGGAAACCATTCCTCTGAATGTTCTGTGACATGGGGGCACTGTGTCAAGCTAAAGAGCCATATTAAAGTATGACTAGGTTATCTGTCTGAGTAAATCAGTGCTTCCCAGTGAAGTATTGCCACAGAAGCAGGACTACTCTGAACAAGGCTAGGAGCAATGAAAGTACCCAACAGGCCTAGAGAAAGGAAATTATTAGGAAGGCTAATATATATCAGTGGGGCCAGAGGGAAGCAAAACAGTAAAACTAAAACTGTGAGACTCGGGAAGGTGTAAGAAGAAAAAAAGAAAGAAAGAAAAAAGAAAAAAAGAAAAGAAAGAATAGGAAAACCTTCTTATATCTGAATCAAAGGCACAGGCCCTGATTGCTTGTACTTGAGTACATATCAAATAAAGCAGGCTCATCAAGACAACAACCACATGTTCTCTATCAGAATCCTCTTACATGGAATCTAGTTTTTAATTTTTTATACGTGTTATATATGTGCATGTGTGAGTAAATATATTTATAGGTCATGAAACTAGTAACAAGACCGATGGAATGAAAAAACAAATATGGCATGAAAATGAAAGAGGGTCTACTGGGAAAAGAAGAGGGACCAGCCCAGGGAATCAAGGTAACAGGGAGGAGAGAAACAAGGAAGAAAAACAAGGGAAAGCGAAGCCCGTGTGCAATCACTATAACAGAATCTGCTGTACATGTCACATTTTAAAAATTAATATGAAAAGAAAAAATCAAAAACAGCAAACTGCCCTCGCTTCCTTATTAATAGCATTATTCCTACACCATAATATCAGCCCCGGAAAATTATGTTAACTAGTGCATAGGTTCTCAGGAGTTTATGAGTTCCAGGCTACCACAAAGTGAGCAAACAAGAATAGATCAACTGTGGTGTGATGACTGTTCTTGGCTGTCAATTTGACCACATCTGGATTTAACTAAAACACAAATGACTAGGAACACCTTTGAGGGATTTTTTTTCTTAATTAAATCTTTTGAAGTGGGTAGACCCACTTCAAATACAGACTTTTGAGTTGGAGAGATAAACCTTTAACTCCAGATCTTTCTTTCTTTTTATGTGTGAAGATCCTCCTTTAATCTAGACCATACCTTCCAGTGGAAGACAATATAAAAGACATTGAAGAAAGAGGCTCTCTTCTTCCCTTTGCCTGCTTGTTGTGTCCTTCCTTCCTTCCTTCCTTCCTTCCTTCCTTCCTTCCTTCCTTCCTTCCTTCCTTTCTCCCTCCCTCCCTCTCTCTCTCTCTCCCTCTCTCTCTCTCTCTCTCTCTCTCACTCTCTCTCTCTCATCCATCCCTTCACTGATTCACTGGCATTGGAGCCTACTTCTTTAGGAATACAGTATATACTGAGGAGAGAACAGCTGAGAAATTCAACCTCATAGACTAAGCAACTACTGGATTCTTAGATCTTCCATTTATATATTGGATTAGCTGGACTACAACCTTAAGTCATTCTAATAAATCCCTGTGTGTGTGTGTGTGTGTGTGTATGTGTGTGTGTCTGTACATGTGTGTGTGTGATATGTACGTATATATGTATTATATAGGTATGTATGTGTTCTGTTATTCTAGAGAACCCTGACTGATATACGTGGTTCCTTGAAATTTGCATATAGCATGCTTAAAATGGGGTGATAAGTATTTTGCATGTTTCAATGTCCTTCTCTTATATCAATGGAAGTTACCATTATCAATTATGTCTCCTATTCTGAGTTTTCAATACAGAAAGCCAGTATTAATTAATGGAAATTATAGTAGACACAGCCTATTTTCTATCTAATTAAATCCCAGAAGGAAAGTCATGATATGAAGTAAAAACAAAAGGAAAAAATGGCAGCTATGCATATAGGAACACTTAAAATGTAAAGACCTACCAATGCCAGGATATAGTACAACTGAAAAACTTATTTGTTATGGCTTAGAGTATTAACCAATTATACCCCTATGATTAATTTGCAGCAAAGCAACCAAACACTGAAATTGTGTCCTGGTAATTTTACTTTAGGTGTATGTGGAAAAGAAAGTGAGGCTGGGGAGATAGCTCAGCGAAAGTGCTTGCCCAGCATCCATGATGTCGTGGGTTCATCTCTAAGACAACAAAAAAAGAAAATTATTCTATAGGCTTACAAAAGTGCCAAGTCCTGCCTGGGCCATTGTGGGGACTGCAAGACATGGATCCCACCCCTGGAACAGTGTCAGCAGGGCATGGGCCTCTACAAGTATTGATAGTTTCTGTGGGCATAAGGGTTGGTTGTATAATAATGTATATATTTTCACATTCCTCCTTCAAGGAATGTCCTCTCTGTCAAGGTTAATGACTCTGTGATAATCAGAGACACGCAGGGAGGCAAAGGTGTGTCCAATATTGCAGGAAAATGGTAGAACACCAGGACCTTCAGTACAGCCCTTAAGTCTGTGGGAAAGAACATGGAAAACATGAGTTCAAAAATACAGAGTTTATCAACTATGCAAAATATAAGGATGCAATATGAATTATATGAGGGGCTTCATGGACCTAGAAAAACAGAGGCAGCTGCAGTATGAGCCAAAAAAATACTTGTCAGAAAAATACTAAGGGAGGCAATAAGGAAATTTATGGAGGGACAATCACAGAGCAAGAACCCACCAGGCTAAGTTTCCAACTATAGCAGATCTCTGAATTCATTTGCAATGTTAAAAAAAAAAAGTTGTACTTACTGCCTTCTGAGAGTCAAAGAGGTAAGGTCATGCAATGCTGATTCATAGAATAATTGAAAGACAATTTGGGATAATGACTGAATTGACATGTAAATAAAAGAATAGGCTTTTGGCTGCATGCAATGAGAGAGAGAATAGCAGAGTACAATGGCAATTAATGTTAAGAATTTTTTCTAGTGAGAGCTGAGCTGTCTGAGATCTCTGGAGAGTGAACACAGCTCTTTTAGAACTTTTTTCTAATATAATTTCTGATTTCGGTTGGTAAATCTATGGAGAGCAAACACAGATCTTTAAGAATTTTTCTAATAGGTCAGAAAACCCAAGAATTACTTTGAGACCTAACATGGCTCTTTTAGAATAATTTGTAGCAGCTATACAGAAAGAACTGCTTTGAGAGCTAACACAGCTCTTTTAGAATTTTTTCTGGCTTTCTGATTTTGATCACAAAACCCAAGACTTACTTTTAGAATTTTTCTAACAGTATTTCTGACTTGGTCAGCAAATCCAAGAATGTTTTATAGCAGCTTTTCTGACTTCAATATGAAAACCCATGAGCTATCCAGAGAGCTTTTAGAGTTTTTTCTAGCATGAGTGAGCTATCTCTAGCAGGAAGTTATCTTGAGCAAACTACAGAGCCAAGGGCTATCTGCAGACAGCTGTCTAGGGAGCCACCCTGAGCAGAACACAGGCCATCAGCGTGTACCATACAATTTGCCTTAGAGTTATTTGTTTTACTGCTCTCAAAAAACCCTTCCTCAGGAACCCTCTCCAAGTTGAGGCTGGTCCTGGATACAAAATAATTTTAATTTAAGGACTTACAAAAACTTTATTCACAATGACCAAATGTGCAGGTACAGAAGAGATGAGATTGTGGTAGTATTAACATTGTATAACCCTCAAACATACTATTTTAGGGTGTTCTCCATAAATATTATGTGTGTATATATATATATATATATATATATATATATATATATATATATATATATATACATACATATATATATATATGTGTGTGTGTGTGTGTGTGTGTATGTATGTGTGTGTATACAAGCATATATATCTATATATATTTCATATAATACATATATATGTATATATAATACATATGCATTACATATAATACAATAATATAAGAGGACATGTATGAAATGTGAAAATATTACTACAGGATTCCATTTACATAAAGTTCAGGAAATATTGTTCTATGTATGCTAATTCCCCACTGTCAGGTTGATAGTTGTATTAGGATGCAAAAATTACCAAACTATACAGTCATTTGTCTAATTTATTCTGAAATAAAAAAACAAAGTAAAAGATAACAGCAAAGTAATTGCATTTGTTTGGGTATTGGAGAGTTCACCTAAGAGATCAGAAAAGCAAAGTCTCTTTAGCTGCTTTGTTTGGGTTTTGCTGCTGGCTCCTGTAGCATCTTTAGAGGTGTGTGTTGTAGGATTCTCATCTCTTTCCCAAGGAAAGGGTTCTTTTCCTTAGAATTTCCAAAAAGACAAATTTTGGGCAAGGAGACTGAAACATAGAGCAGGAAGGTATATCAAATGCTCCAAGCACAAAAATAACCTTAATAACAAGGGAACTATATACACTGTGAGCATTCCAGGACAAAGTTGGTTTTCAGTGCCTGCTCCTGGAATTCATGGAAGAGTCTCTTGAGGTCATCTCGGGGACTCAATGAAGAAAATAATACCAAATAGAGAATGGTAAGAATTTGAGGATTTGAGTTTCCAGTAATCTCCTTATAATGATAATAATCCTCAAAGTTTTTGTTTATTTGTTTTTTGTTGTATGTATTCTCTACCTCCATGGATAATACACAAAAGTAATCTCAAATAAAAAGGTCTTTAAATGGCTGGAAAGTGAGTACACTGGACCTGCAGAGAGAGTACCACAATATAGTAGGAGGGAAACTGGTCTGAAAACGAAGCACAGACAACTTTGCTGATCATGTCATGTCTTTCTCTGTCTGATTCTCTTTATATAACTAGTATTTTTTCCCCAAAGCTTCCATGCCTGCATATGAATCTGTCACTCAGCATGACCACTTTGACATGGGTGGCAGAGTGGCCCCTTCCAATCTATGTGTGGCTCTCCATTTAAAATAGCTGTTATCATTAATGGTAGTTCTAGTTAGTATACCTATAAAACAATCCTAACCTTACAACAATTTGGGGCAAATTTTCAGGGACTTATGAAATGTACTGTTAAGTTAAAAACAGGAATAAAACTTTATAAACCCTCATATAATACCACAAAAGTAAACATGCATTTCTAAGGTCTTATCTCTTAATTTTGATATGTTGAACCATGTATAAATAGGTGGGCATGTAATTCAAAGTCTGGAAAGGAAATAAAACATGGTCAACCTTTGGGCTTGCTAGCCAGCAAGTGTAGCTATCCATTAAGTTTCAAGCCAGTGAGAGAGAGACATTGCTTCAAAAGCAAGGTAGTTGTCACCTGATGAAAGGTACCTGAGGGCTGAGTCAGTGGACATCCCCAAGGTGCCTAGAGGACTCTCCACGAGATGTTAGGACCACTGGTGTGTGGAACACAACTTCCGTTCCATTCCAATCGTGTGGGACCTGAAACAGCAATAAGGAAGCAGAAAACCCTGCCTGACCAGGGTCACAAGTCCCTTCCGGTCTGCACAAGCACCAGGTCACCTGGGTGCAGAGTCAGCAGACACACCCAAGGTCCCTAGAGGACTCTCCACATGATTTTAGGACCTCTGGTGAGTGGAACACAACTTCTACGACGAGGCAGGTCCAAACGCCAGATATCTGTGCACCTTGCTGCAAGAGGAGAGATTGCCTATAGAGAGTGCTCTGACCACTGAAACTCAGGAGAGATCTAGTCTCCCAGGTCTGCTGATAGAGGCTAAGAGACTCATAAGAGAACAAGCTCTAAGCAGAGACAACTATTACAACTAACTCCAGAGATTACCAGAAGGTGAAAAGCAGACGTAAGAATCTTACTAACAGAAACCAAGACCACTCACCATCATCAGAGCCCAGCACTCCCACCCCACCTAGTCCTGGGCACCCTAACACAACCAAAAAGCTAGACAGGGATTTAAAAGCATATCTCATGATGATGGTAGAGGACATAAAGAAGGACTTTAATAACTCACTTAAAGAAATACAGGAGAACACTGCTAAAGACTTACAAGTCCTTAAAGAAAAACAGAAAAACACATCCAAACAGGTACAAGTCCTTAAAGAAAAACAGGAAAACACATCCAAACAGGTTATGGAAATGAACAAAACAATACTAGACCTAAAAAGGGAAGTAGACACAATAAAGAAAACCCAAAGTGAGGAAACACTGGAGATAGAAACCCTAGGAAAGAAATCTGGAACCATAGATGCAAGCATCAGCAACAGAATACAAGAGATGGAAGAGAGAATCTCAGGTGCAGAAGATTCCATAGAGAACATCAGCACAACAATCAAAGAAAATGCAAAATGCAAAAAGATCCTAACTCAAAACATCCAGGAAATCCAGGACACAATGAGAAGACCAAACCTACAGATAATAGGAGTGGAGGAGAATGAAGATGTTCAACTTAAAGGGCCAGCAAATATCTTCAACAAAATTATAGAAGAAAACTTCCCAAACCTAAAGAAAGAGATGCCCATGAAAATACAAGAAGCCTACAGAATTCCAAATAGACTGGACCAGAAAAGAAATTCCTTCCAACACATAATAATCAGAACAACAAATGTACTAAATAAAGATAGAATATTAAAAGCAGTAAAGGAGAAAGGTCAAGTAACATATAAAGGCAGGCCTATCAGAATTACACCAGATTTTTCACAATAGACTATGAAAGCCAGAAGATCCTGAACAGATGTTATACAGACATTAAGAGAACACAAATGCCAGCCCAGGTTACTATACTCAGCCAAACTCTGAATTACCACAGATGGAGAAACCAAAGTATTCCATGACAAAACCAAATTCACACATTATCTTTCCACGAATCCAGCCCTTCAAAGGATAATAACAGAAAAAAAAAAAAAAAAAAAAAAAAAAACACCACAATGACGGAAAACACGCCCTAGAAAAAACAAGAAAGTAATTCTTCAACAAACCTAAAACCTATACTCAACAAAACTGGAAAACCTGGACGAAATGGACAAATTTCTAGACAGATACAGGTAGCAAAGTTAAATCAGGATCAGGTTAATGATCTAAACAGTCCTATATCCCCTAAAGAAATAGAAGCACTCATTAATAGTCTCCCAGCCAAAAAAAGCCCAGCACCAGATGGGTTTAGTGCAGAGTTCTATCAGACCTTCAAAGAAGATCTAATTCCAGTTCTGCACAAACTATTCAACAAAATAGAAACAAAAGGTACTCTACCCAACTCATTCTATGAAACCACAATTACTCTGATACCTAAACCACAGAAAGACCCAACAAAGATAGAGAACTTCAGACCAATTTCCCTGATGAATATCAATGCAAAAAATCCTCAATAAAATTCTTACTAACCGAATCCAAAACAATCATTCATCCTGACCAAGTAGGTTTTATTCCAGGGATGCAGGGATGGTTTAATATCTGGAAATCCATCAACGTAATCCACTATATAAACAAACTCAAGCCCTTCCGCTCGACTCGAGACTCGAGCCCCGGGCTACCTTGCCAGCAGAGTCTTGCCCAACACCCGCAAGGGTCCACACGGGACTCCCCACGGGACCCTAAGACCTCTGGTCTGCTCATAGAGGCTAACAGAGTCACCTGAAGAACAAGCTCTTAACAGTGACAACTAAAACAGCTAGCTTCAGAGATTACCAGATGGCGAAAGGCAAACGTAAGAATCCTACTAACAGAAATCAAGACCACTCACCATCATCAGAACGCAGCACTCCCACCCCACCTAGTCCTGGGCACCCCAACACAACCGAAAATCTAGACCCAGATTTAAAAACATTTCTCATGATGATGATAGAGGACATCAAGAAGGACTTTCATAAGTCACTTAAAGATTTACAGGAGAGCACTGCTAAAGAGTTACAGGCTCTTAAAGAAAAGCAGGAAAACACAGCCAAACAGGTGATGGAAATGAACAAAACCATACTAGAACTAAAAGGGGAAGTAGACACAATAAAGAAAACCCAAAGCGAGGCAACGCTGGAGATAGAAACCCTAGGAAAGAGATCTGGAACCATAGATGCGAGCATCAGCAACAGAATACAAGAAATGGAAGAGAGAATCTCAGGTGCAGAAGATTCCATAGAGAACATCGACACAACAGTCAAAGAAAATACAAAATGCAAAAGGATCCTAACTCAAAACATCCAGGTAATCCAGGACACAATGAGAAGACCAAACCTACGGATAATAGGAATTGATGAGAATGAAGATTTTCAACTTAAAGGGCCAGCTAATATCTTCAACAAAATAATAGAAGAAAACTTCCCAAACATAAAAAAAGAGATGCCCATGATCATACAAGAAGCATACAGAACTCCAAATAGACTGGACCAGAAAAGAAATTCCTCCCGACACATAATAATCAGAACAACAAATGCACTAAATAAAGATAGAATATTAAAAGCAGTAAGGGAGAAAGGTCAAGTAACATATAAAGGAAGGCCTATCAGAATTACACCAGACTTTTCACCAGAGACTATGAAAGCCAGAAGAGCCTGGACAGATGTTATACAGACACTAAGAGAACACAAATGCCAGCCCAGGCTACTATACCCGGCCAAACTCTCAATTACCATAGATGGAGAAACCAAAGTATTCCACGACAAAACCAAGTTCACACAATATCTTTCCACGAATCCAGCCCTTCAAAGGATAATAACAGAAAAGAAGCAATACAAGGACGGAAATCACACCCTAGAACAACCAAGAAAGTAATCATTCAACAAACCAAAAAGAAGACAGCCACAAGAACAGAATGCCAACTCTAACAACAAAAATAAAAGGGAGCAACAATTACTTTTCCTTAATATCTCTTAATATCAATGGACTCAATTCCCCAATAAAAAGACATAGACTAACAGACTGGCTACACAAACAGGACCCAACATTCTGCTGCTTACAGGAAACCCATCTCAGGGAAGAAGACAGACACTACCTCAGAGTGAAAGGCTGGAAAACAATTTTCTGAGCAAATGGACTGAAGAAACAAGCTGGAGTAGCCATTTTAATATCGGATAAAATCGACTTCCAACCCAAAGTTATCAAAAAAGACAAGGAGGGACACTTCATACTCATCAAAGGTAAAATCCTCCAAGAGGAACTCTCAATTCTGAATATCTACGCACCAAATGCAAGGGCAGCCACATTCATTAGAGACACTTTAGTAAAGCTCAAAGCATACATTGCACCTCACACAATAATAGTGGGAGACTTCAACACACCACTTTCTTCAAAGGACAGATCGTGGAAACAGAAACTAAACAGGGACACAGTGAAACTAACAGAAGTTATGAAACAAATGGACCTGACAGATATCTACAGAACATTTTATCCTAAAACAAAAGGATATACCTTCTTCTCAGCACCTCACGGGACCTTCTCCAAAATTGACCATATAATTGGTCACAAAACAGGCCTCAATAGATACAAAAATATTGAAATTGTCCCATGTATCCTATCAGACCACCATGGCCTAAGACTGATCTTCAATAACAACATAAATAATGGAAAGCCAACATTCACGTGGAAACTGAATAACACTCTTCTCAATGATACCTTGGTCAAGGAAGGAATAAAGAAAGAAATTAAAGACTTTTTAGAGTTTAATGAAAATGAAGCCACAACGTACCCAAACCTATGGGACACAATGAAAGCATTTCTAAGAGGGAAACTCATAGCGCTGAGTGCCTCCAAGAAGAAACGGGAGACAGCACATACTAGCAGCTTGACAACACATCTAAAAGCCCTAGAAAAAAAGGAAGCAAATTCACCCAAGAGGAGTAGACGGCAGGAAATAATCAAACTCAGGGGTGAAATCAACCAAGTGGAAACAAGAAGAACTATTCAAAGAATTAACCAAACGAGGAGTTGGTTCTTTGAGAAAATCAACAAGATAGATAAACCCTTAGCTAGACTCACTAAAGGGCACAGGGACAAAATCCTAATTAACAAAATCAGAAATGAAAAGGGAGACATAACAACAGATCCTGAAGAAATCCAAAACACCATCAGATCCTTCTACAAAAGGCTATACTCAACAAAACTGGAAAACCTGGACAAAATGGACAAATTTCTGGACAGATACCAGGTACCAAAGTTGAATCAGGATCAAGTTGACCATCTAAACAGTCCCATATCACCTAAAGAAATAGAAGCAGTTATTAATAGTCTCCCAACCAAAAAAAGCCCAGGACCAGATGGGTTTAGTGCAGAGTTCTATCAGACCTTCAAAGAAGATCTAATTCCAATTCTGCACAAACTATTTCACAAAATAGAAGTAGAAGGTACTCTACCCAACTCATTTTATGAAGCCACTATTACTCTGATACCTAAACCACAGAAAGATCCAACAAAGATAGAGAACTTCAGACCAATTTCTCTTATGAATATCGATGCAAAAATCCTCAATAAAATTCTCGCTAACCGAATCCAAGAACACATTAAAGCAATCATCCATCCTGACCAAGTAGGTTTTATTCCAGGGATGCAGGGATGGTTTAATATACGAAAATCCATCAATGTAATCCATTATATAAACAAACTCAAAGACAAAAACCACATGATCATCTCGTTAGATGCAGAAAAAGCATTTGACAAGATCCAACACCCATTCATGATAAAAGTTTTGGAAAGATCAGGAATTCAAGGCCCATACCTAAACATGATAAAAGCAATCTACAGCAAACCAGTAGCCAACATCAAAGTAAATGGTGAGAAGCTAGAAGCAACCCCACTAAAAACAGGGACTAGACAAGGCTGCCCACTTTCTCCCTACCTATTCAACATTGTACTTGAAGTCCTAGCCAGAGCAATTCGACAACAAAAGGAGATCAAGGGGATACAAATTAAAAAGAAAGAAGTCAAAATATCACTTTTTGCAGATGATATGATAGTATATATAAGTGACCCTAAAAATCTACCAGAGAACTCCTAAGCCTGATAAACAGCTTCAGTGAAGTAGCTGGATATAAAATTAACTCAGATAAGTCAATGGCCTTTCTCTACACAAAGGATAAACAGACTGAGAAAGAAATTAGGGAAACAACACCCTCCACAATAGTCACCAATAATATAAAATATCTTGGCGTGACACTAACTAAGGAAGTGAAACATCTGTATGATAAGAACTTCAAGTCTCTGAAGAAAGAAATTAAAGAAGATCTCAGAAGATGGAAAGAACTCCCATGCTCATGGACTGGCAGGATCAATATAGTAAAAATGGCTATCTTGCCAAAAGCAATCTACAGATTCAATGCAATCCCCATCAAAATTCCAACTCAATTCTTCAACAAATTAGAAAGAGCAATCTGCAAATTCATCTAGAATAACAAAAAACCCAGGATAGCAAAATCTCTTCTCAAGGATAAAAGAACCTCTGATGGAATCACCATGCCTGACTTAAATCTGTACTACAGAGGAATCGTGATAAAAACTGCATGGTAATGGTATAGCAACAGACAAGTAGATGAATGGAATAGAATTGACAACCCAGAAATGAACCCACACACCTATGGTCACATGATCTTTGACAAGGGAGCTAAAACCACCCAGTGAAAAAAAGACAGGATTTTCAACAAATGGTGCTGGCACAACTGGAGGTTATCATGTAGAAGAATGCGAATTGATCCATTCCTATTTCCTTGTACTAAGGTCAAATCTAAGTGGGCCAAGGAACTCCACATAAAACCAGAGACAGTGAAACTTACAGAGGAGAAAGTGGGGGAAAGCCTGGAAGATATGGACACAGGGGAAAAATTCCTTCATAGAACAGCAATGGCTTGTGCTGTAAGATCAAGAATTGCCAAATGGGACCTCATGAAACTGCAAAGATTCTGTAAGGCAAAAGACACTGTCAATAAGACAAAAAGGCCACCAACAGATTGGGAAAGGATCTTTACCTATCCTAAATCAGATAGGGAACTAATATACAATGTATATAAAGAGCTCAAGAAGCTGGACTCCAGAAAATCAAATAACCCCATTAAAAAATGGGGCTCAGAGGTAAACAAAGAATTCTCACCTGAGGAATACCAAATGGCTGAGAAGCACCTGAAAAAAAATATTCAGCATTCTTAATCATCAGGGAAATGCAAATCAAATCAACCCTGAGATTTTACCTCACACCAGTCAGAATGGCTAAGATCAAAAATTCAGGTGACAGCAGATGCTGGCGAGGATGTGGAGAAAGAGGAACACACCTCCATTGTTGGTGGGATTGCAAGCTTGTACAACCACTCTGGAAATCAGTTTGGCAGTTCCTCAGAAAATTGGACATAGTATTACCGGAGGATCCAGCAATACCTCCCCTTGGCATATATCCAGAAGATATTCCAACTGGTAAGAAAGACACACTCTCCACTATGTTCATAGCAGCCTTATTTATTATAGCTAGAAGCTGGAAAGAACCCAAATGCCCCTCAACAGAGGAATGGACACAGAAAATGTGGTACATTTACACAATGGAGTACTACTCAGCTATTAAAAGGAATGAATTTATGAAATTCCTAGGCAAATGGATGGACCTGGAGGGCATCATCCTGAGTGAGGTACCCAATCACAAAGGAACTCACACAATATGGACTCACTGATAAGTGGATATTAGCCCAGAAACTTAGAATATCCAAGATACAAGATATAATTTGCAAAACACATGAAACTCCAGAAGAATGAAGACCAAAGTGTGGACACTTTGCCCCTTCTTAGAATTGGGAACAAAACACCCATGGAAGGAGTTACAGAGATAAAGTTTAGAGCTGAGACAAAAGGATGGACCATCTAGAGACTGCCATACCTGGGGATCCATCCCATAATCAGCCTCCAAACGCTGACACCGTTGCATACACTAGCAAGATTTTGCTGAAAGGACCCAGATATAGCTGTCCCTTGTGAGGCTATGCCGGGGCCTAGCAAACACAGAAGTGGATGCTCACAGTCAGCTATTGGATGGATCACAGGGCGCCCCAATGGAGGAGCTAGAGAAAGTACCCAAGGAGCTAAAGGGGTCTGCAACCCTATAGATGGAACAACATTATGAACTAACCAGTACCCGCCAGAGCTCATGTCTCTAGCTGCATATGTAGCAGAAGATGGCCTATTTGGCCATCAGCAGGAAGAGAGGCCCATTGGTCTTGCAAACTTTATATGCTTCAGTACAGGGGAACGCCATGGCCTAAATTTGGGAGTGGGTGAGTAGGGAAGCGGGGGAAGGGCATGGGGGACTTTTGGGATAGCATTGGAAATGTAAATGATTAAAATACCTAATAAAAATTAAAAAAAATAAATACCTGAGGTTTCTTCTGAATTCACATGCATGTTGACTCATGTACATATATACCTGCATATATACATGAACATACACAACAACTTGTATATAAACATACACATATATTTATGCATGGGAGAAATGCAAGAAACTAAAATATATTAATTTTACATGTATATACAAATATTTGCATTTACCTGTGAAATAAGCCAATAAAGAGGATGACTGCTACATAATTCCTTTAATATAGCATTATAATATGTTACAGAGACAGTAAACAATTTCAGAAATGAGGGGAAGAAAGCATTAAATAAGCTTAATGCAAAGAATTTCTTAAAGTGGCAAAACCATCCTACACAATAATAATGAATACATGCTGTGGTGGTAAATCTCACGTATCAACCTGAGTAGATTTAGACTCACAATGGAAACATGCCTCTGGGTGTGTCTATGAGGTAAAAGGTTTATCCAGAGTGAAGACTCACTCTGGATTTATGTAGACCCATCCATGGGCTAGGTACTAGATTAAATCAGAAGGAGAAAGCATCAAACTTTCTTTTCCCAGTGTGAATCCTCCTGACCCTGTCCTCCAAACAACCTCCCCCACTCTCCATATTTACCCCAGGGCCAACATGCAGTGTCCTAGATCTAGTTTGATCACTACCCAAAAATAGGAGGCTGCCCCCATGACTCATTCTGTTCTTCCTTACCTACATGTCTCTCCTTCACCATATCCAACCTTCCCAGCCAATTGAATCTTGAACAACTTTCTCAGAGTCTTCCTGGATGAGAATGAGGTCTTCCTATTCCTTCCCTCTTCACATCCTACCAGATCTACTGCCAAACTTCATGCTTGAACGAGGATACATATCTTGCACACATATCTTGCACACAAGCCCAGTCTCCTTTCCCACTTAAGCCCTATGCAATCTCTAGGTATTAGCATTTTGTCTAAGCTCCACCCCACAGTTACCTGGCAACAGCCAAGAATCCATAAAAGGGGATGTTTGCTCCCTTCTCTCTGCTCTTACCTTCCTGCTCCTGCTCTGTCCTCTCACCCCTTTCCCCCTCTCTCCCCATTTCCTCTCCTCCCTTCATGTATTCATGGTCATCCTCTACTTCTCTCCCCTCTCCCCCTCCCCGTATCCCTCCCTCCCCTCCCCTCCTCTGCCTCTACTACCCTCTTAATTCCCCTCCCATGCCCTGAATACGCTCTATTCTATACTATACTGTCATGTGGCTGGTCCCTCAGGGGGAAGGGATGCCTCAGCATGGGCCCGAGATGGCAGCACCCCCTTCCCCCATACCTGACTACCCCTCCACCAAAACATATTTCTCCTCTATTTTTATTTTTATAAACACATCACATAGTGCCATAACTCTGGTTCAGAAAATATGCAGGTTTGCATCCTCCCTGCTATCACATGGAGGTCCAATGCTTGCTAGCCCAAACTTCGGAAAACTTGTAAGTCTCCTCCCCGCACTGGTCAAAGTAAATGTCCGCATAGTTCCAGGGGAGAGTTCTTGAGCTTGGAGCTACCCTTGTGCTGCCCTTGAGGATGGAGACATTCGATTTTCTCACTGACCCTCATTCTAGGACTTTTTCCCTTGGATGAGATTTTCCTCTCTCCTTTAAGACAGTTTCTTTCTCACTGCTTAGAAACCCTCAGGCCTGGGTAAACTGCTTTCTGTAGCTCAAGGGAAAACAGCTCAGAGTGTAGTCCCCAGGCCCCGCATGAGGACCTGGCGGTCTGGCCTGTGCTAGAAATCTCTGGTTATTAACAGTGCCCTCAGGACGCTGGTAAGGGCAGTTAATAACTCTATTCTCACCCATGGGTCGGTCCCTACTTACTGGGATGTCTGGGACTAATTCACAGTAAGCAGAAAGCAATATTTCTACATGGCCACTAAACTAGCACCTTCTAGTGGTCCATAGCTTAGGCTCCCCCCGCCCCCTCTCTCACCTCAGGAGCTCAAGGCCCGCTGAAGCTGCTACCAGGCATTCTCTTTCTATTAGCTCTGCTGCTATTTGCTCTGCTGCTTGTTCACTGCATAAAAGGCAGGCCTTGCCCTGCTCCTTACATCTGGCTGGGGATTCTATCTGCTATGTTCACAAACATCTGTTGCCCCTAAACTTGCGCTCTCTTGAGTGGGGCTCTTGCACTCTGCCAGCCAAGGCTAACGCCAGGCCCTGCCTGCCTGCTCAGCTTGCAGCTTCACGGAAAGCAGCATTGGCCCTGCCCTATCTGCCATCGTTGTCACCACTGCCTTTTTAAACACTCTGGGCACTATTTTAGTTGCTTTTGGATGTCCTATTTGTGCTCACTACAGCTGTGAGAAAAGGGGGGGGGGTGGGTACAGGGGAATATCGGGATAGCATTTGAAATATAAATGAAGAAAATACCTAATAAAAAAAATTGGAAAGAAAAAAAAAAGAATAGCACACTCGTTACTAAGACATGGGATGCTACTTCAGACTCTTCCTCTCCCCCCACCCCCACCCGCCCATCTTGGACTCTGCCAGGCAGGTTGGGGATGCAGCCGAGAGCCCTGCACAGGACTTCAGACTACTAGAAGGAAGCTCCACCCCACCTGCCCGGATCCAAGCTGTGCATGCCACAGAACCACCGCTCCCTCTTGACACCACTTCTGCTGCACCTGCAGCTGTTCAGCAGCACTGTGGCCCTGCACTCCCTGGGGGTGTTACACCCCATTATTGTTGCTTATTACGATCTGTGCTCTTCAGAGTGTGCATGCATTCCACCCGCTCTCCAACTGGACATGTGCCTGGTGCCTCAATGGCACATGCGCACCTGCCTGTCTCTAGCTCCGCTCAGAGGACCTACCTGCTCTCTTGACAATCTGATTTTTCAGTGATGCATGCCCATGTCACCAGCCTGTTCTCATGGCCTGCCTGTTCAGTTGGTGTCACAGGACTGAACCCGCCTGAACAAACTCACTTTCTCTTACCATGATCTTATGCCATCGCTGCCAGCTTTCTTACTCCTTTATATGCTGGTCCTCCACACCAACTCTAAGCCAAGTGTTTCTCTACTAATACAAAGGCAAAGTGTTTCTCTGCTAAAGCAAAATGTTTTTCTCCACTTACACTATCGTGCCTTGGTAAATGATTTTTGCTATTGCTCCTAAATTATAGTGTCCTATATTTATCACATACATTCTTAAATATGTAACTTAACAAACACAAGTTATATAATTCAGATATGACCAACTGATATAGCTCTCAATCTTGTCAGAAGTCTGTATATATATATATGTATATTCAAGATATATATATTCAAGATATATATATATTCAAGATATATATATATATATATATATATATATATATATTCAAGGTTATAACTGACAGAATTTCCCAAAGCCTAACAGTTTACCCCACAAGGTCTCAGAAGATATGGACACAGCTACAAGAGACTGCCTGAATTGTGGTATGAAAACCAATGAAAAGCATCTCCATGGCCCTGCCCGGGCTTGGCCAATATTGTGGATAGAGAGTCAAATGCCTCAAATTGTCTGAGTCAAGGTGAGACATTTCCCATTTCACACATTATCTGATCCACAGAGAAAAAAAGGGGAGCACTTTGTAAAAAAAAGGTCCTCTGCCTTCTGGGCTTGAAAGCCAGACTGACTCTGCCCAAGTTGCCATGGAGACCACAGAGACAACAGGGAACTCTTAGTGGACTATAGATGAACTCTGTCATTGTTTTTAATTGATATATAACTGCTAAGATTACAGTTTATTCTTCCCCAGATTTCTGACTACATTGACAACTAAGGTAACTATAGCTTGACATCTAGAAAACAGAGCTCTACTCATTTTCTTGCAACAGTTCAAATGTAAGCTTTCACAGATGGAATCTGTTACTTCCTTACCTAAATTCAGTTTTCATCAACTAAATGCTTCATATTTCCCCTTCTTGCTATTCCACTGTCCTAATTCAAGTTCTTATAAATTTGCCTAAATCTAATGAAACATTCCACTATACAATCTAACTCTATAATCACAAATTCTTGTTCTTGCTGCTCCACAAAAAGCTCATCTTAAAGAATGTTCGCGTTGTTATCACTTTTATAAATTACTGAAAGCCCAGTCAGATCTACCTCTCATGGATCAAATTGCTCCATCCAGATAAGGACATCTGCTAAACAATATTCTAAAATTCCCACTTACTACCTCTTCCAGGGGGTGGGATTCCTCGGGGTTTTAAATGTACATCTAAGGAAAACAATTTTCTTTCTCCTAAATGCACTTAATCTTATTCTCTACCATGTGTGTGTGTGTGTGTGTGTGTGTGTGTGTGTGTGTGTGTGTGTGTGTGTGTTTCAGCATCTTGTCAAGTCCAGGTGCTTACTATATCCAGGACAGCTCCAAAAATACAACCTCCAGATGCTCCAATCTCCTTTCACAGACACAGATGCTTCTACTGGACTTGTTCCTTCTGATCTATCCACAGACAGTTCCACAGAACCTGGACAACAAGGAAACAGCTAATTCTCCTCAGACTAGACCAACATTCCCATACCTATTTTTCTCAGTTTCCTAGAGAAATGTCACCACATAGCCAGAAGGAAGTAGTTAAAGATCACAATGATCCTATTCCTGCTTCACCATCACTTCTTTCTCATTTTTTTTCTTTTTTAATTAAACCAAACAGGAGAATGTTAGCATTTGATCGAAGCTCTGCCCCACAGTTACCTGGGAACAGCCAGGTATGTTGCACCCCACAGTTACCTAGCAATAGCCAGATATGCATGGCTTACTATAAAAGGTACTGTTTGTTCCCTCCTCTCTCTCTAGCTGTTGTTCTTGCCTTCCTGCTCTGTCATCTCACCCTTTCCCCCCTCTCTCATTCCCTCCCCCCCCCACATGCTCATGGCCATGGTCTCTACTTCTCTTCTCTTCTCTTCTCTTCTCTTCTCTTCTCTTCTCTTCTCTTCTCTTCTTCTTCTTCTTCTTCTTCTTCTTCTTCTTCTTCTTCTTCTTCTTCTTCTTCTTCTTCTTCCTCTCTCTCTCTCTCTCTCTCTCTCTCTCTCTCTCTCTGCCTCTACTACCCTCGTAACTCCCCTCCCCATACCCTAAATAAACTCTATTCTATAGTATAATACCATGTGGTTGGTCCCTAGGGGGAAGAGATGCCTCAGCATGGACAATGGAGGTATCTCCTTCCCTCATACCTGACTATACTTCCACCAAAACATATTTCTCCTCTCTTTTTTATAAACACATCACTATGCCCTATATGATCGGACATCTTCTTTCTGCCCCAAACTTCTCCGTCTTTATCAGACACAGAAATTACAAAATCTCTACATATACATATGCCACTACAAAAATACAAACAGTATGAAATATCAAGGTAGTATCTCTCTTCAAAATGTCACCAGTCTAATAGAGCTCTTTTCTAATGATAATTACATATATGAGCCCAGGACAAAAAATTTAAAAGAACAATAATAAAAAAGAATTCAAGGAGTCTAAAGAAGACACAAAGAAACAGCTTAACGAAGTTATGGAGAAAGAGCTTAATTACAATAATTATAATAAGATAATAATAATAATAACAAGAGATTAAGGAGAATAATTTTATCCAAGAAAACACAAACATAAGGCTGATGGAAATTATAAGAACAATCCAGAAGTTGAGAACAAAAATCAGTAAAAAGATAAAAACATTGAAAAGAACTCAAGCTAAAATGAAATGGAATTTAAAACCCCAGTAATCCAACCAGAAAATTCAAAGGAAAGCCTTACAGGTAGAATGAATAAAGGAGAAGATAAAATATCAAGAGTTGAATATAATACATAAGAGGAAAATAAATGAAAGTAAAATAAAATCAAAAAGATAGGCACTGCACTAGAGTGAAAGAATGTTTAAAAGAATTAAAATCAAATTGGACAAGGAAGAAAACAAGAGTTGCTATCTAATATCTGCCAGAATAGTTCAACCTAAAACTAATCAGAAAAGATAAAGAAGATTCTTCATTCTAATAAAAAAAAAGATGACCAAGAAAACATTATCATAAACATATATGCATCAAAATATATTGCACCTAATTTCATAAAAATATACTATTTGAGTTAAAGACACAGATTTGGCCATGTGTGTTGGTATATGCATTTAATCACAACAATCAGAGGGCAGACTTTAATGAGCTTGAGGTCAGCCTTTTCTACACAGTGAATTCCAAGACAGCCAGGGCTACATAAAGAAAACCTGTCTCAGAAAACACACACAAATAAATGAATGAGTACATACATAAATACACATATTAACATCAACTCATAAATATTAGATGATTTTTAATTCACTATTTTCTCCAGTAGACAGATCATCATAGTAGAAAATAAGCAGATAAACATCAGAATTAAACGATGTCCTATATCAAATATACTAAAAAGATATCTATAGGACATTCCATCCAAACAGCAAGGAATATATATCCTATTCATCAACAAATAATCTAATGGGAAACTAGGAAAAAAGGGGAGTTATCTAATTAGGGAAAAAACAGGAAGATGAATACAAAAAAGGACAGAGAAGACTAAAACAGCAGTAAGGTCTAAAAAAAATTATTAGGAATTGTAATATTAATTAACCTAAACCTTTTACAGAAATTATTAATTAACCTAATTATTTACCTAAGAATCCATAATATAAATAAATCTGTATATGTAAATATGCATACATAGTTCAAATGAAAATTTCTTAACTGATCTAGTATCACCTAACAACAACAACAGAAACAACAAGCATAAGAAACCCTTTCTTAATGAGGTACATTTACACAATGGAGTACTATTCAGCTATTAAAAAGAATGAATTTATGAAATTCCTAGGCAAATGGATGTACCTGAAGAGCATCATCCTGAGTGAGGTAACCCAATCACAAAAGAACTCACATGATATGTACTCACTGATAAGTGGATATTAGCCTAGAAACTTAGAATACCCAAGATACAAGATACAATTTGCAAAACACATGAAACTCAAGAATGAAGACCAAAGTGTGGACACTTTGCCCCTTCTTAGAATTGGGAACAAAACACCCATGGAAGGAGTTACAGAGACAAAGTTTGGAGCTGAGACAAAAGGATGGACCATCTAGAGACTGCCATACCTGGGGATCCATCCCATAATCAGCCTCCAAACGCTGACACCATTGCATACACTAGCAAGATTTTGCTGAAAGGACCCAGATATAGCTGTCCTTTGTGAGGCTATGCCGGGGCCTAGCAAACACAGAAGTGGATGCTCACAGTCAGCTTTTGGATGGATCACAGGGCCCCCAATGGAGAAACTAGAGAAAGTACCCAAGGAGCTAAAGGGGTCTGCAACCCTATAGGTGGAACAACAATATGAACTAACCAGTACCCCGCCCCAGAGCTCGTGTCTCTAGCTGCATATGTATCAGAAGATGGTCTAGTCGGCCATCATTGGAAAGAGAGGCTCCTTGGTCTTGCAAACTTTATATGCCTCTCAGTACAGGGGAACACCAGGGCCAAGAAGTGGGAGTGGGTGGGGAGGGGAGGGGGAAGGGTACAGGAGACTTTTGGTATAGCATTGGAAATGTAAATGAAGAAAATACCTAATAAAAATAAAGAAGAGTTTAAAAAAAAAACCCAAAACCCTTTCTTTTGAGTTATTGGTCAGTGTTGTCCAAAAGACTGTTAAAATATTACATTCTTTTGATATTGCCCTTGGTTACTCTCTTCCAACCCCAAGAAATGAAACCTAAGTCCCTAATTGCTGAAGACACTGTGCATTTTAGACACAGGGCCTAGAGGACCTTCAGCTAAAGCTTACCTTAAAGCTTCCTCCCTAAGGATTAGCTTTAATTGTTACAGAAGATTCTGCTCAAGATTCCAAAGGAATGAAACAAACAACAGCCCAATGTAGCTATGACACATGAGTGACAACAAAGACTAGCATGCCACAATAACCTAAGCACTGCAATACTGGCATGTGTATCTTGGTGATAACCAACCACTCTTATGTATAAGGTATGTTCAACAAGAGGGAAATTCTGCTTCATACTGAAAAATTAGCCAGCTGTCTAGCCCACTTCATACTGGAAACCAGGGTCAGTAAAGTCATGGATCTTAGAAGAAAGCTTACAGTTGTTACTCTTCTAAACCATCATAGTTCCTAAATACATTTTAAAATACATTGTATTTGTCCTTATACCCACAGGCTAGTATAGTTCTTATCCTTCATCAAGAAAACTTCTCTGCAAATGGACTAAGACCATTACAAAAAGCTACAAGTAATCAAAATACAAGCATGTGAGTTCAGTCCCAGCTGATACATCTACAACACAATCCTGTACCCGCTCAAGGATCAATGGAAAAGGGGCTGGAGGAAATTGTAAAAGGCAGAGTTTTCTGTGAGGTTGTGTCTCCTAAAAATGTCAGAGAAGCAACCTACCCCTAAGAAATCTCATGGCTTCGTAAAATAACCTGAACAAATATAACAAATGTTAACATGGAATGGGGAAGGCTCAGAAGATCTGCAACCCTAAACAAAGAACTGTAAGCAACTAAGGAAGGCTGAGAGCAGAAGTAGCCTTCCCCAGGAAAGAACACACTAGTCGGCTGCCAGTGCCAAGGTAACCCCTGAAAACATGTGCATGCAAGAAAAATTATATGGAATAAGCAGGTTATAATTATATATTTAAGAATACACAGACATACATGCACATACACGTATGTAACAGCAATTAAAGAGGGAGGGAAAGAGCATGGATGAGAGAAGATGAGGTAGAGATCTGTGAGAGGTTTTGGAGGGAGAAAAGTGAAGGGGAGAAAGATACAACTAGTATCTTAAAAAAGTAAATACACATATTAAGAAGAAAAAAGATCAAATTCTTAACTGAGAAAAATATATAAATAACTAATGGGCACAGTTGAAAGCTTTCAAAATCATGGTAATCAAAGAAAATACAGAAATCTGTCATAGATGAGAACTGCCTACATAGAAATCATTGCTAAATACATTGTGATATTCTGGAACACAAGATTATAGACAGAAACTAAGGACTCAGTACTGGAGGCATGTACCAGCAGTTAAAAGAACAAAACTGATTTTGCAGAAGATCTGAATCAGTTTCCTGTGTCAGTTGCAGCGCAATCGTCTATAACACCAGCTCCAGGGCTCTGATGCCTCTGGTCCCCATGGACACACACACTCATGTGTGTGCTTACATGCGTGCGTACATATGTGTGCTCACACGTGCATGCACATGTCTGGACTCACACAAACATGTAAATACCAAAATTGTTTAAAAGGAAACACAACTAAGGCTTTGGGCTGGAGAAATGGCACAGCATTCACACTGGGTGGCTCACACCCACCTGAATCTTCATCTGCATGATGCGTCTGGTACCTGCATCCATATTGACATGCTCACACACAGGCACCTTCATTCACAGGCGCATGCTCTAACATACATACATATAACTGATGTTAAAACTTTTAAGCTAAGGTTATGAATAAAATATGGATTTGGGCTAATAATACTTTATCGGTATTTGTTCATTAAATGGAGTGAATATACAACAAGAGTAAAATATTTATAAATGGAGTGAACATACAACAAGAGTAAAATATTTATGAGTAACTGCACATAGGCACATAAAAGTTTCTGTATCTTTACTTTTTTGGTAACTATAAACTACCAATTTCATTAGGGAAATATTCATATACTAACTTAGAAGCAAGAAAAGGTCATTTCTATGGGAGAGAAACAAAGAGGAAATCTATGATAGTTGGCAAGATCAGAAGATGAGGGGCTAAATATGGTGCCAGACCCAGACACAAGTCTGAGGTGCACAGCCAGGAAGACTGGTCAACAGAGCTCAAATTGAGCTCCCGTTGTGCACTGGAACACTGGCATACTTTGTAAGTTTACAAATAGAATTTCAGAAGGCCTTACCTTATTTATAGACTAGTAAATTAGTCTAGTAAAGGAGATACTGAGACTTAGTATCATAGAGAATAGAATTAAAGAGACTAAACAGAAAAGAGAAAAGTCTCTTCTATACATGAGGAACCTGTGAATATTACATTGAATGTTGAGCATTCAGACCTGGGCACATCACAGAGAAGAGTAGAATTGTCTGATGGGGAAAATGTCCCAGTACTGGTTTCTTGCGAGAAAATTGAATGTGCCCTATAGTGTCAGCCTGAGTTTTGTACAATCATGCTCCACCCAGTATGTGATTGTTTCATGGGTGCTGCCAAATGCTGTCCAAGAAACTGACTGACAGGTAAATGAGGCACAATGAAGAATTCTGGGAAAGATAAGATGGGTATGCACGCAACTGTGGTATGTTTAATGTACCTTCCAAGTATCTAGTGATTCTATAATTTGTTTCAGTTTATTCTCTAATGCCTTAAAAAGCAGACCAACCTTGCAACTATTTTTAACCGTAGAATTCTGTATTCTTTCTTGATAGTGTGCCAGTTCTGACCTATGCCTCAAGTGGCTATATGTGTCTCTTCCTTTATTTTTTCTTTGTCCAGGAACAGGCTCAGGCTAGCCTACTAGCAGATGAGAAGTCTGTCAGCCACACCAGCAGCAGCCAGCCATAAAAGTGACTACAGACAAGACCAGAGCAGACCACACATACCTTGATTTCTAAATGAATTACTATAGATCACACAGACACGTTGAGTACACTAACTTCCACCACCCAGAATTAATCAGTAGGAAAACAACTTGGGTCCTTACACATACTCACCCTACCAAATGGAACTTGGTTTCCTTGGTTTTATAAAATCCCAGTTGGTTCTACCTGGCAAAAGCCTCGAAAGGTGGTGACAGATGAAACCTCTTACCCTTAAACAGCTATCAGCTCAAAACTATAAACAGTAAATACCCTGAAGCCTGTCTCAAACCACAGCCCAAGGGAGCAGCAGCACTTGCATGTCCTACTTCTGTGATCTTTAAGGAAAGGTTGGATGTGCAGCCTTGGGGATGTTTTTGAATGGTGCTTCAAGTCAGAGTTGTCTCTTGGGAAGTGTCAGCAGCTCCAATTTCTCAGAGTTTGCCCATGTGGAGAAAAATAATGAAAAGATGATCTTCAGAGTTCTTAAGGGTGACTGCCCAAGGACTAACAAAATCCAGAGTTTGAAAATGTCCAAAGAAATACTTGACTTGTGGCAGCTATATGAATGAATAGAACATTCATTAGAACATTCTTAGAGCTTGAATCCACATCATATACCAACATGCAAGTGTTCCTTGTAGTAACCACACACACACACACACACACACACACACATACATGCACACACATGCACATACACACTCCAGCCTCAGGTGTGCACACCCCCTCCAGGTCCCCTGGGAGGTATAGTTAGCACTGAGCCCACATGGGAAGGGGCATCAGAGGAACAGGTTAAGCTCTTGAGAGATCAGGGAACTTGGAGATTTGGGGAGAAGGAAGTCTCAGGTCACTGTTTCCTAAGGCTAAACTGGAATCCAGGCTTGCTTAGTGTAGCCAAACCCAAACCTGAGTATGAAGGGGAGACTTACTTTCTGCCTCACTCTCAGGGCATTTTTCAGTGGGTAGATGTGGTGCGTGACAGCTTTGCCTGCACCTGCAGGCACACACCAGCACAGGCCACAGCCCTGAAACCCTGTAGAGTTGAGAGACAATTCAGCTGTAACGCTCAGCTTTAGACACTGGCCACCTGTCTTTCAAGGTCCACAGATGTCAGTTCCTGGTGGCAAAACTGCCAATAGAGTGTGGGAGCTTAACACACATGTACAGAGTCTGGTCCTCAGAGTCCCACCTCCACATATACATTTACAGACTGATTTTGTTTTTGTTGTTGTTTGTTTGTTTGTTTGTTTTATTCAGTTAGAATCACATTGTTTCATAATAGCAATTCTTGGTTTGAAATTGTCCATTTTTCATTACCTATCTACCTGTCTACCTATCTTATCTATCTATCTATCTATCTATCATCTATCTATCTATCTATCTATCTATCTATCTATCTATCGATCGATCTATCTATCGATCTATCTAACTAACTACCCAACCTATCTATCCTATCTATCAATCTATTTAGACCAGGTCTTAAACTGGCCTTGAACTAGGTTTATGGACCAGGATGAACCAGGAGTCCAGATGCCCCTGTACCTGGCTCCCTTCTATTTTGTAACAACCTTCAGATTTCCCTTTATGTACTTAAATAGCACCATCCTCACCACAGCCATGCAAACCCAAACTTCTTTTTGAAGAAATGAAACCAAAAATCGTATTAAGGAGATATGAGTTGTATCTGCCAATGAATCTGGCTATACTCATAGTCTATTTACTAGTTCTTGCCTCAGTTTTCTCATTCATTAATGGAACTATTTAATTAATTCATGTCTTACAGTCTTTTGTTTTAAGAGCATAACCTCAGCAGGGCATGGTGGCACACACCTTTAATCCCAGCACACAGGAGGCAGAGGCAGGCGGATTTCTGAGTTCTAGGCCAGCCTGGTCTACAAAGTGAGTTCCAGGACAGCCAGGGCTACATAGAGAAACCCTGTCTCAAAAAACGAACAAACAAACAAACAAAAAAAGAGCATAACCTCTATTCAGTGTTTGAATCTTATTCTTGGCACATAGTAAGCAATGAATTTCAGTTTGTAATTAGTATATTTACCTTTCTGTAAATACTGCTGCTTCTGTTAAATCTTTTGTTTTGAGTCTGCTCTTAATCATTGAGCAGACTGGAAGGAAGTTTTTCAGTGGCAGTTCAAAGTCTGTTACTATAAGGAAAAAGCTTTCCAGGTTCATTTTAGGTTCTAAATGCAGAAACAGAGTGACCTTTTTTTTTTTTTTTTTTTTTTTTTTTTTTTACTTTTTATTGGATCTTTGGGAATTTCACATTTTGCACTCCATACCTATTTATCTCCCACTCTCCTTGTATGTACCCTCCACCCTTGCTCCCACCCCCACAGCAGAGGAAAAAGATATCTTGTTGTGGAAGCTGTAGCGTATCCCACAGTATTCCCTTTTGTTCACACTTCTTTGCTTTCAAATGTTCATTGCAGTGACTCCTTGGTCTGGTACGATGATAGTATGGGACCTCTGGCTTTTTCTACTTTATCAATCCTGGAAACTCACTGGGACTCCTCTCAAATATCCTGTTGTATCCCTGTGTCATAGATATACTGTAGTTTTGGATCTGTAGGACCACCCCCTTCATGTACTCCAGCAATTCATCTACTGGGTGAGCCAATTCAAAGCCCTGGATCTGGGCCTGAGAGATATCTCAAATGTTCAACCCTCCTTCTCTTCTACTCTCCTGCCCTCTGGGTAGTTCACTGGCAACCCCCACAACCAGGGTCAGCTCTACCCTGCTGTCTACATGATGTGCAGGTTCTGATATCCTGCACTTTGCAGTCAGTAAAGGATATACCAAGTTCTTGTTGTCTGGAGTCCAGCTCTCTTGCCTGCCATATGTGGTAAAGAGCAAAGGAGGGAGAGGAGGGGGTGTCTCTTCCTTGTTGGAGCCACTAATGACACCACAATCTTAAGTGACTATATTAACAATAGACAGAAAGGGCTATTTTAGTAGTAGTAGTGTGTGTGTGTGTGTGTGTGTGTGTGTGTGTGTGTGTGTGTAGCGCACATTTGATACTAAGTCTCTCCTATCCTGTGCTGTGGTCAAATTTACCATGTAGTTAAAGATGATCCTGAGTTTCTGAGCCTCCTGAATGAATGTGCTTGGATTGCAGGCATGCTCCACAATTCCAAAGTTTTCAACTGTCAAATGAAGCAAAAGCAATAAAGAGGTACCAGGAGTAATTTCTGTATTCATTATCACACAGCTGCAATAAAGATAAAGAGGTGAAAACATACACAGATATTCACAATTTTGTATTTGTTTTCTTACAAATGATTTGGTGCATATATCTTAGACCCTAAATCTGATAGATCTGTGAAAATAGTTGGAGAAGAATAATTAACAATGTGAGAGCAGAATGTGGACATGTTTTATTACATAGAAGAAAAGCAATGAATATCTTACAATTTTACATGCATATATCTTGAGGTAAAGACTAATTTACGATATATTAAGATCAGTTGCTATAAAAGGCATACACTCAAATTCTTATTTAAAATTTTGAAGACTGAAAAATCCAAAAATTCAGTTTTAAGTCTTTATTTCTAATATATTTTCACTTTTATTTGAATACATAACACTTTTTTTCCATAATAGCTGCATGGAAATGCTTTCAAATAATCTTTCACACTTTGTGGATATGCCACAGCAGAAGTAATTTTAATTAAAATCATATGAACTAGAAGGAGAGCTAAATATATTAGCCATGTGTATAAATTATACAACTTTGCAAATGCTATGTTAAAGGCTACTGGAAAAAGTACCAATTTTTACAGTTTGGAATGTTTCCCCCACCCCAAGGCCTATGCTGTTCGGAAGTGCTGGAACCTTAAGAAATGGGCCTAACAGAAGGAAATTGGGGCCTTAAGGATGTCCCTTAGAAGCTCCACACTGACCTGTCTAGCAGTCACTCTCTTCTTCCTGACTACTAAGAGTGAACAAGCTTCTCCTCTGCCTGAGCTCCCCATGGTAAGCGTTTTCCTATCACAGACCCAAAGCAAGCGGGCCAAGCAGCCAACCAGTGAACTAAAATCTTAAAACTGGTTGTCAAGATAAACATTTTATGTTTATCAGTTTATTTCACAGGCATATATTGAAATGAGAGAAACACTAACATGCCAAGCATCACATTTTACAATTGATAGTTTTCCCCTTAAATCATTGAAGATACAACTGAAATTTGAGGTTATAATAATACCCAAGTGTATACACATACCCAAACACATTTAGAAACAATATTACCTGTATAATTTCTACAGCATTGAAAACATCACTAACAATAAAAGAATTGCCTGAAATCCTTAATAACAGATTCCCGCTACTGCCCTGTGGAACTTGCTGCTGTGGGGCATCTTCTTGGCCATACCTCTCGTTTGTTTACTCACCACTTTCATTAGCTTCTCCTCAGCAATGAGTATGTTTGGTTCACCCTAGTGCCACCATCACATATACAATAGCTGCTGGATAAGTATTCAATATAGTCATTTGACTGGTCGATCAGCAGCATTACAGGACTATGAGGAACCTGTACTTGCAGTACACTGTACCTGGCCTAGCTGGATACTAGGAAAAGTCCCAGGAAATTTATAGTTAACAAAAATATCAGACTAAACAAAATTTGGTTTTTTTAATGTGCCTTATATGTTAATATCCTACCATAGACAGAAATATATTTGGGTGATGTATCTTAAGAGCCAAGACTTAGCATGTTTGTTTGTCACTAATGAATTGACCACAGCCTTTTAGTGTATTAAGTCCAGTCAACTTATTTTACTTAATTTATTATGAGCTACATTTCTTGATTTTTTTTCCTCTCTCACAACATAGTATCTTTACAATATAAACAGTTCCTGCTCTGAATTTGTGAAATGTTAATAGTGTCTTGGTTAAAATGCAAATCACTATCACAAGAATTATAATTTTAAAAAATCAGTTAAGAAATTAGCAGTGTCAATGTATGATAAGACAAGAATCTCTCAAAATTACCTATGTTGTTGGGGAGCAAGACTCAATATGGTAACCTGTTGATGGGCTGGTACCCAAGTGCTGCGGACCAGCCTCAGTCAGTCCCACCTCAATCCTTGGGAAATTAGGGTTCTGGACAGGTGGGCAAGGAGTTGGTGATGAAAAGGGTGACAAACAGACACGGACACAAGGGAGTGGTGTATCTGGATGTAATTTGTCTCAAAGTGAGCACCAGTCTTATAAGTGACTTTTACACAAAACAGAGGCATGCATACAAAAAGCTAACAGGAACCAACTGGGATAAAAATCAATGTTAATTGGGATCAAAAGCAGCCCCACCTAAGGTCAGCTTAATCTTAGAAGCCGGGGTCAAGGGCTTCATGCCCTTGCCATAGCTCCAATTCTAGTCTATTGTATAGTCCACCTTCCCTGTAGGCCAGTGTAATTCAGCTATCTATAGTTCTAAGTATTTACTCTATTTCCTTCTTAGACCACAACCTTCCTTCTTCCTAGATCATTGTAAATTCTTGCATATGGGAGTAACTCCTCTATTATTCTAAGTGATAGTGTGGGGGGACTTTCTACTAATAAGTAATGTAGTCTGCCATATATAACTATAATAAGAATTCTAAACTTACTTTGCTAAGCTTGTCCTGAGATTTCTAACTCTATGTAGTAGATAGTAATGCCTGATTTCTTTCACTATCTCTCTCACAATACTAGAGGCAATTCTGAATCTCACTGAATAGGCAACATTCTTATTGAATTCCAAGCGTAGGGTCAGCTCAAGGACTACCTAGGGCATTGGTGAAGGCCAGGAAACAAAGTTAGATTTTGCTTAGGTATTTGGCAAGTCATTGCTTGGAGACACCTATAATAAAACAATAATGAGGGAAAGCACATAGATCCATTCACCAACTAAAGCAAGGACATTATTGGAGCATTCGTTATACAAGATGCCACGGTTCCAGGAGAGTAAGTTTCTGTGACCTTTTCACCTCGGGACTGCATCCAGGTTTCTAGGCCTGTCACACAAGTCACTACTGGAGTGGATGTAGCACCCAAGATGTCCAGGTGCCCAGGAAAAATCCTCCCCAGTTAATTTTTTCTCAAAATCTTGATCCTCCATATCTATAGGCTCTGATCCACAAGTCTTTCTTAGCATCTCCCTACATAACTGTCATTTGTGCTTAGACATTTGATGCCCAAGCCAATACTGCAAATCCTGTATCCTAGTCACTGTATCTAAAGGATCAGACAGCAAAGGAACCAGATCCTTTCTCTGAGACAGAGCCATGAGCATCTAGGCCAGTGGTTCTCAAACTTCCTAATCCTGCCACACTTTAATACAGTTCTTCATATGATGACCTCCAACAATAAAATTATGTTGTTGCTAATTCATAATTCTAATTTTGCTACTGTTATGTATCATAATGTAAATATCTGATAGGCTATTTTGAAGGAGAACCCCCTCAAAGGGGTTATGACCCACAGGTTAAGGACCACTAATTTAGGCTTAGATACTTACAAATGGCATCTATATGTCTGCTGCTCCTGTGCCCACAGTCCCCACCTGCCTCAATGGACTGTCGAATCCCTGCTCCAAAATGTGCTTCCACAGGGGCATGTCACTTGTCTTCACATTGATGTCAGAGTTAACTTTAGTATGTCAACTTGAAATGCCTGGGAAGAGGAAACTTCAATTAAGAGATTGCCTTTTTCAGATTGGCATGTGTATATGCCTATAAGGCATTTTATTAGCCTGTTGGTATAGGATGGCTCATCCTACTATAGGTAGTTTTATATTCACGAGTTTGTTTGTTTGTTTTTCTTCACAGACTTGAAGTTATTGTCATAAAGTTTCATTGGACAAGTGTTTGCTGTCAATTTAATATTTAAGTGCATGTGGTCATAGAGGGTGGATAGTGTTACTGTCATCTCTTCTGATCTATAAGGATTTGTTTGTATCCCAGGAAGGAATCCATTGTAGAGAGGCTTCTGTGTGTGCTGAGTAGAACATGCATTCTTTGGAGTTTGAGTGAAACATTGTGCATATAAGTGGGAAGCCCCTTTGATGCATAGTACCATTTTGTTCTGATGTTTCTAAGCTTATTTTTGTGCAGATGGGCAGGCTATTGGAGAAAAGGGAGTACTGAAATCACCTACAATCATTGAGCTAATGTTAATCTGAATCTTTAAATCCAGTGTATTTTTTATGAAATTGAGTACACTAGAGTTCGGACCATATAATACTTGGGATGTCTTCTTGGTTAACTGCTCCCTTGAGTAGAAGGAGTCTCCTTCTTTATCTCTTCTGATTAATATTAATTTGAAGTCTAGTTTGTCAGCCATTAGGATAGTGATGCATGCTTGCTTCCTGGTCTCATTTGACTGAAATACTTTTTCTGTTTGTTTTGTTTTGTTTTGTTTTTAATTTTTTAATTAGGTATTTTCCTCATTTACATTTCCAGTACTATCCCAAACATCCCCCATACCTTCCCCCCACTCCTCTACCCAACCACTCCCACTTCTTGGTCCTGGTGTTCCCATGTCCTGAGGCATAAAATGTTTGCACAACCAATGGGCTTCTCTTTCCACTAATGGCCGACTAGGCCATCTTCTGATACATATGCAGCTAGAGACATGAGCTCCCAGGGTTACTGATTAGTTCCTATTGTTGTTCCACCTACAGGGTTGCAGATCCCTTTAGCTCCTTGGGTACTTTCTCTATCTCGTCCATTGGGGGTCCTGTGATCCACCCAATAGCTGACTGTGAGCATTCACTTCTGTGTTTGCTAGGCCCTGACATAGTCTCACACGAGACAGCTATATCAAGGTCCTTTCAGCAAAATCTTGCTTGTGTATGCAATGGTGTCAGCTTTTGGGGGCTGATTATGGGATGGATCCCTGGATATGGCAGTCTTTAGATGGTCCATCCTTTTATCTCAGCTCCAAACTTTATCTCTGTAATTCCTTCCATGGGTGTTTTGTTCCCAATTGTAAGAAGGGGCAAAGTATCCACACTTTGCTCTTCATTCTTCTTGAGTTTCATGTGTTTTGCAAACTGTATCTTATATCTTGGGTATTCTAAGTTTCTGAGCTAAAATCCACTTATCAGTGAGTACACATCATGTGAGTTCTTTTGTGATTGGGTTACCTCACTCAGGATGATGCCCTCTTGGTCTATCCATTTGCCTAGAAATTTCATAAATTCATTCTTTTTAATAGCTAGTAATACTCCCATTGTGTAAATGTACCACATTTTCTGAATCCATTCTTCTGTTGAGGGACATCTGGGTTAAATCCAGCTTCTGGCTATTATAAATAAGGCTGCTACGAACATAGTAGAGCATGTGTCTTTCTTACCAGTTGGAACATCTTCTGGATATATGCCCAGGAAAGGTATTGCAGGTCCTCCAGTAGTACTATGTCCAATTTTCTGAGGAACCATCCGACAGATTTCCAGAGTGGTTGTACAAGCTTGCAATCCCACCAAAAATGGAGGAGTGTTCCTCTTTCTCCACATCCACGACAGCATCTACTGTCACCTGAATTTTTGATCTTAGCCATTCTGACTGGTGTGAGATGGAATCTCAGGGTTGTTTTGACTTGCATTTCCTTGATGATTAAGGATGTTGAACATATTTTCAGGTGCTTCTCAGCCATTCGGTATTCCTCAGGTGAGAATTCTTTGTTTAGCTTTGAGCCCCATTTTTTAATGGGGTTATTTGATTTTCTGGAGTCCACCTTCCTGAGTTCTAAATATATATATTGGATATTGGTCCCCTATCTGATTTAGGATAGGTGAAGATCCTTTCCCAATCTGTTGGTGGCCTTTTTGTCTTATTGACGGTGTCTTTTGCCTTACAGAAGCTTTGCAATTTTATGAGGTCCCATTTGTCAATTCTCGATCTTACAGCACAAGCCATTGCTGTTCTATTCAGGAATTTTTCCCCTGTGCCCATCTCTTCCAGGCTTTTCCCCACTTTTCCCTCTATAAGTTTCAGTGTCTCTGGTTTTATGTAGAGTTCCTTAATGCACTTAGATTTGACGTTAGTACAAGGAAATAGGAATGGACCAATTCTCATTCTTCTACATGATAACCGCCCCTTGTGCCAGCACCATTTGTTGAAAATACTGTCTCTTTTCCACTGGATGGGTTTAGCTCCCTTGTCAAAGATCAAGTGACCATAGGTGTGTGGGTTCATTTCTGGGTCTTCTATTCTATTCCATTGGTCTACTTGCCTGTCCTATACCAGTACCATGCAGTTTTTATCACAAATGCTCTGTAGTAAAGCTTTAGCTCAGGCATGGTAATTCCACCAGAGGTTCTTTTATCCTTGAGAAGAGTTTTTGCTATCCTAGGTTTTTTGTTATTCCAGATGAATTTGCAGATTGCTCTTTCTAATTTGTTGAAGAATTGGGTTGGAATTTTGATGGGGATTGCATTGAATCTGTAGATTGCTTTTGGCAAGATAGCCATTTTTACTATATTGATCCTGCCAATCCATGAGCATGGGAGATCTTTCCATCTTTTGAGATCTTCTTTAATTTCTTTCTTCAGAGACTCAAAGTTCTTATCATACAGATCTTTCACTTCCTTAGATAGAGTCACGACAAGGTATTTTATATTATTTGTGACTATTGAAAAGGGTGTTGTTTCCCTAATTTCTTTCTCAGCCTGTTTATTCTTTGTGTAGAGAAAGGCCATTGACTTATTTGAGTTAATTTTATATCCAGCTACTTCACTGAAGCTGTTTATCAGGTTTACTAGTTCTCTGGTGGAATTTTCAGGGTCACTTCTATATACTATCATATCATCTGCAAAAAGTGATATTTTGACTTCATCTTTTCCAATTTGTTTCCCCTTGATCTCCTTTTGTTGTCGAATTGCTCTGGCTAGGACTTCAAGTACAATGTTGAATAGGTAGGGCAAGAGTGGACAGCCTTATCTAGTCCCTGATTTTAGTGGGATTGCTTCCAGCTTCTCACCATTTATTTTGATGTTGGCTACTGATTTGCTGTAAATTGCTTTTATCATGTTTAGGTATGGGCTTTGAATTCCTGATCTTTCCAAGACTTTTATCAGGAATGGGTGTTGGATTTTGTCAAATGCTTTCTCTGCGTCTATCGAGATGATCATGTGGTTTTTGTCTTTGAGTTTGTTTACATAATGGATTAAGTTGATGAATTTCCATATATTAAACCATCCCTGCATCCCTGGAATAAAATCTACTTGGTCAGGATGGATGATTGTTTTGATGTGTTCTTGGATTTGGTTAGCGAAAACTTTATTGAGGATTTTTGCATCGATATTCATCAGGGAATTGGTCTGAAGTTCTCTTTGTTGGCTCCTTCTCTGGTTTAGGTATCAGAGTAATTGTGGCTTCATAGAGTGAATTGGGTAGAGTACCTTTTGCTTCTATTTTGTGGAATAGTTTGTGAAGAACTGGAATTAGATCTTTTTTGAAGGTCTGATAGAACTCTGCACTAAACCCATCTGGTCCTGGACTTTTTTTGGTTGGGAGACTATTAGTGACTGCTTCTATTTCTTTAGGGGATATGGGACTGTTTAGATCATTATCTTGATCCTGATTTAACTTTGGTACCTGGTATCTGTCTAGAAATTGGTCCATTTCATCCAGGTTTTCCAGTTTTCTAGAGTATAGTCTTTTGTAGAAGGATCTGATGGTGTTTTGGATTTCTTCAGGATCTGTTGTTATGTTTCCCTTTTCATTTCTGATTTTATTAATTTGGATGCTGTCTCTGTGCCCTCTAGTGAGTCTGGCTAAGGATTTATCTATCTTGTTGATTTTCTCAAAGAGCCAGCTCCTTGTTTGGTTGATTCTTTATATAGTTCTTCTTGTTTCCACTTGGTTGATTTCACCCCTGGGTTTGATTATTTCTTGCAGTCTACTTGTCTTGGATGAATTTGCTTCCTTTTGTTCCAGAGCTTTTAGGTATGCTGTCATGCTGCTAGTGTGTGCTCTCTCTAGTTTCTTTTTAGAGGCACTCAGAGCTATGAGTTTCCCTCTTAGAAATGCTTTCATTGTGTCCCATAAGTTTGGGTACGTTGTGGCTTCATTTTCATTAAACTATAAAAAGTCTTTAATTTCTTTCTTTATTCCTTCCTTGACCAAGTTATCATTGAGAAGAGTGTTGTTCAGTTTCCAGGTGAATGTTGGATTTCTATTATTTATGTTGTTATTGAAGATCTACCTTAGTCCATGGTGATCTGATGGGATGCATGGGACAATTTCAATATTTTTATATCTATTGAGGCCTGTTTTATGACCAATTATATGGTCAATTTTGGAGAAGGTACCATGAGGTGCTGAGAAGAAGGTATATCCTTTTGTTTTAGGATAAAGTGTTCTGTAGATATCTGTTAAATCCATTTGTTTCATAAATTCTTTCAGTTTCACTGTGTCCCTGTTTAGTTTTTGTTTCCATGATCTGTCCATTTATGAAAGTGGTGTGTTGAAGCCCCCCACTATTATTGTGTGAGGTGCAATGTGTGCTTTGAGGTTTACTAAAGTTTCTTTAATAAATGTGGCTGCCCTTGCATTTGGAGCATAGATACTCAGAATTGATAGTTTCTCTTGGAAGATTTTACTTTTCATGAGTATGAAGCATCAATCCTTGTCTTTTTTGATAACTTTGGGTTGGAAGTCAATTTTATTAGATATTAGAATGGCTACTCCAGCTTGTTTCTTCATACCATTTGCTTGGAAAATTGTTTTCCAATCTTTCACTCTGAGGTAGTGTCTGAGTTTTTCTCTGAGATGGGTTTCCTGTAAGCAGCAAAATGTTGGATCCTGTTTTTGTAGCCAGTTTGTTAGTCTATGTCTTTTTTATTGGGGAATTGAGTATATTGATATTAAGAGATATTAGGGAAAAGTAATTGTTGCTTCCTATTATTTTTGATGTTAGAGTTGGCATTCTGTTCTTGTGGCTGTCTTCTTTTTGGTTTGTTGAAGGATTACTCTCTTGCTTTTTCTAGGGTGTGGTTTCCATCTTTGTATTGGTTTTTTTTTTCTGTTATTATCTTTTGAAGGGCTGGATTCATGAAAAGATAATGTGTGAATTTGGTTTTGTCGTGGAATACTTTGGTTTCTCCATCTATGGTAATTGAGAGTTTGGCTGGGTATAGTAGCCTGGGCTGGCATTTGTGTTCTCTTAGTGTCTGTATAACATCTGTCCAGGTTCTTCTGGCTTTCATAGTCTCTGGTGAAATGTCTGGTGTAATTCTGATTGGCCTGCCTTTATATGTTACTTGTCCTTTTTCCCATACTGCTTTTAATATTCTATCTTCATTTAGTGCATTTGTTGTTCTGATTATTATGTGTCGGGGGGAATTTCTTTTCTGGTCCAGTTTATTTGGAGTTCTGTAGGCTTCTTGTATGTTCATGGGGATCCCTTTCTTTAGGTTTGGGAAGTTTTCTTCTATTATTTTGTTGAAGATGTTTGCTGGCCCTTTAAGTTGAAAATCTTAATTCTCATCTACTCCTATTATCCATAAGTTTGGTCTTCTCATTGTGTTCTGGATATCCTGGATGCTTTGAGATAGGATCTTTTTGCTTTTGCATTTTCTTTGACAGTTGTGTCCATGTTCCCTATGGAATCTTCTGTCCCTAAGATTCTCTCTTCCATCTCTTGTATTCTGTTGCTGATGCTCATATCTATGGTTACAGATTTCTTTCCTAGGGTTTCTATCTCCAGAGTTGCCTCACTTTGGGTTTTCTTTATTGTGTCTACTTCCCTTTTTATGTCTAGTATGGTTTTGTTCATTTCCATCACCTGTTTGGGTGTGTTTTCCTGTTTTTCTTTAAAGACTTCTACCTGTTTGGTTGTGTTTTCGTGTTTTTCTTTAAGGACTTGTAACTCTTTAGCAGTGTTCTCCTGTATTTCTTTAAGTGAGTCATTAAAGTCCTTCTTGATGTCCTCTACCATCATCATGAGATATGCTTTTAAATCCGGGTCTAGCTTTTCGGGTGAGGTGGGAGTGCTGCGTTCTGATGATGTTGAGTGGTCTTGGTTTCTGTTAGTAAGATTCTTAACGTGTGCCTTTTGCCATCTGGTAATCTCTGGAGTTAGTTGTTATAGTTGTCTCTGGTTAGAGCTTGTTCCTCAGGTGATTATGTTAGCCTCTATCAGCAGACCTGGAAGACTAGCTCTCTCCTGAGTTTCAGTGGTCAGAACACTCTCTGCAGGCAAGCTCTCCTCTTGCAGAGAAGGTGCCCAGGGATCTGGCATTCGAACCTGCTTCCTGGCAGAACTTGTGTTCCACTCACCAGAGGTTCTAAGATCGCTTAGAGACTCCTCTGGGGTCCTTAGGGGTGTTCGTTGACTCCGCGCCCAAGGTGACCCAGTGCTGGAGCCAACCGGAAGGGACTTGCCGACTAAAATACTTTTATCTAGCCTTTCACTCTAAGATGGTGCCTATGTTAATGCTAATCTTGTATTATGTACACAACAGAAAGTTGGAATTTTTTTTATCCAGTCAGTCAGCCTGTGTCTGTTGACTGGTAAATTGAGACAATTAACATTTAAAGTTTTTAGTGAAAAGTCTGTGTTAATATTGGTCCTTGTGTTGCTGATTTTCAGTGTTATTATTTGTGTCCTCTAAACTTTGTGTTTTAGTAAGTATAGCATCACATCTCTTTCCAGTCTTTAGCTTTGTTTATTCCTCACCGCAGCCTGAAATATTACTTACTGTGTTCTTTTACATTTAGTTTGTTGCATTTAATTTTTTTTAGGCTGTTGCACTGTGAATAGTTTTTATCTTTCTTTCAGCAATTGAAACTAACCAGACCCATGCATGGGTCATGCAGAGCCACCACCAAAATGACTAGATAATCTTGAAACGATTTAGCCAAATTCAGAAAATGACAAATTATTTTCAAGAAGTTAAAAAAATAAAACAAAACAAATAATAATTTTTTTAAAAACCCTCTTAATGTATTTTAGTTACTATTTTGTCACCCTTCTTTCTACAAGCCAGGAAAACAGAATCATTGTTTTAGCAAAAAGGAGAGTTCACAAGCTATATCATTAATGATAGAATTCAATATTTGAATGTGGCAAAGCATACAATTACAAAATAAGATGTAGTTAAATTTTGGTTACAAATTTCATGCATATTCAAAATAGTTCAATGAAAGGATCACTTATTAAGATCACAAGAAGAGATATATAGGAAGACAACATAGCTGGAGGACAGTGATAGAATGATACATAGTCATAGCTAGAAATTATAATGGAAACAAGTCTGGATATTAGAGCTCATTTTGACATCCCTAAATTCTCTTGACTATATGATATTCTGGGAGCTTCAGGGCTCATTGCAAATACCTTAATCACCCTCATCCTCCTAGCTGAAGTCATAGTTACAATGCCTCCTCCCCTCTGTTTGCAGTAAAGAACTCTGCTGGCTACTGATAAACCTATAGAATAGCTGTTCTGGGTTCACATTTTGTTCTCTTCCAGGGAACAAATTTTACTGCCAGTTGGGAAGGATTCTTGAGTGACACTGACTCATCCATAAGAGAATGGAAGAAAAGTATTTATAGGTACCCAGACTTAAGACTTAAAATCTAGTGAACAGCCATGGACACATGGTTTCAGTTGCTTGATGAACATGTAAGGTAATAGTTCTAATTAAACCGACTGAACAAGATGGCTACATACAGTACTTTGTATTTCATTTCCAACAAATGTTTAATGAATATTTTATGTGCAAAATAGGTTCAATGTCAATACATGTCATTAAAAAACAGATCACATTGCTGACAATTATTCTCACAGAGACAATGTCCCTTGTTTTTTTTTTGTGAGGAAAGGAGCTGGTCATATAGATCTGTGTATATATTTTAAGCACATCTTTCCCCCTAAACACAGCAATGGAAGACAATGACAGAATCTGTTCAAAATCCATAAATGATGATGGTCCTTTCATTTTTGTTACTATTTCCATAGATTTTGGAAAAACAAACAACAAAGAAACAAAAAATGGACATCTTGTTTTGGGCAACGGGGTATGTTTGCTAAACTACGAATCTAGCATAAAGCTACTGAAAGAGAAAAATGTCCTCCATCTTGGGAGTGCCAAATACCAGATTTACAGAAGTGAATTCTGCTGGCTCTTCACATGGCCAACTGGCTGCCTCAATGTCACTTGGCCTTGGCTCTCTACTCAGAGGTTTTATTTTCTGCCACCAAAATACATGTTATAGATTTGAAAGAAATAACATTTACTAAGATTGTGTCACACTATACCCAATAGTTCCTCATTTAAATACTTTCATACACATTTCCCCATTCATACCTCACAGACTGGAAGGAGAATGTTTACGAGTATCTTGAGAAATTGAAATTAAAGAGGTAATCTTCAAAATCTAGCTGGTTGAACTAGAGTTCTAAGGTTTTGTTGTTGTTGTTGTTCTTGTTCTTGTTCTTGTTCTTGTTTTTGTTCTTGTTTTTGTCTTGTCTTGTTTTGTTTGTTTTGTTTGCCTCCAATATGGGACCTTTAAATTAACACTATGTATGGTGTTTGCAGCTATGACACCACATATGTATATAAGCCTACAACTAGGCTAAGGCAACCATAGGCAGGATGCCAGCCTTGACCTAGCAAAAGCTTATCTCAAAATAAAACTCTTTAAAGCCTGATGATAATGCCTAGTTTGTATAGCACTCTCTTAGTGTACATAAGGCTTTGAGTTCAATACACAATTCTGTAGTACGGATGACTGTGGACAGAATATACTATGTTCATGCCTTCAAAGTGGAGCTGGCATCATACAGTTCAGAACAATGCCCTGAAAGTTGGGGGCTAGGAGAAATTACAATTACTTTGTGGATGGGGAGCATGACAAGGGCCCATAACAACCTGAGAATAGGGTCTTCCCCATCCTGGCCCACCACAGTGACAGCCTTCTGCCCTACTGCCTTTGCTTGACCCGGCCTGTTGCCCACAATACTTCAGTCATTAATGCTCATCTGTTCAGACCCCAAATAATGTGTGGCTCCTAGAATATGTCCGAGAAATATGAACAAGAATGTAGTTTTCTTCCATTTCACTTGCTGTGTCTCAATGTCTACTTGGAAAAATAACACCTTCTTTGTACTTTAGTGAAGGGAAAATATCATAAAAATTCTTAGTCTTAGAAAGGAAAAAATAACTTACAGAGTATGAGTTGACTTCTTTCCAGTTTTTAAGAATTTTTCAACTTAGTTTTTGCTCACACCTGTCTTTAGAACTTGTCTTAGGAACATGCAGGGATCTGTCTGTCTTTTGCTCACCTCTAACATCAGAAGTAAGGTTCTTTCAAAGTCTGTTAATGTTCAAAATGACAGGAACTGTAAATGACAACAGGGTGAATCAGCAAGGTCATTAAGAAATGAATTGTTGAGAAATATGTCCACATAAATGAGGAATGCATCCAGTTAGGTATGACACATACCTGTAATCCAGGACTTGAGAGCAAGAAGCCAGAGCCTCAAAGCATGTTCAGCTACAGAGGACTTTGAGGTTAACTTGGGATAAAAGACATAGTCAAAAAAGTGAAAAACAAGTAGAAGCATATAATAGAAATGAAGAATCCAGTTTAATATTAACAATGTGTAAGGTTAGGGAAATAATTACATTTCTGGGTTCAACAAGACATTTTAGGCCAGTGTCAATAATTATTAAGACCAAATAGAGACGACACAGAAAAATACCCTCTAAGTGAATGATAAAAAGCTAATGAGGTTTATACTGAGCAAGAAATTTCAAGTCTAATCCAGAGACTGCCCCACCCAGGGATCCATCCCATAATCAGCCACCAAACCCAGACACTATTGCATATGCCAGCAAGATTTTGCTGAAGGGACCCTGATATAGATATCTTGTATGAGCCTATGCCAGTGCCTTGCAAATACAGAAGTGGATGCTCACAGTCATCTATTAGGTGGAACACAGGGCCCCCAATGGAGGAGCTAGAGAGAAAGCACTCAAGGAGCTGAAGGGGTCGGCAACCCTATAGGTGGAACAACAGTATGAGCTAGCCAGTACCCCCAGAGCTTGTGTCTCTAGCTGCATATGTAGCAGAAGATGGCCTAATCTGCCATCATTGGGAAGAGAGGCACCTTGGTCTTGCAAACTTTATATGCCCCAGTACAGGGGAACACCATGGCCAGGAGGCGGGAGTGTGTGGGTTGGGGAGCAGGACATGGGGGAGGGTATAGGGGACTTTCGAGATAGCATTTGAAATGTAAATGAAGAAAATATCTAATAAAAATAATAAAATGATAATAATAAAAGAAATTTCAAGTCTAATAATGTCAATATTACTGCTTAATAACAAACAACTAATTTGGCCTATGTAGTAAAAGATAAAGTCTGAGGATGACAGAAAAATAGGATGGGAGAACTCTAACATTCTTCACTGCCTCTGTACTCTATGCGTTTAGTTTTTCAGGTTACAATAGTGAGGTGGCAGAACAAGAGTCACCTCATTTACTCTCCTCTACAGAATCTCATAGTGACAATCTATAGAAACTCATAGTGATGATCTGCAGACAAAGATGCTAACCTGACACCGAAAATTCAAAACTGAGGCAGAAATATCCCACGAACCACAGAAATAAGAGCCATGATTGAGTGATAAGAGCTGCCTGCTCTGACGTGTCACCCATCTCCTTGTCGGCACACTTCCAGACAGACTTCAAGCAGCCATTGTTTCTACAGAGGGAAGTACGCAGTAAAGGAGAACATTTGGCTTCTATATGATTTGGGGGAAATAGAGCCTTCTCCTTGTGGTATACTGTGAGTAGCAAAAGAGATGGCAGTTTTGTCATCAACTTTCTGCTCTGTGCCAAATACACAAGATAAATCAATTCAAAGAGGATAAAGTGTTCTCTTAACTGAAAGGTGCAGAAATTTTATTCCGTAATCCTTTGCTTCTGTTGTTGTGGTGAGGTAGAACGTTATAATGCGTAAGGTGTAGTAGAGCAGAGCTGTTCCCTTTTGTGGGTATGTTTTGCATGCATGTGCTTGCTAGAATGTAAAAAGAGATGGGTAATGAGCATGCCTATGCCTCCTGCTAAGGTACACCATGCTCACTGACTCAACTGCCTTTCACTATGCTCTCCTCGTTCTCTGAAAAGATTCCACCGCCTCCTAGCAGCTCATAGTAGTCAGAAAGAAAAAAAAAGAAAAGACTGACTAGGGACTGTTAGAATTGTGGCAAGAAGCACAGCAACAGAAAGTAGATCTTATTGGTGCTCTAGTCAGCAGAAAAAACAAAAAACAAAAAAAAACAAACAAACAACAACAACAACAAAAAACATTGTATGGTCTCTCTCCTCTAAGGCTCCTAGCTCTAAATCTTTACATATGAGTATGGAATATGGAGAAACTTCAGAAACAAGAAGAGTAAAAGTGGGTCATTGTTTGGAAGGAGACCATAGAAGAGGAATGGCAGGCTACATGTGATCTCAAGGGGAAAATGGGAAAACCAAGGATCGTTAGTTGTGTAGGAGCAGGGAGAAGAAGAAGAAGAAGAAGAACAAGAAGAAGAAGAAGAAGAAGAAGAAGAAGAAGAAGAAGAAGAAGAAGAAGAAGAAGAAGAAGAAGAAGAAGAAGAAGAAGGAGGAGGAGGAGGAGGAGGAGGAGGAGGAGGAGGGAGGAGTATAATAGCAGGAAGGATGTACAAAAAGGCATATGGTGTCATCCTATTAACAATCTAAGTCTATGTATACAGTCACATAAAAAAGCTTCAATGAAATTTTCCCATCTGGACTGACAATGTTTCCCATGAGAGCAATAGACTATCTTAATAGAACCCCGATAGCAGGCATAAAAAGCACTCCTTGTATTTGACTAGGGTTCTCCAAAAACTCCCCAAACATTACAACTTATTGCTGTCGCCATTGATTCCCCCCAGAAGTGTCAGGTAAGTCCCTATGGCTAAACAGAGCAGAAACTTCAAACACAGGATGCAGAAGATCTGAGCTGGTACATGGAAGCCTGTTTCTTGAAGTCAAACTATTATGGTACCATAAGGTGTCATGAAAATTCCCAAAAGGGAAAGCAACCAATAGTTCTACCTAGGTATGGTGCCTATTAAACTGTAACAATGGCCAGTATGGTGTGATAAGCCTAAGGGTGCAATTTTGCACACATACATTGGTGGTGATGACCACAGCTCTCTAATTGGACTTTTCCAATTAAGGTCCATTCAACATGAGGGAAAATTGTGCTTGCTACTAGAAACCTACTCAGCTACCTGGAATGTGTAAAGTCACAGATCTGGGAGGAGAACCTACAGCCGCCACTGTATTAAACCAATACGATCCCTAAGTATATTCTAAATATGTGTCTTTATATACACAAATAAATGTAGCCTTCATCCATCAAGAAAACTTTCCTTTGCAGCAGAGGTAAGCCATTACAGAAAATTCCAAGTTATTAAAACGCTGACCTGTGGGGCCCAATCCCAAATGATACAGCTACAGCACAACTCTTACACATAATGCGCAGGAATCATGGCAGAACAGGAGGGCAGAGAGAGTGCAAGATCCAGAGGAACATGAAATTTCCTGAGACTGTGTCTCCTAGAATTATCAGGGAAGCTATGTCCAAGAAGTCTAACCAACATGTCTGCCTAAACATGACCTGACCAAGGATGATACCAATAGACATGATAACATGGAAAGAACATAGATCATGAGGCCTTGACCATAGACAAGCAACTAAAGGCAACTAAGAAGTGCTGTGAGTAGGAGAGATTGTCTTCTCCAGGGAAAAGCACACCAAATGACTTACAAATTATCAAATGCTCACCCTGAAAACATACATACAAGTAACACTTTATAGACGAAGATAGTTGTATTTATATATTTAGGAATACACACACACACACACACACACACACACACACACACAAGGAAAAACAGGTCATGAATTTGAATGAGAGCAAGGTGAGGAGCACCATTCACTTTGCAAGAAGAAAGGGGGTGAAGGAAAGAATGTAGTTACATTAATCTCAAAAAGAATGTGACAGTTTTTTTGTCTTCAACATTTTTTTCAATTTTTATTATACATTTTCTTCATTTACATTTCAAATGCCATCCCTAAAGTCCCCTATACCCTCCCCCGACCTTGCTCCCCTACCCACCCACTCCCACTTCTTGGCCCTGGTGTTCCCCTGTACTGGGGCATATAAGTTTGTAAGACCAAGGGGCCTCTCTTCCCAATGATGGCCAACTAGGCCATCTTCTGCTACATATGCAGCTAGAGACACGAGCTCTTGGGGGGTACTGGTTAGTTCATATTGTTGTTCCACCTATAGGGTTGCAGACCCCTTCATCTCCTTGGGTACTTTCTCTAGCTCCCCCATTGGGGGCCCTGTGTTCCATCCTATAGATGACTGTGAGTATCCACTTCTGTATTTGCCAGGCATGGCATAGCCTCATACAAGACATCTATATCAGGGTCCCTTCAGCAAAATCTTGCTGGCATATGCAATAGTGTCTGGGTTTGGTGGCTGATTATGGGATGGATCCCCGGGTGGGGTAGTCTCTGGATGGTCCATCCTTTCGTCTTAGCTCCAAACTTTGTCTCTGTAACTCCTTCCATGGGTGTTTTGTTCCCTATTCTAAGGAGGAATGAAGTATCCACACTTTGGTCTTCCTTCTTCTTGATTTTCTTGTGTTTTGCAAATTGTTATCTTAGGTATTCTAAGTTTCTGGGCTAATATCCACTTATCAGTGAGTGCATATCAAGAGACTTCTTTTGTGATTGGGTTATCTCACTCAGGATGATATCCTCCAGATACATCCATTTGCCCAAGAATTTCATAAATTCATTGTTTTTAATAGCTGAGTAGTACTCCATTGTGTAAATGTACCACATTTTCTGTATTCATTCCTCTGTTGAGGGACATCTGGGTTCTTTCCAGCTTCTGGCTATTATAAATAAGACTGCTATGAACATAGTGGGTTACAGTTGTTTTAAGAAAAGAAACAAGAGTGAAAGCAGATATCAATTAAGGATGTGCAAAAAACAAAGAGAAATTCATCAAAAGAAGTCAAGCGAATTGTCAGCATATGTATTCAAAATACTCAGCATCAGTAACTACAAAGCACCTCATTTCAGCAGCCGTGGCTGTTGTCAAAAAGACAAAACACAGCTTGTATGGTTTGAATAAGAATGGCTCCCATGGGCTCATATATTTGAATAAGTGGTGCCCAGTTTGGGGACTTTTAAGGAAAGATTAGGTGCTGTGGCCTTATTGGGGAAGGAGTGTCACCCAGAATAGGCTTTAAGGTTTCAAAAGACTAACCCTATTCCTAGTGTTCCTCTCTTGTCTCCTGCATGTGGATCAAGATGTTAGTTTCAACTGCTTAAGATAGTGTGCCTGCTGCCCTGCCATGAGGGAAGCAACCCTCTGAAAGTGTAAGCACAGATAAATGCCTTCTTTTATAAGTTACCTCAGTGTTTTGTCACAGCAATAGAAGACTGAGACAACACCAAATGTTGGTAAGTATTTCGACAAAAAGAAACCCTTGAATACTGTTGGTGGAATTAAAGGTTAGCATAACCATTGTGGAAAACAGTAATGGGAAAGATTCCTCAAACTATTAAAAATAGAAGTTCTCTATGATTCACATTCTTACTATTTTCAAAGGAAATTAATTCAGTGTGTTGAAGACCTAGCTCCACTCCTTTGTTTATCATAGTTCTATTTACAACAACAAAAACATAGTTATATCCATCAGCATGGATGGGGGGGGGGATGTAATGTAAATGCCCAGTGGGAAACTGGCAATGAAGAACATTGCTGTTTGTGAGAGCACTGATTAGGATGGAGACATTATGATATAGTGAAATAAACTAAGCACAGAAATAAAAATGCTCTTTGATATCACTCATATATATAATAAATTCAGGGAAATAAAAAAGTTGTTGAGGTTTGGTCTGTTGCTATGTATTATAATGCTAAATACTGGCCTCCCAAGACCTGGTTGCCCTCACAGATGAAGGAATCCTCATGTACTCCAAGTCATGCTATGTGACCAGGCTCCTTAAGTTAAACATATTAGTTGTATAATGATGCCAAAAGCCTATGGCTGGGCAGAAGAGAGGTAGGTAGAGTTTCAGTTCCTAGACTTGGGGTCTAAGGACCACAAGGAGGCAAGGGAGAAGGTGGAGGGAAGAGAAGATACCATGGGGTAGGAATCCTGAAAACATGGTAATGAGGGCCGGCAAGTCGGAATAAGAGTGGCCTAGACAGGACATGGCAAGTCATACTGTGGGGTTATTAGCAGAGAAGCAGATACTATAGCATAGAAGATACATATCTGCCCAGCACTAGTACTTTAAAGACTTATTATAAATATAAAAGATTGTGTATATTTTATCAGGGATCTGAGTGATCAAAGGCAGAGTAGAAACCCCTGAGATTAAATGCTTACTACAACAAAAGTAGAATAAAGGTCTTGAGAAGTTGGAGTACCTAGTGAGTGGGGGATGGGAAGACATTGAAGGAATAAATGTAAGAGGTTCATTGTTTAGCATCATAACTACAATAAATGACAACATATTCTTAAAATACAAAAAGTGAGTAAGAGTTCTCAGCAGAAATAATAGCTATGTGGGGCAATGTTTGTTAGTTAGACTAATTCTATGATATATATATACTCTTACATATCATTTTGGATGGGATAAGTATAGATAATTTTATTTTTCAACATAGAAGAAAATGACAGCAGGAAAGAAGGAGGACGAGAGAAACATGGGAGACAGAATAGAGAGGTAAATGTATATTGGCATTATTGAGTATGTTATGGTTCAAACTATGCAGAAAAAGTCAAATGGAAATTTTTTAATGGCCTCCTTTGTCATGTAACACATGCTTTAATACTCAGGCATAAGCATGCATTGAAGTCACCTGGAGGCTCACTAAAACACAGATGCCATGTGTTGCTACAGATACTTTGTGCAGTAAAAACCAGGTGTGGCCTAGCTTCTCAGATGTTGTTGTTCCCCAGGCCTGGGACAACACTTTGAAAAGTGTCACATTGGTGTGGCAGAGGACATCCTTGTCTGTGAACTCAGCCTTGTGTCATCTTACTGACATCCTACTCTGGCTTTGCACAAGTAAGTTGTGTGCTAGGAGTTGGCGAAGGCTACCATATCATATCCACTTCTTATCTGGTATGATTGGGTCTATGGGTAAAATAAAATTACCCATGTCACATAATTAATTTGCTTTATTCCTCCTTTGCTCCCAATGAAAAGGTTGTAGTGATGCGCACATTAAATGATAAGTATATTAGGACAAAAACTGGAGGTTGGAGAAAATATGTTGAACCAAAAAAAGGATTAAAGCTGGGCATTGTGGCACATGCCTTTAATCCCAGCACTTGGGAGGCAGAGGCAGGCAGATTTCTGAGTTCGAGGCCAGCCTGGTCTACAAAGTGAGTTCCAGGACAGCCAGGGCTATACAGAGAAACCCTGTCTCGAAAAACCAAAAAAAAAAAAAAAAAGGATTAATAAAAAGAGCGATCTGGAGATTCCTCAATAGTTATTAATGCTTTCTACTCTTATAAAGAATCTGGGTTCACTTCCCAGCAGCCATATAGTAGTTCATAGTTGCATGTCTTTTAGTTACATAGGTCATAACCACTTATAATTACAGTTTCAGGAGATCCAATGCCTTATTACTGATTCCTCAGGATTCTACATGCACAATGCACGCACAAATACTCATGCAGGCTTGCACACACAGACACACACACAGAGAGAGACACACACACAAATAAATGAATAAATACATAAGTTCTTTTAAAATAGAAACAAATAAATAATAGGAGCATAAGAATCTGTATCATTTTTAGTGCTAATTTTTAAAGCAACCAAATCAAGAATGGTGGGAATATGAGTCCATAATTATTGCCATATAAAACGCGTGTAAAGCAATCTTCTCCAAAGACCCACGTATGTGGATTTGAAATAATGAGGAAAGCAAAGAGCAGTTGAGAAGGAAGGTATGACATGAATAGGTACTAAAAGTAAGACAGGGAGGGTATGTTTGAGCCCACAATGAGGCTGGCTGAAGATAAGGCCAAGCTCATTTTGAGGAAGAAAAAACAAGAGTCCTTAAACCTAAAAGTGTTCGATCTAAAAGATCTCAGGCCTCAGTGCTTATCCTAGCCACAACCTGAGCTGAGCTGACTCACTGGGAAAGCCAGTTTGACTTCCTACTGCGCACTGGGCATGTGTCATAAAACATCAGCTGCTTCCTGGTCTGGAGAAAGGCCCAAGGGTCTGAGAGATTGCACAAGGTAACCCACCGTAAAACAAGCATGGACACCACCTCTTCTAAAATGCTCAGAGACACACACAAGCAAAATCAGTTCCCCTAGTATGCCCACAGGGTTTGCAAGGTGTCTCATGGCACAGTTCACACTCCTGTCATGTGGTCAGACTTTCCAAATTACTAAGACATTTGGCAAAGCTGGGTCTTACATCTTCTGTCCAGGGACTCTTCTCCTGCCAGGAAGGGAGGAGAGGCTGAAAAGGGAAATCTGAGGCTGTCCATTACAGCCCACTTCTGTAGTCTCCTTTCGGCTCTTTCCTCCCCCAACCTGCTGTGAGTCAAAACAAGCTCAACCTTGTGTGTCCTAACATACCATGTGGTACTAGTAGCATCTTTCTGAATAAACAGCTAAATAAAGAGCATTTGCTTGGAAGTCTGTGAGAAAAGAAAGGGCAGCCGAGTGGCTTCGGCTCACTGTTGGTGGCACTTCGTTTGCATCTGTAATCAATATGAGCCTCAGAAGTGAAGGTGCATGGATTCAGCTCCCCTTAGCTGGAGCTTACAGTTTATGTTTGACTTTCTATCAACTCCATCCAGATCATCTCTTATTATCTTTTCTATAATGCTCCAGGCTTGGGCTCTGAGGAGGACCAAGTGGAAAGGACAGCACGCCTCTGGGATACTTAGTGAGCAACTGAATATTTAGGTGCTCTGGCTCGTGCTCTGCTCCCTCTTTTAGTAAACATTTGGGAGGTTTGCTCCTGGATCTTTGCAATTTGCAAAGATACTCTTTGTGCTCAGAAAGGCAAAACAAGACAGACGAGGTCAATGGGGGATGTGAGATATCTTGAATAATCAGTTGAAACATCCACATCTCTAATTCAAGGCTTCCTTTGATTTATCAATGTCATATTTCACATTAAGGTCCCCAACATCCATTTTCTTCATTTCCTTTCTAATTATTGCTTCCCAACTCAATAATTTGCTGTTACATAGTTTCTGACGTCTTGCATCTAGTTTGTTCAGAACCTTGGAATGTGATGGGGGGGATGGGCTCTCTGTTAGAAAAGCCATGTGAGTTTTCTTTTCTCTTCGTTTACTTTTCCTGACTTCTCCTTTGTCTCAGTAATTATGTTCAGCCCAGTGGCTAATGATGTTGCAGGAGGAGTATATGGCTTTCTGAGATCACTGGCAAGGGGTTGTAGAGAATGGAGGCTCAGAAATCAGAAAGCTGGATTCAAATCAGTTTTGCCATTTAGAAGGACAGAAGCTTAGGCCTGTATTTTTAAGATTCAGTCAGCGCTATATCCAATCTCAGAGACTTCACACTGGAGAATTCCATTCTAGGCAAACTACAGCTGACTGATCTGAACTGCTAAGGGAATCAGAATGGAAGGACGTCTGTTTCCTGTCCCTCTGTGTCAATGCAAGTACTGTCTTTTACTTGGAACAACCCCCAGAGCAGCTCTCCTTGCTTATCCTCTCCCCCATTCCTTCCTTTGCACATTAGCCAATGAGCCTTTTAGGACATAAATCAGACCATGTCATACCCTGACACTCTGCAAAGGCTCCATGTCTCCTGCAGAAAGATGAACAAATGTCTTAATAGTCTAGTTGATCCCATAAAACAGCCCCAGATTGCCTCCGTAACCCGCATCCCTGCTTCTGTCTTCTGGCTTATTGCTTTCAGTCTTATTGCCTCTTCCCTCTCATTTGAATGGATCGATTATGTGCCTGCTGCGGGGCCTTTGCCCTAACTGTTAGCTTAGGGGGAGCTGTGCCTTGTTCATCATTACCTCCTGGAGAAAGAATGAGATGTGTGAGGCTCAGGAATCCAAGGAGACTGAAGAGACTCTGGGAACTCAGGAAGTTACTAGATTTATGAGGCCTGTCCTCAAGTTATAAAAGCAGTAAACAGTTGCTGGGAAGGCAGAGATTGTCCAGCGGAGCTGACTTCTGGGTTGGCTGAGAGTTCCAGAGATGAAACTTTCCTTTGTCACCATTTATGCCTGAGTTGCCTGACCAATTATAGAACTGCCTTTGAGTCAACTATGCTCTTGTAAGCAACCACAGCAAAACACCTTGGTTCACTAAGCTAGACTTGGATGGAATTGTTCCTCCAGTGGCAACATGTGAAAAACTATTTGTTCACGCCTCCCCAGGATGTCATCTTAACATCCTGAAATGCTCTGAATCTGTACCATGCCCCATCTTCTCGACATATCAGACTTCAGCACAGCTCCAGTCGGCTATTCTGTGAACATTGTCCTCTTGGCATCATGACCATGGCACACTGCTATACTGTTCCTAGAATGTCTCACGACCCAGAGAACACAGCTGGAGCTTTAGAAGAGGTATGCCATAAATCAACAACATGGGAACACGTCAGTGACGTTTCCAATCAGTACAGAACGAGATCAGTGAGTAATCTCACAACCCCTTACATTTCTATAAGACAGACTTGAGGAACCCCTATCTGGCAGAGAAGTGAGCACCTGCCAGGGGCACCTCTTGCTGCCCTATTCACATCTCACCTTTCCCACACTTACTTCTGCAGTTCAGGTCTGACTTTCCAACATCCATGGATGATTAGTTTCTGGGAAAAGTGTGAGTAGTCAGTTTTCTCCAAGAGTACAGGCCCTGTGCTCCAGCAGAAGATCATACACCTAAGAATATTTGGGAATTACAAATCGACCTTGATTTGGGGGAGGGAGACATAAAATTGGGTCAGTAAGGGAAGTGGGAATGGAACTGGAAAGGGTTAAGAGAGGGAGGGTAATATGATTAAAAACTTACTGTGCTGAGTTACCCAAAAATTACATGCAATGTGCATATTAAAGTACATATTTAAGAATGGCTCCTTCAATAATTCAACAACCTCATGGACTCCTCAACAATTTACTTTATTAAAGAGTTTCACATGTTCATTACATCATTGTATGTCTCAACAGTCCTGAAAGGAAAAAGACAGCATTCCTTAATCTCGAGAAGAAATCTGAAAAATAGTTCCTCCACCATGACTTCTGTCATTCTCTCCAAGCCATCCTTACAGTGTTTTTAAACTTTGTGTGTGTGTGTGTGTGTGTGTGTGTGTGTGTGTGTGTGTGCCCATATATGTGCTAATCTGTACATGTAGAGGTCAGAAGATAATTTTGTGGAGCCAGTTATCTCCTTACATCTCTATGTGGGTTCCAGAGATTGACCTCAAAGCATCAAACCTGCACTGTAAATTCTGTTATCCACTGAGCCATCTCACCTCCCCAAGCCCTCTTTATCAGAGACAGGGTCATTATTGTAGTACAACCACTTGAAGCTTATCCACGAATAGCTTACAAATAAATAAGACTCATACTATGATTATTTTATTTGTTTTTGACAATTTCCAGGGGATAACTCCTAATCTACTCTTCTAACTGGCTCATCCCTTATTGTTCTGTTTGGTGTTGCTATAACAGAATACCCTTAACTGGGTAATTTATAAAATCAGAGAAAGTCATTCTTTCCAATTTGGAAAGTTGGAAAGTACAATATCAAGGTGTAATACCTGGTAAGGGGTGTCTTGCTGAGTTGTCTCATGGTGGAAGAAGGAGGCAGGGCAGACCATTGGAAGAGAGCAAGGAAGGTCCCAATTTGCTTTTATCACAAACCTCTTGCAATTATAAGTCAATTCATAAGATCTCAAACCCAGTCTAACAGTAATGTAGTAACATAACGGTATGTAAGTAACATAAATCCATTCAATCCAAGTAAGAGCCTTAATGACCTGCTCACGTCTTGGGTTGTTTCCTTGTTTGCTGTTTGTTTGTTTGTTTGTTCGTTTGTTTGTTTGTTGGAACAGAGTCTAGTTAGGTGGCCCTTGATGGCCTGGTACTTTCTATGTAGATAAAGTTAGCCTAAAACTCTTGACAATCAGCCTCCACGTGCTGTATTACAGGCCTGGTTCTCAATCACCCCTTAAAGTTCCAACCTCTCTTAGTAGATTGCACTGAGAACTGACTTTACAACACATGACCTTTGAGAAACAAATTCAAAGAGAAGTCTATGTCATATATGTCCTGCCCAGGCCTCTGAGGGATGTGTACAAGTTGTCACTAAGACAGATGAAGAAGCCCTAGCCCTTACTACTCATTGCTGCACCAACCCTTATTTGTGTTTTTCTCTTTAAAACACTTGATTAATTCATGTGGAAAGGAATTGGTTCTCACACAGCACCTGTGTCCTCTACAATTTCTTACATTTTACAGCTTCTCATTCTAAGGACTATACCAAGTCTCTCCAAAAATCATTTTCAGATAGGTATAGGTTTTAATTTTAGGTATTTCTTCCTAAGTCATGATACTGATTTTTATCATGTTTATCCTTCAAGCAAAATGTCATACTAAGAATTCTCTTTGTTTTTTGGAGGGACACTCTCATTGCACTCACTTCATGGAAGAGCAACTAGGCTCTAAAGCCATGATCAGTAGCAGGAATTGATGTGCCTTGTGCTAATCTGCCTCTCTATCCTCCCTGGGTGATCCCTTTTAGTTCCCCTCCAGGGTAGGGCTCCTTTTTCTAATTACCACTGCCTACAGTGACTATCCACCTACTCTTGCTTCCTCAGCCCCACCCCAAGCTCCTGGAGCTGCTCATTCTTACTTTCTAATCATCCAAAATGTGCATTTGGACCTCTAACATATACTGTTATATCATGTTATTGCATGTGTGCAAGAATAAGATTGTATTTCCATCACTCATCTTACTAGGAGGGCAATGGGCACAGGCAACCCTATGCTGATAGCTAAAGGAAACCCATCCCCAGACAGACACCTCTGTATAGAGTGCAAGGCCTATAGGGAGATCCAGAAGCCAGCCTGTTGCCTTGTCTCTGTATTTCTAAGAATTGTGTCTAGACATGTCAGGTCATCTCCTTGGCCTGTATGAACACCAGTTCCACTCCATTGTTTCAGAAGTTCCATCCAGGTTTAACACTCTCTAAATCTAAGTCTTGCTTCTGTGAAGGCATTCCTGTAATCCCAGCCAATACTGATCACTTCCATTCTTAATTAAGTCAGTATTTCTCAGTATTAGAAGTCTGAACACAGTTTGACAGAAATATTTTATACTACTTTTGGATTTAGGAAGCAAAAAACTTGTAGCTTGAGGGCCAACAATGATGTTATGCTTGGACACGTCAGTAGGAAAGAGTCTGACACTATGCCTGGGCATGCCAGCATTCGACAACAAGAAAGGTGTGGGGTGCGTTAAGCCCTCGGTGTAGATCCCTGTGAACCTTTTGTAATTTTGCATGTTTGTTTTTTTTAATTTTCGTATTGAATATGTTTATAAGTCTCAGTTTCTTCATCAGAAAATTTCCAGAGGTTAATGTTGCCCTACAGACTTTGAACAAATGAAACCTCGTAGCAAACACATAAAATATCTATTTCTGAACACAACAGCATACACACACACACACACACACACACACACACATATATATATATAAAATAAAATATGTATACATATATTATGTATAATATGTATAATATAATATGAAATATTCCCATTGATTATACCTGACATGATGTCTGATATATACAGTTATCTGGAACTCCAAGAAACATGTTATCTCATGCTAGTTTTGCTTCAGTTTCTAATTATTCTAATCCACTAAAATAATGTTGTGACTTTCAATAAATCTTTAAGTACAAAAACTCATAAATTCACTTTTTTTCCATAGTCACAATAGACTTGGTTATACAGCTAAAGGAATACCGGAGTTAAGAGAATCTAAATTCATAGGTTCACATAGTCATAGAAGACTCCTTATCAATGCAGTCTAGCTTTAAATTTTGAGAATTGAAAGAAACTGAAAAATTCATCTTTCTTGCTTTGCTGATAAGGACAACGGAAGTGGGACACACAAGGCAAATCAATGTTACAAAGTGAAATAAAACTTCAGTGGTGACAGAAAGAACTCCATTTTTTAGAATTTTCTTTTGTTTTGTTTTTCACTAGATTTGTGATGGTTCGTATATGCTTGTCCCAGGGAGTGGCACCATTTGGAGGTGTGGCCTTGTTGGAGTAGGTGTGTCACTGTGGGCATGGGATTTAAGACCCTACTGCTAGCTGCCTGGAAACCAGTATTCTGCTAGCAGCCTGCAGATGAAGATTTAGAACTCTCAACTCCAGCTATACCGTATCTGCCTAGATGCTGCCATGTTCCTGCCTTGATGATAATGGACTGAACCTCTGAACCTGGAAGCCAGTCCCAATTAAATGTTGTCTTTATAAGAGTTGTCTTAGTTATGGTGTCTATTCACAGCAGTAACACCCTAAGATAAGATGCACTGAAATGTATTCACCAAGATGCTATGGCTGCCTATAAAAAGGTTTTTATTGACTGAAGTCATCTCTCCTCCCTGCTTTTAACTTTCCAGTATGGTTTAGGAGTAGGCAAAGAGGATTATTGAAGATAGTACTGGAAGTTGCTATGCAGGTGCCACAAGGTCTTATCATGCATGCTACAATACCTCTCTGTGAGGCAACATGTGTCCACTGATGTAATAGTGGTGAAACTGTTTATGGAGGTCACTACCTACTTTCTTGTTTAGAGTTGAGGCCAGATTCCCAGGATAGAATTTATGCCTGATACTGTAAGCATGTTCAAAGCACATGACTAGGAAAGTCTTGGGCTGTAGGGGAGGACATATTGATATTTTTTTTCTAATAGTCATGATATCAAAAGACCTTCTAGATATTGGCTATTTATTTTGTTTTGTTCTGAAAATGTCATGCACCGGTACTGTGTTTACAGCATTTTCACCCCTCTGCAACTCTTCCCATGCTCCTATCACACATCTCCCTCACATGCTTACAACCTCTTCTTCTTAATTATCATTACATATATATGTATGTACATATGTCACATACAAAAGACACTATCTCACAGCCTACTCCCTGGTCCTTTGGCTCTTACAATCTTTTCATGATTTTTCTTGGCACTTATATGTAAAAGTTGTAGTGTAGATATATTCATTCAGGGTGGACATGCCATATTCAGGGTTCTCTGCAGTTTGACCAGTGGTAGATTTCTAAAATGGTCTCCATCTGTTGTCAAAAGAAGTTTCTTTGATGAGAAATGAGATTCATACTCACCTGTCTGTGTAAGAGTAGTGTTTAAGAAGAAGTTGGGAATTACAGTCATTTGGGAAAGTGGCAGTAATAGGTTCTCCTTCTAGATCCACAACCTCACTAGTCATGGGATATGAATTCCCTCTTATTGAACAGGCTTTAAACACAATTAGACAGTTTTAGTTTGTCCCCAACATATAATTGCTAGTATTGCACTTCATCTTGCCATGCCTGTCATTGCTGTGGTTTGTTGGGTTTACAGATGGTTAGAACTATTGGTTGCTTTTCTCCCTTGATCTTTGCATAGCACATCAGCTACAATAAGAGCTAGTCCTCAGGGAAGAATCCTTCATGCCATTTCCTTCTTGATTTCTGTTTTTTTTTTTTTTTTCTTCACTGCAGTATTTATAGTAATAGGGTCTTACCTTAAAGTTTTGGGAGATGATCAAGGACAATAGGAATAGAGTATATTTACTCTGTAGTCTATTCAACTTTCCTGACCCAAAACTCCAATTTTCTATGCCCAGCACTGGAAATTTTATTAGATTGTGTGGTGGTTTGTCCCCTATAGGGTCACATATTTAAACACTTGGTCTCAAGATGGTGATACTGTTTGTTAAGGTCTGGAGATGTAACCTTGCTAAAGAAGGTATATCAAAGGCCTTAATATTTCTAAAGCCAGTGCCATTCCCAGTGCACTCTCTCTGTCTTTGTATCTCTCTCATTCTCACTCCCTCTCCTTCCCTCCCTCTTTCCCTCTCTTTCTGCTCTGTGCTCGTGGCTTGAAAGGTCAGTTTTACCTTCCTGTACCAGCCTGCTGCCATCATGGTGCTGGACTTCTTTCCCTCTGGATCCATAAACTCAAATAAAACATTCCTTCTATAGTTGCCTTGGTCGTGGCATCTTATCACAGCAACAGAAAAGTAACTAATAAACATAGTCAATTGCTCTTGGTAAGTAGATTTTTGCTGCACCCAACCTTGGTCAGAGAAGCTTCTTGTTACAGGGGGTAGCAGTTAATGCACAGAGTCACTACTGAGGATAAGCAACTGTGCATGCTCAGCTAGAGATGGAACATCTATATCATGCTCTTCCCTACTCAAGGCTCAGAGAACAATGATAAAGGGGGGATAGGAAGGATGCAAAAGCCATAAGACATGGAGGAATGCTGTCCTCTGGACATAGCATTTCTGTTGCATATATAAACTTAAAGCCACTATAGTTACCTATACAGCATCTATACAAGATGAAGCAAGTTAAAATTTCTATCACAAAGATGAGAGGGTATGACAAGGTCCTCTGCCCCTAGTCTGAAGAGTTATTGGCAGTTGATGTTGGAGGAGAAAAAAAATCACATTTGAAAGAAGAGTGACCACTGACAGGTTCCCAGTGGCCCAGTGGATAACTGCATATCTATGTACATACACACAAGTAATATGAATTAAACTCATTGTGTTTAAACAAACAAACAAACCAACAAACAGATTAGGAGATAGAGAGATAGATAGAGAGATAAAGAGATAGATAGATAGAAGACATGAATTTGTGAAGTAGATGTGATGAAGGGGCCTTGGGGGAATTTACAAGAGAGGAGAATAAGGGAGATATATATATCAAGATACATTGTATAGGTGTATGGTATTTTCAAATACATTTTCTAAAGGAAAACTAGTTAGTCTTTTACTCATGGGTGGCATGATACACACTTTGTTTGTCCCAGAAGCTTATGGGCTTTAGACACTCGGTTTGTTCAACATATTTTAGAAAAGCCTAGGTTTCATATTTTGTAGTTTCTCGTGTTGTGTTGCCCCAGAGAAACTTATTTCCGTGCATGCCTCCAGGGAAGATCCTGCCAGCTCTAACTCTTCTGTTGTCAGGCATGTATGTATCACCCAAACACATGCAATAGTGCACCAGACACTGATTCTGTCACATTGAGCATACTTAACACATGTGAGCTTCACTTTCTTCTTCTATGAGGGTAATAATACCTAAGCTGTAGAGTAGTTTTAATAATCTACAGAGTATTTTGTTATTAGTCTGGCAGGCATACATGCTATGATGATCTGCACATTCTCAGAATGGTTACTGAACCTAGGAAATGTGAGCTCTTATGAAACTAGCTTCCTTCCCTGCTCTGAACTCAGTTCACATCCTCTTAAAAGCTACTGGTTGCTTTCCTAGTGTCTTAGGGTTCCCATTGCCGTGAAGAGACAACATGACCACAGCAACTCTTAGAAAGATAAACATTTAATTGGGGCTGGATTACAGTTTCAGAGGTTCAGGCCATTTTCATTATGGCAGGAAGTATGTCAGAGTGCAGATGGACATGGTGATGGAGGAGTGAAGAGTTCTACATCTTGATCCTAAGGAAACCAGGAAAAGTCTGTCTCTTCTGCAGGCAGTCAGGAGGAGGAGCTCTTCCACATTAGGCTTGAACACAGGAAGAGAACTCAAAGCCTACCTACAGTTGACGCACTTCCCCCAAGAAGGCCATACCTATTCCAAAGAAGCCATACCTCCTAATAGTGCCACTCCCCACAGGCCAAGAATATTCAAACCATCATACCTAGTATCCCCCCATGATGTTTACTCCAGAACTCAGTGAGTTCAGCTTAATATGGCCCTACTGGGCTGGAGTGATAGTTCACTGATTAAAAGCACTAGTTGTTCTTCCAGAGGTCCTGGCTTGGTTGGCAGAATTGACATGGTAACTCAAAACCATCTATAACTCCAGTTCTAGGAAATCTAATACCCTCTTCGGGCTTCTGTTTTCACCAGATACACAAGTGTTGCACAGACATACACAGGCAAAAAAATATATACACATAAAAAATAAAAAGGATAAATAAATAAATAAATAAATAAATAAATAAATAAAAATGTCCACTTCCTGAGACTTCCTTGCATCCAGAGACTATCACTTGATTCCAGTCTACCTAAAGTTATATAAGCTGAAATCTTGGTTAGGGACTTCAGGATGCTTGGTGAAGGGCTGAGCATGGCACCAGGACTTTTCGGGTCTTTGCCTTTGGTCCTCAACTAGGATTGGCAGATTTATTTTGATATAATTTTAAATTTAAATCAACAAGGTATCCTGTATGTTTGTTTATAATTTTGGCAGCACTCCCCCTCTGCTTTTAATTCCTTCTCCCTGTGTAATAGGTAGATACCAAACCAATACATAAGAGGAAGGGATAATGGTGGAGAATGTTGAGGGATACAACCAGCTGAGGTCATCCAACATCAGGTCTCTCCAACAGCCTGTACTAGTTAACCTAGCACTTCTCTTGCAGATAACTCAATGGAAGCCTTATCTGGTGCGCTTGCAGGCATCACTTTATTCTCATTTTCTATGACCTTCTACTCTGTTATATTCAACTGATGGTTGCAATGATCACTTTCATGCTATCATCCCCCCAAAAAAACCTCCATTTCCTTGCTTTCCTCTCTTTGTCAAGCACACTTTATAATAGTCTTTAACATGGGCATATTATATTCTCTAAAGTCATACAAAAAAAGGCTTTAACCTCTCAAGAGTTAAAAATGTATCCCTCAAATGTCCCTGAAGTACAATATTATAAATATATCTGGCCACAAATTCTAAAATCAGTCATACTTTTCATTACATGCATTTGCATTTGATTCTGTTTAGTTAACAAATTTCATAGTTTGAACTTTAAAACATAAAACTTTTCAGAAAACAACCTGCTTTTTTTTCTTCCTCTCAACTAAACATCAAAGTAAATGGAAGGATTGGGACCTGAAGAGCTCTCAATCCCTTGGCCTACTCATAGATCCCCCACCCCCACCACAAGCTGACTGCCAAGCCAGGAACTAATCATTACATTCAGTTTCCAACTCATTTCCCCATAATTGTGTCCTGTATTGTGCACCAGGGAATATTGTTAAAGTGATCATCTCAGAAGACTACTCACTGTCTCAGAAACCTCTCTTCCTCCCCAGTATATTCCCCTTGTCTGATTCCCCAGTTCCTGGCTAGCAGACACATGGTTTGAAAGTGGCCAACAATTACAGCCTTGTCACTTACCCAGCCTTGTCTAGCCATACTAACTTTCTCTCTCTGGCCTGCCAGCATACACAGTTCCATTTCAAGTTCCATGCCCATGCCATTAAATCCTAGAGAATACCCTCTCCTCTCTACTGGTTACTCTGATTCTTACTGCACATCTCAGGTCTGGTTTCCTGAGCTGCTTTCAGCTACACTGATTCCTCTCTGCAGTACAATCCTATTCAGCCCTACCTTGACTTACACAAGTTCACATTGTCACCTGATTAAAAAATACTGCCTCTTAGTATAATGTGGTTTGAACAGATATAATCAGAGAAAAAAATAGAATAACTGAGGTGAAAAAGCTTATGGAACTCTTCTGTTCCAGAGGGGGAAATATATTTTTTTCTCTGCTTCCAAGGAGCTTCCATTTCACTCACACACTGATACATCATCACCTCTTTCCCTGGCAGCCACTGACAGTAACACAGAGCATCCTAGGCTGCACATGAATGGCTCCACATCATCATTGTTTATTGGTGGCTGCAATATATCTTCTTACGGTATTATTTTCAGTTGTCACACAGTGCTGAATGCTTAGCCTCTCCCCTTAGATTATACCTTAGGTTTCCTTTTCCTGTTGCTGAAAAAGTACTCTGACAAAAGCATCTTAATAAAGAAAGGAGTTTATTCTGGCTCATAGTTCAAATTCAAGGATCACAACAGCGAGGAAGTCAAGATGGCACAAGTTTGAAAAGGCTGACCACATGGCATCCACCATCAGGAAGTAATGAGTGATAAATGCTTGCTCCTACTCCATTCTCTTTCTCCACTTATACAAATCAGTATTACAGTCAAGGAATGGTGTCACCCATAACGTGTGAGTCTTCCCACTTCAGGTAATGCAATAAAGATAACCTGCACAGTCATATCTAAAGACAAATCTCCCAGGTGACTCAATAACACATTAATTAGATACCACATACACCAAACCCAATCCCACTCCTTGGTTTTTTGTAAATCAAGATTTTCCTGTATTTTTCATCAACAATATCAAGTATATTAATATGGTTCCTCAATTTTATAAATGTTGCTTTATTTATCATTCCTTCTAAAAACATTAAGGGGCTTGTACAATGCAAAATACCTAGCTTATGATGACTGAATAAGGCCAAGAGTCTTACAAAAAATGAGGGGTACTGGGGAACAAATATTTGTGATTAGGACATTTGTAACCAAAATTCCCTCCTGTTCAGGAATGGTTTACAGTGACAGGTCATATTGAAGAATTCCCACAAGTTATTTCCACAAGTTTATCTGGACACAGTAACAAGTCATTGCCTATAAACCATCATAGCTAATGCCCCCCAAAGGGACAACTGGTCAGCTTGATTGCCATCAGAAGGACACAATGTCTCAATAAGTTATTAATTATCCCCTACTGGCAACCAACCTTTATAAAGAAGTGAACACTGTATCATATAGATAGCAATGCATATTTTAAATCCATGACTCAAACAAGGCAGACATTTATATATGTAACTTTTGTGCAAATTCATAGGAAAATCTGTTTTAGAAGTTTCCAGGGATGTGTTATCTTTAGCCAAGTAACTCATGGCCCCAGCATTCACTATTATAGTGGTTGATCTCCCAGGACATTTCCAGGATATAGCTTTCCAAACTAAATACCACCTTATGGTTCAAAACAGCTGTTAGTCCAGTCATTATTTCTATGTACAGTTAAAGAAGAAAGCTAAAGTGGGAGAAAGAATTTCCCTAGTTTACTTGGGTCCATGCCCTTTAAGAAGCTTTCTAGGAACTAACTACCTCACATTCCAGTTTCTGTATAAGTTAGAGCCTCTCAGAAAATCTGAGCCAACAGAATATAAATAGGTATGTAGGTAGAGAGTAAAGGACAGATTGATGTGATATGATGTGATATATTTGATAATGAGAAAGTACTTGCTATGGAAATTGCCTCATGTATTATGGAAAGTCTCATATGTGCTGACAACAGGCTGGAGAATGGGAATGTCAAAGGCATGGAACAGTTTAAGGTCAGAGACCTCAGAATCAAGTGATGTAACTCTCAGTATGAGGTATTGGACATGACAACCCAGGGGACAGAAGTAAAAGCCTTCAGTCATAAGGCCAGAGAAATTGGAGCTCTGGGAGATGCAGGGAAACAGGATCTCTGCAGTAGAGAGTGCACATCACTGTTCCTCTGCCTGGTGGTTCTCTCTAGGCCAAGAAGATTGCGCCCACCCACACTGGAAGGATAGGTCTTCATCATCAATCAATTGAATTGCATATGAGCTGCTCTGGGGATCCCATAATGCAGTCAAATTGAGACAAAGGTTTGCCCAATGCCAAGTTCCTCTCTTGGTTCAGGACACATCCCACTAGCATACACTCTGAAAAGGAGCTCATTCCCCTCTGCTTGCTTTCAGGAAGAGTTCATTCTATCACACTTGGTCAATGTATTAGTCAGGGTTCTCTAGAGCCAGAAAACTTATGGAATGTCTCTCTATATTGAGGGAACTTTTGTGTTGACTCATAGTCTATAGTCTACCCTAACAATGGTCAGATGGGAGTGGAAAGTGCAAGAATCTAGTAGGTGCTCAGTCTCACAGGCTACTTATTTCAGCTGGTCTTCTGTAGAAGAAGATTCCAACAAATGTGCTGGAAAGTAAATGGAAGCAGGCAAAGAAGAGCAAATCTTTCTTCTTCCAATGTCCTTATGTAGGTCTCCAGCAGAAGGTGTGGCCCAGATTAAAGATGTGTACCACCATGCCTGGATCTGGGACTTGCTTTGTCCCAGGCTGACCTTGAACTCATAGATCTCCTTGCCTTAGTGTCCTGGGGTTAAAGGTGTGTACTACCTTACCCAGGCCTAAGCATTTCATGGTCACTATACCTCAAGATCTCTATCCCAAGATCCTGGTGAGAAACTTGTGTCTTCCAGCCTCAAGATCTAGATCACAGGTGAGTCATTCTGGATTGCAGTTCATTCAGATATAGTCAAGTTGACAACCAGGAATAGCCATTACAATCAACAAAGTACAGAATGACTAAAAGCTAACAATATTTACATTTGTATCTATCGTCTTACCACACATCTCCAGAGGTAGCACCCAAGGACTTCAGTAGATTCTAGAATCCACAGCTAAGGGAATGGACTATTCCAGGCCTCAATTTTAGGTCCCAGAAAATAGAGTCCCAAAACCCCAGATAGACAAGTAGATTTTGTGTTTGGGTTCATTTGAATTAATGAATTCATTGAATTAATGCACTCCGGGATGGCTATGAACACTGAGGACAGCCTGGAACCCCAAACAATTCCAGGAGGCATTTTGATGGCCTCAGCGGCAATGTGATCACTGCTCCCACTGAATATATGTGTAAATAAGGAGCTAAGGTAGATTCCTTAGCTAGAACAAGGCTGTTAGCAGGTCAGGAGCCCTGGGAGAAAGGCTGTCTATTAGAAAGGATGGCCTAGCACTTGCTTTAACAGAGACATGATATACTACCTATCATTGTTTTCTTTTCTCCTTTTGAATACCTTAAGTAGTCTTTAAAAAATATAAAGGGAAAAGCACACACATAGGCTCACGCAATAAAAAGCCAGAGGCAGCCAGAAGAGGGCAATAGCAGAGGAGGCCACTTTCAACTCCCTCCTATCAGACAGCTCCTTAGAGATGGAATCCAGTATGGCTGGGTGTGTTCAGGACAGATGCAGCCAGTAGGAGCATGGAGGCCCTAACTAAGAACTCCAGACTCTGCTTCTTTCCTACAAGGTCCTTAAACTTTAGTTAGGCCCTTAATAAGGAGCCATCAGCAAGGCCTGCTTCAGTAGAGGGACAGGGTTAAATTCCCACACATGCCTAAAGTCACTTGTCTTGTGATGGCATCACTTCATGTCACTGCATCCTGCAACCTGGCATCTTTACTGCCGAATAAAAATCATAAGAAAAGGAAACAGAAATTCAATGTAGCCCCTAGAAAGCCTAACCCTACTTTCCAGAAAGTTTCATGTTCTTTTGATAAATTCTGTTCATTTTCCATGTAGCAAATGTACTTTAACCCAAATTAGAGGTTGTGTGTCATCATGCTACTCAGCAACACTAGCTTTATGACCTATGGGTGTTAGAAAACATCTTTGTATGTGTATTCTTTTGGCAAGTGACCTGTACCCCAACCCCTGCCATCCTCCTACCATGTTCAGTTTATGGCACTGGTCTTCCACAACATAGCTATGTTGGCCTCTGGGGAGAAACAGACTGGATTATATCTATAGATTTGCTGAGCTGTATTCTCCAAACACTAAAGTACCCTTCTCTCTCCAAAACAACACAAAACTGAAAGAACACATCAGCCAGCTCTATACCACGGATCTCAGCACAGGTTCCAGAACAATAGCAAGCAAACAGTACGGAGCCAGTCCTAGAGAACAAGCCCTCGTTTACAAGAGTTGCTGAACCCCGAACAAGTCTCAACTCTTTTCCAATGATGTTGGTCACATTGTGGTTACCTCAGGGATAACCTCCATCTGATGTCTGACTCCTCATAAATGGGAACTAAGAGCACCAATCCTACAGCAAGTAAATTACCTGTGTTCAATTATAATTGACCTACTTTACTGCAAGCATTGCACTTGGAAAATTATAGCTTCATTGCGATGGAGCCAGAAAGGGTTAATTTACCTCCAAAGGGAGCATAATTCACTCCTTCCTTTCCGGAAGCATTGGATCAAGAAGTAATTATAATGACTGACAGCCATATTTATATTTTTATTGGATTATTATTAAGCATTATAGAATCCATCCTCATTACACTAGCAATTCCACTTTAGGTAGATCTAGAGAATGATAATTAGGAAGCCATAGACCAGAAAGTTCTCCTTTATGAATTTAACATTTTTTAACGGATGAAAGGTCCTATCATAAAGGGGCAAAAGAGTTGATCTGTTTCCTGAGTGCACAACAGAATCTACTCACTATTATTCAGGCTACAGTAGTAGAAACTACTACTGCCCTACAGGCTTCTCTCAGTAGACAGACACTAAGAATATTTTTGCAAAGCTCAAGGGCCACCTTCAAAAGAAAGAGAGAGAGTTGAACAGTTAAGGTTGCATACTGCTATTGCAGAGTATCAGAGAGTTCATTTTCAAGCAATCCATATAGTGACTCCATCCAGCTCCAGGGACTCAGCACCTCTGACATCTAACCATAGGCACCTACATTCTCGTTTACATATATATACACAGGCACATATTTATTCACACAATTTAAAATGAAATAAATCTTAAAAAACTGCAACTGGAAGGAAAAACTGGACACTGAAAGGAATACTTGGGTACATTTTAATGTATATCTATTTATTATATGTCCTGTATATGAATGCATGTTGAATATAATCTATAGCAACTTGTAATGGGTATTATTTATGTGTATTATTCCTTCTATCATGTGGCTTTATAGTTTGCTCTCTATTCTTTTTGGTATTTGGGGTTTACATATGCTTATTAATTTACTTTTGTTTGTTAATTTGTTTATTCTTTTGCTGGAGGTTGTTTTTTATCCTATCAGGAACCCAATCATTTTGGAAACAAATAGTCTTTATAGTTACACTGATAATTAATTCGATATAATTTTAAAATCCTCTAGTATACATCTTTTTTCCAGAAAGGAAACAAGGGCTTTGAACCTTTACCAGTCTGAGATTGTAAGCCTGAGAAATGAGCACTATTAGTGTTACTGCTTCTCCGTTCCCCCTTTTGGTCTGCCAGAAGAGGAGAAGGTTCTGATGTTTACAGTCATCCTATACTTATCATTGTTTGTTAACATTGTTTATATTTTCCTTTTTGTTTCATTTTATTTTGGGCTTTCCATTTGATTTTCTAACAGCATCCACTGCAACAGTTAGCTCTTGTCCAACATTTACTATCTGGTTTCCATACCACCATTATTCCCTGACTTCTGCTGGTTTAATTTTAGCATATTTACCATTCAGTTCTGTCATGCCTGTGAGCATTTTTTTCTGGCTGTCCTGCAACTCACTTTGTAGACCAGGCTGGCCTCGAACTCAGAATCTGCCTGCCTCTGCCTCCCAAGTGCTGAGATTAAAGGTGTGCGCCACCATGCCTGGCTGGCCTGTGAGCATTTTTAGAATGAACATCAGGTGGTTCACTGATTAACTTTTCCTATCTCTTCATATTAGTGGCTCATTTCTTTCTCTTAGTCCTATTCTCTTGGTCTCTTAGACACAGGAATTTCTTCCTATTTTCCTTATGCTCAATGTTCAGAGTATTCTTCATATTGAAGCTTGCCAATAATTATAGCACAGGGAATCATGAGTCATTTGGTCCCTTGCAAAAATCATATATGAACATGCACAGAGTCTTCTCTGATCTGAAATAGGGAATTGCCTTATTTGCATAGGTCCCTATAAAGGTATGGCCTTTAAGGCTACAGAATCACTGCTCGAGTAATGGGTAGCACCCCATGTGACCTCGACACTGTTTTTCTTTCTTGCACATTTATCATTGTTAGTATGTAATATTTGCACTGTATTTCTTACTGTTGTGTAACTCAAACAGCATGCCCAAAGTGGAAATCAAAACAGAAGTAACAGTTGGATAAAATAACCTAGGCAATTGTTTCATCCTTTAATTGAGGAAGGCACAAGAATTTGAAAATACATAGGCCTGTAAGATGAAAGAGACATTTTCTTCATCTTTTTTCATCGAGTTTCTCTTCCTCGCCCTGTCTAAGATCAAGTAACTATAACTGGACATTTTTCCTAGCTCCTCCCACTTCACTAGTCTATATTCCTGATCACCTGTACTATAGAAACTTTCATCTCTAACTTTATTTCCATAACATTTCAACAAGAATTTAAATATGTGTGTGTGTGTGTGTGCATACATATAACTAGATATTATCTTACCTGGAAAGTTTTTCATAGAGAACTGACAAAAGGAAAGCAACTCTGATATTAGGTTGAAAGAAAAAAGTAAGTTTTTCAAGCAGGCTTCATCCCAGGGATGCAGGAATGGGTCAGTGTATGGAAATCCATCATCATAATCCACTGCATAAACAAACTTAAAGACAAAAACCACATGATCATTTCAATATATGCTAAAAACAATTGACAAAATTCAACACCCCTTCATGTTAAAAGTACTAGAAATATTAGGAATTCTAGGCCCATACCTAAACATAGTAAAAGCAATATTCAGCAAAACAGTAGCCAACATCAAACTAAATGGAGAGAAACTTGAGGCAATCCCGCTAAAATCAGGGACTAGACAAGGCTGCCCACTCTCTCCCTATCTATTCAATATACTACTTGTAGTTCTGGCTAGAGCAATTAGACAACAAAAGGAGGTCAAAGGGATAAAAATTGGAAAAGAAGTAAAAATATCACTATTTTCAGATAATGATAGTATACTTAAGTGACCCAAAATATTCCACCAGAGAACTCAAAGTGGCTGGATATAAAATTAACTAAAAAAAAAAAAAAAAAATCAGTAGCCTTCCTCTACTCAAAGGATAACAGGCTGAGAAAGAAATTAGGGAAATTACACCCTTCACAATGGTCACAAGCAGTATAAAATATCTTGGCATTAACTCTAACCAACAAGTGAAAGGTCTGTATGAGAATTTCAAGTCTCTGAAGAAAGAAATCGAAGAAGACCTCTGAAGATGGAAAGATCTCCCATCCTCATGGATTGGCAGTATTACTATAGTAAAAAATGACCATCCTGCCAAAAACAATCTACATATTCAATGCAATTCCCATCAAAATTCCAAATCAGTTCTTCATAGAGTTATAAAGAGCAATTTGCAAATTCATTTGGAATAACAAAAAAAAATGCAAGATAGGAAAAACTATTCTCAACAATAAAAGAACTGGGGAATCACCATCCCTTACCTCAAGCTGTACTACAGACCAATAATGATAACAACTGCATGGTATTGGTACAGTGACAGGCAATTTGATTAATGGAATAGAATTGAAAACCCAAAAATAAACCGACGCACCTTGGGTCACTTGATCTTTGACAAAGAAGCTAAAAGCATCCAATGGAAAAACGCCAGTATTTTCTTTTCGTTTTTCTTTTCTTTTCTTTTCTTTCCTTTTCTCTTATTTTTTCTTTTATTTTTCTCTTCTTTTCTTTCTTTTTTTAGATATGTTCTTTATTTACATTTCAAATGTTATCCCTTTCCTGGTTTCTTCTCCAAAAACCCCCATCTCCTCTCCCCTTCCCCTGCTCACCAACCTACAGACTCCTGTTTCCTGGCCTTGGCATTCCCCTATACTGGGGCATAGAACCTTCACAGGACCAAAGGCCTCTCCTCCCACTGATGACAAATTAGGCCATCCTCTGCTACATATGCAGCTAGAGCCATAAGTTCCACCAAGTGTTTTCTTTGGTTGGTGGTTTAGTTCCTGGGAGCTCAGGGGTACTGGTTGGTTCACATTGTAGTTCCTCCTATGGGGCTACAAACCCCTTCAGCTCCTTAGGTCCTTTCTCTAGCTCTGTCATTGGGGACCCTGTGCTCTGTCTAATGAATGGCTGTGAGTATCCACTTCTGTATTTGTCAGGCACTGGCAGAGCCTCTCGGGAGACAGCTATATCAGGCTCTAAGACAGTATTTTCAACAAATGGTGCATGTTCAACTGGCAGTCAACATGTAGAAAATACAAATTGATCCATTCTTCCCTGTACAAAGCTCAAGTCCAAGTGGATCAAAGACCTCCACATAAAACCAGACACACTGAATCTAATAGAAGAGAACATGGGGAAAAGTCTCGAACACATGGGCAGAGGGGAAATTTTCCTGAACAGAACACCAATGGCTTATGCTCTAAGATCAACAATAGACAAATGGGACCTCATAAAACTGCAAAGCTTCTGTAAGGCAAAGGACACTCTCAATAGGACAATAACAGCGACCAACAGATTTGCAAAAGATTTTTACCAATCCTACATCTGATAGAGAGCTAATATCCAATTTATACAAAGAACTCAAGAAGCTAGACTCCAGAGAACCAAATAACCCTATTTTAAAATGGAGAATAGAGCTAAACACAGAATTCTCAACTGAGGGAACTCGAATGGCTGAGAAGTACCTAAAGAAAGCTTCAACATCCTTAGTCATCAGGGAAATGCAAATCAAAGCAACCGTGAGATTCCACCTCACACCAGTCAGAATGGCTAAGGTCAAAACTTCAGGTGACAGCAGATACTGGTGAGTATGTGAAGAAAGAGAACACTCCTCCATTGTTGATGGGATTGCAAGCTGGTACAACCACTCTGGAAATCACTCTGGTGGTTTCTCAGAAAATTGGACATAGTACTACCTGAGGATCCAGCTATACAACTCCTGGGCATATACGTGGAAGATGCTCCAAGATATAACAAGGACACATGCTCCAATATGTTCATAGCAGTCTTATTTATAGTAGCCAGAAGCTGGAAACAACCCAGATGTCCCTCAACAAAGGAATGGATATAGAAAACGTGGTACATTTATACAATGGAGTAGTACTCAGCTATTAAAAATGACTTCATTACTTTCACATTCAAATGGATGGAACTAGAAAATATCATCCTGAGTGTGAGGTAACCCAATCACAAAAGAACACACATGGTATGCACTCACTGATAAGTGGATATTAGGCAAAAAAAAAAAAAACAAAAAACAAAAAACAAAACACAAAACAAAACAAAACAAACAAACAAACAAAACTCTCCGAATATCCACAATGCAATTCACAAACCATATGACTCTCAAGAAGAAGGAAGACCAAAGTGTGGAGGCTTCAGTCCTTCTTCGTAGGGGGAACAAAATGTTCAAGGGATATAGAGGGTAGGAGGGACTTGGGATGGAGAGAAAGGGGCAGGGGGCAAGAAAAGCAGGATCAGGTATGGGAGGAGACAGGGCTGCTAAACAGAGGGTCAGGAAATTGAACAGAGGTGTGTAGCAATGGGGGATGGGGAACTGGGGTAGCCACCAGAAAGTTCCAGATGCCAGAAAAGCAAGAGTTTCCCAGGAGCCCATGGGGATGACATTAGCTGAAATACCCCATTAAAGGGAGGGAGAATCTGTTAAGACTATATCCAGAGGTTAGGCATGGCTCCCTGGTTGAGGGATGGAGTTACCCACCCATCTTCAAAGTTTCAACCCAGAATTGCTTCTGTCTAAAGGAAATACAGGGACAAAGAGTGGAGCAGAGACTGAAGGAAAGGCCAACCAGAGACTGCCTCACCTGGGGATCCATTCCACATGCAGACACCAAACCCAGATGCTATTGTGGATGCCAAGAAGTGCTTACAGACAGGAGCCTAATACAACTGTCTCCTAAGAGTCTCTCCCAGATCCTGACCAATACAGATGTGGAGGCTTACACTTAACCATCGGTGAGCGCAGGAGCTGAAGAGGCCTTCTCTGGCATCAATGGGAGGGGAGGCCCTTTGACCTGTGATAGCTTGATGCCCCAGTGTAGAGGAATGCTAGAAAAAAGAAAAAGAAAGGAGACACCGTGTTATCAGATGGACAGAAAGGACAAAATAAAAGAGCCGAGGCGGAGGAGGAAGGTGAATTAGCTTCTGTGCCCCCTCCCTATGCCTCCTCGGCAGCCACCTATAGGTGGACCTTCTGTTCGGAGGTTTGGAGAGAGGTTAGATTCTCCTTGCTGGGGTGTCCTATTTTCACCGACCAAGCAGGGCAGAGATATCATGAGCCTCTAGATTTTAAAGTATTCAGGAACTTGGCTGAGTCCATGTGGACGTACGGCTTAACTGCCTCCTATACTGTGGCTCAAGTAGAGGCCTTGAATAGACACTGCATGATCCGATTGGGCAGTCTTGGTGAAGGCATGCCTTTCACCTGGGCAGTATTTAGATTGGAAGGCCTTCCTTATTGAATTTGCAAATGAACAGGCAGCTGCTAACTCTGATGCAGGAAATCCAGCATGGGATAGGGATATGCTGCTTGGTCAAGGTCGATTTGCACAACAACAGACAGGATATCCACTGCAGGTGTTTGAGCAGGTGAATCAGATTGCTATAAGGGCGTGGAAATCATTGCCCACCAGTGTTGGTGTTGACGAGGGCGAGAGGGTCTGTTTGCCTGTTTCCCCAGGATTACTGACAACAGCTGTGGGTCCCAGAACGGCTGACCAGAGCAATTCAAAACAGGCAGAGCTATGAGGACATAGATGTTCCTGTGGCTGGGGGTGCTCCCGCTAGTGAAAACTGAAGAGCTCTGTGTTCCTGAAACCATCCCATTGATGTATTCCGGTGTTTCCTCAATTCTTTACATCTAATGCCAGATTTTAAGCCTTAATGGAACTTGAATAGAAACCATCATTGTTGGCAATTTTACCTCTTGGCTTACCTCTGCTTTTTCTAACTTTAAGGAATGGGTGGGAGTGATTTTGTTTGGTGCTGCCATATGCTGTGGACTGGTGTTCATGCTCAGTTGGTATGCAAATTCAGAACCCAACAAAAGCGTGACAAGGTGATTATAACTCAGGCACTTTGAGCTATTGAAAATGGCGCCTCCTCTGAAGTTTGGTTATCTATGCTCAAGAATTAGTCAACATCTGAGTTCTCTGCTCTTGCACCCCATGAATTTATGGATCCATTGCACTGGGATGAGAGAGACTCAAGATCATTGATCAGCCCTTGCACATTGCTGAGGTTTCCTCATTGCACGAGATAGGGTGATCATGATTTCCCCATTAATTCATTTTCTGGCTGGCCTCTTTTGTAGAGTTCGCCCTAGGTCATTTAGCAGTTACTGTCACACAGCACCGTGGTATCCAGAGATGGGCAACTTTCCTCATGCACTGACCAACCTAAGACACGGGGCCCGGTGGCAATAGGGTTACCCTATGACAGGTAAGGCTGTGACATTAGAGGAACGACCTGAAACAGGAGCCACGGCGGATGGACATAATTGCACAGGCCTAGTCCAGCCTCATTTTATTAAAACAAAAAGGGGGAGATGTGGGAAGCCACATGTGCCGTTGCAGGGTGGCGCTGGCTACCGCTGGCCACCACGCATACATAGACAGTAAAGTTTTTTTGCCAAGATGAGGTTTTGAGAATTAACCAATCAGATGTAGGCATGCAAATGAGGTGGTAAGCATAACCCATGCATAACCAATCCGGGTATGAGACACACCTCTCCTAGGCCTATATAAGCAGCACCAGTTCTGGGCTTGGGGTCTCTTCGCCTCTGCAATCAAGCTCTCCCAATAAACGTGTGCAGAAGGATCCTGTTGCAGCATCGTTCTTGCTGGCGAATAAGGGCGCGCGCAAGACACTGGTAAGTGGATATTAGCCCAGAAATTTAGAATACCCAAGATATAAGAGACAATTTGCAAAACACGTGAAACTCAAGAAGAATGAAGACCAGAGTGTGGACACTTTACCCCTTCTTAGAATTGGGAACAAAACACCCATGGAAGGATTTACAGAGACAAAGTTTGGAGCTGAGGCGAAAGGATGGACTATCTAGAGACTGCCATACCCGGGTATCCATCCCATAATCAGCCTCCAAATGCTGACACCATTGCACACACTAGCAAGATTTTGCTGAAAGGACCCTGATATAGCTGTCTCTTGTGAGGCTATGCTGGGGCCTAGCAAACACAGAAGTGGATGCTCACAGTCAGCTATTGGATGGATCACAGGGTCCCCGATGGAGGAGCTAGAGAAAGTACCCAAGGAGCTAAAGGGGTCTGCAACCCTATAGGTGGAACAACAATATGAATCAATACCCCCCGAAGCTCGTGTCTCTAGCTGCATATGTATCAGAAGATGGCCTAGTCAGCCATCAGTGGAAAGAGAGGCCCCTTGGTCTTGCAAACTTTATATGCCTCAGTATAGGGTAATGCCAGGGCCAAGAAGTGGGAGTATGTGGGTGGGGGGGGTATGGGGGACTTTTGGGGTAGCATTGGAAATGTAAATGAAGAAAATACCTAATTAAAATAAAATTAAATGAAAAAATTTAAAAAAAAAAACCAATTTCAGCCTCTCTTTCAGCAGAAACTTTCACTGTAACATTGTTTGTTAGTGTTCTTTTTCTATCCAAACTGTACTATTTGTATTTTATTCTGCCTTTTTTATTCTTTTTTATTGTTGACCTGCACAAGTATGATTAGTAATTACCACAGGACAAAGTCAATATTAAGCTGTTTTGAAACTTCTCCATTAGGAAGTTATTTTTTCAATTTAAAATTTAAAATATAAATTTAGCCTTGAGCAAGTTATTAGGCTGTGGGCATAGGGTAACTACATTTTTGGATGTGGGCGGGGAGTGTTAAAATATCACAGAAATAAACTCTAGCTCAGTTGCCAATACTGGTCCTTTCTGAAGCCTCTTGAACTTTACAGTCCACAGAGTTCTTGGCACTACTGTCTTCCAAGCTCCTGCTTGTACAGCCTACAGCCTCTTATAATGTTCAACTGGTTTTCTAGTCCAAAGATGCAAGTCTTCAACATTTCTCAAAGAGCAAATAATTATAGTCAGATATTTTACAGGTGCATTTATCTGAGCGTACAGTTCCAGGGGTAAAAGAGTTCATCACCATTATGTAGAAGCAGGCATTGCAGCTATAACATCAAGATGAGAATTCACATCTTGAACCATAGGCATGAAATAGAGAAGGAACTAAGACTGTTATGTAGCTTTTGAAATCATAAAGCCTGTCTAAATGACATACTTCCCCCAGGAAGGCCACACATTCTAAACCCTTCCAAAAAATGCCACCAACTGGGATCCAAGTACTCAAACATACAAACCTATGGAGAACATCTTATTCAAACCATGAGGGCTTTAAGGGAAAATGACAAGAAACAATCAAATGTTTTCAATAGTACCTGGCCCTGGGTGAAGGCTCATTCATGCTAAGTTTTAACATTAATTGCTTCTGGCAATTTGAGGGCAGGTTGATCACAAATCTAGATTTAGGTAGAAGGGAACTAATGAGAGTGTATAAAGAATAGACTCTAAACCCGAAATCAATGGTATAAAGACTCTATGGAATTAGAGCAGTAGCTGTTTGGAAATCACTGTGTTTTCTAGAAATAGCTTGAGGTCCCAGTATAATAGACATTTAATAAGTTTTTATTAGTTCAACCACTAGGATAAAGACAGATCTAGACTAACTAGTGTAGACCAGAAGTATTTTGAAAGTAGACAGTCACAATGTTATATCCAAAATAGTAGCATGCTCTGTGTGGTGCAGTTCTCATGATCTATTGGTAGGTTCTCCACAACACAGATGATGATGTTCCAAAACTGAAACCCTGGAACTGCCTACACAGCTTGTAGGGAACTCAGCAGTCAAAATATATCTGACTTACCCAGTTTGGCAGTTCAGAGTCTCCACCCTAGCAACTGTTTATTCCTTTTTAACCAATGCTGGTTAGGGACCCTCATGAATCTTCCAAATTTCTGTTCTCTCAAACCTAATGTTTTGTTACTTCTGAAGCTTGGTGTCTTTCATTTTTCCTGTAGCAAATGTTTCAATTTGCAAGAAATGCTGCAAGACCTATGAAAGCACCAAACTGTAAGTTCTTCCTACTTCCATGTTAAGAAACTTGAGAACCACTGTCTTATAACTCTGTTTCTCCCATTATTCTTTCCCCTTCACCCATATCGCCTTCATTCTCTCTCTTCACTTGAGATGCCTCACTTGTTTCTTATTAGTTTCCTGACTTTTATGAGTATTCTAATATATATGTAAGCACTCAAAACTAGCATTCACTTATGAGAGATTAGAGATTATTTTGTCATACTCCAGAGTGACCAGATAGACTTTCCAGATGCATGATAATTGCTGAGCCACAGAATATATCAAAAGGGAACCAACTACATGACATTTACCACAACATGTAAGAGATACAGATTGGTATAGTCTCTTAGGCCTCTGAGGCCAGCTTTTGGGGTATCGTAGCTATTTTTCTATTGCTATGAGCAAACATCATGAACAAACATAGAAAAAGTATATTTGAACTTATAGTTCCAAAGAGTTGAGTCTGTAACAGTAAGGAAGGGTGCATGGTAGCAAACAGCAGTCTTGATATCTGGTCCAAGAAGCAGAGGATTGATACCCTGAACTTTAAGTATCAACCAGAGAGACTAAAATAGAAATAATATAAGTCTTTAAACACTCAAAACCTGACTTCATTGAAATACTTTCTTCAGAAAGACCTATTCTTTCTTTTTATTTTATTTTATTTTATTTTGTTTTATTTTATTTTATTTTATTTTTTTTTATTTTATTTTATTTTGGTTTTTCGAGACAGGGTTTCTCTGTGTAGCCCTGGCTGTCCTGAAACTTACTCTGTAGACCAGGCTGGCCTCAAACTCAGAAATCCGCCTGCCTCTGCCTCCCAAGTGATGGGATTAAAGGCATGCGCCACCACTGCATTGCTAGCAAGGCCTACTCTTAAGCATCTGCAAAAGTGCCACCAAATTAGGGACTAAATATTAAAATGTCATAGAATATGTGAGACACTTATCATTCAAACCACCACATTCTACTACTTAGCCCCATACTTTTATGGTCATATCACAATATCAAATGCAATAAGTCCAACATCGTTTACAGTCCCCAATACTGTTGAATAGTCTAAAATCTCTTCTGAGACTTAGGTCAACCTCTTAATTATAATATAATGTAAAGTCAAAAATCAAATAATGTTCTTCCAACATATAATGACAGAATATAAATTATAATTCAAATGTGAAGAAATCCTCCACAGGAAAATCACCAATTGTTTAGCTCTAGGTCTGATTTCAATGGTTCAGAAAGCTTCTGTGCCTTCAGCTTTGCTGACAGGAACATATTTTTCTCTTTTACCTGGGTCTACTACCTGCATGGAACTCCCTTTGGCAAGTATCTCAAAGCTGTGGCAGCTCCAGCATCTCGGGGTTTCCAATATAACCCAGGCCTCACCTAGACAACTTGACACTAATTTCTCTTGGGACTTTTGCAAGGACTCCATGTTTTCTGGCCTCAACATCTCACTGAAACATCAGAGAAAGACTCCATAATCCCTTTACTTATGATTCCTAGTAACCACAAGACAAAGTCAATATTAAAGGATATTAAAATATCCTTCATTCAACACATTAGTGCATACCTTACAAATTTAGTCTCAGGGAAGTTCTTCGAACATGGGCAGAAGGTAGCTGTATTCTTGGTCAAAATATGGTATCTATCAGAGTTCCTATTATATTCTCCTCTGAAACATCTTGAGCTGGGCCTCCATGGTTTGCATAACTCTCAACACTACTGTCTTCTATGTCCCTAGCAGGATGGTCCGTTAAATTCTGCTTACAATGTTCAGTCATTGTTCTAGCCCAAAGTTCCAAAGCCTTCCACATTCCTCCAAATGTCTACCATGAAAAAATAGCCTACACCCTGATATATTAGTTACTTTTCTAATACAGTACTAAAATATCATGACAAAACAATTTGTAAAAGGATTTGTTTGAGTTTATGGTCTCAGAGGGTTAGAGACCATGGTAGTTGTACAGAAGCATGATAGCAGGAACCGGAGGCTGAGGACTCACATCCTGATCTGTAAGCATGGAGCAGAGAACAACTAGAAGTGGGCAACAAGTCTTTAAATTCTCAAAGCATGCCCCAATCTCTGTACTTCCTCCAACAAGGTGACACTTCAGAAACCTTCTCAAACAGTGGCACCAACTAGGGACCAAGTATTCAAATGTCCAGTAATACCCGAGACATTTACCATTTAAAACACCACAAGATGTCAGCCTCATTAGAAGGGAGAAAGCAAGAAAGAGAAGGGAAGAATAGCTCAAACTTGTCTAAGTGGTGATTTACTTTATCGTCACAGACACTATCTAGGTTACCAGTCACAAGTCAAGTCTACAAGTCCTGGAGTCCACAGGAAAAACTTAACCTGAATCTCGGACTCCATTTAACTTAGCATAAAGCTCATTACCCCTTGATACTAATCCCTAGTTCTGTACCTGCTGTCTTAATGAGGTCTTAGTCATTAGTTCATCCTCACATGTGCCAAGAGCCACACCCATGATCATAAGCCCAGAGACTACAGGTTTGTTACCTGGAGACCTGTGCCAAGCTCCACCTTCAGTCTTGTCTGCTCCAGAACCCTGGGGCTAGAGCTGCTACAATGTCCCTATTTCAGGCTTTGTTTGGTAGAGTTACAAAAATAATTATATAAACAAAATCAAGTCAGTTCTCAGCAATCCTAAGAGGATCAGAAAAATGATCTTGGGCTTCAATGTTGCAGCATGGCTCAGAATTAAGCTCTGAGATAAGCCAGGATCTTCTAGCCAAAGGGCCTAAGGCAACAAGTACATTATAAACCGTCAAATAGATGTTTAATGAGTGAAGTTTGTTATACTCCATGTCACGGGCCATTGTCCCTACCATGTAGTGGTGACCCAACAAGTGGGCTGGGCTGATGCCTCACCCTTGTGTGTGCTATGATATGTTTTCCATGTTCTCTAGAACAGATTTCTCCTTAAACTGTTGGCAATTGTGTTAAGGTCCTGAGAAGCTCTTCTCTTATCTTGGAAACTGGTTCTCCTTCTGTCTGCTCCCAACCCAACTGAAGGAGATTAGCTTAAGCCAGGATCAGCACACATGCTCCTTAAGAGCTAAAGAGTAAGCATCCTGGGCTTTGGGAAATATGCAGCCTTCTCAGTTATGCCCTTGTAGCCTAAAAAATGTAAATCCAAATGTTCTCTTAGTTATAGCCAGCTCATAGAACCCTCTGGAAAGCAGAGGAAGACAGATGCCAGTTGCCAGAAAGTGTTGGGCTCAACTACCACTCCTGGAGGTGGCAGGGATGATAATAATGCATATATAATGCACTATATATCATATATAATGCATATTATCATCACATAGAATGATGATAATCAAGCAGTCAAACTCCATAGTAAAGAGCAGGTATGGTCATAGCCCAGTGCGCAACAAAGCACTAACAAGCAATTGAGACAGGGATCTAGATTTGACCTAGGGCCAGAGAACCAATTCCTAGTATATCAGTCAAAGAGAAAAGAGCTAATGACATCTATTGCCTACCTGTTCAGCCTTAGGCAAACTGCCTTCTAAGATTTCTATCTGCTCCGTGCTCTCCTTAGATATAACTAGAAAGCTGAAAAGGTTTCTATGCATCATCCCTGCCACCTCCAAGAGTAGCAGTTGAGCCCAACACTCCCTGGCAACTGGCAGCTGTCTTCCTCTGCTTTCCAGAGGGTTCTATGAGCTGGCTATAACTAAAAGCACACTTACATTTACATTTTTTATTGGTGCCTGTCCTGACTGAATTTATCCAGTGCTTCTGGACTTCTCCCTCACTCTACTTCTGGCTAAGCCACTTGGTCCCAGTGTTCCTCAAGCCTCCTGGACCCTTTACAAAAGCCTGGGCCAGTGAAAAGGGCTAGATTACTTATGCTATCATATTTCAAGTTAGTGTTTCCTGATGGTGTTCTGGAGGCTACTTATTCTATGGGTCGGTAACTGTTTGCAAAAGTGCAAAGTTTCTATGGTCAAATATTTTGGAGGATCTCAAAGATAAAGACAGTTTGAAATATTCTTTCTTCTAGGACTTCTCTGGATCTTTAATAAGCTCTTATACATTGTTTGTCTTCAGGAGAGAAGTCAAAGCATTCTTTAGCCACTCCAAAATTGTGTTTACTACAAAGCAGCTTTTGAAGGCCATCACATACTAACAAGAATGTAAGAAACATGAGCAGGAAATTCAATTTAGGACCAATGAATGGCAGTAATCACACGCTCTGAGTTGATCCACTGCGAACATTAACCTTGTGTATGTGTTAGAGAAATCTTTAAATTCCTTCTTGTTTGCTGTCTGTGTGTTCATATACTACATTAGTATGGTGGGCCCTGCCTGGCTGGCTTTAGAAGGTGACTTTTCTAAGCATAAGGCCCTCCAATAACTCTGCCAGGCAGAGCAGCTGGATCTACAACAATCTCCTAGTTAGTGAAATACAATGCCCTTCCTTCCTGAAGCCTCTGATCCCCCCAAGTCAATCAAGTTCTTTTTCCTCTGTGACTCTTAAAAGAAGTTCAAAGTGGCCTACAATTCATGTCAAATAGACTGGCCTGCAGCTTCCTAGTTTGTCCCCATGGGCTCCTTTATAAAACCATGGCTTTATTGGTCTTAGGCATCCTATGTCCTCAGGGGGCCTCTGCTGAACTCCATGAACTTATTTAAACTTCCCAGGGGCTTCTCCTGTTTCCCTCCACCTCTTTCCCTGAGCCCAGAACCTGGTGGGATTGACCTGAGGAGGCATTGTGGAAATGCTAAATCTTTCCAGCAATTCCCATCTTGCTGTTTGCATTCCTCTTCCTCCATCTGTGTCCACACAGCCTCTGCCCCTTCTCTGGCTGATCTGGTGGGATGGAGCATCTTACTTTACCCCAACAAGAATCCATGCTAAGACTCTGACTCCCAAACAATCCTACTGGTGCTGTCTTCATTGACAAAGGACTTCTCTTCTTCTCGTCATTGTAAATCAGAGGGGAAAACACTTGCAATCAAACAATGCCTGGGAAGAAGCTTCAAGTCTCCTTATAAAAGGTGTTACATATTATTATTTCTTCAAACAAGGGCAATAATAGCCTGTTGCTTCATCTAATTCTTCTGAGTGGGCTCAGGCTCTGTAATTACCTGGGTTATAGGACACTTGCTTAGAAGGCTGCATCTGAAGGTTATAGGGGTCACATGGTCCTGATAGAGTTTCATGTCTTGTGACCTCAGACAAATGTGCTACAAGGCCCACATGGGGGTTGGGAAAGGCTAAGGTAGGGGATTTTTTGATATGTGGAAATTGATTTTAATAGAAGGACCTACAGACCTCCGAGGCAAGTTCAAACCATGTCCCAGGTACCCATGTGAAGCTGTCTTTCCTAACCAGGGTCTGAGGCTCCAGAAAGAAACTCTGAGAGAGCAGGAGGAGTTCTCCCTAATGTGGACTTGAGGTTACCTTCTAGTTCAATGTTCTTCATTTCTCTTCAGTCCACTAATTTTCAAAATAAGAGGGTAGAGAAAGCCTACCATGTCTAGAACTTTCTTCTGGGCTTGGGATATAGAGGATGTCTTATGACCAAGAAGCCAGCAGAACACCAACTAAGACCAGGTCCAAGGGCATCAGGCCCCATTTCATTCAGATCTGCTCCACTCAAGCACTTGTGGCTTGCCATAAGATTTGACTGGAAGAATTTTCTTTTCTATGAAAACAATCCGGTTAAAATGCCTGTCCTAAGATCTTTTCCTATAATGCCCTTCATCCAACTGTCTGCGAAATTGTTAGGATGTTTATGGAAAAATAAGAATTCCTGTTTTTTAATCTTGTCACCTTGGGAATTAGAGTTACATCTTTCAATTTGGTTGCCAAATGTATCTGTCAGAAGTTTCTCCATTCTATTTTTCTCAGGCTTTTCCTTCACACACATCACTACCACCACCACCACCACACACACCTCACAGGTATGCCTTGAGTCAATTTCTACTAGCCTAATAATATAGGTGCTGACATCTTGCCCAACATGAAAGCCAGAAATCACTGGCCTTTTATACCCAATGCCCAGTGCCTTAAGCCTGCATCCCTTTCAAAGGGTCTTCCTGCAGACACTTGGCCAGGACCTTCTATTTTTGTACTTTTCCAGGGCTCCTGTGGATCCATACCTTGGCTTCTAAAGAAAAGCACAGCACAAGGACCCATTTCGTGCTTCCATTGTTGTTGTTGTTGTTGTTGTGGTGGTGGTGGTGGTGGTGAAAAGGTCAGTTCAGGACATTTTGAAAATTACACCAGAGCCTTCTCCATCAGAAGGGGAAGGCAGGAATTAACATTCCGCAGGATGGACTTGCAGGTGGGGGAGGCCTAGACCAGGTAAACACATTCTGCAGGACAGACTCTGTACCTCATTCCCCAGAGACCAATCAATTTAAACGTCACACTGTTCTGCCAATCACATTGTGCCTAGTGGCTGCTGCTCTGAAAAACTGTATAAAGACTGACCAAATGGGCTGGAGGCGGGCAGGGTTCGCCATCTCTTCTTCATGATAGGATGGCCCCAACACATTGGAACAATAATTTCCTCTTGCTTTTTGCATCAATTCCTGCTCCGTGTGCTTCACTCAGGGGGTCCCTCAATAAGCTAAGGCTCACCAGAGTCTTACAGTTGTTGTTGGTTCCCCAGTCTTCCTCCCATTTTACTTTTACCATGCACCAGTATTCCTACAAACTCTGACCAGACCCTTCCATGCCTTTCTTCCTGGGCCTCCAAGAGCAGGGTTGTCCACCTCCTACCATGCTAGTATCTGTGCACCTCTACCAGTCTGAACTATCTGGGTCTGTCAAAACCTTACAAAGTACTTGTGACCCTTCCCAGCCCTCCCTGCAGACTCAGCAGGGCAGGCAGCACCGATGACCTTTGAAATCACGTTCTTTACAAGGACAAGGAGAGAGCTGAGCTGTGTTTCCAAGGAAGCTCCTAGGTTAGCAGACGCTGCCCTGCACCGCAGCAGGCACCAGAGTTCCTGTCACCACTGGAAGAATTCTCTGGCTATGTGATCTTTGGTTCCAGCCTTTCTAGTGAGGTTCCAGATCAGCCCCATATATGCTTTTATTGCCCTCAGTGGCCCCCAGCCCTCATCTGAGTCACTTGGCAGTATTTCCAGTGGATAGCTTGGTCAGCTCAGAGGGGCTACACACATGGGTGGAAGGACACAGGTTACCTCATGGTTAATGTTTCTAAGAGAAATGGTTTCCTGAACAGTATTCTCCTCCTGCCCTACCTCCTGGCTAAAATATTAACACTCCCCAACCTCAACACTTCATCCTCACTGTCCTCTACTGCCACAGTCAACAGGCACTGGGAAAACCACATTCCTTGCCGTGCATCATTCTAGACTTTGTACAGTTCCTGGGTTTTTAAGTCACTCCTCACCCTCGATGATTCCTTCCTTGCCTTCGTCTCAGCTTCAGGGTTCATGTGTATGTCCACCCAGATGAGGGCTCTGCAGGCAGTACTTTCCTTCTGGTTCCCTTTCTCCAGCAGGGCCAACCACGGCTCACAGCAGTAGAGTCAGCAGCATCTGGCTTGGGTTGGTCTGTGCATATCTGGAATCCAAACAGTTTAAAGAGTTATGGCTCCAGGAACTGTGGATGGCAACGTTTTCTATTATTAACAGTTCCAACTTTCCCATCTGGCTGTTTTCAGAGTGAAAGCTGGAGATTACTGTCAGCATTAATTACAATCAGGTGCACTTTTCTTCTACTCCATGTTGTCCTGACTGCTTCTCACACAGCAAGAAATCCTTAAAATGCATGTGCCTTGAAATGTAGCGCATAAATCCTGCTGCTGGTGAGAGCAGCTGTCAGCCCCCTGAGCTCTTTCTGGACTTGGGTGAGCCTCCCCAAGGTCACGAACACTTCCTCAGGTGGAGAGGTCCACTGGAGTCCTTGGCGCTCCACCACAGGAAATGTCAAGAGAATTGGTAACTTTGTGAGATTTCTGGCACTTCCTGCTTCCAGTCTCACCAGAGCTACTTCGCAGCATGTTGTGTGGAATGTCTGCCTTCAGGATCCCAGCTGAATCAGAAGGCAAGGTCACAAAAACAAAACAAAACAAAACAAAACACCCCCACAAAACACATACAAACAAAAATGTTCGCTCCCGCCTTGGGCATCACAGTCCTACCTGCTTGTCGACTCTTTTCATCCAGCTTCTCCTGTATATTTCTAGTCAGTGTATGAAAATAACTCGATTTTGAAGTCACTCTTTCCCGTCATGTCCTTATATGCCTATTCACATGCTTGTTGCTATGTTCTCTGGCAATTTCTTTTTATTACTCTCATTATTTTTCTCCTCAGACTCTATGAACCTGAATCCACACAACAGGAACGTTATGCTTTTGTAAAAACATCTGAATTTAATTCTGATTCCCCATTATAGGGTTTTATTTATTCCTTTGTAATGGCTGTGATAGTAAAGGCGTGTCTCTCCCGTTGCTGAGGGACTCTGGGCAAGTTTCCTTGCTGTATTATAGATCTTCACTGTCCCCCACAAGATCTGTGTAGTGATGGCTTGTCCCCCAGATGGTAGAACATTCAAATGTTGGAGCCTAGTGAAAGATCACTAGGGATCACTTCAGAAGCAGCTTATGCCCCTATCTCCTTCTTTGATCATTGGCCACAAGGTAAGCAGTTTCCCTGCCAACAACTAATAATAGAGGCAGTTAATAGAGGACCATGATTCAAAACAACTGTTCTCTTTTAGAATTGGTAGTTCCAGTATTCTCTTGTAGTGATGGACAGGCTGCTTAAACCTGCTGAACTTATTAAGATCTGCAAACTAGAGTTGCTAGATATTCACAAAGTAGCTGAGATGGCTTAGACAAGAAATGACAAGGTTGTAGGTATGAGAGGCTGTTTGGGAGCATGTTGCATGATTTGGGCTGTTAGAAGAAGGATCAATTCTATTAATATTGTCCATAGGGATTTTTTTCTTAAAGGGAGAAGGAGAGATTACTATTGTATACTACATATATGGAAGTGGTGTGTGAACTCTATGCTTTTGATTCTGTTATCTTTACGGAAACCTGATCTTCATAGGCCTTTCCTGTTATCTGCAGCTCATGCACCTGTGTTCCATCCCCCACCTTCCTGAGGCATACCACTCACAAAATAGTGAACTTGGTGGGGCTGAGGGTAATAAGGACCATCTTGTAAGATCTACACAGGACTTGCTTCCTCAATGAGACAGAGCAGAAGAATTTATCACAACCACATTGGTTGTGCTGCTAACTCAGTCCAGGTCATGACTTGCTTGACTTCACCAGGTTGTGTTGCTTGCCGGTGTGAGTTCTGTTCTGATACCTCTTCTGCCCATTCTACCTGCCGCTGGCTGCGATACTGTGCCTCCTGCACCCCTGACACAGTGCATCTTAGCCATGGCTCTGTCGAACTACTACAGCTACCTCTCAGATGGGTTCTCCAGCTGCATTCATAATCCCGGCAGGATAAATGAAGTTTCTGACAGTTAATTTATTTGCCTGATCTATTTCAGATGTCTCTTCAGACAAAGCACTGGGTTAGTCCTGCCGGTTGTCTTGAATCGGATATTAGGTGAGAACACTTCCGGACACCAATCAATGAGGAGGGCATTAATTGTATTTGCACACAGTGAGAGAGTTCAGAAACCTTCTGAGCCTGTAATTTTTCTATTTCATTAAACTCAATGGAAGCTATTTCTGTGGATCTCCTCAGAGCTGGGGCACTCATACCTGTACTCAGAGCTGCAAAGATATCATCAGTCCCTAGAGAATAAGGGAAATACATTATGCAGATAGATGGCTTAGTCAAACACTCTCTTTTCCAGATTTTAAATAATTTTATATGAGTGGTTTTTATTTGTAAAGTTGGCAAGTCTTATTTCTTCTTGCATAGCTATAAAACTTTAGGAATTGTGTCTCCACTTGACCATCTGTCCCATGAGCTATGGAGTATGGAGTACACAAGGAATCCTCTAGGGTCAGCAGGACACACAAAAGAGGTTATTTGCTGAATAAAAATAAAATTCTGACGTGAATGTGATGTTCCCAGTATACCCATTCTTTGGGCAGCTTTTGCACTGGGGAAGCCATAGCTATCACTGGGGTGTGACTGTTAAGGGCACTCCCTAGACATCAGACCACCCAGCTGCCTTCACATGAGGGAGAGAGGCATCCCTGTACTAGTGATAAGGATGTAACATCTGGAATCAGACAGATTAATATTTCAAACTGGCCCCTGCTACTAACACTGGGATATAAAAGACCAATCGTAGGATTTCTAGTTCTCTGTCTGTGCAATGGACTTCTGAGAATTTCGAGGATTTAATACAAAAATGAATATAAAACTTGTAGGACCGTTTCAAAGCCTGGCAGACAGAACTGGCTATGTGTGTGGTATCTTTATGATGGTAGCCCAGGATGGATAAAGAGACAGGATCCACACTGGGATCTTCTGACTTTCTTTTTACTGAGGTATTAACTCTTTCTATCCTAACTACTAGAGTATAAAACTGTGAAGTGTTTGAGGCTACATGACAAATGCCTACTTTGTTACTTCAAACAGCAAGTGTCATATTTTCTGGATTTACATGGGTTATGGGAATGGGCACTGCTTAACTAGGAACCATGGTTAGAGTGTCCAAGGTTTCTTTGGCCTGTTGCCTTGTTTTGGAGTCTAGGAGAGAAACAACTTCACCTCTAGAGTCATTTCAGGCCCTGGCAGATGGTGAATCCCTTCTCATTGTGGAACTGAGGACACTTTAACAACCAACACAACTATCCCTAGCTCCTAAAAGCTGTCTGTTGTTGTTGCTGTATGGGCTTTTCTGGAATCTTGCCCACGCCCTGACTCACCAGCAAGAACGATGCTGCAACACGTTTATTGGGAGAGCTTGATTGCAGAGGCGAAGAGACCCCAAGCCCAGAACTGGTACTGCTTATATAGGCCTAGGAGAGGCATGTCTCACACCCGGATTGGTTGTGCTTGGGTTATGCTTACCACCTCATTTGCATGTCTCACATCTGATTGGTTAGCATGTTTCTCATCTGATTGGTTAACTTGTCTCTCATCTGATTGGTTAACTTGTCTCTCATCTGATTGGTTAATTTTGGTTAATTCTCAAAACCTCATCTTGGCAAAAAAAAGTTTACTGCCTATGTATGCATGGTGGCCAGCACCACCCTGCAATGGCACATGTGGCTTCCCACACTGGAAGGCTTCCCACAATGTAGCTACTTGCTTCTTAAAAAGACAGCAACATAGAAAAGGGAAACATATTGCATCAGAGGGCTTTTTTTTTTCTTTTTCTTTTCTTTTTTTTAATTAGATATTTTCTTTATTTACATTTCAAATGCTATCCCAAGAGTTCCCTATACCTTCCCCCACCCTGCTCCTCTACCCACCCACTCCCACTTCTTGGCCCTGGCATTCCTCTGTACTGAGGCATATAAAGATTGAAAGACCAAGGGGCCTCTCTTCCCAATGATGGCCGACTAGGCCATCTTCTGCTACATATGCAGCTAGAGACATGAGCTCTGAGGGTACTGGTTAGTTCATATTGTTGTTCCCCTTCAACTCCTTGGGTACTTTCTCTAGCTTCTCCATTAGGGGCCCTGTGTTCCATCCTATATATGACTGTGAGCATCCACTTCTGTATTTGCCAGGCACTGGCATAGCCTCACACAAGACAGCTATATCAGGGTCCCTTCAGCAAAATCTTGCTGGCATATGCAATAGTGTCTGGGTTTGGTGGCTGATTATGGGATGGATCCCTGGGTGGGGTAGTCTCTGCATGGTCCATCCTTTCATCTTAGCTCCAAACTTGGTCTCTGTGACTCCTTCCATGGGCGTTTTATTCCCTATTCTAAGGAGGAAAGAATTATCTACACTTTGGTCTTCCTTCTTCTTGATTTTCTTGTGTTTTGCAAATTGTATCTTGGGTATTCTAAGTTTCTGGACTAATATTCACTTATCAGTGAGTACATATCAAGTGACTTCTTTTGTGATTCGGTTACCTCACTAAGGATGATATCCTCCAGATATCATTTGCCCAAGAATTTCATAAATTCATTGTTCTTAATAGCTGAGTAGTACTCCATTGTGTAAATGTACCACATTTTCTGTATCCATTCCTCTGTTGAGGGACATCTGGGTTCTTTCCAGCTTCTGGCTATTATAAATAAGGCTGCTATGAACATAGTGGAGCATGTGTCCTTATTACCAGTTGGAACATCTTCTGCATATATGCCCAGGAGAGGTACTGCTGGATCTTCCAGTAGTACTATGTCCAATTTTCTGAGGAAAGCCAGACTGATTTTCAGAGGGGTTGTACATGTTTGCAATCCCACCAGCAATGGAGGAGTGTTCCTCTTTCTCCACATCCACGCCAGCATCTGCTGTCACCTGAATTTTTCATCTTAGCCATTCTGACTAGTGTGAGATGGAATCTCAGGGTTGTTTTGATTTTCATTTCCCTGATGTTAAGGATGTTGAACATTTTTTCAGGTGCTTCTCAGCCCTTCGGTATTCCTCACTTGAGAATTCTTTGTTTAGCTCTGTAATCCATTTTTAATGGGGTTATTTGAATTTCTGGAGTCCAGCTTCTTGAGCTCTTTATATATATTGGATATTAGTCCCCTAACAGATTTAGGATTAGTAAAACTCCTTTCCTAATCTGTTGGTGGCCTTTTTGTCTTATTGACAGTGTCTTTTGCCTTACAGAAGCTTTGCAATTTCATGAGGTCCCATTTGTCAATTCTTGATCTTACAGCACACGCCATTGCTGTTCTGTTTAGGAATTTTTCCCCAGTGTCCATATCTTCTAGGCTTTCCCCACTTTCTCCTCTATAAGTTTCAGAGTCTCTGGTTTTATGTGGAGTTCTTTGAAACACTTAGACTTGAGCTTTGTACAAAGAGATAAGAATGGATCAATTCGCATTCTTCTACATGATAACCGCCAGTTGTGCCAGCACCATTTGTTGAAAATGCTATTTTCCACTGGATGGTTTTAGCTCCCTTGTCAAAGATCAAGTGACCATACGTGTGTGGATTCATTTCTGGGTCTTCAATTATATTCCATTGATCTATCTGTCTGTCGCTGTACCAGTATCATGCAGTTTTTTTTTTTTATCACAATTGCATTAGAAGGGTTTCAATACCCTCATTTCATCATCACTTTCTCTCTCTCTCTCTCTCTCTCTCTCTCTCTCTCTATATATATATATATATATATATATATATTCTACTAGTCTGGTCAAAAGCTAGAAACAACACTCAGTGAGAGAAAAGGATAATTGGGTGACCTGGATCTCTGTTGCATCTAGGAAAGCTCTTAGAGGGTGGGACTTACAAGTAGAGTCAATTAAAGTTGTTTGTTATTTGTGCTTCATAGAGTCTGCCTGGCCCCTAACTAGCAACCTCAGCATTACTCTATATTCCTGATGAGCACTCACTCCAATCCTACTGCATCCTATTGTGATCTTACAATTCTCAAGGTCATCTAAATACCAAAAACCTAATGTAGCCAGCAAGGCTGAACTTTCATTGTTGTTGAGATGTCTAGGGAGATGCATGCGCTTCCCATCCTTTCTGAGCATCAAGAGGCCCCTCCATCTCCGGCGTATGGTTAGGTCACTTCATCATCAACATCAGCTTGAGTAATGGTCTTCTGACATTCCATCTGACTTCCTGTTCCAATCTTTCCCATTTCTGTAACTTCAGGATTATATTGGGTGTAACTGTTTAAGTCAGGATAATCTGTTTCCTTTTTGTTTGTTTGTTTGTTTGTTTGTTTGTTGTTCTTCTCTTCTTGTTTTTATTTGGTTTCATTTGGTTTGCATCAGAGTCTCACCACTTAGCCCCAGCTGGTCTGGAGCTCACTACGAAGACCAGGGTGTTCTAAAACTCAGAGATCCACCTGCCTCTGCCTTCCAAGTGCTAGAATTAATGGCACATACCACCATATCAAGTGCCTGATTTTTTTCATTTTAAGATATAAAAGCTTACGCATATTTGTGTGAGCATATGTGTCTGAGTACAGCTGAAATCAGAGGCAAGAGACCCCCTTAAGCTGGAGTTTGAGGTGGTTATTTCCTGACTATTGTGTGTGCTGAGAACCAGTCACAGGTCCTTTGCAAGAGCATAACCTGCCTTTAACTGCTCAGCTATCTCTTCAACCCCAATCTGCTTATTTGGAGATGTAGTCTTTAACAAACTGAATTCTGTTTGCAAGCTTAATTCTCCCTTGTCATGTGCTAAAACACCCACAGGTTACAGGGATTAGGATATGGTCATTGTTTGGCTATTATTCTCCATACTAAAAATCAGATGAGAACGGTCAGTCACCTCTCTTAACAAGTCTTCCTGATAATTCTGATATACATTCAATTGGAAAGCAATGATCTACACCTATAGGAATCTATAAAATAAAATTGTATAAACAATTTGTTGCTAGAAAATGTTAAGTAGAAAGTTATTATAACGATTAAACCATATTAAACAAAATATTAGAGAACCCATCAGGAGTGAATGACCAGGTTTCTAATCAGAATTTCTGAAACCTATGCTCCAACCCAAATATCAGATGCAGCAAATCCCTCCCTCCATGTCAATGCATTTGAAATACTTTAGAGAAGATGAAGTTGGAAGATAAGCTGAGGCTGCTGATACTATGCAGAGATGATGGATCACAGGAAAACACAACTCATCCAATGAATGGTGAGCTAAATCATGAAATTCTACAGGTAGAGAATATCAGAATGCTTTATAGCTAGCAATAAACACTCCCAGGATGACAGTGTGGATATGGTTATGTGAATCACAGATGCATAGGGCTCCAAACACCTATAAGTCACAAGAGGCTGCTTTGCCTGACCAAGTTATTACCAAGTAGGATACAATACATGACTTGGAGCTAACCATTGAATGCTACATATGGTCTATTGCATATTGTAGGAGCTAGTTGGTGGGGTGTGGTTTTTTTCCAGAATCTTCCCTTTCTTGTTGATTGGTTCAGAGTACTTCCTTGCTTGGAAGAATGAGAAAAGATGTACAAAGACTATAATATGTCCTAAGACCAATTCAAACTCTAGACTCTGACCATCTGTATCCAAAAAAATAAATTCATTGTTTCCATTTTCTTTTATTTTTATTTTTTTATTTATTAGGTATTTACTTCATTTACATTTCCAATGCTATCCTAAAAGTCCCCCATACCTTCACCTCCCCACTCCCCTACCCACCCACTCCCACTTCTTGGCCCTGGTGTTACCCTGTACTGAGGCATATAAAGTTTGCAAGACCAAGGGGCCTCTCTTTCCAATGATGGCCGACTAGGCCTTCTTCTGATATATATGCAGCTAGAGACATGAGCTCTGGGGGGTACTGGCTAGTACATATTGTTGTTCCACCTATAGGGTTGCAGACCCCTTTAGCTCCTTGGGTCCTTTCTCTAGCTCCTCCATTGGGGGCCCTGTGATCCATCCAATAGCTGACTGTGAGCATCCACTTCTGTGTTTGCTAGGCATAGCCTCACAAGAGACAGCCAAGATACAAGATACAATTTGCAAAACACATGAAACTCAAGAAGAACGAAGACCAAAGTGTGGACACTTTGCCCCTTCTTAGAATTGGGAACAAAACACCCATGGAAGGGGTTACAGAGACAAAGTTTGGAGCTGAGACGAAAGGATGAACCATCTAAAGACTGCCGTACTCAGGGATCCATCCCATAATCAGCCTCCAAACGCTGACACCATTGCATACACTAGCAAGATTTTGCTGAAAGGACCCTGATATAGCTGTCTCTTGTTTCCATTTTCTATTGAAGACTTAAGACAGTGGATTAAGGAAGAAGACATAAACAGTAGCTGCATCAGTGCCAACAGCGCCACCAGGATAGCTTATTACCCTATAGATTCCTTGACTTTATCCCAGATAGTTGACCTAGGAGATGAAAGACTGTTTCTTACAGTGCTCAGAAACAAGAGGGAGAAATTAATAAACAAATTGATAAAACAGTAATACATCTCAAATTCACTTTTTTCTGAAGTTCAACCCAGAGAAGCAAAAGGGATTAGATAAATTAAGATCACTGAGATGGCGAGGAAGAAAAGCATGGTCCCAAATTCCTCACCCATATTTCTAGCTAAGAGCTTATAGACCCATACTCACATAGTACATTTAGCCTAAACAACTGAGTGGATTCTCATCCTGTGGTAGGATGAAGTGGGCCTGCATTGTGTGGCTGTGAAATGCGGTTCTGAAACTATTTTTTAATTTTAAATCATTGTAAAAAGTATATTATTAAATCATGTTACAATCATCATTGAAAATGGTACTATAGTTGAAATAAAAACCTATAATACTCATATGTATGTAACATATGTTTGTAGTGAAGTTAGAAGTTTTTACCACCAAATTTTTACTTTGGCATATATTTCTTCTTTTAAATACATAGTCCACTTTAGTTGGGGTCCATGTAATGACTGGCTCATCCTAAAGGACTCGATAAGTACCACATAATTATGGTTATCCTATTTAGTGGTGCACTATAAACCATCAATTAGTGAAAATGCTTGGGAACAGAGTGCTTTTTCCAGTCCATTGAATTTACTGGCACATTCCAGCTCCACTGGCAAATTCTTTCTTCTCACGCTTGTAAGGAATCTGTCAAAGAAGCATTACTCCACATTACAGTGTGTTAACAATTAACATTTGATAGTCACAGACGATCACTCCCTTTGTCCCTCCTTTTCTATCAGTCTAAACATTGGTTCTTAGGCACTGGGTATTCAGGATGAATTATTACTTCAAGCATACAAAGTGTAATTTGCTTTTTCCCTAACACTGAAGTGCAATAAAATACCTCAGCTTACTGGAAGTCTTCATTAACTGGGTACCTTTAACATATATTACTATAATCACGTTTACAGATCAAAATTGCAAAACATACATTTTATCTTTCAACAACAAATAAACAAGTAAAGACTCTATGTCTTATAAACTTAAGCAGGCACCTCTATGGAGGTGAGTCTCATTCCTCAAGATTTTATAGTCAGAACTATAATTATAGCCATGAGAATGGGAGCCTCAGCCTAAGATAGGTGTTTTCCCTCTTTTCAGATACTTATCTTAATATGCTGCACAGTTGAGTCTATAAAATGGGGTGGGAATTTCACTAGGGCAGATATGAGTTGGACCATGAAAGGTACCCAGGTCTGTGTTTGCACTGTATCTGTGTGAGCCCTCAATGAATCTTCTAGAAATATAATCAGGGATCTCTGTCTCCATAATGTATGACCATGGACATGTTTATGCATATGTACACTTTTAAAACAGTGAATGAATAGTTATAGGGAATTATAAAATATGTATTTCATGCTTTGACCTCTACTATCAGACACTCAAGGGATTTGAAGTCAATTGCAAAATGAGTCTGTGTCTTCAGAGACATTAGTTTCCTGGTTAAGGAAAATGGGTACCTGTGAAATTCACAAAGACCAGTTTACTGCTGAAACTCTCCAGTACCTTGCTCATCCATTTCCTGAAACAGAACAAAAGTTTTCTCACAGCCCCTGTAGCTAATCTGTAAGAGTCGTGTTTTGAAATATAGTCTGAACATCAGAGCTAGAGCCCCTTCTTACCTTGAATAAACCTCCAATTCCCTGAATTTCCATGCATCTGTCCATGGAAGATAGGCTCAGACCCTTTTGGACCACAACCCCCTGGCTCCCTAGCCTTCTTCAAACTGGTCCTTACAACTTTTACTGAAACTATCAGATAATAACCTTCTCAAATATTGTATCTTTCTCCTGCAAGATTTTCAGTGACTTATTACATTAAAGTATCATTTGTCAAGTGTGGCCCGTGGACACCAACATGGCCCTCCACATTGATGGTGGCATAGAGCAGAAATTATCAACATACCATCAGGCTGCAGCATGGACCACAAACATCAGCAAGACTTCTAGCAGGAGCACAAGCCACACACAACAACTTGGTCGCGGGAGGTAACACAGGCCTGGGACAACATGGCCTGGACACCATGTGGAGGTCCATGATCAGGGCTGCTATAGGAAACCATGCAGACCATATTGATGTCTAAGGTGCATGGTAGGGTCATGTTGACTTCCATAGTCCTTGCTGCCACTGGAGATCACAATGACTTCCATAGTCCTTGATGCCACTGGAGACTGTGAGGATATCAGTTATCGAGGCAGCCATAGGAAGCCATGTGGAAGCCCATGGTCTGGGTCACACCTAGCTGTTATGGACAGGGAAGCTTCCATTGCAATGGTATCAATGACCCAAAGTTGAGCATGGGAGACATTGAAGGCTTGTGCAAAAAACCCCTCCCACAACCAAAAAAAAAAAAATTCAGAAAAGAAATAGTTTACATATGAAGACATATGTTTACATATGAAGAGAGTCCTTAAAGATTGTCCTTAAAGATTGTGATAAAAACATTCTTTTCCCTCCTAAGTGGGACTGAGGCTTCCTCACTTGGGCCCTTCAGCATGTTGACTTTTTATTTTATTTTATTTTATTTCATTTTATTTTATTTTTGGCTAATCTCCACTTACTGGTGAGTACATATCAGGCATATCCTTTTGGTACTGAGTTACCTCATTCAGGATGATATTTTCTAGTTCCATCCATTTGTCTGCAAAACTCAGGATGTCCTCATTCTTAATAGCTGAGTAGTATTCCATTGTGTAAATGAACCTCATTTTCTGTATCCATTCTTCATCATGGTATATCTGGGCTGTTTCCAGCTTCTGGCTATAACAAACAAGGCCGCTATGAACATAGTGGAACATGTGTCCCTGTGGCATGGTGGGACGTCTTTTGGGTATATTCCCAAGAGTGGCACAGCTGGGATGCCTCAGTCCAATTTGGGAGGAAGAAGAAAGCAACCACAAGGGGAGAGGAAGAGAGGGACATGAGAGGGAGAAGGGATGTGGGCATAGGGGAACATGATCTGGTATTGGGTGGGGGAAAGGACTGAAGTCCTGAGGACCAACAGGAAGAATGGAAACAGGCAAACTCAGAAGGAAGGAAGTTAGGGGACCCTCCATAACGTACCAGAGACCTAGGAGGTGAGAGACTCTCAGGACTCAAAGGGAGGGAACTAAGATGAAATGCCCTATATTGGGGGAAGGGAACTTGTAGAACCCACCTCCAACAGAAAGTGAGGGATGGGGTTGCCATCCCACAGTCAAAACTCTGACCCAGAATTGTTTCTGCCTGAAAGAACTACAGGGATGGAAATGTAGAGGAGCCTGAGGAAAAGAAGGTCTAGCAACAGGCCTAAAGGGGGATCTAGCTCAAGGGGAGGGCCCAAGGACTAACACTACTACTGAGGCTATGGAGTGCTCACAAAAAGGGACCTATTATGACTGCCCTCCAAAAGACCCAACAAGCAGCTGAAAAAGTCAGATGCAGGTATTTGCACCCAATCAATGGACAGAAGTTGCTGATCTCTGTGGTTGAATTAGAGAAAAGCTGAAAGAACCTAGGAGGAGGGTGATCCTGTAGGAGGACCAGCAGTCTCAACTAACCTGTTCCCCCAATATCTCTCAAACACTGGACCACCAAACAGGCAGCATACACCAGCTGATATGAGGTCCCCAACACATATACAGCAGTGAACTCCCGGGTCTGGGTTTAGTCAGAGAAGATGCACCTAACCTTCAAGAGACTGGAGGCCCCAGGTTGTTTAGAGGTCTGGGGGTGTAGGGGTGGGGACATCATGGTGAAGACAGGGGATGGGGAGGAGGAATAGAATGTGGTATAGTCAGAGGGTGGACAGGGAGGGGAATAAAATCTGGAGTTTAAAATAAATAAATAAATAAATAAATAAAAATATTTTTACAAATTGTGATAAAAATGTTCAAGTGTTGTTCTTTTTACAGTTGACAACTTCTACTGAGGGTAGGGCAAATAGACTCAGTTATCTTTAAGGGGATAGTCACTGGGCATTTGACCATACTCCAATGAGTATATGAGGAGCACAAAATGTTGGGGGGAGGGCAGGAAGGGCATAGAGTGGAAAGGTGGACCTGGGAGAAATAATAAGTGAGTGTAATGAGCTTGCATTGTGTGAAACTTGCAAGTAATCAATAGAAATATTATTTTGAATAAAAATGTCTCATCTCTTTGCAACCGAAACCGTTACAGAAACCTAAAACCAGTCAAGATGTAGAGATGTAAAGCCCAATCCCACCTGATACATAGGCGATGTAACTCTTGCACCTAAGGCTCAAGAAACACTGAGGAAGTGGGGGGTGGAAAGAGTGTAAGAGCCAGAGGAAAGGGGAGTATTCTGTGAGACTATGTCTCCTAGTAATGTCAGAAGCCACACCCATAAAGGCTCATCAACATTACTACCCAAACATGAGTTGAACAAGGTTGATACCAACCGAGATGCTAATGTGGACAGGGAGTATCTGTGGGATTGCAAACCTACACACACACAAAGCAAATAAGGAATGCTGAGAACAGGTATGGCTCCATAGATTCATGTATTCAAATGCTTGGCCCATGGGGAATGGCACTATTAGAAGGTGTAGCCTTGTTGGAGTAGGTGAGGCCTTGTTGGAGGAAGTGTATCACTGTGGGTTGGGCTTTGAGGCCTCCTCTGCTCAAGATCGTCCTGGTATGGAATTCCAGTTTCCTACTGTTGCCTTGGGATCAAAATATAGAATTATTAGTTCCTCCAGCACCAAGTTTGCCTGCACAATGCCATACTTCCCACCATGATGATGATGGATAGAACTGTAAGCCACTACAGTTCAGTTGTAACTACAGTTCACTGCAACAGGAATAGTAGCTATTACAATATCAAAAGTGAGCCCCAATGAAATGTTTTCCTTTGTAAGCATTTCCTTGGCTGTGGTGTCTCTTCACAGCAATAAAGAACTAACTAAAACATAGTCATCCTCAGGGAAGAATGGTCAGCCCTCAAAACATACATGTGAATAACATTATACAGACTGTATACTTTGTATTTATATGTTTATATATGTAATATGGTCTCCTGCAACATGGTCTCCTGTGGCAGCTCTGATCATGTGATCATGGACCTCCACATGATGTCCAGATGTTTCATATATATATATATATATGTATGTATGTGTGTGTGTGCGTTTGTGTGTGTGTGTAAAACAAGAACTAATGAAAAAGAGGCCAAGAATTTGGAAGAGAAAAAAAGGAGGGATATATGGAGGGAACGATGAAATTATAGAATTGCACTATAGTCTCAAATATATAATTTTATTTTAAAAATAGGAAAAAATGTCATTTTTCTACACTCTATATTTGCCTGCCCTCCCATTTTGTCCATCAAAATTACTGACCAACTTTACTCTTCCACTGTTTCTTCACTAAACTCAGACTTTGTACCTAAATGTGTATGTGAATGTTTAGGAATCTGTTTCCGGTGGGGGTGGGGGACCTCAAGTCATTTTCACTTACCTTTGTGTCCATAGTGCCTAATGAAACATATAAAATTTCACTAAGCACCTGCTGAGAAGGAACCAGTACAAGACAGAACAATGTGACATAGACTTCGATGTAAACTACATCTGCCTTAAATAATACTGTTAGCAACAAAGACCTTCAGGAAATTTGTTCATGAAACAAGGTTATCTGCTCTGTTCTGTGTGTTTTAGAGTGTTCTTGAGAGTGCACAGCTCTGAAAGAAGACTAACCCTTCTCCCAATTTTTTAGCTTCTCTTTCTACCAGTTTTTGTATGTGTGTATGATATGACTTGGTCTATTTAAACTCTGTTGATCAATGTCTTCTCATATGCAAAACAAGAAAAAGTACCTGTCTTTTGTTTTTGCTTTTTAAACAGTTAAGCAAGGAAGGAAATTAGAGCAGACACCAGAGCACAATAAATATTATCTATGTGCCAGCTGTTCTTAAGGCCAGGTGATGGACAACTGGATTGGATTGCTATGTTGGAAAAAACAATTTAATCAGCTGCTGGGGCTGGGTGTCAATGTCATTACATACACAGTCGTGGAGTCAAATAACAGACTACAGAGGTCAGGTAAAGGGTCTGGTGGTCTATATAGATTATGACAGGATCCAAAATTATAGAACATAAGCCTCTGGTCATGTCTGTGAGAGAGTGCCTTAGTTAAGTTAATGTGGGTGGTAATATCCTGTGAACTGAAGTCTAGACTGAAAAAGAATGAGACAGTAAGCTGAACACCAGTATTTACCAGTCTTCCATATTCACAGTGAATGCTCTATGATAAGCTGCTTCAAAATCATCCAGCCACAATTTTCCCACCTGAAACCATGAGACAAAAACAAACATTTTCTCTATGAAGTTGTTTTGGTTTTGTTTTGTTGTTGTTTTACTCTACAACCGGAATAGTAGCTAACTCAATGTCACAAATAAGATCCTGTAAGATCCTCCCTGGTAATGGTTTGGTGGTAGATGTTATTATATCAGTCAAGGGCAGAGCCAATGTTAGTCCTTTGTTCATCCTAGCTTGATTTCTGGCTTGGTAGACAAAGCTGTTTTATGTCTAGAATTCATAAAATCAAAGCAAAGCAAATCCATACATCACAGAGAGTAAGAAGGAAAACAGAGAGAGATACTTAAGGACGTCCATGTCACCTTCAGTCCTGCACTGCATAACACAGATGACTACATTGGCAGGCTCAGTGTCATTGTCTGTGGTTTATATTACCACAAGAGAACATTTGGATGTCCCTGGTTTGGGTAGCCATCTGGGACCACACAGATTTCCAGGGACTGTGCATCACTGGCTTCATGCACCTCAATGTCTGTAGTGTTCTGGAAAGCTGGCCCTGCCTCTTCTTGGCAGTAGCATTGAGGAGAGTAGGCTCTGTGCCTTGCCTAGGGAGCACAGTGCAGGTGTCTTGGGTGCCAGGGTGGGGAGAAGGGGCTTAGAGGAGGGGGAGGTAGGGTGACAGGGGTAGTGAGCCAGCCACAGGGACATGAGTGTAGAAGAGTTGACCCTGCCATTCATCTGCCATGGAGTGGCACAGAAACGGAGGTGATGGCCCCTACCCCCACCTCTTACCACCTTCAGCAGTCAGAAAAGCTGCCCATAGGATCCTGAGCATAGGGGAACTATCCCTGCCCCTCACCAGCTGCAATATACAGCAGAACAGTCTCTCTATCTCACCTGGACAGCACAGCACAGCTGACAGTGGTGAACAGGGGAACAGTTGAGGCAGCCCCGTGTGTGAGAGCAGGGGAGAGCTGGCCCTGCCATTCATCTGCCGTAAGGTGGCATGGATATGAAGGTGATGTCTCCGTCCGACCTGCATCTGGCCTCTAACTACCTGCTACAGTTGGCAGAGCAGACCCTGTACCTTTCCTGGGCAACACAGTAGAGTTGGCCTTGATGGCAATGGCATGGGTGAGCCAGCCAAGAGAGTGTGAGAAGGGGAGAGCTGGCCCAGTCCCTCACTGGCTGCAGCACATGGGAGAATGGGGCTCACATCTTGACTGGGCAGCTTAGTGGAGCTGCCTCTGGAAGTACGGGTGTGGGCGAACTCACCCTGAGGATCTGAGAGCAGGAGAGCTGACCCTGCCTCCTGCTGATAGAGGCACTGGATAACCTAGCTGGAGTAGTGCTGGGAGAGCTTGCCCTGGCAATGCGAATAAGAAAGAACAGATAAGATGACCAACCAGCTCAGCCTCCACTCAAGGCCAGATCCATAGCTCTGAGTTGACCCACTCCAAAATCTATATCATCTGCAAATAGCTGGGATGCATGAAAAGGCCAGTCCTGCTGTTCCAAAGCTGCAGGATTTCCGTGACCCAGGGCAACAACAGGATGACCTGAGGAGTCCTAATGAGGATTCAATATTGAGGGTATCACAGAAGCCAGCGATTTGGAACCAAACCAATGACTCGTTGCAATGAACATGCAAGTGAAGATGTTTGGACAGAGGGATAAACTGTGGGACACACTGTGACATACCACAGCTTATGCATTGCATTTTTTGTTGTTCCTGTGTGTGTGTGTGTGTGTGTGTGTGTGTGTGTGTGTGTGTGTGTGTGTTATTTTATTTATTTTGCAGGGGAGGTTGAGGGGGTAAAGAATGGATAAAGAAGATGAGCAGGACTGATATGCACGATGTGAAACTCACGGAGACTCAATCAAAAGTTCATTAAATAAATCCTGTAAACTAAAAAAGAAATCAATTCTGGGATAATATAATGCCTTTTTTTCTTAGTAAGTCTTTTTATTTGGCTTATATTTAAAATCTTAAGGTAATCAATTATCTTCTACTCTTTCTAAATGTTCATTCTACTTTATTTCATAGTTTTATACTTTAGTTAGTATATAAGGTCACTGTTCACCTTTCTTTTTAATATTTTATGTAAATAAAGCTTAATGTCCTACTATTGAGCATCAAAAGTTATTCAAAGTTGAAATAGAATTTAGTGGGATTTTCAGTAAAATATGTATGTTTTCAGAATCTTTTTAATAGAAGTGTACTGGGTTTTTTTTGTTGTTGTTGTTATATTCATTTCCAAAACTGTGAAATCTGGATATATTTTCAGACCATTTTCAGAACTTCTGGGAAATTTCTCAATTACCTATTTATTCTTCAGTGAGTGTTTTTGCATAAGAGTATTAGTTCAAATGTATATTGATATATATAAAGTAGAGATATTGAATGCAAGAGGTTTATGCTTAGATATCATTTGTGTTTTCTCAGTGGTGCTATAAACTTAATCCTTCCCTCACAAGTCACAATATGACCCCTTTGCTGGTTGTTCTCTTATTTTGGTTTTGTAGTATAAGACAAGCAATTTGATAATGAATATGATATTAAATATTCTGACTTTCTTCACTTATCACAAAGAGCATTTCATAAATTATAAATTCATGTCATTATTCTAACACTTCTGTACCATGCTCTCAATTACCATTTTTTATCTTGCCTTCTGTGTAAGTCATACTATTGTGTATTAAGGAGTCTTAGCTATACCTGGTACAGAAGAGCACTGACACTATGTGAAGATTATCATCCCTCTCTCTGTTAATAATAATAATCTTAGGGAGGAAATTGACATTTCTAGATGTTCTATGATTGCAAAATAATAATCATAGCAATGCCCATATTATCCTGAGAAATATAATGATCATTCATTAACACAGTGACTCATAATTTCAAATTTTATCATTTATGTTTAATTTTGAAATTGATGAAAATTATTATTTCCAATAAGTAAGAATGCAAGAAACTTCAGAACTCAGGGGATTAAGGTGGAAATAAGAAATATAATATGAAGAAATTTTGCTTGAGATTTGTTTAAAGAATTAATTGAAAACAAAGTTAAAAATTGCAAAACATTTAACCACTCATCTTTCTGAGCTCTAACATAGAGATGACATTTCTAGATTGTTGAAAGTATCCTTACATGTCCTACAGCTTCCTCCCATAATTCCTTCAGAAATATGCTACCAAATAATGAAGGACACAAAGCCCCAAGTTGATATCTCATGTAACCAAATCCTACTTCCAGTACCAGGGATGGATCACATCTAATGGAGCTCTTGGCCAGTGGGGTCCCATAGGGACCACCAAATGTCCCAAGGCTATTGGTAGCTCTCCAAAGGTAAGGCCGTATTATTGATGATTCCACACAACTCATTGGATGTGGTGAAGTTGAGCTGGTACCTATCTATAGCCTTCACTCCTACTGGAGTGCTGGGATGTAATCTGTATATTACCAAAAGAAAAAGTTAAACACCACCCAGCTACAAATTCTTTGATCTACAAGACCTGTCTACAAGATGTGCTGGTGCACAAAGCGTGGGGAGTAAACAATCAATATTTGATTTGAGTTAAGGTCCTCTCCATGAGATCCCTCTCATATACAATAAGCTGGAGTGGCCATGACCCTGAGACTAGATAGGTCAGAAATATAAAGGAAAACTAAATGCTATTGGTCCACTAATGTAGCAATAAAATTTCTAAGCCATTTGCGATTCCTCTATTGTGAATCTCAGTTTAGTTCTATACCCCTTATTTGATTGGGTTGTTTGGTTTTTTGGTGGTTAGCTTCTTGAATTCTTTATATATTTTGGATACTAGCATTCTATCAGATGTGGGGTTAGTGAAGTTTTTTTCCCCAATCTATAGGTGGCTGATTTGTCTTATTGACTATGTCCTTTGGCTTACAGAAGCTTTCCAATTTCATGAGGTCCCATTTATCAATTCTTGATCTTAGAGGCTGCGCCATTGGAGATCTGTTTAGAAAATTCCCCCCTGTGCAAATGAATTCAAGGCTCTTTCCCACTTTCTCTTCTATTAGATTCAGTGTATTTGGTTTTATGTTGAGGTCCTTGATCCACTTGGACTTGAGCTTTGTGCAAGGTGAGAAATATGGGTCTATTTTCATTTTTCTACATACCAACTGCCAGTACCAGTTGTTGAATATGCTTTCTTTTTTCGTTGTATATGTTTGGCTTCTTTGTCAAACATCAAGTGCCTGGAAGAGTGTGTTTTATTTCTGGGTCTTCAATTCTATTCCATTGATCAACTTGTCTGTGTATGTACCAATACCATGCAGTTTTTATCACTATTGCTCTGTAGTAAAACTTGAGGTCAAGGAATGTGATTTCCCCCAGTCTTTTTGTTGTTGTTGTTGTTGTTGTTGTTGTTGTTGTTGTTAAGAATTGTTCTCTCTATTCTGGTTTTTTTGCCTTTCCAGATGAATTTGAGAATTGCTTTTTCCATATTTTTGAAGAATTGTGTGGGATTTTTTTATGGGAATTGCTTTGAATCTATAGATTGCCTTTAGAAGGATGGCCATTTTTACTATGCTAATTCTGCCAATACATGAGCATAAAAGATCTCCATTTTTCTGAAATCTTCTTCACTTTCTTTCTTGGGAGACTTGGAGTTATTGTCATACAGGTCTTTCACTTGTTTGGTTAGAGTTGTCCCAAGATATTTTATGTTGTTTGTGGCTATTGTGAAGGGAGATGATTCTCTAATTTATTTCTCAGCCTGCTTATCATTTGTATAAAGTAAGTCTCCTGATTTATTTGAGTTAATTTTATATCTAGCCACTTTGCTGAAGTTTTCAGCTGTAGAAGTTCTCTAGTAGAGTTTTTGGGATCACTTATGTACACTATCATATCATCTCTAAATAGTGATACCTTTATTTCTTCTTTGTCAATTTATATCTCCTTGATCTCTTTTTGTTGTCTTATTGTTTTAGCTAGCACTTTGAGTTCTATATTGAATAGATATAGGGAGAGTGGGCATCCTTGTCTTGTCCCCAGTTTTAGTGGGATTTTTTCAAGTATCTCTCCATTTAATTTGATATTGGCTGTGGATTTGCTGTATATTGCTTTTATTATGTTTAGGTATGGCCTTGACCTCCTGTCCTTAATGGCTGGCAAACACTGAAAGAAATGTTCAAAGTGCTTAGTGATCAGAGAATGCAAACCAAAGTGACCCTGAGATTCCACCTTACACCAATGAGAATGACTAAGATCAAAACCTCAGGGGACAGCACATGTTGGCAAGAATGTGGAGAAAGAGGAACACTCCTCCATTGCTGGTGGGATTGCAAACTGGAACAATCACCCTAGAAATCAATCTGGAGGTCCCTCAGAATATTGGAAATAGATCTACCTGAAGACCCATTTTTGGGCATATACCCAAAAGATGCCCTACCATACCACAGGCGCACATGTTCCACTATGTCCATAGAGGCATTGTTTGTGATAGCTAGAAACTAGAAACAATCCAGATGTCCCATGGTAGAAGAATGGATACAGAAAATGTGGTTCATTTACACAATGGAATACTACTCTGCTATTAGAAATGTGGACATCCTGAGTTTTACAGGCAAATAGATGGAACTATAAAATATCATCCTGAGTGAGGTAACTCAGACCCAAAAGGACATGCATGTTATATACTCACTAATAAGTGAATATTAGCAAAAAAAAAAAAAAAGTAGAGAATACCCAAGATACAGTCCACAGAACTCAAAGAGGTCAAGAAACTGAAGGGCCCAAGTAAAGATACCTCAGCCCCTCTTGGATGGGAGAAGAAAGCAATCAAGCAATCACAAGGGGAATGAAAGGAGGGAAAGTGGATGGGATGGGGCTGAGGGGAATGTAATGTGTTATTGGGTGGTAGAGGGTGGGGATGGACTGAATCCCTCAGGGCCATCAGAAAGAATGGAAACAGGTAATCTCAGGATGTAAGAGGTTGAGGGGACCTTCTATAATGTACCAGAAAACTGGGAGGTGAGAGACTCTCAGGAATCAAAAGGAGGGAGGGAACTTGGACAAGACGCCCTACAGTGGGGGAAGAGAACTTGTAGAGCACACTTTCAACAGAAAGACAGGGCATCAAGAGAAAAATGGGGTTGACATCTCACAGTCAAAACTCTGACCCATAATTGTTCCTGCCTGAAAGAACTACAAGGATGGAAATGTAGAGGAGCCTAAGGAAAAGAAGGTCCAGCAACAGACCCAAAGTGGGATCCAGCTCAAGTGAAGGGCCCAAGGACTAACACTACTATTGAGGCTATGGAGTGCTCACAAAAAGGGACCTATCATGACTGCCCTCCAAAAGACCAAAGAAACAACTGAAAGAGTCAGATGAAGAGAGTTACATCGAACCAATGGACAGAAGCTGCTGATCTCTGTGGTTGAATTAGGGAAAAGCTGAAAGAAGCTAAGGAGGAGGGAGACCCAGCAGTCTCAACTAACCTGGACCCCCTAGATCTTTCAGACACTGGACCACCAAACAGGCCCCCAACATATATAAGCAGAGGACTGCTAGGCTTGGGTTTAGTCAAAGAAGATGCATCTAACCCTCAAGAGACTGGAGGCCTCAGTGAGTTTAGAGGTCTGGGAGGGTAGGGAGTGGGGGAATGGTGGTAGGGGTTGGGACATCCTCATGGACACAGGGGGTGGGGAGGAGATATGGGATGTGGAACAGTTAGAGGATCGACAGGGAGGGGAATAAAATCTGGAGTTTTAAATAAATAAATAATAAATAAATAAATAAAATATAGTAATAAAATTACTGCTATACTTATAGTAGTATGTTGCTCAGTCATTATCAGAGAAGCTTCCTCCTACAGCAGATGACATCAAATACAGAGAGCTACAGCCAGACAATATGCAAAGAAAGAGAGACCTTGGAATGCTCAACTCAAAAATAGATGTCTCCATAAAATCCCTCCTCTAAGTGATAGGGAATTCTGTAGAAGAGGAGGCAGAAACTATGTAAAAGCCAGAGGGGTTGGAGGACACTATGGAATCAAGGTTTTGTAGATACAATAGGGCTGGTGCACATTTGATATAATAGGGCTGGTGCACAGAGACTGAAATAGCATGCACAGGTCCAGCATGGTTCTACACTAAATGGGGTCCTAGAGCTTAAAGGAGAAGTGGACATATGCCCCCCTCCTGAACCCAGAAACTATTTCTAATTGATAGTCACATTTAAATGAAAAATTTGTTTTCTCCAAGTAAGTCTCACAAGGGAAACAAACAATTCTTAAGTGTAGGACTCATGCCTAGCAGTAGTTGGCCAACATAAAATGAACCCACTGGCATTTTTGGAGGTTCTTATTTTCATGATTTTATCAGGGCATTTTAATTTTGTACCTTTCATGTCCTTTGCATTTATACTATGACTTCTAGTTTGGATTTTTGTCAGGCTACTCTGTGTGTGAATCTGTGTGTCCCTGAATCTATGATTTTCTTGTGCCACTGCCTCCTCCTCCTCCTCCTCCTCCTCCTCCTCCTCCTCCTCCTCCTCCTCCTCCTTCTCTCTTTATGGCTGTTAGCTTGATGCTTTGTGGGACTAGCAGCGGGAATAGGTGTACCTTTAACTCTTTTGCCTGCTCATGGTACTTTTTTCCTGTACTGGGTTCCATTATCCAGCCTCAATATGAGAGTGTTTGCCTCATCTTAATATAACTTGTTTTCTCTTGTTTGGCTGTCATATATTAGAGGCCTACTCTTTTCTGAAGAAGAAATGGAGGGTAATAGATCTGGGGAAGAGGAGAGCTGTAGAGGGGCTAAAAGGAGTGGAGGAGGGGGAAACTGTGGTCAGGATATCTTATATGAGAGATGAATGTATGTTTTTTTTTAAAAAAAAAACCTACAAAAAAACACAAAGAAAAAAGAAAGAAAATAAATTCTTTTCTCATACAATATATTCAGATTTCAGTTTCTCCTCCATATACTCCTCCAAGATTCTCCCCACTTCAACAACCCATCATATCCACTGTTCTGTGTCTCTCAGCAGAAAAGAACAAGCTTCTCTAGAGACTTTGAAGCAATGACTTATTTCAATGAGCATTCACAAGTGAAGATATGTGGACAAAGGGATACATTGTGGGACACACTGTGACACACTACAGCTTCCACAATGAGATATTTCCCATGCTTTGTTTTGTTTTGTTTGTGCATGAGCATACATATGTGTGTGTGTGTGTGTGTGCATGCACATATGTGTGTGTGCATATGTGTATATATGTGTGTTTTATTTTGGGAGGAATGTTGCAAGGGCAAGGGACAAATATGAGGAGAATGGAAAATGATCAAAACGGGGGTACATCATATGAAACACAAAAAATCAATAAAACATTTTTAAAAACTGGATTCTAATATATATCAATGAATCATAGCAAAATAAAATATAATAAGATAAAACAAAAGCTAGCACATCCAAGCCCTCAGCTTCTGTAGAGCAAAGGACACTGCTATTCAAAGAAGCATCCTAAATAATGGATTTTTTTTTTACCTGTTCCACATCCAACAGATGACTAATATTCAACATATGTAAAAAACTCAAGAAACTAGATATCAAAATTCCAAATAATCCAATTAAATAATGGGGTACAATTTTAAACAGAATTCTCAATAGAGAAATCTTAAATGGCTGAGGAACACTAAAAGAAATGTTCCACATCTTTAACCATCAGGGAAATCCAAATCAAAACTACTATGTGATTACATTTTACACCTGTCAGAATGACTAAGATGAATAGCACAAGTGACAGTTCCTGCTGGTGAAAATGTGGGACAAGTAGAACACTGCTCCCTTGCTGGTAGGAATACAAACTTGTACACAGCCATTATGGAAATTAATATGGCATTTCCTCAGAAAACTGGGAATCACTCTACCTCAAGATTCAGCTATATCAGCTTAGGGCATATAGCCAAAAGATGCTTCATCCCACTATGATGACATTTGCTCATGTTCATTGGTGCTCTATTCATAATTTCAAGGAACTAGAAACAACCTAGATTGTTCTTCCTCAACAGAAGAATGGATAAAGAAAGTGTGGTACAGGGTCGCCATCTTGGTTCCGGGACTCAGCAGAACTTAGGAAATTAGTCCGAACAGGTTAGAGGGTGCGCCAGAGAACCAGACAGCTTCTGGGACAGGCGGAAGCACAGAGCCGCTGAGGCAGCACCCTTGGCGGGCCACAGACAGCTGGCCACCGTCTGGACCAGAGGACAGGTGTCCACCTGGCTCGGGAGGCAGCCTCAGCCTCAGCAACAGCGGTCGCCATCTTGGTTCCGGGACTCCGCCAAACTTAGGAATTTAGTCTGCACAGGTGAGAGTCTGCACCACAGAAGCTGACAGCTTCTGGGAACTGCCAAAGCAACACAGCTTCTGAGAAAGGCCCTGTTTTGGGGCTTCTTCTTCGACCAGGAGGAGGTCCAAAAACAAGATATCTGCGCACCTTCCCTGTAAGAGAGCTTGCCAGCAGAGAGTGCTCTGAGCACTGAAACTCAGAGGAGAGAATCTGTCTCCCAGGTCTGCTGGGAGACGGTAACAGAATCACCAGAAGAACAATCTCTAAACAGAGTCAACTATAACAACTAATTCCAGAGATTACCAGATGGCAAAAGGTAAATGTAGGAATCTTACTAACAGAAACCAAGACCACTCACCATCATCAGAACCCAGCACTCCCACTTCGCCCAGTCCAGGGCACCCCAACACACCCGAAAAGCTAGACCTGGATTTAAAAGCATATCTCATGATGATGGTAGAGGACATCAAGAAGGACTTTAATAACTCACTTAAAGAAATACAGGAGAACACTACTAAAGAGTTACAAGTCCTTAAAGAAAAACAGGAAAACACAATCAAACAGGTAGAAGTCCTTACAGAAAAAGAGGAAAAGACATACAAACAGGTGATGGAAATGAACAAAACCATACTAGACCTAAAAAGGGAAGTAGACACAATAAAGAAAACTCAAAGTGAGGCAACACTGGAGATAGAAACCCTAGGAAAGAAATCTGGAACCATAGATTTGAGCATCAGCAACAGAATACAAGAGATGGAAGAGAGAATCTCAGGTGCAGAAGATTCCATAGAGAACATCAGCACAACAATCAAAGAAAATGCAAAATGCAAAAAGATCCTAACTCAAAATATCCAGGAAATCCAGGACACAATGAGAAGACCAAACCTACGGATATAGGAGTGGATGAGAATGAAGATTTTCAACTCAAAGGACCAGCAAACATCTTCAACAAAATTATTGAAGAATACTTCCCAAATATAAAGAAAGAGATGCATATGAACATACAAGAAGCCTACAGAACTCCAAATAGACTGGACCAGAAAAGAAATTCCTCCCGACACATAATAATCAGAACAACAAATGCACTAAATAAAGATAGAATACTAAAAGCAGTAAGGGAAAAAGGTCAAGTAACATATAAAGGCAAGCCTATCAGAATTACACCAGATTTTTCACCAGAGACTATGAAAGCCAGAAGAGCCTGGACAGATGTTATACAGACACTAAGAGAACACAAATTCCAGCCAAGGCTACTATACCCAGCCAAACTCTCAATTACCATAGATGGAGAAACCAAAGTATTCCACGACAAAACTAAATTCACCCATTATCTCTCCACGAATCCAGCCCTTCAAAGGATAATAACAGAAAAAAACCAATACAAGAATGGGAACAACGCCCTAGAAAAAACAAGAAGGTAATTCCTCAACAAACCTAAAAGAAGACAGCCACAAGAACAGAATGCCAACTTTAACAACAAAAATAACAGGAAGCAACAATTACTTTTCCTTAATATCTCTTAACATCAATGGTCTCAACTCCCCAATAAAAAGACATAGACTAACAAACTGGCTACACAAACAAGACCCAACATTTTGCTGCTTACAGGAGACACATCTCAGAGAAAAAGATAGACACTACCTCAGAATAAAAGGCTGGAAAACAATTTTCCAAGCAAATGGTATGAAGAAACAAGCTGGAGTAGCCATCCTAATATCTGATAAGATTGACTTCCAACCCAAAGTCATCAAAAAAGACAAGGAGGGGCACTTCGTTATCATCAAAGGTAAAATCCTCCAAGAGGAACTCTCAATTCTGAATATCTATGCTCCAAATACTAGGGCAGCCACATTCATTAAAGAAACTTTAGTAAAGCTCAAAGCACACATTGCACCTCACACAATAATAGTGGGAGACTTCAACACACCACTTTCACCAATGGACAGATCATGGAAACAGAAACTAAACAGGGACACACTGAAACTAACAAAAGTGATGAAACAAATGGATCTGACAGATATCTACAGAACATTTTATCCTAAAACAAAAGGATATACCTTCTTCTCAGCACCTCATGGTACCTTCTCCAAAATTGACCACATAATAGGTCACAAAACAGGCCTCAACAGATTCAAAAATATTGAAATTGTCCCATGTATCCTATCAGATCACCATGCACTAAGGCTGATCTTCAATAACAAAAAAAAAAAAAAAAATAACAGAAAGCCAACACTCACGTGGAAACTGAACAACACTCTTCTCAATGATACCTTGGTCAAGGAAGGAATAAAGAAAGAAATTAAAGACTTTTTAGAGTTTAATGAAAATGAAGCCACAACGTACCCAAACTTATGGGACACAATGAAAGCATTTCTAAGAGGGAAACTCATAGCTCTGAGTGCCTCCAAGAAAAAACGGGAGAGAGCACATACTAGCAGCTTGACAACACATCTAAAAGCTCTAGAAAAAAAGGAAGCAAATTCACCCAAGAGGAGTAGACGGCAGGAAATAATCAAACTCAGGGGTGAAATCAACCAAGTGGAAACAAGAAGAACTATTCAAAGAATTAACCAAACGAGGAGTTGGTTCTTTGAGAAAATCAACAAGATAGATAAACCCTTAGCTAGACTCACTAGAGGGCACAGAGACAAAATCCTAATTAACAAAATCAGAACTGAAAAGGGAGACATAACAACAGATCCTGAAGAAATCCAAAACACCATCAGATCATTCTACAAAAGGCTATACTCAACAAAACTGGAAAACCTGGACGAAATGGACAAATTTCTGGACAGATACCAGGTACCAAAGTTGAATCAGGATCAAGTTGACCTTCTAAACAGTCCCATATCCCCTAAGGAAATAGAGGCAGTTATAAATAGTCTCCCAGCCAAAAAAAGCCCAGGACCAGAACGGTTTATTGCAGAGTTCTATCAGACCTTCAAAGACGATCTAATTCCAGTTCTGTACAAACTTTTTCACAAGATAGAAGTAGAAGGTACTCTACCCAACTCATTTTATGAAGCCACTATTATTCTGATACCTAAACCACAGAAAGATCCAACAAAGATAGAGAACTTCAGACGAATTTCTCTTATGAATATTGATGCAAAAATCCTCAATAAAATTCTCACTAACTGAATCCAAGAACACTTTAAAGCAATCATCATTCCTGACCAAGTAGGTTTTATTCCAGGGATGCAGGGATGGTTTAATATACGAAAATCCATCAATGTAATCCATTATATAAACAAACTCAAAGACAAAAACCACATGATCATCTCGTTAGATGCAGAAAAAGCATTTGACAAGATCCAACACCCATTCATGATAAAGGTTCTGGAAAGATCAGGAATTCAAGGCCCATACCTAAACATGATAAAAGCAATCTACAGCAAACCAGTAGCCAACATCAAAGTAAATGGTGAGAAGCTGGAAGCAATCCCACTAAAATCAGGGACTAGACAAGGCTGCCCACTTTCTCCCTACCTTTTCAACATAGTACTTGAAGTATTAGCCAGAGCAATTCGACAACAAAAGGAGATCAAGGGGATACAAATTGGAAAAGAGGAAGTCAAAATATCACTTTTTGCAGATGATATGATAGTATATATGTGACCCTAAAAATTCCACCAGAGAACTCCTAAACCTGATAAACAGCTTCGGTGAAGTATCTGGATATAAAATTAACTCAAACAAGTCAATGGCCTTTCTTTACACAAAGAATAAACAGGCTGAGAAAGAAATTAGGGAAATAACACCCTTCTCAATAGTCACAAATAATATAAAATATCTCGGCGTGACTCTAACTAAGGAAGTGAAAGATCTGTATGATAAAAACTTCAAGTCTCTGAAGAAAGAAATTAAAGAAGATCTCAGAAGATGGAAAGATCTCCCATGCTCATGGATTGGCAGGATCAACATTGTAAAAATGGCTATCTTGCCAAAAGCAATCTACAGATTCAATGCAATCCCCATCAAAATCCAACTCAATTCTTCAACGAATTAGAAGGAGCAATTTGCAAATTCATCTGGAATAACAAAAAACCTAGGATAGCAAAAACTCTTCTCAAGGATAAAAGAACCTCTGGTGGAATCACCATGCCTGACCTAAAGCTTTACTACAGAGCAATTGTGATAAAAACTGCATGGTACTGGCATAGAGACAGACAAGTAGACCAATGGAATAGAATTGAAGACCCAGAGATGAACCCACACACCTATGGTCACTTGGTCTTCGACAAAGGAGCTAAAACCATCCAGTGGAAGAAAGACAGCATTTTCAACAATTGGTGCTGGCACAACTGGTTGTTATCATGTAGAAGAATGCGAATCGATCCATACTTATCTCCTTGTACTAAGGTCAAATCTAAATGGATCAAAGAACTTCACATAAAACCAGAGACACTGAAACTTATAGAGGAGAAAGTGGGGGAAAGCCTTGAAGATATGGGCACAGGGGAAAAATTCCTGAACAGAACAGCAATGGCGTGTGCTGTAAGATCAAGAAATGACAAATGGGACCTAATGAAACTCCAAAGTTTCTGCAAGGCAAAAGACACCGTCAATAAGACAAAAAGACCACCAACAGATTGGGAAAGGATCTTTACCTATCCTAAATCAGATAGGGGACTAATATCCAACATATATAAAGAACTCAAGAAGGTGGACTTCAGAAAATCAAATAACCCCATTAAAAAATGGGGCTCAGAACTGAACAAAGAATTCTCACCTGAGGAATACCGAATGGCAGAGAAGCACCTGAAAAAATGTTCAACATCCTTAATCATCAGGGAAATGCAAATCAAAACAACCCTGAGATTCCACCTCACACCAGTCAGAATGGCTAAGATCAAAAATTCAGGTGACAGCAGATGCTGGCGAGGATGTGGAGAATGAGGAACACTCCTCCATTGTTGGTGGGATTGCAAGCTTGTACAACCACTCTGGAAATCCGTCTGGCGGTTCCTCAGAAAATTGGACATAGTACTACCGGAGGATCCAGCATATATCCAGAAGATGCCCCAACTGGTAAGAAGGACACATGCTCCACTATGTTCATAGCAGCGTCATTTATAATAGCCAGAAGCTAGAAAGAACCCAGATGCCCCTCAACAGAGGAATGGATACAGAAAATGTGGTACATCTACACAATGGAGTACTACTCAGCTATTAAAAAGAATGAATTTATGAAATTCCTAGCCAAATGGATGGACCTGGAGGGCATCATCCTGAGTGAGGTAACACATTCACAAAGGAACTCACACAATATGTACTCACTGATAAGTGGATATTAGTCCAAAACCTAGGATACCCAAGATATAAGATACAATTTCCTAAACACATGAAACTCAAGAAAAATGAAGACTGAAGTGTGGACACTATGCCCCTCCTTAGAAGTGGGAACAAAACACCCTTGGAAGGAGTTACAGAGACAAAGTTTGGAGCTGAGATGAAAGGATGGACCATGTAGAGACTGCCATATCCAGGGATCCACCCCATAATCAGCATCCAAAAGCTGACACCATTGCATACACTAGCAAGATTTTATCGAAAGGACCCAGATGTAGCTGTCTCTTTTGAGACTATGCCGGGGCCTAGCAAACACAGAAGTAGATGCTCACAGTCAGCTAATGGATGGATCACAGGACTCCCAATGGAGGAGCTAGAGAAAGTACCCAAGGAGCTAAAGGGATCTGCAACCCTATAGGTGGATCAACATTATGAACTAACCAGTACGCCAGAGCTCTTGACTCTAGCTGCATATGTATCAAAAGATGGCCTAGTCGGCCATCACTGGAAAGAGAGGCCCATTGGACACGCAAACTTTATATGCCCCAGTACAGGGGAACGCCAGGGCCAAAAAGGGGGAGTGGGCGGGTAGGGGAGTGGGGGTGGGTGGGTATGGGGGACTTTTGGTATAGCATTGGAAATGTAAATGAGCTAAATACCTAATAAAAAAATGGAAAAAAAATGTTTCCAAAAAAAAAAAAAAAAGAAAAGAAAGTGTGGTACATTTAACCAATGCAATATCACTCAGCTGTTTAAAAAAATCACATAAAAATTGAAAGCAAGTAGATGGAACTAGAAGAAAAAAGTCTTTCTGAGTGAGGTAACCGAGACCCAGAAAGATAAATATGGTATATATTTGTTTACATGTAAATTCTGGCCATGAAGAAAATGACAACCAAACTACAATCTGTAGACCCAGAGAAGCTAGGGAGACACATGGATCTCCCTGCCAGAGGGAAGAGAATCAATTTCACAGGTAGACATGGGGTAGGGTAAAGATGGGATGAGAGGATCAGACAGGGAAGGGAGAGAGGATTAAAGGGGAAAATGTAGAGGGTGGAGGGACAACCTGGAATTGGGGAGCACTTAAAGGATGAAATGGCAATCTAGTGCAGAGGAAACTTCTAAAATGAAGCAATCGTAATGAAATCCCTAATGATGGGGGATATGAAGTTTCAACTAGCCATCTCTTGTCACTCAGCAAGTCTTCCAATAGTGAGGCTAGGTTACATTCATTTGAGTTGTTGGCTATGGGGGTCCAAATAATCCAGGCTATTGCTGAGACAATAGATTGCATTCCAAAAACTGACAGTGGAGTACAATCACAACTCATTGAATAAGGAGAAGCCAAGCTGGTGCCTACATGAAGCCTTCATCCCTAAGTTCTAGTATCTTTAGTACAGGACTGTACTTTACAGACTACAAAGACAAACAAACAAACATAAACACCAACTCGACTACAAAACCTTTGATCCCTACTCTGTCCTGTCTAAAAGGTATGACGGGGCAACAGTGGCACAAAACTTGTGACTTGTGAGAGTAGCCAACAATGTCTGATTTGACATAAGGACCACTCCATGAGCTAGAACCCATGCCCAAAACTGCTTAGGTGACTAAGAACCAGAGACTAGATAGACTAGAGCTAGAGTAAAACCAAACACTGTTGGTCTAAAAAAGTATTAACAACATGACTCCTGATGATATTATGATATCCTCATTGATGAATGCCTATTATTCAGTCATCATCAGGGACATTTCCTCTCTGATGCAAAGACTCACACCATTATGTTGAGTCTGAATTAGACCCCTACCCTCAGAGCTCAGGGAATCACATGGAAGACAAGAGAAAAAGTGTAAAAGAGAGCCTGAGGGGAAGGTAGACACCAGGAAAACAAGGCCCTTTGAATCAACTCTGCAAGGCTCATATGAACTCACAAAGACTGAAGCAGGCAGCACAGCATCTATACAGGTCTGTACTAGATACTGTTTTTATTATAGCTTTCAGTTTAGTATTTTTATGGGATTCCTTAGTGTATAAACCAGTAGGTTGCTGATTCTTGTGCTTGCTCTTTTTGGGGGTTGCCTTGTCAAGCTTTGATGCAATGGCTTTGCTTTCTTTTATTATATTTATTTTTACCATGTTTGGTTGTTATCTCTTAAAAGTCTCTTCTTTTCTAATGAGAGACAAAAAGGGAGTTTTTTCCAGAGGAAACAGGAGGTTGGAGTAACTGAGAGGAGTAGAAGGAGACAAAACTCTTAAAAAGTATATACTGTGTGAGAAAATAATTTATTTTCAATAAAATAAAAAGAATGACAAAAAAATCCAAAGTTTCCTTTAAAACCTAAAATCTCTTTAAAATTCATCCTCTCAAATTAAAATTACAGTTTTTCCCATAAAATCAAAAATAAGTTAAATACTTCCTTACTTCAAGAGGGACTACTAGGGAAAAGTCACAATCAGATCAACGCAATTTCCAATATCTGGGATTCACTCAAAATCTTCTGGGCTCCTCCAAAGAGCTTGGGTCAATTCTACATCTCGTCCCTCTGCAGCACACACAGCTTGTCTTCTAATCTTAGGCAGGTTTCCCTCCAAAGCTGCTGTTGTTCTTGTTGGTTGAAATGTCCATAGTACTGGCATCTCCCAGTGCTGTGGTCTTCTGCTGAAATTTTACTGTCCTTTCACTGACAGCCTCTCCTAGTCTGTCTTTATTGTGTCAAACCTCAACTTTTCTGCATGACCCCTTCAGTCCTGTGTCTTCAATTGCTACTGATGCTGCATTTTCACAAATGGCCTCCCTGCCCTCTCACAGTGCTAAGCCTCAGTGACTCTCTAAGACACATTCAGGCCTTCAAAACCAATACCACCTCAGTGACTTTTACACTGCTAAGTTCAGCTGTCAGCACAATATACAACCTTGGCTGCCTCTGGAATACACCTTCTGTGTGCTCACTATCAGGAAACACTTCCTAGAAGATTTCACCTCAATGATGCTGAGTTTTTTGGGGGTGTGAAGAGGGTTGTTTGTTTGATTGGTTTTGGTTGGTTGGTTTGGTTTTTTTGTTTGTTTGTTTGTTTGTTTAATCACCATTAATTTCTCCTCTCCAGCCGACCTGCATTGAGTATTCCAGCAAAGCAAAGATTTCACTTTAGTAGTTTCTGGTATCTTGATAATCACAGCTGATTTGGCCCCAGCTAATCAGAAGCACAGAAGGTTAATCCAAAATAAGAAATGGTCCCAATAGAGTAAACTTTTCTCTGAAACTTCACAAGCCAGACCTCCATCTGCTGCACAGATTTCAATACTCTTATCTTCCAAGCTCCTACAGAACAACTCAGGCAGAATTGAACACGCCATGGTTTTTCTTGCACAAAGTTCCAAAATACTTCTACAGTTCCCAAAACACATTGGCAGGTCTGTCAGAGCAATATCTCATAATCTTGATACCCACTTGTTTTAGTTATGGTTACTATTGCTGTGATGAAACACCATGAGCAAAGCAACTTGGGGAGGAAAGGGTTTATTCAGCTGACGTTTCCACATCACAATTTATCATCAAAGGAAGTTGGGATAGGAACTCAAGCAGGAGCAGATACAGAAGCCATGGATGAGTTCTGCTTACTGGGTTGTTCCCCATGATTTGTTCAGCCTGCCTTTTTTTTCTTTTAATGGAACCCAAGACCACCAGCCCAGGGATGGCAACATCCACAATGGGCTGGGCCCTCCCCCATCAATGACTGATTACGAATATTTCCTATAACCAGCTCTTATGGAGGCATTTTCCAAATTAAAGTTCTTTCCTTTCAGTTAACTCTAGCTTGTGTCAAGTTAACATAAACCTATTCAGCACGCTTACCCATCTGTGAGCTCGGTTTGCTGCAGTAATGACCCAGTAATGGCCCCGGGAGACATGTGCCACTGGAGAAATAGACAATCATTTTCTGGTTAAAATTAGATCCATTTCACAAGTTGGAACCCAAACATGACACCATTATTAAGAGCACTACATAGGTCATAGACCCTAAAGGAGAACATATTATTCTGCTAAATGGACATAGTACTAAACTAATGCTCTGCCTACCTAGGCAAGTTCTCCTCAAAATACTCAGGGTATCCACAAATATCCTTAGCAAAAATAAGCATGGTGCAAGAATTACCATTCCAATTTTTAAGGTATACTACAGATCATAGTAATAATAGTATGTTACTGTCACAAAAACAAACATGCAGACCAATGGCACAAAATAGATGAGTCAAATATGAGTACACATAGCTATAGCCATCAATATTTAACAAAAGTGCCCCGAACATCCACTGGAATAAGGACAGTATCCTCAACAAATCATGTTGGGAAAATCGGATCTTCATATGTAGAAAAATGAAATTAGACCCTACTTTTCACTTTGCACAAAAACTAACTGCAAGTGAGTCAAAGACCTAAATGTCAAACCTGAAACACTGAAAGTTCTGGAAGAAAACCCAGGCAGTACCCTATAAAATATAGGTGTTGGAAGGGTGTTTCTGAATAGGACTCCATTTGCCCGGGAATAGAGACCAACAGTCCTCAGGTGGGATCTAATAAAAGTAAAAAGCTTTCACACAACCAAGGAAGCAACTAATCAAATGAAGAGGAAGTCCACATAATATGAAAGGACATTTGCCATCTGTACATATGATGGATTATTAATATCCAAAATATAAAGAACTCAAAAAATAAAGTCGTGACAAAATTCCATCCATTCAAAAATAAAAATATGGGCCCTAGAACTAAACAGTTCTCAAAAGAAGAAACAAAAATAAGTAAGGAATTTCTCCAAAAAATATTCATCATCCTTAGTTAAGGAAATGCACATTAATATAACTTCAATATTTTGTCTTACCCCAGTGAAAATGGCTAAGATCAAACATGTAAGAACCAATGCTGAAGGGCATTTGGGAAAATGGAAATCCTCATTTGCTGTTGATGGAACTGCAAACTGATCCAGGTCCTCTGGAAATCAGTGTGAAGAAATCTCAACCAGAAAAAAAATAAATCTTGCGAGCCGGCCACTGTCCCGACCAGAGGACAGGTGTCCACCTGGCTCGGAAGTCCTCAGCCTCAGCCTCAGGAGCAGCGGGTGCCACCTTGGTTCCTGGACTCCGCCGAACTTAGGAAATTAGTCTGAACAGGTGAGAGGGTGTACCACAGAACGGGACAGCTTCTGGGACAGGCTGAGCCACAGAGCCGCTGAGGCAGCACCCTTTTCGGGCCGCAGACAGCCGGTCACCGTCCTGACCAGAGGACAGGTGTCCGCCTGGCTCGGAAGCCCTCTGCCTCAGGAGCAGCAGGCGCCATCTTGGTTCGGGGACTCTGACGAACTTAGGAAATTAGTCTGAACAGGTGAGAGTCTGCACCACAGAAGCTGACAGCTTCTGGGACCTGCCAAAGCAACACAGCTTCTGGGAAAGGTCCTGTTTTGGGCCTTCTTCTTCGGCCAGGAGGAGGTCCAAACACAAGATATCTTCACACCTTCCCTGTAAGAGGAGAGCTTGCCAGCAGAGTACTCTGAGCACTGAAACTCAGAGGAGAGAGTCTGTCTCCCAGGTCTACTGATAGACAGTAACAGAATCACCAGAAGAACAATCTCTAAACAGAGTCAACTATAACAACTAACTCCAGAGATTACCAGATGACGAAAGGTAAACGTCGGAATCTTACTAACAGGAACCAAGACCACTCACCATCATCAGAACCCAGCACTCCCACTTCGCCCAGTCCAGGGCACCCCAACACACCCGAAAACCTAGACCCAGATTTAAAAGCATATCTCATGACGATGGTAGAGGACATCAAGAAGGACTTTAAAAACTCACTTAAAGAAATACAGGAGAACACTGCTAAAGAGTTACAAGTCCTTAAAGAAAAACAGGAAAACACAATCAAACACGTAGAAGTCCTTACAGAAAAAGAGGGAAACACATCTAAACAGGTGATGGAAATGAACAAAACCATACTAGACCTAAAAAGGGAAGTAGACACAATAAAGAAAACTCAAAGTAAGGCAACACAGGGAGATAGAAACCCTAGGAAAGAAATCTGGAACCATAGATTTGAGCATCTGCAACAGAATACAAGAGATGGAAGAGAGAATATCAGGTGCAGAAGATTCCATAGAGAACATCGGCACAACAATCAAAGAAAATGGAAAATGCAAAAAGATCCTAACTCAAAATATCCAGGAAATCCAGGACACAATGAGAAGAGCAAACCTACGGATAATAGGGGTGGATGAAAATGAAGATTTTCAACTCAAAGTACCAGCAAATATCTTCAACAAAATTATAGAAGAAAAGTTCCCAAATCTAAAGAAAGAGATGCCCATGAACATACAAGAAGCATACAGAACTCCAAATAGACTAGACCAGAAAAGAAATTCCTCCCGACACATAATAATCAGAACAATAAATGCAGTAAATAAAGATAGAATACTAAAAGCAGTAAGAAAAAAAAAGGTCAAGTAACATATGAAGGCAAGCCAATCAGAATTACACCAGATTTTTCACCAGAGACTATGAAAGCCAGAAGAGCCTGGACAGATGTTATACAGACACTAAGAGAACACAAATTCCAGCCAAGGCTACTATACCCAGCCAAACTCTCAATTACCATAGATGGAGAAACCAAAGTATTCCACGACAAAAACAAATTCACACATTACCTTTCCACGAATCCAGCCCTTCAAAGGATAATAACAGAAAAAAACCAATACAAGGACGGGAACCTTGCCCTAGAAAAAACACAAAGGTAATCCTTCAACAAACCTAAAAAAAGACAGCCACAAAAACAGAATGCCAACTTTAACAACAAAAAAAACAGGAACCAACAATTACTTTTCCTTAATATCTCTTAATATCAATGGTCTCAACTCCCCAATAAAAAGACATAGACTAACAAACTGGCTACACAAACAAGACCCAACATTTTTCTGCTTACAGGAAACTCATCTCAGAGAAAAAGATAGACACTACCTCAGAATAAAAGGCTGGAAAACAGTTTTCCAAGCAAATGGTATAAAGAAATAAGCTGGAGTAGCCATCCTAATATCTGATAAGATTGACTTCCAACCCAAAGTCATCAAAAAAGACAAGGAGGGGCACTTCATTCTCATCAAAGGTAAAATCCTCCAAGAGGAACACTCAATTCTGAATATCTATGCTCCAAATACTAGGGCAGCCACATTCATTAAAGAAACTTTAGTAAAGCTCAAAGCACACATTGCACCTCACACAATAATAGTGGGAGACTTCAACACACCACTTTCACCAATGGACAGATCTTGGAAACAGAAACTAAACAGGGACACAGTGAAACTAACAGAAGTTATGAAACAAATGGATCTGACAGATATCTACAGAACATTTTATCCTAAAACAAAAGGATATACCTTCTTCTCAGCACCTCATGGTACCTTCTACAAAACTGACCACATAATAGATCAAAAAACAGGCCTCAACAGATACAAAAATATTGAAATTGTCCCATGCATCCTATCAGATCACCATGCACTAAGGCTGATCTTCAATAACAAAATAAATAATAGAAAGCCAACATTCACATGGAAAATGAACAACACTCTTCTCAATGATACCTTGGTCAAGGAAGGAATAAAGAAAGAAATTAAGGACTTCTTAAAGTTCAATGAAAATGAAGCCACTTCATACCCAAACTTATAGGACACAATGAAAGCATTTTTAAGAGGAAAACTCATAGCTCTGAGTGCCTCCAAAAAGAAACTACAGAGAGTATACATTAGCAGCTTGAGAACACACCTAAAAGCTCTAGAACAAAAGGAAGCAAATTGACCCAAGAGGAGTAGAAGGCAGGAAATAATCAAACTCAGGGGCGAAATCAACCAAGTGGAAACAAAAAGAACTATTCAGAGAATCAACCAATCGAGGAGCTGGTTCTTTGAGAAAATCGACAAGATAGACAAACCCTTAGCCAGACTCACTAGAGGGCACAGGGAAAGCATTCTAATTAACAAAATCAGAAATGAAAAGGGAGACATAACAACAGATCCTGAAGAAATCCAAAACACCATCAGATCCTTCTACAAAAGGCTATACTCAACAAAACTGAAGAACCTGGATGAAATGGAGAAGTTTCTAGACAGATACCAGGTACCAAAGTTGAATCAAGATCAGGTTAATGATCTAAACAGCCCGATATCCCCCAAAGAAATAGAAGCCGTCATTAATAGTCTCACAACCAAAAAAAGCCCAGGACCAGATGGGTTTAGTGCAGAGTTATATCAGACCTTCAAAGAAGATCTAATCCTAGTTCTTCACAAAATATTCCACAAAATAGAAACAGAAGGTACTCTACCCAACTCATACTTGAAGCCACAATTACTCTGATACCTAAACCACAAAAAGACCCCACAAAGATAGAGAACTTCAGACCAATATCCCTTATGAATATTGATGCAAAAATCCTCAATAAAGTTCTTGATAACCGAATCCAAGAACACATCAAAACAATCATCCATCCTGACCAAGTAGGTTTCATCCCAGGGATGCAGGGATGGTTCAATATACGGAAATCCATCAACGTAATCCAGTATATAAACAAACTCAAAGACAAAAACCACATGATCTTCTCCTTAGATGCTGAGAAAGCATTTGACAAAAATCCAACACCCATTCATGATAAAAGTCTTGGAAAGATCAGAAATTCAAGGCCCATACCTAAACATGATAAAAGCAATCTACAGCAAACCAGTAGCCAGCATCAAAGTAAATGGTGAGAAGCTTGAAGCAATCCTACTAAAATCAGGGACTAGACAAGGCTGTCCACTCTCTCCCTACCGATTCAACATTGTACTTGAAGTCCTAGCCAGAGCAATTAGACAACAAAAGGAGATCAAGGGGATACAAATTGGAAAGGAAGAAGTCAAAATATCACTTTTTGCAGATGATATGATAGTATATATACGTGACCCTAAAAATTCCACCAGAGAACTCCTAAGCCTGATAAACAGCTTCAGTGAAGTAGCTGGATATAAAATTAACTCAAACAAGTCAATGGCCTTTCTCTACACAAAGGACAAACAGGCTGAGAAAGAAATTAGGGAAAGAAGACCCTTCTCAATAGCCACAAATAATATAAAATACCTAGGCGTGACTCTAACTAAGGAAGTGAAAGATCTGTATGACAAGAACTTCTTGTCTCTGAAGAAAGAAATTAAAGAAGATCTCAGAAGATGGAAAGATCTCCCATGCTCATGGATTGGCAGGATCAATATAGTAAAAATGGCTATCTTGTCAAAAGCAATCTACAGATTCAATGCAATCCCCATCAAAATTCCAACTCAATTCTTCAATGAATTAGAAAGGGCAATCGGCAGATTCATCTGGAATAACAAAAGACCTAGGATAGCAAAAACTCTTCTCAAGGATAAAAGAACCTCTGGTGGAATCACCATGCCAGACCTAAAGATGTACTACAGAGCAATTGTGATCAAAACTGCATGGTACTGGTATAGTGACAGACAAGTAGACCAATGGAACAGAATTGAAGACCCAGAGATGAACCCACACACCTATGGTCACTTGATCTTTGACAAGGGAGCTAAAACCATCCAGTGGAAAAAAGACAGCATTTTCAACAAATGGTGCTGGCACAACTGGCTGTTATCATGTAGAAGATTGCGAATTGATCCATTACTATCTCCTTGTACTAAGGTCAAATCGAAGTGGATTAAGGAACTCCACATAAAACCAGAGACACTGAAACTTATAGAGGAGAAAGTAGGGAAAAGCCTCGAAGATATGGGTACAGGGGAAAAATTCCTGAATAGAACAGCAATGGCTTGTGCTGTAAGATCGAGAATTGATAAATGGGACCTCATAAAATTGCAAAGCTTCTGCAAAGCAAAGACACCGTCAATAAGACAAAAAGACCACCAACAGATTGGGAAAGGATCTTTACCTATCCCAAATCAGACAGGGGACTAATATCCAATATATATAAAGAACTCAAGAAAGTAGACTCCAGTCCAGATAGCCGGCCACCTTCCTGGTGAGAGCACGGGGGTCTGCCAGGCCTGAGAGGTTTGTGGCACAGGCGCCGGCGGGAGCCTTCTTGGCTCCGGGACTCCGCGGAGGGCAGGCTGCACGGGTGACCGTGTGGAATACAGAGTGCCAGCCGTTTCTGGGACGGGCGAGAGTCGCAGAGCTTCTGGGCGGCGCCATCTTCAGCTCCAGACAGCCGGCCACCTTCCTGGTGAGAGCACGGGGGTCTGCCCGGCCTGAGAGGTTTGTGGCACAGGCGCCGGCGGGAGCCTTCTTGGCTCCGGGACTCCGCGGAGGGCAGGCTGCACGGGTGACCGTGTGGAATGCAGAGTGCCAGCCGTTTCTGGGACGGGCGAGAGTCGCAGAGCTTCTGGGCGGCGCCATCTTCAGCTCCAGACAACCAGCCACCTTCCCGGCAAGAGCCACAGAGCTTCTGAGGCAGCGCCATCCTCAGCTCCAGACGGCCGGCCTCCTTCCGGACAAGAGCCACAGAGCTTCTCAGGCGGCGACATCTTCGACTCCAGACAACTGGCCACCTTCCTGGCCAAAGCAACACAGCTTCTGGGAAAGATCCTGTTTTGGGCCTTCACCTTCAGCCAGGAGGAGGTCCAAACACCAGATAACTGTACACCTTCCCTGAAAGAGGAGAGCTTGCCTACAGAGACTGCTCTGACCACTGAAACTCAGAGAAGAGAGCTTGTCTCCCACGCCTGCTGATAAGGGTAACAAAATCAACAGAGGAACAATCTCTTAACAAAGACAACTATAACAACTAACTCCAGAGATTGCCAGATGGCGAAAGGTAAACATAAGAATCCTACTAACAGAAGCCAGGACCACTCACCATCATCAGAACCCAGAACGCCCACTTCACCCAATCCAGGACACCCTAACACACCTGAAAAGGTAGACCTGGATTTAAAAGCATATCTCATGATGATGGTAGAGGACATAAAGAAGGAATTCAATAACTCACTTAAAGAAATACAGGAGAACACTGCTAAAGAGTTACAAGTCCTTAAAGAAAAACAGGAAAACACTGCTAAAGAGTTACAAGTCCTTAAAGAAAAACAGGAAAACACAACCAAACAGGTAGAAGTCCTTATAGAAAAACAGGAAAACACATCCAAACAGGTGATGGAAATGAACAAAACCATACTAGACCTAAAAAGGAAAGTAGACACAATAAAGAAAACCCAAAGTGAGGCGACGCTGGAGATAGAAACCCTAGGAAAGAAATCTGGAACCATAGATGCCAGCATCAGCAACAGAATACAAGAGATGGAAGAGAGAATCTCAGGTGCAGAAGACTCCATAGAGAACATCGGCACAACAATCAAAGAAAATGGAAAATGCAAAAAGATCCTAACTCAAAACATCCAGGAAATCCAGGACACAATGAGAAGACCAAACTACGGATAATAGGAGTGGATGAGAATGAAGATTTTCAACTCAAAGGACCAGCAAACATCTTCAACAAAATTATTGAAGAAAACTTCCCAAATCTAAAGAAAGAGATGCCCATGAACATACAAGAAGCCTACAGAACTCCAAATAGACTGGACCAGAAAAGAAATTCCTCCCGACACATAATAATCAGAACACCAAATGCACTAAATAAAGATAGAATACTAAAAGCAGTAAGGGAAAAAGGTCAAGTAACATATAAAGGCAAGCCTATCAGAATTACACGAGATTTTTCACCAGAGACTATGAAAGCCAGAAGAGCCTGGACAGATGTTATACAGACACTAAGAGAACACAAATGCCAGCCCAGGCTACTATACCCAGCCAAACTCTCAATTACCATAGATGGAGAAACCAAAGTATTCCACGACAAAACTAAATTCACCCATTATCTCTCCACGAATCCAGCCCTTCAAAGGATAATAACAGAAAAAAACCAATACAAGGACGGGAACCATGCCCTAGAAAAAACAAGAAGATAATCCCTCAACAAACCTAAAAGAAGACAGCCACAAGAACAGAATGCCAACTTTAACAACAAAAATAACAGGAAGCAACAATTACCTTTCCTTAATATCTCTTAATATCAATGGTCTCAACTCCCCAATAAAAAGACATAGACTAACAGACTGGCTACACAAACAGGACCCAACATTCTGCTGCTTACAGGAAACCCATCTCAGGGGAAAAGACAGACACTACCTCAGAGTGAAAGGCTGGAAAACAATTTTCCAAGCAAATGGTCTGAAGAAACAGGCTGGAGTAGCCATTCTAATATCGGATAAAATCGACTTCCAACCCAAAGTTATCAAAAAAGACAAGGAGGGACACTACATACTCATCAAAGGTAAAATCCTCCAAGAGGAACTCTCAATTCTGAATATCTACGCTCCAAATGCAAGGGCAGCCACATTCATTAAAGACACTTTAGTAAAGCTCAAAGCACACATTGCACCTCACACAATAATAGTGGGAGACCTCAACACACCACTTTCATCAATGGACAGATCGTGGAAACAGAAACTAAACAGGGACACAGTGAAACTAACAGAAGTTATGAAACAAATGGACCTGACAGATATCTACAGAATATTTAATCCTAAAACAAAAGGATATACCTTCTTCTCAGCACCTCACGGGACCTTCTCCAAAATTGACCATATAATTGGTCACAAAATAGGCCTCAACAGATACAAAAATATTGAAATTGTCCCATGTATCCTATCAGACCACCATGGCCTAAGACTGATCTTCAATAACAACATTAAGAATGGAAAGCCAACATTCACGTGGAAACTGAACAACACTCTTCTCAATGATACCTTGGTCAAGGAAGGAATAAAGAAAGAAATTAAAGACTTTTTAGAGTTTAATGAAAATAAAGCCACAACGTACACAAACCTTTGGGACACAATGAAAGCATTTCTAAGAGGGAAACTCATAGCTCTGAGTACCTCCAAGAAGAAACGGGAGAGAGCACATACTAGCAGCTTGACAACACATCTAAAAGCTCTAGAAAAAAAGGAAGCAAATTCACCCAAGAGGAGTAGACGGCAGGAAATAATCAAACTCAGGGGTGAAATTAACCAAGTGGAAACAAGAAGAACTATTCAAAGAATTAACCAAACGAGGAGTTGGTTCTTTGAGAAAATCAACAAGATAGATAAGCCCTTAGCTAGACTCACTAGAGGGCAAAGGGACAAAATCCTAATCAACAAAATCAGAAATGAAAAGGGAGACATAACAACAGATCCTGAAGAAATCCAAAACACCATCAGATCCTTCTACAAAAGCTTATACTCAACAAAACTGGAAAACCTGGACGAAATGGACAAATTTCTGGACAGATACGAGGTACCAAAGTTGAATCAGGATCAAGTTGACCTTCTAAACAGTCCCATATCCCCTAAAGAAATAGAAGCAGTTATTAATAGTCTCCCAGCCAAAAAAAGCCCAGGACCAGATGGGTTTAGTGCAGAGTTCTATCAGACCTTCAAAGAAGATCTAATTCCAGTTCTGCACAAACTATTTCACAAGATAGAAGTAGAAGGTACTCTACCCAACTCATTTTATGAAGCCACTATTACTCTGATACCTAAACCACAGAAAGATCCAACAAAGATAGAGAACTTCAGACCAATTTCTCTTATGAATATCGATGCAAAAATCCTTAATAAAATTCTCGCTAACCGAATCCAAGAACACATTAAAGAAATCATCCATCCTGACCAAGTAGGTTTTATTCCAGGGATGCAGGGATGGTTTAATATACGAAAATCCATCAATGTAATCCATTATATAAACAAACTCAAAGACAAAAACCACATGATCATCTCGTTAGATGCAGAAAAAGCATTTGACAAGATCCAACACCCATTCATGATAAAAGTTTTGGAAAGATCAGGAATTCAAGGCCCATACCTAAACATAATAAAAGCAATCTACAGCAAACCAGTAGCCAACATCAAAGTAAATGGAGAGAAGCTGGAAGCAATCCCACTAAAATCAGGGACTAGACAAGGTTGCCCACTTTCTCCCTACCTTTTCAACATAGTACTTGAAGTATTAGCCAGAGCAATTCGACAACAAAAGGAGATCAAGGGGATACAAATTGGAAAAGAGGAAGTCAAAATATCACTTTTTGCAGATGATATGATAGTATACATAAGTGACCCTAAAAATTCCACCAGAGAACTCCTAAACCTGATAAACAGCTTTGGTGAAGTAGCTGGATATAAAATTAACTCAAGCAAGTCAATGGCCTTTCTCTACACAAAGAATAAACAGGCTGAGTAAGAAATTAGGGAAACAACACCCTTCTCAATAGTCACAAATAATATAAAATATCTCGTCGTGACTCTAACTAAGGAAGTGAAAGATCTGTATGATAAAAACTTCAAGTCTCTGAAGAAAGAAATTAAAGAAGATCTCAGAAGATGGAAAGATCTCCCATGCTCATGGATTGGCAGGATCAACATTGTAAAAATGGCTATCTTGCCAAAAGCAATCTACAGATTCAATGCAATCCCCATCAAAATTCCAACTCAATTCTTCAACGAATTAGAAGGAGCAATTTGCAAATTCATCTGGAATAACAAAAAACCTAGGATAGCAAAAACTCTTCTCAAGGATAAAAGAACCTCTGGTGGAATCACCATGCCTGACCTAAAGCTTTACTACAGGGCAATTGTGATAAAAACTGCATGGTACTGGTATAGAGACAGACAAGTAGACCAATGGAATAGAATTGAAGACTCAGAAATGAACCCACACACCTATGGTCACTTGATCTTCTACAAGGGAGCTAAAACCATCCAGTGGAAGAAAGACAGCATTTTCAACAATTGGTGCTGGCACAACTGGTTGTTATCATGTAGAAGAATGCGAATCGATCCATACTTATCTCCTTGTACTAAGGTCAAATCTAAGTGGATCAAGGAACTTCACATAAAACCAGAGACACTGAAACTTATAGAGGAGAAAGTGGGGAAAAGCCTTGAAGATATGGGTACAGGGGAAAAATTCCTGAACAGAACAGCAATGGCTTGCTCTGTAAGATCGAGAATTGACAAATGGGACCTAATGAAACTCCAAAGTTTCTGCAAGGCAAAAGACACCGTCAATAAGACAAAAAGACCACCAACAGATTGGGAAAGGATCTTTACCTATCCTAAATCAGATAGGGGACTAATATCCAACATATATAAAGAACTCAAGAAGGTGGACTTCAGAAAATCAAATAACCCCATTAAAAAATGGGGCTCAGAACTGAACAAAGAATTCTCACCTGAGGAATACCAAATGGCAGAGAAGCACCTGAAAAAATGCTCAACATCCTTAATCATCAGGGAAATGCAAATCAAAACAACCCTGAGATTCCACCTCACACCAGTCAGAATGGCTAAGATCAAAAATTCAGGTGACAGCAGATGCTGGCATGGATGTGGAGAAAGAGGAACACTCCTCCATTGTTGGTGGGATTGCAGGCTTGTACAACCACTATGGAAATCAGTCTGGCGGTTTCTCAGAAAACTGGATATAGTACTACCGGAGGATCCAGCAATACCTCTCCTGGGCATATATCCAGAAGATGCCCCAACTGGTAAGAAGGACACATGCTCCACTATGTTCATAGCAGCCTTATTTATAATAGCCAGAAGCTGGAAGGAACCCAGATGCCCCTCAACAGAGGAATGGATACAGAAAATGTGGTACATCTACACAATGGAGTACTACTCAGCTATTAAAAAGAATGAATTTATGAAATTCCTAGCCAAATGGATGGACCTGGAGGGCATCATCCTGAGTGAGGTAACACATTCACAAAGGAACTCACACAATATGTACTCACTGATAAGTGGATATTAGCCCAAAACCTAAGATACCCAAGATATAAGATACAATTTCCTAAACACATGAAACTCAAGAAAAATGAAGACTGAAGTGTGAACACTATGCCCCTCCTTAGAAGTGGGAACAAAACACCCTTGGAAGGAGTTACAGAGACAAATTTTGGAGCTGAGATAAAAGGATGGACCATGTAGACACTAGCATATCCGGGGATCCATCCCATAATCAGCCTCCAAATGCTGACACCATTGCATACACTAGCAAGATTATGCTGAAAGGACCCTGATATAGCTGTCTCTTGTCAGAGTATGCCTGGGCCTAGCAAACATAGAAGTGGATACTCACAGTCGGCTATTGGATGGATCACATGGCCCCCAATGAAGGAGCTAGAGAAAGTACCAAAGAAGCTAAAGGGATCTGCAACCCTATAGGTGGAACAACATTATGAACTAACCAGTACCCCGGAGCTCTTGACTCTAGCTGCATATGCATCAAAAGATGGCCTAGTCGGCCATCACTGGAAAGAGAGGCCCATTGGACACGCAAACTTTATATGCCCCAGTACAGGGGAATGCCAGGGCCATAAAAGGGGAGTGGGTGGGTAGGGGAGAGGGGGTGGGTGGCTATGGGGGACTTTTGGTATAGCATTGCAAATGTAAATGAGCGAAATACCTAATAAAAAATGGAAAAAAAAAAAAAAAGAAAGTAGACTCCATAAAATCAAATAACACTATTAAAAATGGGGCTCAGAACTGAACAAAGATTTTTCACCTGAGGAATACCGAATGGCAGAGAAGCACCTGAAAAAATGTTCAACATCCTTAATCATCAGGGAAATGCAAATCAAAACAACCCTGAGATTCCACCTCACAACAGTCAGAATGGCTAAGATCAAAAATTCAGGTGACAGCAGATGCTGGCAAGGATGTGGAGAAAGAGGAACGCTCCTCCATTGTTGGTGGGATTGTAAGCTTGTACAACCGGAACTCCGTCTGGTGGTTCCTTAGAAAATTGGACATAGTACTACCGGAAGATCCAGCAATACCTCTTCTGGGCATATATCCAGAAGATGCCCCAACCGGTAAGAAGGACACATGCTCCACTATGTTCATAGCAGCCTTATTTATAATAGCCAGAAGCTGGAAAGAACCCAGATGCCCCTCAACAGAGGAATGGATACAGAAAATGTGGTACATTTACACAATGGAGTACTACTCAGCTATTAAAAAGAATGAATTTATAAAATTCCTAGGCAAATGGATGGACCTGGAGGGCATCATCCTGAGTGAGGTAACCCAATCACAAAGGAACTCTCACAATATGTACTCACTGATAAGTGGATATTAGCCCAGAAACTTAGGATACTCAAGATATATGATACAATTTGCTAAACACATTAAACTCAAGAGAACGAAGACCAAAGTGTGGACACTTTGCCCCTTCTTAGAATAGGAAACAAAACACCCATGGAAGGAGTTACAGAGACAAAATTTGGAAGTGTGACGAAAGGATGGACCATCTAGTGATTGCCATATCCAGAGATCCATCCCATAATCAGCTTCCAAACGCTGACAGCATTGCATACACTAGCAAGATTTTGCTGAAAGGACCCAGATATAGCTGTCTCTTGTGAGACTATGCCAGGGCCTAGCAAACACAGAAGTGGATGCTCACAGTCAGCTATTGAATGGACCACAGGGCCCCCAATGGAGGAACTAGAGAATGCACCCAAGGAACTAAAGGGAACTGCAACCCTATAGGTGGAACAACAATATGAACTAAGCAGTACCCCAGAGCTCTTGTCTCTAGCTGCATATGTATCAAAAGATGGCCTAGTCGGCCATCACTGCAAAGAGAGGCCCATTGGACTTGCAAACTTTATATGCCCCAGTACAGGGGAATGCCAAAGCTAAAAAGGGGGAGTGGGTGGGTAGGGGAGTGGGGGTGGGTGGGTATGGGGGACTTTTGGTATAGCATTGGAAATGTAAATGAGCTAAATACCTAATAAAAATGGAAAATAAATAAATAAATAAATAAATCTTGCATATGGGCCACATATACCACTCTTTGGTTTATGCCGAAAGGGCTTGACATCATACTTCACAGGTATATATGCAGCCATGTTCATTGATGCTCTCTTCACAAAAGATAGAAAATACAAACAGCATAAATGCACTTCAAGTGACAGGTGGATAATGAAATGGAGTACATATGCACCAGAGAATACTATTCAGGTGCAAAGGAAAATTAAATTCCATGTGGAACTGGAAAATAATATATTGAGTGAGGTAACCAATACACATAAAGACAAACAATACATAATCTCTCTCATCTGTGATTTCTTGCTCAAAATCTTCATATGTGACTACAAAACCTGAAGTAACCATAAAAACCTGAAAAGAAAAAAGGCCATGGGTGTTGGAAGGAACATTAGAGAGTGGGATACCATGATAGGATAAGGTTAATAGGAAATGGGGACAGGGAACTAGTTGGTAAAGGAAAGGGAAGTCAACACAGAAGGAAAGGGAGAGAGGAGGAAAGGAAGAAAAATTTCACTGAGTTCATCTGGAAAAGCCATGAAGAACCATATACATATACACATATTCACACACATAAATATGTGTGTATACATATATATTAAGGAAATATACCACATATTGAATATTGCATGGATTTGGCTCTTTTGTAACCATGTCGAATTATTTCAAGAAAAGCAAGATAAGAGCTTATGTCAGTAAAAGAATATGTGATTGGCATGGGCAAATCCAAGGATTCAGTCCTTAGCACCAAATGACGATAGATGATAGGTAGAATGTATATCATAGAGAGATAAATAGATAGATGATAGAAGATAGATTTCTTAAGTTGTATATAATATAGATTGCTTGAATTAAGTGTGTTATTTTTACTCCTTGTGATTTGGAGTCTGTATTGTCTTTGACTTTATAACAGGCTTTATAAACTTTTGTATTGAGGGCCATTCACAGAAAAAGCATTATCGCTGACTAATCATTACAAGTCTCTACTCAGCACTAGGCATTACTTTCACTTTTGTTGTTGTTTGCTGTTGTTGTTGGAGAAGTTCTGTAGTGTGTAATTATTTTTTTAAAAAATCAATCCATGCTATGTCCAGCTATGCACCAGCAATGGTGGTCTCACCCACCCCCATGGTTCCCTTAGCTGCAGTTTGTCCTGGTTCCTATGGCCTGCTGGCTGCTGAACCACTTATACTTCCCAGACAACCTGCCCCCTGCACTAGCCTGTGGAAACCAGCTGCCACTAGCTTTTTTTCTCTAGCCCCATATAATGAATACTCCAGAGACTTGTAATTTACCAGCCAGATTTGTAACAGTAAAATTTCAACCCCCAAAATGCCCACACAAATAACTCAAACTCAATTGATATAAATACAAGCTGCACACCTAGATTGGACAGATGTGCCCTACAGTACTCAATCATCTATCTGTGAAGTCCCCAGTTACTTTCGGCTCCTAGAACCATGTGGTTCCGGCTCATCATCCTCTTCTACCGGTTGGTCTTCTCTTCACAGTTCATGGATGTATCTCTTGGTTTTAGACATAATCATTTTCTCATCACTTATCCCAACATGGCCACATGGCAATTCTGAAGGCCTCTGTGGGATGAGTGAATGTCTACTCTGAAGTAGAGAGCCATTGCCCATCTCTGAAAGAATGTGTCAGCAGCTTGATTACTGATCAGAGCAGTATTTGTTAGCTTAAAATTCAGGCCCAGCCTGAGGGTGTTCGATGTCCCAATGTTGGGGAATGCCACAACAGGTAGTGTTTGGGTGGGTAGGGGACCACCCTCATAGAGGCAGGGGGAGGGAGGATGAAATAGGGAGTTCCCATAGAGGGGACTTAGAAAGGGGAAAACATTTGAAATGTAAATAAAGAAAATATCCAATAAAAAAGAAAAAATAATTCAGGCCCAAATGTACTTCCCCTCAAACCCATTATTACCCACTCCAGAAGCTGTCAGGATATTGTTATACAGAAATATAGAGAAAAGATATGCTGTATGTGTTCCTTCCACCCATGTGTAAATAGTATGTTCTTAGAGCAATCTTAGCTTGGAGTACTGTTGTGGGCACTGAGCACATACACTATCTAAAAATGCTAATGTAGGATGGTAACAGGCATGGAAACAAAGGGTCTTTGTGCCTAGCCCATCTGAAAAAAGTCTGCTTTTGCTTTGTCACATATAAACACTAGGTTGAATTCAGTTTCTCAACATTCCTCCAAGAGGAAGCCAGGTATGCCTTTAGAATAATCACATGAGAAGAGCTCTCTCTCTCGGCAGTCATTACTTGCCTGTAGTCTTCTATGTGGTAGGGCCTTATGAGCTCCCCCTGTCCCATTGGTGCTGACTGTCATTGTTCAGATCTTATTTAGGCTGCTCTATTGTTGATATTTTGTAGGTGCAACTTCCCTGTTCTAGAAGGCACAGCAGGTCACCTGAACCACTGGCTCTACATTTTTCCACCCATCCATTCCTGCATTTCCTGAGCCTTAGATATAGATAGGTGTTGTATTATAGACAGAGATGTACCAATTGGAGCAAGGCACTCAACAGCCAGCTGTTCTCTCCATTTTTCTTATGTACAGCTTCCTTTAAGGGTCTCCATCTGCTGCAAAAAAGAAGCTTCTTTGGGGAGGAAAGAGCTACACTTTCCTGTGTATAAGAAGAAATATTAAGAATTGTTTAGATCCAGGACAGCCAGCACTACACAGACAAACAGTCGAAAAAAAGAAAGAAAGAAAGAAAGAAAGAAAGAAAGAAAGAAAGAAAGAAAGAAAGAAAGAAAGAGGGAGGGAGGGAGGGAGGGAGGGAGGGAGGGAGGGAGGGAGGGAGGGAGGGAGGTTAGAGATTTTACCATTTTGAGGAAATGTCAATAGTCTCTTCTTCTCTAGGATACATGACCTCATCAGTCATAGGTAGCTGTCTAAGTTTACAGCGCTAGACACTGAGTAGGCCTTAAGTCTAATTAAATAGCTGTTGTTTACCAATAGGCTGCACCTTTAAAGCTATCATGCTTGTTGGTCATTGCAGCTTGTGGATTACGCAGTATATGGTACCTTCACTAGGGACTTACTTTCTGTTTCAGATAGCCAACAAAAGGTAATGAGAATAGTCCTTGGTTAGAGATCTCTTGGCATCCCCAAGACAATAAATTGAAAGAAAATTTCTCATGCCTGGCATTGAGGTTTTTGTGAGATAGACTATGGTTCATGGGGGAAAAATTTTCACCTCTAGTGGCACAGCTTCATTTAAACTATATATTTTTACTTTTAAAATAATTTGAGATCATAATATAATCACATAATTCCCCCTTTCCTTTTCCTCCTTTCAAATGTTTCTATAAATCTTTCCTTGATCTTTTAAAAATATGTGACCCTTTATTCATTAACTGTTGTTTCCGTATGTGTGTATAAATGTGTGTATACTACTAAATACATAAGTACAACTTGCTCAATCTGTACAATGCTTCTTTATGTACGGTTTCAAGGGTGGAAATTTGGTATTGAATGACCAATTGATGCCCTCTTCTATGGGAAAGCCTATTTCTCCCATAGAATTCATTAGTTATCTATAGTTCTTGCAGCAGAAGTGAGGGCTCTGGGGAACTCCCCTGTCTACATTAGCATGCTGCTTACCTTGTTCAGCTCATGCTTGGGCAGTCATGTGGGTGAGATTTTATGAGTGTAGCTTCCTATAAACATTGCATACACATAGAGATATAAACATTTATATGTAATTTTAGGTAAACATAAAATAATATGATTCCTTAGGAGTTTTCAAACATGTTCAGTATTGTTCATTACTTCTCCAACTCTCTTCCCTCTGTATTGCTTGCCCTCACCACTCCCCATTTAAATTCTCCCCACTTTTCAAATTTCCTACTTCATAGCACGTATTACTTCTTCTTATGTTCTCCTGAGTTTCTCATGCTCCCCTCACCCAGTATCTTTTGGTTCAGCCCATTTCTATTGTCACTGCAGGTTATATATACTCACATCTATAAATTAGGAGAACATGTCATCTTTGTCTCTGTGGTTCTGGATTACATAACTTAAGATATTTTTCCAGATATATCTATTTACCTGCAAATTTCATTCATCTTTACAATGGGACTGAGTTCATTTTCATTATCCATCCATCAGTTGTTAGACATTTGGGTTCTTTCCATTTCTATTGAGACTAGAACAGCAATAAGCACGGCAAAAGAAGTGACTGTGGAGTAGGATCTCGAGTTCCTTGAACAAATGTCAAAGACTGGAATAGCTAGTCATATAGCAAAATTATTTTTGCTTTCTGAGATTTATCCTCCACACTGATTTCTACAATGTCTGCAGCAGCAGTTTGTCATCTCACCACAGCAAATTAGGGCTAACCTTTCCCCATATTCTCCCCAGCATTTGTGATGGATGTTTCTTTTGTTAGTTTCATCTTAGCCAGGCTGACAGGGGTAAGATAAAACCTCATATTTGTATAATGTTTTATGTCTCTGACTGCTAAGACCGATGAATGTTGTTGAAATATTTCTTAGCTATTTTTATTTTTTTCCTGAGAAATCTCTGTTCATATCCATAGCCCATTTTTGAATGAGTCATTTGTTGCTGTTTTGCTGTTTATTTAGCGTCTTTATATATTCTGTATACTAATCCTTCTCAATGTTTAACTGAGAAACATTTTTCTTCCAGTGTGGATCTGCTCTTCACTTGGTTGATTATTTCTTTAGAAGTGCAGAAGTTTTTTCATTTTATGAGGTTGCACTTATTAATTGTTGGCTCTCATTCATGGCCAAATGGAGTCCTATGCAGAAAGTCCTTTCTTGCACTTATATAGGTACAACTTACGTTTCTTTTTAGCAGTTTTGGTGTTTCAGGTTTCACATTTAGGTCTTTGATCCATTTGGAGTTGTTTTTGTGCATCATGAAAGATACAGACCTAATTTTCCTCATTATTCATAAACATTCAGTTTTTGCAGGCCATGTTTTGAATAAAATGTCTTTATTCCAGTGTGTTTTAGGTATCTTTGCCAAATATTAGATGGCTGTAGTTACATGTACCCAACTATGGGTCTTCTATTTTGTTCCATTGATCTACATGTCTGTTTTTGTACCAGTGCCATACTGATTTTATTATTGTGTCTCTGTAATATATCCTGAATTCTGTAATGATAATCCTTCCAGCATTGTTCTTTTTACTTTTGATGGTTCTAGCCATCCCAGCTCTTCTGTATTTCCATATGAATTTTAGAATAGTATTTTTCACTTCTGTAAAAGGATAAGATGGAAAGTTTGAAATTGCACTGAATCTAAAAATACATTTTGTTAGACCAGTCATTTCCATAATATTAACTTTATCAATTTTTCTAATACATTAATTAATTAATTTTTATGCTAGTGGGTACACTGTCACTGTCTTCAGACACACCAGAAGAGGGCACCAAATCCTGTTACAGATTGTTGTGAGCCACAGTGTCAGGAAGAGCAGTCAGTGCTCTTAACCTCTGAGCCATCTCTCCAGCAACTAATTTTATCAAACTTAGAACATATATTTCCTTTCTATTTTCTAATGTCTTTCTCAGTCTTGTTCCTCAGAAATTTAACATTTCCATTGTAAAGGTCCTTTACCTGCATAGTTAGCTATAATCTTATATTTTTACTTTAGTATATGAATGAGAGTGAGTCTGCAATCTCTCTGATTCATTTGGGGTTTTTTTGGTGTTTTATTTTATCCTTTGGAATTTTTGTTGTTGTTTTGTTGGTTGGTTGGTTTTTGCTGTTGTTATTGATTCAGAGAAAAATAGTGGTTCTTTTGTAAGTTATTTCTGTATTCTGACAGTTCACTAAAATATTTGTTTGTAGAGATTTTCTGATAGAATTTTGGTGTTTTCTTATGCATAGTATATAATCTGCAAGTGAATATAGTTGATTTCTTTCAAAATTTGTATCCTTTTTGCTTCTTTTTCTTACATTAATGCTACTTCTATTTCATCAGGCACTAGATTGAAAAGGAGTGAGAATAGTGGGCACTCTTGCATCCTTCCTAATATTAATGGGCTTGCTTCATATTTTTCTCCATTTAGAATGAGAACAGACATGGGTTAGTCAGACATAGACTTTTATTAGGGCGTAATTCTTCATTTCTACTCTCTCTGAGACTTTTCCTATAAAAGCATGCTGCATTTTGTCAAAGATATTTTCTGCATCTATTGAAAATATGCGATTTTTTCTTTAAGTTCCTTCATATGATTTATTATGTATATTAACATGTATATGTTGAACCATCTCTGTATCTGTGGGATAACTCAAACTATATCATGACGAATATGTTTATGTTGAACATGTAAGCATTTAATTGGGTATTTTTTAATCTGAGTTTATGAGGAATATTGGCCTGTCAGATTTTTTGATAGTTTGTATTGTTTTAGTTGTTGTTGTTTGTTTGTTTGTTTGTTTGTTTTTGTTATATCTTTACTTGGTCTTAGAGTAATAATGGCTTTGTAGAAGAAATTTGGAGTTTTTCCTTCTGTTTTTATTATCTTGACTAGTTTAAGAAGGTTTGGCTGTAGATCATCTTTCAAAATCTGATAGAATTCTGCTGCGAATCCATCTTGGCCTGGAGTTTTTTCGATCAGAGGATTTTTTTTTATTGTTTCTTCAATCTCCCCCTTTGTTATGGATATGTTAAGGTTGCTAATCTTTTCTTGGTTTAACTTTGGTTATTTAAGTAAATCTAGAAATTTGTTTTGTTTTGGTATTTTTTAGACTTTCCAACTTAAAGAACTACAGGTTTTTAAAGTAGTCCCTGATAACACTGGATTTCTTTGGTGCCTGTGGAAATGTCTACCTATCCATTGCTGCTTGTATGAATGTGGATTATCACTTTCATTCTTTTGGTTAGTTTGGGCCAAGGAGCTGTTGATTTAGTTTGTCTTATAAAGCAATGAGAGAGGAGTTGTTGTTTAGCCCTTGCCCTAGGTAGAAGCCAGTGGTAGTGAATAGAGTAGTTTTAGCCCTTGCCGTGAGTAGAAGTAGTAGAAGAGGAGCTGTTGTAATAGGAGTAGTTTTTTTTTCTCTCTGCTTTTTTTTTTCCATTTTTTATTAGGTATTTAGCTCATTTACATTTCCAATGCTATACCCAAAGTCCCCCATACCCACCCAACCCCACTCCCCTACCCACACAATCCCCCTTTTTGGCCCTGGCGTTCCCCTATACTGGGGCATATAAAGTTTGCGTGTCCAATGGGCCTCTCTTTCCAGTGATGGCCGACTAGACCACCTTTTGATACATATGCAGCTAGAGAGTAGTTTTAGCCCTTGCCCTAAGAAGCTGCTGGGGAAGAGAGCTGTAAAAGAAAAAGCCTGAAGTAAAGTTGCTGTGTGAACCCGAATTGGTGTCCATGTCATTCCTGTCTCCGTGGGCAGCAAGAATTGCAGAGACCAGGACTTGAAAACACAGATTTTGAAAGAGCTTTCGAGACAACCGGCCACCTTCCTGGTGAGAGCACAGGGGTCCGCCCAGCCTGAGAGGTTTCTGCCTCAGGCCCCGGGCGGCGGGAGCCTCCTTGGCTCAGGGACTCCTCGGGGGGCAGGCTGCACGGGTGAGGGTGTGGAATACAGAGGCCAGCCGTTTCTGGGACAGGTGAGAGCCACAGAGGCGGCGCCATCTTCGGCTCCAGAAAACCGGCCACCTTCCTGGCCAAAGCAACACAGCTTCTGGGAAAGATCCTGTTTTGGGCCTTCATCTTCAGCCAGGAGGAGGTCCAAACACCAGATAACTGTGCACCTTCCCTGAAAGAGGAGAGCTTGCCTGCAGAGACTGCTCTGACCACTGAAACTCAGAGGAGAGAGCTAGTCTCCCACATCTGCTGATAGAGGGTAACAAAATCAACAGAGGAACAATCTCTAAACAAAGACAACTATAACAACTAACTCCAGAGATTGCCAGATGGTGAAAGTTAATGTAAGAATCCTACTAACAGAAACCAGGACCGCTCACCATCATCAGAACCCAGAACGCCCACTTCGCCCAGTCCAGGGCACCCTAACACACCTGAAAAGGTAGACCTGGATTTAAAAGCATATCTCATGATGATGGTAGAGGACATAAAGAAGGAATTTAATAACTCACTTAAAGAAATACAGGAGAACACTGCTAAAGAGTTACAAATCCTTAAAGAAAAACAGGAAAACACAACCAAACAGGTAGAAGTCCTTATAGAAAAACAGGAAAACACATCCAAACAGGTGATGGAAATGAACAAAACCATAATAGACCTAAAAAGGGAAGTAGACACAATAAAGAAAACCCAAAGTGAGGCAATGCTGGAGATAGAAACCCTAGGAAAGAAATCTGGAACCATAGATTTGAGCATCAGCAACAGAATACAAGAGATGGAAGAGAGAATCTCAGGTGCAGAAGATTCCATAGAGAACATCGGCACAACAATCAAAGAAAATGGAAAATGCAAAAAGATCCTAACTCAAAATATCCAGGAAATCCAGGACACAATGAGAAGACCAAACCTACACATAATAGGAGTGGATGAGAATGAAGATTTTCAACTCAAAGGACCAGCAAACATCTTCAACAAAATTATTGAAGAAAACTTCCCAAATATAAAGAAAGAGATACCTATGAACATACAAGAAGCCTACAGAACTCCAAATAGACTGGACCAGAAAAGAAATTCCTCCCAACACATAATAATCAGAACAACAAATGCACTAAATAAAGATAGAATACTAAAAGCAGTAAGGGAAAAAGGTCAAGTAACATATAAAGGCAAGCCTATCAGAATTACACCAGATTTTTCACCAGAGACTATGAAAGCCAGAAGAGCCTTGACAGATGTTATACAGACACTAAGAGAACACAAATTCCAGCCCAGGCTACTATACCCAGCCAAAATCTCAATTACCATTGCTGGAGAAACCAAAGTATTCCACGACAAAACCAAATTCACCCATTATCTCTCCACGAATCCATCCCTTCAAAGGATAATAACAGAAAAAAACCAATACAAGGACAGGAACTACGCCCTAGAAAAAACAAGAAGATAATCCCTCAACAAAACTAAAAGAAGACAGCCACAAGAACAGAATGCCAACTTTAACAACAAAAATAACAGGAAGCAACAATTACTTTTCCTTAATATCTCTTAATATCAATGGTCTCAACTCCCCAATAAAAAGACATAGACTAACAAACTGGCTACACAAACAAGACCCAACATTTTGCTGCTTGCAGGAAACTCATCTCAGAGAAAAAGATAGACACTACCTCAGAATGAAAGGCTGGAAAACAATTTTCCAAGCAAACGGTATGAAGAAACAAGCTGGAGTAGCCATCCTAATATCTGATAAGATTGACTTCCAACCCAAAGTCATCAAAAAAGACAAGGAGGGGCAATTCAAATTCATCAAAGGTAAAATCCTCCAAGAGGAACTCTCAATTCTGAATATCTATGCTCCAAATACAAGGGCAGCCACATTCATTAAAGAAACTTTAGTAAAGCTCAAAGCACACATTGCACCTCACACAATAATAGTGGGAGACTTCAACACACCACTTTCACCAATGGACAGATCATGGAAACAGAAGCTAAACAGGGACACAGTGAAACTAACAGAAGTGATGAAACAAATGGACTTAACAGATATCTAAAGAACATTTTATCCTAAAACAAAAGAATATACCTTCTTCTCAGCACCTCATGGTACCTTCTCTAAAATTGACCACATAATTGGTCACAAAACAAGCCTCAACATATACAAAAATATTGAAATTGTCCCATGCATCCTATCAGATCACCATGGACTAAGGCTGATCTAAAATAACAAAATAAATAATAGAAAGCCAACATTCACGTGGAAACTGAACAACACTCTTCTCAATGATAACTTGGTCAAGGAAGGAATAAAGAAAGAAATTAAGGACTTTTTGGAGTTTAATGAAAATGAAGCCACAACATACCAAAACTTATGGGACACAATGAAAGCATTCCTAAGAGGAAAACTCACAGCTCTGAGTGCCTCCAAAAAGAAACTAGAGAGAGCACACATTAGCAGCTTGACAACACACCTAAAAGGTCTAGAAGAAAAGGAAGCAAATTCACCCAAGAGGAGTAGAAGGCAGGAAATAATCAAACTCAGGGGTGAAATCAACCAAGTGGAAACAAGAAGAACTATTCAAAGAATTAACCAAAAGAGGAGTTGGTTCTTTGAGAAAATCAACAAGATAGATAAACCCTTAGCTAGACTCACTAGAGGGCACAGGGACAAAATCCTAATTAACGAAATCAGAAATGAAAAGGGAGACATAACAACAGATCCTGAAGAAATCCAAAACACCATCAGATCCTTCTACAAAAGGCTATACTCAACAAAACTGGAGAACCTGGAATAAATGGAGAAGTTTCTAGACAGATACCAGGTACCAAAGTTGAATCAGGATCAAGTTGACCATCTAAACAGTCCCATATCCCCTAAAGAAATAGAAGCAGTTATTAATAGTCTCCCAGCCAAAAAAAAAAAAAAAAAAAAAAAAGCCCAGGACCAGATGGGTTTAGTGCAGAGTTCTATCAGACCTTCAAAGAAGACCTAATTCCAGTTCTTCACAAACTATTCCACAAAATAGAAACAGAAGGTACTCTACCCAACTCATTCTATAAAGCCACAATTACTCTGAAACCTAAACCACAAAAAGACCCAACAAAGATAGAGAACTTCAGACCAACTTCCCTTATGAATATCGATGCAAAAATCCTCAATAAAGTTCTTGCTAACCGAATCCAAGGACACATCAAAGCAATCATCCACCCTGACCAAGTAGGTTTCATCCCAGGGATGCAGGGATGATTTAATATACGGAAATCCATCAATGTAATCCATTATATAAACAAACTCAAAGACAAAAACCACATGATCATCTCGTTAGATGCTGAGAAAGCATTTGACTAAATCCAACACCCATTCATGATAAAAGTTCTGGAAAGATCAAGAATTCAAGGCCCATACCTAAACATGATAAAAGCAATCTACAGCAAACCAATAGCCAACATCAAAGTAAATGGTGAGAAGCTGGAAGCAATCCCACTAAAATCAGGGACTAGACAAGGCTATCCACTCTCTCCCTACCTATTCAACATTGTACTTGAAGTCCTAGCCAGAGCAATTAGACAACAAAAGGAGATCAAGGGGATACAAATTGGAAAGGAAGAAGTCAAAATATCACTTTTTGCAGATGATATGATAGTATATATAAGTGACCCTAAAAATTCCACCAGAGAACTCCTAAGCCTGATAAACAGCTTCAGTGAAGTAGCTGGATATAAAATTAACTCAAAGAAGTCAATGGCCTTTTTGTACACAAAGGATAAACAGGCTGAGAAAGAAATTAGGGAAACAACACCCTTCTCAATAGTCACAAATAATATAAAATACCTTGGTGTGACTCTAACTAAGAAAGTGAAAGATCTGTATGATAAAAACTTCAAGTCTCTGAAGAAAGAAATTAAAGAAGATCTCAGAAGATGGAAAGATCTCCCATGCTCATGGATTGGCAGGATCAACATTGTAAAAATGGCTATCTTGCCAAAAGCAATCTACAGATTCAATTCAATCCCCATCAAAATTCCAACTCAATTCTTCAACGAATTAGAAAGGGCAATCGGCAGATTCATCTGGAATAACAAAAGACCTAGGATAGCAAAAACTCTTCTCAAGGATAAAAGAACCTCTGGTGGAATCACCATGCCAGACCTAAAACTGTACTACAGAGCAATTGTGATCAAAACTGCATGGTACTGGTATAGTGACAGACAAGTAGACCAATGGAACAGAATTGAAGACCCAGAGATGAACCCACACACCTATGGTCACTTGATCTTTGACAAGGGAGCTAAAACCATCCAGTGGAAAAAAGACAGCATTTTTAACAAATGGTGCTGGCACAACTGGCGGTTATCATGTAGAAGAATGCGAATTGATCCATTTCTATCTCCTTGTACTAAAGTCAAATCTAAGTGGATTAAAGAACTCCACATAAAACCAGAGACACTGAAACTTATAGAGGAGAAAGTAGGGAAAAGCCTCGAAGATATGGGTACAGGGGAAAAATTCCTGAATAGAACAGCAATGGCTTGTGCTGTAAGATCAAGAATAGATGAATGGGACCTGATAAAATTGCAAAGCTTCTGCAAAGCAAAAGACACCGTCAATAAGACAAAAAGGCCACCAACAGATTGGGAAAGGATCTTTACCTATCCCAAATCGGATAGGGGACTAATATCCAATATATATAAAGAACTCAAGAAGGTGGACTCCAGAAAATCAAATAACCCCATTAAAAAATGGGGCTCTGAGCTGAACAAAGAATTCTCACGTGAGGAATACCGAATGACTGAGAAGCACCTGTAAAAATGTTCAACATCCTTAATCATCAGGGAAATGCAAATCAAAACAACCCTGGGATTCCACCTCACTCCAGTCAGAATGGCTAAGATCAAAAATTCAGGTGACAGCAGATGCTGGCGAGGATTTGGAGAAAGGGGAACACTCCTCCATTGTTGGTGGGATTGCAAGCTTGTACAACCACTCTGGATATCAGTCTGGCGGTTCCTCAGAAAATTGGACATAGTACTACCGGAGGATCCCGCAATACCTCTCCTGGGCATATATCCAGAAGATGTCCCAACCGGTAAGAAGAACACATGCTCCACTATGTTCATAGCAGCCTTGTTTATAATAGCCAGAAGGTGGAAAGAACCCAGATGCCCCTCAACAGAGGAATGGATACAGAAAATGTGGTACATTTACACAATGGAATACTACTCAGCTATTTAAAAAAATGAATTTATGAAATTCCTAGGCAAATGGATGGACCTGGAGGGTATCATCCTGAGTGAAGTAACCCAATCACAAAGGAACTCACACAATATGTACTCACTGATAAGTGGATATTAGCCCAGAAACTTAGGATACCCAAGATATAAGATACAACTTGCCAAACGCATGAAATTCAAGAAGAACGAAGACCAAAGTATGGACACTTTACCCTTTCTTAGAAATGGGAACAAAACACCCATAGAAGGAGTTACAGAGACAAAATTTGGAGCTGTGACGAAAGGATGGACCATCTAGTGATTGCCATATCCAGGGATCCATCCCATAATCAGCTTCCAAATGCTGACACCATTGCATACACTAGCAAGATTTTGCTGAAAGGACCCAGATATAGCTCTCTCTTTTGAGACTATGCCGGGGCCTAGCAAACACAGAAGCGGATGATCACAGTCAGCTATTGGATGGGTCACACGGCCCCTAATGGAGGAGCTAGAGAAATTACCCAAGGAACTAAAGGGAACTGCAACCCTATAGGTGGAACAACAATATGAACTATCCAGTACCTGGGAGCTCTTTTCTTTAGCTGCATATGTATCAAAAGATGGCCTAGTCAGCCATCACTGCAAAGAGAGGCCCATTGGACTTGCAAACTTTATATGCCCCAGTACAGGGGAACGCCAGGGCCAAAAAGGGGGAGTGGGTGGGTAGGGGATTGGGGGGGTGGGTATGGGGGACCTTTGGGATAGCATTGAAAATGTAAACGAGGAAAATACCTAATTAAAAAAAAATAAAATAAAGCAATGAGATCCTAGATCCGTTGAATCTTTTTGTATCCATATCATTAATTTCTGCCTCGGTTTTTATTCATTCTTGCCATCACCAGGATCTGGGTTGCATTTGTTCTTGCTTTTCCAGACTCTTGATTTACATTATTATTAATTTATTTTATTTTTGATTTTTTTTAAATTTAAGCTTTTCATGCTGTAAATTTTCTTATAGGACTTCTTTTTTTTATTTTTTTTTAATTTTAATTATTTATTTTCTTCATTTACATTTCCAATGCTACCCCAAAAGTCCCCCATACCCTTCCCCCTACTCCCGCTTCTTGGCACTGGCATTCCCCTGTACTGAGGCATATAAAGTTTGCAAGACCTCTCTTTCCACTGATGGCCAAGTAGGCCATCTTCTGATACATATGCAGCTAGAGACACGAGCTCCGGGGGGTACTGGTTAGTTCATATTGTTGTTCCACCTATAGGGTTGCAGACCCCTTTAGCTCCTTGGGTCCTTTCTCTAGCTCCTCCATTGGGGACCCTGTGATCCATCCAATAGCTGACTGTGAGCATCCACTTCTGTGTTTGCTAGGCCTGGGCATAGCCTCACAAGAGACAGCTATATCTGGGTTTTTTCACCAAAATCTTGCTAGTGTGTGCAATGGTGTCAGCGTTTGGAAGCTGATAATGGGATGGATCCCCGGGTATGGCAGTCTCTAGGTGGTCCATCCTTTCATCTCAGCTCCAAACGTTGTCTCTGTAACTCCTTCCATGGGTGTTTTGTTCCCAATTCTAAGAAGGTGCAAACTGTCCACACTTTGCAAAGCCTGCCCGAGCGGAGCGGACACCTCTCCTCTGGCAGGGAGGGTGCCTGGGTGTCTGCAGCCCGAAACGCGGTCTGCCCCAGAAGCCAGGACTTCTTTTAATGTGTCAAGGGAATTTTGTTTTGTTCTGTTCTGTTTTCATTTTGATTTATTTCGAGGACATTTTGTTTTCTTTATTGATTGATTCTTTGACACAGTGATCATTTAATGATGAATTATTTAATCTACAACAGTTTCGGTACTCTTACTAGGAATTTGTTTGGTGTCGATTTTCAGTTTTAATGCACGGTGGTCATATTGAACACATGAGCTATCTCAATGTTTCTGAAGTTGTTAAGACTTCTATCTATTTTAGAAAATCTTCCATGGAATTCCATGAGTAAAATGTATATTCTTTCGTATTTGAGCAGAATATTCTATCAATATCTTTAAAGACTATTTTATGAATGATAACATTAAATTTTCATATTTCTGTTACTTTTTGTCCAGTTATTCTACCTATTGGAAAAAGTGGTGAATTGTAATGACTGGCTATGTACTGGCTAGTTTTGTGTCAACTTAACACAGCTGGGGTTATCACAGAGAAAGGAGCTTCAGTTGAGGAAATGCCTTCATGAGATCGAACTCTAAGGCATTTTCTCAATTAGTGATCAAGGGGGAAAGGCCCCTTGTGGGTGGGACCATCTCTGGGCTGGTAGTCTTGGGTTCTATAAGAGAGCAGGCTGAGCAAGCCAGGGGAGGGCAAGCCAGTAAAGAACATCCCTCCATGGCCTCTGCATCAGCTCCTGCTCCCTGACCTGCTTGAGTTCCAGTCCTGACTTCCTTTGGTGATGAACAGCAGCATGGAAGTATAAGCCGAATAAACCCTTTCCTCCCCAACTTGCTTCTTGGTCATGATGTTTGTGCAGGAATAGAAACCCTGACTAAGACAAATTGGTACCAGCAGAGTGGGGTATTCCTGTGACAACATGACCATGTTTTGGGGAGGACTGTGGAAGGACTTTGGAACTTTGGGCTTGAAGATCCATCCGTTGTTAAGAGCTCTGTCAGATGTTGTGTAGGAGCTTGGAAGATAATGTTGAGAACAGTGCAGAAGATGGAGGTCTGGTTTGTGAAATTTCAGAGGGAAAATTAAAGACTCTTTTCAGAGCCATTGCTGTTTTGATTGTGAAGATTCTGTAGTTCTGGTTAGCTGGGGCTGAAGAATCAGCTGTGATTAACAAGATACCAGAACTACTAAAGCAAAAACTTTGCATTACTGGGACTATTGATGCTGGTTAGCTGGAGCTAAGAAATTAGCGGTGATTAAGAAGAGACCAGCATCATTGAGGTGACATCTTCTGGGAAGTGTTTTCTGAAAGCACAAAGAGGCTGTGTTCCAGAGATGGCCAAGGTTGTACTCCTGCTGCAGCGGGACTTGGTAATATGTAAGGGTCACCCAGGTGGTACTGGTTTTGAAGGCATGAAGGGGTCACGCAAAGCAGCTGAGGCTCGGCACTGTGAGAGGCCATGGAAGGCCATTGGTGAAGGTGCAGCCTCAGTTGCAATTGAAGGCCCAGGACTGAAGGGGTCATGCAGTGTTTTGGAGATGCCAGTACCATGAGATGACCACCAAGAGCAGCAGCAGCAGTGGAGTACAGGCATCTGGAGCCTAGAGGATGACGCGTGTGCTACAAAGGGCATGGCTGGAGAAGTGACCCAAGCCCTTGGAGGAGCCCAGAAGATCGTAAGTTGGATCCCAGACATTGGACAGTTGGAGATTGACTTTTGCTTTTGATTGTGACTGTGCCCTGATATTTTCCCTCTTGAAGGAAGAAACTGTTTTAGTGGAGCCCACAGTTAAGAGACTTTTAATTGTAAAAAGACTTTGGATTTTAAAGAGATGGATATTTTAAAGAAATTGAAATTTTAAGAATATGTAAAGACTGTGGGACTTTTAAAGTTATTTAGATCTTGGGGATGAATAAGATTGTAAGGGTTGAGGCTTACTGTGATGTTTTTGTGTGTCAAGTTGACAAGGGGTCAATTGTACTGGCTAGTTTTGTGTCAACTTGACACAGCTGGAGTTATCACAGAGAAAGGAGCTTCGGTTGAGGAAATGCCTCCATGAGATCCAACTGTAAGGCATTTTCTCAATTAGTGATCAAGGGGGAAAGGCCCCTTGTGGGTGGTGCCATCTCTGGGCTGGTAGTTTTGGTTCTATAAGAGAGCAGGCTGAGCAAGCCAGGGGAAGCAAGCCAGTAAAGAACATCTCTCCATGGCCTCTGCATCAGCTCCTGCTTCCTGACCTGTTTGAGTTCCAGTCCTGACTTCCTTTGGTGATGAACAGCAGCATGGAAGTATAAGCCGAATAAACCCTTTCCTCCCCAACTTGCTTCTTGGTCATGATGTTTGTGCAGGAATAGAAACCCTGACTAAGACAGGCTATTAAAGGATTGATGTTAATTTGTTTCTTCATTTCCAGTAGTACATGTCTTATGGCATTGAATACACTATATATATGCAAAATAGCAATATCTACTTGGTTTATTGTTCTCTTGATTAGAATGAAGTGTCCTTTTCTCCTTAGTTTTTGTTTGAAGTCTATTTTATTGGATATTAGGATAGCAAGATCTGTTGTTTCCTGGTCACATTGGATTGGGATACTATTTTCCTACCTTGTACTTTAAGGTGGTATCTATATTAAAGCTGTGAGTTTCATGTAGACAACAGAAAGATAGGTTTTATTTGTTAATCAATTAAGCCAGCATGGGCATTTTGACTGGAGAATTGAGGTCACTAATATTAAAAGATAATATTGAATGATGCGTGTTGATTGCAGTTATGTTCTTGCATTTATTGCTGCTGTTTTGCTGTCTTTTTCTTAGGGTTCTGGTGCCAGTACAGTAGAACAAGATTGAAGCGTATAAATAAGCCAAGATCATTGCTTTCTCCTAAAAGCTTTTCTGTTTCAGGTTGCTGTGTGGACTTGGTTCAACTATTAGAGAGAACACTTTCTCCTGAAAACCTTTTTGTTTCTGTCTGCCATATGGATTTGATTCAGCTCTTTGAAAAGAACCTTCTACTCCTATCCTGCTTTAATATATAAGCCTAATATTTACAATGTCTGGAACTTTGCTGTTTGGTTATTTTAAAATACTTTTTAATTAAAATGTGCATAATATTTCATCAGTGCTCCTTTAACTCTAAAAGTCAAAAGGCTTTTAAGAAATTAAGTCAAGTCAAAAAAAAATAGTGGTGAAAAGAACAAGCTAGGAGCATATTGAACCTTGGATAGTGACCATTACAAGCAATCATAGCAGACTCTGAATAGAAGACTAGGGATTCAAACTGAAGTCCTGAATGCTAGTCCCACAGAAGAAAAACAACATCTCAACCATTTTATAATTTAGTCTTCTCTTAAATACTGTGTATATCTCTATTGGGGAAAAGGTTTTTTTGTTGTTGTTGTTTTGTTTTGTTTTAACAGAAATGAGAGGGAGAAATAAGGAAGGAAGAAGGCAAACTCAATTAGTAAAGTGGCTCAGTTGAACAAGTCCCAAAGCAAAACCAAAAGCAACATGAAAAACCACACACGTTTATCCGCAAAAATACTAATTTCATAGTTGCGGGTGCCAATATGAATGATGTAGAAGAACTTCCACACAACAAACTCAAAAGAATGATTATAACTGTTTGAACAACTCAAAATTATTAATATGCTATTAGAATAAAATCAAACAGCTAAATGAAAGGAGGAACTCAATCTAAGATACAAAAATAGAATTTAATAGATAAAATTACTGAACAAAAGTCCAATTAAAATCATTCTGGAAATCAAAAATTCAATAAGGTTTGAAACCTCAATGAAAATCCTGATCAATGAACACATCAAACAAACAAACAAACAAACAAACAAACCCACAAAATGTCAGGGATAAAAGGCAAAGTAAAGAAATTAGGTCCCTCAGTGAAGGTCAATGAGAAATTTAGAAAGTGACCAGTATATGGAAAAGCTTTGGAACATGATGAAAAAACAAAATTTTGAAAACAAAATCATACCAAAAACATATGGATATATTCAAAAATTATAGAAGAAAATGTCACAAACCAGGAGAGGTGCAGCCAGTTACAAGAGACTGATAGAAAAACCAGTAGATAAATAGAAAAGGTATTTCAAACAAATGGAAATATGAAATGAGCAATTCTTGCTATTCTAGTATCTGATATCATTCACTGAAAACCAAAACTAAACAGAAGAAATAAGGAATACCAGTAAATACTTTTTAAAGGAACAATATGCCAAGAGGATATTATAATTCTAAATGTATATTGACCAAACACATGCATGGCCAATTTCATAAAAAACAAATAGTACAAAATATAAGATTATAGATGAAGCACAACACAGTGATAGTGCTATGGTTAATGTACTACTCTCACCAATAGAATGGTCATCTTGACAAAACTAAACAGAAACACTAGAGTTATATGACCTAATAAGTCAAACAGATATAACAGACATCTACATAATATTCCATCATACAATGACAAATACTCAGCTCATAGCACTTTCTCTGAAATTGATCTCCTACTATGACATAAAACAAGTCTCAGCAAATATAGAAAAAATATTAAGTCCATATGACCACAATAGAATAAAGCTGGATATCAAAAACAATAGGAGTCATAGAATGTAAACAAACTCTTTGAGACTAAACAACTTGCTATTGAATAATAATTTTGTCACTGAAAAAATAAAGAAGAAAAATTTTTAATTCATAATTTTTAAATATTAAGCTTTAAAGATATATAATGTACCAATGTACTTAATTCTATGTCAATATATAAACTCTGTACCAGTATAAGAAATAACATTATAAAGATTTCTATTAATGTAAGATTATGGCTACACAGTACTTTGATCAAGAATAAAATTAGTCATCCCATCTATTTCCTTCCTGTTCAAAATTATGATCATTTCCAAATTATCCCTAAAAATGACATCCTATCTATAATTTATAAAATATCATAACCAGACACCCAAACCCAAGGGATCAGGATGATGACTCTCCACAACTTATTCCTGCTGAACAGGGGCAATGAAAATTCTTTAAAGGGTTAAGGAAAATTAGAAAATTTGGTTATACTTAAGAAAGCTAGCTTTAGCATCTGTTATCCAGTCTCTGTATGTTTAGAAGCTTGACTGAAGTTCTGACGGAATCCATATGAAAGGTTGGATAAAGCAAGATCATCTGGAATCACCAGCTATTCCTGAAACTATTTTGTAAGCAATTCTCTAGAAACAGTTTCAGGAGGTAGGGGGCTGCAACAGCATGTCATTTCTGCAGCCCAGCAGATAGATAAATCTTGTCAGAGCTGTACATTCTACAATATTCTCACAACCAAAATTTCAGTACTATGAAGATATTCATATGGAATGTGCAAGGTGTACAGATCAATTAAGGATAAAATTTTGCTCCTTGTTTAAGTAGTGAAAGATAATTGCCCTTTTTATGAGTTAATTTGATCAATAACCAAGTGTGAAATATCTTCATTCTTAACATATGAAGGATGGCATGATGAATTTTAAGGATTCCATAACCAACAATATTTATTGTCTATATTTAGCTGAAGTTTTGGCTAGAGACATTTTTATGTCTAAGCCAGTTATCAGTCCATTCCCATGTCAAGGAATCGGCAGATCAAGTTACCTTTCCTGTTTGATTTTCTTGAGTTTTCTTTTCTGTAGCCAAGATCTTCAGGGGATCTTCCCCTGTCATATCTGATCAAATCACTAAAAGGAGTCCAAAGTTGCCGAACCCACTCCAGTGGAGTCTGAGAGACAAGTCCAAAAGCTTAGTCCCTGTCCTGAGGTAAAAAGTTTCATGGAAACTGGTCTCCTGGAATCTTTGGCATCCCATAACATGGATGTGGTCCAGATATGTCCTTGTGACAGTCTGGTGAAGGGTTTTGCATGCTTTCTTCCGGTATTGTTTTATTATAAGTGCCTTCAAGGAATGATTTGACAAATAGCCAAGTTAGATTGACCATTGCTTCCTGGCCTCCACCAATGTTCCAATATCCTAGGCAATCGTTGAGCCGACTTTGGAATTTGAATTCATAAGAATGTTACTTATTCAGACGAAATGCCTCCAGTATTGAAAGAGAGATGGTGAAAGAAATCAGGTATTGCAGTTTACTGGATTAGAGTAGAAATCTCAGGCCAAGTTCTACAAAATAAACTTGGGCTCCTCATTACAGTCATGAATGGCAGACTACATTACATATTAGAAGAAAGTTGGTGGGCTCCTCTGATAAATGGAGGTTCCCTAGAGATGCTTAACAACTAAGTCATTCCCATATGTAGGAATTTACAATGGCCTAGGAAGAAGGTGGGTTGTGGTCTAAGAAGGAACTAGAGTAAATACTTAGAATAACAGCTGAGTCATTCCCATATACAGGAATTTTCAATGTCCTAAATGGAGAAGGTGAATTATACAATAGTCTAGAATTGTAACTGTGGCAAGGGCATGAAGTCCTTGCCCCTGGCTGCTAAGAAAAAGCTGACCTTAAGGTAGGGCTGAATTTTATCCCAGGTGTAAAAACTGATTTTTATCCCAGTTGCGAACACTGTCTGGCTCCTGCTAGCTTTTATGTGTGCATTTCTCTATTGTGTGTAGAGTCATTATGCATTGGATGACCTTAATGTATCACCTAACTTCCTTGTTTTCTTCTGTAATATAAGTCTGATGCTCACTTTGAGAAATTACATTCAGAGTCAGCATTCTTTGGTGTTCATGTCTGTTTTTCACTCGCTGACTCCTTGCCCACCTGTGTACCAGGACCCTGATTTCTCCCCCAGGTTGAGGGATCAACTGAGTCCAGCTCATGGCACAAAGCATTTTTCCTTTCCTGTCAACGCAAATACAGAGCCCCTCTCCCAAGCTTGCATGTACTTGGTCCAGAAACCAGAAACCAATAAAGATAAAGATTAAATTAATAGCTTGTCCCCTTTCCGAGACAAATTTTAATATAACCACCAAATTTATAACCACGTTATTTTGATAAGTAAAACAACTCAAAACAATTAAAACAATTTAAACAAATATTATATTCTGTTGAGAGAATACTTCCTCACCATCTCCTGCTTTGATCTTACACAATTTATTTTTAATAATGAGATCAAGATCATGACAGCATGTTTGAAAGGGTAGAGCAGGTCAAGACCCAGAGACTAGGTGGGCACACACCTGAAGCTTAGGTGACTCCCGGCTCCCTGCCAGACTCATGTGCCTTGGAACACATGTGCCATGCTTCTCTAATAAAAGAGAGATCATTGAGGCTCAAGACAGAGGTCTCCACCCCAATGAGTTACGTAGAGGCCCAGAGGGCATAGCCAATAAGCTTTCCTTTCCAAACATTCCTCCCTGCAAAAGGTATTTAATCTCAGGCCCACCCTGAGAAGGAGGAATGGTTTTATGTATCCACTTTCCACTATGGCAATAAATGTTTCAGAACCATGGGCTGTCTCTTTTCATCAGGAGACACCATGGGGAGCCATGTAGGTCATTGCCTACAGAACCTCTGTCTAATCTCCCACAGAAGGCCTCTCTGCACTCTCAACCACAACTACCACCAAGGCTGCCTTAACCCAAGGACTATCTACCCCCCCTTTCCACCTCCCCAAGTCAAGCCAAGAACTATCCCCATGGGACCAGCCTGAACCCCCCTTTCTGCCTCTCTCAGGGCTAGAACCAGCCCTAGGGCCCCCATTTCATTCTCAGCTCTTTCCAAACTCCCAGCAGCACCTGGGTGTCCAAGGGTCTGAAAACTCTATGGCTCCCCAACCCCTGCCTTGTTACCACAGGCCCAAACCAGCTCTAGCTTTCCCACACCTCGGACTGCACTTTTCCACCCGTGATCAGTGTCCCAGGGCTTCCCTATGGCCCAACATCTGCCCAGTGACAGTGTGGGATAAGGGTAGTCAAATTCCGCATGTTCTGCCTCCCCAAGTGGCCGTGTCCTGTAGCAGAATGGATGCAGGACTCACAACCCTACAACCCTACAAAGGTCTACTGTCTGAGATAGGTTAGGCTCCCTATCCCCTGCTTATTGACCTAATTTTTAAAAATCAAAAGCCTCAATTATTTATATATTTTTATACATCTATGTATAATTAACTCCTCCCTTCTGTGGAGATTAATATTTTGTGGGTACTTATGTCCCCTTTCTCTTTACATAATTATCAAGGCCTAAGTTTTTACTATTTAAGGTAGGTTATGCTGCCTATACCCTGCATATGACCTGCAATTTAAGATCAAAAGCATAAAAGTATTTATATATCTATGTATTTAACTTCAAATAAATTCCTTTCTATTTATTGTACAGGCCTATTTCCAGGCTCTAGATTTGTCATACCAGGCAATCCCAGAAATCCCATGGAGACCACATTCAAAGATCTTGAGTATTTGCCCTTGCAAGACATTTTCAAATCTTCTTTAAAGCATTTTTTTCAGTCAATCTCCCTAAATTCTCCCTTCTGTAGAGCTTAATATCTCTCTGGGTATATATAGTCCCTTTCTCTTTATGTAACTTGAATTAACATAAGTTTCTTATGTATTTAACTTTAATTAAATTCCCTTCTACTTACTGTATAATCATTCTTTAAAGCATTTTTTAAAAATTCAATCTATTATATATTCATGCTTTTATTTCCTACATTTGAAATAAAGAGCTTGGATTTCCTTATTCTATGTATATTTAAGAACATTTAAACAATCACCATTATACTCCCTTTTATCCTTAAAAACAATTAAATGAAATTCTATATATCTCTATCCTTTATTTACTGGGTTACTGGAGACAGGCAGCTTCTATTGTCTGTCTGTCTCTGTCTTCATCCAAGCATCCAGCCTCTTTGCTCAGCAGGGGCTCCCAGTGCCTGTGAGGTTAAGTTCTCTGAGGCAGCTAGAAACCTTTAGATGGGCCCAGGTTAAATCCCCACTGGTCCTTTGTTCTAGTTTCACGCCTTATGTGAGAACTACATGACTTGGCTCAGCTCAGCTTGCTGGGAAACCAATTCTCCCCCTGCACCTCCTAATTTTATATCATGATGTGTGTGTGTATTCCATTTGGGAATCTCCAATTAATTTTTTTTAAATGAGTTTTGCCTACCAGGTTGATGCCATCTGTAGCAGTGCTTTATGCTCCCTTTATGTCTTGCTTCCAGCCACCCTGGAATTCATGAATGAAACACACAGGCACGTGTGCACATGCACACACACACACACACACACACACACACACACACATTAATTTTAATATGCCTTGGCTAGCTCAATGGCTGGATACTTCTAATCCTCCCCACAGCTAGTATATATTTCCCTCCAGTATTCCTGGCTTAACACCTTCTAGTTCTATGTTTTATCTTTGCTGCCTGTCACCTTCTGGGCAGCTCCCCTCCCCCCATAAGTCACTTTCCTCTCTCACCTACATTTTGAATGATTTTTCTTCTGTAGCTCATAAACCTGATCCCTCTGCCTCCAAGTCATAGGGAATCTGCCTCCTCTCTCTCTTTCTCTCTCTCCCTCTCTCCTTTCTGTCCCAAGCCTAGGAAATCTAAGAGTCCTGCCTTTGTATTCCCTGCCCAGTCATTGGCTGATAGCATCTTTATCAAATAGAACCAACTGGGGAAAAGGTCCCCCAGTGTCATACATGGAGATACTCTCATGTAAGCAGTTTTGGGGACAAAAATTAATATTATACTACAAGCAGCATTAGACCAAACCCACTTCACTAACTCTTATTGATGAGACCTTTTTTTCACTGTCTCTGGAAGGCCAGTAGGCTAAATTCCAGTCAGTAGACCAAGTCCCACCTCTCCTAGCCATAGGTATACCTCAAGGTGGGTTTGGCTAGGCCAACTTCCTACCAGCTGACTAACTCCTCCCTTTCCCAGCTGCACTGAACATCACTGAAAGCAAGCCATGGTGGGCTTGGAGAGCTTACTTCACCAGGAGAATTTCAGAGGTCTACACTCTTGCAATCATTTAAAATGACCTAACCAGCTAAATGCATCCTGGCTGGTCCAATTGTAAAAGTAAACAGAGACAAGATTTGCTCCACACCTTATTAAGTAAGCAGTATAGTATAGTACAGTATAACTTGTGCTGCAACTGTACTTGGTAATGTATAAGAATCACCCAGGTGGTACTGGTTTTGAAGGTATGAAGGGGTCATAGAGAAAAGGTGAAGCTTACTACTGTGAGATGCCAGGGAAGTCCGCAGTTGAAGGTGCAGCCTCAGTTGCAGGTGACAGCCTTGAACTGAAAGGATCATGCAAAGAAGTTGAGGTTTGTCACCATGAAGAAATCCTATGAGAAGCTATTGGGGAAGCCTAGTTGCACCCCAGTGTATTGGAGATGCAAGTACTATAGAATGATCACTAAGAACACCAACAACAATGGAGTAAAGTCAACCAGAGTCAAGAGTTCTACAGAGGGCAAAGCTATAGATGTGACCAAACCCTTTTGGAGGAGCCCAGAAGATCATGACTGGATCCCAGACATTGGAACAAGAAGCTGTAACATTGATGTTGCCTTGGAGGCACCAAGATGTTCAAGATGACAGAGCCATGAGATATCTTGCTTCTAGCAAGGTGTGGAACTAGCCCAGGAGAAATAACTTTGCTGCAGCCAATAAAGACAAAAAAGGAGTGGAGATCTGACTTTGAGACCAGACATGGAGATGTAGAGTTTGGAATTTGCCCAGCTGGTTTCCTGTTTTGTTTAGGGATTACAGCTAAGTGATTGCATGAATCTCAGAAGAAACATTGAACTTTGGATTTTGAACATTGTTGAGACTGCAATAGACTATGGGGCTTTGAAAGTTAGACTAAATGTGCTTTTTTAGTATGCTCTGAGTAGGTTTGGCCCCATAGACTCATGTCTTTGAACAAGTCTGTGAGGGCAAAAATGTGATGGTTTGTATATGCTTGTCCCGGGAAGCGGCACTATTAGGAGGTGTGGCCTTGTTGGAGTAGGTGTTTCACTGTGGGTATGGGCTTTAATACCCTCATCCTAGCTGCTTGGAAGCCAGTCATCTGATAGCAGCCTTCAGGTAAAGATGTAAATCTCTCAGCTCCTCTTGCACTATGCCTTCCAGGATGCTGCCATGTTCCTACCTTGATAATAATAGACTGAACCTCTGAACCTGTAAGCCAGCCCCAATTAAATGCCTTTATATGAGTTGCTTTGGTCATGGGATTTGTTCATACCAGTAAAACCCTAATTAAAAAGGTGTCAATTTATTTAATAAGAATAATAAAATTTTGTCACATTATGTTTGATGAATCCTTTCTCCAAAAATATTTGACATTGAAAGTAGATTCCAGAGATATAGGCTATCCAAAGACAGAGTGTATATTGTATTAGTGACTTTTATGTAATTATGGTGTAATATCAGAGATAATTCATTATGAAAAAAAAAGTTGGGGTTTTGGGGGGGTGTTTGTTTGTTTGTTTTTATTTCAAAAGCTCTAATCCAAGATCAAAAGGACTCATTGCTTTGTACTCTGACAACAGTTGGGACAGGAGCATAGAGTTCCATTTTTCATCTCTTGATTCATGTAGCTAAGAGTAAGACCAAGATCTTAAGCTTCCTACATTCCCCTTCTAGGGTACTCCACCAGCTCTAACTCCTGAAGTTTTACTGTCTCCCAGTGCCATCAGTCTGGGGGTCAAACTTTTAATACAGCATTGACATTTAGGGACACATAAACTCCAACTCATAAAATGTGCATTACTCATACAATGTTCTTACAGATGAGGTTGTCTTTGTCAGTGCTCTATTTCTGTGAAGAGAGACCATGATGCAGTAAGTCTTATAAAAGAAATGATTTAGTTGAGAATTTCTTACAGTTTCAGAGGTTTAGTCCATTATCATCAAATCAAGGAGTACAGCAGCACACAGGCCAACTTCCAAGAGCTGGAGAAGTAGCAAAGAGTTCTATAATCAGAAACACAAGCAGCAGGAAGAGGGTGTCACTGGAACTAATGTGGGCTTTTGAAACTTCAAAGCCCATCCCCAGTGACATACTACCTTCAATAAGAACCACAGTTCCTAATCCTTTCGAAGTAGTACCCCTCCCTAATAACTAAGCATTCAACTATATATGTCCATTGTGGCCATTCTTATTCACATCATCACAGAAGTGTAGGAGAGTTTAAGAATTTAAACAATGTGGAGATGATCTTGTCCAAGATTTCATTCAGAATCCCAAAGAACACTTCTATTCCTCTGCTACTGTCTGCATGTAAAATAATTAATATTCTGTATATATTACCTAAAGCTGTAAATTAATATGGTGACAATTATTCCTTAGCCAACTAGTTCCCCCAAATAACTACATAAAAATCCTTTAATATTTTAAAGGTTAGGCCTTCTCTGGGAAGACTCTCAACAAGCTCATCTAATTTAATCTGACTGCCTAGCACCATCCAGTCAAGTGGCTAGCTATATCTTCCAGGGCCATAGTCACATCTGTCTTAGAGATTCTTCTTTCTTCTTCCCAGAATTCTTTTTCCCTAATGGAAGTCCTGAATTCTACTTCCTGTCCAGCTAATTGGCCATCAGAAAAAAAAAAGTGCTGGTGTTGGAGTACATCATGTGATATTGTGTCTCTGTCTTCCTCAACTTCCTAAGGCATTCTCTGGCTTTATCACATTTTGTACTCCAACACCAGCACTTTTTTTTTCTTCAACGGCTATTTTCTTTTGGTTAGAAAAAAGTTGTTTTGGGTTTTGTTTGTTTGTTTGTTTTGTTTTGTTTTTCTTCATTGGATTATTCCTGTCTCCTCACTACTCATCTGCACTGCTATAATTGTTTGAATAAGAATGGTGCCCATAGGCTCATATAGTTGAATGATTAGTCATCAGAGAATAGCAGATACTTCAAAAGGATTAAAAACTGTGGCCATGTAAATAAAAGAAAGCTTGGAGATCTCTAAAGATGTGTTTGGAATATATGGTACTTTTAGGATGCCTAAATTAGCCCAGAGGATTCATGACTAGCAATCCTTATTAATTCTATTACTAACTCATCAGCAGGCCCAAACTTCACAAACCAAGTTTTCCACAAGGTAATTAGTCAGCAGTATCACTGGTGGCTTCTTCAAATCGGCTAATTGCTGTCTTCAAAGGAATGATACCAGTGCTTGGTTAGAAAAAAAGTTAAACTAATCAAAAGCTATTTTCAGAGGAGTTCAGATATTAAAGAACTCACACTGCTAGCTTCTGGGAGTCAGTGGATGAGCATGATTAGAATTTTTAAATCAATCTTATTACCCCACGTTATCGACTAAGTCATGGAAATGTGTAGCTAGGTATATCTACCACCAAAGAGAAATGTTGTAAGGAAACTAACTCCAACTAGTTTCTTTTCCAACAAACAAAAATTGAAATGACAAAATAACTTGCTCAAAAACTGGAACAAAATTAGATCAAAATCCAGCCCTTTAAAAAAATACTAATATCACGTTTGATATTTTAATCAAGTCAAATAAGCAAAAGAAAGAAGTATTTTATGCATATTGGAATGCATTCTGATTTTTATGCATAACAATCCCTAATGTATAGTATTTACAAATGTGAGTCTGATTACTCTAATTTCATAGATTCAAGGCAAGATGTCTGGGCTGCCATATATTTTGTTAGCTTGACAATTGCTTGCTCAAGCCCTGTAGAGTTTACAAGATGGCCTGCTCAGAATTATCCACAGGGACTTAGCACCTCTAGTTTGTGGCTGCTTTGAAAATGTAGAGCAGTGGGGAGTTGACCCTGTGCTCTCCGCAGCCCAATCCCACCAGAGAAAGCTTGACCCACAGGAGAGCTAGCATACTCAGACTGACAGGATCACAGGAGAGACAAGCTACAGTCAGAGACAGCAAGGCCAGCTAACAACAGAGATAATAAAATGGCAAGAGGCAAGCACAAGAACATAAGGAAAAGAAACAATGCTACTTGGCATCATTAGAACCCAGTTCTCCCACCACAGCAAGCCATGGATAACCCCAACACACATGAAAAGCAAGATTCAGATCTAATGATGATGATAGAGGACTTTAAAAATGGCATAAATGGCACCCTTAAAGAAATACAGGAGGACACAGGTAAACAGGAAGAAGCCCTTAAAGAGGAAACACATGAATCCTTTAAAGAAATACAGTAAAATATAACCAAGAAGGTGAAGGAATTGAAAAAGACCATCTAGGATCTAAAAATAGAAATGAAAACAATACAAAAATCACAAAGGAAGACAACTCTGGAGATAGAAAACCTAGGAAAGAGATCAAAAGTTACAGATGCAAACATCACCAACAGAATACAAAAGATAAAAGAGAATCTCAGGTGTAGAAGGTATCACACTAAACATTGACACAACAGTCAAAGAAAATGCAAAATGCAAAAAGCTCCTAACCTAAAACATCCACTAAATCCAGGACACAATAAAAAATAAAAAATAAAAAACAGGTCCAGTAAACATTTTTAACATAATTATACACAAAAACTTCCCAAACCTAAAGAAAGAGATGCCCATAAACATATTATAAGCCTAAGGAGTGCCAAATAGACTGGACCAGAAAAGAAATTCCTCCTATCACATAATAATCAAAATAACAAACAAACACACAAAACAAAGAAAGAATATTAAAAGTAGCAAGGGAAAAAGGTCAAGTAACATATAAAGACAGAACTATAAGAATTACACTTGACTTCTCAACAGAGACTATAAAAGCCAGAAGACCCTGTGCAGATGTCATACAGACCCTAGTAGAACAAAAATGCTAGTCCAGAAAAACTCATAATTACCATAGATGGAGAAACCAAGATATTCCTTGACAGAACCAAATTTAAAGAATATCTTTACAAGAATCCAGCCCTAAAATAGATAAGAGATGGAAAACTCCAACACAAGGATGGAGACTACACCCAAGAAAAACCAAGAAATTAATATTCTTACAACAAACCCAAGGCAAACAGAGACACACAAATATAATTCTACCTCTAACAACAACAATAACAAGAAGCAATATGCTAATATCTCTTAACATCAATGGGCTCAATTCTCAAATAAAAAGACATAGACCAACAGACTGGATATGTGAACAGACCCAGCATTTTGCTGCATACAGGAAACACACTTCAGTAACAAAGACAGACACTACCTCAGAGTAATAAAAATAAACAGCTGAAAAAAAAAAATTTCCAATCAAATGGTCCCAAGAAACAAGCTGGAGTAGCCACTCTAATATTGAATCAAATTGACTTTCAACCAAAAGATATCAAAAAAAAAAAAAAAGATAAGGAAGGACACTTAATACTCATCAAAGGAAAAATCTATTTATATGCCCCAGTACAGGGGAACACCAGGGCCAAAAAGGGGGAGTGGGTGGGCAGGGGAGTGGGGGTGGGTGGATATGGGGGACTTTTGGTATAGCATTGGAAATGTAAATGAGCTAAATACCTAATAAAAAATGGAAAAAAAAAAGAAAAAAAAAAAAAAAGAAAAATCTACCAGGATGAACTCTTAATTCTGGACATCATTACCCCAAATGCAAAGGCACCTACTTTTGTAAAAGAAATGTTATTAAAGCTAAAAGCACACATTGAACTTCACACAGTAAGAGTGGGAGACTTCAACAACCCATACTCACCAAGGGACACATCAAGGAAACAAACTAACCAGAGACACAGTGAAACTAATAGAAGTAATGAAACAAATGGATTTAAAAATCTATCAATAGAAAATTTCACCCTAAAGCGAAAGCACCTACATTCTTCTCAGCACCGCATGGTACCTTCTCCAAAACTGACCATATAATTGATCACATATCAAGCCTCAACAAATACAAGATTGAAATAATCCTATGCATCCTATCAGATCACCACAGAATAAGGATGGCCTTTAATCAAAACAAAAACAACAGAAAACCCACATAAACAAGGAAGCTGAACAAATCCCTACTCAATGAAAACTTGGACAGGGAAGAAAGAAAGAAAGAAAGAAAGAAAGAAAGAAAGAAAGAAAGAGAGAGAGAGAGAGAGAGAGAGAGAGAGAGAGAGAGAAAGAAAGAAAGAAAGAAAATAAATGAAGACTTTTCAGAATTTAATAAAACGAAAGCACAATACTGCAAAAATTATGGGACACAAAGAAAGCAGTGCTGAGAGGAAAACTCATAGCTCTGGGTGCCTCCAAAAAGAAACTAGACTGAACATACATTAGCAGCTTCACAGCACACCTAAAAGCTCTAGAACAAAAAGAAGCAAATGCACCCAAGAGGAGTAGATAGCTAGAAATAATCAAACTCAAGGCTAAAGTCAACAAAGTAGAATAAGAAGAACTATACAATGAATCAACAAAACCAGAAGCTGGTTCTTTGAGAAAATCAACAAGATAGATAAACACTTAGCCAGACTAACCAAGGGAAACAGAGACAGTATCCAAATGAACATAATAAAAAATGAAAAGGAAGACATAACAACAAAAACCTAGAAAATTCAAAAAAATCAAATCCAACTATAACAGCCTATACTCAACACAACTGGAAAATCTGAATGAAATGGACAATTTCTAGACAGATACCAGGTACCAAAGATAAATCAGCATCAGATAAATATTTAAAAAGTCCCATAACCCCCAAAGAAATAGAAGTAGTCATTAAAAGTCTCCCGACAAAAAAAAAAAAAAAAAAAAAAAAGGCCAGGACCCAGATTGATTTTAGTGCAAAATTCTGTCATGCCTTAAAAGAAGACCTAATTACCAAAACCACACAATGACCCAACAAAGAAAGTGAACTTCAGACCAATTTTCCTTATGAATATCAATGAAAGATACTAAATAAAATTCTCACAAACTGAATTCAAGAGCACATCAAAATGAACATTTGCCACAATCAAGTGGGCATCATCCCTACAATGTAAGCTTGGTTCTGTATAAGGAAAGCCACCAACATAATCCACTATATAAACAAACTCAAAAAAAAAATCATCTCATTAGATGCTAAGAAAGCATTTGACAAAATTCAACACCTCTTCATTTTAAAAGTCTTGGAAGGATCTGGAATTTAAGGCCCATACCTAAACATAGTAAAAGCAATATACAGCAAGCCAGTAGCCAATACGAAGTAGAGGCTCACAGCCATCCATTGGACTGAGCACAGGGTTCCCGATGGAAGAGCTAGAGCAAGGTCCCACAGAGTTGAAGGGGTTTACAGCCCCATAGGAGGACCAACAATATGAACCAACCAGTACCCCTAGAGCTCCCAGACACTAAACCACCAACCAAAGAGTACACTAGAAGGGACTCAAGACTTCAGCCACATACGTAGCAGAGGATGACCTTGTGGGACACCAATGGGAGGAGAGGCCCTTCCCCAGTGTAGGGGAATGCCAGGAAAGGGAAGCATGAGTGAATGGGTTAGTGAGCAGGGGGAGAGGGGATGGGATAGGAGGGATTTTCAAGGGAAAATGAGGAAAGGGGATAAAATTTGAAATGTAAATAAAGAAAATATCTAATAAAAATGAAAAGAAATTAAAAAATAAATTAAAAAAAAAAGCTGAATGGAGAGAACCTTGAAGCAATCCCACTAAAATCGGGGACTAGACAAGGCTTTCCACTCTCTCTGTATGTATTCAACATAGTACTTGAAGTTCTAGCCAGAACAATTAGACAACAAAAGGAAGTCAAAGGGATACAAACTGGAAAGGTAGAAGTCAAACTACCACTATTTGCAGATGATATGATAGTATACTTAAGTGACTCCAAAAAATTCCACCAGAGAACTCCTAAACCTGATAAACAACTTCAGCCAAGGAGCTGGATATAAAATGTATTCAAACTAATCAGTAACCTTCTTTCACTTCAAGGATAGACAGGCTGAGAAAGAAATTAGGGAAACAACATGCTTTATGATAGTCACAATTATTAATAAAAATCTTTGTGTGACTCCAACCAAGCAAGTGAAAGAGCTGAATGAAAAGAACTTCAAGTCTCTGAAGAAAAAAAAATCAAAGGAGATGGCAGAAAATGGAAAGATCTCCCATGCTCATGGATTGGCAGGATTAATATAGTAAAAATGACCATCTTGCCAAAAGCAATCTACAAATTCAATTCAATCCCCATCAAAAGTCTAACTCAGTTCTCCATAGAGTTAAAAATAGCAATTTGTAAATTCATTTGGAATAACACAAAACCCAGGATTGCAAAATTATTCTCAACAATAAAAGAACTTCTGGGGAAACCACTCTCCCTGACATCAAGCTGTATTAAAGAGCAATAGTGATAAAAACTGTATGGTATTGATACAGAGACAGGCAGAATGAACCCACACACCTATGGTCACTTGGTATTTGACAAACGAGCTAAAACTATCCAGTGGAAAAAGACAACATTTTCAACAAATGCTGGTTCAACTGGAGGTCAGCACGTAGATGATTGCAACTTGATCCATTCTTATCTCCTTGTACAAAGCTCAAGTCCAAGCACATCAAGGACCTCCACATAAAACACGTAGATGCACTTAGACTAATAGAGGAGAAAGTGGGGAAGAGCCTTGAATACATGAACACCTCACAAAATTGCAAACCTTCTATAAGGAAATAGGAAAAAAACAGCAACCAAAAGATTGGGAAAAAATCTTTACCAATCCTACATCCAAAAGAGGGCTATTTTCCAATATATACAAAAAACTCAAGAAGTTAAGCTCCACAGAATCAAATAACCCTACTATAAAATGGGATACAGAGCTAAACAAAGAATACTCAACTGAAGAATATCAAAATATGAAATTCTCAGGCAAATTGATGAAACTAGAAGATATCATCCTGAGTGATGTAACCCAATCATAAAAAAAGACACATGGTATGCACTCACTGTTAAGTTAATATTAGCCCAAAAGCTTGGAATACCCATGATACAATTAATAGAACACCTGAAGCTCAAGATGAAGGAAGGTGACAGTATGGGTGCTTCATTCCTTCTTAGAAAGAGGAATAAAATACAGGACCAAATACAGAGACAAAGTGTGGAGCAGAGACTTAAGGAAAGGCTATCCAGAGACTGCCCTACCTGATGGTCCATCCCATATACAGTCACTAAACCCAGACACTATTGTGGTGGTAAGAAGTACATGCTGACAGGAGCCTGATATAGCTGTCTCCTGAGAGGCTTTGCCAGAGTCTGACAAATACAGAAGCAGATGCTCACAGCCAACCATTGGACTGAGCATGGGGTCCCCAATGGAGAAGTTAAAGGGCTGAAGGAGATGAAGGGTTTGCAACCCCATAGGAAGAACAACAATATCAACCAACCAGATGCCCCAGAGTGCCCAAGGACTAAACCATCAACCAAAGAGGACATGTAGAGGGACCCATGACTCTAGGCACAGATGTAGCAGAGGATGGCCTTGCCAAGCATCAATGGGAGAAGAGACCCTTGGCCCAGTGAAAGGTGGATGCCCCAGTGAAGGGGAATTCAAGGATGGGGGGGTGATAGAGGGTGGGTAGGTGAGGGAACACCCTCATAGAAGCAGGGGAGGGGGAATGGGATGGGGGTGTCTGGGAGGACTGGGAAAGGGAATAACATTTGAAATATAAATAAAGAAAATATTCAATTTAAAAAAAAAAAGAAAGAAAGAAAAAAGTGGGAAAGACCCTTAAACTTATGGACACAGGGGAAATTTTCCTGAACAGAATACCAATGGCTTATGCTCTAAGACAAAGAATTGACAAATGGGACCTCAAAATTGTAAAACTTCTGTAAGGCAAATGACACTTTCAATAGGACAAAACAGCAACCAACAGATTGGGGAAAGATCTTTAACAATCCTACATCCAATAGAGGGCTAATACCCAATATATACAAAGAACTCAAGAAGTTGGACTCCAGAGAACCAAACTACCCTATTAAAAAATGGGATACAGAGCTAAACAAAGGATTTCCAATTGAGAAATAACAAATGGCCAAGAAGCACCTAAAGAAATGTTCAACATCTTTAGTCATCAGGGAAATGCAAGTCAAAATGGCCTTGAGATTCCACTTCACACCAGTCAGAATAGGTAAGATCAAAAACTCAGGTGACAGCAGATGCTGGTGAGGATGTGGAGAAAGAGGAACACTCCTCCATTGTTGGTGGGATTGCAAGCTTGTACAATCACTCTGGAAATCAGTCTGATGGTTCCTCAGAAAACTGAACATAGACCTCAGGACCCAACAAACTCCTAGACATATACCCAAAAGATTCTCTAACATGTAACAAGGACATATGTTCCACTATGCTCATAGCAGCCTTATTTATAATAGCCAGAAGCTGGAAAGAACACAGATGTCCTTCAACAGAGGGATAGATACAGAAAATGTGGTAAATTTACACAATGGTGTGCTACTCAGCTATTAAAATAATAACTCCAGGAAATTCTTAGGCAAATAGATGAAACTAGTAAATATCATCCTGAGTGAGGTAGCCTAGTCATAAAAGAACACACATGGTATGTACTCACTGATAAGTGGATATTAGGCAAAAAGCTCTCGGCATACCCACAATAAAACTCACAGACCGTATAAAGCTCAAGAAGGAGGAGGACCAAAGTGTGGAGGCTTCAGTCCGTCTTCATAGGGGGAAAAATATTCAAGGGATATAGAGGGTAGGAGGAACTTGGGATGAAGAGAGGAGAGGCATGGGAAAAAGGGAGGGCAAGATCAGGTATGAGGAGAAATGGGGGTGATATACAGAGGGTCAGGAAATTGAACACAGGTGTGTAACAGTGGGGGATGGGGAGCTGGGGGTAGCCACCAGAAAGTCTCAGGTGCCAGGAAAGCAAGAGTCTCCCAGGACCCAACCAGTATGCCACTAGCTAAAATACCCAAAAAAGGAGAGAAAGAACCTGTAGAGACCATATGCAGAGGTTAGGCATGGCTCCTGGATGAGGGATGAGGCCACCCATTCATCTCCAAAAGTTTAACCAAGAATTGCTCTAATCTAGAGGAAATACAGGGACGAAGATTGAAGCAGATACTGAAGGAAAGGCCATACAGAGATTTCTCCACCTGGGGATTCATTCCAAATGCAGACACACAATCCAGACACTATTGCTGATGCCAAGTGCTTGCTGACAGGAGCCTGAGATAGCTGTGTCTCCTATGAGGCTTTGCCATGCCTGACTAATACTGATGTGGATGCTTGAAGTCAAATATCTGACTGAGCATGGTGACCCCAACGGAGGAGTTAGGGCAAGAACTAAAGAAACGTAAGAGGGTTACAACCCCATAGAAAGAACAACGATATCAACCAACCAGACACCAAGAGCTCCCAGGGACTGAACCACCAACCAAAGAGGACCCATGACTCCACCTGAATATATAACAAATGATAGCCTTATCTGGCATCAGTGGGAGAGGAGGCCTTTGGTCCTGTAAAGGCTTGATGCTCCAGTGTAGGGTAATGCTAGCATGGTGAGGTGGAAATATGTAGGTGAGTGGGGCACACCCTCACACACAGGGGGAGAGGGTGGGAGAGAAGGTTTACCAAGGGGTAACCAGGAAAGGGGATAACAGTTAAAATGTAAATAAATAAAAACCCAATGAAAAATCATTTTAATTATGAATATTAAGACAATTCTGTGGAGGATTATAGAAATAATGTTTTAGCCTGAAAAGAAAGACATTCAAAATTTACATGGAAGGAACAATGCCAGACTAAACAATCAAAGCAGATCTGAAAAAAAAACATAACAGAATGTAGAGTGAAGTAACCAGTCAATATCTGATTTGAGTTAAGGTCCACTCCATGAGATGGAACCCAACTCAATAGTGCCTGGGTACCCAAAAACCTATCATTGAATAGGCCATGGACCTAGTGGAAAACTAAAAACTACTGTTCCACTAACAGCAATAAAATTGACAACATCATGCTATATTCATAGGCATGTGCCTAGTTCAGCCATCATCAGAGAAGCACATAGGAACAAATACAGAGATCCACAGCCAGATAATATGCAGAGAGTGAGAGACCATGGAACACCTAGCTATAAAAGAGATGTCTCCATCAAATGCTGTGGGGATTCTGCACAAGAGGATGCAGAAAGAATGTAAGAGTCAGAGGAGATGGGGAACACCAATGATTCAAGGCCTTCTAGAGATAACAGGCCTAGTGCACATTTGAACTCATTGAGACTGGCACAACCTGCGCAAAGCCATAATGGGTCTGTACCTGATAGGGTTCTAGAGCTGAAAGGAGAAGTAGACAGATGCCCTATCCGTAAGCCAGAAGCTATCTTCAATTGATAGCCACATGCAAATGAAAACTTAGTTTTCTCCAAGGAACTGTCACTGGAGAAACAAACCATCTCTTTTTTTGGGGGGGAGGGGGTATTTTATTTTTTTACATTTCATATGTTATCCTTTTTTCCGGCTTCCCCTCCAGAAACCCCCATCCCATCTTCCCTCCCCCTGCTTCTACGAGGGTGCTCCTCTACCCACCTACCCACTCCCACCTCCCTGCCCTGGCATTCCCCTATTGTGGGGCATTGAGCCTTCCCAGGACCAAGGGTCTCTCCTCCCATTAACGTTCGACAAAGCCATCCTCTGCTACATATGTACCTGAAGCCATGGGTCCCTCCATGTGTACTCTTTGGTTCGAGCCCTGGAAGCTCATGTCTGGTTGGTTGATATTGTTGAAGGAGAATAGTTCCCATGCCCAGCAGGTGGCCAACACAAATGTGTTCCATGAAATCTTAGGAAGTCCCTTGTATCATAATATTAAGTCATGGTGGGGTTTTCTTTTGTTACCTTTGTCTGCTAGCTTTTCTTATGTGTATAGATTATGATTCCAGTTTGAGATTTTTATGGGATTTCTGAGTGTGCAAACCTGTGTGTTTCTGCATCTGCATGTTCTTTTGGGCTTTTCTTGGGCTCCTTTTCTTGTTTGGCCATATTTGATTAATTTTTTAAACTTATCTTATCATATTTTATTATTATTATTCCTTAGATTCCTATTTGTTTTCTAAGAACAGACAAAAAAGGAGTTTGGATTCAGATGGGAGGGGAGGTAGAAAGGAGCTGGGGGGAATAAGAGGAGGGGAACCATAACCATATATATTGTATGAAAAAATATATATTGTATAGCAATACATATTGTATGAAAAAAATTATTTTTAAATAACAGAAAAAACAAACACACAATAGACCCATCATCTTCTGTGAAATTGATTCAGTAATCAAAAATCTCCCAACTATAAAAGACCAAGAACTAATAGAATTCAGCAGAAAATGCAAGCAGACGTTCAAAGAAGAACTAATATCAATAATCCTCAAGTTACTTCAAACAAAAATGGAAACAAAAGGAACATATCAAATTATTTTTTACAAAGCCACTATTACCAAAACCACAAAAAGATTCAACCAAAAGATGAAAATTATATATCAATATCCCTTATGAACATAGATGTAAAGAGTCACAATAAAATACTTGGTACCTGAATTCAAGAACACATCAAAAATATTATCCACCATGATCACATTGGCTTCACCCAGATATGTAAAGATGGCTCAAAGTTCATAAATCAATAGATATAATTCAAAATATAAATATAATAAAGGTCAAAATGGCATGATGCAATCCAACTATACTTTCATGATAAAAATTCTGGAAAAACTTTAAACACAAATGATGCATCTCAACATAATGAAGACAATTTATGTCAAGTCCACAACCAACATCATTTTAAAAGAGGAGATTCTCAAAGCATTTTCATTAAAATTAGGAACAAGACAAATGTCTACTTCCTTCATAGGTTTTGGATTCCTAGCTTAAAGTCTCAGCTAGAGCTATAAGACAGCTGAAGGAGGTCAAGGAAATACAGATAGGAAAGTAAGAAGTCAAAGTAATCTTATTTTTAGATGGTATTATTTTATAAATAAAAAAACCCAAAAGATTATACCAGGAAACTTATACAGATGATCATACTTTTAGCAAAGTAGCAACACACAAGATGTACACACAAAAGTGAGTAGCTTTTCGTATATACAAATTACAAACATACTGAGAAGAAAACCAGGGAGTCTGTACTTTTATAATAGCCTCAAAAATATATCTTGGAGTAACACTAACTACACAAAGGAAAGACATATGGAATAAAAACTTTAAAACACTAAAGAAAAACTAAAGAAATAATTGCCCAATAAAATACATGTGATCATAAGAAGAAATGAGATTGAAGGGAAAATAAATGAATTCAGAAGAACATCAAGTTAATGAAACAGATGATGTCATATTTGAACACATTCTGTGCCTTTTTGTTTTGTCCTATGTTCATCTCTAAGATAAACAGGGTCCTGTTGCTTGCCCAGAAACCACAGTACTGGGCAAGATGACGGTTCACACTGTACAAAGCAACCCAACTGTCAGTAATAGTGACAAAGTTAGAAACACTGTTCCTCTGGATCCAGGCCCACAATTTCTGACTCTTGCTTCCTGCTTTAACTGATGTGATTTCCAGAAATGGAAAAATTCCCAGTCATGAGGCCACAGCCATGAACAGAGGCCAGCTTTCATTACTGTTGGAGTCAGTTCTAATGTTCATGCTGCGTTTACCCTTGAGCCAGTAATAAAGATGGAGCTGTGGTCTTGGGTTGGGTGTGTGAAGTAGGATGCTAAGTGGTGTCTTATATTATACATTAGACTATAAATCAAGACATCTGGGAGCAGCAGGGGTCCCAAAATCTATACAGTCCTCAGAGAAGAAAGAACATTTAAGATAATCCCTTACAGAAGAGAAAAACATTAAATACATTGAACACAATTAATGTTTGTTTTGACTTACTTGATGTCTTGTGAATTTTGTACTGGGGACTAAGAATCACGTGTAACCATGTAGAGGACAGACACATAAACCCTCATGCAAAAGTTATGTAACTATGAGCATTTTGACAATGTCATTTTATATCTCATCCACATGCTTTCGTGGAAGATAATTAGAGTATTTTTAACAATCTCATATTTATAACATGTTCCAATAAAACATGCACTAGTGAAAGAACCACATTTCAGTAACATTATTTGGTAAAATCAAACATTTCCTAGCATCACCTGATAAGTTTAGGTTTTTTGTGCTCTTGATTATACTAAAAATATTACATGGATAGTTTATTGAAATCAAACCTCAGTAAGTTCAACATATTTAGTTTATGAATCTCTAAGGTTTCCTTTAGTTTCTATTATTGTTCTCTCCCTCATTTTCTCTTATACAATCTATTAAATGCATTTCCTAAAATAATCAGGTGATGAGTTCTACTACCCTTCCAAGTTGGCTGGTTCTGACTCTCGGGTATCGTTTAACATAGTCTTGAACTTCCTGTATTTACTCTAAGGTGATAATCAGAGGGAGCTTTATTAGATTTCATCTTACCTTTTGCCATTAATATATAATGAGCATCCCTTCTAAGCAATGCTACACAGTGGGAGTAAGGCAAAAGATAGCAACTAAACCACATTGCTATCAATCATTATAAAAGTCCCCATGGATATACATTTGATGGCTTTAGCATGCAACATTTATTATTTTCTAAATCCAGTTTCTCATTGGGGTTGTAAAACTCCTATCTAATTCTCTCATTCCTTCTGCGTTTAGTAGGTGGAATTCTGAAATACATGTCACTTTGAAATAAACTTCATGCTCTACCTAAAATGGTTCCATTTCTTTATTAGCCCTTTTCCCATAATAATAACATGATAGAAGTTTCTAAAAGAGTACAGTGTTGTTAGACATCACGTAGCTTTGCATAATGAAGATATTTCAAGATGTCCATCATTATTTCACATACTAAAATGATCCCACATTTAGCAGGAACATCTATACAGACTAATGTGACTATTGATGTCTTCTCATAGTGATCCAGACCTCTGTCCTGTATTCTAGATGGACACTTTCAACACTAGAGTCTAATCTGAAAGAGGTGATTACCCCAGGAGTCCTTGGTAACCCTTGTATGAGAAACAGTATTTTGTGAATACTATCTAGATAGATCCTCACATTGTATCTTAAAATAAAACAAAGCAAAACAAAACTGGTTGTTTCTAGACTATCTTGGAAATTTATGCTGATCTTACCTAAAATTGTCTATTAAAACACAAATATGTAGAAAGAAATGGCTTCACACATCCTCGCCAGCATCTACTGTCACCTGAATTTTCGATCTGGCAAATACAGAAGTAGATGCTCACAGTCATCTATTGGGTGGAACACAGAGCCCCTAATGGAAGAGCTAGAGAAAGTATCCAAGGAGTTGAAAAGGTCTGCAACCCTATAGGTGGAACAACAATATGAACTAACCAGTACCCTCAGAGCTCCTGTCTCTAGCTGCATGTGTAGCAAAAGATGGCCTAGTCAGCCATCACTGGGAAGAGAGGCCCCTTGGTCTTGCAAACGTTATATACCCCAGTAGAGGGGAATGCCAGGGCCAAGAAGTGGGAGTGGGTGGGTAGGGGAGCAGGGCTGGGGGCAGGGTAGAGGGGACTTTTGAAATAGCATTTGAAATGTAAATGAAGAAAATATCTAATAAAATTTGAAAAAAAAAAAGAAATGGCTTTGTGGAAACAATATAAACCTTGATCCTCTTGTAATGTTATTCCTAAAAAGAAGTCAAAACTGTTGAACACTTGACAATAGAAAACAGAAGTCAATGAACTGCTGCTTTACAGCATATAAAAAAACTGCCTTGTTATGAAAAACTGACAAAATTGTATAATTAGCCACAAATGCACAGCTGGAAGAGAAGGGGGCATGAGCCAGAGTGAACAGCAGTTATATATGAGGATACTACAGGACCAGGCTCTACTGGACCTAACTTGAGGACTCCCTCTCCTTCATCAGCCCTTCATTTCCAAGCATGTGCCATTCCCTGAGGAGTGGATTACAGACTGACCTTGAAGGTGCTGGCAAAGCTCCTTTTCCTTCTTTCTTTTGGCAGTGTAGCTTGATACACTGTTTGTATGGAAAACATAGATGTCACTTAAATTTATCTCTTTTTGGTTTTTGTTTTTTCAGTTTTATATAGTTAAACTTTTCCTACAATAAGAAAGGTTTTCATGGGTGACTTAGGCAGAAAAGAAAACATAAATTTGGGTCATATGTAGCTGCCAGATTAAATATTAAAATTATTTAAGTTATAAATTCTTTGAAACCATGATTACTCCTCAAGAAATCCTTTGCAAAATAAGAGAATAGAAGAGAAAGTGCTTTTAATATTATCTTCCCTTTTGTCTTCAATTCTCCAAGTCTTTGTTCTGAAGGCAGCACACTGTCTCACTTCCCTGAAGCTACTGATAAAACTATGCAAGAACATCAGAGAAAAAAATGAAGCCAAGATAGGTGCTCTCCCCAAGGGAATGGAGTACTTCTTTGTTTTAAATTTTCATTGGAAATCTAAAGATTTTGCATGCAAACATCTTATTTCATGGCACTGCTTCACAAATTGAGAGATTAAATCTAGCTCCACATAAAGGTTTTTCAATAAAGTAGGTTGCAGGCTCCTGCTTATGGAAAATTGATGCCTCATCTGATATGCTTTCAATTGCTAACTTTTGTTTCACAAAGCTGGGAGGAATTTCAACCAACCATTATCTAATCATGAAAATATTTCCTACCTATCTTGTCTTCAACATAGCTTGCTGCCAAATGTAGTTTTGACTATTGTAAATCACTATGCATTTTAACAAGCAAAACAGAGTCTCGTTTTGCTCAAAAAAAGTGAATATTGTAGAAACTATCCATCATTATCAGTGGAATGCCTCCAATACTATGCCTGCTAAAGAATTGTTGTGACATAATTTAATATGTTCTTTAGACTCCTTTATTGAAGTCGAATTTTTACAATCTTGAAATACAAAGAGCTATTAGAATAATTCCATTAAGTCTCCCTCTGTTTAGACTCAATTCTCACTACGAGGTAAAGCATGCACTTTGGATATTTAGTTAACCATAAAATTTCACAGTGACATGGACCATAAGTATTCCTCCTGAGTTCAGCATAATATAAAACAGGAAAAGCAAATTAAACAGAAGTTGGTTTCTGTGGATTTCAAATATTATTTCAATCTATCCACCCACAAATTTTTGCAGGCACATAGTATGCTTGTGAAAACACCTTAACCTACAATTGGGTTAAAAAAGACAGCAATGTATATTAACAAAGTGGGAACTATTCAGAGAAAGATTTTCAAAGACACATTCTTGAGCCTTCTGGAATACATGTTTGAGGGATCAGGGAGTCGGCAAGTGAATGCTGGACCTCCAAAGCCTGGGTTCACTGACCTTGGCTGTGTCACCTCACATGAGATACCATCTCCTTTGGCTGACATTCTTGGAAAATAGAAAATATCTTATTCAAAGGTCTAAATAAGTAAATCGTTGTTTGGAATAATCTCTGGCATATGAAAAATAATAATACATGATGTCAATTTTTATTTATAAGGATATTTTATTAAACTATTAGCTGCTACCTATACTTTCATTCATTCTTTCAACAAACATACACTTGTGTTTGCAATGGAGGAATGCCTTTAGCATAAGGGATTACAGTGACACAGAAAGAAATGTCAATGGAACAACACAACCCCAGATACTCTCTCCACCAGTAGATGCTTCAGAGAACTGGAAAACCAGAAAGATAAAAATATTTACTACTTCCTTCAACCTCCATGGGTCTCCCCTTCATGATTAAGAGGCTGTAAGTCTAGTATGTAATACTTGATCTTAGAGGCTGGATAGATGGCTCAGCTGATAAGAATACTTACTGCTCTTGGGGAGGACCCAAAACAGTTACAAGCACTCATATGCCAGTTCTCAAGGATTTACAACTCCAGTTTCAGGAAATATGAGGTCCCCTTCAGGCCTCCATGTTATTAACATGTATTCAGGCAAAATGATCACACACATAAAAAATAAAAATAAATCAAAAAACAAAAATCTTAGTCATGGCTCTGGTAAATACTGTGTAGACAAAGACAAAGGTCTGTTTATACCAAACTGAATAACATTAAGGATATATTGAAACACAGAGAGTGAGTACATACACACACCACATTTCCCAGCAAATCACAAGCATCATGCCATTATATATGTAGTTATCTATTTACTCAGTTGCTCTACAACCCAATCAATGGTATGATGACTCCTACATGCTTTGTGGCATGCAGTGAAGATATTCTGGTCAACAACATATGGCTATCCCCAGAAGCTAACAGTCTAGTATGGGTGTTCTAAAATATAATGTGTAAATTACCTGGGGTACCTGGTAATGTTTTCTGGGTCCAGTACTTAGAGTCTTTGACTCAATGTTTCAGGTTTATGGTTTGGCAGCCTGGGGCTTCCTACCACCTCAGGTGTTGTAGGATGTGCTTTGGGCATGGTGGCACATACCATTAATCCCAGCACTCTGGGGAGTAGAGGCAGGTGGATCTCTGTGAGTTCAAGATGTGTCCATCTATTGTCCAGACAGGCTGAGATGGTTATTAAAGATGCTTTGTGAAAAACAGAGATGTATCATCTGCTCTCCTGAAGACACGATATCCTGAGTCATCCCAGAAAATCTGCTGCACTCAAAGCAGTTGGTAAGAATTCCTCACCTCAACCACCTCACCACACACACACACACACACACACACACACACACACACACACTGAAGTCCCAGAGCTGCTGCTTGGGAGCCCAGTGAACTCATGACCCCGAGGCCATGCAGACTCTATGACAGCACAAATACCAGCCCAGACTATTATATCCAGCAAAACCCTCAATCAACATAGATGGAGAAAACGAAATATTCCAGGACAAAACCAAATTCAGTCTATCCACCAATCCAGCCCTACCAAGGATCCTAAAAGGAAAAGTCCAACACAAGTAAGGTACCTATAGTAAAGAAAATACAAGATATTAAGCATCTCACAACAAACCGAAAAGGAGAGAACCACAAACACATAAAGTCACCTACAAAAACAAACAAATCAGAAAGAAACAGTCAACTCTCTTTAATATCTCTCAATATTAATGGATTCAACTCACATATAAAAACACATAAGCTAACAGACTGGATACGCAAACATGATACAGTATATTGCTGCATACAAAGAAACACACCTCAATAACAAAGACAGCACTATCTCAAAGTAAAAAGATGGAGAAAGGTCTTGCAAGCAAATAGGTAGCAGGAAACAAGCGGGAGTTGCCAACCTAATAGCCAATAGAATAGACTTTCAACCAAAAGTTATCAAGCATGCTGAGGAATGACACTTCATATTCATCAAAGGGAAAATTCACCAAGAGAAAGTCTCAATTCTGAAGATCTATAAACTAAATGCAAGGGCACCCACATTCATAAAAGAAACTTTACTAAAGCTCAAAGCATACATTAAACCCCACAGAATAATAGTGAGAGACTTCTTTTTTTTTGTTCTTTTTTTTTTAAGGACATACAAGTTTTCTTTATTTTTTTAAAGGAAATCCAATACTTGTAAGCAAAGAAATATTGAACATTTACTAAGTGAAATAGTATATTATTTTTTTTAAATCTTATGAAATTATTATATGTAGTCTTTTAAGCAGTTTTTAAAATCTATTTGGAACATTAAACACGATAGAAGTAGAAAAAAAATCTCTTATGAAGTCTTTTATGAAAGGAAATGGTGACAGGTTCCTGATTAGACAGAAATCATTTTAGCTCCAAGAAAGAATACACAGTGCAGGATAACTGTGGCTTCATAGAATGAATTGGGCAGTGTTCCTACTCTGTCTCTTTTGTGAAATAGTTTAAAGAGTATTGATAGTAGATCTTCTATGAAGGTCTGATAGAATTTTGCACTAAATCCATCTGGTCATGGGCTTTTTTTGTTGTTGTTGTTGTTTGGCTGTTTTATTTTCATGACTGTTTCTATTTCTTTAGAGGGTATGGGACTGTTTAGATGACTTAGCTGATCCTGTTTTAACTTAGGTATTTGGTATCTGTCTAGAAAATTGTCAATTTAATCCAGATTTTCCAGTTTTCTTGAATATAGGCTTTTGTAGTAGGATCTGATATTTGTTGTTGTTGTTTTTTTTTTTTTTTAATTTCCTCAGTTTCTGTTGTTATATCTTCCTTTTCATTTCTGATTTTGTTAATTTGGATGCGGTCTCTGTGCTCTCTGGTAAGTTTGGCTAAGGGTTCATCTATGTTGTTGATTTTCTCAAAGAATCATATCTTGGTTTTGCTGATTCTTTGTATTGTTCTCTTTGTTTCTACTTGGTTGATTTCAGCCCTGAGTTTGATTATTTCCTGCCATATACTCCTCTTGGGTGTGTTTGATTCACCACACACGGGGTGGAATCAACACAGAATTCAAACAGACCTACAAAGAAGAATTAATGCCGATACTCAAATTATTCCACAAAATAAAAGTTGAAGAAACATTGACCAATTTGTTTATGAGCCCACAGTTACCCAAATATCTAAAGTATATAAAAACCCAAGAAAGAAAGAGATTATAGACCAATATCTCTTATGAACGTGAATACAGAATTTCTCAATAGAATCATTGAAAACTGAATACAACATCATCGAACATCATAAAAAATATAATATGTAAAAAGATCATCCACCATCATCAAGTAGGCTTCATTGCAAAGACGCAGGGATGGTTCAATATACAGAAATCAATAAAGGTAATCTACCATATAAATGAGATTTTTTGAAGAAAAAATAAAACACTATCATCTCATTAGATACAGTAAAGACCTTTAACAAAATCCAACAACACTTTATGATAAAAGTCCTTGAGAGATTAGGGATCCAAGGGGAATACCACACCATAATAAAGGCAGTTTACACCAAGCCCATAGCCAAAATGAATCTAAATGGACAGAAACTCAAAGCAATTCCACTAAAATCAGGAACAAGATTAGATTGCCCAATCTCTCCCTACCTACTTAATATAGTACTTAAAGTCTTAGCTTGAGCAATAAGGCAAATGGAGGAGATCAAGAGAATACAAGTAGGAAAAATAGAATTCAAAATATCCTTATTTGCAGATGATATGACCTTATGCATAAAGGACCTGAAAACTTCCTTCCAGAAGCTCCTACAGCTGATAACGTGTTTAGTAAAGAAGCCAGATACAAAATTAATACAGAAAACCAGTAGACTTCCTGTATAAAAATGACAACAAAAACTTTTTTTAGTATAACCCTAATCAAACAAATGATAGGCTGTGATAGCAAAAAAAAAAAAAAAAAAAAAAAAAAAAAAAAACAGCAACAACAAAAACTTTAAGAAGACATTGAAGAAGACACCAGAGGATGGAATGCCCTTTCATAGATCAGTAGGATTAAAATTGTAAATGTTCATCCTACCAAAAGCAATTTACATATTCAAAGCAATCCCCATTAAAATTCAAGCACAATTCTTTATAGAAATTGAAAAAACAATCTTCAGCTGCCTATGAAAACAAACAAACAAACAAACAAAAATAAGAACTATTTGAGATATCAGTATCCCAAATTTCAAATTGTACCCAGAGCTGTAGTAATGAAGAGAACATGGCGTTAAGAAGGGGGGACATGTTGGTCAAATGAATTGAATTTCCAAATATAACTCTGTATCTATGAACACCCAATTATTTTACAAAGAAGCCACAGTACACTGGAAAAAAAACAGCAGCTTCAATAAGTAGTACTGGTCAAATAAAGTAGCCATATGTATAAAAATGAGCACAGATCTATAATCCTGCATACGACTCAATCCAAGCATATCAAGAATATCAACATAAGATTGGATACTTGGAATCTGATAGAAGAAAAGATAGAAAATAAGCTTGAATTAATTGGAAAGAATTTTATGAACAGAACTCCAAAAGCACAAGCAATAAGACCAATAATTGATAACCAGGAGCTAATGAAGCTGAAAAGCTATTGTAAAGAAAAGAACACCACCATATTACCAAAGTGGCTGCCTACAAAATGGAAAAACAAAATCATTACCAATTATAAATTTGACAGCAGATTAGGACCAAGAATACAAAAAAAATTTAAAGCTGAGCATAAGTAAACCATGTTAAATATTATCTCTTGTCATCCATAATGTTAATGACTTGCATTTTCTCTCCGTCTCTCTCTGTACCATTTATTGCATAGATCAAGCAGTAATTTACAACATTTTTCAAAGACACACTAATGAAAAACTTGATTTTATTATATACATACTTTTTATTTCACTTATTTCCATACTTATTCATAATTATTTTTCAAAATTATTCCCTTCCTTCTGCCTTCTTCTGATTCTCTTTTTCCTCCTTTATCTAGTTTCCTGAATTAAATACTTAGGCCAGAATTTTTATATAGTGCAAGCCGACTGCATGTATGAACTCACAGTGGTGTGACAGCATAATATAAGACCTGTAATACTTAAGCTAGACCAAACCCTAGCATGAAGAGGGTAGGTGGATATAAATCTGTAACCCTGGAGTTACTGGCATTCGATAGCTACTGGGAAAGTCACTTTTCCCTAAGAATCACCTTTGATATGTTAACCATTCTCCACTGAAAGTCCAGACATCCAATAGTATATGGACAGCACAATTTGGACTTGATAGGCAAGAAGAAGAGGAAGATGGAGGAGGAGAAGAAGGAGGAGAAGGAAGAGGAGGAGGAGGAGGAGGAGGAGGAGAGAGAGAGAGAGAGAGAGAGAGAGAGAGAGAGAGAGAGAGAGATTTCAGAGTATAGGGAAGGAAGTAGTGCATCTGGGAGAAGTTGGGAAAGGGAGGATGAATATCATCAAAACACATTAAGATTCTCAATGAACAAAAAATTATATAGAAAAATAGTTTTTCCAAAAAACTAATGATCCAGCTTCAAACCCTGAGACCCACAGAAACTCCCAAAAGTTGTCCTCTGAACTACATGCACATCTCCCAACATAAAAGTAAATGTAGTTTAAAGATTAATTAATTAAGCCGGGTAGTGGTGGCACACGCCTTTAATCCCAGCACTTGGGAGGCAGAGGCAGGCGGATTTCTGAGTTCGAGGCCAGCCTGGTCTACAGAGTGAGTTCCAGGACAGCCAGGACTGCACAGAGAAGCCCTGTCTTGAAAAATAAAAAAATAAAAAAAAAAGATTAATTAAATAGTTAATTCCTGATCTTCTCAATTTCAAGGATCATAGCCCGAAGCTGATTACTGTTCAATATCTAATGACAGATGCTTTGCTTTATGATCTATAAAACTGTTGATACCAAGTCTAAAAACAGGTATCTGTTCCACATGCAATGATGGAAGCATAATAAAGAAAACTATTTCATATTTATATTTTTATTATCTAAAAGTTCATGATTATCATTGAAAACATGAGGCTCATACAGTGAGTGTGAATGAGAGTGAAGGATGGAAGGGTGTGGATAGATAACTGAGCAAAGCAAAAAGGGGCTTGTGACACATCATGGAACCATTCCATAAACTTTACCTTGGGCACCTGTTGTCCAACAACACACAAACAGTCTCTGCTGAACACAGAAAGATGATCATATGAGATGGAGTGGCAATGATGGACTGGAAGGGTGTTGTCCTGGCAGGGATTTTGTCAACTTGACACAAGCTAGAAAAATCTCAATTGGTAAAACCCCTCCATCATTTTGCATTTAGGCAAGTCTATAGGGAATTTTCTTGATTAATAATAGATATAGTAAGGTACAGATCACTGTAGATTGTATCACCCTTGCATAGGTGGTCTTAGCTTGTATAAAAAAGCAAACTGAACAAGCTATGGGGAGCAAGTCAAAAAGCAGCCCCCCTCCATGGTCTCTGCTTCAGTTCCTGCTATAAGGTTCCTGCCTTGGTTTTTCTCAAAAGACTGTAACCTGAGATAGGTAAGCCAAATAAACCCTTTCCTCCTCAGGTTGCTTTTGGTCATGGTGTTTTACCAAAACAACAGAAAACTAAATAAGACAGGCGCTTAAATGCCTGCATCAAAAGCTAGTAAGACAGGCGCTTAAATGCCTGCATCAAAAGCTAGTAGCTAAGAATTAGCAGTGAATGTTTACCAATGATTTGTTTGAATCTTTTTCTGAGTCTTTAATTAGTATGGAAAGAAAGGTGGAACAGACAGCATGCTGGTTGAATCCATACTCAGCATCTTAGCGGTTAAAAATATTGGAGTGCATACCCTAAATTACTGCTCACGAGTGCACAAAAGGGAAGCTAGAAATTCCTTCTCATTGCTGAGCCCTCTGTTTTGTAAAAAGCCAAGGAAACCCTACAGAACAAGCCCCACTGCTTTTCTCTCACTCTGATGTCATCTGGCATGTAGTTATTCTCAATGACTGTCTTGGTTTGTAAGTTTTAGTTTTATATTTTCAATATTTTCTGTGTCTTTATAGATGTTTTAAGGAGAAATCAAAAGATAATACACTGAGGAGTTCCAATCAGTTGCTCTATTTAAATTGTCTGACTGGAATCATTGTGTTAATTTCAAAGGCTGCTCATTTTTGAAATTTTCCCTAACTCTAATATTTAATATTTCCGTTTACAGATTTACATGATAGCTTTGTCTTAAAAATTTCTCTGAAATTTAAAATATATTGAAATATACTTTTTTTTAAAGGAGATAGGATTTATATGAGCAATGAATGTAAAATATATAAGAGCGGCAGATGAAGAAAGGGCTCAGTGGTAAAATGCTTGTCACCAAACATGATGCCTGAAGTTCAGATCCCATCACCCTACAAATGCCAAATAGGGATGATGTAACCTACTGTAATCATAGACAGTGAATCCCAGGGACAAACTGACTAGCTAGACAATCTGGAACTTTATTTTGAATGAATGAGAACATGGGACTAAGTAAATACCTTGCAGATAGATAGATAGATAGATAGATAGATAGATAGATAGATAGATAGATAGATAGATAGATAGATAGATAGAGATAGAGAGATATATGGAGAGAGATGCTTGTGTGTATATTTGTGTGTGTATATACATGAATGATACATACATATATACATAATATCTTAGAAAGTCTCCCAAAAGTTATTCACCAGATAGATAGATAGACAGACAGATAGATAGATAGATAGATAGATAGATAGATAGATAGATAGTATGAATGCAGATCAAAGAGTTCACATGGAAAATACACAATATTAGCCATAGGAGTATAATATAGGCAAATGAATAGGGAAATTAAAATTATATTTGAGTTTTAAATATATCAATATAACTTAAATATTTTTAAACCAAAGATAATACAAAGAAAAATAGCAATAACAGAAACTAGATCATATTTACCAGATAGCTAGCTAAATATAAGTGCCTATAGTTTCAAACGAAACACAAAAGCTCTTAGATTACATTATATATAAACAAAAAAACTCTTGTGTTTATACTATTCACAGAATATTCTTTAAAATGCTATGGAAGAAAGCTATACACATATAAAACAAGTATAAATAGGGATACAGTATTATGAAGCTGAAATAATAAATGAAGACTGCATAATTACTGCAGCAGACAGTAATGAGACAGAGAGGTCACTCTGCATTGTTAAATATATAGTTCATAGTAAAGAATCACAATTTATAAAGTCTTGTTTAACAAATAACCAATCAGAATATTTAAAGTAAAAAGAAAATATAACAAAACAAAAGTCTTCTAACTTTTTCAATGAAACATTATTTTTAAAGATTATAAACATTTTAGTAAAGTATGTCATAAGTAACAATTATTTAAAACATTAATCCTAATTTTTAGCTTTATAAATACCATGTTTTGTGGTTTTTAGAAATTATCTTATTTTTAAGCTGCTAAATCAATCTCAAATATAAAAATATATTCTTTGCCTTTGTTAAATAAACTAGAATTTTTACAACGGTCTTCTAAATAACTCATGAGTCAAAGAAGAAATAAAAGCTACACATGCAAAAAGTTTGTAGACATTAAAAACCAAGCTGATTGTGGCGTCACATGCCTGTGATTCTACCTGGCATTTGGGAGGTGAAGGCAAGTAGAATGTGAATGAGTACAAAGTCAGCCTGAGCTGGGTTGTGAGGTTGTGTCAAAAAAAATGGTAATAATAATTAAGATGACAATTAAGATGTCAATTCAAGAATGTCATACATTAAAACTTGCAAGAACCAATGTAAGAAAATGTAACTTCAATTCTGCAACAAAATATAAAGATTTCTACCAACATTAGATTATAGCTATAGAATGCTTTGTTTAAAAGTAAATCTAATACTCCATCCCCATTTATCTAATTTCCTTTTTTTTTCTTAAGATTTATTTACTTATTATATGTAAGTACACTGTAGCTGTCTTCAGACACTCCAGAAGAGGGTGTCAGATCTCATTACGGATGGTTGTGAGTCATCATGTGGTTACTGGGATTTGAACTGAGGACCTTTGGAAAAGCAGTCAGTGCTCTTAACCACTAAGCAATCTCTCCAGCCCATTTATCTAATTTCTTATAAAATTACTCTATCCCCTCATTTTCTTTGCAGTCCCCTTCCTTTTACCTAAGAAGGAAGGATAGAGAAGAGGAAAGGAAAGATAAAGATCCCTGAGTCTAAGCTTTCCATTTATTTCCTCCCTGTCCAAAACTACAACATTTGCAAATTATCCCTTAAATGACAACATATCTATAATTCATAAAATAACCAAAACCTGGGATTGGGATGACAGCTTTCCCTGACTGCTTCCTGCTGAATTGGGGCAAAGAATTCCCCTGTTTTTTTCTTTTTTTAAATGTGGGGAGGGGTTTGCATAATTGCTATGATTTTGTTCAATTTATATCTTTGAAAAAAAAAAAGAGCCTTTTATTAAACTAAAAGGGGGGATTGTTAAGGTTTTGTCTTTTACTGTTTATTGTAATACTAAGTGCTGGTCTCCAGATCTGGGTCTACAAGTAGCTTCTGGGACCATGTCTCCAAGTTAATTATGATTAGTGAATAAAGATGCCTGCAGCCAATAGTTGGGCAAAAGAGACACAGGCAGAGGGCATCGTAGGTTTCCTGGGCTTGAGAGCATGAGGAGGAGAGAAATAAATAGAAGCCACTGCTGGGGGATAGAAGAATGTGCAGGAGAGAAGAAAAGAGAGCTACCATGTGTTAGCTGAGCCATAAAACATGGCCAAGTGGGCTGACCAATTGGAGTGAGGAGTAACCCAGAGGAAACATAGTAAGTGATAATGGGATGATGGATACAAAGGTAAATTTTTAACATAAAGTAGGATAGGCAGTTGCCCAGATATATTAATATATATAATATATATATATATATATATATATATATATATATATATATATATATATAATTGATTTTAAAAAACTTGCAGAACCATTGACACTTTGCTCAGAAGCAACAGCATGCCTTTGAGCATTAATTAATTCAAGAAATGATTATATAAGTGAATCTACTCCAAAAGAATAAATAATAAAAACTAAAGAAAGAATTTAAGAGTTATAGTCCTTATATTAATGAATGAACAAATTTCCATTTAATATAATCAAGAAAGTACAAAAGAATAATAACAACAAAAAGCACAAAATATTAGCGATAAGACTATATTATACTTTAATCCGAGTACTTGTAACACAGAGGCAGGTAGATCTCTGAGTTCGAGGCCAGCTTGGTCTACATAGTGAGTTCCAGGACAGCCAAAGCTATATAGTAAAACGCTTGTCTCATAAAACAAAACAAAACAACAACAACAACAACAACAAAAAGGTGAGATTTTAGAAATCTAGAAATAATTTTAAAATATTGACTTTAAAATAAATCAGTATAAATTTTGGATAAAAATATTAAAGAAAAAGGAGAGACATCAATATTAATACCTGATTAATGTTTATCCCAGTCTTCTGGTAGTTGCTTGCTAGGAGCCTACTTGCATGAAGTAACACACAAGCAAGCATTCTCCAACCAAGCTCCGTCTCAGTCTAGTCACTCTGTAGCAGCTCTGCAGGAATGATATATTTCCTTGGCACTTTTGGGTTCCAGACCCATCACCACGGGGTTCCCTGTAGCCCCATTACTTGGTGTGGAGACACAGGTAAGAAACCTGCACATAGCAGGAACACCTTCTGCCCCCAATCCTTGTCACCCAGCAAGGGTCTGAAATTCCTTTGAGAATCTCTCGGCCACAGACATCTCCTTACAAGAGAATCTCAAGCCAGCACACTTAGCATAGAGACCTAGACCATCCACTCTATTCAAGACTCAGCAGAGTTCTGCCAGCTACCCAGCTAGGAAACATCCATTACTCTAGCCAGCTCTAAGAACCAAGACCAGTCCTCACTGGCACATAGGAACCTGTTCCAAGCTCCTTGACCAAACCTCTAAAGTCACCAGACACAAACACTGCTATGAATTAGCCCCCTCCTGAACACTCTAAACAATCCCATTGAAAAAAATAAAGATTACCTGAACAACAACAACAAAAATCAACCAATTAAAAAAAATAAACCTCCAGGCACTCAAATCTCAACTTATAACACCATGAAATATCAAAATAACATCTCCATCAAAACATATAAACACCAAAGAGACAGTTCTAATAAAAATAACCTTGCAAAACTCCCAGGTATAGAACTCAAAAGAATGATTATAACTATGTGTTCAAAAACTCAAACAATACAAAGAAATTAATAAAATAAGGAAGTGAACCCAAAACATGAATATAGAGTCTACCTTGGTTTCGAACTCAGCGGAAAACTCCATGGTCCCCAGAGGAGGTACTACTTCCAGGTGCTCTAACACACCCAGGATCTGAGGATCCCAGGGTCCTAGGATCCCAGGAATGTAGTCACACCAGGATCTCTGGGACTCAGAGAAAGTTTCACTGCCAAGAACTCTGACACACCCAGAATCTCAGAATCACAAGATCCCAGAATCACAGGATAACAGTGAAAGCTGGATTCTGAGGAGTTCTGACTCAACCAGGATTACAGGAAGGACAGGCTCCAATCAGATATATCCAGGGCAGGAAGCACTTGAAATAATCAGATGTCAGGAGGCAAGCATAAGAACAGAAGCAACAGAAACCAATGTTACTTGGCATAATCAGAACCAAACTCAGCCACCATGGCATGTCCTGGATACACCATCACACCAGAAAAGCAAGACATGGATCTAAAGTCACTTCTCATGATGATGATGATGGAGCACTATATGAAGGACATAAATACCTCACTTAAAGAAATACAGGAAATCAAAGGTAAACAGGTAGAAGACCTTAAAGAGGAAACACAAAAATCGCTTAAAGAATTACAGAAAACATATCCAAATAGGTGAACTAATTGTACAAACCCATACAGGATCTAAAAATGGAAATAGAAACAATAAAGAAATCACAAAGGGAGACAACTCTGGAGATAGAAAACCCAGGAAAGAAGTCAGGTGCCATAGATGCAAGAATCACCAACAGAATAAAAGAAACAGAATAGAGAATCTCAGGTACAAAAGATACCATAGAAAACATTGGGAAAACAATCAAAGAAAATGTGAAATGCAAAATGATCCTAACCAAAAACATCCAGGAAATCCAAGACACAATGAGAAGACAAAACTTAAGGATAATAGGTATAGAAAAGAAGGAAGATTTCCAACTTAAAGGGCCAGTAAGTATGTTCAACAAAATTATAGAAGAAAGTTCCCCAACCTAAAGAAAAAGATGCTCAGGAACATACAAGAAGCCTACAGAACTCCAAAGAGATTGGACCAGTAAAGTAATTCCTCCTGTCACATAATAATCAAAACACCAAATGCACTAAACAAAGAAGACTATTAAAATCAGTAAGGGAAAAACGTCACGTAAAATATAAAGGCACTATTAGAATTACACCAGACTTCTCACCAGACACTATGAAAGCTAGAAGATACTGGGCAGATGACATACTAACCCTAAGAGAACACAAATGCCATCCAAGGCTACTATACCCAGCAAAACTCTCAGTTACCATAGATGGACAAACCAAGGTATTCCATGACAAAACCAAATTTACACAATGTCTTTCCACAAATCCAACCCTTCAAAGGATAATAAAGGGAAAACTCCAACACAAGGAGGGAAACTATGCTCAAGAAAAAGCAAGAAATAATCTTTCAACAAACCTAAAAGAAAATACCAGCAAGAACAGAATCCCAACTTTAACAACAAAAATAACAGGAAGCAACAATTACTTTTGCTTAATATCTCTTAATATCATTGGACTCAATACCCAAATAAAAACACATAGACTAACAGACTTGTTATGTAAACAGGACCCAACATTTTGCTGCTTTCAGGAAACCCATCTCAGGGGAAAAGACAGACATTACCTCAGAGTAAAAGGCTGGAAAACAATTTTCCAGCAAACGGTCTGAAGAAACAAGCTAGAGTAGCCATTCAAATATCGAATAAAATTGACTTCCAACCCAAAGTTATCAAAAAAGACAAGAAGGGGCACTTCATCATCAAAGATAAAATCTTCCAAGATGAACTCTCAATTCTGATTATCTATGCTCCAAATGCAAGGGCAGCCACATTCATTAAGTAGAACTCAAAGCACACATTGCACCTCACACAATAATAGTGGGCGACTTCAACTCCCCACTCTCATCAATGGACAGATCCTGGAAACTGAAACTAAACAGAGACACATTGAAACTTACAGAAATTATGAAACAAATGGATTTAACAAATAACTACAGAACACTTTATCCTAAAACAAAAAGATATACTTTCCTCTCAGCACCTCGTGGTACCGTCTCCAAAACTGACCATATAATTGGTCACAAAACAGGCCTCAACAGATACAAAAATATCAAAATTATACCATGCATCCTATCAGATCACCATGGAGAAAGGCTGATCTTCAATAACAACATAAATATTAGAAAGACAGCATTCACATGGAAGCTGAACAACACTCTACTCAATGATAACTTGGTCAAGGAAGAAATAAAGAGATTGAAGACTTTTTACAGTTTAATGAAAATGAAGAAACAATATACCCAAACTTATGGGACACAATGAAAGCATTCCTAAGAGGAAAACTCATAGCTATGAGGGCCGCCAAAAATAAACAGGAGAGAGCATACAATAGTAGCTTGACAGCACACATAAAAGCTCTTGAACAAAAGGAAGCAAATTCACCCAAGAGGAGTAGACAGCAAGAAATAATCAAACATAGGTCTGAAATCAACCAAGTGAAAACAAAAAGAACTATACAAAAAAATCAACCAAACCCGGAGCTGGTTCTTTGAGAAAATCAACTAGATAGATAAACGCTTAGCCAGACCAACTAGAGGCACAGGGATAGTATCCTAATTTAACAAAATCAGGAATGAAAAGGGAGACATAACAACAGAACCTGAGGAAATCCAAAACATCATCAGATCCTACTTCAAAAGGCTATACTCAACAAAACTGGAAAACCTGGATGAAATGGACAATTTTCTAGACAGATACCAGGTAGCAAAGTTAAATCAGGATCAGATTAACGACCTAAACAATCCCATATCCCCTAATGAAATAGAAGCAGTCATTAGTAGTCTCCTATCCAAAAAAACCCAGGCCCAGATGGGTTTAGTGCAGAGTTCTATCAGACCTTCAAAGAAGACCTAATTCCAATACTCCTCAAACTATTCCACCAAATAGAAACAGAAGGTACTCTACCCAATTCATTTTATGAAACTACAATTACTCTGATACCTAAACCACATAAAGACCCAACAAAGAAAGAGAATTTCAGACCAATTTACCTTATGAATATCAATGCAAAAATACTGAATAAAATTCTCACAAACCGAATCCATGAACACATCAAAACAATCTTCCACCATGATCAAGTAGGTTTCATCCCAGGGATGCAGGGATGGTTTAATATACAGAAATCCAACAACGTAATCCACTATATAAACAAACTTAAAGACAAAAAACTACATGATCATCTCGTTAGATGCAGAGAAAGCATTTGACAAGATCCAACACCCATTCATGATTAATGTCTTGGAAAGATCAAGAATTCAAAGCCCATATCTAAATATAATAAAAGCAATATATAGCAAACCAGTAGAGAACATCAAACTATATGGAGACAAACTTGAAGCAATCCTAGTAAAATCAGGGACTAGACAAGGCTGCCCACTCTCTCCCTATATATTCAATATAGCACTCAAAGTCCTAGCCAGAGCAATTAGACAACAAAAAAAGATTAAAGGAATCATGATAGAAAGGAAAGAAGTCAAAATATCACTATTTGCACATGATATGGTAATATACTTAAATGACCAAAAGATTCCACCAGAGAGTTCCTTTGTGAATGTGTTACCTCACTCAGAATGATGCCCTCCAGGTCCATCCATTTAGCTAGGAATTTCATAAATTCATTCTTTTTAATAGCTGAGTAGTACTCCATTGTGTAGATGTACCACATTTTCTGTATCCATTCCTCTGTTGAGGGGCATCTAGGTTCTTTCCAGCTTCTGGCTATTATAAATAAGGCTGCTATGAACATAGTGGAGCATGTGTCCTTCTTACCAGTTGGGGCATCTTCTGGATATATGCCCAGGAGAGGTATTGCTGGATCCTCCGGTAGTACTATATCCAGTTTTCTGAGGAACCGTCAGACTGATTTCCATAGTGGTTGTACAAGCCTGCAATCCCACCAACAATGGAGGAGTGTTCCTCTTTCTCCACATCCACACCAGCATCTGCTGTCACCTGAATTTTTGATCTTAGCCATTCTGACTGGTGTGAGGTGGAATCTCAGGGTTGTTTTGATTTGCATTTCCGTGATGATTAAGGATGTTGAACATTTTTTCAGGTGCTTCTCTGCCATTCGGTATTCCTCAGGTGAGAATTCTTTGTTCAGTTCTGAGCCCCATTTTTTAATGGGGTTATTTGATTTTCTGAAGTCCACCTTCTTGAGTTCTTTATATATGTTGGATATTAGTCCCCTATCACACAATATGTACTCACTGATAAATGGATATTAGCCCAAAACCTAGGATACCCAAGATATAAGATACAATTTCCTAAACACATGAAACTCAAGAAAAATGAAGACTGAAGTGTGGGCACTATGCCCCTCCTTAGAAGTGGGAACAAAACACCCATGGAAGGAGTTACAGAGACAAAGTTTGGAGCTGAGATGAAAGGATGGACCATGTAGAGACTGCCATATCCAGGGATCCACCCCATAATCAGCATCCAAACGCTGACACCATTGCATCCACTAGCAAGATTTTATCGAAAGGACCCAGATGTAGCTGTCTCTTGTGAGACTATGCCAGGGCCTAGCAAACACAGAAGTGGATGCTCACAGTCAGCTAATGGATGGATCACAGGGCTCCCAATGGAGGAGCTAGAGAAAGTACCCAAGGAGCTAAAGGGATCTGCAACCCTATAGGTGGAACAACATTATGAACTAACCAGTACCCCGGAGCTCTTGACTCTAGCTGCATATGTATCAAAAGATGGCCTAGTCGGCCATCACTGGAAAGAGAGGCCCATTGGACATGCAAACTTTATATGCCCCAGTACAGGGGAACGCCAGGGCCAAAAAGGGGAAGTGGGTGGGTAGGGGAGTGGGGGTGGGTGGGTATGGGGGACTTTTGGTATAGCATTGGAAATGTAAATGAGCTAAATACCTAATAAAAAATGGAAAAAAAAAGAAAATATCAAAAAAAAAAAAAAAGATTCCACCAGAGAACTCCTAAACCTGATAAACTTCATCGAAGTGGCTGGATATAAAATTAACTCAAACAAATCAGTAGCCTTCCTCTACTCTAAGGATAAATAGGCTGTAGAAAAAAATAGAGAAAGGACACCCTTAACTATGGTCACAAATAATATAAAATGCCTTGGTGTGACTCTAACCAAGAAAGTAAAAGTTATGTATAACAAGAACTTCAAGTCTCTGAAGAAAGAAACCAAAGAAGATCTCAGAATATGGAAAAATTTCCCATGCACACAGATTGGTAGGATTAATATAGTAAAAATGGCCATCTTACTGAAAGCAATCTACAGATTCAATGCAATCCCCATCAAAATTCCAAATCGATCTTTCATAGAGTTAGAAAGGGCAATTTACAAATTCATTAGGAATAACAAAAAAAAAAAAAAGGATAGCATAAACTATTTTCAACAATAAAAGAAATTCTGGTACAATCACCATCCCTGACTTAAAGCTGCATTACATAGCAATTGTGATAAAAATTATTGTGAAAAAAAATTGTGATAAAAAGTATTGGTACAGAGACAGGCAGGTAGATCATTGGAATAGAACTGAAGACCCAGAATGAACCCACACACGTATGGTCACTTGATCTTTGACATAGAAGCTAAAACCATCCAGTTGAAAAGGACAGCATTTTTTTTCTTAACAAAATGCTGTAGCATGTAGAAAAATGCAAATCCATCCATTCTTATCTCCCTGTACAAAACTCAAGTCTAATTGGATCTAGGACCTCCACATAAAACCAGATACACTGAATCCAATAGAAGAGAAAGTGGGGAAAAGCCTCTAACACATGGGCACAGTGAAAATTTTCCTGAACAGAATACCAATGGCTTATGCTCTAAGAACAGACAAATGGGACCTCATAAAATTACAAAGCTTCTATAAGGCAAAGGACACTGTCAATAGGACAAAAGGGCAATTAAGAGATTGGGAAAAGATCTTTACCAATTTACATTCAATAGGGGACTAATATTCAATATATACAAAGTCTAACTCTGAAGTTAGACTCCAGAGAACCAAATAACCCTATTTTTAAAATGTGTAACAGAGGTAAACAGAGAATTCTCAACTGAGGAATATTGAATGTCCAGGAAGCACCTAAAGCAATGTTCAACATCTTTAGTCATCAGGGAAATGCAAATCAAAATGACCCTGAGATTTCATCTACATCAGTCAAAATGGCTAAGATCAAAAACTCAGGTGATGGTGAGTATGTGGAAAAAGAGGAACACTCCTCCATTGCTGGTGGGATTTCAAGCTGGTACAACCACTCTGGAAATCTGTCTGGCAGTTCCTCAGAAAATCGGACATAGTATTACCTGAGAACCCAGCTATACCACTCCTGGGCATATACGCAAAAGATGCTCCAATATATAATAATGATATATGTTCCACTATGTTCATAGCAGCCTTATTTACAATACCCAGAAACTGGAAAGAACCCAGATGTCCTTCAACAGAGGAATGGATACATAAAATGTGGTACATTTACACAGTGGAGTACTACTCAACCATTAAAAATAATTACTTCATGAAATTCACAGACAAATGGATAGAACTAGAAAATATCAATCCTGAGTGAGGAACCCAGTTACAAAAGAATACACATGGTATGCACTCACTGATAAGTGGATATAAGTCCAAAAGGTCGGAATACCCAAGATACAATTCAGAGATCACATGAATCTCAAGAAGAAGGAAGACCAAAGTATGGATGCTTCAGTGTTTCTTAGAAGGGGAAACAAAATATTGACAGGACGAAATACGGAGAAAAAGTGAGGAGTAGTGACTGCAGGAAAGGCTATCCAGAGACTGCACTACCTGGAGATCCATCCCATATACAGTCACCAAACCCAGACATTATTGTGGATGCCAAGAAGTCCTTGCTAACAGTAGCCTGATATGGTTGTTTCCTGAGTGACTCTGCCAGAGTCTGACAAATGCAAAGGCAGATGCTTGAAGCCAACCATTGGACTGAGCACAGGGTCCTCAATGGAGGAGTTATAGAAAGGACTGAAGGAGCTGAAGGGGTTTGCAACCCCATAGGAAGAACAACAATATCAACCAACCAGATTCCCCAGAGCTCCCAAAGAGTACACATGGAGGGACCCATGACTCTAGCCACATATGTAGCAGAGGATGGCCTTGTCAGGCATCAGTGGGACTTTGAAGGCTCAATGCCCCAGTGGAGAGGAATTCCAGGGCAGGGAGGTGGGAGTGTGTGGGTGGGTGAGCACCGTCATAGAAGCAGGGTGAAGGGAGGTGGGAGCAAAAAACCAAGAAAGTGGATAACAATTGAAAAGTTAATAAATAAAATATCCAATTTTTTAAAAGAGGGGGAAAAGGAGAAGAGGAGGACAAAGGGGGCTGTGAGAAGGAGAGATAGGAAGGAGGGGGGATTGATATTGGAATGTAAAGTGAATAAATAAATTAATTAATAAAAAAAGAAATCCTTCTCAGTTTTAAAGATAGGTGTCACTTCAAAGTGAAAGAGTAGACAAAAGTATTCCAAGCAATTGGGATAAGGAACAAAGCAGGCATGGACGTGCTAATACCTGACAATATTAACTTGAAACTAAAGCAAACCAGAAGAGAGAAGAAGGATGCAGTATTTTAATCAAGTGATCAATAATCTAAGAAAATACTACAATTTGAAGATGTATACACCAAACTCAAGTGTACCCAATTTCATAACAAACATACAAATCAAATTAAATACACAGATTCACATAAATACAGTATTAGATGATTTCAACACCCCACTTTCTCCAATAGATAGGTTGTCTGAACACTAAGCAGTGAAACCACGGAAGTAAATGACATCTTACATCAAATGGACCTAACAGATAACTACAAAATATTCCATCGCAGAATACACATTCTACTCAGCAGCACATGGAAATGTCTCTAAAGTAGACCACATCCTTGGCCGCAAAATAAATCTTTACAAATTCAGAGCAAATGAAATGCCTCTGTGTATCCTTTTTAAGTATAGTAGCAAGACCCTAATAAATGTATAAATTGTTGGAGATTAAACAACATGCTACTGAATGATAGATGGGTTACCAAAGTAACCAAAATGGTGCTAAAACTAAATGAAAATAAAAACACAGCAAAACTTTGGAGATACAATAAGAACAGTTGAAGGGAAAAGTTTCTGTCCCCAGGGGCCTATAGTTATAAAAAAATAAAGAACACATACACACACACAAAAAGACTTAATGATAAAACCCAAGAACTTTGAAAAACAAGAACAAACCAAACCCAAAGGCAGTTGATGAAAAACAAAAAGCAAAAATTAATGAAATAAGAACAAAGAAAACAATACAAAGAATTAATGAATTTAAAAATCTTGTTCTTTAAAAATATTAATGAGATTGGTAAACCCTTGTCCCAACTAACAAAAAGGAATAGAGGACCAAAATTGCCAGAATCAGAAATGAACAGAAAACCATTACAACAGATATCAAAGTTGAAATATTCATTGTAAAAGAACACTTAAAAACTTTACTAAGTTAGATAGATAGATAGATAGATAGATAGATAGATAGATAGATAGATAGATAGATAGATAAATCCAGATTCAGCCATACCACCAAAATTAAACCAAGAAGAGATCCACAACCTAACAGACCCATAACAATTGGGAAATGCATAGTCACAAAAGGCCTTCCAACTAAAAATGTCCCAGGGACAGAAGGATTAACAGCAGAATCCTATGACACTTTCAGTGATCTACAACGAACATTTTTTATATTATTCAAAAAGTAGAAACAGAAGGAGCAATTATATAATTGGAAACAAGATCCAATTATAAAGCTTGTATCACTCTAATATCAAAACCAGATAAAGAAAAAGAAAAAAGAAAAGGACATGCCAATACTACATGCCAATATTCCTAGTGAGCACACATTCAAAAATGTTTAATAAAATCCTTACAAACTGAATAGACACACATCAAAAAGATCGTTGACCGTGACCAATTTGAGTTTATCCCAAAGATGTAGGGATGGTTCAACATACACTACTCAATAAATACAGTGCATTACATAAGTGAGCTGAAAGATAAAAATCACAAGGTCATCCCAATAGATTAAGAAAAATCTTTTGATAAAATCCAACATGACTTCATGAAAAAAAAGTCCTGGAGAAAGTTGAAATGAAGAGAAAATCCTTCAACATAATAACAGCTACATACGAGAAATTCACAGTCAACAACATCCTAAATAAACAAAAACTTGAAGGCATCCCATTCACACCAAGAATGAGACAGGGCATGTTCTCCTTTTCAGTATTGTGCTTGAAGCACTAGCTGTAGCAACAAGGCAAAAATAAGGAAATTAAATACATACACTAAGAAGTCAAACTAACCTTACTTACAGATTACATAAAAATTAACAGGAGATCACAACTATGCTTACCAGAAAATATCTAGAAGTGATAAAAATCATCTTCAGCAGTGTGGCAGGATACAGAATCAACCTGAAAAAAATCCATAGTTTTTCTAGATGCCAATAAAAGACAGAGAAAGAAATCATAAACATACTTTCATTCATACTTTAAAAAATATCTAGGGATAAATGTAGCTAAAGTGGGAAGAACTTGACAATGAAAATTTTAAGTCTGAAGAAAAACAAAGACATCTCATTTTCTTGAATTTGTACTCATGAATTTATTGCTATGGTAGAGCCATAGTAATAAAACAAAATAGTACTGGAATAAAAACAGATATGTAGACCAAAGGAAAAAACTCAAAGACCCAAAAAAAAAATACATGTAACTACAGCCATTTAATATTCAACAGAACTACTAAATATTGGAAAAAATAGCGTACTTTCAACAAATGTGGGGGGAGGGGCACTGGTAGCTTGAATGAGAAATAACCCCACAGTCTCAGACATTTGAACACTCAGTTGCCAATTGGTGGTGCTGTTTGGGAAGGTTTAGGAAGTAAGACCTTGCTGGAAGAGGTATGCCACTGTGGAAGGCTTTGAAGTTCAAAAGCCAGGATTCAGTCTTAGTATGTACTCTGCTTTCCTGCTTGTGGTTTGTGGTTGAGATGTGAACTCTCAAGTCCCTGCTCTGCTGTTGTGTGGCTTGATCTCTAGCTTCCAGACCATGATGGATTTTTAATCCTCTTGAATCATAAGCCTAACAACATTCTTTCTTATAAAAGTTGCCTTTGTCTTGATGCTTTATCAAAAAGGCAAGGTGAAAATGGTGGTGGTTGAGGTCTCACTATGTACCCTTTGTTGTTTACAAACTCTTTATGCCAATATTGAACATAGATGGACACACAATTACATATAGAACAATTGCTCTGATAAACAAAGACACAAATTTTTCAATAAAATGCCTCAGACTAAAGACCACATCAAAAGGATCAGGCACCACAATTAAGTTGGTTTTATTTCACAGATACAGGGTATAGGATTCTTCACTCTGATTTCTCATACATGAACCATGTCGTAGTTAGGGATTTACTGCTGTGAACAGACACCATGACCAAGGCAACTCTTATAAAAAACAACATTTAATTGGGGCTGGCTTACAGGTTCAGAGGTTCAGTCCATTATCATCAAGGTGGGAGCATGGCAGCATCCAGGCAGGCATGGCGCAGGAGGAGCTGAGAGTTCTATGTCTTCATCCAAAGGCTGCTAGTGGAAGACTGACTTCCAGACAACTAGGGTGAGGATCTTATACCCACACCCACAGTGACACACCCATTCCAACCAGGTCACACCTATTCCAACAAGGCCACACCTTCAGATGGTGCCACTCCCTGGTCCAAGGATATACAAGCCATCACAAACCATGAAGATCTAGGAGACATCACACTGAAATACTATTTGAAAAGACTACTAAATGGTTTCTTTACAAAGGTCACTTTAAGTAGATGTGTATTCAGGGAGTATGATACCCCTGGAATTAACTACACTGCACAGTTTTTATAATTGTTAGATCTAATATGTAAGGAGAGGAATATATGAGTAATACAAGAGCAGTCATGGAGTTAAGAGATTGTCCCTCACAATCTTTGGTGAAGAAACAACCAACCACAGCAAAAATAAAACTCTCAATATCACTGTTCTCTGAGTCCAGAAACTGAAGTACAGGAGAAAGCCCATGGACCATTATATCAAGTTCAGCTTCTCAGAGAAGGAGAGAGCAGTCAGATATGCAACAGATGTAGAGAGAACAAAGAAACAGCACAGCAGTTCTCAAAGCATATGAACAAAGTACAAGAATTAAATTCTCAATATCTGGGGTATTTTTAAAATGGTACCCTTCAAAACAAAAAACAAACAAAAAAAAATGGTACCCTTCTAAACCATTTCTTAGAAACGTCTGTTTTCCTCTTGAAAACAACATCTGTGCATCTAGTCCAGCCTGGCCTTGAACTCATAATCCTCCTGCCTCAGCCTTCTAAGTGCTGGGATTAGAGGTATTCATCTCCAAGCCCAGAGATTTTGTCCAATCCTTTCTTTCCTGGTCCACGGGCTCTCAAACGGTTGCTTGGCTGAGATATAGGCCTTGGGTGAGATGCATTATTATTTCAAGATGCTCTAAAGTTCTCGTTCAAGTGTGGCAGTACTCCCAGGCAATGCCCCATTCCATCCTGACCTGCAGCTCTTGCCATGTAAAATAAAAAACAGCTCTAAGCCTCCAGTATTTGTCTTGTAGCACAGTATGTCTGTACATTGTTAAGCAGCTGCCACACTTTCCCCCAGAGATTGCTCCATTTCAGGGCTGGATGAGGTAATGGGGATATTTAATCCAAGTTAAGCTTGTAAACGTGCTTTGGGAATCTTTGGAATGAAAAGAACTGTGCATACCCAAAAAGTTTGTAACTAATTACATAATGTATACCCAGAATTCGGGAAAAAATTCTATTTGGGCACCTCCCACCTGATTTAAAAAGTGATTCCTTTGCATGGACAAGATAAATCTAAAATGAAAATGTAAAATTGAAATGTATCAAAATGCCAACTCAAAATGGCAAGTACTGATACAAAACTTTTAGATTATAACCATACCTATAAGATGGGACTTTTGGCTATTACATAAGCACATTTGGGAGAAGAAAGGGGGTTTAAAAAGAAAAGAAAACAAAAAAGACAAAAAGGAAATGACTAGGGAGAAGGAAACAGTTGTAATGTGTTTGAGTCAGTTGATGAGTTATTTGGAAGTGTCAGATGGTTTCTTGGGATAGTGGTTTAAGTGTCACAAGAGTCCATGTAGTAAAAGGCCTGTCATAGAGCCATCTCTACAAAATAAATGCAACTTCATCCTCCCTCCAGGTTGTATCTTGGACTATAGCCAAGCATGACTCAATTAATTGAGGGAACTGAGGGGTTTGAAGACAGGAGAACTGAGGAAAGGCCAGGGCCATAAAGCCAATCTTTTCATTTGTTGGCATTAGACAGGTGGTAGGCAGATTGACACAGCTGCTGATGCTTGGAAAATGTCCAGCTCACAGGCAAGGTTTGGCATCCGAGCGAGAGGCCAGACATCAGGCCAAGAGGTGATTTCAGATACAACTGTAGGACCATGAAAGGCAGCCTGATTTCTGGTCGAGCACAGACTTGGAACCCCAGTGACCCTGCAGGGACAGTAGGCATTTTGCCACACTCCTAGACACTAAGCTCCTGACATGAGGTCGCAGCCCACCACAGATTTGTGGTCATCAGTCACGTGAGGGCAACACCCTAAGCTCCTCCATAGGTAGAAGACATGACCACATCTCATGTAACCTCAAGACAGATCTCCATTTAAATGAGGTATCTAAATGCCTGGAGCCTTAGTCAATAAACTTTCCTTCCCAGACACTCCTCCCTGCAAAAGGTATTTAACCTCAGGCATGCCCTGAGAAAGTGGGGTTTTGTTTAACTCATCCACTTTCCACCATGACAAAAAATGCCTTAAAACCATGGACTGCCTCTTTCATTGGGATTCACCATGAGGAGCAATGGAACAGGCCTTTGCCTAAATAGCCAGCCATCTAATCTCCCACAGAAGGGCTGTCAGCACTCCCAGCCACTGCCTCCACCAAGTCAATCGACCTGCTGAACAAGCCCTAAGGACTCTCTCCTCCCCAGGGACCCAGCCTGAACTCTTCCTGCCTTTCCCCCTCCACCCCAGTTACATCCAGCCCGAGGGCCCCACTCCATTCTCAGCTCTTCTGTGGCATCCAGCAGCACCTGGGTGCCCAAGAGCTTGAGAATCAGACGGCTCCAGCCTCCCTGCAGGCCTGGACCCGAAAGCCAGCTCTGCTGTCCCTGGGGACCTCAGACTGCAATCCCCCATCCCGGAGTGGTGTCCCATGGCTTCCCATAGCCCAACACCTGCCTGTCAAGTGGGGTGAGCTCAATCAAAACTTCCTATGTCCTGCCTCTCCAAGTGGCCTGAGCTCTATGGCGGAGTAGATGAGGGACACCCATAACCCTACATACTATTAGAAACATGGCAATGACAGTCATGGCTAACTGAGCAATTAAGATCTAAGATGGGTCCTCCAGCAAGGACCATAGCTACTAACATGGTACTCAAAATCCAATCTTTAAATCTGTACAAGGGAGGCTATCTGCAAGGCATAGGCTGGAGTATGAACCAGGAAAACTGTGGAGAAAGACAGCTGAGGTCAGGGAAGCTAACCAGTAGCAATTCCAAAATTTCCACATAAAAATTTATTTGGAAAAGCATTCTGCACATAGAGAAATATTTCAAATTGTTTGCAAAGAGGTATGCATAAGGCTCATAAGATAATGTTTCTTACTTTTAAAAAATATAATAGGAGATGGAGAAATGTGTATAAATTGTATTTACACAATGAAGTATTATTACTCAGCTGTTAGAAAAAAAAATGACACCATGAAATTTACAGGCAAATGAGTGGAACTAGGAAAAAAATCATCCTGAGCAAGGCAGCAAGACAAACTTGATAGGTACTCATTTTAAGTGCATATGAGTTGTAAAGAATAATCAGACTACAATCCTCCACAGATCCCGAGAGCCTAAATAACAAAGAGAGCTCTAGAGGGGACAAACAGATATCTATGGGAAGGGGAAACAGAATAGCTTTTGCTTCCCCATGGGCTGGGGTGGGAATGGGAACAGAAGAGATGAGGTTGGGGAGGGAGGGGTAAAAGGAAGAGGAAGAGTACAGATAAAGACATGTGAAATAGGTGGGCCCGAAGAGGGTGTTCTGGAGACCTAGTGCAGTGGAAACTTCCTGGAACCTATGAGGGTGACCCTAGCAAGGACTTCTAATAATGGACAATTTGTACCTGACCTGGCCATCTTCTTTAACCAGACAAAGCTTCTAGTGGTAAGACTGGGACACCAACCCAGCCACAAAATCTTTAATCCTATAATCTGTTCTGCCTGCAAGATACACTGGAACAATAGTATCTCAGAGCTGTGGGAGTGATCAACCAATGACTGGCCTAACTTGAGCTCTAACTCACAAGGGGAAGCCCATGCCTGACCCTGCCTGTGTGCCTAAGAACCAGAAGTTGGATGGCTCAGAGACCTAGGGTAGAACCAAACATGACTGGAAAAAGAAAAATCAGAGAGGCTTCCTCTAGGAGTTAATGGGAACAAATGCAGAGACCCACAGCCAAACAGTAGGCAGAGGTTGAAGAACCCCATAGAAGAGCAGAAGGAAGGATTGTAGGAGCCTGTACTGGCTAGTTTTGTGTCAACTTGACACAGCTGGAGTTATCACAGAGAAAGGAGCTTCAGTTGAGAAGATGTCTCCATGAGATCCAACTGTAAGGCATTTCCTCAATTAGTGATCAAGGGGGAAAGGCCCCTTGTGGGTGGGACCATCTCTGGGCTGGTAGTCTTGGGTTCTATAAGAGAGCAGGCTGAGCAAGCCAGGGGAAGCAAGCCAGTAAAGAACATCCCTCCATGGCTTCTGCATCAGCTCCTGCTTTCTGACCTGCTTGAGTTCCAGTCCTGACTTCCTTGGTGATAAACAGCAACATGGAAGTGTAAGCCAAATAAACCCTTTCCTCCCAAACTGGCTTCTTGGTTATGATGTTTGTGCAGGAATAGAAACCCTGACTAAGACAGAGCCAGAGCAAATGAGGACACCGGAGAACACAGCCCACAGAATCAATTAATCAGGGTTCATAGGGGCTCACAGAGACTAAAGTGGCAATCACAGAGCCTGCATAAGTCTGTTTTAGGTCCTCTGCGTACATGCTATGGGATTTAACTTGGGGGTTTTGTGGGACTCCTAACAGTGTGGATGAGGGTGTCTCTGACTCTCTTGCCTGCTTTTGGGGCCTTTTTTTTCTCCTAGTGGGTTGCTTTATCCACCTTTGATATGAGGAGAGGTGCCTAATCTTATTGCACCTTGCTATGCTGTGCTTGCTTGATATCCCGGGGCAGGGGGGGGGTGCTCTTTTCTAAAGGGAAATGAAGAAGCAGTGGATCTGGGGGAGAGGGGAGGTGGGAGGGGCTGGCAAGAGAAGAGGGAGGGGAAGATGTGGTCGAGATGTATTATATAAGAGAAGAATAAAGAAAAAGAAAAATATATAATAGGAGCTACAGAAATATATAATAGTGGCTCAGCTTAACGTGGTTCTCAACGGGTGGGTCATGACTCTTCTGGCAAACCTCTAGCTCCGAACGCATTTATATTATGATTCATAATATTAGCAAAACTACAGTTATGAGGTAACAATGAAATAATTTTATGGTTAAAAGGTTGCAGCATTAGAAACGTTAAGAACTTCTGGCCTCAGTAGTTACAGTACTTCCTGCTCTTCCAGAGGACCGGAGTTTGGTTCCCTGCATCCAAGTCAGGAGGCTCGTAACTACATGTAATTCTATCCATGGTATCTGCTGCCTCCTTCTGGCTTTTATGGGCACTGCACTCATGTGCTGCTCATATATTCAGATGGAGATAGCAACAAAAACAAATAATTTTTTTAATGTAATAAACAAGGAGAAAAGAAAACTGAATATCCTGTGTGTGCTTCTCTCTGTCTCTCTCTGTCTCTGTCTCTCTCTCTCTTTCTCACACACACACACATACATACATACACAGGCTATTTTCATAAAAAAATATCCATTAGAGGCTGGAGAGATGGCTTCTGCTAAGAGCACACACTGCTCTCACAGAAGACCCAGGTTCAGTTCTTAGCACCCATATCAGGTGGCTCACAATTCCCTGCAAATCCAGTTTCATAGGATCTGACCTTCTCTTCTTGCCTCTGTAACAAGCATGTGGCAAATACATAATATAATTTTTATAGAATTAAAGTGCAATATTAGGGTGACCAAGCATGTAGCAAGATTGCTGTAGTGCCATCTTTAACTCAGCATACTAGGCTAAACACCAAGGGTGCCTGTAAGGCCCATCCCAAAAACAGCTCAAATTGTTGCAGTTCACTCCTGATAGTGGTGTTCTTATTTGGAGAACTGTCATCTTTGTGCCATTCCCTTAGGCACCGCATGTTATAAGACCTCAGTGCTTTGTATTTACTGAGTGAACAAAATGCCTAAAGTTGTAGTTGAGTAGGATAATGAATTGGAAGCCTTCACAGACAATGTATCTCATCCACATTATTCTTCTATCACTGTCCAGGAATCAATGCCAGAAATATGATTTTTGCTCTGTCGATATTATTTTGTTTTCAGTCTAAGGTGGTTTAACTATTTAGGAAGAGCACTTGTTTTGTTGTTTCTAGACAAAGAACTGCTAAGCAATATTTTTTTTCCTTATAACATGTTAGTTTGGTTTCTTGGACTGTCATTTTGACTAGGATTTAAAACAGACATTGTCAAGAAGTTAGAAAATACCCAAATTAGAGAGTTGGCAGCATGTCATTAACAGACTCATCTGGAAACTGTGCCTGCCCGTCAAGACTGTTTGTAAATCTGGAGATAATCATGGGTACCTGAATATTGCAGTCAAAGATAGGATTCTATAGAATTGGAAAGGCATATAGTAACTAAGGTAATTGTTATGTCCAGAGTCCTAATGCAAGCTACTCAATTCCAAGCAATGGACACTAGAAATTAAAGCAATTTCTAAGAAATCAGCAAATGTATTTTCCTGGGCTGGGACAGAAAAGAGAATTCAAATCCAGACACAATATATAGCCTCTATTGTTCCATTTCAGAAACATAAAGTCTTCTATGTCATTACGTGTCCTCAGAGATTGATCCCAATTGAGAAGCCAGCACTAGGAACATAACTAATATTTACTGCTGGCTTGGTGAAGACACTGAGTAAAGGCAATCCTAAACAAAGAGACTCTGACCATATTGTGTCGATTTCAGGGATCTGAGAGGCAACTGAATTCGTCATGACCTTAGGACAGATGTTTCCACTCAGTTTTTCAGAGCCATAGATGGTAATCAACTTACAGCAAATCTTTATCTCAGACACAGCCACCTGGCTTCCTTGAGCAAAACAGCAGCATTTTAGCAGATTTCTGGGCAGAAAAGCTTTGAGAAATACAAAGAAATGGGATGCTTTGTAAATGCCAGTCATGGTGGGTGCTCAGAAAGAGATCTGATTTGGATCAGAAAGATTGCAAGATACATTCTGTAATCAAGGACCTTAGGCCAAATGGGATTTGTGTATCAGGCTACCCTTAGAAGATAAATTTCAGACTCACCAGACTTTAATGTATAAAAACCACCTGTGTAGTGCTGGAGAGATGGCTCAGCAGTTAAGAGTGCTACTTGTCCTTTCAGAAGACCTGGGTTTTTTTCCTGGAACCCACATGGTAGCTCACAACCATCTATAACTCCACTACCAGGGAATCCAGTACGACTTCAGGCACTGCCTGAATGAAGTACACATACATACACTCAGGCATACTCATAACATTAAATGCATTTTTCTTTTTAAAAACTAACCTGCAGCTTTGTTAAAATGCAGATTCTGATTCAGTGGTGGGTCCTAAGCATGCATTTCTATGTGTCCTCAGTAATGTTGATGTGCCAAGTCCAAAGTCAGACTAAGGAGATCCTAAGTTGCCACAGCCCTGGTCTGGATTGTCACTGCTCCAGAGACCACAAGACTTACTTGGCCCTCCTCAGGTCACCTGGGGGACATTGACTCATCTACTGAAATCAAACTAAATTTACATCTTCCCTCCCCCTCTCTTTCTGATGAGACTCTAGAGAAGCTCACATGTTGATTTGGGATAGTTTGCTATTGTGATTAAGTGAAAGAGATTCAACAAGATTTCGATGGGGAATAAAAGAATTCTCTTTCTGAGGAAATGTTTAATTCTTGCTCTTCCAGTTGATTTGTAGGGGTGAGGGTTTAAAGTTTAGATCTAAAATGCTACTCACTATTCTTTTCCTAGTTTAATAGTTAGCTGCATTTGAGCAGAAACTGGGCACAACTAGCTGTCAAATCCAGATCTCTGATCTCCCTGTGACAGTGTGTGATTCTGGGCTCTGCTTAAAGTGTTCCTTTGATTAAGACCCACTGAACCCAGGCCTGAATTGCTCATAGCAGCCTTGGTAAAACAACTGAGTAATCTACCAACTGACGTGACCAGTGGAGAAAACCAACTCAGGAGGGAATGGGGCCCAAACTCCATGGCTACAACAGTGACATACAGTTTTAGCCCATTTCTTAAAGTTTAGAACCACATCTGGGCATCAGTACCTTTCCCTCCTGCACTGACAAACCACACTCCATTGTTTCCTCTACTGTAAACTTTGTTAACAACCAAGAATTGATAAATATTTATCTAGAACTTTTCTCCATGTTATCATAAAGAGAAAATTTATTAAAAAAAAAAAAAAACCTTGCTGGGGCTTATGAACGGGCTATAGGACTCATTCGAAGCAAGCTAGGAGAACAACCAGTAGCTGATTTCTCCATATCAGCATGACTAATGCTTAAACCAGATTATTTGCACTTTCCATGGTATATTTAATAACCGTTTTTTAAAAAGAGCTAAAGAACTTGCTAACCTTCGTAAAGAATATCATTTTCAGCTAACAGCAGTCATAGTAAGAAGATTCTTCTGCCACCTGACTATTTCTTTGTGTCAAGAATTCGCAAAGGAAAAAGGAAAAGAAAGGTCACAGCTCAATTGCCATGAACCCACGTGCAGTGTCACACCTGCTCATGCACATCTTCGGCAGCATGTCCCCTGTGGGCTCAAAACAAAATGACAAGACCATTACTGAGTATCCCAGACAAGCCCTGGGGGACCGGGGGAGGATGCCAGCATGCTCCTGGTACTAATAGTTCCCAGGCATTCTTTTTCAATCAATATAAATAAAATGTGTTTTCAAAATTCTATTTATTTATACTTAAAATCTAAACTTAAACACTCAGAAAATAAATAGAGGTTCAAGTGGTCAATGGTTATCTGTATATAAGTCTGAAATTATTAATGTCCAGTTATATTAACATTAATTTTAAACACATCTGCAATAGTCCAAGTGCTCAATAACTATGAATGACTAGTAGGTTTCATATATCAGACAGCAGAACTCTAGAGCATTTCATCAGCACAGGACATTCAAAGGAACTGTAGCCAGCATGGACATATACCAGACTAATTGTGACAACTAGCTCTAGAAATTGAGATCAGAATGAGGCAAAAGAGTATTAGTATTTTTAGTTTTAGTTTTGTTCGGTTTTTTTCCACAGTATTATATACTTGTCTTAAATATGAAAATCATGAAAAGCTTGAAATGTTGGATGGAGATATCACTTATTATTAAACATGTTTGATGACAACTTTAAACTATGTAATTACTTTCTATGGATCTAGGAACAAAACCTTTAAGTAGATATAAAAATGTGTTTGTACAAGTATTATTCCATAAACATACCAAAATGCTTCATTTTTATTGGATATTTTCTTTGTTTACATTTCAAATGTTATCCCTTTCTCAATTTCCCCCTTTCCCAGAAACCTCCTATCCCACCCCCCTCCCCCTGCTTCTATGAGGGTGTTCATCCACCCACCCACCCACTTCTGCCTCTCCACCCTCAATTCCTCTACACTAGGGCATCTATCTAGCCTTCATAGGAGCAAGACCACTCCTCCCATTGGTGCCGGACAAGGCTACCCTCTGCTATATATGTAACTGGAACTATGTGTACTCGTTGGTTGATTGTCTTAGTCCCTGAGAGCTACGGGGGTCTGGTTGGTTGATATTGTTGTTCTTCCTATGGGGATGCAAACCCCTTCACCTCCTTCAGTCCTTTCTCTCGCTCCTCCATTGAGGACCCCATGCTCAGTCCAATGGTTGGTTGCCAGCATTCACCTCTGTATTTGTAAGGCTCTAGCAGGGCGTCTTAGGAGAAAGTAATATAAAGTCCCTTTCAGCAAGCACTTCTTGGCATCCACAATAGTGTCTGGTTTTGGTAACTGTGTATGGGATGAATCCCTAGGTGGGGCAGTCTCTACATGGCCTTTCCTTCAGTCTCTGCACTACACTTTGTCTCCGTATTTGCTCCCTTGACTATTTTGTTTCCCTTTCCAAGAATGACCAAAGCACCCACACTTTGGTCTTCCTTCTTCTTAGGCTTCATGTGGAGTATGAATAGTATCTTGGGTATTCGGACCTTTTGGACTAATGTCAACTTATCAGTGAGTGCATCCAATGTGTATACATTTGTGATTGAGTTACCACAAGCAGGATGATATTTTCTAGATCTATCCATTTGCCTGCAAATTTCATAAAGTCATTTGTTTTAATAGCTGAATAGTATTCCGTTGTGTAAATGTACCACATTTTCTGCATCCATTTCTCTGTTGAAGGGCATCTGGGTTGCTTCCAGCTTCTAGCTATTATAAATATGGCTGCTATGAACATAGTGGAGCATGTGTCCTTGTTATATGTTGGCAAATCTTTTGGGTATATGGCCAAGAGTGGCATAGCTGGGTGCTCAGGTAATTCTTTATGCAATTTTCTGAGGAACTACCAGGCTGATTTCCAGAGTGATTTTATCAGCTTGCAATCCCACCAACAATGGAGGAGTATTCCTCTTTTTCCACATCCTTGCCAGCATCACCTGAGGTTTTGATCTTAGCCATTATGATTGAAATCTCAGGGTTGTTTTGATTCGCATTTCCCTGGTGACTAAGGATGTTCAAACATTTCTTCAGGTGCTTCTCAGCCATTCAATATTCCTCAGCTGGAATTTCTTCATTTAGCTCTGTACCCAATTTTTAATAGGGTTATTTGATTCTCTGGAGTCTAACTTCTTCAGTTCTTTGTATATATTGCATATTAGCCCTCTATTGGGTGTAGGATTGGTAAAGATCTTTTCCCAATCTCTTAGTTTCCTTTTTGCCCTATTCACAATGTACTTTGCCTTACAGAAGATTTGCAATTTTATGAGGTCTCATTTGTCAATTCTTGATCTTAGAGCATACGCCACTGGTGTTCTGTTCAGGAAAATTTTCCCTGTGCTCATGTGTTCAAGGCTCTTCCTCGCTTACTCTTCTATTAGTTTCAGTGTATTTGGTTTTATGTAAAGGTCCTTGATCCATTTTGACTTGAGCTTTGCAGAGGGAGATAAGAATAGATGAATTTGCATTTTTCTACATGCTGACCTCAAGTTGAGCCAGCACCATTTGTTAAAAATGCTGTCTTTTTTCTACTGAATGGTTTTCGCTCCTTTGTCAAATATCAAGTGACAATAGGTGTGTGGGTTCATTTCTGGGTTTTCAATTCTATTCCACTGGTTTTCCTGTCTGTCTCTATACCAATACCATATAGGGTTTTGTTTTTATTTTTGTTTTTGTTTGTTTGTTTGTACCACTATTGCTTTGTAATAAACCTTGATGTCAGGAATGCTGTTTCCCCCAGAATTTCTTTTATTGTTGAGAATAGTTTTCGCTATCCAGGGCTTTTTGTTATTCCAAACGAATTTGCAAATTGCTCTTTCTAACTCTGTGAAGAATTTGTCCAGCCAGCAGATCACAGGTCTGGGTTCTAGCCTGGAAAGGCACTTTGGAAACCTGGAAGAGAAGAGGGGCTAGGCGGGCGAGAAAAAAATGCAGCTAAGACAGTCATTCTGATCAAAGCTCAATTTTACTATTCTGCACACAGTTATGAAGCAGGGGAAGGGGGCCCGATTCCCACAAAATAATCTTGGAGTCCACTAGCAGGGTCACCACGTGATGGCTTCGGATCAGCAAAGTGGCAAGCTCCAGCAGTGGGCGTGGCAGAACGATTGAGCGGCAAGCTCCACCCCTGAGCAAGCAAGTTTCAGGCTGGGGGAGGTTACAGAATTGATTTGGAATTTTGATGGGGATTGCATTGAATCTGTAGATTGCTTTTGGCAAGATGGCCATTTTTACTATATTAATCCTGCCAATCCATAAGCATGGAAGATCTTTCCATCTTCGGAGATCTTCTTTGATTTCTTTCTTGATAGTTGAAGTTCTTGTCATACCAATCTTTGACTTGCTTGGTTAGAGTCACATCAAGGTATGTGATACTATTTGTGACTATTGTGAAGGGTGTTGTTTCCTTAATTTCTTTCTCAGCCTGTTTATCCTTTGAGTAGAGGAAGGTTACTGATTTGTTTGAGTTAATTTTATATCCAGACACTTTGATGAAGTTGTTTACCAGCTGTAGGAGTTCTCTGGTGGAATTTTTGGGGTCACTTATGTATACTATCATATCATCTGAAAATAGTGATATTTTGACTTCTTCCTTTCCAATTTGTATCCCCTTGATCTCCTTTTGTTGTCTAATTGCTCTAATTAGAACTTCAAGTACTATATTGAATAGGTAGGGAGAGATTGAGCAGCCTTGTCTAGTCCCTGATTTTAGTGGAGTTGGTTCCAGTTTTTCTCCATTCAGTTTTATGTTGGCTACTGGTTTGCTGTATATTACTTTTACTATGTTTAGATATGGGCCTAAAATTCCTGATCTTTCCAAGATTTTAAACCTGAAGAGATGCTGAATTTTGTCAAATGTCTTTTCAGCATCTAATGAAATGATCATGTGTTTTTTTTTTCCTTTGAGTTTGTTTATGTAGTGGATTACATTGATGGATTTCAATGTATTGAACCATCCCTGCATCATTGGGATGAAGCCTACTTCATCATGATGGATGATTGTTTTGATGTGTTCTTGGACTCAATTGGCAAGAATTTTATCGAGTATTTTTTGCATCAATGTTCATAAGTAAAATTGATCTGAAGTTGGCTTTCTTTGTTGGGTTTTTATGTGGTTTAGATATAAGCATAATTGTGGCTTCATAGAACAAATTGTGTAGTGTTCCTTCTGATTCTTTTTTGTGGAATAGTTTGAAGAGTATTGGTATTCTATCCTCTTTGTAGGTCTGATAGAATTCTCCACTAAACCCATGTGGTCCAAGGCTTTTTTTGGATGGGAGACTAATGAGTGCTTCTACTTCACTGGGGATTATGGGACTGTCTAGATGGTTTATCTGCTCCTGTTTTAACTTTGGAACCTGTTATCTGTCTAGAAAAAATGTCCATTTCATCCAGATTTTCCAATTTTGTTGAGTATAAGCTTTTGTAATATGATCTGATGATTTTTTTTAATTTCCACGGTTTCCATTGTTATGTCTCCCTTTTCATTTCTGATTTTATTAAGTTAGATACTGTCTCTGAGCCCTCTGGTTAGTCTGGATAAGGGTTTATCTATCTTATTGATTTTCTCAAAGAACCACTTCTGGTTTTCTTGATTCTTCTGAGTTTATTTCCTGCTGTCTACTCTTTTTGAGTGTATTTGCTTCTTTTTGTTTTAGAACTTTCAGGTATGCTCTCAAGCTGCTAGTGTAAGCTCTCTCAAGATTCTTTTTGGAGGCACTCAGAGCTATGAGTTTTCCTCTTGCCACTGCTTTCATTGTGTCTCATAAGTTTTGGTATGATGTGTCCTCATTTTCATTAAGTTCTAAAAGGACTTTAATTTCTTTCTAAGAAGAGTTATTTATTTCATATATGTGAGTACACTGTCTATGTCTTCAGACACACCAGAAGAGCGCATCAGATCCTTATTACAGATGGTAATAAGCCATGGTAATAAGTCATAATAGACTTATTGTGAGCTACTATATGGTTGCTGGGAATTGAACTCAGGACCTCTGGAAGAACAGTCAGTGCTCTTAACTGCCAAGCCATCTCTCCAGCCCTAATTTCTTTCTTTATTTCTTCCCTGACCAAGTTATCATTGAGTAGAACATTGTTCAGCTTCCATGTGTATCTGTGCTTTCTGTTGTTTTTGTTGGTATTTAAGACGAGTCTTAGACAGTGGTAATCTGAGAGGATGCATGGGATTATTTCAATCTTCTTGTATCTGTTGAGTCCTGTTTTGTGACCAATTATATGGTCAATTTTGGAGAAGGTATCATGAGGTGGTGAGACGAAGGTATATTCTTTTGATTTAGGAAGAAATGTTCTATAAATATCTGTTCTAGGTCCACTAGGTTTATAACTTCTGTTAGTTCACTGTGTCTCTGTTTAGTTTCTGTTTCCATGATCTGCTGATTGCTAAGAGTGAGGTGTTGAAGTCTCCCACTATTATTGTGTGAGGTGCAATGTGTGCTTTGAGCTTTAGTAAAGTTTCTTTTATGAATGTGGTTGCCCTTCATTTGGAGCATAGATGATCAGAATTGAGAGTTCATCTTGGTAGATTTTTCCTTTGACCAATATGAAGTGTCCTTCCTTATCCCTTTTGATATTTTTTGGCTGGAAGATGATTTTATTTGGTATTAGAATGTCTACACTAGCTTAGGAGCATTTGCTTGGAAAATTGTTTTCCAACCTTTTACTCCGAGGTAGTGTCTCTCTTTGTCACTGATGTGTGTTTTCTGTATACAGCAAAATGCTGGGTCCTGATTATGTATCCAGTCTGTTAGTCTATGTCTTTTTATTGGGGAATTGAGTCCATTAATGTTAAGAAATATTAAGAAAAAGTGATTGATACTTCCTGTTATTTTTGTTGTTAAAGGTGGAATTATGTTTGTGAGGCTATCTTCTTTTGAGTTTGTTGAAAGAGTACTTCTTGCTCTTTCTAGGGTACAGTTTCCCTTCTTGTGTTGGTATATTCTATCTATTATCTTTTGTAGGGCTGGATTTGTGGAAATGTATTGTCTAAATTTGGTTTTGTCATGGAATATCTTGGTTTCTCTGCCTAAAGTAATTGAGAGTTTTGCAAGGTATAGTAGCTGGGCTGTGGAGTTTGTGCCCAGCTTCTACTCAGGGCACTGGCCCAGACTGGAAGGAACCTGTGTTACTCATCCGGTGGGGTTCCTGTGTGACTGGGTCCCTCTGGTCACCCTTAAAACGCTTCTTAATTTCTTAGTTTTCTCTCATTTCTCTTCTATAGATAAATTAATAAAGTAACATGGGCTTTGGAATCACCCCTCTCCAAGCTAAGTTATATTTAGCTTACTTTAACAAATGTTCATTGAGCTTGTTGCTCTGGATGGAGTTTGTGTTGGGCAAGTAATGGAAGGGTGAATCTGACCTTGGGGATTTTACACTCTAGGGAAAAGATAGGTATATAAAAAGATTATTCCAACCTGAACATGTTATTTAATGAATGTTCTGTGAATAGTTTTGTAATACAAAGGGGTATCCTAGTACACAATGTACTCCAGATAAACTGAGTTCAATCACTTAGAAATAAGTATTATTTATATACATAAATATTAGAACTGGAGAGATACTGGCTAGATCCAGAGGACCTAGATTCAGTTCCCAGCACTAACATGGCAGCTCACAACTATCTGTAACTCCAGTTACAAGAGATACAACTCCTCACCAGGTGTGGTGGTGCACGCCTTTAATCCCAGCACTCGGGAGGCAGAGGCAGGCAGATTTCTGAGTTCAAGGCCAGCCTGGTGTACAGAGTGAGTTCCAGGACAGCCAGGGCTACACAGAGAAACCCTGTCTTGAAAAACCAAAGAGAGAGAGAGAGAGAGAGAGAGAGAGAGAGAGAGAGAGAGAGAGATACAACTCCCTCTTCTGGCCTCCATGGGCATCAAATACACATGTAATACATAGATGTACACGCAGGCAAAACACCAATACACATAAAATAAAATAATGGATTTTTAAAAAATAATTATGAACCAACTTTTAGGGCTACATCTCTGTAGTCTCGGCATATGGTAGGTATAGGCAGGAGAATCAATTTGCAGCTAGCCCAGGGTATCATAGTAAGACACTGTCAAGAAATTGAGTGAAGAGAGAGAGGAAAGAAAAGAGAAGGGCAGAAGGAAGGAAGAGACAGAGAGAGGTTGGAAGCAGGAAGCAGGAAAGGAAACAGTTAAAGGCGTCCGAGGAAGGGGACCTGCTTACAAAGCAGCATGAGCAGAGTCCAGACAGGCTTCAGTCAGAAGAAAAGGGTACAGTCCTGCCAAGCACCGTCTGGTTGAAAGGTTGTACTCTATAAGCTTTCAGAAAAAAAAAAAAAAAACTGCACGTTGTACATTGTTGAAAGCAACATAAACTGTGGCAGCTCCTGGGCCAGAGTCCTGACTGCTTGTATCCCAGCTGATTGATTACACATGGAAACTGTCTTCCATGGGTTGCCTTCCCCTTAACACAGTGTCTAAAGATACTAACATGATGGTGAGGACCTAATAAGATGGGGTAGCTGAAGACCATGGGTTCTTATACATTTCTTCTTACCTCACTGCATTAGCTAATATCAACATCACTAACAGCTAGCTGCCTTAAACTATGCCCTCAATGTGCCCTCACTGACCCAATGGATCCCATAGTGCTATTTCCGCACACCTAGAGAATCTCTTAAATATGCATTGCTTCCTCCATTTTATGGAAGGGAAAGTTAAGATTTGCATGTGCGACCTCGGTCCCAAGAGCCACACCCTCCTGTCAGTGATGTCTGCAAAGCAATGGGGCTGCATAGTAATTTCTCTCCTCTATGCTTCCATCTCCAAGGAAGCCACTGGGAGTCTTTGTGTTGCTGCTGAAGGGTTTTGGGGAATATTTTGAGTAAAGAACTAACGTCAGCAGTCTTGGTTGGTATGTCAGACTGTTTGGGGTGGAACACAAAGTTTCTCTTCACAGTCTCCCTCCAGGATTTGACTTTATTCTTTGTCATTCAAAACGGACAGTGGAGGCCCCAGCTACAATACTCAATTAACCCTGGGCAGACTTTGGCTTACTGTTTTCAATGCTGAGAAGATCCTAGTGGCTATAAAGTATC